>NC_139767.1:25367358-26677819 GCF_965231275.1 Zosterops lateralis | reverse complement strand
ATGTCAGCTGTGCAGCTGAGGCACAGACAGTGTCAGTACAAGTTCAGTATTTTGTCCTGACATTCGTGCTTACTTTGAGCAGCCCTGTCAAGATTTGGTCCTTCCTACCATCAGAAGCATCTGGAGGAATGAAAACAATCAACAAAACTTTTTGCAGATAAAAAAAAACACTGTACAAATGACCTCACTTTTTAACTGAAACTGAATTTCTCAAACTTTCTATATGCTTAGCACAAATTATGGTTCAATTCAGACTTTAGGCAAAGGCAAACAACAACCCTAGAGCAGGCAACTCCATGCACAATGCTCATCCACTTACAGCAGCTTGATCATTTGAGTGTGCTACAGCTTGCCTGTCGTTTGCTTCATGCTGCTTTTGGAGCTGTTTTTTCCATTTGTTTGTGTTGAAGGCTGCATTTGTTTTCTTTCCTTGTACTGAAAAAACTGGAGTACTGTTGACAGTAAAATTATTAGGCCCTTTACCCTAAAGTTGTCAACCAGTCTTGGCTGTTAACAGATCTAACAATTAGGTAATTAAAAGTATGATTGACAGGCAAACAGCGAAAGAAACCAAACCTGTTATTGCACCCCTTCAGTGCAACAAATAAACCCTCTGTACGTTTTCAGTATTCACTGGCTTCAACAGGCCTAATTATCCCTGGTTGATGAGTATGTGCATAGCATTCAGAAAGTGTAAGGTTTTTATGTCACTTGTTTTTTTTTCTTAGGTTTTGGGGTTGGTGTTTTTTTTTTTTTCAGCTAGAGTCCTTTTTCTGAAACGTGTGTGCATTTTGAATATAATGCTAAAATACTGGATGTCACCCTGACTGCTGGAAATAAGCCAACATATAATAATATCCTATCAGGAATGCTTAGGAAAAATAAATCACTCCAGATCCTTGGGAGTCAGTGATACAACTGCTATTCCCTTGTCAGAAGCAGGCAAGCGCATATGTTTAGTGCTGCACTTCAAGGTAGGCAGTCAGAGCTGCTCTGCCGTACGGGACCAGCCTGGATGACTGACAGTAACAGAGCTGTCACCGTGTGTTTCCCATTTTCTGCAGTGTGTGGTTCTGCACCTTGCTGTGTACCTCTTCAGTAGCCACTGATTTGATATGATGCATTCTGAGAGGCAGAACACCTGATGATGTATTTTAAAATTAAACCAAAACCTTGCTGCTCTTTTCCAATTTAGACATCTAGGGAGAATTCTGCGCTGTATGGGATCCTTTAATTTTTTATTCTCCCTCTTTCAAATCACATTCTCTGCCTTTCTCACACACAAACCAGGCAATAAATCTGTGTGTGCTTCGTTTTTGGTGGGCATCATTCAAAGGCTGATTTGTTAGGTGTAATTACATTCACAGCAGTTTGAAAGAATTGAGCTAAGCCGCCTGCCCTTCAGCTGCAAGTCTTGGTTTACAGTGCACCCTATTAATATGCAACTGGGCAGACAGATGAAATGCCCTCAACAGGTCTTAGATGTCTTTAGCATCTTAGTCCCCTAACTCTGTAAACATTGGTTAGCTCTGGGAGCAGGGACTGCTGTGCTGCACAGGCAATGCCACTCTGGGGGAAGGGATCCTTCCAAGAGCCTGAAAGCCACCTGAATGGCTTTAGAGACTTCTCAGATATTTACCCTTTCTTGTGGCTAACAATCTGAGCTTGCAACTGCAACTGGCCAAGTAGAATTCACCACACACAGCCAGGCTGAGAGAAGAGGGGAAAAAAATCCTCTGAAAAACTACCCCTGCAACCTCACTCAGCAGGGCCAGGACCTCTAGGTCTTCAAACTAAATGACATCAGAGCAGGTGACTACACACGGGGGGTTTTTTTTGAACAATAATCAAGACAGATGACAATACAGCTACGCTGCTGTCTCTCTCCTCCCACTGTATTTCCTCCTCTTCCTACACACTATCATATCTCTTTCATGTCATATTCAAAGCAGCATTTCAAACCAAGAGCCAGAGCTAGAAATGGCTTGTTGGAGGGAGACTGTTCTCTCAAGCAGGATATAAAAATTGAGATGGTGCTATAGAGGAGATTGCATTTTTTTTTTTTACACATGTATTTTAAAAGAACTTGGCCAACCCTGTCACTAGGATGAGATGCAGTACCACTGTTAATGCAATACCTTCAGTCTCTTAGCTTTGCTGCTTCCTGATTAATGAAAAAACAGGCATCCAGAGCTATGGTAACCTCATCACCAATGCTGACACACAAACCAAGAACACGGAGAGGTTGTTCTGGAGCAGCAGATTTGCCCACTCCCACTGTCTGATGAATTTGATCCATAGATCAGAACCTCTTTCCACATTCAGTTCTTCCTCCCCTCTCGCATATCCCTGCACCTCCGCCTTGATTCTAAACACCTCTGTGTCCCACCAATGACTTGAAATAGCACATCAGCTCCTGTAGGAGCTGGACAAGGGGAAACACACACAGCAGCAAAAACAAAGCAGGTGGTCTGCTGGCAGATACCCCATGTCTTTGAGACTCGAAACATTCCTCTTGCCTTGTGTTAAACATGGCTAAAATGTTCACAGGTTACTAGGGATAAGGAAAGGTTGGACCTGGCCTTTCCTCATGCATATTAAAATAACAACAACAACAAAAAATGCACCTTAACTGAAATTCGAGGAAGAAACTGTGTCTTTTTTGCCCAGCAAAACTATGAATATATATAAAACCTCAAAGGTCAATTACAGGGAATTAGTGGGCCAAAAGCTGTGCAGAAGCAGATTTATATCTGTACAGCAGAGAGAATGGATTACTTATCAGGCAGGGTTTGACCTAAGTGGAATTAAAACAAACAAAAAACCCCAAACCCCTAAAGATCAAGTCTCAGGCTCTCTGTAAGATTTAAGGATGTGAACATTTCCCAAGTAACAAGCTATTTTTATACCATCTATTTTAAACCTTTCTATTCATGAGATGATTCTTTTTATTCCTTCAATCTATTACACAGACCATACTTGCTAGCTACTACATTTTAGGACCATGCAAACTGTAAATATTGGTTTGTATTAAAAACAGGTCTGAGGATTTAGCATTTGCATCCAGACAAAGTCTTTCCGAAGTTCATAGGTATTTTGATTCAGACCCACTTTGAAGGCCTTGATTCTGCAAGATGCAAAGTGTTTTCAGCTCCCCCCAAAGTCCAAGGCAGTTGAAAGTGCTCTGTACTTTGAAGGGTTGGGCACATAATTTAAAATTCTCTGTTAAAAAAAAAAACAACAAACCAAACAACCAACAACACTCTCCTCAATGATCCATTATTTAAGGGGCATGAATTTAATTACTTACTGTAACTAAGCTCAAGAAAGCTAGTCTTCTCACTTGGAAGGATACCAAATTTCCATGTCTGCATATAGGCACAATCACATACAGTGTGACCTTAACAAGATTTATGGTGTGGTTTATTAATTCTCTAAATTGGTTCCATAAATCTACACTAGCCCTCACTATTTAGCTGAGTAAACTGCCTTTGATCTCTGCAGAGAGAAGAAACACACAAATCAGATTTCTTTCATAAAGGTACTGAGCCAGACCCTGCCCTTGGAGGTATGGCCAGCAGCTCCTCATCCCTCTCTCCATGGCAGGAATTCACAGCAGAATTTTGTCTGCCATATGCAAATCACATCCTCAATTAAAACAGTTTGGATTTCTAGATGATGGGAATTTTATCTGTGCAGTGCTGCTCATTTTGCAGCAACTAACAAGTCCTGGGGAATTGGGGAGATTTTTTTCACATGGGGAAAAAGTTAACTTTGCCTCATTTTATTTACAGAAAGCTGTTACAAGATAACACTGTCTACAAAGATTTCACTTAGAACAACACAATCATTTTAACAAAGATAATTTTATTCAATATCTACTCTGTAGGTTTAAGCAATGGACTGGCTGTTCATGTTCCCCAGTGGACCAACTCAGCTCTCTGGGTTTGCAGAGCTCTGAGCTTGAATATTCTATATATTATCTCACAGACAGTTTTCACACAGCAGTTTTTCTTCTTGCCTATAGAAATCCATACTGGGCCTAGACGTGGCTTCATTCTGGCAGGCTGCTCTGACAGTTCACATTGCTGCTGCTGCCCTCCCAAGATAAATCACAACCCGTTCCACTAAGCCTCTAAAAAAATTCGATAACAGAAGTCAAACATTCTTTTAGAGAATGGAAAACAGTGAACTCAAGAAACCTGTATGATGTTAAGATACCTCAATTTTGTTTCATGCTGATCAGGAAAAAGAGGGGAAAATTAAAGCATACTTTACTTTTATTAGCATTTTGAAATTTTGCTTTAACAGTCAAATTAAGCCATGATGTGTTATTAAGTAACAGTGTGTTTGCAAACTCATAAAAACTGAAAAGTATTTCACTGAGTTAAAATCAAAATGTGACACAACACATCTTTTGCATTTGCACCACACTGAGCTTAGAAAGCAGCATCATGTTTACTACAATGTCTGGGGAAAACTGAACAAATGCTATTGCTCTTCAGTTCAGACTTGTCCTCCTTTATGTTCTTCACCTCCTCATAAAATTCAGATTTGAGGTTTAGTTGGGTTCATTTTTAGTCTCAGTCCAAAAACATTTTCAAATAGAAACTGAATTATCCCATAGACTTATGCGTATATTAATATAGCTCTTTCCTGTACTTTCAAGTTTAACTTTGAGATGAAACAGTTCAACCTTTTGTGTTGAAAATAGAAAGAAACCAACCTGGTCTGCCTCTTTTTTTAGTTATAAAGGGGCCTCTTTTATTAGTTATAAGTGGATTCTTATCAAACTGAATGTGAAGAACTAATTTTAATAATGGTATTGTTCTTTAATTATTTCTTTTTCATCAGTTATCATGGGGCACAAGAGGCAGTATTTGGCACCGTGAGTGTGCACCTCACAGAGGTGAAATTCTTTGCAGAGACCATCTGGAACCAGACAACTGAGGACAAAGTATTTTGTTCAAGGCTGTGTCAAATATGACAAAAACTGAGGAGATAAACATGAAAATAATAGATTTAGAACATACTTAAAATAATTAGTTACACTAGAATACTGATCTGCAGGAGGTTGGTTACACATCTACTGCTTCTGATAACTCCTGAGCAAGAATTCATGAACTCTAAATGGACTCCTAAATTTTACTGAAAAAAGTGAAAACACAACACATACAACACATCTCTGTCATGGTGGGAGTTGGATCTGAAGACTTTACCAGACAAAAGGTTAATTCAAGAGACAAAATACACAGCAGGTAATGCTTTCTCTCTGGAGCTGGGAGACATTATACTGAAGCTGCAGGAGCTACTTGAGTGTTGAAGGAGAAAAGGTTTTGCTAGGTACATCTACACAAGCTGCGGTCTAACAAGCTGCACAGGAGCCAAAGGCCCAGGATCTGTTGTTTAGGTGGGCACCAATTCTCTGTTTGTCCTAATAATAACAATTAAGGAAAAAAAAATCCCCACCACTCTAGAAGAATTCCTGATACCATGATAGCACGTTCTTGTCTTTGTTAGATCATCATTTTATATAGAGCTTAAATCATCCTTGTTTTTCTCCCCGGGAGTCAATCCAATGAAACCACTTCTTTGTTCAAAGGTAGTGCCTCAACCTGAACACAACATGTGGCTGAAGCCACATTAACTCAAAATACAGCTAGAAGTGTCCTTTGTGTGTTTGTGCTGTATACTGATTAAAGTCAACTTTTTTGCTATTCAAATGAGAGCCAGCACATTGAGATTTCTCCACATACCACGATTTTGAAACTCTCTGAACCAGAGACAATTTCTTTAACTAAAGGCACTCCAAATCCAAAATGTGGCTTTACTCTCTGTAAATGAAATTTGCCATATCTGTTGTAATTTTATTCCTGTGTGCATTATAGTTGTTTCCCCATCTACATTTTCCTTTTCTTCTATTGACAGTAAATTTCATCTGCCACTCTAGCATGCTGTCACTCACTCCTGTGAGATTCTTCTGCAACTCTTTATGCTTAAGTTTGATTTCCAGAATAATTTTCTATCACCAAATGCTCTCATTATTCAATTTAGTATCTAAGTTCATTTATGAATATGTTGAACAGCACAGCTACCAGCTGGATACTACTAAGTTCCGTTTACCAAGCAAGCTGACCGTTTATTCCCACTTATTTTCCCCCCATCTTTTAGCTAGTTATTAACCCCTAAAAGGATTGTCCCTCTTGTTTTATGATAGCTGTTCTTTCTTACCACGTGTCTTCTGCAAATACAACCCAGCAGAAGGAAACAGTTGAGGAGGTTCCTGGAGTGTGTGGTGGGGACCCAGCAGAGGTGCCCTGCTCGGCCTCTTGTCAGTGAACGGAGAAGGACTGGTGAGTGATGTGATGTGATGACTGGAGGCTGATTTGGGTACAGCAATCACAAAATTATACTGGTTTTGATTCTTGGAGAAGTAAAGAGTTTGGTCAGCAGAAACTGCAAGCTTGGACTTCTGGAGGGCAGACTTTGGATGTGGCACCAAAGAACATGGTTTAGTAGTGGACTTGGCAGTGCTGGGTGAATGGCTGGACTCAGTCTTAAAGGATTTTTCCAACCTAAACAATTCTGTCATACTATGAAAAGCCATCAAGCAGAAGTTGTTTAGAGAAACATTTTGGAAATTCACAATATACCCTTATCAGCTCCACTGCAGAGGTTTTCATTTGTCTGTATTTAATTCCTTTACACAAGCCTCCAACAAATCTGCAAGATAAAATCCCTCTATAGATGCCATCTTGTGTTTTCACAATAAATCATACTTATGCATATTTCTACTTTATTATTAGCATGGGCTCTGCCTAGTACAAAGGTCAGATTCATTCCTGCTTAGACATTTGTCTTTTTTCTTCTTGGACCAAGGAGGGCTTTTTTACTACCAAATTATTGACCCATATGCCATTTTTCATCCACAAGTACGACAGTTTTCTGTAAAACTGCTGTCTAAGTTCCCCATCCTGTGTTTGGCTAAATGCTTTTTATACTTCTGTCTGAGGCTGTTAGGTGGTTTCTTCCTGGTTTGGATCTGACAACACAAAAAGCAAATTCAGCTGAAAACATTTCTTCCAAAGGGGGACTCTTTACCCACCTGATCCCTTCCCAATCCATTGGTAGTGGCACCTGATAGCAGAAGTAGAAACACATCCTTATTTATCAGTCCCCTCTGGCAATTAGTTGGGTCTGCTCTCTCTCTGCCAGGCTGTGCAGAAACAGGCTGTATACTTGTGTTACATAAAGACAGTTTAGGCATAGAGATGGTTTTGCATTGATGGGACATGGGGAAGATGATGAGTGTGTTTGTGGATCTGAGCAGGGTGTGGGTTGTTGCTGGGTGATTAAAACACAAAGTATGTTATGGTGAGATAGATTACTCGAAGAATGTACAGCAATGAAAACCACTAGAGGGAAGAAGGGCAAAAAAGGACTTGATTCTAATACTCAATAGTATGTGAAAGGTTAGGGAAGAAGACAGTCAAAATATAATTTCAGAGCTTGATTCAAATCCTACTGAAGTAAATGAAAAATTCCCTTTGGTTTCAGAAGAGTCTGAACTTGATTGTTAATAGCTGTCAGTCTGAGACTGCTCTCACACTTCAAATGTGTTTTAAATTTAACAAAAAAAAAAAAATAGACAAGTAAGGCACCATGTGAATTGTAGAATTTGATTAATATATATGGAAAAATCAATTTATTGAGTTCTATCCTACTTCCCTTGGAATCAGTGAGAGCTTTACCATTGATTTCAGCTGTAGAAAAACCTCACTGCTTCCTAGAGGGAGCTTTCCATCTGAGTCTCCAACAAGGAAATGCTCATTCACAAGCTGTGTGATCTAATCCATGGCAGCTTTAGCAGAACACACTGACATCCCTAGAGAGCAGGATGAAGTCAGATCAGGGCTGTAAGATGAACCAAGGCCACGTAAAGCCTTGCTTAAGTCAACATAAGGATATTATAGTCGAGATTTCACCACGGCCTTTCCATTGCAGTGGGAACTTGGAGCAAAGAGGGTTGAGCGAGAGTTGAAGCGGGGAGACCCGGTGATGCAGGGTTACGTAATAATCCAGCCTGCTAATCACAAAAGCATGGATAAGCATTTCAGCCTACATCGCACAGGCAAGCATCTAATCTTGGAGATGCTTTCTGGTGGGGTGTTTTATCTTCCTTTCTCTTTCTTTCTTTCTTTCTTTTTTTTTTTTTTTTTTTTTTTTTTTTTTTTTTTTTTCTTTTTTTCTCTCTTCCCTCAATTGTCACACAGCCCGAGGTGAGAGGAAAGAAAAGAAGCCCCCCTGCAGATAAACCACAGCAATCAGGATAACGATTGCAAAGGATCATCAGTCTTCACGACATGACCTGAACATCACTGAGGGCTAGAAGAGCATTTTTCATCTCTCCCTTCCTTCCCTCCCTCCTAGTTTGTCACTGCAGAAATGCAGGGTAGCAGAGAAGCAGAGATGGTGTTTGTGATTCTTAGGCTAGACATAAGATAAAATGTACAGGTCAGCCCTCTTGGGTCAAAACCAAAGGAAAAGGAGAAAAGAATCCCTGAGAAAAGGATTAAGCAGGAATCCTCCAAATCCCTGCCTTGATTCACTTGTTCCTAGAAATGAAAAGAAGCCAACTGAGCTTGCAATTGCCTTTCCCAGATGGGAGATAGGGACTTTCCAAATTCTTCATCTGTCATCAGCCAGGGATAGAAAACCTTTGTCATCAACCCAAGGAAAAGAGGGTAAACATTTGTCAGGGAGATGCTCTGTATCTCATTTGCTAAGCACCTGAAGTGTAAATAATTATAGGTCAGGCCCTGCTATATGTTATTTGTTGTCCTATTATAGAATTACTATAAGGTAATATTTAAAAGGATTTGTTTACAGGAAAACTGTAACCAGGTTACATAAACTCCCAAAGCAGGGTCCACAAACTTACATAATATACTTTGTTGATATGCATCTTTTATTCCTAAAGGACAGCAATGAAAAAAACTGAAAACGGATGAGAGTGCACTGAATACTGTAAAAAAATCTGTAAGGCAGTTTAAACAGATGATTATGAAAACATTTATCTGTTATTGCCACAAACTGCATTAATCAAGCAAATTACATGAGGTCACTTAGTACAGTTCTTCAAAATTTTATCACAGTTCAGATCCTACAAGATCTTACTGATATCATGATATCTTAGAGGTCTTTTCCAACCTTGATAATTCTATGATTATATGATGTGGTGCTGCTTAAAAGGGTTTAATATGCTATTAGGAAAGGAAATTAATTCGTCTGTGGGAGATGAAAAAACCTGATCAGCTCAACCAGACAGAATAAATCCAGTGTACAAGTGGAGAATCACAGATTTCAAACTTTCTCTGCCCTGACTTGTTTAAAACACATTTCAAGAAGCAAGACAAATGGGAGAAGGGAAGCCCTCCCAATCATCAGCAGTGCCAGCTGTTTTACAGAGGGTTATAGGGAATATCCAGGGGACATGAAGGGGGCACATCAAGCACCTGAACCCAATATTGATTCCCTCCTAAGGGCTGGGGTATATTAGAGACCTCGCCAGGGAGTAAGCATCATTGCCATAGGGCTTACATAGATTGGCACCTCACTGGCTAGAATGCAGAAAGGATAGACTCAGACTGGTGATGGACAAGAAGATCCAGTCACTTTTGCCACTCCTTAACTCATATATAAGATGTATTCACAGAAAAGCAATTTACCCTGCTCATATGCTACTGAAGCCTATGGCTAAACGGAAGCTCCTCTGAAAAGCTCATCTGTAATGTTCTGCTGGCCTTGGAAGAGGGATTAAATAACTACGAAATAGGATGGAAGACTGAATATATTTTTCTATTATCAAGCCCCGCTTTGCATTAGGTTATTCTTCAGAACCATGGGGGAAAAGAATTTTGTCTCATGTCTGAGACTTTCCTCATTCTTCAGAAAACTCAATGACAAAGGGGAAGTAATGACAGAAAAATAAACCTCAACAAAACAACGTGCTCTTTTCACTGCACTGAGATTCTCCCAGAGGTGAGAGCAAAACAAGGTCTTTGGAATTTTGGATGTATTGACAAGTTGTTGTCAGACTACATATACATTTATTACACCACACTTGAATTCTTCAGTGCACACTTTACTTGGTCAGTAATGTTTTCAAAATACATGGACCTCAAATTATTGTATTGAAATTATCTTTCAGAGAGGCTAAAATGCTTCACTGCACTTAAAAATGTGCAGTGACAGCGCAGCAATCTGAGGCACAGTTGCCACAGGTACCAGAAATACATGCAAAGGGAAGATTTAAAGGATGAAATATGCTAAACCCCATTCCTCTACTTAAATGACTACAAAAAGACTATGATTTATGGTAATTCATTGCAAGTTGTCCAGCACCATCACATCAGACCAACTCTCAACCTTCATGTACTAACCTTAGACATTTACCTAAGGTGAGGTCGTATTCCTATTTCTGCTCTAGTAACAATCAGTGTTGAACAGATGAAAATTCAGGAAAAAGAAAAAGCTAATTTCCTGACTGCCATTATGTCATCTCCTTTCCAGATGAAGTCTTTTGTTCACCTTGACCTCTGTGTCATGCTCAAGATCACCTTCAGACCAACATTTCCTATCATGTAAAATTCAATAAGCCAGGATAGGAGAATAAATGGATATGAAATTGATTGAAAAGAATAAAGCAAAGTACTCTTACAGAAACACTAATTATAACCTATAACTAAGGAGCAAATGATTTCAGAAAGTTGTAAATAAAATTACTAGAATATTTATGGGATTTATTGCACTTTCCAAAAACTAAGGTTAATATAGTTTATATACCAAATAGATGCCTGGAAATTCTCACTTTATCACAAAAGTCAGTCAAGAAGTGCAAGAAAACTCAGGGGGTCACCCTGGAAAAATGCAGCTAAATGTTAGCAGCACCTCCTTTGAAGTAGCTTACTCTAAGAGCAAAATCTGGCATTAAAAATTCACTTTCTTGATGTGATTTTGAAATCTGGTGCCAGCAGTAAAACATCTATGTTTGTGCCTTATTATTTGTTATATGAATACTTTACTCTATCCCAAGTGAGAAAAAAATAAAAGCACATCTCTCACATAGGCAATGGCAAGGAGCTGTTTCCCCCTGCCTAGAAATCACACAGCAGCAGAGTGTCACAGGAAAGAGTGGCATCTGCAGCTAACATTGGTACTCCTCCATAATAAATAATTTACACTTGATGATCCATTTCAAGCAGATCATAATTAGGTGCAATACAGTTGCACTTACTGATCCACAGACCTATTTGATCTGTACAGATCAAATCCTTATCTCTCTGTAGACACAACCTTTTTTCAAGGGGCTTAGTCTAAATTAAAACAAATACCACATTAAATGCTTAGACCATCCTTTTAGACTGGTTTGTGCTCTCCTGGCTTCAGAAACCTACTGCTAAAAATATTCAGCTACAGAGTTTATCCAGATTTATAAATAATGTGGCTGGGGCAGATAGTCTAATGGCTCTGTGCTAAGCACACTTGCAAAGCCCATCACGGAAAAAAAGGGATCCTTCAGATCCCACAGGCTACAAGAGGAAGATCTAGGAAAGTCTTGAGGTTTCACTACAACCTAAAAGGTCTCATGCTACAGTCACAGAGCTGGTGTTGGTCACACATCTCCAGTGCAGCAGCAGTTACCAACCCATGGCTGCAATTGATACAACAACAGGATCACAGAGCATGTCCACAGTTTCTTCCAAATAACTGCTAAGTCAACACTGTCAGGAAGCAGAGGACTATTGCTAGAGGAAGTTTCTCTCCCTTCACTTTCACAGAAACAAAAAGGGGAAAAGTTAAATTGCTGTGGTAATTTTAGAAACAATGATTCTATAATATTAAGGGAAAGAACATATCACACACATGAAGATTTAATCCTTCAAAAAGGCAAGTTATAATTTTCTATTAATTTTGGATATCTTTATTGTATAGTGTTTTATGTGCAAATATGTATCTAGGAAACAAAATAATAGAGCTAAAATAGTTTGTTAGTGGTACAGGAATGACTAACAGTTTCTAGAAATTCCTTTTCTTTTTGTGTATTTAAGCTGGACTAAAATTTTTGTATCTCAGGAAACTTCATTTCAAAGTGACATGTTTCATTATGTTCAAGGGATTTCACAAAGACAGACAAAGTCCAAATGTATAAAAATTTGATTAAATCTTAGATTCAGTGAGGATATTTTATGATATAAAATACTTCACAAGAAAATCAACACTAAAATAGGGAACTTTTTGCTTGTTCCATTAAATAGAGAGATTTATTTCCCTTAAAAGGTTTAATTACTTCCTGTTCACTGATCTGCTCCAGTGTATTTGCAGAAGCTGATGTCACCTGGACCTTTGTACAAATTTACTTTTCAGCTTAGTGAGGTTGTTCATTATAAATAGGTTAAAGCAAATTCTAAATAAGCTATTTGCTACCACTGCTAACACCAAGGATAAAGAAAAGAAGAGAGCAAGAAGGATACCAAGAAAAAAAAAAAGAAAAAAAACCCAACCAAACAAAAAACCACCAAACCCTTCACAGTTCTAGTTTTCTTATTGAATACTGCCTGCAGCAGCTCAATTCAAATATTTAAATTATGTCACCAATTAGACAAGCCTATTGTGCTTAAGATATTTCAGCTAGTCCTAAAAGTTTGAATAATTTTCAGTGGGAAACACTTATTTTGTTGAATTTGATGCATTTTTTTCTGAAGTATGCAAGAGGGATGGTCTAAGACCTGCTTACTCGGCCTCAGTATTGGGGAACTGAAGAGACTGCACTCCTCTCTGATTTTTGTGACCACTGCAGTATCGTTTGTTCACCATTTCTTTCCCAAAGACCTACTCACAGAAGTGAACACTGAAAATCTATTCCCTATGGTGATAGGCTTACCAGCACATTAAAGGCAGTAAAATCACAAAAACTAAAAAAGCCAAGTGTCCCATGATTTCCCTGTTTGTGGCTCTGTACCAGCCTTACAGATGTGTGTGTCCCATGTCCCTGTGGTCTCCTGCAGGTGGGTGGCTCCAGGCCAGTCCTCACTACAGAGTTCTCAGTGTGCAGGCCTGCAGCACCTCCTCCTCCAGGGTTTCCACAGCCTGATACTCTGATAAGCAAGTTCTTTTAACTTGGATGTGTGACACTGGTGCTGGTTGTAGCCCTGTGCATTTCCTTCACTTCAGTAATGGCTACAGAAAGTGTCAAGATAATAAAAAGCCACTATATATCCATTGTTAACTCCTGCTTTAATTAACATTTTTCTTTCCAGTCCCTTTGAGAAGAAATTCTAGGCTTCCCTATTTTACAAAAGAAAGGTTCATTTAAAATAGCCTAAAAGAGAAGAAAATGCCTATAATCCAACCCAGAAAAAGCATTCACCAATTTTCTGCTTACTATATAACACAGTCTGAAAGACTTCTGCAAATGTTCACCAAAATTTGGATTCACTGCCTTATTAAATGAAGTAATGCTAAAAAAGGTGCACTTTTTATTTGCTCTCCCTGATGAATGCTCTTGGAAAAAATTCTAAAGAAATAGGTGAGTATTTTTCACAGAGTGAGGTACAGGCAAGGCTTGCCTGTATTATCTGTACCAGTTGAGATGAAATTCAACAAACTTGACTGGCATAGGTCAAAAAATTCTTAGATTTTGTAAAACTAAATGAAGTCACCAGAGCAGTGCCATTAAAAGCAACCAAGACATGGAGTCATTTAAACGGCTTCCCCTAGATGGCTAGGTTAAGCTCTGTTAAAATTAATCCCTTTTCATGCTGGCAGGTGTAACAAAGAAAACCTTTTTGTATGGAGTGCAAAGAGGGTATTTTACCCTCTCAAAGGAAAGCTGCTTGATATTTCCATGGAGAAAACAGCACAAGTGATTAACAATTTAGATTTCCCATTCCTAAGCTTTGTTTATATAAATATATGGGGGATCATTTCTGAATCTGTAAGAGGATTTTCTACAGTCCAATGTAAAGAACTTAAAACTGCCATAAATGAGATGTTAAAAAAAAAATAAACAGATTGCCTTGATAAATGCCAGTTATTGCAGACTGAGCTCCACTGTAGTAACACACAGAGCAGCTGACATTTAAAAGGAACCTGACTAGAATGCTAGCTCCCTAGGTAGAATTTTTTCTTCTCTAAAATAATCTCAAGTCTTTGTATGGTTCCCACAAGACAGGATCTCTGTAGTGCTGCTCAGCCCTTCCCAACTCATGGTTATGACCTACTTCAGGACAGCCTTTTACACACACACAAGTAGCAAATGAGCATCTTCTTGCACTGGGTCCAACGATGGGCATGTCATTGCTGGGACAGAAGGGACTCCAGAGAGCAGGTCTTTGACATAAACATGGAGAGCAAAATGAGCTTCACTCTCCTCCACTTCCCTGCTGACTTTTATCGCTCTTCTCTGCAGGATTAATTCTTCCTCAGTTTTTCCCAACTAGTATTTCCTACCCCTGACTTAATTTCTGTAAAGGAATCAATCCATTTTCATTGAGAAATAGTGCTGGGTTTTTTCCAAATGCATAGACAGATGAAAATAGCAAGCAACAGTAGCTTCTATCTTCATGCTGCTTTCTTGCTCCCTGGGGCATCCCTCTCAGCACAGAGGAGAGGATCAATAAGCTTTGTCCTCAGGCCCTCAGCCTGAGGGAATTGCTTCACTGACCTGCTTCTTGCCTGCTCTTCACAGGTCTCTCTCACCAGTTTTAAAGAGCAAGACCCCAGTCTCTGACTGTCAGAAGGACTGCCCCCATTTACAGAGAGGCAGCCTTGATGCTGCTTGATGGCCTGACTGCACGGTTTTGGGGGGGTATTTTTAACTTTTTTTTTTTTTTTTTTTTTTTTTTTTTTTTTTTTTTTTTCTTTGTCTGAGTAAACAAATCCCTCCACTCCCATAACTCCCCTCCTTGTTGATTAGCAAATCTTGAACTGCCTCAGCTACTCCTGATAAGCACTGAACGTATCCCACATGTTAGTACAAAATTTACATAACTGACCCTTCTCAGTTTCTGGCAAAGATGCATAAAATCTATTTCTTACTTGACAGTAAGTATGCTTGTTGATATAATGTCTCTCTGGCCCAAAGGAGGCAAAGAATAGACAATAGAGCATGAAGAACAGAAGCAATAGTCAGGTTCGTGACTCAGAAAGGACCAACTCTTTGCTCAGAAAAACCCCAAACAAGTGCTAAAGGATAACTGTGCACTAACCCTCTACCCTCTTCCACAGTGAAAGCCACATATGAAAGTACAGGAATGACATGCCAACCTTCACTCCCATATCTTTGCCACGACAAGTTGTCTGCAGCAGCCATGCAAGATGTGCAGGGTGACTTCACCAGCAGAAACAAATTAGCTTCTGACTTCTACCTCTACTGCTGACCAAAGATTTTCCACATCCTGATCTCTCTGACTGCAGAGGGATACATGATCTGAAAACTGTGATGAAATAAAGTATTAAATGACTCTGAACAGGCCCTGGGACTCTCCTCAGTGCAATGTCAGGACCATCATTGCATAAACCCCACAAATACAGGTGGCCAAAATACCTCTGTTCTATTCTATGTCTGTTGAATTCGGAACAAGTTTAAAACTTTGAATTAATTTTCTAGACTTTGGAAAGTTTACCCTTTACACAGAGATGAAGAACTAATAAAGCTGGAAGGAAACAATACATTTTTAAAGCTGACTGAGACTCAGAACATCGGGTAAGGACTGTTCAAAATGCGCTCACTGCCACATCATTTTGACAGTACAGCAGCGTCTCAGCAGGTTGTAATGCAACTCCTTGGTATTTCTAAGTGCACTGGGCCTCTAGGATCACTCTCTGGGAAGAGACGTCAAGGTTGTTATTAGAAAGTTGTTTACATTTAATTAAAACGCTCAACTTATCTGAGCCTCCATAAGGTTAATAAACCCATCAAATTTCTAGAGGGATTATAATCAGAACATATATGTTCCAGTAACTTTCCTCTGTTTCCGCAAGATTTCTATAAAATATTTAAGACCATCAAATATTGAACGTGCACACTTAATCATCTAAACTTTTATTTTAGAATGAGGCTTTTGAGTTTGAGAAGTTATCTGTAAATACTTAAAACTCAAAAGAAAACTTGGCAGAAGCACTCTTTAGCTAGAGGAGCTTGTGAAAATGTGATGACCTTTTATTCAGCCTGACTAGTTTACTGAGAAACTCTGCAGCCTTTGCAGGCTTAACCTCCTAATACTTTCAGATTTTTGAATCCTGCACTTTCATTGCCTGGAGCTGTACTTGTTTGTGATCCTGCACAATTTCTAGGTGATTTATTAGCCTCTATTCCAGTAAGGAATATTCCAGCAGTACACACTCGTGGGCTATCTCCTCTGCTGTGGTCATTGTGGACCCACTACCCAGTTCATTAGGATGCTTTTCTGAAATGCTGCCTACTGACAAGTCAAGCACACTGTCCAGGTGCATCCTTCCTCCTTACTCAAGGTTTGGCATGGAAATGCCCTGATCCTCCAGCTAAGAGCTGCAGTGAGGACTGACAGGTAAATAAGCTGCAGCGGGGCTGGGAGCAGCCAGACGCCAAGTGGATCAGGTCCCCAGGGCACGGCAGGGAGTGCACTGCCTTCTTGGCCCCGAGACAACCTGTGCTATTTTCCACCAAGTAGCACTTGCTGATGATATCGGCAAGGCAAGGCCCAGAGCCAACTCATGCATTATGTTGCTGATGTTACAGAATCAAATTTTATAGGAGAAGGCAGCTGGAAGAGGCCTCCAGAGAAATCTAGCTCACCTCTGTCCAAAAACAAGATCAGCAATGTTTGCGTCATTTTGACAGATGCTCACCCAACTTGTTTGCAAAGCCTTCCACTACCAAAGGCTCCCTAATCTTCCCAGCAAGTCTTGACTATTCCTACCATTATAAAACCAGGGTTTTTCTAATGACTAACCTCTCTTTACAATAGTGCATTGCTTTGTCTTATGCAAGATAAACAGTTTACTTGCTCCCTTTTGCGTATTTAAAGATTACTTTGCCTTCCCTCAATCCTGTTTTCCACAGACAAAACTTTCATTCATTCTTCCCCTCCATACTGAAGTTTCTGTATCTGTGACCATTCTGTCTGATCTCCTCTGGTACCTCCAATCTGCAGTTACAGTTTTCCAGTCAAAATGGCACCCTGTTCACAGTGGTTTCATCAGAAATATACTTCTCCAGTTTACTTAAAAGAAAACACTGTGAAACAGCATCAAACCCACAAGTCAACAGACACAATTAATATAATTTCCCTCCTGTTAAAAAGGTGTATTGTTCTGTTACAGAAGGAAGGTGGACATATTTGATGTTATTTGCTATTGATAAGTCTGTGGCCTTTGCTTCTTCCCATTATCTCCTTAATTTCTTGTTCCAGTATTTTCTGAAGAAATTAAGTTGTACTGTCTCAATGATTTTTTTCATTCTTTAAATGTATATACTGTTTCCTTTTTTCAGCAGTCTATTACTTCCCCCACCATCTGTAAATTATAAAAACTATCCATAAGCAGTCACTTTTAAAATATCCTCCAGATTTTGTTTATCAAAAGATGAGGTCTTGCCCTCATGTCCCTGGATTACTTAAGGCAACACGGACCAAGTTGGCACTTTTAGAGAAGATGTGGCTTTCTGCCAGAGAGCAGTAAGTACTGTAATCTTTGCAACTTCATCTGCTAATAACTTGCCTCTCTTATGTAACAGGGCAGCAATTGTTGGCCATCTTCTTACTGTTCTGGTCATCTGAAGTCCATTAGGTCACTGTGACTGTTCATCATGGGAAGCCTTCCATTTTTTAGTCTTTTTATGTAAATTTTTTTTTCTTACCTTGTGTTTAAAAATTGCTCCCCTGTATTTTCCACCATACTTGCCATCTGGGCCTGATGTCAAGTACACCTCAGATGCAGAAGTTGCCCAAAATGCCTCCTTACAAATCAAAAATCTCAAATAAAATAAATCAACTTAAATTGGTCTCCTTTTTTTTTTTTTTTTTTTTTTTTTTTCCCTTCTTCTGAATAGCTTCATAATTGTGGCACTTGGGTTGAAAAATATGGGATTAGATTTGGTTGTCAGGATTCATACATTAAAACCAGAATCTTCCTAAAGAGACTGTATTTCTGCTCCTGTCCTGCAATAGCAATATAAACTGAGTTAAATCAGACATGTATATCAACTGCATCTGGCCACTTCACTTCAGCGCTTTCTGAGATATATAGAAATACAGTAAAACAAGAAATAGCATGTCTCATTGGTTTTCCATGTGAAACATGGGACTTGTCCTACCACAGAGGACAGCCAGTAGCATAAAAGCCACAGCCCTGTAGGGCCTGCCCATTTCTACAGCAATCCTGGTAGGGCAACACTGGGGGCATGGACCCTCCTGTCATGTGGGCCACACAACAGGTACAGGTAGGAGACTGTTGGGGTCAGAGACCTCTCAGCTGGAATTCCCTTTACCCTGCATTTTGGGGTAACAAAAACCCTCTGTAACACTTGTTGAAAATATTTCCTGCATAAGTCTTCTGAGTCTCTGAAATTTTATCTTTAAGTTTCCTTCTTTGCATGCTCTACATAGATGTTAAAGACATTTTTTTTCCCTCCTCAGTATATTTTCAGGCCACACTGAAGGATAAACCTATCATGTTTCTGACCCACTAGAAAAGCTGCTTTAGTGTCGCAGGAAATGTAATCTGTATGACCGACATGAAAGTGTTATAAGATGTGAGCTGCAGAGATTTTGGAAGGTTGTGTCTGAGCCACAACATCCATTCTTCATTGCTAGGCTTTGCAAGCTAATATCCTCTTAGCCTAATTTAAAATCATTAATTAAAACTGAGTTGAAACTGATGTGTAATGTAACAAGGACAAGAGGTCCCATGCCAAAAAAGAAAAGGAAGTTTTAAGAGATGTCCATGTATTTATATTTGCCCTGCTTTTCTTGAATCAGATTTTACTGTACAACATGACCCTAATTTAGTAAAGTCCTCAGATTCGTGAAGTTTACACACACATTTTGATGAAAAATTAGTAATTACTATGATGAAACTAGGAACCAGGCAGGCGGCTAGCAGGTTTTTTTTTGAGGAAATTATAAACACAATCCCTCTATTTCTTGGTCCTTCAAGGCACTGGGTATATCACATCAACGCAGTAAGGAAAATCTGTTGAAATCAGTTGGAAATCCTGACTAGCACAATATGAGCTGTTGCTGCAGTGTAAGAAGTTCTTCATCTCAGCAAGTGATATGCTACAACAGGTTTTGTGAAGCGAATTCATTTTCTCTCCCGTGCGTGCTGGGGTGGAGGCGGGGAGGAGGATGGGGAGCGGGAAGTAGAAAAGATGGTAGAATGGCAGGGTAAAGAAGTTAGCTTTTTTTTTTATTATTAAATCTTTGCTAGTTTTTAGTGGGTGTAAAAAATAGTTAAATTCTGTAATTAAATTATAATTCCAATCTTAAACAATAAAAAGAAATCCTGTAATAATCTATGTGCAGTGCCTGACAGCTGGGCCGTCTGATCCTTGCAGTCTGCTTACAAATTGGTATTAGTGGCACTAATAAAGCTGATTAATGTTGTGACTAGAGACCCACTAACCTGACACTGCCAGCTGGGCGCACAAAGGCTGTCAATCTACATGGCAGCTGTTAAACTATGAGTGCCGTAGCCTTTAATTTACATTTCAGCAACCTCCTCACTGTAATGCATTTTAATGGGCACGAATAAAAACCGCTGGTGACGTGCAGGAATTTCACAGGATATCGGTGTGTACACATTATATTAGTAAAATACCACTTATCAAAAGACCAGAGATAAAGCCAATGCTTTCCTCAGTTACTTTTCTTGAGACCTGTAGCAACTCTGTCATAAGCAATGCACTTACTACAGATTGCCACTGGTATAGCTGAGGGCACATTTGCAGCCAGTTTATGCATCTTGAAGAATTATGATAGCTCACTGATTTCCATTATACAGATAGCCAGGAAGATACTATCTGCATCTTAATGGCATTTTCCCACAACTGCTTTGCTTACAAGTACTTTGGAAGGTCCCAGAACAGGTCCTGTCCATCATTCAGTGGTCTTTAGTAAATCACCCTTCTGATGCTTTTTGGAGAGCCCATGGCTGGACTAGGAACCCATGCAACTCATTCCCTTCACCATGTTATGTTCTGGTGAGAGGATTGCTGCATTTCCTATGTTCTAACAGTACCATGTGTAAACTATATGTAAACAGAGGTTTATAAGCTTTTAAGACTATCAATCCAGGACCTTCCATAAATATTCAGTCCAACTGATCCACTTACTACTTAAATGCAAAGAATTTACAGTAATGATACATGAGTTAGTATATTAAAACAAAAAAGGGAAGATGAACAAATGTTCCAAGGCTAGTCCATAGGAAATATGGTCTGCTTTCTTTGACCCTAATAAAAGCATGGTTTATTATGGTAAACACTTCCCTGCTGCGCAAACTATATCATCTATGCAGAAATTCTGGTCAGTGTCTTCTTAGGGAAGGTATCCTGGTAGAGTTTTTGTAGATTTAAAAAAAAAAAAATATTATTTTTAATTCTTTAATCTTTGACTGTTGTGTTGCCAAAAATGCCCAAGAAATGTCCTTTCATTGTTCCATGGTATTGTCCTGGCAACATCAAAAAGCTAGAAATTTTTCAAATTTCTTTTTTTAGAGAGATGGAGTTATATAGGAGGTAAGTGGCAGAGGAGAAGATGATGCAAGAAAAGCAAAGAATACAATCCCAGAATGTTTGTGTTACTCATTCTAAAAAAATATAAATCTGAAGATATCTCAAATGCTCAAACATATATTAAAATCTGAAAGGGCTATTTGCTATAAATTAAGTATGTCTCTCTGAGAAATGCAATCTATTGTTACTGAGTCTTTGCTATCAAGAATAGATTTCCTTCTCTCTCAGTTCCCAGTGTACAGGCGAGCATGTATGTATTTCTGGGGAAGAAAAAAAAAAAAAAATCAGAATTAAACAACTTGTAAAAAAACCCCATGCTACAATTCATTGAGTGAGCTAAGATTTAGACCCAAGTAGATTAGCTCTTCTTCCTGGGGTGTTTTAATAACTTGACAAATCTTCTGTTCTCAACGAAGCACAGTATTAATTTTTTTTTAATGCAGCCTTTTGAGGACAGGGACAAAGAGCAGAGAATTAAGGACATGGTGAGAGTTGGGTTAACATTTGTCTGCACAGCCCAGGTCATGCATCTTGGCTTGCTGTTACTTCCGACTCACACAGTATCAAGTTCAAAGGTAAGTAAAGAGGCCATGAAAGGAACAGTGTTTTTACACTACTCTGAGTACAAAAATGAAGGTACCCTCTTGTCACATCACCAGTCAGCTCTTATGCCTTTTGTATTTTCTTATGACATTTCATAGAAAACATTGTGGAGGGGGAATCTGATAACTTCTAACCCTGGAATCTTGCTGCTGTAAAAATACTTTCTTATCTAGTACAATATTAATAAAAACTGGGGGGGAAAAAGCTACCAGGAACTGTACTGTAGAGTCAGCAGAATAAGGCCTATTGTACCCAAATAGCAGGGTGAGTTTTATTGTTATACAAGTTGCAAGGTCTTGCAGCTTATTTGGGTTTCCATCACTGGGGAATCTACTGTAACTCATGTTCTCAGGCATCGTCTCTCAATGATTTTGGCCAAAATGTTGCAATACTGAGCTGCCCTCAGCTGCATCCCCACAGGGCTAACAGACCTCCCTCCACAAGCCAAAGAATCCTTTTGTCATGAGACTCTCATTTAAACCAAGGCAGAACTCTGTGCTCTGGACAGATGTAAGGTGTGATGTATTTGCAATACTGGTTCATTGTCACTGCTCAGTATCATGAGACCATTTCAACCCCAGGAATGATCAAACCTTTTTATCAGTCCAACTCTGATTCCCAGGACAGTATCATGTGGAAAAGCACAGCAAGTGTCTAAGTCCAAGAATCCCCTCTCCCTCTCTCTTCTGTAAACTAAAACAGGAGTAAGATGACAAATAACATACGTTATAACTATCCCAGTGTCAGTAAGTCCCATGATTTTTCACATCCACTGGGGAGGGGGGGAAGGGAAGACATACACAATAAGTCTGTTAACACGGCTGAAATGCAAGGCCAGAAGAAGAAAATCCAATCCTAACATCTCAAACAGGATCTATTAGAAGTGGAGAGAACCATGAAATCACCTACTTATTTTTCTAACTTCCATCAGATAACAGGATTCAAAGGATTGTATAAATGCCAAGATAGATTAGATACAATAGATAGAACCAATTGTTTGTTCAGGCCGTGCTACAAATATGCCGGTCTAATGCATATGTAGTCTTTTAGGACTACATGCAGAGATATAAATGTTTAACTTGAATAGACTGGGGCTGATGACATCCTTAGCCTGCAATCTTTACATGACATTTCCTTTCTTTTTTCCCTATTTCATAACATAAGTTAGAATTAGTAAGGAACAATCTCTCTCTGGATTTTTTTTTAGTATAGCAAGAACAAAAGTAAAGTTCTGCTTTTTAATACAAAACGAAATGTAGTTACTTTTCATCATCTCTAACAATTAATAGAAGCATTAACTATTGAAATGAATAGCTGCAATTTGGTCTAGAAAACTTCTTTAACAAGTGTCTTCTGCAGGTGAAAGGAAACTTTTAAGTGGGGATTGAATCTTGCAGTAGAAGTCAAAGCAGTGAACTTCACCTTATCAAATCAAACTGTGTTTGCTTTTAATGGAAACATCTTGTCTTCACATACCCACTCAAAGGTTTCACTGAGAGAAGAGCTTACATACAATATTTCTCCTTTCCCAGTTTAATTTTCATGAGTTCCTACTGATAGGGGTCAAGTGAAATAACATTTCATAAGCAGAAGTTTATGACTAGGTTTTCTTGCCAGAACAGAATGGCATCTGTTCCCATGCATGTTTAATTTAAATATTTTTCATGAATGTGGGATGATGGTATAAATATTTGAAATCATCAATATAGTAGACTGCACTATAGCATGGAAAGACTGCTGCACAGCTGCTGTTAAATTATAGATTTCTTATGCAATGAATACATTTAACTTGTCTTTTGAAGAATTAAAAAATTATGTCTTCTGTCTAAAATACTTTGTCAGATCTTTAAGAGATGTTCTTCATATGACCTACAGCTTACAGACAACTGAAAGCATAACTCTGTGACCCCATCATGAGTGACACTTACATAGGCTGAACTGATGCACCCAGGGCAAGAGCACTGGTCATGGGCAAAGAGTGAGTTTCTCCTCTTTGCCATCTTTCATCTCCCCTTCTTCCACTCATTAACCTGTTCTTAGTAAAAATAGCTCCCAGTTCCCATACCGTGGTCTGCAGTCTGATTTTCCAGTTTACGTTGTAGAGAACACTCATCTCCCCAGTGCTGACTTGAAAAAAAAACAAACCAACTATAAACCCAAACACCCTACTACAAAAAACTATTTTTGCCTTTGTCTCCATCCCAGGAACATGATGATGTGCCAGTTTACATCATCTGTAAAAATTCTGACAACCAAGTCTCAGAGGCAGATGAGGCTCTCCCTTATGTACAAGTCACTTAAAACAGCCTGAAGAAGTTTTTGTTAAAGGCAACCAAATCAAGGATGTGGGGAAAGGAGGTACTGGAATGTTTCATGGCATTGTTTGCACTGATACCTGGAACCCAGGATGATTTATACTGAAACAAACATTGGCGATTTTCACAATTTAACAGACAGAAAAATGACCATTTTTTTAATGGTCCAACTCACCAGCTTACAAAAAAAAAAAAAAAAAATTACCTTATTTTTAAAACATTTCTTGCAGAAAAACTGTTCTCATTGTAGGGTATGTTCACATGCTGTCACTGTGATCTAAAAATTAATTTCTTGCAGAATAATATCTTTGGAGTCTTGGCATTACAATGCCTGCTTTTAGACTTTTTAATTGTTAAAGCTAATTACAAGTTACATAATTTTGCTGTGCTATTCATTTTGGTGATTATCTGTAAACATAAACCACGTAAGTGCCATAGCAATGGAGAAGGCAAGACATGTAATGAAATATTATATGTGTGGTGGCATAAAGCTTTATTGGCATGAGCTAGGAATGGATGCATTACTCATGAATGGTGAAGCCAGCAGTAAATTAAGAAGGTGGCCCCAAGTGAGTATTAGTCACCTAAATACAACCATATGCCACCAGATTTTGCGTTACGTTTTCACAGAAATGTTATTTCTAAGATTTGCAGAGAATTCCTAAATGGACTCCAACTTCAAAGCCTCACAAATGAAGACCTAAGAACCAACATGTGTGCAACCCACCTCACCCCTTCCAAACTTTAAATCATTAATGAACTCACCTATAAATCAAGATATTTATCGTAAATTGGGCTTTTTTTACCAACCATTTCTGGGGAGTAGAAATAGCCTGCATTGAATGCCATGAAGTCACCCTGCTTGTTTCTCTTTGCAAAGCTTAGATCACAAACCACTTCCCACCTACTGAGGGGAGGCTTGTGTGGCAGGAGCATCTAAAAAACAGTATGAAAACTGCTGATCTTGATACAGTGCATCATGCCTGCAAACTAAATGCTACATCTTTGACAAAGTTGCAGAATTCAAGGAGTAACTATGAATATTACCCATCTTGCAAAAGATAAGCTTGTAAGAGGCTGTTATGGCCCATATATAGCATAATATAGGAGTTGTCAGCTACTACCATTTGCTCAGAACAGCTTCTGAGCCACAACAGCAATATAGAGCGAGCTCTATATTGCCTTAGCTGTGTTATTTTAACAGTAATTCAATTTGCTGAGTACAGTGGGTCACATTTTGGTTGGTTGTGAGTGATCTGCAGAGCAAGCAAGCACATAAGCACCACCAGGGCAGGAACTGTAGGCAGGGGTTGTACAGAGCACAGCCAGAGGCGCCGAGGACTGCGCTGGGCACTCTGCTGTTGCTTTGGCTGCCTTCTGCTGTATCTCATGCTGCCATGGCTCAACCCATAGCTCTATGGGAATTTTCACATTCACAATAGTTTCTACAGTCCTTTATGTGAAAAGGGGATTGCAATACAGATCCTGAGCATGCAGCCACATGTCTCTGAGCTGTCTTGTGCCCAGAGGGCAGGAAGCTTGAAGTCAGTGTGAGGAAGCTTGAAACAACTGGGAAAAGCAGGTACTTAATGCACAAGCATAGCCTGGGAGAGCCTAAGAAACCACATAATCCAAGAGCTGAGCAAGGTTTGGTGAATTTTACACTTTACATGTGCATATCTTATAAGTTGTAAAGCTATTAATTACACCCATGTTTGGCTAATACAGGCACACAAAGTAAGAACTGTTTACAGACCAAAAAAAAAAACCAACAGATCACCTTCCAATAGGGTTATTTTTTTCAATTAAAATAGAGGGGATTGCAAGCCAGCTCTTCCTTTCCCCCTTCTTCATGGCTATTTCTATACATGCTTCAACAATCCCAAACGAAACTATTCTCAAACAGGGAGGGGGGGAAAAAAGGGAAAAGAAAGAAAGGATAGAGCCCTCAGAAAACTGGCAAAGAGCTATTTTGTAAGGAGGGAACCAACGAAAACATTGGCATAAGGCACAGTTGGAGGGTGTCAAATCCGATGTGGCAGCCCTTTCTTGTGCTGCTATGTGGAATTTGCTTCAAAAGATCAGCAAAATGAAACTCTTCATACCTGAACTAATACAGATCCATGTAAATTTGAGCTCTGATCTTATGGAGCCAGTCACATCGCTAGAGGCTCAAAAGGACTTGTCTTTGTTTGTTTTTGAAGTCTATGTGAAACCGGATTTCACATACTAATATCTTGATCCAAACAATATAATAGAATCTTTTTCTGTTCTCCTCACCCTCAATAGAGCTTTCCTCCAGCTAGGTTTCATTTCTGTCTCCTTCCGAAGAAAGGCGAAAGAGCTGAAAATAGTTTTCCTTTTGGTCAAATGCTTTCCTCCACAAAACACTCAGGAGTATGATGGAGTGTGGTGTAGGGATAAATAAATAAATACTTAAGGTTTGTATTAAAGGTCTCTTGCTCTATTGCAGAACTGCAAGTTAAGCGTTGCAAATAGTGGCAGCATCTGCATCACTGCAAACCAAAGCAGCAGAACTGTTTAAACATGCAAGACCACAGGTAGTATGAATAACAATTTAAAGGCTCAACTTCTTTCACATCATTTATTGAAAATGAATCTATTTGTCTTTCAGAGACACAGAAATTCATTCTGTATACTGACTTTTAATTGTTTTGCCACGTGTAATCCAAGGCAATAACCACTCTGGAAAGAGGACAAAAATTTCACTTGTTAACTCTTTCCTACCTGAGTCTCCAATAAAATATACTTAGGTATACTTAGGTAATGCTCCACTGTTCAAATTAGTGAAATCCATTGATTTTCCTTAAATTAAGGTATTTAACTGATTTCAGAATTAGGGTGCTTTGTATATTTTGTGCACATTGTTCACAAGCAAACAGAGCTGGAACAGACTTGCAGCTTCATCATGACACTGGAAGTCTCCAGACAGCCAACTTATTTTGTAAGTTTAACAAAATGAAAACCAAATTCCAAACCTTTAGGTAATTATTCATCAAAACTTTGAATTATCTACATTTTAAAAAATATATATATTTTTTTAATGACCAAATAAACCAAAATATTTAGGAGGTTTGTTATCAATTTCAGCTCAATTTATGAATCAACTCCCATTCATAACAAAGCTGAATTAAACCATTTCTTTCTTTTATTGTGTTAACAGGATCAAACACAAAAGGACAGTGCAAAAAGAGAAAACTATTCTGTTCAACACAATAGTTAAGGTTAAAGCATGTGTTTTTTACAAACCTGACCAGCAGCAAAATCCACCTATAACTGCCTTGTAAAATAAACAGCTACGACTACAATTGAACTTTTGTTGCATTTAAGCAAGTAAGAGTTTAAGAGCACTAAAATCTTTGTAAGAATGGCTATAAAAGCAATTATCCTTAGATCACTTCTACGGTAAAGTTTGACTTGAGCAGACCTTTATATGCACCATACTGTTATCAGCCTTATAAATCAGTGCTCACCCCATACACCAGGACTTGGTAGGTGCTCACCCCTGTTATTGGTAAAATTTCCAGCACGCTCAAGAATGCAGGATCTCAAGGTTTGTACGGCCCTAAAATGTTACATTCAGCATCCACAGTACTTGCAAGGAGGAAAGAGGCTAAAGATCAACAAATGGGGCAGAATCCAGCCAAGACATGAGTTGAGCCCTTGGTAAATCAGTTTCCCACCGTGTGACTGTAGAGGTCATCAGACAGCATCCCCTGAAGCTCAGGCAGCCTCCTCTCAGGCTCTGCCCCGCCGTGCTCAGGCAGACGCGCAGTCCACTTCTCCATATCAGGCCTCAAGCCAAAATCTTGTGAAGTCAGCTGGAGAATTTCCATGTTCCATGAGTGATATTGGAAAAGACCCAGTTGAATGTAAGTAATGAGGTTTTAAATATACAGTGCTACAGGAAGTGGAAAGATTAAGTATTTGTTCTAGTTCAGATTTGAGCTTTTTTGTTGTTTGGCTGGTTTCAGTTTGTTGGGATTTTTTTTTCCTTCTCCTTATAAATCAATTTAAAGCAAAAAAAAATTATCTATCACCACTTCTTATAGGTTTGCCCTAAGATATGCAAAAATCATCACCCTAAACAGCTCAGGTAGCATACATGGGAATAACACTTGCCTTTGTCTGGAGAAAAAAGATATTTTTATAATGTTCAAAATTCCTAGGAGAAACTTTGAGGTGTTCACAAAACCTCCCTTAGTAAGTACTTTGTAACAAGTGAGAACATGGCAATAATATGCAAGAACTATCCTTTAAAATTAAACAGAATTTGAGGTCTTCTGGGAAGACAAGCATTTTCTATTATAAAGCATCATGCAACACTGAACCATAGAAAATGTGGTGAGAAGGTTGTTTAAAGGATGACTCATGTCTTTGCTCAAGCACAGAATAAACTCCAGTGGGTTTTGGCTTTTTAAAAAAATCTTTTTGATTTGCTGATTCCTATGTAGCAAACATTAGCCGATTGATTATTAACTTGCTTTACTCCAGGATTTTAAACACCCCTGTGAGCAAGTCCACAGATTGCTGTGGATCACTGTGGTCTGCCACTGAATTTATATCGTTCTCATTCTAATCTGGCAAATTTGCATTTTGGCAATTATTTCTACATGTGTTGAGAGACTCAGGGCTAAAAATTCTAGATTTAAAAACAACAACAACAATAACAAAGATTTAGATTGAAAGGGAAAGCAAAATATTGTTATATTTCTGTTTTCTTATTAAGTTATATTTTGGCAATCCTTGAGGAAATTGAAGCTTTGGAAACATTCCATGTGGCAACACATTTTCCAAGAGTGAAGAATTGCAGGGAATACACAGACATCATTTCATGATTAACAGGCAATGATCTTGTGGGTAGGAATGAGAAACAGAAGGAAAAATCTATAGATTAAGATCAAATAGAACAGAAATTGGAGTCAGCAGACAGCCTTTCCTGGAGTGACCATCTAGTCACTATGACCAATATGGTTCTTAACCGCTTAGCACATCCCTTAGCAAGGCTCCTCATATCTTGTCTTCTTGTCTCTGGTTATGGGATAGATTCAAGGTAACAAGAAGCAACTATTTCCCTCCCACATAAAGACCTTGGAAAGTAGCCAACTGCTCCTTGATGCACCGGTTGTAATATTAAATATAAATGCTCAGAAAACAGGGTACACCTCTCTCTCTCACCCATGTAATGTCATGGGAGAAGTAGAAGATATGGTCACTGTAAGCTCCATATTTTAGAGCTGAGCCCACATCTGACGGGACTTCAAAGGCAGGTCATGGTAGATGAACTCATAGGCTATTACAAGAACCATAAGCAGGTTGTTACTCTTGTCATAAATTCTCCTTATGTCACAAGTGCCCATTATGCTTACACTACAATCGCTGGTCCCAGAGAGACCAACTTTGTTAAAACCAAGTAACCACAGGCATAAAATTCACAAATCCCTCTGCAGCAAAGCAGCCATTACAATGTACTGTTCCTAGAGAGCTGCCTATTTCTCATTCAGCATCAGACCTTGAGAAAAAGCCAGGAAACAAAAATAACTTTATTAAGCACATTGTAAAAATACTTGTACTTAAGAGAGAAAATGCTTCTAACTCTAGATGAGGAGAGGAAGAAATAGAGTTCATAACTGTTCTAAATTTATGGCCACATTAATTGAGCTCTTTGCTACCCTGGCCTGCTAATGCAAGATCTAGAAATCAACATCTAACACCTCTGAGAAGGCTTGCACAGAAGCTAACAGCATCCATCGGTAGTAAACTTCATTTTTAGATATATAGAAAAGAACAATTTGAGTCTAGCAACTTGAGAATGGGGGAGGTAGGAGAGAAAATCCAAACAGAAATATGTGAATTTCCTATTGAAATGTTTTGGCTTGGGATTTTTCCAATGAAATTAACAGGCTTTCCAGGAAAGTAGCAGCTCTCTGGATTTTTTTCTTTTAGTTAAGAAAAGGAAAAATAAAATCTATCAAAGCTTTTGAAGAGGCTTTTTCTTTTTAACCCATCAGCCCTAGAATGATGTTTGCAGTTTTTGGCCAATGCTGATCTATTAGAAGCTGAAGAAGATTAACGAACTCATGCAGTTCAGTTACCCACATCACATTTCTTAAATGGACTGGGAAATAGAATTTGTGAAATACCACAGGGGAGAAAAATGCTATAGTTATTAGAAAAATAAAAAGAGATTATTCTATCACATCTTAGGCAATCTAACATTTCACGCTTGATTTTTAAGTAAAAGCCAAGAATTTAGCTTCAGCATAGGAGCTTGCTCAAGACCCTTTTACCTTGTCAAGCTGGTTTTGCTTCACCAGACTTTCCTCATAAATGGAACCAGGCCAGAGTAAAAGTCTCAATAACAATAATCACAACAAAAGTATTCCACAAGCAGAACCTGTTTATCTGTTTTACAGCAAAACAAAGGTCAGCAAAGAACCAAGTTTATCCAGAGAAGTAGAAGGATAACTGTAAAGAAACAGCCAATATCTACTGCTCCATTGATCAATTTTGTGTTATTCTGCTACAAGTGGAGATTAGATAACAGGAAGTCAGGTTCCATTTGTAAGAACTTCTGACATCCAAGACTTTACCATTATATAACTCTTTCCTTCTACAATACTTTAAGAAACAGTTCTATGTGCCATTCATCAGTGCTTTGATATTCCAGGAGATACTGCCTGGCCAGTTGGGAATTGTGCAGAGCAGCCCCGGATCCCAGCTCTCTTTTATTTCATATCTGGAAATTAGGAGACTGGGCAGTCTGAGAGCCATCCAGGCTCAGAGCAATGGTTCCAGCCCCATCACTTAAGGGACACAATGCCACAGACTGTTAATCATGCTGGCCCAAATCACAGTGTTGGGACACTTGCACATCACAGCCAGAATCAGATCTGTAATGCAACATTGAGAGTAGGGAGAGTAGCAGATGTGGGCTCAGTTTTTCAGATCTACCCTAAATTTCCCAAGATTTGGGTAAATCACCTCATCTTTATACCTCAGAGACCTAGGTAAAGATAATAGTTCCTGTTTCTGACTTCTGATTTATCTAGATAATGTAATTTCTTTGTGTAGACCATCGTGGAAAGTATTTGTGCAGCATCCTCAGAGCTTCAGGGCTTGTGTGGCACCATACAACTAGGACTAAATCAAACATTTCTGCCTAAAGAAATTTTGTCCCAGAAGGAACATTTTCTGAGGATGGCTTTAACAGAGCCATCTCTTTAGACAGAGAGAGGGGAAGGTTCAATGCTCTCTGGTCATTGCATGACAAAGGTGACCCAGGTTCAAGTCCTTGTCCTGAACTGCTTAGGTGGGCACCTGAACACCTGTACAACATCTTGCCCTTGTCCTGCAATCTGTGAAAGGAACTGCTCTAGCCTCTTTCACAAGTCATCAGTTTCCTAAATGCAGTTTTCCATCTGTATTTTGAAAGGCTACAACCCTAAAGGTTCAAATTTTGCCACAGGACTGTCTTCTAGGAGCTCTGTGAAGAAGTTAAGTAGCTATTAGCCTTTCCCATGCAATCCAGTGGATACACATGCAAATACAATGACTCTAGGCATGAATTTTTAACACCACTTGCAAAATATAAAAACTGAATGGAAGCAATGCACATAGCAATACTTGTGCAGTCACTGCACTGAACTTCTTACTAAAGGCACTCTGTAAACTTAATATGACATCCTTAGGTGTAGAGACAGACAGACACTGAAAATTTCACTTGGGACCACCTCCAACAGGCAACACTTTGTCTCAAGCAATCACTTCACCCCTAACACATTCCCCTCTGGTTTTCAATGTAATTTGGTTCAATCCTAAAGACCACCAGAAAGATTTTCACAGGCCTAATTGGCAGACACTTAATTCCCATTTATTTTTAATTGGAGTTAGGTGTTTGACATTTTTGTCTTTGAAAACTTCCCATCATCTCAGTTCTAGTAAGGGAAACATTTTTTCTAATCCTTTACAAAAATAATGAAGCAACAGTGACTGTACTCATTTCTCACACAAGCATGCACGTAATGCAGGCTGAGGCCTCCAAATGTAAAACAGATTTATACATGATGGTGCACAAAGAACAGCAGCAGGGATATTCTAGTATAGAATGATTGCAAAAGCAAATGCTCCTGAAAGGGTGGGAAGCGGGAAGTATCTGTTTCAGCAACCAGCTTCTGACACATGTCAGAAATGGAAGCATGACATACCTATGGAGCAATTTGATGCTCCTTTTTTCCCATGCATCTTTTCCACTGAAGTATTTATATTTCCCAAGTGCCTTGCTTATCTGAAGTAAATCACTCAAATGGGTATTTCTTTTGGGTTGAGTTAATTACACGAAAGAGCACAACAACTTTGATCCAGTTCCTACAATAAACACAAACCTGTATTTGAGACACAACTGCCAGCAAATCCCAACACCATACCTGTGACACAATGTTGGCAGAAAACTTCCAAAAAGAGCAACACATACCAGAGATTAGGGTCCATCTCTGAGCCAACACTCCCCACTCACACTGCACAGGATGTTCACCATGAAGGCAGGTGGGTTTGCTCACAGGGCAATGTATTTATGGTCATTATGCAAATGGTGTGTGAAACATCCTTTCCTTTCTTCAATTTTCATGCAATTTAAACCAAATTCCATAAAACTAAATGAAAATGCTTGCTTTCCCTGTCCCCTAAAACTATTTTGCCTTGGAGGCCCTTAACATTGATGCTGATGAAAAGCTATAGTGCTGACTTCTTCAGTCCCAAACTGCAGGCAGCAAATGTGCATGGCTGATGTTTAAGTGATAAGTGAGGTATATTTTTAAAAGGGAAGTGCAGCTGTCCCTCTCTGCCGCAAGGTATTTTTCAATTTATGTGGCAAATCCAATATAAAGGTTTATTGTACGGAAGGCAAAAGATCTTAATCAGGAATTAGCCTCTTCTAATGAGGAGAAATAAGCACCAAGGCTGCACGAATTATTTCTAAGAGATAAGAATGTAATTGCCTAATGTGACTAATAATCTGATAAGAGCCCGTTTTATCTGATTTAACCCACGGAACTGCTGCTAATGTAGAGAATTTAAAGTAATCCCCAAGGAATTCCTCTTATCACAAATGGGATTGCAGAATGATAAAAAGATTCATTGTTACAGTATTTGCTCTGGACACTTCTGTTCAAAGGAAGCAGAGTTTCAACAGCTTGAAGTAATTGCAACATTTGCTCGAAGATGGGATCGTTTCTGCAATGCTTGAATTTTTGACGACAGAGTGCATATTCTTATTATGAGCAGACAGTAAATTATACAATCCTATTTCATTTGTAGCCTGGATATCATCTGAATACTATTACCAGGAAACAAACACATGTCCCAGTCACTGTGAAAATGTTTTCTAGTGTGAAAAGATTTTCTAATGTATTTTTGCATATTGACAGAAATTAATATAATTTGAAATCTATAGTAACACTAACACTGTTATTATCCAAATTCATGCTCCATTCTAATCCTACTGTATAATGACTTTAATCCTAATGGGCATAATCATTTCTGATGTAAAACTAGATACATGACAATCACAGAATTGAGTGATATTATTATACCAAAGAATAGCAGCTGTTGATTTGCCAATATTAACAAGTAGCAATCTTGTGATAACTCATTGTTCCAACAACTAATCAGAAGAGGAATGAAAATTTGGCATTTTGGTCCTGTAATTACATCTTTATGATGCTACAGTTGGTAATTTGCATGATTTTGACTGTTGTACTTCCCAGGAATTTTCTCTGTGTTCAGTACAAAGGCTCACGGATGGCTTCACGGACCAATGTTGTTATTGCCCGTGTATAGCTAACAGTACAGAGCAAAATACTGAGAAGTAAAAAAATGTAAATATACAGACTAAATAGGTAGGGCACAAACCAGTGGTAAACCTAAAAAAAAAATTAAAATTGAAGTGCTTACCTCATGGCTGTATGCCCACACAACTATGAAAGAAAACAAAAACCAAACAACTCTCCTACCCCAAACCCATGGAAACTCCTCCTGTGTGTGTTTTCATGATCATAAAGCAAGATGATAGAAGGGAGGAGTCTGTGAGGAGACTGTCCATCCCATGGATGAGATAAAAACACTTGCTTTCTATTTCATAAATTAAATACATATATTTTTATATAAATATCTTTATACATCTGTGTATATATATAATATATTTTTACATATATATCTATAATAGAGGTGTGCTTGGAAAGGCGTCTTTCACTTTTCTTTATATAGGAGTCTGAGAAAAAGTTTCTGAAAGGTACTTTTGTTGAGCACAAACAACTTCACAAAGGAAAGCAGAGCAAAACGGGCCCTCCTCACCCCTCTCTCAGAGCAGGTGCCCATGGGAGGGGGCTGCATCGCAGTCCTCACCACTTCCATGCATGTTGGCTCCTCTGCACAGGATGAGGACAGGAATAAGGCAAGTGGATTTGCTCTCTAGGTCCATGGCAGCCTCACCCTTAGTCCGTATTTCTCTGCTTTCTCTAAGCTTTGTACCCTTTTCTTCACTCGGCCTTGGATTTGAGCTGTTACAGAGTTATCAGAGAAGTGCAATTGCAGGAGGCAATGCAAAGCAGCAAGACACCAACTGAAAATGCCAGAACTCCAGCAAAAGCTTGTTCATACACAATGCAAAAGTATGAACCCAGCCAAGTCTCTCCCTCATAAAGAATGTAAATATCAAACAGATGAAAGGGTAACTTTCTGTGATTCAGTACTATTATTGTTTGTATTCCTGGTGTCCTCAGAGATCTCAGCAAGCAGAATTTCCACTACAGTAAGCATTGTAACGCAAAGTAATAAACAAGTCATTCCCTGAAAAGTTCTCATTTTAATTTAGATCTGTATACATTAAGTGGGTGTTAAAACTAGAGACAATGCTGAGGAACAATGATAGGAGAGATCAGAGCAATGTCTCTTTTGGGAATGGGTTTTATGCTGCTTGGCCAAGAACCACAGGGCCCCAACCTTGGCAAATCCTCAAATATTGCTGTAGTAGATAAGTCAGTTATGTATGTACACAATTAGCTGATCTCCAGTCATTTAAATTTAATCACAATATGAAGATAAGAAACACATCAACAATTTCTGTTGCTGTTCTGCATACCACCATAGAAAGAGTGCATAGAATAAACCACACAAACCATCGGGCCAGGCAAGACACCACAACCTCACCCAAAGCTGCAATGTCCATGACCACAGAGCACCTTCTCAACATCTGGCACAAGTAGCAAATAAACCTCTCCATAGATGTACCCTTGTGGACAGAGAAGCTACCCCCAAAAAACTACAAGTATAGGGAATATTAAAGGATATTTTTTTTAAACCAATCATACATCCAAGATTTCTTTTATAGCCAGGATAAAGCAACATTTCTTCCCTTTCCTACCTTCACTACTTTTTATAGATTTTTTTATATATTTTTATAGAAGTTTATAGAATCCTTATGATTCAGTCAAAGAGCAGGCAAAGGTAACACTACCATCATGTTAACCTGCAAAGACTAGATGGATAAGACTAGCAGACCCTACGCACTGCAAATGACTTAACAAAGACTTTATAGTCCTTCATTCATTTAAGAGCTCAGAAATACCACTGGATCCACTTCCTGACAACTTCTAGAAAAGATGGTAATTTAATTTCTCATTCTCATCCCCCAAACTTGTCACGTGGTCCTCGTGATGTATAATCAAGGAATGTCTGGAGACCTACAGGTACCTATAATATCCTAGATAAGATGGTTTCAAAATTCACAGAAACATCCTACAGCCTTACATTCAGCTGGGTTTCCTCAGTGGCTTCATCCTCTATCTACCTCCCTGTGACAGCAGACTCCTGAGCATTTAGAAGGCAACACCCAACCATCAGACTTCAAACCTAAATATATTAACAAATTTACATTTTAACTTCCCAAACTGACTTTGTCTGACCCTAGGAAACCAGGAGTGAAATGATCATGTAACCTCAACTCTTTCATATCCCACTACAAAGAACAGGTTCAAGGTAACTGCAGCAACCATAGGTTGATGCTAACACACAAGGCTAAAAGTTTTTGTTCTTTGCTCCCACCATAAATTTAGTAAGAACAATTCCTGCATCAAAGTATATCTGGAATTACTCCCATAAAAATACAGTTCACAAAAATCTACTTTCTAGATGGTATCAGATCCATAACATCACAGCAGTTCTACAATCAGATTTACATAAGAAATGGCAGCCTACAAACTATCATTAATAAAAATCTCTAGACCTACATCATGACTAAGAAATCATCCAGAATACATTTTAAAATGGCAAAATAGACACCCAAACCCTGAGGCACCATCATACTTACAATGAGAAGAATAATCATGAGACCAATCTCATCAACCCATAACAGGTCTTTATTCACTAAGAATACTCTCTGGGCAACAGATCATCTCCCTGAATGAGCAGTATTAATATTATTCCAACTCATTACAGTACAAAGTGAATACCCTATATACAACTAATCCTACTCTACGCTAGAAGTCATTAAACAGTCATAGCCCATCTTCCCAGTAGTAAAAATAAATGCTTATGAGCAAGAGAAACACCAGTTCCAGCATCCTATACACATGCACCTCAGAACAGGGTATATCCATCCCAAAAAGCTGCACAGCAGCTACAGGGGGGAGGACAAACGGGAAGAAGTTTGATACATACACTGGAAGAAGCTTGATAATGGATCAGACACATCCAGTTAACCAGCAGGAAAATGTCTGTCATAAAGCAATGGCTCCATCTAAAATTTCTCAACCCTGATTATCCAGGAAGGCCCACAATTACATGGAAATGAGGCAAGGCAAGCTTGTAGTCAGAGGCAATGTCCCTTGTTAAACCAACTGGTGCAGTTAGAGAGAACACAAGCTTTTGGGCATACGAGTCCTCTTCTATTTCTCGTCTGAAATAGAAGCAACAGACTTCAAAGCTAAAAACGAGTTGAGAACAGTTGCTTAGAGTGTAATTAAGACGAGTATTTATAAGACCATTTCTGAAATAAAAGGTAGTTAGCACCAGTGAAACAGAGAGGATGTTTGCAAAGGGAGGGAGGGAAAGAAAGGGAAAGGAGGAGAGAGATAGTAATGGGTTCTCCCTCAGCAGAAGAAAAGAAGCAGGTAGTTTATAGCCCATGAAATGTAGAATTAGGTTAATGAAGGAAGTTATAGCATGCCATAAATCAAGTGTATCTATTGAGCCCATTTTTCTTGGTATCCACTCATGTAAGGAATTTCAGTTCCCATTTTCATCTTCAAAGAGTGTGTTGATTTACTGTCTATTTTGATTTAAAATGTTAATTCTCACTCCTTCAGAGAGCTGGACTGTAGCTACCTGTAGATTAGGAGGTGTGATGCCTGGGTCCATCACTGCTGCAGCACCATTCTGAAGCCCTGGGATGCCAGTACTAGCCAGAAAAATTGATGCATCCAATACAAGCACTCATTCTATGGTATATCATGATTTTACACTTTGCTGTTCCACAGGTGCTGGCCTCCTCTGACACAGATCACTGAGGATATTGCATCTCCCTCAGCAATATTACAGCTCTGCTCCGCAGGTGCTAACTATGCCTACAAGTTTTCTTATAGAGGAACATTAAATTAAATTAAAACAACCGTTTCCAAAGTGTTCTTTGGCAGAAGTTTTCTGTTTCTCTTTAAGACTCTCCTTTTTATTCTGCCAGCTATTTTCCCTGTTCTAATAAAAGATAGTGCCTATAAACCTTGCTATACAAAGCTAACACATACATATTTGCTAAAGCAATTTGGATAAAAGTACACTGTTCTACCTTCAGTTTCAGGGTGATTGATATAATATTTCACTAGGAAATTTCTGAAGGCTATAAATGGTTTGGTAAAAAAAAATAAGAAAACCAGCAAAAACCATATCCCAAGAGAAAGTATTACCTAAGCTATACTTAATGTAAAAAGAGATTACATGCTATAGCATCCTTTGAATTCAGGTGTATCTATATTAAGAAGTTATTACATTAGTATATGGATTTCTACATGCAGGCTGATGCAAGTTTTCATGAAAAAACTTCTTTAATCGAAACTATCTTCTTAAAAGCTCTGATGCCAATTACATGCTGATATTTGCAGAGAATGGGAAAATTTTAAAGGCTTCAAAAAAAATAAAAAATCCTAGCAGCAGTGGGTAATAAAAGTAGAACCCCTAAAATCCAAGCAGAAATTTAGAGCTGGCATAAATTAAATATATATATTTTAATATATGTTAATAATACCCTCTGGAATCAAGCTGAATTCCTTTGATATATGCCATGGTTCATAGTTCAGCTATAAACAAATACATTCTGTTTAGATTTACAATTTTAACTTTGTGATAAGCCAAGAAGAGATTTTCCCAGTACCCATAAAAATCATGACAGTGCATCATTATCTGAGTTATTAATGTATCAACATAGAAAAAATAAGGCATGAAGCAAACAAATATAAAGAAAAACCCTTCTTTAATTTCAGCAGAAAGTTATCAATGCACAGGAGTTATCAATGCAAATTAGACAGAGTCCTCCACAGCACAGCACAGCACAGCACAGCACAGTACACTTGCTTACAGTGACCTGTACTATACAAAAAAGAAAGTGCTCAGCTCTTAGGAATAATTTCTTCATGAGTACATTAGGGGTCTTTTTTTCCCCCAAAACTTTTGAAAATTAGCAACCATCACTAACTCAAACCACTGATTTGTCTTCCTCTGCTGAAAATTGACACCCACTGAGGTCATATTGCTTCAAGAATAAACTCCACTCATTCAATGGGAGTCCTTAAAATGACAGAAAAAGCAGTACCTTTAGCAAAAGTTTTTAAAAAATAAAATAAAAAAGGAAACCAGCAGTATTTCTGTGATTTTCTAATTGCCTGTGCTTTTGTAATATTGTCACAAATCCTTCACTCATTCCTAAGAGAGATCAGTAACAGATTTTACAGTGGGAAGGGCACAAAACACAATATTTAAGAAGGATATGCAAGAGATTAAGTTTTGACGGGTTTTAGTGTATCTCTCCTCTGTGAAAGTGCAGGACTAAGGAGCAGCAGGGAATGCAGAGTTAGAAAGTTTGTCTATTACTCTACCCTTCCAATGCAGTTAGGTTTTTTCCTGGATAAAACCAGAGAAAAGTTCTCAGAAGACTACCACACATGAATAGAATTAGACACATATATATTTAATTGAGCTTTCATATTGCTTAAATACAAATGTCTTAGCAAGAGTAACAGGGAAGCTCAAAAACCATGTAGGATTTATTATTATCATTATTATTATTTCACTTATTAAGGATGGTTTATTAGAGTGGACTGGATAAGTCAGACCCACATGTTAATTACACAGTAAAAAACCCACAAGAGACCACATTACATAATGTAGCAATAATCCAGACAGGACTGACGGGTAGACGGAATCTGGATTGCAACATAAGTACCAGCTTTTAAATGCTATAGCAGCTTAGAAAGACATTATCCCTATATAATGTTATTAATGTGCGAATCCTTTGACGATGGTAGGTAATTGTCCCCCATAATTAAACCCCAGCATCAGCAGGTGAGATATAATGAGTGTTTATCATTTGTATTCTTTCTGGCTTTTATTTATTTATTTTTAAGCACAGACGGTCATCATGTCACCTGAGGATTATCTCATGGTGGTTGAACGCATTAACTAACAAGTGTACATTATTTCACACTCCAACAATAAGGCCTCTATAGCACTTGCTTGGTAGAAGTGGAAAAACACTCACATTGATTGGAAAGCAGTGACATATCGCATGCAATTCTCAAGATGAAAGGTTGTTCCCAAAGGCATTTAGCCTGACAATAGAAGTTTATATTCCACCATTGATTAAATAAATGTTTCTGTGCTTGGATTCAATAGCTTAAAAAAACCCCTCAAACTACTGCATTTATCACCTGTGTCAGGAATACAGATTCTTCATTTTATAGCTCTGGAGGAATCTGAACACAAAGTCAAAAGACCATCCCATATTCCATTAGAGATCCTGCCTGGCATCATTTTTAAAGCCATAGGATGAAAAAGTCCCTCATGAAATAACCAAGATGCACCCTATGCTTCAGCACCTCAGAGATTCTCCCACCCCAAAACCGGTGGCAAATCAAATAACTGGGAATAAAAAGTTGTTTGGATTCTCATATGCTAAAGAAATCATATGCCTGAGCAGCCATTGCATCTGTCTTCGAAAAAGTATATTTGCTGGGTTTTCATGCATCTCAGCTGCTTAAGAATTTATAGAATTTAGCTAATTATTTATAATCAAAATATTTATGGTTTATATTTTCATAAATCCTAAAAAACAACATACACACACACTTTAAACCAGTTCTCAGAATGGCCTAGACTCATCCTAGCAAACTTTTATTAAATGTTTATTAAGTAGCCAAGCTGGGAGCTTTGTCAGCCAAAGCGTGTGCCTTGTCACAGCACCAACAGATTCCAAAAAACAGAGAGAGAGGGAAGATATGTAGATATATTCCTTTCACTATATTTGAATATCAGCTCTGCAGATCAATAATCTGTAATTCATTGAGTTAAACACTGCAGAAAACATACCACAGAGACAGACCCTGCACTAAGCATTGTACAACTTAAGGCCCCAATCCTACAAATACTTAATTTTTTGCTCATAAGAACAATTCCAATTCATTACTAGAACTACATCACTGCAGTGAAGCACATGTGACTCTTTTATGTGATTAAGTGCTAAAAAACTGAGCATGATTAAGACCAAACTGTATTAGCAAAATATACTCCTAAATTAAGAACTGTAATATAATTTAGGCAAAATAATTCTCCAGAAAAAAAAAATACAGAAGTGCTTTTCCTCTTTTTTTTTTTTTCTTCCCTACTTGTTTACTTTACAGTAATAGGAAAACTGAAATGCACAAAGTTTTCCTCCAGATGCCAGGTGCAGCCTCTGCTCTGGAACATTTAACAAATGCAGAGCTTTTCCCACAGCTGATGCAAACAGAACAGGGAGCTGATCAGGTCTCTTGTGTTCCTCACTTCAAGGTTATTCATTGCTGCTGAGGCTGTGTGGTCATTCCTGTTTCCCCAATTAATTTTCATTCCGCTAAGATCTGTGCTGAGTTACGTTCAGACTCACCAGCAAGGGATTTTTATAATTTTATAGAATTCAGGTCTTCTGCACATTTTTAAGTAGTTCCAGCACGCACTGGCTGAAAACTAAACTCCAATATCTTGGAAGTCTTCCCTAGTATACCAAGCAAAAGTTGGTATCTTTGTGTAGGTTAGCAATTGAGATCTACAAACCAAAAATAGCCCAGCAAGTAGGTAAGACTTCTGAGCCAACTGCAATATAGCACTAAAGTTGCCAGAAGCCAAATGAAACAATAATTAGATTTGAAGAGAATTTCAATCAAGCCTGTATGTAATTTACCACAGGTCAAGATATTTCAACATTCCCCTTGAAAGGACCAGGAAGTAGCTGGTGGGAAGATGAATGCGCAGCCCTTACCTTTTAACAATGATCAGGGTCACATGGCTAATTAAAATACCTTTGTTTACATCGGGTAAGAGTCCTGCTGTTAGACCATCTGCACCTGCAGTCTGTTCCATCAAAACCCCTTCCACAAATTGCATGCTCCTAATAGGTATTGCTGTGCCAATGACAATTACCTAATTAGACATTAGAATGTCAATGCCGATTTTAAAATCCATGTTAATTATTTTACTGTTTGACAGAATATTTCCCAATGAGGGAAGGAGTCTGGATAGCATAATTATGTCACGAGGAACACTTCTGTATATGATTAAAAGGTTTGGCTAGCTCTGATTGGAAAGGCTCCAGTTATTTATGTATTTAACAAAGTTGCAATCAGCACATACAGTTTTCAGCTGAAAAAAAACGTTCTGAACCCTGCTTATTCACTTGCCTGCTACAGCACAGCATATAATGAAGCCTGTGATTAGATTCCTCTTCCATAAAGTTTGCCTTTGAGTAAGGTGAGTTTGGAAATAGAGGGGAAACATGTCTAGAAGGCAGATGATGTGATGGGTCCCTTATCTGGTTACAGTTTGAAGGCGTAATGTGGCTTCTGGGTGTGTGACTGATTTTGTATCTTCAGCTATACAACAGTAAATATCTCTGCACCTAATGCTGAGCATTTCTGGGAGAAATTGCTGCATTTACTGGCCACAAGTTGGTCTTTATACTTAGCATCACTACATGGGTTTTGAAAGATCAGCAACATTTTCCTAGGCCACAAGGCTTTGGGATTTAAAACAAAACAGCTTAAACCATAACCACGATAATAAAAAAGATGCATTTAGAATTTTACAGTGCTCAATTCAGCTTTCACTGGCTGCAAGTGAAAAATCTTAAAAGAAAGCACAATCGAAGAATCTAACTGCTGTCAGCTCATCACACAGGACACAAATTCATTAAATAAAAGGAAACGCTGCAAAAGCAAAGCATACCCCACAAGAGGAGAAAGGCTTACAAGGCTTTCTAAACAAACTTGGTCATTTTTCTCTATATTTGTCTTACACAAAAAGAACACTGCAAAGAATCCTGGCTAAAGCTGTGGCATAAGCAATAACACTACATAGCTTATAACTTCAAGGTTTGTGAATTTTAGTTGAGAAATAGCAGTCAGGAAAAGAATCTGTATTTTTCTTTAAAAAATGCCGTTCTAGCAGTAAGAAAGACAAATTATTTATTGTTAATGTTATCATTTTCACAGAAGAGATAACAGTAAAATAACACTAATCACTCAGCTAAACCCAAGTATCAGTACAGCTACACATAGTGTTCACAGAGCTCTTGCCTCAGTGTGGGGATTTAGTGACATACCCAAGATATAATAATCTCATTTAAATTCATATCCATAGACTACTACTGACCAGCATAAATATCAAGTTACATTGTGTAATACATACCTATGTAACATTCAAAACCATAGTCATGTCTCTGGTTTAAAAAAAAAATTTAAAAAAAAAAATAATAAAATAAATAAATAAATAAATAAAATCTAATCTGAGCCACTTGTGAGCACAAAGAGTTAGAAGTCACAAGTTAACTGTCAGTAGTGGAAAATTTGACCAACCAGTTGCCAAACAATTCAAATCCGTCTTTAAATCTTCCCCCAAATCCCTTCTCAAGACTTATTTCTGCTACAGACACTGTAGAAAATTAGCTGGTTGATGAGCAGGTTAAAGGATAAATCAGGATGTCTGATCTTTGCTCGAGCAGTGCATAACACAAAAATGTACACATGTAAGAATTGCACTGAATGCTTCTTCCCCTCCTCTATCGTGCTTTCAGCAGCAGCTTTCTTAGCATACATATCTTAGATTTCTGAGAGTCTGTCTGCAAGCACTTTATAATGACTAATGACTAGGGCTGTAATTCTCATTTTGCAAATCATTCTGATACACTAAACAAATAGCAAATAATACCTCTGACAGAGAGTGCCTCTGACAGAGAGTATTGTGGCCTGAAGGTCTTTTTCTATATTTATATTTAAATGTGTTTGTTTTATGTTCTGAATGCTCCTGGGTGCATTTACAGCTTCTTTAATGACTTAAATTTGAGGATTACATGTCTCACTGCTACTCACCATTGCAGTAATTGGAATTCTGTAGCTGTCCCATGCAACACACACTGAACTGCTTAGCTGTGAGTTTTGGGAAAGTTTCAGCTCCAGCAGAGCAGTAGCCAAAAAGACACATCCTTTAATGCCTGAAGAAGACAGAACAGAAACACACACACTAGAGATTTGTACTAGGTTTACATCTTACATTTTACCGGGCACTATATCTTCAGAACATATAAACTAGCATTAGTGTATCATAAAGACTTAGATAGCAAATCATCAAAAGTAAAAACATTAGAGAAGTGAAGGGAAAAAATCCTGACCCCATATCAATTGGTGGCAAAACTCCAATTGACTTTCTGAAGACTAAGATTTCACTCACAAGTTTAAAGCCACTTTGGTTTTGCTCTGTATCTTACATATTTCCCAGTGCTCACTAACCAAGCACAATCAAGCCTTTCTAAAAATCACAGCCAACCAGAAGGACAAAAACAAGTTTGGGATGCAATGCTCAGCTGGGGTAAGAGATCCAACTCTCAAAGAAATTAATCTTAGTCTTCCAGCTGGAGATGAGGCCCAAAATAGGCAGACTTCACATGGAAATTTAATTTCAAACAGCTATTTCAGGGCCATATTTTCCAGGTGGGGCATATGTTATGGATTTAACTATCAGCTGAGCATCTTAAGGCTTGTTGTAAACATCCAGACACTATTTTAAGACTATATATGATATGAAATGACTTAACTATATAGTTAAGCATTTAACAAATGAATTTGAAAACACTTCTAGTTTTAAATTATTTATGTTAAGCTCTTTGTAAGATGCAGAAGACATATTCCTTACCATAAAAAGGTTTAAGATTTTTTTTCAAATTCCATTACTCTTAAGGGAAGTATCAGAATCATTTGAAAAAACCCATCCACTTTAGAATAATATACATCTATCAGAAATATCTACATTTCTGTATCAGAAATATAGTAAAAGTATATTTTTATCAATTTAGAGCATGATTTCAGAAGCTTTCTCTATCACAGTAATTTTCTTTCTACTGACACAAGGAATAAAACTTCCATTGACTTTGAAGAGCTCAGAGTTAGGTCAATATTAAGTGCCTTTGAAAATTGCAAGCTTAAGTTAACTTTCAACTCCAAATTTATGTTTACTCAGTCACAATTTTCGTTGTTCTCACTGGAATCATTACAGGAATATGTAAGTCTGTTAATAAATACCTCATTCCTTTAAGAATAGCATACCCCAGACTGGCTTTAAATAACTCATCCCTCTAAGAATGACACATCCCATCCATCTCTATATATTTCCCTAGACTCAACAGTTTCGACAACTGCTTGGAAAGAATTTATTTCCTTTAAAATCTGTGGTCCCATTGTGTGTTGTATTAGCCGGAAATGGGACACGGACCTGGATCTGCTGCAGGAAAGCATCTCCTGACGGATATGATTTTACTGAATCTCATATAAAGCCCTGAAAGATTCTTGGTCTAGGGGTTCTTTTCTGACAGGTAATATTCTAGCAAAGCATGATCTTCTCTCCAATGGCCATAAATGATCTCCAAGTGAATGCTGGTGCATTTTTTTTTTTGTGTGTGTGTGTGTGTGTTCAAGATTAATCCAAGTTTTTCAGAAAAGTAATTGTCATTTATCAAGGTAGCATCTACACCCTCAGGTCAGAGCTGGGGCCCCAGTCTGATAGGTGTGTCCATACACATAATGAAAACACATTTCCTGTTTCAAGAAGTTCATCATTTGCGTGCAGTCAAATGTAATGAAAAATAGGCACTAAAGCATTTTTCATGGATTTGAGACACTTTTGACATACTAAGGATTCCACATAGCAGCAGATCCCATCTCCACCTGGAAACTCCAGCAGTTTCCTTGTCCAGGCTTTACTAGCTACACTTCATTTCTCCCAAGCGCTGAGTCTCCACATAAAGATACGAAAAATTTATGAAGGGGAAAAGGAGCAGGCCATTACTTTCCAAACAAGTTACTACCCTTCACCACAGCAATTCATGTCATAAACCTTTGCTTCAGTTTCCTGAAGCAGTGCAATATCCTGCAAACAAGTGCTTCTTTGAGATCTCTTTCATTTGTTGTTTAGCATCAGAGGTTAGTGAGGCATTGAGGTGTGAAAGCAAAGAGTTCTTTCCAGCTGCCAAGAGCCTTTGAGAGGAGATACCTTACCACCGAAAACTTTGTTGTCTTCTTATCTAGTCCTGTTGTGCCCCTCCTCTGTAGTCCCCATACCAGTAGTTAGGGATCAGCTCTCACCAGTCTGGACTTTCAGGCCAAAATGCAACTGCAGAGTCTTCAGCCTTCTCCCCCAAAAAAGGTTTTACTGCCCTGACAATAACAGTTTTAGACACATCACAGCTACATGCCCTGTTGGTCATCCTGTTCTCTCCCCAGATGCTGAGAGGCAGCACCATCACTGGGCTGCAGAAGCAATGCTGTGGTGTGGAGGACCACTGAGATCCCCCTGTTGGAGAAAGAATCCCTTTCCCTTTTGCTTTCAGGGGTAGGTGCCAGCTACATTGCCTCTCTCTTCAAGGCTGGCATTTTGAATAGTGTGTGTCTTCACTAACCCAGTTGCACTTGGCAAACTGCAGTTCTTCAGGCACACAGCAAAGAAAACAATGTTTTATTATCCTCCACCTACAGCTAATGACATCAGCGGGTCAGGCAAACAAAATCTGCTTCTTGCCCTTGCATTCCTCTTTCTCCAGTTTCAGTAAATGACAGTACAGAGGCTGTCTTTCTCCCTCATACCCCCTTTAAGAGATGCTCAGCCTATGTGGCTTCATACCTGTATGAAAAGGTTTTCCAAAGGCCTGCCATAGATCTACAGCTCTGCCACAGGCATCCCTGGAAAGTTTTTTATTCTTCTTCCATAGAAAATGGTAGTACTCTGTAACTTCTTTTCTCTCACTCCTTGTCATTTGCCTAGTCTATATATGCAAAATCTTTGGTCATACATCGACTAGCAAATGAGAGCATGATGTGTTCAGAGCCTCTCTTATCATTTATATCACTCCAAGTATCCATAGGTGGATAAAACAGATGGGAGAGAACTGTGAGAAGACTATGATTAGCATAATTGCTAGTGATCACATCAGACAATCTGCGTAACCACAGTCAAGCATTTTTATAAGTATTGCTAGGGAGATTAATAAGAAAATCAGTTTTGGGAGAGCCACTAAAGCAGAAGCTATATTTTTATGGGGGTTATTTTAGGGCTTCATACAGGACTGACACGTAACAAAATTCTCAAGGCTATTTGTTTGAAAGATCTTTGTATAAGAGAAGAAGCAAATCCAAACATCTTCATTTTACAACCTCACATTTTACTGTGGCCTGTAACCACTTTACAGGTGGTCACTTCCAGCATTTTCCTGTGTAAGTATCCAGTCCAGACCCAAAGACATGGAGCAAGGAAAATCAGAGAAAATGGGAAAGAGAAGGAGGAATTCTATAAATGACACTGCAATATTGATTATGGGTTTTCCTTTGAGGAAAAAGGAAAGAAAAAGAAAAAAAAAAAGAAAAGGAGAAAAGAGAAGAGAAGAGAAGAGAAGAGAAGAGAAGAGAAGAGAAGAGAAGAGAAGAGAAGAGAAGAGAAGAGACGAGAAGAGAAGAGAAGAGAAGAGAAGAGAAGACTGAAGAAAATAAGAGTAAATTACATCAGTTCTAAGGCCTAAGCAAGGATTTTGTGCAACTAAGCCAGCATTGCGAAGCAGCCTGCAAAGGGCTGCCAGGAAGGAGGAAGCTGTTGGGATAGACCATGGGGTGGCCCTCGCCAAGTGGAGCAGGCTGAGCTTGTCAGGACTTGCCTCTCTCTTACTGTAGGTAGAGGTACACAAGGCATTAGCAGACTTGGGGAAATACGCATGTTAAGGTCCAGGGATGTGCTTAAAACCCCAAGGGATACAAATAGAAAATCCCCAGTAATCAGGTGTGCTGTAAGTCCCTGGAATTCCCACTGGCTTGCTCTTTGAACTAGGACACGTCAGAAACACTCTTGTTCATTCCACACTGTCTGCAATGTATCAGGAGAAGCTTTTGTTTCTCACCCTGCATGACAGGAGCCAGGAGCAATAGGGTCCCAGTATGAGCTGGGCTACTGGGTTTTAGTGTATTACGAGTACTTATGATGCTGGCTTTAGAGTAGAACTCAGTGAGAATTCCAGTACAAAACTGTATACTGTATACTTCTTATACACAACTCTTGAAATTCAGCTGGACGAAAGCCCCAACTTGCACATGTGTCTTTTCACTTGGTCCACAAGTGATTCCTTTTTGATTTTGATAAGATTTAAATTGTGGCTTTTGTACTATCCAGCTGTACCCAAAACTTTTCTAGCCAAGGAAAATTTGGCAGAAAAATTTCACAGTAAAAAAATAAAGCATACAAATGATTCTTAGGTAAGAGTCTTCTATGGCAGAGTCTTGAAGAGTAGAAGCAGATACTACAAGAAATGCAGCTGGACTGGGTCAAGTTCCCTCTCAGATGTTTTGCTCTTTGAAGTTCACTTCTCAGGCCCTAACCAGAAGAGAAACAGAAACATGGACAGGAAACAGGCGTGGTTGCTCCCTAGGTCTGCACACAGCATCCCCAAATCACAGCCCATGCTTGGGGGAGCAGGATTTTTACTTCCATGGACAAATCTGTACCATTCTGCACTCACATGGTTATGGTGGCCAATGGTCAAGCACCTGAAGTCATGCAGAATTCATTTCACATGCAAATGCTAAGGGCTCTGGCTTCAGGTTTTGCCAGTTATCCACAATAGGGGAATTATCACAGTAGTTCCCAGCAGCATCTGTATTATCCTCCTTACTTCCTCTAACACCTTGTCATTTCTTAATCTCAGGCAGAAATACAGATCACCGCTCTCTGTATGCAGGTTGCTTAATATCCACTTCAGCCCATGGCAACATCTCTATTCCCATTTTGATTCGTCAACATCCACCAAGAACTTTCTAGTGGTCTTTTCTTCATCCTTTGCTAGACTGTGTCAGCTTTCTCTTTACATTTCCCCACTAGCTCCCTTTCCTTCAGATTACCAAGTATGTAATTTCTCATTGCTTCCCTTTGCTTTCTTAACCTTTTCACACCAGAACTGCCCTCTTGCAACCACTGCACCACAGTTGGCAAACAGTGACTGACCTCAGCACCTTCCTGTTGTTAGATTTGCAAACACATACCCTCATGACCTCCCCATGCTGCCCATCATCTCGTCTTCTTCAAAATTATTATGCTTTCAGGTAATAACCACAAAAAATATAAAACAAAAACCAATAGAAACCTAACTGTAACTACCAGTGAAGATCATATGTGTATTCACTGCACACATCTAAAGTACTCGAGGGAAGACATTTTGTTTCACCACTTTTTCCAGGACCTAGCCCTTTGCCACCAAGGAACAAAGCTGAAGAAATAAATCAGAAAACCAAATATTTACAGTTCTGCAGCTAGAACTGACCCCACTTTGTCAGCAGAGTCACTTGTTAGGTAATCTTAATTATAGTCCACATACCAGGTTTTTTCCCTTCAGAACAATGTTTCCTTCCAGAGTGCACAGCACTGATGCACAAAGAGAAAGACATGGCAGCTTAGAAAGTATCATTTGTACAGGTGCCCTGACTTCTCAGCTCAGCAAAGTTATTAGCAAATGAAAGTGTGCCTTTTCTAGTGGGAACATCAGCAGCTACTCCAAGGTCTACATGTCCTCTAATTAGTAAAGGTGCACTCTACAAGACCTTCTTTAAGCTTTTCTTCCATTATCCTTCAGGCACCCCTGAGACACAATGCACAGACCTCTGAAGTCCCACAGAGGTGGGAGAGCTGGCAGTGACTTTCCTGCTGTGCTATCCCACACCACCTGGCCCCTGGCCCCTCTGCCACCACGCCAGCGCTGGTCCGACAACCACCTGCGCCTGCGGGGTGGGAATCAGAGAGCAGAAGAGAGGCAGCTCCGATGAGATTCCCAAACTCAAAAAAGCCCTGCTAAGCGGCACACTCCCACTCTCCCTATGTGCATCTTAGCACTGCAACCTCTTCACATCTCACGAGCTAGCGTGGAACAGATGCGTCCCCCCGTCAGGAGGCAGCGACACCCCTCCCTCCTCACATGACTCATATGATGTCAGAGTTGTCCTTGTCACCGACCCCAATTCAGACTCACACGTCAAGGACGCGCTTGCTTGGTGGGTCCTCAGCATGATGGATAATCCATCCCCTCTCATTCGGGTTTCCTACATCCCACCTAGCCACAGAAAAGAGAGGACTTTTTCTAGTTGAGGAAACTTGGCTCCTCTGGCAGTTCCAGTGGCACAGCCGTGCCGAGAAATGCTGGCAGAGCCTACAAGGTTTTGAAGCTTTGAAAGCTAGGTCAGCATCTCTCTGTACAACACCAATGCCACCCTCAATCAATGTCCAATACAGAGAGGCAAACGATTTTTATAGAACAGTCATGTACTTTCATGTGATCTAATATTAGCTGTGCTGTATGTAATTATTTTATGTAGTACTCTGCGTTCTGCTTGTACTCCCATCGATATGTCTAGTAGATATTTGTAGTTCCCTAGTAATTTAATAGCTAGTTTGTGCCCTAAAGCATAAAAACATTTCTACCCTATCTAAAGTAACCGTGGGTGGTGTTATCCATATAAAATCTTTGAGTCCTAATGAGCTTTTGTTCTCAAGTTATAACCCAAAAATATATCACCCGGCTGTTCCGTTCTCTGCTAAAGATCCTCACTATGATGTGAAAGGAAAAGAAATTAAAACCTTAGATAAATGTGTTTGATCTGCCACAAAGACGGAAAAGACATCCCCTCTGTATTGTATCTTCTTGGGATTTTTTCACAGACCTATTTTCTGTTCATTGCTAAATGTTTAAAGGCTGAAGATGAGCTCCATTTTTGCAAACTCTGATCTGGAGACAGCTGTGCAGGAAGGAGCAGCACACTGGTCCTACTGCCTTGGACTGAGGTGGCAGTCGCTGCTAGAGCCTGGACATGATGCTAGAAAACATCATGTGTTTGGGGTTCCTAAGGGGAAAAAAGGCAGCAAGTTCCCATGTCCTTGAAGGCATGTGGTGAGGAGACCTCCCACCCTTCTGCCTGGGGAAGAGGACGCTCTGACACACACAGGGAAACACTGGGGAGAGCAGGTCTCCCGGACTTTCCACTCTGTGGCAAGAAAAGCCCATCCCTTGCCCGCAGTGAGGCTTTGTTTCACCCTCACAACAATCTCATCACTGTGAGTAACGAGGAGTACAGCGATGCCAGCATGTTCCCTTTGCCTCTTCCTTAACTTGTCTTTATTCACAGCCATGGAGGCAGGCCAGAGCCAGGCACTCACCAGGAGCCAGGCTCAAGCCTTCCTTGGCGTGCCCACCTCTGCTCTTTAGGAGAGGGTACAGGCTGTACAATACATCATCTGTTATGCAATGATACCCGGCGCATGGTTCCGCTTTGCTTCCCGGCGGCAGGAATATATCACTCCCCCCTTCCCTTCCCCTCCCACCCCATCCCCCAGCCCCATTCATCCCCACCACTGTTTACTACCACAGCCCTGCACGGTCCGTGAGGAGCACCCCAGTTCACAACCAGGCGGCCGCATGAGTTGCGGTATTTTGGCCAGGGGAGGAGGCGTGCCAGGGAGCCAACTTGTAAGAGAGGTTTTTTGGGGCCTGTTTCAGTTCTGACACTGCTCTCCAGTAAATAGTTGCACTCTACGGCTTGCACCAGGTCTGAATGTACCTGGCCCTACTTACTCCCTGGTGCATTTGGTTATCTTGTATTTTAAATAAAATTAAAAGGGTGAGAGGTAACACTGAGAGAGTTTATCATGCCAAAGAAAACAGGAAGTTTTCTGTCAGCTAGGTTGCAAAAAAGCCCAAGATAAAATCCCTGGATGAACATCTTCTGAAACACAAAAAATATTTGTACACAGTTTTGATGTTAGAGGTAACATCCACCTCCAAACACACAAGGGAAAGTACCTCTGATGGTAAGACCTGGCTGCTTTATTAAGACCGAGCAGCAAGTCAAAGATACTCATCTAGGAAGAAAATAATTCCCTGTCCCATCAAAGCAACAGGTAAAAAGTGCCAGCAAATCCTGTCTGCTCTGTTCCAAAGAGATTTCTTAGTATCTATGCTTTGAAACAATGAAATCTAGATACAGTGTTAGCTGTCACTAGAAAGTAAATGAAGACAGTGGAAATTAATTCTTCTACTCACAGTTAAGAAAGATTCTGGCATTCAGCATTATCAGTAAATCCCAGAAGCAGCAATCAGCAGGTAATCTTTTCAGTGTAACTAGATAGTGCCATCACATACAAGGATTTAAGAAATGCATCACCCCAGAGAGATACCAATTACAAGATAATCAAATTCTGCCTTCTGTGATTGTGGGGAAAACTGTACTAAAATCGTAATCCCATCCTTGCCATGCCACACCTTATAGCACCTTTCCTTATTGCTTGAGCCAAACAGAGATATGGGAATTAGGCACTGGTGAGGAAACAACTGGTTTGCAAAACAAACAAAACAAAATAAAAAGCACAAATATTTGACTTTGCAAAATCTGGCGATTTCACTGTTTTTGTAGCAAAAAAACCCAAGATACTGTGTCATAGATAACAGTCAAGTGATTATCACAGTCCTTTGATTAGCTCAAGGAATAAGGCTTAGGATTTTGTTAGTTTAGAGGAATACTGTCTAAACCATCTCCAGCATCTCAGGTGAAAGCGGTTGACAATCAGAAAAAAAAATAACCTCATTCTCCTACAAAAAGCTATTCTAACCACTGAATCTTACAGCAAAAATTCATCAAAATTGTTGAGATTATAGAAAGAAACTCCTATCTCAACAAAGTGTATTTTTCTATCATTAGAATTGTGTGCACCCTGCTTTATGAGTGTAAGTATTTCCAGCACAGGCTTTGCTGTGTTTGCAGGAGCAAAGAGGCTGCTGAGCTGTTTGGGAAAGTTCTTGGAGGAAACAGTTCAGCTTCAGACATCTGCATTAGCAAGAAGGTTCTACCCTCTCAGCATGTTTAACAGTAATCCACAGTATATTAAAAAAAAAAAAAAAATTAAAAAAACCCCACTTTCTGGGATACTCGGGCAGCAAAAAGTTGAATATTCATCTCAAATACAAAAACAAAAATTAAGAGCAGAGTAAGAGTGAGTAATACAACCGTACATGACTACAACACACCTGTGTCTACAGAACCCTCCTCTGAGGGTGGCAGGGAAAAGACCCTGCAGACCCTCTTTTCAGTATCAGCCACTAAACTCTTTCTGATGACCTGCCAGATACTTACCAGGGCCCCTCTCAGACTCAGGACCTAGTTCAAGCCCTCCAACACCCAGGTATGCACACCTAGCTCCATTAATATGGAGAATAACCAAAAAAATATCTTTCCCTCTCTTCCCACCTTTCTCCCCATTCCCAGTTCTCTCCCTTCCTATATTTTAGCTGAAGCTGAAGAAAGTATAGCAGCTGAGCCACTGACAGCCATACAGGCACAGTCCTATAATGAAAAAGGGACTGAATAAACAAGTTGTATTCACCCTCTGTATCCTGCAACTTCACTGTCTGCTACTCTTGATCTTTCCTAATTTCTTGCTATCTCGCTCACTCCCTTTTTTTTCTCTTGCTGCTTCTTCATCTCTTCCTTTGGCTTTGCAGCTTTACAGTCTTTCATATTTGGGGGAATGCATTCTTTCTTCTTTCCCAAATGCACTCTATTCCTTTCTCAAATCTCTTCCAAACACCCGCCCTCTACAAACGTAAGCATCACCTCTCATCATTCTTATTACAATGAACTGCTCTGCTTTGTTGTGCCTTGCTCACACTGCATATCTCTATTTTATAGAGCATTTATGCCCCCGTGCACATAATACATAACGGAGCATTTCAGCATGGAAGCAATTGCCTCTTACACTGAAGTAAGTCTGGAATTGACAGTTCTAAAATGCTTGTAACTGCAGGACTGTCTTTCATAGACTCACAGATTTTAAGGCCAGATGGGACCATTAGATCATCTAGTCTGAGCTCATCTGAAAACCTGCTCTGGTTCTTCCCTAATAATGGGTGTCCATGCGATGCCATCAGGACCTACCAGCACAGCATCCCAGGATTCGTGTTTCAGTTGTCACTATGCACAGTGCAGCCAGCGTATCAGCTGCATGAAGCATCCTTCCAACTCCAAACCGCCGAGGCACTCACAACTACCACCTTCCTCCGGCAATCCTACTTGCACAAAGGAAGCAGGTAGGTAAGAAGGGAGATAAAAGGGAAAATGGCCTTTTTAGGGGAAAAAAAGCCTCCAAAGCAGTTCTCAGAAAAATCACATATACCATTCTTGCCATTCCTATTGCAACACAGCCGAAATTTCAGGCATAAGCCTAAATCTAAACCATAAACAGTTCCTGCACAAAGAAGCTAACTGAAACACAACAAAACAAAAGTGCACATGCAGTATTATCTGTGTTCACACTCCATAATCCTGGCTAATTATTTGTCATGTTTTACATTTCCTTAAAATCCACGTACTATTTTTATTTTCACCTTTTAATATTTACTAGAATTATGTTTTTCCATTATCATATGGCTCTGAAAACCAAAATAATTTATTTACATTAAGTTCTCTAGTTGTATTTTAGAAGCTAGCAGATTCTTGCATTTTGATTACTCTGGTATATAAACAGGGCTTTGCCTTCAATAAATCCATGTACCTTGCATGTACAAAATAAAACACACTGAAAAAGTCTAAGATCAGTCAAACCCCTGGAATTTACATTGACTTAAAGAATTTAGTAAATTATCTAATTTGGCTGCACATAATGGGAACTTACCATTAATTTATCTATATGTCCCCATAATTTCAATATCTCCCAAGGAGATGCAGCAATTTTCTTGTTTGCTTCCAATCCACGTTTTTTTGTGTGTAGGTGTGTTTTAATGCCTTTTCCCCATTTCTGGTGTGTGTATCTGCATGAGAATATGCACAATTATCGTCTTTAAAAGGCTAACTTAAGCATCCAAGTTTTAAAAGGAGTTCTCAAAGGAAAAGCTAATTTATACTTCATTCCTTGACTGTTAACTGCATTGGGAAAGTAGAAGTAGAATCAAATTATTTTTGCCAACTGATTGCTTTCAGAAATTTTTACACTAGCCAATATGCAAATTTCTTAATGAAAACCATCCTGGGAATTTATTAAACTGTTCATACTGAAGAAAATTACTTTCATTTACATTGAAAAGTGAAATAATCTATCCTGACCTATATATGTGCTTGCCAAGATTCTATCTCCACTATACTTGGGGTCTTTACCATGCTATCACCGTGAAGAAGAGCAATTTCTCCTCTTTGTTTTGTTTTGTTAGTTTTTTTTTTAATAAAAAGGCAAATAATAGGGACTGCCAATAGCCATTGTTGACCCAAGTCAAAAGTGTTTGAAATTAATTTATCCGCTTTGGATGGTGTATAAATTTCTCATTACGAGTGTCAGTGATGGACAAGAAACCATTCCAAAAAATGTATTGGGTATCATGCCAAACTCTGTAATCAAGGTCTCTTGCAGAGACTCTGGAGTATACAAAGGGTTTCACACAGTCAGGAGCGTTAGCTATGCATGCTTTCCCGTTGCCCGGGCTCAGCCAAATACTCTGTGAGAACAACACGTATATACACTTTGTTTTATTATGCCTCGCAGATGCTTTTTTTGTTTTATATTTCAAGCTTTGTCAGGTCTAATGTTTGTTCCTTCTTCATCCTTCAGCCCTCACTCTTCCCCCTGCATCCCCCCCACCCCCCAAATTTCGGGACAGCTTCCTAGACAGACCCAGTATCGATTACATAAACTGTCTTTCTTGGAAAGTAAAGAGGGGGGTGGGGGGTTGTGTTTGGGATTTCTTCTACTTGCAACTGAAAATGGCAGCCATTGAACAGATCTGGTCAATGACAGTAAGAGAATAAGCCCAGCAGAAAGTGGTAATATATTGTGTTACACTTATGCCAACTTGCCAAGTCAAGTTCTTTTTCTCAAGCGCATGTACAGTTTGTTCTTGCTATCCTCAGTTAACTCTGCTTTCTGAATAGAGGAGATGGGAACTGCTCAAAGGCCACAATAGCATGTTCTACTTAAGGTTTCCTCTCCACACTAACTATTGTGGATAGCACTCTTTACAGTCAAGCGCTCTTGAATAAGAAAGCTCTCATTAAGGAGATGAAGCTATGTTTTCTTTACCTTGCAAGAATTCTGTAAAATGAGATTTTCCTCATTACAGGCAAAGTACCTGCTGCTAAAAAGCAGCACAAAGTTGGCTCTATTTCCTTGAATGGATTTGAAGCTGCCTTCAAAACTAGCAGCAAAAGAGCATCAAAATGACAATATTGTACAAGAAATGCATCAGGAATAAGCGATTAATCTAAGTTTCTATGGGAACGTGAAAAATGACATATTGGATCAGATGAGTGGCCTGCTTAGTCCAAGATATTCTGTCAGCTAACACTGTGTACCACGGCAAGCAAAGACTTAGTGCCCTATAGCAAACAACTGTCCCCCAAACCTAGAAAACACAGGTAGGATGGCTTAGCTTGAGAGCAAAGATCAATTGATGGTCTGAGGCAGGAGGGCTGAGGAGCATTTTGCAGCTGGTGTACATGGAAAAAAAATTACAGGCAATGTTGCTAAAGCAAATACAATTTTATTATGATTTTTTCTGTCACTCAACCTTGGTAGCACTCCTCGTCTCAAGCTGAGTTTTTCAGGCAAGGGAGCCTGCCAAAGGGTGGGTGGCTTAAATCACATTGATCCAAATTTTTATAGGGCTTTGGGGTTGATTTCTTTGTTTAATAAGGAATATAAAACCCACACACTCTTCAATATTGTGCATTAGAACTGTCACGATTAAGCCTGATGTAGCAGGTATTACTTTTTTTTCTTTACAAAATACTGCTTAAAAAGAAGACACGTGTAACAAAATTTTGCCAGTGCAAGGAAGGACAAGGATGGATCTTTGATTCAACTAGCTATTCAAAGAGAACAGCAATAAATTCTGCCAATGCAGTGTGTTTACTGCACAGCAATCTTCAAATCTAATCAAATCTAAAACCAGCAATAAAATGCAGGTAACAAAATATTAAGGAACACAGTAAAATATCATAATACGAGGTTAAACAGTAGTAATAACAATGTCCATGGGTAAAAGGGGGCTGAGTCATTACCAGCATCATCCATTGTAACTGCCTAAAAAAAAGTCACAATTTGTGTTTCCCTACCAAATTTTAGTCTTTCCCTTGTGATTCTTCTCTCCAAGGGGGCTTATTGCTAAAAACTCCCATTGCAGGAGTCCGTTTCCATGCTTAGTTGTACCAGGAAGTAGGGAAATTATTTGATGCCATTTTAATCTACAGGTTTGAGTGTTTACCCACTATTTCAAGGCAAATTTCTTTTGCTTACAAAAATTACAGAAATAAATTATAATATCTATAAATTTATGAAAAAAAATTGAACAGGGAAAATCACTTCTCCTAGAAAAATACAGAAAGTTTTACCATAAAATATCTGTGGTCAATTCCTACTGCTACATATGTCTCTGGCAGTCCTTCTGCTTTTGTTCTTTTTCATCCATAGAAGTGAAAAAGAAGCTAGAAAATTTTATTAGAAGTTCTTTTAAAAGCCCCACAGATAAAAACATGTAAAACTGAGACTGGAAGTTATTTTCAGCAGCAACCTTAACCGCTACAGAGACAATCTTTTAATTCCACCACCATACACCATAAGAACATATTAAACAGCACTAAGCATTAGGAATAACATAGAATAATGATAATGAAGTGGCTGGCACAGTTTGCCCATCCACATTTGCAATTAAATTAACTTTCTAGTTAAGCTAATTGTTTCTGGCATGACAATATGGAGCAGTCAGTTAAGACACAATTTTTTTAATCACGCTCTGTTTTCCTGTGTCAAACAAGAAATTGGTAGAATTAAAGGCTGTATTCTATGCAGTGTGGCATTTAGTGTTGGCACAAACACTGCAGTGCTTGCTTTGGTTCTCCACTGAGTCCAGAAGCCCTGATTACCCTGGTCTGAGCCCTTCAGCTCACCACTCAGAAACACAGAGACACAGGATGATTTCATGGGGTGCCCTTGGTAAGGTTCCCTTCTGACAAGCATGAAAGCTGGAGAAGATGGACAAGACATGGGAAGCCAAGAATTTACAACCTAACATTTTCACCTATCAAATCTGCACTTTCAGGACACTGGCTGCTGGCACCTGGTCACAGTCATTTCCATCCTCTACTGCATGCCTGAAGATTGTGAAAAAGCTCAGAACAGTATCCTTGTCTTGTCCCACATGATGCCTGGTCATCCCTGCATTCCCAGACTCCATGCCAAATACTTATCTCACTTTATTGTGATTATTATAGCTCAATGCAATATAACTTGGTGGATTAGTCACTTCTAACCTCAGGAACTCTGGGTCCAGAGGGTGAATTTCATTAGATATTAAAATACAAGTGAATGAGTAGATTAACTCAGTTAAGTATTACAATGAGAATATTAAAGCTTGCTCTTGGTCAGTAGGGAACTGGCATCTATGCAAACCTGTAGTGATCACTCGCCACACAGCATCTCTGAACCTTATCACAGAGAACAAGTCTCAGTCTCCTGTGGTCTGTGTGAGGGACTGGTGTGTTAGACAATGCCCAAATCCCACAGGGAAACACCAGCACTGAACTATCTGAACTATGCTATGCCTCATGTGTTGTGCAACCTTTTCCTTAAGCATCCTTGGGATTTCAGATTTTAGCAGTTTTGCTAGGAGTAAAATATTCACACATATTTGCTGAGAGTGAATTTGGAGTTTGACTTTAGAATTGACCTAAGACATGGGAACAATGGTCTGATGCAAAGCCTTCAAAGTGAAAATTTTTTCCAAAATTCTTTGTGCATTAATTGTTTATCAAATGAAATCAACTTTATTCATCTTTTCCATACTTATTCAGTACCAAAGAAAATAAAATAAAGAATCTTGAATTTCCATAAACTAGTGCCTTTCATTATATAAAAATAAAGATTTTTTTCACTCCTACAGTCCACAAAAAGTTTTCAGAGAAAAAAAAAAAAAAAACAAAAAAAAAAAAAAAAAAAAAAAAAAAAAAAAAAAAAAAAAAAAAAACAAAACCAACTTTAGAATATTCATTTGAGAATTGTAATGTTCTCCAGCCAAATCTCACTATCAGTTCTTTGGGACACAGACGAAGGGACAACAAGAAGCTAAGAGGCCACTTGAGGAGGTCAGACAAGAATTTATACTAAGCACCATGCAGCTGCCCTCCTCTCTCTGCAGTGTGTGTATGTACCTCTGTGGCCTTTATCCAAAAAGCAATAAGAAAGCATCACAAGCAGGATTGACCAAAACTTGCTGAAATCGTTGAGTGGAAGAACTGTTTTTCATTTGTACTAAATACAAATAAACATTAAGCTCATTTACGGAGCAAAATAATCAAAACAATGGGAGAACAACCAAAGCATAAACATATGGGAAGTTTGGAATGAAAATAAGCCCTGGAGTCTAGATGTTTAGGACTTTGGTAGCAGAATGCTTGTTTTGGATGGTTGTGGGAGAATCTCCAATCAAAAGCCAAAAGGAAGCATCAAAAAGAGCCACAAAAGCATCAACAGCATGACTTCAAGATAAACCTTAAGAAAGCTATTGAGGCAAGTACTGACTGAAAGAGATAGGGAATTTCAAGCAAGGGAATTATCTCTTGTTTGATTCTACCTGCAGAAACAGAAATCGGGACTTTGTAAATAAACAGGATTGCATCAAAGATAAGTGACTCAATCATCAATTGCACTTCTTAACATTCAGACTCTGGGCTTCCTACAACAGGGTTAAAGAGAGAAAAACCCCATGTTCTGGTTTCCAAGAACAAAGCTTGTGAGCCGGTATCTCTCCTGTATCAGGGCAGAACAAAAGGCAGTACACAGTTCAAACATGTAAAGAACTGGAGGAGTTAAAACAGCACCTGAAAACTTACTGGTAAAGATGAACCCTTATTAGAAAGCCAATGGCAAAATGCCCAAAGAAACTAAGAGTTGCAGCTGCAACAGTTGTGGTTTGAAGTAAGATTGGAAAGGGCTACAAAAGCTTTGACCAACCTGGAAGTTGCTATCTGATAAACTGCAGAAAGGGCTCAGGGAATTGAAAAGTGTCCTAGAGAATGAAAATGAACCAGTATCAGCAACTATGACATGCTGAAAGGAAGGGAAAGGAAGAAACCCCAAAACTTCATTTGAATTGGGTGGGAGCAAATCTTTTCCCTGGTATACTCAAATATCAACAAGGACCTCAAGGGCAAATTGGCTAAACACCAATGCAGACACTCAGGTAAGAGCCGGAAACAAAGATCAGCGAAAGACAAAAAGATATTGTACTGACTGTACAATTTACTACAGATCCTGAACTTTTTTCACAGCTGCATACCACAAAAGGAAACAGCTGCTGCAAACAGAAGAAGATACCAGGAATTTGCCAAGATCTCTACAGTGCTGTTTCTCTATCTCAAATTCAGTTTAGCCATTTTAATATGGCTCACACCATCATTATGCTTTGTGGAGGGAGTGATGACCAATGTGAGTTTATAAAGCAAAAGAAATTGGCAACATTGGCAAAAATGAAGGCATGCAGATGAGGTCATTATTGATCCTGGAGGAAAAAAATGCCTTGAAAGGAGAATAGTTATAAACACAGGCCTAGTGAAAATAGAGCATGGCATGTTCCAAACCAGACCCCCAATACCAAGACACAGAACAGGCTGGAGGGAAGCATGAAGCTGAACCAAGCCAGGAGTTCAGACACCAGTCACAACACCAGTTTGTAGTTTCTGTAGGGAGCTTACCAGTTACTTTTTCAAAAAGAAGAAATAAACAGAGAAGGCTATTTAGTGTGTAATAAATGAATATATGAAATGCACAAGAATCAGAGTCAGACTTTGGTTGTGACACCAGGAAAAGAAGGTAAGGGAATGGGTCATTCAACCTACAGATCTATTTTGCAGTGCCCAAGCCCCACCCTTATGGGCAGAAATACCACTGGAAATTACAGGCAGTGGCATCTTTCCAGAAAATGAAAGATGAGGACTGCTTGAAACTTGCTTTGAGACTCTGGATCCCTGGGGATCTGTAGCTGCTGAAGTTCTTCTGGGTCTGGAAAAAGAGTAAGTCTCTATACAGTTACTGAATGCTTCTGACAATAGTCAGAAAGAGACAGAAAAAGAGGGACTGTGATGGCAAAAAATGGATCTGGTAAATTGATATGAACCATAGAAAGCTTGGGTGTGAACATGTGAACACTCAGAAAATGTATTAACTTTTAAACTGGCACCCTATAAAGCATTCAAAGAGAAGCAAAAAAATATTTTTGGGACTAGTAGTCTCAAATAAAAAATATTTAGAGACTAGCAGTTTTGTTAGAAATTATTCTCTCTCTGACAAACACCTAAGTTTTACTTGACTGCTTCCACACAAGAGTGATCCTGGATACCTAAACAGCATTCTTCTTTTCAGCAGGGAAGCAGTAAAGAAGCCTTAGAAGCCCATGGAAGAAGCATGTTAGGAAGCTAGAATAGATCCTTCAACCAAATCGCAGGCCGAGTCCAGTTAAGGCAAAAGGTGACAGCATCAGATTACAGAAAACAACACAAAGTTTGCTCCTTTATTACCGTAAATAGTACCCTAAATGCTGGTGAAAGCCTGGTCTCATTTACTACCCTGAATCTTAAAAGCAGCTATTGGCAAGTGAAAGTGGGTCCAGAGGGACAGGAAAAAAAAAAAAAAAAAACCAAAAAAAACCACCACATTCACAGCAGGACAAGGACTGTGGCAATTTAAAATGATGGGTTTTGGCTAGTGCAACACATCAGCTACATTCAAAAGTCTAGCGAAGAGGGTATTATGCGGCATGCCTCTCTCAGCCTGTTTGTTACACCTAGATGATATCCTGGTGCATGGTAAAATGTTGGAACAAGAACTGATACATTTATAAATGGCCTGTAGTCAGCTTAAAGCTGCTAGTCTTAAACTGTCTAAATAGAAAAGCTGGAAGCTTGTTTCAAAAAGAGGTAATTTACCTTGGTCAAATCAAGCAAGGAAGGGAGCAAGACTTCCTTGGAAAATGAGAAGCTGCCCAGAGCTTGCCCGCTGCGCCCACACAGGGATAGGCACCAGCTCTGGGAGGACTCTGTTTCTTGTTTTCAAGACTATCAGCATATTTTTCATGCATATTTTTCAGCATTGCAAAACCACTACATTGATTAGGGAAACCATCCCAGTAGTCAGTCAGTGTAAAGTTAATGTCTCCAGACTTGAAAAGAGCTTTTGCAGTTGTTCCTGTCTTAGTTACCTGCACCCTGAGGCTTCTTCATCCTGTCCGCTCATTAGTGCTTGGGGCAAGTACAACTGTACACAAAACTTGGCAAGTGGATTACTGAGCAAAAGTCCAGATTTTCTGAAGGGATTTATTCCCCCCACAACAAGAAAATGCCCCAACAAAACAGTTTCCCCACTCTGGATGTGCAAGGAAGTTCATGGTCAGCACAGAACAAGCTTTTGCAAAAATGGTTCACATTGTGGGAATCCTAAAATTACTGAACCAGCAATATATGTTTGCGTAGCCACACTGGTTACAAAACTATGCCTGGTCCAGTAGCTCATTACAGTTAATAATCTCTGGAGAAACACAGTCATCTTCCCATGATTCCCAGAAGCATAAATATTCCTGCTTCATCCAGTGAAAGATTTGTCATCTTCCCAAGAAGAGGATCCCAGTACTTATGGTGCAACATATGACATAAAACTAATTTGGTAAATGTAGCCCTTGGGAGAGAAATCCCTCAAAATACCCCTCTGAGTCAGATGAGCTACACTGCAGGCAATAGCAAACTAATCAGGAAAAAAAATGTCCAGGACACAATCTATGTATGAGGACTGCTTTTGTCTGCTGTGGTGACCATAATCAGATGCTGGAGATGAGGAAGGACAGAGTAATCCTATTTCCGACTCATAGCCTCTCAGCTTCCAACTATTTTCAGCTCTGAGACTTCCTGACCCGTGTACAGTTTACATGCAGTTAGCAATTCTCCCCGATTTTGTCTTTCATGAACTTAAACATGTAAACATGTCACATTCACAATGTCTTTTGGCAGTGAGCTCTGCTGGTCTACCACCCACTTTGTAAAGCCATTCAATGCTTTGGAACATCCTTGTCTGCCTTTGAAGTTTTTTCCCTATCCACAAAAGCATCCAAAAATGAAAGGTCCAAAACATGAGGGCATTCAAGGTGAACCTTGATATTCTTTGTGTTGTCGTCAGTGATTTCCTTGGTAACTATTAACTTTTTTTTAATCATTGTGGGGCACACAGGAATTCACAGAGCTGTCAACATCCCCGACACCTTGCTCCTTCATTGTAACAGTCAGTGTAGATCCCGGGAATTGGGGTAGTTTGCAAGCCTTCTACATAACCTGCACTGGTGACAAAGGTGATGAATAGCATGCAGATGTATGACAATGTGCTGACAGAGGGGGCTGATCTCGTATCCTTAAGCAAAGATAAAGCTGCTAACAGTATTTGCAGCTGATTATCACTCTGGTTTTTATTTAATCTTTTTTTTTTTTCACCTCATCAAATCGATATCAGTGCAACCACTTGTCTCCCAGCTATTTCTTCATTTTGAAATACTCCCTATGCAAACCACTTCTTCTTTTCTGTCTTCTAAGCTACCCCGCTCAATCTCTAGTTCTACTCCATTTCTAGTTTCATTTCTAACACCCTTTCAACCTGATTTTCTCCAAACATCTGTCAGCCAAGCATCTGCATTAAGTGGTTTCTCCTTCAGCAACACATTGAAAGAAAACTCTCTCTTGACTTAAGCATTTAGTTCCACTCTGCCTCAGACCAGCTGTGATCAGACTGGGTCAGTGTGGTTCTACTTTTGCAAATTTGGTCTTGGACATTTCAACATGAGAGAGCAGAAGACAACAATTCAAAAGCTTACAAAGAAGGGCAGATGTTCATTAGAACAAAAATGAGGTCTGAAACAGGTGAGTTCCTTCCTACTACTTTTTGGGAAAAAGATAATTACTAGCCCAAACTCAAACCCAATCTCAACAGGTATTGGTAACCAAGGTATCCAAGGAAAGTGGTAATTTTTTTCCTATGCAAAAACACATTTACTTTTCTCAAGCCAAAAAAACCTGTCTTTCTCTGTTGCAAATCTTGGGGCATATTTGCCAACTTCAGTGCTCTTTAGGTTGGCTATTATTTATGAAGGAAAAAAACCCAACAACTATTTATTATAGATAGCAAAACTGAGCCAAAGCTTGGGTGAGAGGCTTGAACAGTGCCACAGTGAAACTTGTCAATAACAATGAGAACAGAATATGTGTTTTCCAAGTTTTAACCAAAAGGCACAGTAAAGCTCAGAACAGTGGCATTACCTACACACATGCAACACTGAACAATGAGTGATGCTGAATACTCAGTGCACCTGCCACTGTGTGCAAGTCTTGAAACACAAAATGAGTGAATCGATATAGTGAGAGTTTCAAACATAACGAGAGAGCAGTACAGATCAGGGGAAGTGACTTCTAGTTAACCCAGCTGATAAACTGGAACACAGTAATAGGGTATATGTGTGAGAACTCTTTCTCAAGAAAAGAGCATATAGAGCATAAAATTAATGCTCAGCTTTCTCCCAACAGAAAAAAAAAAATCCTCCTGAAAGCCAACTACTTGAATTTTCTCTCTCTCGTGTGATCATGCTTCTTTTGATAAACTCTGACCATAAGTAGCACTGCATGCAGCAAACAAGAAAGCTTTTCAAAATCCAGACTCTGCCTGCATGTTGTGCTTCAGTCAGAGGTGTAAAAACACCCAAGGACATAATTTAACTAATGTAAGCACTTCAGGACTCCTAGTGAAACTGCTTGGAGTGGTGTATTCAGTTGTTTAAAGCTTTTTTTTTTTTTTTTTTTTTTTTTTTTTTTTTTTTTTTTTTTTTTTTGTCACAGGCAAGATATATGTTTACATGGCAGACTTAATTGCTGTTTTCAGAGGACTAATGCTGTGTAAAATCATAGTCATCAATACAGCCATTTATTTTGACTATAATTAACAAATCAAGTCACAGCACGTTTTACTTATTTGCCAATCTGTTGAATATTCACACTGGCCCCAAGTCGCCTATTCATTTAGCAGTAAACATGTAGCCTAGCAACTGACTGTCAATATCAACAGTAGCTGATGAAGTTGTTAATCTCTGGAAGACTGACAGGTTAAGCCAAATTCTCCTATGCAAAACTCTCATTGTCCAAGCCTTACATTAGCCCACAAGGATATTTATGTTCAAAAGATACCACATCTCCTTCTACTATTAAAATTAAATGAAGTGTGCTAGAGGCAGGAAAAGGCTATGTGCTCTGCCTGCCATGCATGTTTTGCATGCACCACAGCATTCAGCATTGTGTTTGCAGGATGTATTGACCATTGCTAATTTCCAGAGACAATTGAAGACACTTTTGCATCTGTTCATCATCCCGGAATAAACTATCATATAAGTGCACGCTGTGCACCAGAATATAGATGAGGTCAGGAGAAACACAAATATCTCCTTTGCTATGCAAATCTGCACTGAAACTGCAAAAGAGAAAGCATGAAGGTATGGATAAAGAGCTTTAATCTGGGGTATTGAGAATCAAAATCAGAGTGAAGGAATTTAAAAGGAGTACGAGCGGTTTGACTGGGATAACAAAAAAAGAATATGATTTAGCCTGATTTAAAACTTGATACACCAGCACTGAACTAAACAATTTTCTAGTCATTTAGTTGTACTGCTCAGAAGTTCCATCAACACGGTACTTGAAAGACAGAGACAGACAGACTAATTATCTGCAAATATACAGTGAGGAGTTTCAGAACAGCAGGAAAAACCTATTGCTTTGTGCTGTTTGTTACAGGCCTGAGCTGGATCAAACCACCTGCCCAAAGTACTTTCTATCTTTGATATTGACAGGCATGGCTGTTGTAGCAGACGTTCTCAAGGGTAAAGTCCTAGAACAACAGCAATTCCACAATGATTTAATCCCTTCCAAGTACTTATAGAAGATGGATGGTTATCATTAGCAGTGGAACTATGGAATCTAGGAAAGTAGGACTGGGGACACTATCTGCAGGACTTCTTGCTCCAAGACCGAATCAGCTCTACATTTTGTCATTCCTCTTCTTAACAGCCTCAAGCCACAAAGAGGACAGTCTGTTCCAGAATTGCCCTGCATGAATTATCAGAAAGCTGCTTTTTTTAAAGTTTCTCCTAATATCCAATTCTTCCTAACAACAATTTCATGCCATTTCCTCTTATACAAAATAAACCCTATCTCTTCCTCGCTACACCATACATTTGCATGTTTGAAGACTACTGGCAGGACCCCACGAGAATTTTCCCAGACCTAGAGTAAACAGCATCCATCCACACATCTCCATAACAGTCATAACATCTTGACAGGACATGGTGACCATGCCCATCACTCTTGTCTGGATTGTCTCCAAGTGGTCAACATCTTTCTAGAAGGACAAAGGTATGCCCAAAGTGATCAACATCTTTTTAGAAGACATCGCCTGTGCTGAGCATGGCAGAGGAGTCACTTAAGACACTTTTCAGATTATATTGCCATTTATGAATTTCTAGAGGATGTTTGTCACTTTCGCAACAGCATGACACTGCTCGGTTTGTAATTTTTCCAAAGAACCGCTGTCAAAACAGGTGTTCCCCTTCTCATATTTCTGCAACTTATTGTTTCTGCTGAACTACCATTCTTCTGTACTCAGTTTACAAAGTTAAATTCTTATAGGCCCTTTTCCCCATTCTCAAGGCCATTCTCTATTCATAAAGCTTTCACTCTCAGTTTTCTGTAAATTTAACATGTATAATGTGTATTGCATCACTCTGGTCATGGTCTAATGAGAGCTGGGCACAGCTCTGTAGAGCACTCCTCAATACATACTTCTGCTTTGATAATACTTCTTCATTCTCCTAAAATTCATTCTCCAAAGCAGTTTCTCCAGCTAGTTTTGTTTTCGCCTAACAGCATTTTCATCCAGCCCAGGTGTCCCTTGCTTCAGAGGATGTCATGCAAGCCAACTTTAAAGACCTCACAATACTCAAGAGATTATGTCAATTGTTTCTTCTCTTTCCATGAAGTCTGTTAGCCTGCTGCACAAGGAAATCCAAGTGGTTTGACAATTCATTCTTGACAAATCCATGCTGGCAGCTTTTTACTTTCTTGTTATCCTTCCATTCTTTCAAATGTTTGATTAATCCCCACCCTAGAATTTTTCTGTGGACTGGAGCTGGACTTAGCACTGGTTGGTCTGCAATCCTCCAGCTCCTCTTTCACCTCCCTTTTTCAAAATGAAGGACATTACATTTTCTCTTTTCTCAGCCTCTGGTACACCATCTATCTCAGGAGAGCTCTCAAAGAAAACACTAATGGCTCTGAGATTATTTTAGACAAACCCTGGATCAAAGTCCATCACAACCAGTCCATTTGAAAACATCTGAATCATCTGTAAATCCCTAACTTGGCGTTTTCTATTTTTGGCTACAATTGTATCCCTTTTCTATTGATTTTAGTAGTATTAATAATATGAAAGCAAAAACTTTCTTAATGAGGTCTCAATCAAAAAGAAAAAAAAGAAAGGATTAAAAAAGACTCCTCAGAGTATTCCATTAGCAGGTTGCTTTCTCCTGTAAGCAAAGCAGCAATCCTTGTCTAGATTGTCTTCTTATTAATGTATGAAGAGGATTCCTCCTCATTTCAACATATCTAACTAGCTAGTTAGCATTGTAACCTAGGGCCTGGACCTTCCTTTCATCCCTTCATATTTGTGCCATTTTGGGGTACTCTTTCTTCCCCTTTGATGTATTTCCTTCTTGCTCCCTGTGCAGAACCCAGATCTTTAGCCAATCTCCATACTGGGTTTTTCTGTGCTTGTACCACAATGTCACATCTTGGAGGATCTGGCAGCTAATTCACCTTTGCTTTCAACTATTAAATTTGTCTCTGGAGAGATCTTAGCTATCATTTTCTCAAGTCCATTTTTGTTACATTGTTGTTCCTCCTCATCTCTTCACAAAGATTGTGAAATCTCATTTCATGCTCAATTTCACCCAACTTGCCTATTGCCTTTGTACTCTCGGCTACTTCACCTTCATTGTCTAAAATATAAAAATGCCTTTGCTCTTCACACATTTCTCCATTCCACAAAACAAACAAACATTAAAAAAAAAAATCAAGACTAAGCCCCACTACTTTTCTAGAACTTGTTGAATCATCCATTTTCCACTATGGTTTTTCCCTCAGAAGATGTCTGCAAGCATTTAAAATTCCAGATGAACATAAAATTCTCATTAATTTCACAAAAATCCTGATCCATCTGACCTTCCTGGATTGGTGTTCTGCAATAGATCATAGCCCCTTTTATCCCTATACATAATTATCATGAGATCTCTTTTTCATCCACACAGTCTGGGCCTCAGGATATTTCCTCACCTTTTTACTATCTATTTAACACTCTTCGTCGATCCCTCTTCTCCTTCATACCCCCTTGTAGGCTACAGTATCAAATTCAAGACACTTGGTCAGAAATCTGTGAGCTTTAAATTTTCAGTCCCACTGACCTTCCCCATCAAATGCAAAAGTTACAAAGCAGGTTCCCAAGCAGGAACTCAGCACATCTCCAGCTTGCACACAGGGAACACAATGTGATCCCGGTCAGTGCAGGCTCAAGCATTCCCTGTCCCTTTGGCCTGAGCCTAGGGCTCAATTCATTTTGTTGTGTCACAAGCTCCTGCCAGCACTTTCAGTTTTATGCTCCTAACATCCTCCAAAGACATAACTGGAGCATCTGAGCTAGGTGGTGGAGGAAACGTAAAGGTTGGTGTAATTTTTGCACTTAGCGCATCCCACACTGTGTTCCTCAGTAATCCCGTGCCAACATAATGTGTGTCAGTGGAGCAGCCTGAAACCTTGCAGGACCCCAGGCGAGTGAACCTCTGGGAAGGAAAGCAGTTGCCTAACATGACCCTGGATATTTTCTCAAAGAGATTTAGACCAAAACCACTAAAGAACATTCCATTCCCCCTGCCAGAGGAGAGGCAGTTCACCCTGTGGCTCCTCCCTGGCATTGCCTGATCCATCCTGAGCTCTGTACACAACAGGGCAGTGTTTACATCTGCCTTTTATTGCATCCCATCACAGGTGAACCAGTCAGCTGCAATAAAAAGTCTAAGCTAGAGAAGCATGCACAAGTTCCTACTTCCCTTTTTATTTCAACTTAAGCTTATGTATATTGTCCCTATTTTAAAAGTTTTCTATCAAGTAGCCAACAAAACACAGGCCTATCAGACTTTTATTCATACAAGGATTTAGTGCTTGTATTACATATTAATATACTCATTTAAAACCTGTTCCATCTAAAGACAATATCCTACCAATATCATTGCTACCTGCCTTTATTCCTTTTATATAGGTTATTCCTGTATGAAATATTCATTCAAGTGGGTGCTGCTATATTTAGAATGCAGAGAAGTGATTTTTGCACGTAGTTGCTTTTGTATTCTTGCTATGCAGGCAATATTAAAAAAAAAATACGAAACTGTACTCCCACTTATTTTGTGAGGTTCAGGCAAGATTAGACACTTTGCTTCAGGCTAAATGGCTTCTACAGAAGTCACTGTTAAAGTTTAGACGGCAAGCTATTGATAGGTTCTGGATTGCATGGGTGTGTTTTTCAATTTCTTTTCTCATTTTAAACTTGGTGTTTAAATTGTTTTAACTACTTAACTGAGGAAAAGGAAGACCTACAGTGTCTTCTGCATAAACCTCACCCTCTTCAGTTGAATCTTCAGCAACCTTACACAATTTTACTCTTCCTGTAGTTCTTTTTATGGTACACAAATCATATCAGCTTCAAGTACATGTTATCTTTCTAACAGAATCACTTTAAGCTGCTAATAAATTCTTAACATAACTTTTTAGCCATGTGAAGCTTTAACAGCTGAATTACTACTTGACTCACATGGTAGATGATTAAAAACACTTCATGGGAGAAGTATGGACAGTAAAAAGCTTAAGTAAACATGAGATCAATATTTTATTTAATAAACAAATTATTTGAGGATGACTGATTGTCTCAAGGTGGTAAAGTTTTGTTCTACTTGTGTCTGCTTCTAAGAATGGCAAGTATTAACTTTCTGAAGTCTTCTATTACTTCAAATTGTGTTACCCTTTTGAATAATATCTAAGAAAAAAGAAAAAAAAAATAAAAAAAAAAAGCAGCAGCATACCACATTCCCACACATGCAGCTGGACAGCAAATAAAGTTTTGAAGCAACTGAAATTGTTGTTGTACATTTTTCATGAAATGGTAACTTCTTTCCCCCTCCCCAAACTATCAAGTCCCCCCCAAGACCAGGAAACTGAATATAGCAAAGAAGATGCAGCACCTGAGAACTGGAAACCATAATAGCTATATGAAAGACAACTTGTTCACCCCTCCATCTTAGCTAAGGAATTATCTTCTGAACTCTTGTTTAGCATTCCTATCAACCAGCTCAGTGCATTGGAACAGCCCTCTGAGTTCTGTTTCCAAAAGATGCAGGTATTTGAAAAATTGTTTTTTACTTTAGTATTACAATAAGGAAATCCACTTATGGTACAAATTCATGTCAGCACAAAGCCTATAATAGCCTGGTTTTTATCCTCAAATTACAAAATTCAAGTTAAACAGGTGCGGCAGGAGTAAAGGCAGAAGAGCATCAATGGCATTAGAGAAGGAATCATTAATAGGTGCTCCACGGTCTACCCCTCTGAAAATGAGTTAATTAAAATGGTCAGAAAGAAAAAGAATAAGAAAAGCTTTTACTTACTGTTTTCAAAAATTGTGATCACTAGTCCAGAACAAAAAGGAAGAAGTAAAAACATTTATGAACTACTATACTCATAGCTTTGCTTCCAAAGCTCAGAAAATGAAGCTGCCAAGCTCGAGACAGTGAAAGATCCTTTGCATTCTGGATGCACTTTCCTTCTAGATTTGATTCTAGATACATGCACACAAAAAATCTCTCAAGAGCTGAAAATAAGAGTGCCATTTAACTCATCCAATACAGTCCCCTAACTTATTGAGGCAGACCCAAGATGACCCAGCACAAAACACTTTAAAGATGCTAAATTTTGTGCTAGCTATCTAAACATTGATATTCATAAAGCTAATTTTGTCAGAGTATTAGGTGCATCTTGAAACTAAGCAAGAATGAAACTGATGTGGTAATATCAGGGCTTTTCCTTTGACTTATGAAAACAAATACAAGTCTTACATGGAAAGCTGATTTTAAAAGGAGAAAACTGATTATCTGGTATGAAGCATAAGCACACACATGGATGTGTCTGTAATATCTGCTATTCAGCACTCACAAGTTAGGAGCCCAAGGCCAGCTCATGAAAGCCAATACTTGCTCTCCAGGTTTCCCACCACGTGTCTTGGGGAGAATCATTCAAAGATTTTAACCCCCCACTCCTCCATCACTACAGGACCGTCATTTTCACTTAACAACTTCCCAGTTCATCTGGGGATTGACTTAATAATCCCCAGACTTTGAAAAAGCATTTGCATTGGATTAGAAAACCTGATATGGAGTCCAATGAAGTCAGCTGAGTCTTCCTGCAGATGATGAGAAATCATAGTTATTGTAAACAACAGTAACCTCACAATGTACGTGGTAGCCTGTAACCTAAAGTGCATATGAGAATCATGGATTATCTAGTTGGTTTTTAATACATAGACATATATAATATGCATTTGGCTAATGTTATTCGTAACTGCTGAAAATCAGTGCCAGATATTGTGTGACCTCTACAGTTTTGTACATAGTGATAAAAGCATGTTTACAAGGGATCTTTAAAGAGGCTAATATAAAGTCAGCTTGAAATAGAATCATGTCTCATTTGGCAAAACCAAAGCAATTCAAGAGTAATTGTATTAGAACACAAACTCAGACAAAGCTTTCCAAGGAGATTAAACCATACCAACCAATGCAACAGGATTTAACAAACAGGCAAAGAGCATCAAAGACCTTGGAGAGAAGAAATCTCCTGTGCTGGAAAGGAAATTAAATGCTTCTAGTACATTTTCAAGTGTATATCCCATCTGTTTTAGCATTCGAAGTGACAAGACTCTACAACATCTGTTATAAGACAAATTGCAGCCTAATGGCCTCGCTGCCATAACGGTTTGGTCTTTTGGAATTGATACTCAAGTTCACCTTTTTTTAAAGGAAAAGCCATTATTTATCATAAAGATCATCTATTTCCAAAAGCAGGAGAACCTCTGTTGGTTTAAAATTTTTGAACAATGAATAAATGCCGAGCCAAGACAGTCTTGTGCATTTGTTTAATGGGCTGTCTCTCTTTGCAAAGTATTGAATCAGACTGTGAACATGTGAGATTTTTTCCTGAAGTTTGGACAGTCTTTGGATATAAGCCCTCTAGGGGGAAAGAAAAAAAAAAAAAAAAAAGGCATCGGATTGTTGTAGAGGTAATTTGGTCAGAATGAATTTTTCTTCCTGAGCGAACATTGAGCCATTACCCAGGAAGGTGTCAGGATGAACATTATCTCATTATGTGCTGTCTTTCAGGCAATGGTCATTTAAGGAGGCAATGGTCATTTAAGGTAAGCAGTATCACAAGAAAAATCTATAACTGTAATATAAACTGCATAAGGTGCTCCCAGCATGAACCACGAGGCTTGGCCAAATTCCGCTTCCGGCAATTACTCTGTGTCAGTCTAATAACTCTTCTGCTCCTCCTGCCCAGCCCCCGCAGCTTCAAAGAAACACAGTTTTCCTCTTTGTGTCAGTTGGCATCGAACTGATCCTTACTACAGGTTTGCTACCTGAAACTGCAAAGGGATCCTGTGGCAAAAAGGGCAGCAGCTGCTGCCCTGGTCCAAGGGCACCCACGGGGCTGTGGCCCCTCCAGGTGACATGCAGACCTTGCTCACCACACAGGCAGCCTTACAGGGCAGGAAACACAACCCTCGAGCACCCAAGTGAACTCATGCCTGGATACAGAGTGAAAAGGGAGTTGCAACATAAATGAGAATATCCCATAATCGCTGTTCTGCAGTACTTCCCAAGAAATAATTTGCATTATCTGCTTGCACAAATGACTTTTTTTTTTTTCCTTTAAAGAGCGTAAAGATGGCTGTACTCACCAGACAAGGTAATGCACATGCTTCATGTCTAAAGTGCAAAAGAGGTCAAAGCATTGCTCACCACCCCATGAATAAGAACACAAAAGGGCATTGTAAATTCCAAGGCAGAGAACAAAAAAGGAAGGGAGGCAGGTGAAACCGTAGAAATATTACACGTATTAAGTTTAATACCCAGATGAGAATTAAGTTACTACAGTGCCTTTCACAAACTGCTACTTTTTATGTTGCAAATAACTTCTCCATGATAGATGCAAATAAATTAATGCTGTCATTAATCTTTCCATTTATATCTTTCTCACTCCTTATGTCTGCTTTCATCGTTGCACTTACCATACTTAAGTATATGTTAAAGAGACTGTCATTTTCCCTTCTGTAACTACTATTTCTTCAAACAAGCGCTACTGGATTCTAAAGCAGAAAACGTTGATTTCTGAAGATTATCTTTTGTTCCTCATCAAAGTTGGGGAATATTCTGGGTGAAGACATCCCATTGAAATTCTTATCTAAGTTAAGGACATTAAATAAATATGTGATTAGGCCCTCCTTAAATATGCTTTTATTTTAGTTTATTAAGCAGAAGGGTACAAGCAGTCTATGTAAAATACATGTCAGTAGAATTTTTTTCATTAAAGCTTTCAAAATGAAATCTTAGAACTCCAATTAGTTACACTGACAAATTTTAGAGTATGTCTGTGACTAAGGACAACTTGTATGCTGCCTGCAAAGGTTACAGGTCTGAGACATTATCCTATTGAGAAAGGCTGCACTGAAGAGATAAGTGGTATCATTTCAAGGAATAACTCATTCACCCAAAATTGTGAAGGCACAAAAGCACAAGGTAGGGGATACCCAGGTGCTCTGCAGCCCCCAGCATAGTGCAAATTTGCAAATTGTGATGAAGAGGAATTCTCATTTTACCCTTCATGCTTTCCTGCATGCAATGCCACTGGACACCACAGCTCTGTACTACCATCAAGTCTCAGTAGTGCACAAACAGGCTACAGCTCAGCATGCTGCAAAAAACTCACACCAAAACTATTAAGAAAAGAAAAAGGTAGGGTTGCATCTCAAATGCACAGTCATTGTTCAAGTGTGGAATTACCCAGCTTCCTATACCACACTTCTGATGCAATTACTTATCTTGCACGAACAGTCTAAGCAGTAAAGGAAGTAGAATTAGGATTGTTTCCAGAATTATTATTTAATCACCGTTCAACCCTATTTTAACCACTTTGGCAAAAGCTTTCCAAAAGCTACTGGAGAGGAAGTGTGCTTCCAACACATGCCTGTGACATTACTGGTCATCATCATCCAAAACTCCCACAAGTCTTGTCAGATGCCAAAGGAAGTTAAATGCCCTCAGACTCACAAGATCAGCAAGTACCTCCTTCATTTCCTTCTAAAGTCCCCAGTTTCTAGTAAAATGAGGAGTACCCAACCTTTCCCATTGGAGGAGAGAATTATAATGATAACAAATGATGATGCTGGGGCCTTCACCTCTTTGTGCCTTTCACTCCCAGTTCCTATAGGTCCTGTGCAGCACTTTAGTACTGAAGATGCATAAACGTCTCCACTTACCTAGAACAACTTGTGACTTGCAATTGCATTTCCCAGGGTAAAACCTACACTGTTACCAAAAACCCAACCCTGAAGAAATAGCCTATGCCACATGAAAAGGTAGAGAAGCAATTTATGTAAAACAATATGTCTCAGAAGAGCCCTTACATAAAAGTGCTTGGGATCCCCTTGACTCCAGGCTCTACTCAGGATTATGCTATCTTTAAGTTTACTCATTTCAGAAGCACTGGAGTGAATTTTAGTATCCTCAAATTGATTTAAAATATTTTTGTACCCAGCAGATTTTCAAAGGTTCTTGATTTTTAACAAGTTTGTAACTACTCAAAGTTTAGAAATTATGGCAAGTTTATTTAACAAACTTTTTACCAGAGCCCAATTTAACTGGATTTCTACTCTTGGACAATAAGGGAAGAGCATTATAATGAATGGGCACACAGAAGGCAAATGCTCACCACAGTCTTCTACACACAGCATCAGGAAAAGAATCCTGTAAGACCCTTCTGATTAACAGTTGTGAGGAACCTGCAGTACCACTGTTGCTTCACACTTCTCGTAGTACACGGAGTGAGGTTACTCATGCTGCACACATCAGATACCCAAATTGCTCTGCAAGACTGATTTACTGTTCTTTCTCTGAATTGTATTTATTTACACTGTTACAGAGGCAGAAAGGTATTTTTCCTCCCTCCCTGCCTCCCTGCCTCCCTGCACTGATTTCTTGCCCTGCCACCCCCCACGAACAAAATAAATTTCAGCTCTTCTCAAAACAATCTTTTGGTGTACAAACTGAGGTGGCACAAACACAGGAAGGAAGGAAGGATTAGTTGCATAAAAAGCAAGACAAAAAGTTAATTGCCCTTTCATGTCAATACCCATATTGGCAAAACAAAGTCTCATTTTATATTTGAACACCACGTGCAAGCAAGTCTTCTGACACATACAGTAGCAAGCTCCCTAAAGCAAAGGATAAAGATAAGGCTTATGCAGACAAGTTTACCAGCTCTGGGGAGAGGAACTAAAACTTTCAGTGTATGGTCATTAAAATTTTTGAAATCTAGGTCCATATTTTCAGCTGCAGCCTGTGGTTGTATGCTGACAGAGGGAAAAAACAACACATTCATATGCACAAATGCAAATTCGGCACGAACACAGCTGGGCCCATGAATAAAATTTACATGCACAAATTTAGAAACGAGTTTGAGTCCAGATGAATGATTTGATCGTAAGAGCTTTAAATAAGCGTTTATGTAAGCAAAGATTGGAGCCGGCAGCTATTAGAGAAGTGTATTAGCTGAAATAAATTACCAGAGAAAACAGAGCTCTCTTGGATAGCACCAGCAGCTCTTCTTCCCTTCTCCTTTCCCTGCCAGTTTTGGCGAACACATTTGAAGGGATGGTAGGGGGTTTGCAAGGATCTCTTGCACAAATCTAAGCCTGAGTGCTGCGGTGGTCCCGGGGAAGAGGCAGCAGGGTACTCAGAGCACCGCTGTTGCTCGGGTTTCATAAACTTTCCAACATCTTAGCCCGGACAGAGGGACGGGTGCTCGCTCCTGCTCTACACTTTGCCAAAGCAAACAGCTCAACTCTCTGCGCTGACATTTTTTCACAAGAACAAATTTGCATCCCAGCAGTGTGCGGCGGGGTGAGAAGCGGGCTTGCTCCGCACCCATAGGTACGCGCCTCACAACGCAAAGCTGCAGCAAAGCGCCTCACTGGCATCACACAGGCACCATAAGGGCTCACAGCATTTGCATTCAAGCATATTTCAGCCATCAACCTGGAAATCTGGGGGCAACTGAAACCTGTAGAAGCAATGAATGCAAGGCTGGCTTCCTTGCCTGCGCCTTAGACAGCATATTAGGGACTCCTAGGGTTAGGTTAAACACTCAGTTTCTTTAACAACATGTCACAAGGAAAGCATGGAGTTTGTGAGGCTGTGGAGGGATGCTGACTTTGTTCTGCAGCATCTCAAGTGGCAAGATAAAATACATTTTTCTGTAATTGTTTTCTTTTTTCTTTTGACTAATAAAGAGATGTATCACTAAATTTCTCTACACACCCCAAAGTTAATGAAAGAAATATTTTGATACAACATCAGTGCCAAGCAGGGTCACTGTCACTGACCAAGGACGATGCCAAATCCCTGGAAACCCTGGGGAAAGATCCCAGTACAAGGAGCAACCTGGAACATCCTAAATAAAAGAGGTTCCCCTGCATGAACCCCACTCAGCCCCACAGTCTTGGGCTGTCATACCTACCACTTGCAGCAGGCTGAAGTGCTTTAAGGCAGCTCCCTACAGTGCCTTTTCTGCATGTACAGCCTGCCCAGGGCAAGAATAACTGGGAATTGCAGCACACAGGCTTTGCTCAGGTGGTAATAGTGGTGGCTGTGGCCTCTGTGACTGCAAAGGTTGACCATAACATCTCTGCCAGAGCCGTGCATCAGCTATAAAAGGATCAATAGTCCTGAGAAGGAACGCATCCCACCACCTGGTAGCCACATCGAGACTGCGCATCCCACTTGGCGGGTCGGATGCGCTCCTCGCCAGCCATCCCTCTCCTCCCAGCACCTCCACTCAGTTACACCCAGACACTCGTCCTGCTCCAGTGTGAATATTTCTCTTCTCCCCTAGGAGCAAAGCTCCTTCAACATGTGCCGTCTGCTGTGCCAGCGAGACCTGGCATAGCAGCAGGGTACAAAAGAACATCCCTGACACTCTATGCATATTCATGATTTATGAATATTCATTAAATTAGCATCTTTATGACTGGGCCACCAGATTCACAACTGGCGTCTCTGGAAAGGGGTTATTGTATTTTAATTAAATACCAGACAATTACTAAACAGTTATATTCGCTGGGATTTAACTGATATGAAAGGGATAGGTACCGAGCTACAAACGTTAAGAGCGACTCTTCCTCCACACACATTTAATGCTAATGAAAGTCATGTGTAAGCATTGAAAAGGAAAAAAAAAAAAATCCTCTATATGAGAAACCAAAATAGCTTCAGATTATCTTTTTAATAGATTCATACTGTGTGGGAACCTTCAGCATTTCCCTGGTGCCTAAGCAGACCAGAATAGCAAAGTAGTTATTATATCTGTCTTCAGTGAAGAGACCACATGTTCACAGATATTTGTACAGCACCTAGCGCAACAGGGCTCTGATCCCTGCATCTGGCATTGCTGTAGTATTTAAAGAGCAATAATAATGATATAAAGAAATCTTTGTCAATATCATGAGAGAACAATCTAATCTAGTTATCAGATTATAGCTCATTAAATGCCACACAGAAAAGGCTATCAACACTTCTACACATTTACTGGCCTAAAAAGAATTTTAAGCCATTAATTGCTTCCATAACGTGGGGTGAATTTTCAGCATGGTGCCTGGAAAATTAGGCACGCAGGCTGTGTAATTGTTAATGGGAATTGTGACCCAATTTTCACGCCTGGCACTGAAAGTTTGCCCCTTGCAAAATATTTACATAATTTGCTAGTAGATTTGCCATATCTTTTGCATGTTAATTTTACTTCAGTGACAATTCCTTGAAAAAGTACCACCACCAGTGTATAGTACCACCACCAGTATATTAAGAGTAGCTTGACATTTATATAGTACTTCCTCTGAGTTATCTCAGGCTACAACTTGCAAATCATTACATGCTGAATCTTCAAGGATACGTCTTTAACCAGAATATTCATTGCAGGGCACAGCCCTTGCCTGTCAGGGAAGGGAATTGATGACCACTTTGCCAGGCTCTTTTCCATTCGAGCTCTCATTCTGCAGCACAGTGGATGCTTTGTAGCCCTCACACCTGACCCCAGAGCTTTTAGCATTACCAGATTCACTCGCAATTGCCACGTTTGATGTTTCAGTGCAAAATCTACCATATTTTCTTCTATAACAGACATAAGAGTCAGGATTTTACATCTCTAGACCCTCAGCACTTATCCAAGCTGCCACGAACTGTCTGTGGCAGGGAGGTGGGATCACGTTAAAGGTTCACAATTTCACACAGCTGCGTCTTTGCCTGGGAGCGCGATGATATTTTGCAGGCAGCTTAAGATTTTGAGTACCAGCATCTGTCCTCTTAGCAGCACTTGCTGGTTGTTTGGGTGGCCAGGAGAGTATCCATGCTGTGGGGAAGATAGGGACATTTTGTCTCATCCTCCCTTTCCAGACAGACACCCTTTCTTTCGCTCCAGAGGGAAAGTAGCAGCATGCAGAAGCACATCGAGCCATTTTCAGCTGCTCTGTAGCACTGACACCAGAGCGACTATGAAACAGCAATGAGCTGGAAAAGCATTCTGGGTATAGAGATGCAAATGAGCACACTAAGCCCTTTCCCAAAGGACACTACACAAGGACCTTTCATAACATAAGGTTTCACTCAAACACTTAGGGCCCAGTTTCAAAGGGCTGGCTCAGGTAGAGCTCCTGTATGTCCAAATGCAAGAGATGCACAGGTGTCCCAAATTTCACCAGCAGATCCCGTGGCCCCTCTCTGGACACAAACAGCAAGGCATGCTATGTCTTTTCCTGATTGAATGTACCTGATTCCCACTTCAAAACTACAGATTTATGAGAGAAGTTGCAACTAAATAATATTTCAGATTCAGCTAAGTAAAGGCAGGAATGAATGCAGGGCTGCAGATAAGACAGCGCTTTCCCTAACCTTTGGCTAAAACTAGAAGTGGTGTTCATGTAAGCACAAGCCAGAGGTCTTCCCTCTGCTAAACCCCTTCTACTGGAGCTGCTTCTGCTCTTGCATCACTGCACTTCATCCCAGGGAAGAGCAAACCCTGCAGTAACTTGAGGCAGAGCATGGTCATCTGAGAGTGAATCATTTAGCCAATCTTTCTGCTCAAACAGGTAGAAGCTTTCTCCAAACAACTTACCCTGCATACTGCTTGCAGCTCCTGAGAATGCTTATCCATACAGTGGTTTTAAGTGAATTTATTTACATATTGGATGTGTTGCCGAACAGCAGGTGATTCAGAGCATATTTTTTCAAAATAGCTAGAAGCAGATATTTATTAAATATTACCAGGACTCCACCTGAATGAAATGGGAGTGTGCATCATGCAACAGAAATGCAGTTCATGCACAGGCTTGGGTGTGCACATGACTAAATTGGAAAGTGATATATATCCTTGGGAAAAGATTCTGCTTCCCTAAACAGAGTATCTACAGTTAACAATCATTTTTTCCTAGTGTTACCCACACAAGAGGAAGATGGTGCCAACTGGAACCTGATTTCCAAACTGATGGGTAGAGGAGGAAAAAAAAGGAAGTGCTACTATATGCTAAGACAAGCCTGGGTATCATGGCTCCTAAGAGAAAGTAGTAAAGCAGGACACTTGACAGAGCTGATTGCCAAGCTGGGAATTAATTGGGATTTTTTTTCAGCAAGTTGGAGCAGATCAGATCTGCTTGACTTCAGCAGAGTATAATCCAGCCCAGCTATATCTATGATAGCCTATCAAATACTCTTTTCAGATATCAGATAATCTTTTCCAGTATCTTTAGGAGTCCAAAGTTCCTTCTTAAACTTGATCTAGCCTTTTAGGAATAACATTGCCTTCCAATGACACAAACTCCTAGGTGTGCCTGAATCACTTAACAATGAGAGTACAGCACCTCTGTAAATACTACCCTGTGTTCAGAGATGAATTAGTGGTTCAGCCCAGGCCTGGGAAAGAGAATTTATTCTTTTTTTTTTTTTTAATTATGATGTTCCTTCTGTGGCCTTGGGAAAGTCATTAGTCTCCCTGCCTCGGTTTCTTCATCAGTGAAACAATTATGTATGAATTCCACAAGCTGTTCTCAGGATTTGACAGTATTCATTAGACTGAATAAAAATGAATGCCCTCAAGTGTCAACCAGTTTTATTTAGTCAACAGATAAAACCAAGAGACTGCACTAGGCCCGCTACCCTGCTGCATCCCATCCCCTCAGAGAACCTCCACTCCTTCAGCCATTGCCTTGTCCTCCCACAAGGTCTCCCTTGCCACCCTTGAGCTCTCGCTCTTGCTGCCCTTGACACACAACATGAAAAATCCATTCTTTTTCTCCTCCCACTTTAAAAATCCCTCCAAGTAGGGCTTTTCCCCCTGGATACTTTCCCCGTTCAAGACTCCTACTCGCGCACGGTTGTTCTGGGTCTTGTCTTACTTCACTCGCAAGCTGCTCAGGGCAGGAAATGGGCCTTACCTACAGTCTGTATCACACATGATATTCCCTTTGGAGTCAGCGTAAAGCTAAACATACGCGATATAAGCCTTTGTTGGACCGGGGCCTACGCTTATAAACTGCTGCGTAAGCCTGTGTTGCCACAGCGTAGAACTGTTGAGCAAATAAAATATTACAAAATATTTTTTGTTTTAAAAATGGACCTGCCGCTCCATTCACACTGCTCCTCCGAGTTTCAGGCAAGAGCAATATTAGATACAAAGCTTCCAGATAGAAGGACTGCAATGGGAAAAACGCTAGCAATTATTCAAAGCAAATGTAATTTTCACACTGCCGCTATTTAAAACACTTAGAGGAGAAAACAGTTCATCACACTTGGAAAAAAAAAGAAAAAAAGCGCAATATCTTTTTTCCGCCTCCTCCCCCGCACCTCACACCCCCCCTTTTAACTTTTACTTGAAGTGTTTGAGGATCAAGAGATCTTCCCTGTTCATCGTGAAATAAATCTGACATCACACTCAGAGCTTTTCAGCACTTATCCTGATTAGCCAGATAGTAAGATGTTCTGCAATGGGATCTGGCTGGGATTAGCCGTTTTCCTGTTCTCCCTGTGTGCTACATGCTGCCCTGTGGTGCCTTTTGTTGGTCAGGGATGTCAAGAGCCCTGTTCTCCCATCCCCAAAGTGAAGCTTTACCACATGAAGTCATCATGGTTGCTTTCCATGACAGAGAATGGAGGAACCCATTCACTAGCTATTAAAATTTTCATTTCCATAACAAAACTGAACACCCAACAGGCTAAAGTTGGATGCAAAATATGTTTTAGCAGTAGCAAGTGATTTCCTAGGAACATTAGTGAACCGCTATATGATAAACCTGTCTAGCTGGTGGGGACATATAAGGTGTGAAAAATATCTGGATTGTTTAATCAGATTCAGCCAGATTGCTTAGTGGGAGCCAGCTCTGCCATGTGGCACTGACTCTAAATGTAGATATGGCCCACAGACCTACAATGCATGCTGACTTTAAACAGCCCTGTAGTCCAATGACATACACCCACACAACTCAAAGCATTCTGAAGTAAAAACCAAGGTAAAAAATGTAAAAGAAAAGGAAAAAAAAACCCTACTTGCACAACTAATTCCACTCATCCCTGGAGCATAAGATCACATGCATTTAACCTTATTTGAAAGTTTTCAGGGTCTTACATATTTGTTCAAACCAGGTCCCAAAGGAAGCGCAAACAGCAGAAAAGCACCATTCCAAGGCTCTGTCTGTACATAATGCTCCTTGCAAATCTACCCCAGAACCTGGGATTTACCTTCCCTGTCACACACACCTGCACCTGGCACATCCCAAACTCAGGAAAACTGTTTTAAATCACACCCCTTTTTACGTCAAGCACAATTATTCTTAATTTATCTTCCTTTAAATAACAAATAAAGCACAGTACCCACAAACAGATTAAATGTATGCTTTAGGAAGCCACATTGCCTTCCTTCTAGAGAAAAAAAGATTAAAGTAAAGTTGCACAAACTAACAGTTGCACTTCCCAGTGAGTGTCTGCAAGTGTTCTGGATGCTGCACTGACAAGGGGAAATGAAGGTTCAGCCTAAAGACAAAGAGGAGAAAAGGGACTGAAAAATCTGAAACAGCTTTCAGACACACATTTATAACAAATGCCAAGTGGTTGGGAAGACTTTGTGCATACAGAAAAACTCACGTTCCCTTGTCAGTGCATTGTCTCCCCACACCAGCTCTGCCAGGGGCAGAGGACCTTTCCCTGGCTCAGTTGGCAGCAACGCCAAGCTTGCTCCTTCCTTGTGCAAGACTTCAAACAACAGATATTGTACCAAAATATCAGTGTAAAACACATCTCTTTGTTTTCAATAACAAGATCAGGTTTAAGCATTTTTCCAAAACTGACATTCTAATTCATCTAGTTATTGAACTAGATGCCATTCCACAGACTTTGCATACAAGAGTCAGATCACACTGCAAGAATGACCTTTTGCAGTTTAAAAATCTCTGAACATTAAACCTTAGGCTTCCATCTGCCACATTCATGGCAACCTTTGAGCCACAGACAGTGGGAAAAGAATTTTAGGATTGTAGTAAGACACCTCAGCTAAGACACTTACAGTAATCACTTCCCTTTGAAGCATCTTAGAAATCTGACATTTTGAATTCATCAATTTCTAGATTAAGTAGAAATAGCTGCAGCTATTCTGCTCACAGACATTAAGATTTTTTACATGCATGTAAAAATAGGCACCTAGCATCATATTCATGTGTGGTCAAACTATCAAGTTAGTTGGTTGATTTATTCCCAGGTTGATTTATGCTCAGTTGCTATTCCTACAGCCTTCAGAAATGGGTCCAAATGCTTTTTTTTTTCTTGCTGAAAGATGTGGGGGGGATTCTGGGATGCAGTAGATAAGACAATGGAGTACAAAGTCAAAGGATGAAAGACACAGTTTTTTGGAAGGTTTAGAAACATTCAAAAGTGCAGGGCTGCACAAAATTCTTAATGAAGGCACAAAATTACTAAAATAAAATTCATAAATTTCTAAAAAAAGAATATGCAAGGTTAAAATAAATCAGAAATTGAAGAAAATCTGAAGAGCAACAAAACTGTGCTACTGTTTCCACTGTTTAGAGACAGCATTTTTAAAAGAAGTTTATTCAATCTCTCCACTGACTTGTCTCCAGGGTTTAGGAGTTTGCTAGGTCGATGCTTGGTCAGGCTATAACGCTTCATGGTTCTTGACACAGCTCTGAAATAGAAGCTTTTACTCTGGAGACAGCAAACAGCATGGAACAGAAGTGGCAGGAATTCATATTTCTGTACCATAGGCATTCATTTCTCTATAGTGCTCTATTTTGCAAATAGTTCGAGATTCTGAAGCCTCAATAAGCCAGTGCCTGGGGTAAGGAAAGAGATGCGCATAGGCAGATTTTAATTCTGAGGCTAATTTGATCTCTAATATTTTAATCTCATATTTGCACCAACTTGAAGTTCTGTTTCCAGATTCTGTATTAAAAGACAAGTTTAACCTGAAACCAAAAATGCATTACTTCCCAAAACCTTCCTCTGCTTGCATACACCCTACTGCTGAATATCTCAGGAAAGTTTCAGAAAAATATTGTTTGGCCTTTTTGAGTCATACAAGATGACAAGCAGCCTTTTTGGTGCATTCACTCTTTTGGTATTTTTGTGTTTCCATTTTGTTTGTAAAACTGTGTGGTACAACCACAACAGGCAGCATTGCAGGAAGAAGGGACTGAGCCTCAAACGCCTTGTGTTGGCATCATTGCAAGCAGGGAAAGGGACACAGAGAGACTGCTGGTGTCCATGAAAGCATCAGAAATAGAAGAAAATGTAGGATTGAAATGTAGGTTTTGGAAATTCTTCCAATTCTTTGAGCAAGAGACATCAAAAAATAACCCTGAACCATTACCCATGCCAGGAGATCAAGGAAAGATTTGGGAAACACATGAGAGAGATGGACCTGACTGCCAAATGCTACAGAAGGTTCCTGCAGCCTCCATCTCCATCACCTGAGCGACAGACTAGCAGGGATAGCCAGGACTATTTTTAGCTAACAAGAAACGGGAAGCTGATAATGTGTTAATCACAGCACAAATCACGGATGCATACACCAGTTCCAAGGTGTCATGCATATGACGAATGCAAGCACAGGGGGAAGTGGAAGGAATCCGTACACTGCTGTGAGGAGCCTCAATAATAAATGAGAGGAATTGGAAGTGTCTGTGGATGCCAGTTTGGAAATATCAGAGTATAAGTGCTATGTAAGTACCTTGCTTAATTACAGTAGTACTTGTCACTTGTACTTCTGGGGTGCAAACTGGGGTCCTTCTTTTCCACTGGTGCTGCTGCTCACCACAAACCAGCCAACAGCTCACTAGTAGGGCAGCCAGAAATATTGAACACACACCTGCTTTGCTGTGCAAATACTGGGGCCTTTTCCGGCTCCCATCAGACTTTCTGTGAATGGCAGCAGGTGAGCCACTAATTTAATTGAGATCAGGTGTACACATCACAGACTAAAGAAATATCTTCCATTCCAACATGCTTTTAACAGTCTTACCCAGAGACAGGGGTGAGGGAAAGCACCAGATGCGTTATTCTGTGCAACAGATAAAAGACTGAGCCTTAAGAGATGGACTTATTAAAAACTGCACCCTTCACCTAGGAATCCAATAGGATTGATGGTAGAATCACAATGATTGTCCAGTTACAGTGGAATTATCCATACATAATACCTGAGGGAAAAACATATCTTTCACACTTCCTGTCTCCAGTGTCCCAGCTTTAATATACCACTGAAATTTGTCATGATTCCCCTTCAGCATATTGCATCCCCTGTGACGGAGTGTTCACTTTGGATTTTCCTAAGGTCTTTGTTCTCCAGAAGGCAGGATACATTTGAGATGAGCGTCACTTTATTTAATAAGTATTAAATAGCTCTTTCTTTCTTTCTCTCTCTTTTTTTTTTTTTTTTTTTTTTTTTTTTTAATGATCATAATTTTGGAAAGATGTCTCCATGCAAAAAAAACTTCTTCCTAACTTGTAGAATACTCACCTTTATCCACTCTGGGATGGAGTAGCTGAAAGAGAATTTCCTCTCTGGACACAGAAATGCTGCCTCTTTCCAAGTTCCATTTTCTCAGTTGTTGAGTGATTATCAATTATGTAACAGTGACATTTTGTAAAGTGTCATCTGTGGGTGGTAGTGAATTGGAAGTAAGATAATGTCTTCCACAGAAATGAACTTGTCAAGACTGGTCATTAGTTGGGTTTTGGGGCCATGGGAAATGCAGAAGTAGTGATAACAATACTTCCTTTTTTTTGCCCACCTCTAGAAAATAAAACAAAGATTATATAAAAGCCTCTGAACCCATTAGTAAAATATTCTAGAGCATAGTATAAAAAAAGTCTTGTTGCTAATATATCATCAAGTTACTCAGCAATTAATTTTATGTTATTCTCAAATAGACAGTGAATAGTTCAGTTCTATACTGGAGTGCCCTAAATAGCCAGCAGGTTTCAAATTCCTATTCTAACTCCTACCCAGCAAAGAACTGCATCAGAGTATCTTAAACCCTGGGTTTATGACCCTTAGTCACTGGGATGTTCAGTCTTCACACACATGGGGGAAAAGAAATAAAGATGTGATCTCTGTCCTTGTTTCATTCCTTCCCCAACTCTTTCTTCCATAAATTCCTGAAAATCATTATTTTCAACTTTTCATTGGCATAAAGAGCTATTTCGAAAAACTCCACATCTCACAAATGTTTAACACTCAGCCCTGTAAGTGTCAGACAACTTCAGTCTAGAAAAGCAGTGCCACTTTTAAACCATTGAAACAACTTACAACTCCAATGGTTGATATTTCTCTGAAAGATGTGCTCCAACGTCACCACGATTCCTCAACTGGTACCAGCAGCATCCTAGACTAATGCAGAATATAATTATTACTGTGACACCCAACAGCTTGTGCCACACAGAAATTCAGATTAGCTGATCACCCTTTCCCAAGAAAGATTTTGCATATGTGCTATTCATGACTGAATGAGCAGAATTCTTTCCCATTGTCTGAAGCAATTATATAGATTTAGCTGAATGTTCAACCATATGATGGTGGCATACACAAAACCTCTACTGCATGAACCTGTTGCTGGAATGAATCAGGCCTTCAGGAGGTAAAGCACCTTTGGATAATGCTCTCATAGGACAACACACAAAGTATGTCTAATAATAAGCTGTTATATTTCAGTTCTGCATCTATTCAAATTATTTGACCATAAGCTCTAATCAAGGCCAAAATTTATTTCTTCAGTTAAAATTTCCTTTTCTTTGCAAGACTTGGAACATTCAAAAAAAGATGAAAAAAAAAAAAAAAAAGAAAAAAGAATGTATCAACCAACACCACCCCACACCCCACCACCCCCCAGTTCACACTGTAATGCCAAACTGAGCTGTGGATTCACAAAAAAAAAATTAAATTGTGTCTGTTTTGTCTTTAAGTAACAAGCTGCTGTCTCTCTATTGTAGCCAAGATTGACACTTTACCATTTCCCACAACAGTCTCTCTATTCTCATTATTTTATCTGTTGTAATTGCTCACCCATTTCTGCTTTATATCACCCTGACTCTACACAATATTCCAGCTACCTACAATTCATTATTCTCAAGAAATCTTTCCCTATGAAGAGTTTGCATAAGAAATTCCTACATGGCATTTCATGCACCTTGATAAGGTCTATTCACATTTCTGACACCAGAGATTGCTCTTCAGTTAAAATCTATTATTGTCACATTACAAGCCTCTCCCATTTGAGAGCTCAGAATACTCTAAAACAAATTCCCCAGCTACATAAGGAAGTATTATGATTTTTCTTCCATCTGCGCAGAGAGTATCTTCACCATCACCCTACTCCTCCAACGAGCTCCATTTGAATAGGAGCCTCTGTTAGAGTCAGAAAGGCACAGAAGCCGTGTTTGTTCAGAGGATTACCCATAAAGCACCTATTCCAGGATCAAGGCCAGTGTCTTTTTCAAAAACTTTCCCATGGTGATATATCAAATCAGAGGCAGGATAAGAAACAGAACTAGCATCTCCTGACCCCTGCTGCTGGGCTCTAAATGCAGGAGGCTACCTTTCCTCTTTTGAAGCAATTCATCACTTCTGCAATGCAATGCCTGTGTAAGAATGGTGTTATATAACAAACTTGCATCATAAACTTAAATTGTCATTGGGTAAAATTTGCAGAAGATTTTCACTTTGAGTTCATGCTTAAAAATAATATAAATTATCTTGCCTCAAGCTCTCTCCATTTTCTGATAAATAAGTTTGGCAATCACGATAGAATTGCAGAACAGAAATAAAGAATTCATTCCTTAAGCTGATTACTTTTCTGGGAAGGCATGTGTGCCAGACAGTTTAAGAACTTGAGTGTTTAGTTTATACAACATTGGCTCATCTCTATCATCTTTGTCAAAGACATCTACAATTTATAGCTCAGCACAGGTTACCCAGCTGGTTCAAGTTGTTTTGTCTTTTATTAAAAATAAAAAATTAAATATCAAACTAAACAAACAAAAGCCAAAAAAACACCACCTCTGAACTTTTACACTCCTGTGTGTTTTAGCTGTAAGTCCTAAATGGAGTCTCCCATGAATAATTCAAGTTCCTCAGTTTCTTATTTTAGCATCAAAACTGTAGCAATACGTGACTAAAGGAAGTCTAGCCAAGATACTATGGAGCTCTAAATCAATGCAAAAATGAGATTAAAGATAGATATTTCTATTATAACAATGAAGGAAAATATTGTTATATAGCTTGTTGAAACAGCCTTTTAAACAGTAGTGCTTTATTTAAAAGCAGGAGGAAAAAATAAAAGAAAAATAAGCCAGTTTAACCTATAATTAAGTAGGCAAACTATGAAGAAGGCTACAGCCAATTTTGGAATGCTACTTATTTGGAAGGGTTCCAACATCAGCAATGGTGAAAGGATATAAAAGGTGATGACTATATTTGTATTACGTAGCAATGATTTTTTTCAAGAACGGTATCAAGAGACAAACAACAGGTTTTTTCCTCATTACATCATTCTCCAGATTGTACCAGTTTAGCAAGTTTAGTCTGAGGAGGAAATGATTCAGATTTCATCACTGCAGCCTAATTCAGCTTTTGTTACTTGTTTGAAAGAAGAAGAAAAAGCATACATGCAATTTCTAACCACATCAATTGACTTAAAAGGTGACTAATAAAAGGTCCTGAACCTGTTGCTGTTATGGTTAAAGGAAATTTTCCCTCACCTTCACTGGTGCAAGACTAAGTCCCTATACAATTTAGATTTAATATAAATTTTTAACCTATTTGGGACCTCCTGTTACAGTAGAATATTAAAATATTTTAAGCAGTACTTTCTAGCCTAAGAAAATTAATGGGATTCCAAACAATAAATATAACCTATCCAGCACCAATGCATATCAATACTTATAAGCCTTGCACCAGTAAGCATTGTGCTTCACCATGGTAGAAGAAAACCCAGTGTTGTTTTGCTGAAGCTCCTTCGTAAGATCTAGGTGCAAAGCAGAAATACTGCAGAGAGATCCATGTGTAAACATTGCTGCCCACCTTCCCCACCTCACTACTTTAAAGAAAGCACTCACCACATTTGCGTCAGCTGGGAAATGCTGCTACCTCCCTCTTTCCCCGCACATTCTGCAGACCACTAGCATGTTAAGTAACACAGGAGCTAAATCAAACTTGATACCTTCTTCTGATGAAATGAACCCTCAAATCCAATTCTTTGCTTTCCCTCACCTAACTGACCTTGGAGCCAAGAAAACAATATGTGTCTTTTGAAACATGTTTTGAAGTATTTTTCATGGTACCTATAAAGATTTTATTCCCTTTATTTTAAGGCACAATTGTCTCAACTACTACATTTAACTGATAATGTTTTTCCTTAATTTTTGCATCACTCTGTCACTCTCTACTTCCCCTTTATGCACTAAAGGTAATTTAGAAGAGTTCTGATACATCTTGTTCAGTTATCATCACTCTGTGACTAAAATGCTACATTTCTCATAACATTGAGTGAACCACCTAGAGTAATAAAAATGTGGTGCTTTGAAAAACACATATACAACATCAAGAAACTGATTCCATAAACTAGATCCTCTTGCAGCTTTGATTACTCTGTATGGGAGCATATACAATATCCTTTTGTTTATCTGTCTTGGACCAACTTTTTGTACCCTCTTTTACCTAGTAGTGCCCAGTACATCAGAAAGCTTTATATGCAAAGGCTCAGGTTATGATTGTGTCTGTATAAAATGGAGTGGTTTATGCTCTTTCTAAACCTTTCCTCTTATTAAAGTTTGTAGAAGACCATCAAGTACAATTTTGCTTTCCAACCCCTCTGGTCATGCCTTGTTTTTGCTTACTTTAACCTAACCTCATATGGCACTGACTTCATGCAATATATCGCCATATCCCTTTTCCCCCTTAATTTGATTAAACTTTGTATCCTACCCTCTACTCTAATTCTTTGCTTTATCCACATCCTTGGCAGATGTCTCTGATTTGCAAGTTCTTCATTTCCCATCAGTTTCTTGAGATTAATTACTTTCCTGATTTTTTTTTCTGTATGCCCTGAAGTAGGTTCTATTTTGACTGATGCTTCACCCAGCTTTCCTGCACTCTCTTCTCTTCCTCAAGATGTCTACAAACACTTAACCAAGCTTAACTTCTCTCTGTTCTGCCATACCTGCTTAGCTACACTTTGGAGAATCTGCAATTACCTTGCTCTCCCTTCACCACCTAATACTGGGAAACATCCAGAGAAAACTATCAGATAGAGACCTTCTGTTGAAGCATTCAGAAATTAACTCTCTAAAACTCTCTCCTATACCATGTTAACATACACCATGACCAAAAGTTTCTTCTCAGCTATTATCAATTACTTTGTACCCAACCAAAAGTCACCAAGCTGTTTTGAGGTCACCACATATCCAGCTGTAACTATCTGGCTGATGATCAAATCTCCCATTCCTTTGTAATTACAATGTCTGTGATGACCTTAATACCACGTGATCATTCTTCTAACCAGACAAGTCCCTTCACTCCACCTTACAGACACCTAGGATTGAGATGAAGCAGTGAAGGGCTGGCTCCCTTTTACATGTCTCTGTCTCAGATTACTGGAAAAGCTTTAAAGAGGGCTGTGCAGAACTCTCAAAACAGTGTGGTATGGGATGCCTACCAAAACATTGGCTAGAAAGGTTATGACTGCTCTTTATAGAGGGATCAGAGATAAGCATCATGGAGGAAGAAGAGTTATTTAGTCAAATGAAAAACTGGGACGTGAGAACTGGGTATGAACTCGTCATGAGTTAATGTATGCTGTCAATTGAAGGTAACTACCCACCAGTTGTGATGGCCCATCACTACAAGGCGAGAAGTAGGACTAACTTCTTTTTCTTTGCATTTGATAAATAGATGTGGTTATCTCTAAAACAGGAAACCAAATTCAGAGATGCAATAGATATCTCTTCCAGTCATTCAGTAATATTCTTTGAAAGACAAAAGAAGGGACCTTGAGTATATTACAGAATGTCCCTTGCTGTATGTACACACAACCCTTCACTGATCACCCAGTCTTATACACTGAATATAGTTTTTCCCCATTAGTCTTTCTAGAATGTTTACTCCTTCTGGCATAGCTACTGCCCCTTTCTTTGCACATGAGAACATTAAGTGGCTAAGAATTTAATTTAGCCACATCCAAATTTATTTTAGTTGACCCCTCTAGCAAGCATAGTTCAGATGGCTTTGTTCAAGTAACATCCTCTGAAGTCAATCAGGGAACTCCAATGCAAGGAGCAATTTTGAGGTCAATGTTTCCCAACAGGCAAGAAAGAAATATCTAGACTGTGAAGTAAATAAGACAATGGAAACACTTAAGTAAAGCCTGTATTTAAATGTTTTTCGTTTTTGAAGCTGTAACTACTGGAACCCACATAGAAATTTTCTGCTTTGTTTGGTTGTGCATTTTAAAAAGATACAAAGCTTTTCTTCCTTTAAGAGGTCAGGCCAGGATCAAGCTTAATAGGCCACAGACCATATATCAAAGATTTCAGTATACTTTTGAAGTGGAATTAAATCATATTTCTTAGGTTAAATGTAGCTCATCACAAGAGTTGAAGTCATCTCAGACATCAGAGATCTGCAGGCTATTGAGCTTCTGTTATTAAATATTTTTTCCATTTCAGCTGACTAGTGCCTAAAGGCTGATTGCACAGAATAGTTATAACTTGTTGGGGAAAGAAGGGGCAAACTGTCTTCTCCCCAGCTGGATTAATGAACTCACTATATATTACATATTTATTGGCATTATCTAAGGACAGACAACACGAATCTAAAAAATGGCCAGTATAAAATTCTAGAAGATTACATGAGTCAAAATATAGAAATTTGATTATTATTTTAGACTTTGAATATATACTGCCTACATTTTACAGAAAGTACTATCAGCTTTTCCTTTACTCAAATCTATTCTTAACAGGTACTGCTTCCCCCCCCCCCCCCCCCCAAATTTAGTAAGACAGGACAGCACATGCAAAAAAATCAGCCTTCCTTCAACAAAAAATAATTACAGTTGTAGTATTTGGCTTTCTATGTAATTAAAAGCTAATTTAATTTAAAGGGGGATACTTTGATTTCCCTTGTTGCATTTTTATACTGCAACCTGAATCTCACATAATTAATTTAAAAGGGACAATTAAAGTCTAACTAGCTTGCAATATTTTTTCTTTTATAGACTACAAGTGCAACTCTAGCAGTTAAACTGATAACTGTAGATAGCAACTGATCACTTGAACTATGCAGTATTTAGCAAGTGTAATTTTATGCATCTAGGTGAAGACCTGCCCAACAGTCAAACACAAAAAAAAGGTAGAAAACAAAAAATTGTATTAAAAAAGGACTCTATAGTTTCTTCTCTATTAGATTGGCAAGATGCAGAGTAAAACAAAGTGACTGTGTTTTCATTCAGTCTTTAAATGATGCCCCACTAGAAGCATTACATAACCAGTCACAAAGTTTTTGCCTTTAGATCACACACTTAAAGTGTCTCATCAAAATTGCATCTTGAAGGAAAGAAAATCACGACTTATTAAATATAAATATATGATGTTAAAAACTGCTTTTAGTGTGGTTATGTAATATTTATTGTTCTGTGGCTAAGGTCATATAAAGATCACATGTGACAGGTGATGTATTTTTATTGCTCTCTTTATGTTAAATGCCTTTCTACTAAGCTAATTTAAATGTTCTTGTCTCCTTGTTCTGGAAAGTATTTAAATCATGACGTTTATAGGCACTGTTATACTCCAAATAATTCAGAAGCCAAACCAGAACTATTTCAGAAGTTACCTTTTAGAGATACCATAGTTTGGGTTCAGGTAGCAGAATTATGTTCTTGTTTCGCGTACCAGACTATTACGAAACTGTCACATTTACTCAGTTCTAGCAGGTCCTGACAGGATTTCACACTTGCACTGGGACTCACCAAAACTGCTATTTCCAAGGCTGTATTTACCCACATTGGAAAGCCACAACCAAGTGTGGTGTGACAGCCAAATTATTGCTCAAGAGAGAATAGGGCAGCACAGTAGGTCAGTACAGATTACAACTCCTCCTTGCCTGCTCCTGGTTCTACTACCTGGCCACGCATGACCCTCTCTTTCAAAGCCATGACATTCATCAGCAAGTTTAATTACCCCAGCTGACACCCAAGGAGAGCTCTGCTCATTCACAGAGCAGGTAAGACAGAAACATGCTGTGAAAGCACAACAAACTCCCCACCCCTGCACCGCTAATGAGCTTCAACCCTGACCTAAAAGCAGCAGCAAATATTGAACTCCAGGTCTGTACAGCCACGGCCTCTCAGGCCGCAAAGGAGAACAACTGTTTTTGACGAGGATTTATAATTACCATTTCTGACCATTGTAGTAGAGGACTTCGTAGGATAACAAAAGCTACTGGCTTCATTCTTTGCCAGGAATATTTTCTTGCATCACTAGAGAACAAGTACCAGCTTTTATAAAAGAGAGGATACCTTTGTTCATATCCAACCAAGTGATTTCTATTTTCAGGGCAGACAAGCCACTCCTTTGATAACACCTTCGCGTGGCCAGTACAAATGACTGTGCACCTCTATTTGCAAAGTGCTGCCTCTGTTTTGATAAATTAAACATAGTCCAGAGTACTTTTATGTATTCTAAATGAAGAGAGGAACAGATCTTCCTTCCTTTGAAGTTGGGGCTAGCTTCCAAGTTACTTCAAAAGGGGAAAAGTTTGGGTACTTGTTCAGAGTTAACAAAGGTGTAACAGTGGAATTTAGCTTAAGGTATAGGAAAACATTCCCATTAATTAGCAAGATAAGAATATGCTATGTTCAACTCCAAGACACTCCACTGCTTTTGAAAGAAGACAAAATTAGGCTGGCCCTATTAATGAATTTGGTGCAGTAGAGTTTTGTGGTCCTACATCAGAGTTTGGGACTGTAATTCAATGGGGTCAAAGCTTTTTTCATCATGATAGACCAATATGACTTTTAATACTCTTTCATAAGTGTCCAAGGTACCAGTTACTTATACGCATCAGTAATTATTGTATTGTACAGCATCACACACTGAAAACTCAGTCAAAAAATGTAAATGGGCTGTAAGTGTCAATGCAAATTCTCCCGTTCTGAGAATGTGCAATATGCAAGCATGGGTTATTTATTAATTTTTGTCACCACTGATTGATATCTTGATTAATTGCCAGAAGGCATTGGACCAGGTGTTAACTATGTGCAGATTGGATGCAGTGTTCTGTGAACTTCACGCTGTATTAAAGGCACAGACATGCCCAGTTGGAGCAATAAGCCTTTGTTTGCTTTGGCAGGGCTTGCAGCTCCCCGGGGCCAATGCCATAAAGAGGTTTCTGTTAGAAGCCGCAGTGCTCATTGTAGAAAAATTGCCCCTCAAAAAATTAGCATGGTACAATGAAGGATGCATAATGTTACGCAAATGACAGCTGCTTAGCTGAAACAATAGCTAGGAGATGGCATTTGCCAGGGTGCACATCTCATGTAAATTAACTTACTAACTGTTTCAGGAAAAATAAAAGAAGTGAAGCCTGAACCTGTACGACCACTTCATGGATCCATCCTGAGGGCACAGAAGAACTGCAAACTCCCACTAATATCAAAGAAAGTTGGACGGGGCCCTCAGCCTCTGCCCCTCGGATGCTGCCAGGAGCCAAGCAGGCACGGGCTGCCAGAAGCAAAGTTTGCCTTGTCAGGGCAGAACAAAGCCCTGGAATCTGCTTTACAGGTGGAAATCCAGAGTCATTTCCCCCAAAGCAGCAAATCCGCAGCTGCTGAGCCAGCACCAAAGGGAGACCACCAGAGCCCCTGTCCACAGCAAAGGGCAGAGCCCAGGCTGGAGGTGCATGTGGGCTTCTCTGCTTCGCTCACCTTGGGCAACCAGAGCCCCCTACGGTTGCAGCTCTAATCTCTAACCCCAGGGATGGGTGGAATTTCCCCTGATTTACAGCAACGGGGGAAAAGGCCCAGTGGAGCCAAAATGCTTCAAGGGGGAGCAGAATCAGTGCCTGGGCCTTTGTGTCCTCTGCGCAGCAGAAGGGACATTGTCCTTGTTCAACCGATTAGAAATACTAATCATTGACATCAAAATCTAGCCTTGGAGTGCAGGCTAAACCAGGAAAGGCTATGCAGCACAAAAACAGAAACAGCATTAGGGAAAAGGAAAAAAAAAAAAAAAAAAAAAAAAAAAAAAAAAAAAAAAAAAAAAAAAAAATTATAGTTGCAATCTGCTCTGGGTTGAGTTGCATTAGTTTTTGCATCTTTAAATCAAGGGAAGGCCTTGGTTTATTCTGAGCGTGTTAGTGGAAAATAAATTCACATGAATGTATGGCATAATATGAGGGAATAGAAACAGAACAGAACAGAACAGAAAGAAGCATGATTTAACCCCAGAATTCTAGGCCGTAAAGAAAATATGTTGAAAGCCAAGAGTAAAGTAACCAATCATTTGTCATTTCTAAGGGAAGAGAACAATCACTTAATATATGGGAGCTGGAAGGGGGAAGGACGAGAGCACTGAGCACTGGTTTGATTTACATAGGAGTTTCCCTTCATAGTGCAAGGATTAACACAGCCCCTACTCAAAAGGCGGGAGGGCTCTAAAAGCAAACAAGGTGGTGTTTGGGATTTTTTTTTCCTTTTTTTTTCTTCCCCTTCAGAGAGGGCCCCGTGATATTGCAACTGTTGCTCATCACATTAGCAGTGTGGGAACAGGAAAAAACCCATACCAAGGAAGGGGGAGAGGGGAGGAGGGCTCCAGGCATGGGGGAGGGGGACATCAGTTGACAGCAAAGCGAAGCAATTAAAACCTAAAATAAGAGGTGGTTGTGAAATGGTCTTTGCATTAGGACTCAGCCAACAAAAATGTTTACTTTGTAACAGAACTACTATGGTCTGAATGATAAATCAAGTCCAAGTAATTACTCATCACCTATTTGGGGATGGAAAAAAGCGATGACGCCAGGGAGGCAGGGCTAGCCCAGCCGAGCCCCAACAGCCACGCTGGGAATTAATGCTGCTGCTACTGCGGGAATTGGGGAAGTGCACTTGCATTATGGAGATCCTCAGGTCTCACCCCAACCCTCCAAACCACATCCAGTTGGGAACAACAAGAAGCCAGCACGGCTGGATCAGGGTTATAAAGCCTATTTCAAAAGGCCACATCTGGCATTATGATCTCCCAATGTTAAGGTGAGTCTTCCAAACAATACTGATGTTGAAGGACAACACATTTGCTGTGGAACTACTCCTAAACAGCCCATAGACCACACTTGGTGCAACATAAAAAGCAAAATTCAACTTGTTAAACTAACACAGAAGCTATGACACAGAAGCTATGATTAAGCACAAAAGCAGATGCTTTAAGTTCTTAATAAGAAGATGCTCTTGTAAAAATGTTACACTTAGAGGACCAAAAGATTTTAAAACCAAACAGAACAATCACAAACCCCTTGAATTTGTTGACACAGTGCAAATCAGCAGCAAGCATATACAGATCTGGAGACAAAGAGACACGTGCTAAGAAACTCCTTTTGGACAATTTCAGCCATAGGTTGCCATACCAACAAGCTTAAAACAAGGGATCTGATCTAACTCCATTATGGATTTAAGTCTGCTAATATGTACCAGCCTATAACCTGGTCTTGTATTACCAAAAAAAGCCAACTAATTTTACGTAATTTAGACTATTATTCTTGTCAACAGGCTAGATTATTTTTTATAGTAATAAAACATTGGTAAAGGATATGTTTCTACACTCATAAGTGTAACCAACAAATCCTTTAGAATGTGCTGGGGCTACACATAAGAGCAGAGCAGCTTCATGGTACAGCCATAACACAAGCATTGGGCATAGGAACACCAGAATCATCCAACACAACCCTTCACAACTGGACAACCATGATATTTAATCTCACTCATAGTCTTTTTTTACTGCATCTTAAAAGATGGGTTTCTTGGCCTTTTAGAAAGGTTTTCCAGAACTTCACAGTTTTGTCCATGAATGGAAATCTTTCATTTAATCTTGACCATATTCGTGACCAACTTAATGTTTTGCTTTGCTACCAACACTGTTCTTCGGATTAACTTCTCCCCCTCCCCCCCTTTATTATTTACCCATGTGATTTGCTTATAAACAGCAATTATTTCCCTTCTATGCTTTCATTTTACTGAAAGAGCCAAACATTTTTCAGCTTTACTCATAAAATAGACTCTCCATTTTCCCAGTCCTCTATGCTAACCTTTCTTTGAAGCTGCTCCAGAAAACCACTCTCTGTTGAATATGGGTGACTAAAAGTTACATCTTATTTTATGTATACAAAGCCTTATTTACAAGCATTAAGAGCTCATACCTCCACTATAAATAGTTGCCTGCATTCTGTTTGCCTTTTTCATGGCTGGATCACAAGGTAGCTCACAATGATCTTCTGTACAACTGCTATGCCCTGCAGTAGTTGTTGTACACCCTGAATGTGTAACTATTACTACTTCTATACTCAGTTTCTGGCTGATAAACTTACATTTTACAAGAACTAATGCTGGTGTTCTCAAAGTCATGACAAACATACAACATGAAATTCCTGGTCATTCAAAACCTAGCCTGTCCCAGGCATCACAGTACTTCACGCGACTTTGCTTTCCAACATTGTTGGCCTCAATGCATTTCATCGGCACTCCACTTTTTTTTTCTCTCTTTTTTTTTTGCCTCACAATCCTTTAAATTGAATATTATTCATCTCCCTGGAACCAATAACAACTTTTACTATATTTGCCTTGCAATACCAAATCCTACTCTCTCCTCAACTAATACTTTCCTATGGAACACCTCATTAAATGCTTCATTGAAAAACAAATAAATGAGATCTAGCACAGTTGGCTTGCCTATTATATCAGCAAGCACATCAAAGAATACTATAGGATTACTCTGGCATGATTGTCTTTTGTTAAAAGTACACTACATTTTTTTTATCACATTCTCCACTATCTTGTCTGATAATACTTCCTCTCAGAATTTGTTCCAAAAAAGTTGCATACTTCTCAGGCCAGACTAACAAGTTTGTAGTTGCCTGGATAATTTTTCCACATTTCCTTAATGTCTATGGATAATACATCTGCTATTCCACAGTCACACCAGATTGACAAATGCTTTAAAAATCCTCACTGGTGGAATTCCACTGCACACTGTCAGATTTTTGATTTTTTTTTTTTTTAATGTAGACTGTCTCCTCCCTGCATCTTGACTGCATTAAGTTCTTCAGTCATAACTCCACCTCAATGTGCCAGTTTTCACTATACATACTCATTCTCATTGGAAGTCTTGATTTTACCTTCACACTTCAAATTATCATATTTATTTAAAAACCAGAGGCAAAGAATCAACTTACTTATTGGGAGACTACTAAATTTTTGATTGTATCATTGCTGAGCAACATCACTTCCTCGTTCCTTGTTCTCTTTTATTTGTATGACTAAAGAAAGTTTTACTATTTAACTTCCTTTGCAAGGATACAGGTCAACCTGACCTCTGGCACCTCTAAAGGTAGTACAGAGGCTCCAAAAAGTTTTTAGCAATCTTTTTTATTCATCTATGTGTTGACTGAGCTGCAGAACTTTCAGGTTTGGCAGGACACATGGAAGAAAAAGGGATTTATAATATACTGCAAAATCAGAAAGATACTTCTAGCTCTCTCAAATTGCACATCTATTCTGTAGAATAGAGATGACATTTTTGGCATCTAAAAGGGCATTAAAAAATCTAATGAAAATTGAGTATAAAAAGGATTCACTACTGAAATAATCTGAGTACAGCCAAAACCTAAATTATCATTATAACCTTATTTTCTCTCTTGAAATCATGCTTTGACAGCATGCACATATGCTCCCAAGCACTGTGAGCTTGCAGGAAGGAAAGTAATCTGTGAGGGAGGTAGCTTAAGGTCAGCTCCCTTAATGTACAACACTCATGATTATAGCGTTGCTCAGGGAATACAAGGTAAATTTATATTCTGGACCGCAGGTCATTTTTGCTTGTAAAACTTAAGAGGGTAAGGGTGATATGGGTTACTCCATCCCACCCACTTCTTCTCTCACTTTCAGTAAAACTCATTTGGAACAATCAAACTTCAGCTTTATTGTCTCACTGAAGAAATACTTCAAATGATAGCTGAAATTATTTTGGAGAATTTGGAGTAATACTAGTTGACTATTAAAACTAATTGTACCATTTTCTCACCTTATACAACTCACTGTCAAGTTCCTAAGATACTGCAGCATCTGATGTCTTCTGGTAAAGTGCTGGATGGGTAACTTATCCTGCCTTAGCTTAACCAGAGTCAAGTCTTGGAGAAAAGACACTTCATAAGGATTTGACCTTGGATTTGGACATAGGCTTCTGAAAAACATTTTATCTGTGTGCTCTTTATTAGCAAATTTGTTCCATGCTATCTGAATAGGGTACAAGCAAATACAGGACTATAAAACAATGCCACAATCTGGTAGAAGGTTCAACACAAGGCCCAGTTGATATGACTGACACATATAATACGTGATGACAGAAGAAGCATGCTTTCCCATTTCAGGGAAACAGGAGTGCTTGATTCCAGTATTGTTAATGATAACAAACATGTAGGTTGTGTGTTTCTGAAAATGCCCAGAATTGCTGAGAGTATGAAGACTTCAGCAGAGGAGAAGGGAAGAGGAAAGCAGCTGTTCCCCCTACCTTCCCATTACCCAAGCGGAAAAGTGAATTGCTGTACTCCAGCCTCAAGGATCATAATTATGAATCAAGGACTTTGATGGTGATATTCCAAAATAAGAACTAGCCCTTTTCAGTCTCAACATTTATCAGCAGCTTGGACACAGTCCAGTTCTTCTAATTGAAGAAGGCAACATCTGTGGTCACAACATCCAGGTCATTCTTTGCACAGTCATCAGCACAGATGTATTAACACATGTACCAGACTGCCTCTCACATTTCTTACTCTCAGCTTCTCTCTCACCTTGGGTGCAGTCCTCAGGTTGAGAGCCCTGACTGAGACATCCTTCCTGAAGACTTGGGATTGTGCCACAGTGCTGCCAAACTACTAAATGAAATGTAAGGGGAGTCCTGCAAGGAATCTGTTTCAACTGAATGACACCGTGGTCATTTCAGTGAACATGTAACTTCTGGAGGCTTTCCTCACCTTCCAGCATCCTGGCTGCACATCTCAACCTGGCATGCCAAATCTGAACATGTTCGTCTGAACATGTTAAGGGATATGTGACAGCCTCAGCTGAATCACAACATTACTGGAGAATGAGGTACATCAACACGAAAATACTACAAGGGTGAGATCACCTTCTCCTCAGTCAGTTCAGCATGGGTCCTGCCAAATTCTGTGTCAGGCAGCTGCAAAAAAACCCAGAAGCTTCGTGTAAAAAGTGGCTACTGAACATGCCCACATGCCGCCAGTATTTTAGGTGTTGCCTATCCCCAATTACAAAAGCATCAGATCATGCTACCTACTGAATGACTATGCCCAGGTACCCAGCTACAGAATCAATGTCCTGCTTCATCTGCATTGAGCTGCTTGTACAGACATGCCCCGAGTTCAGTATAACCACCACTAGTAATCAAACGGAAGTCATGAGAAGAAAACAACAGCAGCTGCTTTTGCCTTGATGTGATCACACACAGTTAGATTCCCACACACCGGAAAAGTTAAACCAAGATGCCAGGTAAGTGTGTAAGTGTCTCACTGCACCCAAGTGCCTCTAACACAGACCCAGTTATGCTTTAAAAAACACTAATTTAAAACATCAGCCTGGACAGATTTTGTTTTATTTTATTTAAAATATTTTATGCCACTTCTCTGTAAGAAAATCCTTCAGAACAAACATCAACATTTCTATATCAGCACATGTGGATTTCTGGCTCAGGTGATGGCTCTGTAGCATGGTCAGACACGGCAATCCTATTTTCTCATTTCATACATAAACATTGAAACTGCTTTCTTGGTTTTATCCCCAAGGTAAATTGGTCTGGAAAGTCTGCAGAAGATCTGTTTAACTGTTTTGAGATTATAGGAAAACAAGGAAAAGATTTTTTAATGAAAAAACAAATTTTAAAAAGAGCAGAATAGAGGGGTGAAGGCTCCAAATTCAGTACATGGCTCAGCTGCTGAAGAGAAAAATCACAGGGTGGGGGAGAAGCAAAGAAAAGAAAGACCATAAGCAGGTGTGGTGGAAAAGACAACCTGAAGGAAATATCACAAGCACCACAGGTATTGAGAGAGCTGTGTCTCCTTCCTTTACCGGCTTAGAGCAATGTTGAGGGAATATGTGTGGAACAGGATGCAACAGCTTTGAAATATGCAGAGTTTTAACCTCCTAACTGCAGAATCAGAAGCATTTTGTTCTAATACTAGCAACACAGAAGTACTGCTAAAGTTCAAAAAAAAAAAAAAAAAAAAAAAAAAAAAAAAAAAAAAAAAAAAAGTAGATTCCATCATTGGTGGTTCTGTGCATTTGTTTTGTATCTGTACACTGCAATTGTCCAATAGCTCACAACATCTCAACAGCACAAGTGTAGTCATTGCTACCATACATGTAAGAGTCACAAAACCAGGAGTTAAGAGAAAAAAATATATTTATGGCATTAAGAAAAGAAAAAAAAATTATACCTGCTATGCTAAAAGGGCTGTTCACTAAGCATTAGACAGACACTTCATTCACTGTCAAAGAATTTGAAATAGAAAGAATTGATGTATATGAAATGTAAAACAGTGGAGGGGAGGAGGGAGGGTGAGGGATTTATCCACATATCTTTCCAAGCAGGACTTGTATCTTAGCCTTAAATTTCTGAGCTCAGGGTTTATGAACAGAGGTCTTTAGAGGGCTTTAAGTTAGCCCCACTGCTCCCTTCAAAGTGTGAAAATTAAAATGAGCTATATTGCAAATAACCAACCCTTTTCAATAATTACTACCATGCTACTGCATCTGGAGATATCTGAATGACATATCTCTCCATTACCAAAAGGTAACTGCATTTTCATTTTGACTAATATAATTTTAAAAACCATCATACCAGGTGCCTTATATTTGGAAAATCTTGAAAGCTTTTAGATGTACAAACACCCTTCCCACCGCTCTTGGCTTATCTTTTATTTACCCTACTGGGTATACAACAATTGATGCTTCTTCAAAGCAAGGACTTCCCAGCTGATTAGCTGTGCTGAGCTGGCTAAGCTTATTAAAGGTGATTAATGCATTCAAGTATTTTTTCCCTCGCTTGTTAGTTCAATTTCTTGCTCATTATGCTACTGGTCTTTTTATATTAAAACAGACCACCTGGATAGCAAAGAACTTCATAATCTTGGTCCAACAAGATCAACACCTGTTGTACATGTAATTAATCATAAGGCAGTGCATGGCTGTATTCAGTTAAAAAGCTAAGATTATCTAACAACAGAAGCAATACACCATGTTGGCAATCAGCATTTGAATCCTTAAAATGCAGTTTAAAAAAAAAAAAAAAAAAGAGAAGTGAGTCAGTACAAAGGGGCTCATAATTATTCTCTCTCCATATTTAGGAGTCCATATGGGATTTGTGACGTATAAAAGTCAGCATACAATTTTCTGATGAAAAAATTCAGTTCTAAAAAAATTCATATTCTTCTCAAGGCTGAGAAAAATCAAATGGTCTTTCTGTCAATGACATTTTCACTTTACACAAAGAAATCAAAGAGGGTCTGAATACTATATTACAGAAAGAACCCAGAGGTTCAATATGGTTTACTAGTCTGAACATGGACTGAGAACCACAAAGTCCAATCACATCTCTGTCTTTAATTCACTGTGTGGTTTGGCAAGTAGCTTAACTACTTTGACTGCATTTCTTCATCTGTGCAATGTGGGAAAAAATACTTACTAAGTTGATTAGAATTTTACAGGATTTAATGTACGTAGCATGCTTCCAAATGCTAAAGCTTCATATGAGTATTATTAACTTAGCTATGGTGCATTAAAGTGGAAAATACATGTCCTTTTTAACAGTGAAAAATCCACAAGGAGGAGATTCACTGTAAAAGATAAGACCTTAAAAATTACAATTGTTTGGGTTTTTTTAAAGAATTACAACAGTGCAATACATACAGGAAAAATATAAGCCATACAAATACCAGCAAATTAATAAAGCACCTTGTACAACTCCACAGACAGAAAAAAGAGTGCATCCTAATCCTAAAGCTCAGGCCATCAGCCTAATACATTTTATATGCATTTGACTGAATTTTCATACTGGAAGATTCAAAACACTGTTAAGGCAGAGTGAATGAACAAGAACAAAAGGTAAATTAGATCTTATTAGCACTGTAAAGGTGGTTAAGACTCACCAAAACCAATTGTACTGTGCACAATCTACAGTTAGGGGTGGGAACTGAATGGTGAATTAAGCTGAATACAGAGAAAATGCACACATTAACAGTAGCAGTTATGCCTTTTTCCTTCAGGTTCCTCAGGGATCAGGAGCATTGTGGGGTTTATCATATTATGACCCTCAACTGAGCAGGTGCTGAGGGATTCATACCAAGGCTGCTGGCTCCTTTCTAGCTAACGGCACACAGGTCTACCACCTGCATGAGTTAAGTTCATAAATCTCTCCTATTAAATGCGCAGCCTACACTGCCAAGTTTAACAACCCAACTGAAAATTCATTCAAACTTACTCAGACATTACAATATTTAGTGCAAATCAGAAAAGTCCCAAGACAAAAACGCTCTTCATCTTCTTGTTTGCTTGTTCTCATCCATCCCCCATCCTGCCAATTTTCTGATCTCTAAATTCTTCACTCTTTCCAATTCCTTTCCTCAAGATTTTATTTGCCACCAGTAGATAAGAATAAATGGATACAAATTATCTTAAATTTTTTTAAAAGCATAATATATGTATAGATCTGCTGTGAACTTTTTTCTCCCTTCCCTTTTACTTTGTGTGTTTTCTTTTTAAGAAAGCTAAAGATGCACAAATACATACTTGTCTAAAAGCAAGTAGCTGATTTCAAACGGTTTGATTTCTCTCTTCCAGATTGAGAGAAAGCCTTTAGGTCATATAATAGTATAGGACATATATCATACAAGCTGAGGCAGGCAGAAGGTCCCACCCATTCTTCCTGAACAATCCTCATTGTTATCACCTGCTCGGCACAGAGCTGCAACCGGCTCATTACCACCTCTGCCAAGAGCTAAGGAAGCAAAGGAACCACTGAACACAGGTCCAATGAGAAGACAATTAGAGATACAAGTATACAAGTATCAACCAAGCTTCAGTGATACTGCAACCCACATCATTTTCATAACCTTCCATCTTGGATGCAGGGAAAGGACTAAGGAACTTACAATCAGTCTTCAGGATTTACACACAGCAAGAATAAACTCCATCCTTTCCACATTGTCCTGTTAAAACTGAAAAAAAAAAAAATCCTCCTAATGACTGACATCAGCAGAGACCCTAGTGCAGATGTAATGAAGATGGCTTCTGATGATCATGTTGTGCCAGACACTCATAGCAAAGATCACATGTGCAGACAGACACACTCCCAAAATTTGACTGATGCAAAAAGTGTCTGGGAATCTAGACAATTCACATCAGTTTCTGCAGATGTCTCACTTGTTATCTTAAACAAAACCATATCAAAAACCTTGGTGTGTTTAATTTGCAGTTGCCAATTTCAGCTTTTTCACTCTCAGCAAGTTATGGCTATGCTGTCAGTGCTGTCTGCTTAATTCAATCCACTACCCGTTCAGTACAAACTCACCCTTCTGTGTTTGTGAGAAATAAGCAATGTACATAACATGACAGTGCCTTGACAGTGCCTGCACTTCCTTACTCCTCTGGTCTTCTGAGGGAACAAAAATAACATTGCCGTTCAACTCCCCCCATTTCATGATTTTTTATTATTTTTTAACATGCACATGCACCCTGTCACTCCATGGTTACTTTTCTGCCCTTCCTGGATATTGTCTCGCTCACCTACGCAGTATTTCTATCTCAAAGGGACTTGGGCCCTCCAGCCACCTTTGACTGTAAGCATTGCCAAGCATGCCAGGAAGTGTGGGTGGACCATGCGCAGATAACACTCAGTTCTGGAAAGGGACACATGAGCAAATCACACAGAGCAATGAATCAGTTGCACACCAAACTCCTCCTGGTAAAACCAAACAAGACATTTGTGATATATTACATTAATATACTACCTTTTTAAAATACTCCCATAACATTACATATAGTAAGTGTGATGATACAAGAGAGGGATACGGCATTTGAAGTTTTTCAAAGAGATATTGTTTCCTTTTACAGATGGAAGAGTTGTTTAGATTTTTCTCTGCATCTTTTCCCAGACAGATGTTTCACCGTTACTGATAAACAAGGGGACAGACAAGGGGAAAAGAGGAAAGATTTTTTAGAGTTTTTCTGCAGAAGTTTAATTTATAAAATTTCCAGCAGATAGACTTTATGGCATCAACATAGCTCTAATAAATAATAATTTAAAAAACCCTTTGCTTTTAAAAGAGGAACTTTTGGAATAATAACTGTTTAATTCTACTGTGCAAGCCAGACTCCTTGTATTTACACACTGCCTCTGGATAGCTCATTCCCACCTTTGATTTCAAATTTGATATGGTGTTTCCCTTTATTTCTTAAACTGCTCTAAACCAGAAAATAAAATCCACACAAATTTTCCTGCCCTGTTAACTAGCCTGAAGACTCTCTCCCAATTACCATCTCATCTAACCTTCCCACTGAACAACTCCCACCTGCTGCTCACAAAACACGCCAGGTCCTACTTTGATGCACCTGAAGCTACAAGAATCTTCTCCCAAGCTGCAGGTCGAATGCCAGACAAAATGATGTGGTTGTAATGATGCAACTGCCTGTACGGATGGATGTCAGAGGGAAATGATGAAGAGGTAGAACACCTTACAGCTGGGGAGCACAGCTCCAAAACAGACCAGCCTTGCAGTGTCTGTAATTCTGCCATCCATGGGATGATTGCTCGGGGTGGGTTGGAGGAGAATGCAGAGCTGCCAGCGCAGCCGACTCGGGCATGGCTCTGCAAGCCACCAGCCGCCACAGTTGCCATTATGGCCTGGGGATTCAGCAGAGGCATCAAGGACTGAGCTACTCCTTCATTTTACAGATGGTTCATTAACTGGGTGGAAGCACATGAGAGCACTTGGAGAGCAATAGGAAGAGGCAAGGGGCAGGAGAATTAGACAAAAGTTGTTTGGCAGCAGCTTCCAGATGAACTAAAAATCACACACAGCAAAAATAGCAAGGGTGTATTTGCCAGCTGAGAGTGGCCACATGCCAAGTTTGAGGTCTTAAAAATTAACTGCTTTTGAACTATACAAGAACAACAACAACAAAGATCTCTTATTTAAGCTCAAAAGATTTTTCATGCCTATCTAAGCTACTAATGAGGAAAAAGGAGGAAAGAAAGAGACAATATCTTCAGGCTCAGGCTGAGAATCAGAAGAGTCAACCCCTAAGCAATATGTTTGATTATATATTAATATTAGGGTCTTAATTACACTAAACAAAAATGAAGCATCCATTTCAACTTCCCTGATAAATAATTCAGACACATACATATGGAAACCTAAGGAGTTCTCACATATCCCTACTCAAACTACCCCTCAAAACCAGTTTTCAGGCAGATCCTCTCAGGTCCAAGAATACCAATGATCAATGAGAGCATTCCCCAACAACTTAGTGTCTGAAAACCTACTTGAAAATCAGCCCCCATGAAACTTCACATTTGCCAATTATTTTTTTTACTGCTTATTACACACTTCTACTTAAACGCAAAAAAGCACCTGTACAACATTCAGTGCCTTATTTCCAAAGACTAAGGGCAGTGTCAAAAACTGATACCTTTCCAATGTAAGAACTTGTACAGAGTCACACAGGAATTCCAAAAACAGCTTAGGAACCAGGAGCTGGGCTTTCTTTTTTCTGCTCCTTCTCCCCAACTTTTTTTTTTCTTCTTTTATAGCTACAAATTACTTATGTATATTTTTATATTTCTGTCACAGAATGATGACATTATGTTTATACATGTGCCCTTCAGAAGCCTGAACTTCTGATAATGGATATCATAAATGCTTGGATTGCAGAAGTATTGCTTGAAATATGGAAAGCTACTGAAAATTTTCATTGTGATTTTTTTTTCCCTTATAAGCAAACACACAATTTATCTATCATATATAAATAAAAAAATTAACATCTTGAATTGCTGACCCAATATGAGAATTCCTAGCAGCTTCTCTTATAAAGGATGTTGCAGACTCCTTTCCATTTCTACTTTCAGTAAATTTTTCAAGCATTCAAGACAACATTTTGGATGCTCAGCTGTGATTACTTTGCTAAAATGTAATGCTACATACATTAACGAGTTTAATTCTTGGAATGCAAAAATGGTTTCTCTTTCTTTTTAGCCATAATTTGACAGTGAAAATTGTGAATTTACCTCTCTGCCAAAATAAGTTTACCTTCCAACCAAACAGGGCGTTTCTTCCACAGAAAACCATGAATGACTAAACTATGAAAAATGAAAGTTGGCAGGTAGCCTTTCTGAACTTATGTGCTTCCTGACCCTGCCAGAGAGAGTTAAGCTAAGTCAATATGCGAGTGGGAGAGGAAGGAAAGGATGGGGTGGTTCCAGAAGTGCAGTCTCCTTTCTCCACAGCCAGCGGCAAAGCAGTGCTCTTACAACACATTTTTGAAGATCACTGTGTTGGAGCTGTTTGCGATAGTCAAATATTTCATTTTTCACTTTCATGAGCCCAGAGATGCAAGCACGGGTGCCCAAGCCAGCTTCTACTCTGCCTGGATTTCTCTAGCATAGAGTTGATATTCTGCTCAAAAATGATGTGCATGTTGCAACTGCACGACCTACCCCAGCACTGGCTGCATTTCAAAACTAAGCAACAGGAGACATCTCAAAAACCCAGTAATGTGAAGCTTCAGCAGTCCTTGACAGCTTCTGCTTTTGGACAGCTTTCAAATGCAAGGTTCCTGGTCATACCCTGGAAAAGGGAGTGGATGAACTCTGGAAGTAAAATTCTTCCCTTTCTATAACCTTCTCCCCCTTGTTACAGCATATACAGGGTGCCTTCTTTCTTCCTATCTAAATTGAGATTTCTATCCCTTAAATATCTACTTCACAAACACACATGACTTTTCAGCACATCCCTGCCTCCTCCAGCTCTGACACCCACTTCATCGCAAGCATGACACAGACGTTTAAGGCAAGAGTATATGGGTGCAGTGGGGACAAGAGGCACACCCTAAATCTCACACGCAGGATGGAGACCTGCTCCTGAGATCCTTTTTCCCCTGACCATGAAGGACTACATCCCAGAAAGCTTTCAGTGCCTTCCAGAAATGGCATAGGGCTGCCCACCACTCAGAAGTCAAAGGAATGTTTTGATTTCCCGCATAATTGACTTGACCCATGTTGCTCACAATCACAGACTTTGTCAGCTGATTTGGTTGTCGCGTTTAATTACGTATTTGCTGTGGAGAAGGAAAACAAGACTTTGTTCTCACACATCTCTGGTCCTATCATATCAGAGCACTTATCTCCTACCCTGTGCTGACCTAGGCTACAAGCTAAATATTCAGAGGAATGTTTTCTTCAGGGCTGAACCTTCTCAAGAGCTCAATATCTCCTAACAGCATACACTTCTAATGAAAGTAATGAGATGGTTTGGAAGTTGCCTGTGAGAAAGCTAGATTCTCATCAATTAAAACTTGCTGAACTGGGACTGTGGTGAGTTACGACCAATGTGGAAACTGCCACTACTTGCAATGCAACCTTCTTTCATTAATGTAAATGCATACATTTGAACCATAGGTTTTATTACCAGGAACAATTGCATAAGCAGAACATTTCACTCTTATTCACTGCCTCAACTGAAACTACCTAAAGAAGTAAGAAATTTCTTACAGCAGGTCAGTACCTAGAGAAGCTCCATACCCAAATACGCAACTGAATAAATGTTAGGGAAGGAGAAATAAGTAATGTGAAGAAGAGTTTATGGAAGAGGATTATAATCTTCTCTCTTCATTATTCCCTCAAAGACTGTTTCCATGTATTTAAGAGCCATGGACCTCAAAGTACTGTAGCAACTGTTATAACATGGAATAGCCATGGCTAAATGTGGTTTTGAGATGAATTTAGGACATGTTTTCCAATATTTTGCCCCAAATCCACTCCTGAATAGTGTGAAAGAGATGCATGTATATTATCTTCAGCTTGGTTGTACCAATATGGTGACTCTTTCCTCCTCTACAGCTCCTAGAATAATTTTGAAATATAAGAAATCTGGGGGTTTCCCTTTCCCCACAGTCACTTCCCACACAAATATTCTGAGAAGACTTACCATTGGGACAAAGGATCAGCCACCCCAAAGTGACACTTCGCAAGTAGCATTGCCTGGATGAGGGGAGAACAAGACAGGCCAAAGCACAGCTTTATGGACACCTTGGATGACAGCAAGGGAATCCCCCAGACTGACATTGTTTTAAACAGCAGCAATCTCTGAAAACATCTCGGCAACCACCTGGTGATGAAATGTTCACATGCTAAGAATGTAGCTGCCCTTCGCCACCACTTAAATGCACTTGTCCAAGTATTAGCCTGATGACCAATTCCCCTTCTTGCAAGGAAAGGAAACTAACAAACACACTTTCCAGCTATGGAAAGAGTTTTCTGATATATCCTCAAGATTTTCTAGCTTCTTTTTTGCAGGTTTCTTTCTCTTATCTTAATCATGTAGCACCCATTAGTTGGAGACTGTTTTCTTGCTAGAGTGAAACACACAGTTTACTGAGGAAGTTTCAGCCCATTGCAAGTTGTCCACAGTCACGTTTGTGGTTTTCTCAGCAAATTCTTTACGTGAAAAATAATCACACCCGTAGGCAGCTTGTGCGCAGATTGTTCGGCAACTGATACTTAAGTCTTGTTGGTCAGTTTGAGCAGACCGATTTTTGCCTTTTTTTTGGAAAAGGAAATGTTTCTTAAAAAAAAACAGATTAAAGGGGAATCATGCATATTCACAAGTTCACAGTTTGTTCATAATGAATATTTTATACCAAAAAATTCCGCTCCAACCATTCATCTAAACTTAATGATAAAATGAGCCCTTCTTTGAGCAAACAGACAAGGGCATTCTCCAAGAGCAGGTGAGAATTGAAACAGCAGGTCAATTACATGGCAAAGGTAAATTTATTCTCCAAATGACAAGAAGCCAAACTTCCAGGGGAATTTCAGTTTCCTCTGAAAAACCTCATTTTATTTGCTATCAGCTTGCAGATACAAGGTTAGGCCAAAGAGATGCACTCAGATTTTGAGATCACTTTGAAAGCTTGTTTTATTTTCCTAGCCCCACTTTTCATCTCAGTTCCAACCTCAAATATGTGAGTGTTTTCCCATATGCGCTGCATTCCACTTCTATAAAGCAGGTATTTCAGTTGTGGATTAAATGTTAATACTACATGATCATTCATGTAGAGTATGCACATATAAAAAAATATGTTGTTGTTCATTTATCAGCAGTCAGTTAAGTCTGTAAAATATGAGGCAATCCCTTACGGCTCCAGGAAAGTTCTGCTGTGCTCTGATATGGCAACATAATGTTTTTGTTGTATCCTGGTAGACAGGGAAGATGTTTCATTGACAGCAAAAGGCTGGTAGTGGTTACACCTTTCAGCCGAAGGCTGATCAGAATGGAGTATCTGCTCTTATCTGGAACCATCAGTTGTAAAGATTTCAAGCATACATGTAATTTTTATGCAATTTGAGCCTTAGCTTGTAGCTATTTCAGCATTGAAAAAATATCCTTTTAAGTGGATTATTTGCAAGGTGGCAGCTGATCAGAAAGCTAGATGCATCCCACAAAACAAAAAACAACAAAACCAAAAAAAAAAAAACCAACCCAAACCAAACAAAAACAAGGACAAATAGTTCCCAGCAAAGGTCAGCTTCCTGACCACATGAATGAGATACCCCACCACAGAGTGATTCCTATTGCATAAGTCAGTTTTAAGAAGATTGCCTTGCTGTTGTCAGGGGATGTGCGACAGATTCACGATTTTCTGCGCTTGACAGCCAGAGTACTTGTCACTTAGTTCCATCTGGTAGAGAGATAACATTTCATTAATGTTCATGCTTAACCTTATAGCTCAGAGCTTTGACTCTGCAAAGTCCTGAGCATCACTGAAAAGGTGCTGAACAGTCAGCACCCAAGTAAATTGGCATGTTTCAGCTGCCTGCAGGATCAAACCCTGACTTTTCTTGGGAAAGATATGGTATTTCCTCCCCCTGCATCATTTCTGGATTCTTTCCATTTTAAAACTCTCTCACAGAAGAGAGTTACAATCCATTGTAATTGGCCAGGTTGCCATTTTCAATACAGATGGTGCAAAATAACTTTACAAAAATATGACTTGCTGAGCCAACTGGACAGGAGATGTCAGTGAATATTAAATAAATGCTTACAGGTCTCTTGGGCAGCAGGTTATATATTTTTGTGGCTTCAGCAAATCAAACCCTTCAGTCCTGTCACCGCATTTAGTATGGATTATCCTAGGCCTGGACATTTGGAAACAAATTAAGAAAACAGAGCCAGGATTCCCTGGTTCCCTCCCCATTCTGCCATGGGCTTTGGCTCTGCCTCCATGCACAGACCCCAGGTTGTCACAGAAACCCGATGCAGGACTAGATGATCCACCCACATACAAACTATCCCCCAAGCAGGCTTTCCTCACAGGAATATGGTCTGATCCTGACCTTGGTCAAGTCACTTAACCTCTGCTAATCCACCTGTGAAATGGAACTAATGAAATACAGGGGTATTGTCAGGCTTAATTATTTAATACTCTTTCAGGTACCTAGAGATCCTTGTGGGAGAGACAGTGTACAGCTGCACAGCATTATTATTTTATTAAATGAAGTACCTATCAGTATTTCACCCTCAGCAGAATGACTGCTGAGACTGAATTGCCTCTTCACATTAGTTGTACGCCTTGATGAACAAAAATGCATTAAGAAGTGGTGCCAAGGGAAATGAACTTATGCTTCACCCAGCACTTCTGCAAAATGATGTCACCAAATCTTTGAAATGAAGCTTATTTGAGTTTCTGGGGAAGGGGCTGCAGTTAACCCCAAACTTAGGGGACAGTCTGGGTAGGAGAGACTCATTGTTTCCTGTAAGCAAAGAGCAGACGAGCAGGCAAGAGTTTCTGGTAGTGTCTTGGCTGTGCTCAGGTTTTCCAATCTGATAGTGGTCCAAATAAACTCCTGATCCATTAAAAGGAAGAATACACACAGTCTAAAACTCAAACGTCATTAATGCACAGCATCTGAGAAAACAAAGACTTCTTGGACAATAAGTTACCCAAATTACAGCCACACATGCTGCAGGGGGAAGGACAGATGGTACAAGAACTGGAGATACAAGAAACAGATTTGTGACCACAAGGAAAAAGAATCAGGAGACATTTTTACCCAGCTAGAAATATCCAATATTTAGCAAAGCAAATACCAAGGAATGCTTCTTGAGGGGAACAAAAAAGAAAGATTGAGGGGTCAAAAAGAAAAAAAAAAAATAAATCTTTATGACAGGAATTAAGCAGCTATGAAAGGAGGCCTTTCAGCTTTCCTAAAAGGGCAAGTAATCCTCAAGGACTCCACAGTAGGAAATACAGAAAGAAAATTTAGCGACGTGCACAAGGACAACAGGCTGGTATGCTCCCTCCCCGAAACACAACCATGAGACAGAGGCAAAACTGAGTGGGAGGATGAAGTCACCTGGCAAATCTCCATTGGTGATGATACCTTTGGAATAAGTGACACAGCATCCCGTTGTATTACATGGCTTATATAAGACTTCAGGGAAATGTAAAGCCCAGATGGGGAAATCTTAGTCCACGTTGTTTTAGACCACCAAAACACATCAGGGAGCAGGATGATTTAATTCTTGAACACTTGTTAAACGTTCGCAATTGAAAACTGCATTACATGACTCCAATTTGCTGGAAGCCCTAACAGATTGTAATGAGACGTTTCTGAAAATCACAGGTAATATTTAGCACAACATTCATGCATGAAAACCTTTACACATGGACTTTCTGTTTTGTATTTGCTGTTTATAAGGGTCCAAAATAAACTAGTTGCCAAACCACATATCAGCAGTTCCCAAAAGCACTATTTGGACCCCAACTCACTCAGCATCAGTGCAGGCAGCCCACAGCCAGTAGTATTAATAAAGTTTTGTTTAAAAAGACAGGGATAATGCTCAGGAGATCCAAGAGATACAAGGGAAAGTCTGAATTTTCCAATGAGGAGCTAATCAGGAGGCCATAAAGCCAATGCTGCTTCCTCAAATAAGTCAAAACTATTTCTGTTGTTCCTGCAGTGTTACTGACAAATTAACCACCTCCCTGTAGCAACCAGCCTCCAATGTTCTTACAGTTTATTCTTATGTATGTAAACGACAAAGATCAAGTACTTACTTCCCATTAGAAATGAAGAGTTCCAACTTTTTCTATTGATGGGGAAGAATATTCACTATTAAAAGCTGCTAAACAATGTTTGTTAATTAATAGGTCCAGATAATTCGTAACTAAGAATACCAAAGATAATCAGTTGAAAAATGTCTTACTGATGTTCTTATTATTTTTAGAGTGGAACATCAATCCAGTTCCAGAAGATCCCAAAGATAAGGGTAAGTAAGTACACAAAGTAATAAATATTCAAGTAGAGTAGTCGAAAAACCTGTACATTTTTCAGAGTAATGCATCTGAGTGAAAACAAACATGAAACCCAATAAACCTGCTAATAAAAAAATTCAGGTTGTTTTAATCAACACCTGTCAATATTATTTTAGTGAAAACAATTATATATAACATGCAAATATAAAATTTTACATTTACATACACATGTATATATAAAATACATAAAATTCTTTGCAGAAGTGACAAGATCAACATAGCTACTTGCAGAAAAATACAGGGATTGCAGCATTTGGTCCAGTGTGACATTTTGACATTAGAATGTTGCAACAGCATGAGCAGCACACATTTCCCAACTAATGTATAATTAGCTACGGTACAGAAAGCAATCACAGAGGGGAGTTCTGAGCAGCTCTCCACATCTGAATGCACATCCAGCTTTGAAACTTTCACTGACATAAAATTATCATGTACAAGACAAACCATCATAAAATACATGAGACACCCCCCTAGGATTGACAGATAGTAAATAACAGTAAATGTAGGGCTGCTGTTCAAAATAATTCACATCAGTTGCTAACTTGGACTCACTCAATCAGCGCACTTCAGTACAGATATATAAAACTACAGGAACAAGGAAAATCAGATAGAATAGAGAATCAGGTACTTCTGCAATTCTGAAAGCTGATGTTAGAGAAGTCATCCATGAGTAAATCATGCTGCTCTTGAGTTTGCGGGGGACTAGCTTTGCATCTGTAATATTATGATAAGTCAAGTCAAAAAACACAGACAAAAATGGAAGTGAGATAGGATCAGATTTTTCAGATGGTGTCAGCATAGCACTGCTATACCAGCTAAGACAGCCCTTGAAGTCTGTAAAGGCCTTTGAGTCACTTGGACAGACAATACCATACAAATGCAAAGTGAGGTACCCCTGCACATTGGTGATGAATCACTCCTTTGTTCCTCCTAAGAACAAAGATAAACAAAGTGAGGGACCTAAGTCAATACAAAAGCAAGAAAAAATACATGCAGATACAGTAATGTCCCATTGAAATATAATTATATGATCATTTTCCTCTTCTCTTGCTTCTGAACAAACTTTCTCCCTCACCCCAAAAGTCTGCAATACTGATGTTGATCTCTCTTGCAGTGGTAGGGAAGTCACGCACTTAGACATATTTTTGCACAAGGCGGCAAAAATCAGTCATCAGTTATTTGCTGGGTTGTTCCTTTCAGCAAATCAACAGTGCCATAAATGCAGAAACATTTTCAAGCTTTATCAAGTATAATCTGACAACCCCCTCTGGTAAAACCACAGATATAAATAAGCATATTCTTCACACGCATTAGTCTGCTCCTCATGACAAGACAGAGGTGACCTACAGGCTAAGAGATCCTATATATCCTTTCTCCTTGGGCTATCTCAAGGTTTTCATTGCTGCAGAAGTTGCACTTTCCTTCCCTTTTATATCCACAGCTAACCTCTATTTTCACTGTAACACTGGGTATCCTGAAGGCTTCCCTTAGTGCATATAGAATGTTTTCTGGTTCTAATCGCTTTTGTCCATTAAAAAATAATAAAAAAGTCTATTATTAAACCAACTGCCACATAATATTTTCCCATCCTCTAGTAATACTTCTCCGGGATAGGAGAGAATGAATTCCTTAGCTGTATGTCAAGGATAAGTCACGTAGGTCATGACACCTACAGTGTTAAAGGAGGCCAGGGACTAAGCTCAAACATAAGAATCCCAGTTGTCCACTGTAGTCTGCTGTTAGTTCAGTCTGTTTCAGGCCACCTCCACTCCTTCCAAGACAAGCCTGTAAAGAGAGGACCACCTCCACAGCTGGAGGGGATCAGCCAGTGCTGCTTGAGCAGTACAGGCAGTGATCAACCCACATCTGTATAGGAACCCAGAAGAAAGGTCAGCCACCATACTTAGACACATTGCACACCAGTAAGAACAAGAACCAGAAGTGGAAATACTTTTTTTTCATCAAGTTGAATGATACAAAGAACTTGGGAAGGGGGAAGGGAAAGTCAATGAAATCTGCCTGCTGCTATTACCAGTCCAGTCATACTTATTCCCTTTTTTGGATTGCCTGGGTCACTGCCTATGAAAGCAGTCCCAAAACCAAAGATTTCATGACTTTAATATAAATCATCAAATTACGCAGTTTAAGTGTGTGTGGCTCCATTATTCCTCTGTGCTCAAAAAGTTTAAGCCATTTACTCAGAAAGAATGAGAGTGCAGCCAGTCAAGCACATCATGAACAAATACCAGCTAGTTACAGAGCAGAGCCCTCATGAGCAACTCATCAGCTGAAAAATGTTCAGAAGCAAATTGGCAGACACTAAAAGGTTGAAAATAGAAGAGAGGACTGGATTATGAAGGATTTAAAAATGGAAAAAAACAAAGATAGGTTTTGCCATTAGTTATTTGATCATCTTCAGCAATATGTGAAAAGATTTATCCATTTTGATGTCTGTTTATTCTTCTATTGTTCCAGAAAAGACATCTACGTGTTGCTACATGGTATTCAGTAATAGCATTACTCCTGCCTTAATGCATGTTTTCCAGCCAAACTGTACCTTAATTATGTTATCTAATCCCAACAGCTGATGAATTATCTGACATATTTTATACCCTCTGGTATTGAATCTGACAGGACAGGATCTATTACCCTACAAACTCCTGAACTCACATTTAAACTTTCCATTGTCCTGAAAACAAGCTCCCTGCATTTATTGCTTGAAACTCCATGAAAAATGGTAACAGAGCAGTGTTCATTTCAGGTCAGGAACTACCAGGAAAGGGTAACATACAGCTCAGCATGCACTAACACATACACACACCAGCAGTAGTAAAGCAGTCAGTAGAAAAAACAGCTTTCTTCATGGATGCAAGAATTTGAAATCATTTCTACCTCCATGGCTTCATGGGCAACACAATATATATTCCTGGTCAAACGTTATTTGAGTTTTGATCTATATGGCTCCAGGGCTGCTGTATGTGAGATTCTTACAGTGAGTACTAAACTTGCATTAACTTGGGAAACTCCTTCTTCTATGGAGCAAAGTTATTCACAATATCTGAAGTGTCCAGGTGCTATGATGAGCAGAGAGCTGGGGAGGGGGGCACAATCTACGTGGCTGCCACTACAAATGGATCTTGAAGTGTACAGATAGCGTATCTTCCCTTTTCCCAAAAGGCTGTAAGACACTCCAGTGCTCATGATAACACATTTTCACAGGCTACTTTAACCCCTCAAGGAGGTACTTAATGAAGTAGAATAATACAATAACTGGTCTTCTGCTGGGATTTTGGCCTCCAGATGCTGATAGAAATCCTGGTTTCTCATAGCCCCTTGACTTTGGCAGGATTTCTAAAAGCACCAAAGAGAACGAACGGCACAAACCCAAATGCACACCCAGATCCAGGCTTAGCTATGTTTACTCTGGCCATCTCTGTTATCAACTGTGAGTTACCACAGGAGCCAAGGATATTGCATTACCATCCCCACTTTACAGCAGTAAAGCTTAAGCACAGAGCAGTTAATGGATTTGCCCACGGTCCTGCATGTGACCCGACCCACCCCCCAGCGAGTCCTGCAGCACTGACCTTGCATTCCCCTTCATTCCCTCATCACAGAGGCATTTCTGCACCATCTCCCACACCTTCTCTCATGCTTGGAACAGCTTTCTAAGCTCTAGTCAGCACACATCAGCCCCTCACCTCATTCAAACTGCTCCTGAGAAATCCCTTTGCCTACAAACATCAAAGAGCAGGCCCTGCACTGAGCTCGTCGTTCACACGGCATGAGAATCTGGCCTCCCGTGTTGGTATAAACAGAGGACCCAATAAAATATAGGTGCACCTAAACTCAAACCACAAATGTGCAATCTGCAGCATGCTGCTCCCTCGTTTTCTGATGTCTGTTATATTGTCATTTGTCACATCTGTCATTTAGACCAGTCAGTAATTCATGACAGAGACCCCAGTCTCTGGCTATTTCCTAAATTATACTTAGAGCAAACATGGAGATTATACAGCAAGATAGAGAGTCCTGAGTCTCATGCTGTAACAGCACAGTTACAGTTTCAGACAGCCTGACCAAAATGCCATGAAGACATGAAAGAAGTGTGCAAATGCAAAGAAATGGAAACTTTCTTTTGAAAATGTGATGTCTAGGCACTTTCCCCTAGTTGAACTTATTTTTCTAAGGAATGCATGTTGAGAGAGAAGCTAAGCCTGCTGAACTTTCTCCAAGACTAAAGAAAGCAGATTATGAGCTGTCCCAGTGAACAATTTTTCTCACTGTCCCCGGGCTTTCTGACCTCCCCTGTCAACCAGCTGAGCCATCCTGGGCTGAAGCTGTTCCAGCACCCCAGTCTGTAGAGGTCAGAGGTACCACACAATCAAAGCTGCTATTGCAAACACCTCCCCAGAATTACAGCATACTGAGAAAGCAGTGCAAGCTTCCTGGTACTCGCAGAGTTGCTACATATGCAAGGAATAATGCAAAGTGTCTTCTTTCATTACTCTTGGGATATACCACAGCATGCAGGAATCCTTTATTTCCAGCTCCCGTGGACGGCCTCAGAGCTCCTGCTTGCTTTTGACAAAGATGAGTGAAGCCAACAGCACAGGTTAATCCCAGGTGTAACTCACTGGAATAACTAGCAGGTTAGGGAACTTGTTTGTTCATCAACGAGAAGGGAAAAAAAGGAAGCAGCAGCACCCTATTTGCTGCAGCTTCAGTGCAAAGGGCATTAGTTACCGACACACAAATCACCCAATTTGCAACTCTCTAAAGTGTAATATGTGTAAAATACTTTAGAGAATTATCACGGGGTGAAAGGATTCATTTTGGCAGTGTTGATGAAAAATGTGATCTCTTTACCTAGAGGCACCTTTGCTGCCAGGCCATCTCAGCCCAACCCTGACCTGCAGGGCTAAGTTTCTCACAGGAGATGAGAGCAGAAGTGGGTATCTGCAGCATTAATCTCTTCTGATTCGCTCAGCTCAAAGCAGTGAATTTTGTTTGCAGTGTTGAAGCCACAACACAGGTTCCTGCAGTGAGTAGTCACCAGGCATACATTAGTTTAATTTACTTTCTTACAGCTGCTGTAAATTGGCCTGGATCCACATATTAAGAAAAAAAAAAAAAAAAAAAAAAAAAAAAAAAAAAAAAAAAACACACAAAAAACCACTGGGTTTTGGAGAGAGATTTGTCTTTGGAAAAACATGCCAGTATCAAGAAAACTCCAGTATTTTGGAGCTCACTTGAGTTTGCAATGCTATACTTGCTGAACTCCTGTGTCTCTTCAGCCAAAATCTCCACCTCTCTCCACTTTCAGAGGTGGATTTAATTACCTATAGCAATTAATCAGGCATCTCAACTCCACCCAACCTCAAATGTCACCTTGCAGCACATGCTTCACTCTAAAATAATCTTCATAATAGCAATTATTCCAGGACTTTACAGGACTTTTGGCACACATGCCCCCAAGTGGACCATCCCATAGAAAATACCAAATCATCACATCCACAGAATAAGTCTCCCTCACTGCAGGCTCATGAAAAGCATGTATCTCCAGGTGCATCAAACAACACTGGCAGACCATAGAAACCCAGTTATTTGGAAACAACTGCACTACCACTGAATGCTAAGTAATCCCTCAGTTTGCTTCTTCTTGGATCTTAGCACACAGAATAATCTGCTATCCAAGGAGGACAGCAAGGTACGATAAAGCTCCATTGCTGTCGCCTTCAGGGATCACATTTAGAGGGTCTCCCAAACACTGGAAGCACTGTCCATAGCAAAAGGGTTGTCATTGCCTGTTTGTCAATAAGAATATATTAAACATTTTCCTGTGGTTAAGTCACCATGGACACTTTGCTTTCTGAAAATAATGTGGAAAAGTGATGAAAATATAGCTTGGATCCTCAGATCCAGCCCTGGCCAGTGCACCCTTCCCAATTTCATATCTGCTGTGATTATATGCAGAAGGATTAGTCTGAAAAGTCTTGAAGTGCATAGAAAGGTTATGAACAGTCAGTAAGGGAGCAGAGATTAGATCCCATGGGTTGTTAGGCACTAGTAGAGTGCATTTGCCTAAGGCTATTCTGTGTAGGAAAGGCTGTGTTGTGCATGACATTTTGCTAGTTGGGCAGGAACACAACAGGATATCTGACAGGAATATGACAGCAGGGTCTTTATATGGCTCAGCAATCTTCACACGGATCAATGAAGAAGCACTGGGCCAACTCAGACCGAGAAAATGCCAAAAAAAAATAATTGCAAAGGTGGGGGTGAGCATCTCCCTTTTTCTTTCTAAGATTCTTAAAATCCACAAAGAGCTACATACTTTATTTTCAAACTATTCCATGGCCCTTGAGGCTTATATCGCAGACAGGCTAAAAGCTGTCCCTAGTGTTTTGCTTCCTACCCAGTAGGAAAGAGAAGCACAACCTGAATCTGTGGCCAAACAGCTCAGGGATTCTCAGAAAATGATGGTCTGGTGGGTGAAGAAGATGGACAGAGAGAGCAGCCCTCAGCTGACCGCCCCACAGACCAGCTCTGCTGCAGCCAACTGTGAGCAGCTTACTTCAGCATCCACAGCAGAGTGCTGACGTAACTGGACTGTAGCACCAGGTCCCCTCTGAGCTCTCTGCAGAAGAAGAGACTATGCTGGAAAAATTTTCTTCATTCTGTGGGTGGCTACAGGTGCCAGAAGGGCTCCTAAGACAATCACACTTGCTTAATAAAGGTCAGAGTTCCAGAAACAATTCATATTACATATTCAGCCAATGTTTTTCTGTCCAAACTACTCAAACACTGCCACTGGTATTTCCTTTTGTGCTGTTTAACTTTTCACCTGAAACCATCAGGCATAGCTTGCATGGTCTGATCAGAAGATGGCATACCTTATGCCATGGGGCAAGTCTTGAAGGTAAAACACACAAGATTCAGAACTTTCTGCCACTCTCTCAAGTATTTCTTCAAATATAGGGAGTAGGGCCCGAAGACACCAAAACTGAAAGCACAGCTCATGGGTCTTTGTTCTGGCTGAAAAACCAGAGCCTTCCTCCAACCTGGTCCCCTTGGGAATACTATCAATGTGCAAGTGGCACCACCATGATCAGCCCCTGCTCTAAAGGAACATTATCTACCCACCACAGGCTCTAAACACAGTGCAAAGTTCAGCTGGTAAGGTGACCTGCAATAGCTTAGAAGTCAAATGCTGCCAATTAAATAAAATTCTGGTGGCCCACTTAACCTCTCATTAGGAAAAGCAGAGCATCCTTGAAAATTTGGCTTGCTTAAGTTAATTAAAATTAATTGCAGAATTTTTATTATTCAAACACAGGAAAATGTATTGTTACATAAGTCAGAGATCTTGCAACTCCTGTCTTTTGGCCTAAGCTTGCAAGAGATGATGATGTTGGTCTTCAAGATGTCAGTCCACATTTTGGAGACTTAAACCTGTTACAAGATGGAAAAATCCTAAAAATAAGAATCAAATGCAGCTGGCACACAGAAGTCTACATGAGAAAGGCTTGGCAACATTCTTGACAACTATTTTATTTATCAATTTATTTAAAATCAACAGGGTTTGATATTGTATCTCTAACTTGGATCTGTCTATTGAAAGAATTGAGAACAACTTCTACAAGTCAAAATGCTTCCCTCAGGCTTTTAAATGAGTTCTGGGTTTGGGGGGGGGGAAAGTTAAAATACAAAATGGTGTTTAATTTGATTTTTTTTTAATAAAACTTAATGAAGGTTCAGATAACAAGAAATTTAAGACACTGGTTTGGCCAGCAGCAACTTTTGCTTGTGATGAATTTTCACTCATAAGAATTAAGTCCATTTCAATTGACCCAAAGCAGACTTCCACAATGAGACACTAAACGGAGGAGTCATGGGATCTTTGCTGCATTTAAATTGTCAGCATTTCTATCTATTTCATTTTCCATATTAAAAATGGAAAAATAAAAAAGGTTATTAAAACAATGAAGCAACTGAGCAAAACTGGATAGTCCCCAGGGACACCAGCAGAGACTGGTTGGACAACGCCTGAGGCCAGTCCCCACTACAGCATGCGGTGAGCCCTGGACCCCACAGCAAACAAAGCCTGTCCTCACTCTCTGTTCCTGCACCACCCTGGACACCCATGGCTGTACCAAGCCACGGCTGCAGGCAAAGGTTGGACCCCATCACCCACCAGTCCCTCTGCTTCTCCCTTGCCCACAGTAACATCAATGTCATGAGAAACCAGCCAGCTTCAGAGAACCTGTGGAGCGAGCACAGCCACATCCCACAACTTCTCCTCAGGAAGGCATGAGAGCAGGGCACACAGCTCTTTCCTTATTTAAAGACCATGCCCTTTGCGCAACAGAAACCACCTCGCTCCACCGCTGCTCCCCGGCACAGAAGCTGATTTCCGCATCTGCAGCTACACCCCTGATCTTGCCCAAGAGCAGCTGCTCCATTTCTCCGCTACAGAGACTGGTGGTTTATTTTGGCATGTTGTTCTTATTTTGTAAGAAGTATTTTGTATTTGTATAACCATATAATTTTGTAGCTGGAACTTTCCCTTCCTTAACTTAGCAGGTGATGCCGTACAAGGGCAAATGGCAGTCGTCAGTTTGACATGTTGAGGCTCATCAGTTCCTCGCTGGGGAAGTCTGTTTCCAAGGTCTAGACCAGAGAAAGACCCTCATGGCAATGTTAACTCAAGCCTCACTAAACAACAATGCAGAAAAAAACCTCAGTCTTCTGTGGGTTAAAACTGTATCTCAGGTACCTGCTTAGCCTCTGGGCTCTTTTGGGCTCAGAGGCATGGAGCTAAGTCTTTCTGGTTCCCTATGTTCTAAATAAAAAAAAAAATTAAAACCCAAATTCACAGACAGCCTTCAGCAAACAATGATGTCGAGGCTACTTCAGCTGATAAGAAGTTTTTAAGTGCATGTACACAGAGGCAGACAAGAAGGTGGCAGATATCTGTGGAGAAAGTACGAAGACAAGGAAACAAATCCTTCCCAGTTTTGAGAGCTAAAGCCATGTCAAAACTCAATCCAGGAACAAACCCAAAGTGTCCTGCAGTCCCAGTGGGAACAACCACCAGCAAGAGATGTCTGTTCAGATAAATCAGGAGAAAATGTTCTCTTCACAGAGAACTGCTCTATTCACCCAGGACATGGTTCAGGCTCTTCTTAGGAGAGGCCACAGTTACAGGTTTCTGATTTTGCAGGCAACAGAAAGGCACATGAACCTGGGGCTGTGACTCAGCCCATGCCAGAAAGAGCCCTGAGTCATGCCACTCTCACCCACACCTGACCTTCCCCAGGAGTCAACAGTTCCAGAGCCAGTCATGGCACCACAGGCTCACTCTACTTCCAGTTTCTTCAAGTAAGAGGACAGTTTTGATAAAATCAAATAAGCCTGCACCTGACACTAGTTTCTTTCATCATAGCTTTCAAACAATGCTCAATTCAAAACAGTCTCATTTGTACTTGTTGCATAAAGCCACATATTTTACCTACATGTCACTGTGCTATGGTGCAGATAAAGTTGCACCCAAGGCACATCAAGGAATCTCAGTTTCTGTCCAGCGCACAGATGTTGGAGACTAAGCAGATATTATCGCTGCAAAAACACATTAGATCGGTTGACAAAGGAATGACTAAAATCACTCAAAGACCAAGGAGGAGAGTGACAGTCTTTCTAAATTTACATTTTTTACTCTTTAGCAGGAAACGAAACAAAATCTACATTAAGGACGCGATTGAGATTTACAAAGTGTAAGCACTTGGAGTTACAAACTGCCAGAATTTCAGATGTCAGTGTAATCTCAGTTCAACACTCTTGTGAATGCGCACTACGAGACAGGTTTTACTTATTCGTATCACCCACCAATGAATGCAGGCACCTCATGAGTGGAAAGCCGAGCTGCATTACCATAACACATTGACAGAAGTTTAGGAAGGGGAGAGAGGAGAAGGGGAAAAAAAAAACACCACTGAAAATAAACTGGGTAACATAATACTGGAAAGAAACAAACTGAAAATGCATGAGGAGTTACTAGCACAATAGCCCATACCAGACAGACACAGTTAGAAGTCACACTTCTGCAGCCTACTAAGAGTGATCTTTAGTAGTCAAAAGTAGAGTGGACCTTGAATATATTTACTGAGGCTTTTTGTGTGCCTAATATAAAAACAAGCCCAAAAAACCCAACCAACAATATTTTCAGCATCATTGCCCCCTAAATCTCAAGGAGCATTTCTGTCTGAGCACATACTTCAAAGTAAATTACTTCACAGATAAAGAACCATATTCAAAGCTGAGCAAAAATGTAAGTAGCCCACAAGTATCTCCTCTACAATCTTCATTTTGATCATCTGTGTTGATGCATATATTTGGAAGTAAAAAAGGACATTTTTGAAGCTCCATACAAAACGACGTTCTATTATTTAATACATTAACCATCTCGTATAGCATTGCTTTTTACCTCTAGGACTGAGAAACAGAACTTTTTCCCTGATTAGAACTGCAGCTTGGTTTAATTTTTAGGGCCACTCCTGGACATCCTTCTAAAACATATTTAAGAAAATTGCTGATCTCAGAGACAATCAACTACAGACATGGCTGAAGGAAAAGTCCTGAACAAAAAAATAGAGTACATCTCTAAGGAATAACTGTGTATTCTTGGAACAGACAAACACAAATGCAAAAATGCCATTTCAGGCTTTTTTATTTCATATTTTCTCTGTAACTGAAAAGAAAAACCCTACAAGATGCAGAGGTAAAATAGATTCTGTGGAGTTGCCCAGAAATGCACCCTCATTAAATGTCATTTTAAGTAGTGCTAGCTCTGCCAGCTCAAAGCATTTAAGCACCATCATGACTTTTCAAGCCCTGAGAATCTTGTTATTTGCCTTATGGCTTTTTCACACATTAAATGCAATTAGATCACAATTTAAGCCTGACTTCATAACCATCTCACAGTAATATTGAGACTCAATAACATTTCAGCAGAAACTTAGGAGTCAAAAATACAGAAAAGCAAAGGATTTTAATGTAACCAAGATTTGATAGACCAGAGGGTGTGAACACAAAATACTGTAGGATAATAATTAAAATCACTGGAGCTGGAAGTGCTTAAGCAACCTTGTGAAATTTATTGCATTTTCTAGAATGGATTGAATCAAGCTCATACCCTTCAAAAGCAAGGGTATCACAGTTTTCATCAAGGTCTTGCTGTCACCTTATCATCAAGATTTTGGTTTAGGCCTATTTCTTCCCCACAATTCTAGCTCACACATCTTTTTGTTCATTTCCCTCCTCCAGCATTGCAGCCATTCAGATACTAAAAGAGGGGCTTCCTAACTCGCACTCCCTCTGCTGACTCTCCAGTGGTGCAGTGTTTTTCTTCTTTTTAATTTTATTTTTAATGGTGCCCACACAACACTCTTCACTCTAAAAGCATCCTGGTGCACACACACACATTTTTCAAACTGAAAATGAGAATACAACATACTGATCTTTAAGTGTTTCCAGTCAGGTAGGTCTGTGGATTTTTTTGGTGACTTGATGCAACTGGAAGTGTCACTGATTTGTTCCTGTGTTTAATTATGTGTTCTGAGCAAACCAGAGACCATTCACAGTTCCTGTGATATCAGCATAATATATAAAAGCAGACAGCTGCTTGTTCTTCCCAGAGACCTTGATATCATCAGTAGCCCCGGATTGCACACACCACAGCCTTGTTATATATACATGGTGTTGCATAGTGCTTGACCTAATATTATACTGATGAGCTCACTCTGTACCTAAAGGATGCTGTGGAGAAGGAGAGGATGAGAGAATTTGTGCCTAACACATTTGCAGGGTTATGGGCTCTGTGGACCTCAAATTCAGGCATGGAAGAGGACCAGGAGGTCTCTTGCTCCATCTTTCTTCATATGGTATGTGTGCATATATATAAATAGGTAATAGACATAAATGCACGCACATGAACAGCTAACCTTCAGCAAGATCTTTTGTCTTCCCTGCTTTACCATCATATATCCTACCTTCTTAGATGGTTCTAGTGAGGTCATAAAAGAAATGTAGCACCTGTAGTTTTTTTTTTTGTCTGATATACACCCCAACCCTCCACCACTTTATGGTTCAACATCTCTCCTTGCTACACTCCTCTTATACCACACTGGTCACAGCCTCTCCACTTGGTCATCGGACTTGTGCCACTCTTGTTTACTTGTGGCCACAGTCTAACCTCTCCTAATAACTTCCATCCATTCTGAATTTAACCTTTTCGAATTACTAAACCTTTCTGTTTTCTACCTCCTCCTCCCTCTTCCCCCCAAGTTAATTTACAATTAAAATCATGATTTGACATTGCACCATAAATTCAGCAATTCGGTGAACAAAGGAATCACCTAGTACTTTACAAAACATGCACAGGCTCATTCCTTAGTACAACACAATTCAGATTCAGTCAGTGCTATCAAGAGGATTTTACAAGAAGCTGAGCCAATATCAGGGAAAGAAAAGAGATTTTTTTTTTCCTAGTAACATACCATGAACATTTGTTAAAATTGAAAGGCAAATTTCTGATTAACCAGATTTATGACCTCTTTAACGTTCAAGCATTTGCAAAAAGTGAGTGCAAAGTTCTGCGCTCATGAATATTCTCCTACATCACATGAGCAAACTGTCGCCCAAGGTAAATTCCAAATTGTTTGTGTTTGTAAAATCGGGAATGCTAATTAGTTATATAAGTCATAATGTATTGTTTCTGTTCCTTAACTTGATGACAAAACTACTTAACACGTCTTAAATTGCTAAGTGTGAAAATTACCGATATACAATTTATCACTCATTTTGGATTGGTTAATTACACAAGTTCCCACACAGATTGCCTATGGCATATTTGTCTAATGATCTAATTATTCCCTGAAGAAATTAGTGAATAACTTTACATGACAAACCTGACAATTTCACAATCTGCTCCTGGACAATTTGTAAATAGATAAGTTTGATGATATTTTGATTTTTATCTATTGGTGAACTAGTCAATCAGAATTGCGGGTCATCATCACCTCCAGAAAAATCAGACTGTTTTTATTTAAAATAACTATTTCTCCCACAGGCGAACTGGGTCTGCCCCAAGCATTACACATTTGTCTGTTTGTTAAATGGGTTGAGAATATGATTAAAGTAAATGGAAAATAACCTACATAGAGTGAGCTTTAAAGAGTCAATGTCTATGGTTTCTCTCTGGAGAAAGCTGAAGAGTGTGTGCAAAAATATTGTATCTAGAGATTCAAAAGGACTGTTCAGAGGTCCGCTGGAGTCTCTCTGCCTCAGTCCCCTACAACTTCTACAAGTGGGATACTTAGATCCCAGACCAGCAAAGAACTGATCAGTGTAATTTGCAAACTGCAGAAGACCCAAATCCTTGTGCTCTCAGAGCCCAGCTGTACCACGGCCAATGTCTGGTATCAGGGACCATATTCAGCACTGGTGCTCACAAGGTCTCTATGGGTGGAGCAGCGTGATGCTCACTGTGGCTCTGGAATGCAAGATGTTCTATAAAGGGGGCCTGTAAAACCTTCCAAAAACTGATCCCTTCCCCCTTGGATGGACTGGACTGAGACAGTCAGTGTTACTGCCACCAGGTCAGCTTGGAGCTACCAGCACAGAACAGCCTTGCTATTACAGTCAGCTTACCAAGAAACTATCTAGACTTTTAAAGACACTGCGGTTGCATTTCTTAGTGTCACAAATGAACATCCTAAGAGGGACTTATGAAAGTCAGTCACAATTCAAAAGTCCTCAGACAAGAACAAAAGCTATTTTATACTGGTCACAAAAAAACCCCTCCAAAAACCAAACCAATCCCTGTTAGAGAACCACTGAGGCTTCTTTGTAGCACAAACCATAGACCACATCAACTGCAAAAGGACATGAAAAACTGGCCTTTTGGAGCAAAATAAGCCTGGCTTGCTTACTATAGCTAGAAAGAGAATGGTTTTCCCTGAGTTAGCACTGGGGCACTGACTTTGCATATAAAACCTATTTTTACCAAATATCATACACTTTACATAACAAAGTCTGACAACAGTCCACTTCAGTGGCTAGGGGCATAAACAGCTGGCAATGGAATACACATCTAGACACGTAATCCCTAGTCTACATTATCTTCACTCTGCTAAATATATGAAAAATGGTGTCAGAATACTAAAGGTCACCCTGAAATAAATCAGGAAAGGCATATTCTACCCATATGTAGCCCTGCTCAGTCACGGAATAGATCCTGGCAGTCATCACCACTGCATGGAAGTTGTGCATCTTGGGAGTGGAAAAGAAGGATCACATCTGCATCCCAAGGGGCTGTGATCCCTCACCTATTGCTTCCTGGGACCTTTTGAGAAGGGGATCATTAAACTACAAGGAAAAGAAACAGGTAACGATCTTACTAGAGAAAGATCTCAGAAAAGCCATGGTGACAAGAGGGTGACCTCATGATGCTCTTGGATGCAGAGAGAAGTGAAGTAGCTGTGCTGCTTTCTCATTCCCATAATGCTGCTAACCATGAAATAGCAGAAAGTAACTCACAGGCTAATTCCATCTTGGCAGTAAGGTTAAATATTTTGCTGTGTGTAAGTGCTTGTCAATTTTTTAACTAAATTTTGGATTAGAAAGAAAAACATGCTATCAGAACCTGCATCTTTAAGGACTGAAACCCCGGGGGAGGAGAAGGCTGGAAAGCCTTGTTGTTATGCACTGCCAGTTGGAACCAGACCCAGATTAAAGCAGATTTCTCACAAGAATGTGAAGCATTGAGTGATGGCTGAATACCACATGTATCGCACCTTCACCACCAGATCCTTGCTTCTGTCAGTACCTCCACGGGCTACCACGCTGCAGTCCCCACTGCAACCAGCGCCATTAGAAACCGAAAAATCACTCAAACACACTAGACAAGTCACTCATCTGCACCTACCACGTGGTTATGCAAAGGCCCTCTCTCTCTTCCAATTTCAACACTTCATCTTTCATACAGAAAACAGAGTCCAAGCCCTAACGTTCCTGTATGTACAACACCTACTTTTTTCCGCGCTATCAAACCCGCCTGGCAGATCAATCACAAAAGACATATTCTATTCTTCAGCTCAGCACTCCCCTCTGATCACGTGAACAGGTAGCACTCAGGCAGCAGCAGATTTCTCAAAGCACACCCAGCTAGCTGTGCATGACATAGCTCTGTTTTTATAAGGGGGATCAGATAAAACAGGAGAAAAGAAGACATATGGAATATTCTTAGTTGGAAGGGACTCACAAGGATCATCAAGTCCAACTCTTAAGTAAATAACCCATACAGGGATTGAACCCACAACCTTAGGGAGGTTAGCACCATGCTCTAACCAAATGAGCTAATCTCAAGGTCATGATGAAAATAGCACAAGCAAAGTAGCAAAGGGATGTGCTCACTCATATCAGCAAAAGCTGAGGATAAGGTGCTAACAGAACCTAACAGCAAACGCTTTGGATGGCATGAAGTCCTTTTCCAACGCACAGGAGGACAACACAGCCTCTGCTACCACTCCTTCATCTGATGCAGTTATCCACAGTGATGAGCCAGGGGCTTAAGGGAGAAGTGACAATTTTTTTGAAGACCAGATTCTTAACATCTGGATCTGTAGCTTTGCCCTAATGAAAAGCTTCACAGCTGTGGTAGGCAGAGCATGCTGCTTGCACCATGCACAGGTGTACTGTGAAAAACAGAGTCACCTTCACCCACAAAGTACTGTACCCCAGGAGATTAGGCAGACAGCTGCTCCCAATATTGATGTATCAGTCTTGGAGAGATAGCAAATTTTATTAAGCTATGGCACATACCCATCCTAAGGGAGTTTGTTGACTTTGATTGACTTAATAAGTAAGATGAATCAAACAGTATTTGAGAATTATGCATTAACTACCTGCATTCAAAATTGTAGATAATAAAAAAATATAGCCAGAATGCTCCCAGATGCAAAAAAACCAAGCTGTAACTTTACCTTCTCATGTAATAGCACGTGAAGCACATCTGCAAGCCAGAAAACAGGAAAATAGTTAATGCTTTCTGCATTAATGCACCACACAGTTAACCAGTGGAACTCTCTGCCACAGGACATTATCTTTCAATTGCTTGGCTGTCATTGGATGAAAGTTTTTAGTGGAAACTAATTGTTGGACTACAAAGACCCAACTGGTTTGTGTCTTTTGTCTCCTCAAAGGCCTTTTTTAACTGGGTTTTGGTGCAAATGGGAAGATGCAACGAGTGAACTTCTAGTTTTAGTCATCACAGCAGTTGCATTTATGAGTTTGTGCTACTCCACACTGAAATAGTATCTTTGGGAAAAAAACCAAAGTGCATTAAAAAAAAAAGATATCTTGGAATAAGATCTCAATGCAAACATCTTAGCCTCTTTCTAGCTAATTCAACAGTTACCTATAGCATATACGAGTACTTCTAACCACATGGTTATTTTCATAATTGCAAAGGTTGGAAGTTTAATTAGACAATCAGAAGGAAGCCCTCAAGCCAGCCCATTTTCTTAAACAGCTTTACCTAGGCAATGGGAGCAGCATTGTGTAATGCGGCGATTTACTCTGAATAGCATAATGCTTCCTTATCTTTTTTGCCCGATTAATTTCCTGACTGAAGTAGCACATAAAACCAAGCTGGTTAGACAACATGTGTCAGGAGCCACGTGTCCTGTTCAAATTGAAACAGGGAGATGGAACTAAGGTCTCTTCTCCTTTCCTTGCACGTCTGTCCCAGGTACACTGCCCTTGCACCATGACACCATCAACACCATCACCAGACCAGAGCTCTGGCAATCACTGACAATGTGTGATAATTTTTTCTTTTTTTTTTTTTTTGAGGGGGGTGGCGTTTAAAAAGTTTGTGGTCTTGAGGGACATGGACTGTGGTTCAAAAATAGAAATGAAATCAGCGTTTTGTGATGCAACTCCACAAAGCCTTGATGGCCTGACAAGAATCACTGATGCAAGCAGGAGACCATCGCAGCAGACCCTGGGCTGCCTCCCTTCCCCACTTGCATCTCAGCCTTAGCTGCCTTCCTCCCTAAACACACCTGCATGCAGGTACATGCTCACCCCTTTTCAGGAATTTCACTATTGTTTTCAAGATGGAAAAGAGAAAAAAGCGATCCTGAGCTCTGCCAGGGCCTCCCGAGCAGAGCGAGGAGGGATAAAAGGGCTGCACTGCCGAGGAGGAGCGGCGAGTCCCAAGCGAGGCAGGCCCCCTGGCCCAGCACCGCGGCCCGGGGACAACGACCGCCCCCGCTCGCTGCCGGCCTCCCCACGGACAGCAGCCCACGGCTGACTCCCGGCGAGCCGCGCTGTGTGTGCCTCCCTGGCGCGGAGCATAAACAGAAGCAGCTGGGCCCCGCTCGGCTCCGTCCCACATGTCGCCTCGCCACGGGCACCCACGCGCCGCACGTGAGCGAGGTGCCAGCGCCGGCCCGAGCGCCGCCACAGCCCCCGCCCTCAGCCCCGGGCCCCGCAGCCCTCAGCCCTCCGCCCTCAGCCCACCGCCCCGGGCCCCTCAGCCCTGGCCCCTCAGCCCCCAGCCCCGGGCCTTCAACCACCGCCCGCCGCCCCGGGCCCTGAGCCCTCAGCCCCGAGCCCTCAGCCCGCCGCCCCGGGCCCTCAGCCCGCCGCCCTCTGCCCTCAGCCCACCGCCCCGGGCCCTCAGCCCGCCGCCCTCTGCCCTCAGCCCACCGCCCCGGGCCCTCAGCCCGCCGCCCCCGCTCCTCTCCTGCTCCTCTCCTGCCTGTCCCCGCACGGGAACACAGCCGCCCTTGCAGGGGGCTCCTTTCCTCCTCCTAAGCAGCGAGCGCTCGTCCTCTCCTCCCCTCTCACACCAGCTCGGGGGCAAACCTCACTTTCCGCCCTCGTTACCTGTTTTGCTCCCTCTGGAGAGGTCCCCCCCACCTCCACCCCGTTTCCCAGGGAATTTCCAGCAACCAGTGTTTAACCTCAACGTGTAAAATCCCTGGTGGCAGAGGCTGACATTGAGCGCACAGAAGTTTGCCCGACCGCAGCCCTGTGCCCAGCATCCCTGACTCCTGTACCCCTGAGGGTCTCTGCCCCTGACGGTCCCAGCAAAAGCAGCTTCAGGGCTGAATTCAGTTGGGTTTCACATCTTTTTCTTTTGCGGAGGTGATACTACATTGCCAGCTACGCTTTTTTACCATATGCAACACCAACACACTGGCAGTTAACAAGCTACAACACAGAACCACTTGGCAACACAGAGAAAATGGGCAGAAAATCCCCAAGCAAGAGGGAAGGGGAGGAAAAAAATGCAATGAATTGACGGCATTAAGCATGCAAGAGAGAACTGTAAAGGAGAGGCTGCCAGGGAGCAAAGGTGCCCTCCCAGGCTTGTGCATAGCACCAAGTGGGGAACCTCAGCAGGGGAAGCAGCCACTCACTGCTTAACCATCAGAGAGATGGAGCACCTGAATACTTTCTGGGGAGCAACAGAGGTGAGAAACCAAACCAATCTCTGTGTCAGTGCCCCTATTGAAGTCAACTGATGTGGTTGCCTGCCATAGCTGGGGATTCAGGAATGCCACCCAGTCCCACAGGACCTTTGAATTTTACTGTCCCATATGTTAGAGTACAAGCAAAAAATGTGGTGTGACTGTACCAAAAGCCTCTGTGCTGGGCAGCCGTGCCCTGGAAGGCAGGGCTCAGGCAGCCTGGCTCCATGTTGGAGAGCACGTTGGGCCAAGAAGATGAGCTCAGGCAGTGGTGGATTCAAGGTGGGGGAATGGAGTTTTGTTCCTGCTGCAGGAATGAAGTTTGGAGCTGTCTTCACTTGTAACACCACATAATTCTAGGTGGCTGCAGATTTATGACTGTATTTTCCCAAATTTGGAAGGCTTCCACTTTTGACCACATAAAAGAAAGAAACATTTTCCTTTTCTCAGTATGACCTCCATTTTCTATTCTGAGACAAAATCCATTATAGCAATGCCTGGAAAAGCTACGCATCTAATAATTTTCCCTGAGACTTCCTCAGAATTTTGAGATGGGTTTAGCTTGGCCAGAGCTTTTCCACCCTCCAGCAAGAGAAACTGCTTGTGAGAGTCTCAATTTTTTAAGAGATAATGATGGCTGTGTTCACTGCAGGATTTTTCCTGTTTCCAGTTTGATTTGCAGTCACAGCTGAAGGCCTATGCCATGAATTATTTGCCAATTAAGCAGTGCTTGCATGGAGGCTGTGTATTTTACACCTTGACAGCTATTACAGACAGAAGGTAACTGGAGCTTTGACTTAAATGCAAATTATCAAACACCGAACAGTCTAAAGCAGAGACCCAAGCTGATTTGGATAGAAGACACAACAGAGATAAATTTGCTGCTGACGTTTTATCTTGGGTGGGAGTAACAATAGTAAAGACAAAATCAAAATGTCCATATCTTTCTTGCTCTTTAACAGCAGACTTTTTAATCCTTGCTGAAGACACCCAGAAAATTTATTTATGTCGTAGAGCAAGTATTGGAAAAGATAGCTGCCCTCTGTTACAACTAATATGATTAATATCCTTGCATAATCTTTTTTCTTAGGGAGAAGAGAGAGTCATCTTCCTACTCCAATCACATTGCATTATGTACCTTGGAAACAGAAAAGCAGGTATTTAAAAAAAGTGAAAATGAGATTTTATTATTTATTACAGATATGTGCCTCAAATTCAGTTCAGGATCCCCTGAGTATCCCATGGGTACTGTCCATAAGCACATTAAGGACCCAAGATGTTCTTCTCCACCACAGCAGAGACAGAGCAGTTGGACATTTGTTGTGTTGCAGTTAAACCCTTTAACAAGCATGATGTCACTGCACTTAGCCAAGCACTGGGAAATGTTTCATTTTTCACTTGTTTCCAAAAGTGAAATAGAAAAGGTCTTTAAGTCATTTAGTAGATTCCCTTTGTTGATTTAATTTACTTCAGATATAATATATGCAGATTTAGTTATTTCATCAGCAACATAAAGCCTATTATCTATTGGATTTCAAGTCTGAGGTAACTCCCTGCAACCAAATACATGATTTAATAATAATTCTGTCATCGAGTGAAATCTTTCCCTGAGATAGATACTGAAAGCAGCCTGCCCACATAGCAAGATATTTATTTTTTTTCTCAGAGGCTTTTCAGCAGGGTCAGACCTGAAAATGGTTAATCACGTTCCTTTTATTTCACCTAAAGTTTTGAACATGATTGATTATAGCAGAGGACTCTGTCCAGCTTCCTATTTTGTTTGTGCTCTTGCCTGTGCAGGATCATGGAACAGTGTTTCTGTAATCTCCACCTAGAGAACAACACAAAAATATCAGCTTTTCCCAAAATGAGTAGCAGGAGTTGTTGACCAGATGATAAAGATTTTAATATTCATAAAACCAGAATGTCAAAGAAGAACATCTTGTATGAGAATTAATGTTTCCAAGTCATAATCGTCATTCTCCAAATGCATGCAATGCTGCTAGGAAAAGTCTTGCTCTCTCTCCTTCTGACATGTGGAAGTTTAGGCACCCACCAAAGACTGGGAATTACCTGCTAGAATTGTTCACCTGTTCTTATTTTATTCTTGTCTATGTTGGCCAGCAAGCCAAACCAGTTTTGATTTCCATATCTTTTATTTGTACATTGTTCAATGAGGCACGGGCCAATTCCACATTAAAAATAAATACACTTTGTCACCATCATAAACTGCACTGGCCAAAACCATAACATGCTGCTGATAAAGGCTGTGCAAATAGAGCATCCCCTAAAGCAAGAAAAATGGGTACTTGTGCTCATGGGAACAACAGGGAGCAGGCAAAGTCTGACAACTCAGCAGCTCTGATGACCCTGCAGAGGATTATCAGCTCTTCACTTTGCAGTGGAAAGATCTGAGCCTCCAGAGCCTGCAAGGAAGGAGGAAAAAGCATTTCACAGATCCAGGTGATATTTCTAGCCACATCACCTTTCCTTTTCTCTCTCCACAGTGTAGTTTTCCCCACTGTGGGGAGAGGAAAGTAGAGAAGACAGGGAAATGTATCAATTTGTAGACAAACAGTCTTTAAGGGGAGGTGACAGAGGATGGATCCAAGCTCTCCTTGGTGCCAAGCAATAGGACATGGGGCAATGGCAGAAACTGGTGCACAGGAAGTTCCACCTGAATAAAAGGAACTTCTTTACTGTGCAGTGACCAAGCACTGGAACAGGTTGCCCAGAGAGGCTTTGGAGTTCCCTTCACTGGAGATATTCCAGCACTGTCTGGACCCAATCCTGTGCCGTGTGCTCTGGGATGGCCCAGGTGACCCACTGAGCTCCCTTCCAACCTCTCCCATTCTTTGAAACCTCAGTTCCCCAACACTACAATATAAATACTTCACCCTTGACATTCTGCTCTCCAAGGGCTAGAGAGAGCCCTCTCTTGGCTCCCCTAATCTGCAGTTCTTACAGTAGGATATTGCATGACAAAAACCAAAATATTACCATCCTGTGCTGCTGTGCTCTGCATCTGCCCCTCTTGCTCTGATTTTCTTACCATAAGCAGTGGGCTTGTGGTCTATGTGCTTAATTAGAAGAGCAGAAATCAGAGTTCGGTTTCCACTCTAACATACATCTTATGTTTATAACTAAAACCTGCACTAATTTAAGTTGAAATTATTTTTAAATTCTGGCAAGGGGTTTTGCACAGATTCATATTTCTCTTTGGGCTAAGCTTTTTCAGGTGTAGTTCAAGCTCGGGATAAAAACTTGAAATAAATCCTGTTTACGCTGCAGTAGATTGCATTTGCAGATTTCACATCTGAATCCATTTGATTCATATTGAATCTATTTAATCTGCATTTTTAGTATGCATATCCTTCTTTCTATCCCTCTAAGTGTTAAGCTCTATCCTATTCATACAAAGAATTTCACATATTCATGCTGAAAACAAGAAATGCAGGTTGAGGATTTACAACTCTTCCCGAAATTCTGCCATAAAACAAACAGTTAAAATCATCAGCAAATACAGTGATATTGAAATTACTACTTTTTCCAACACCACCTTTCAAAATACTTTACAAAAGCTGTGTATAAAATCTGGGGGAGAAGAAAAAAAAAAAAGCAAGATACAAAATATTTGTTTTAATTTAGTCACAAGCTGTGCTTTCTACTTCAACTCAATTTCTTTGGTCTGGTTATACCTCCATTGCATGCCTTTCCTTAGGTGCTGGCTACCTGCACCAGATGTTCTCCAAAGGCCTCCTGTTCAAGTTATTGTGACTGGAATTTTATTTTTTGTCCCTGTACTTGCTCTCTTGCTTTGCCATTTTTTCTAGGGCCAGCTTTGCTCCTCCAAGGAAAATTAACCTTACTTCCTGCACTTTCATCACTTTTCCATTAGTTTATGATACTACTACAACCTTGCTTCCATGCATTTCTTTCCATCCCATTGCACCATTTTTTTTTCCCTTCCAAAAAAGCAAGCAAAGATGCAGTATGGTTTCATTATCTTGCAACACTCTCCTACACTCTGCTGGTCTAAAAGGTAGAAGTTTGATGCTTGGAGCACCTTCCCTAGGGAAACATGAGTTTCAGTCTTCCCATCCTCAGCCTTGAGCAGTCATCAACACCTGCACAACAGCAGATCTGTGTTGTCTTCTGAAAGCCTTGTCCTCCCACAGTCCCCATGACACTAGGCCTCTTTAACAACTTCCAATTCATTATCTCTTTCTTTCTACCCTGCCTGTCCACAGTACCAGTATCTAAGCAGCATTGCCTGGGCCTTCAATGCCTCTCCTTGTGTGCCACAGGGTGATGGCACACCAGGTACACCCAGGCCTACCAAGGCAGCTTCTCCAGCAGCCTCTGCCTCATTCAGCAGAGAAATGTCAGCCTCTGGCTGGTTTGTCTTTGTGTGTAAACAACCTTAGCATGGGTAGAAGTATCTTTTTAGCCTTCTCTGAAGTGATTCTTGCAACCTCTCACATTTTCTGTCATCCCTTCTGTCTGATCCATTGGCCTTTAGCTAGGCCTTAACTTCATCATTCTCAGTCCTCCTATTCAAAAAAAGTAGCGCTTGCAGGTTCTTCCCAGGGAATCTGGCATACAGCCCTCCCCTGAGCCTCTGCACAAGCATAGTGTGTCAGTCAGATAAACATGTGCCATTGTGTGTCTCACTGCTTTATGCAGCTTTAATCCACTGGTGTTCTACAGGATTCTGCTGCAAAGATCAATTGATTATTTACCACATTTTGTTCATAAGCTCTTTGGGGAGGCACCATATTTTGTTGTCTGCCTGTGTAATGCCTGGAGCATTAAGGTCCCTTCACACCACAGCAATGTCGATAATATATACTCCCAACTGTGCTAGGTGCTATACATAAATAGTGACACCTCATAGATTGGCACTACCATTTTTTTCTTTGTTGTCTGCTAGTCTAGGTAACAGATGATCACAAGACAGAATAATAAGTGACCCTGCATTACATAGTTTCATGTCCCAAATGCAGTTAAAATCAAGGAGAAAGGACAAGACACTACTGAAGGAGGTAATCTGAATCACAATAGAAAGTACATTCATGACATCATCAAATTAATATCTAGAGTAGTTTGAAATGTTTCCCAATAAAACAGAGAATTAGTTAACCTGTAGACTCTAGGCATCAAGATATGGTAGGACACCCAAGATACAGAGTCAAAATAAATGCTTTTCATTAGGGCATATAGCAGCAACAGTAGCCATCATGCAATATGAAAAAAATTGACCTTCAGTTTAGCATCACTGGGAGATCAATCATCAGGGTTGGAGTATCTACTCCTACCTAGTTTCTCTTCTTGAGCCTCTCCAAAATGGGCTATGAAAATAATGCAGATACATCTCTTTGCCTTATTACAGAACAATGGTTCAGGTGCTTTGGGTTTAGCTGTGGAACAAACATTAATGAACTGTGTAACCAGAGATGCCATCCGAGCAGAACACATGGGTACCCACAAATTAATGCTACCTTCTTAGTGATAGCATACTGTTTAGGGGTCAAACACAATCAAACCTCAGCCCTCTTACAGGTTGCTCTAACACAGCCCGTGCAGACCAGTCTGCAGAGAGGCTCAGAGCTGTGCTCACTGCTGCACACAGCCTGAGAGACCAGGAGCACTCCAGTGTGCCCAGCATCACCTGCTGGAGGGACTGGCCAGCCATGCCTGAAGCACAGCCAAGTGGCGTGTACTAGCTGTTCCCAAGCTCCTCCCAAGCATGAGATCAACTTTTTAGTCTTACCCAATGAATAGATGTTTGCCAGAGGTTAAATAAACATTTGCTGTGGTTTCTGTTAGCATCAGATCAGGAGAATTGTCAGGGGCTACTGGCAAGTGTGGAAGTCCTTCTGTAGGGCTACCTTTCCTCTCATCTAATCCTCATTTCAGGATATTCTTCTTGGGGTCCTTCATATTTTTGTGCTTCTGCTATTCTTCCATGATGCCTCTCACCCAAAAGCATTACACTGCAGATACCAAAAAGCCCTCAAATCCATAGATCCTGTACTTCAGGGCAGAGGTTAAAAGCAAACTCTCCTGGTACCCAGCCTGTCTTAGCTGCCTGCATGACACCTCCCAAGCTGTGCAGCAGACACAGACCTGGGATCATCTGTGTCACCAGAGCTACCACAGGTTTATTACACCAGCCCCCCCCCATCTGGGAAGCAGGTACATAACAGGTGTCACACACTAGCAAATCCAGCTCCCCATCTCCATCAGCCTGAGGCAGAGGGTGTGGCAGCACACCTCTGCCAGTGTCAGCTCTTAGGGAGCATCCCCATGAGAAAGGCATCTGAGAAAATGCAGTTCTCTATTTATTGTCCTGATCACAGAAACAAAGCTTTCCCTCTTTTTCACACTACGGTGGCCTTTCACTGTATGATGGGGAGAAAAAAATCTTATCTGAACTGAAGCAAATGCCAATTGCAGTATACTGCTTTCCTCAAACTCCCCTTGTAACACGCCTCTTTTAGGCAGGCAAAGATGTTTCACAAACATACAGAGGTCTTCTTCTAAACATATTACATCGTTAAAGAGGAATTACTCCAGCAGAGGGAAAACCAGTGTAAAACAAGCACAAGTGGGATAAGAATCACACCCTTCATTTTATTCCCCCCCTTACATAAGCTTCAACACTCAAAGTTCAAGGCAAATGCTTGCAATATTTCTACATTATCCTCAGTAATGTGACAAGAGCAATTACAGAGTCCAGGGAAGCTAAGTAACACTGCTAAAACAGTGGGTGGTCTAAAGGCTTGAATAGCTCCTGTGCACTAACACGGCAGTGGAGTCCCCCAGACCCCCACTTTGTACCCTAGGCAATTCAACCATACTCTGCAACACTGGCCTTTTTGTCCGGGACATTCTGGCACCAGCATTGCCTAGCTGACTTGAGACATACCCAAGTTCTTTCAGGTGGTCTGCAAAGTTAACTCACCCTTAAAAGTTTGTCCTTGGTACCCACCACATCTCCTTCATTCTCCGTTTCTGTTGAAAGCTCTGGGCAGAGGCATGCTGAACATTTTGCAAGGAAAATCTGCTCAGAGACAGCTATTCCAGGTGCACAGGCCTCTGCTGAGTACAGCATTATTTGGGGTATTCTCTAAAAAAATTAAAATCTACTTTTACAGTAAAAGAGCCATTTGCCATGTGCAATGTGCTAAAATACTTTGCCACAGCAAAGTCTGGTCTAAACATGTTGTTGGCCAATAAAAGGGGGGAAACATGCTGCCAGTAAACATTTGCGTGGTATGTCTTTGAAGGCTTCAAGGCAGACTAAGTGGAATAATTGTGAAGATGTATTATTTATAATACAACAAATCTTCCCCACAAGATATAGGTCTCCATTAACCTAGTACCCAACTGCTTTTAAGTGCATTTTTTAATGTGTTTACCCTGCTAAGGGAGTTATGTTTTATTATCTCCATTTTGCATTTGGGGAATTGAGGTACTGGGAGATTAATAGATTTGCTCGAGGTTACAGAGCAAATCTCCAGCAAAGCACAAATGCAGACCAAGTGTCCCAGATTGTTCTTCTCCACTGGATGTATCCATCGATATGCCAGGACACATTAAAACATCAAAGGTCTCTTGTGAGGTGACTTTTTCCTTTGTAATAAAAAAGACCGATGTCATGCAAGCAAGCAGCATTGTATTGGAGTCAACAGAAGTTCATCTATTTACAGAAAAACTGAAGCAAGGTCTGGAGTTGCTGTTGGAATATTCTCATTTTTCTAGCTATCCACTGCATTCAACTCAAATTCACAAATACCTTTTCACTGATGAAACCTGCTGCGTCTGAAAAACTACCTATTTACTCATCAAGATTCACTGATAGCCTTTACATTTCACATACTACCATTTAAAGTCAGATGCTGCTGCATGTGTCCCTCAAGCCAAGTGGAGCTGCAAAGAGGTTCAGCTTTTTCAAATCAACTCACACAGTGAAGATGCTGAATGTGGATATGGGACCCTTGCTGTAGTACAATGGTGTTATGGATTGTTTTGTTTGATTTTCATCTTGACTTATGGGAAGAAGTAGTAGAAGATAATCTTGATCTTTTACAGTACCTTACACCAGCAAGTCTTTGGGGAAATGGTCTTATGGGATTTAGTAGAAGACCACCTTTCTCCCTACATTCTCTTCAGCTCTCCACTAAGTTAACCTCCCTGAAAATGAAACCTGTTCTGCTCTCCAGCTATGGCAGAGTTTGTGAAACTGGGAATCTCACAGAATCACAGTGTTCTGAGTTGGATCCTACAACTCCCTCTCTCCTCACTCCTACTCCCCAAATACCAGCTTAGTACCCTCTCCCTATTGTCCTTGGGAGAAAAAGACCTCAATGAGTGCAACTACAATGTTGTATCTTTCAATCGGATTGTATTTCCATTAATTTCCAAGCTTCCGTTTAAATATAAGTCTAAATAGAATATGAATGAATAATAGGGCTGATAACAATGCAGGTAGAATACTTTGTGCCACATGTGCCCTTGTCAGCGCACAGATGTCAAAGCATCCTAGTCCCATCATAAAAATGTAAAAGAACCAAGGGCTTTGCCTAAAATATCCTAGCTAGGAAAGGCAGTTATAGGAGCTTAATCACTTCTAAGACTGAAAAAACATCCCTTTGGTGCAGTAAAGTGAGTTGTACAAAAGGAGTTCTACAGAGAACATGTGAGACTGGTAATGTGTTTCTCATCAGCATGGAGAGTGGGCCCACTTTAGCTCACAAAACACTAGTGGCAGAGCCCAGTAAGTTTACTCCATGAGACATCACATCTAAGTCAGACTCATGACTGGAGCAAATGAGATTTAGTCCTCACTGCAAAGCTGCCAGCAAAAAGCCTGCAAGCCAGTTTCATTTAGCGAATGGGCAGTACCTTCTCACAGCAGGGACAGATTTTATTTTCCATTTAGGATCAGGGACACATACAGGTAAACAGCAGTAATGCACCTCTAGGCTGCTCTATGCCTCAGCTCACTTTAAATAAAGCTACCCCAGGGAGGGGAGGTGACTTTGAGGTGAAATACAAAATTGAGGAACTGGGATATCTTTATCCTTCTTCATGAAGGTAAGTGCGGCATGCAGAACATGATACTCTGCCTCCAGCACAGTCTGGACTGCTCAAGACATGTTTGACATCCCCCAACAAAGATTTAAAGATTATTCAGTATCAAATGTTCACCAGTGTTTTGAACAGCTAAACAATGAATTTTCCCACTGCCTCTCCTGCTAATGATGAGCGAATAAAGAATCCCCTAGGGAATTTCCCTTCATCTGCTCACGAGTGCCACTTCGCTAGTCACATTTATCTGACAAATCTTACAGATGGCTTGGCACGAGCTTGCAACAAGCACACCATCTTTGGAGCTGGGATTGGCCGCCCGAGCCACGCGACGCTTTCTGTGGCAAACTGGGCAAGCCCACAGCAGAGCCCCAGACCAGCTACTGGAGAAATATCCCGAGGAAATTTACAGCTTCACCCAGCGCTGTTTCAGAGGAAGACACTGATGATGACATTTCCGACACTGCAGTCACCCCATAAGGAGTGGAGTCTCTTTGCACAGAAGAATTTGTTCTCTGACCCAGACAGAAAGATATCCTGGAAAATGACTCCCATTGAGCCTTTTTCCTGCTGTTTTTGTGCTGAATGCCTTTCTGTTAAAGATGATTTTTCCCCATTAAAATAATGGGGAAGAGAATATAAAGACCCATCTGCAGACCACATTTTCAGAGAGGTTTTTTGTTTGTTTTCCAACATTGTCTGTGAAACATTGGTTGAGTCTTTCGAGCTCTTTCCAGATGTGTACTCTCCTCGTGCTATGTACCCAACTCTATTTCTAGTTGGAAAGCTGTTTGACTCAGGCAAATGAATAGCAGGATTTTAAAACAGATACAAATAGTAAAACTAGGGCTTTGTACAATCCCATAGGTACTATAGATGGGACCGTCCAAACACAGATCCTTCTAATCCACCAAGAAAATGCCCTTAAGACCTGTTCAGAGTCAGACTTAAACCCATAAAATCCAGGAAATTCAGAGATAAGCCTGGATATCTGGACTGATATTCTGTCCTCAGTTCACCTTACTGGGTAAATGTTAATGAATGCATTTGTTTATTCCCTACAGTTCTATGCAGGGAATATCAACAATCTGATATTATGGGAGGAGGTGAAATTTTTTCTTCCGTATGTGTGTGTAGGAGTTGCTCAATATAATTTATTCCCTTTCACAATAAAACTATATAGCTCCTCAATCCTTTCAGAACTACACAGGTTCTGTCTTGTAAAGTTTTGGAGAAGAAGCCTCAAAGGAAAATCAGTTATTACAGGAAACAGGACTGATTTTCAGTGCTCCACAATCTTGCCTTTCCGTTCACACTAAGCAGGTATTCCAACATAAAACATCATCCAGATGCATTTCACAGAGAATCTGAACCCAGACCTTCACGGGCAACATGGGACCAAGTTTACCAATCACAAATGGAGGAGAACTGGAGCACACAACACCTCTAAGAGCACTGACCCACATGTGCCTGCTGCAACAACCTGCAGGGCAGAGCTGTCACATCAAGTACAAACAGAAGAATGGCCATGCCAGTCCATGTAGCCCAGCATCAAGTCTCCTATAGCTGACTCCTGGAGCAAGCCAGAAGGCAGCAGAAGCAAGGGAACCACTTATGCTATTTCCCTCACATTTCTGCTAGCCTCCAGCTATTTTCAGATCAAGGTATTTCCTAAGCCAGATGTGGTTTCTAGCTACTTAGTAATCCTCCATGTATTTCTTTACACAAACTTGTCCAGTCATCCTTTGAACTCTAATAAGCTTTTAGCCTCCACAACCACCTTTGGCAGTGAATTCCTTGTGTCCACTACCAGTTGCATGAAGAACATCTCTTTTTGTTTGCTTTGAGCCTGGCTGCTTCTAGTTTCATTTAATGACTTTAATTGATACACTGCCACAGAACAAACAATCCCTGCCCACCTTCTGACTTGAAGGATTCACTCCTACCCCACCAACATCTCATCTTCAAGCTGATGAGTTTCAGCCTAATCAAATTTTCCTCACAGGGAAGGTTGTGGCAAATATAACTGAAGTATAAGCCAACTATTATTATTTCCTTCTGAGCTTCCAATACACACTTTTACTTCACACTCAGAAAACACTGTCTTTCCCATATTAGAGGGAAATAGGTGACAGGTTTGTCATTACTTTTATAAGTAATCTGCAAAGTGGCAGAGAAGTAAACCAAAATCTCCAGGGCCTATTCTGACACTGGGGAATACAGTACATTGGGCCTTACATAAGCATTGAGCCTTAGCCCCAGTGACTTCACGAGGTATTGGACAAAGTTCACTTACAATTTATTTTTTTTTAATTGTATGTAGCAGTCACTTCATCAGTGATGAGTACCATGATCAATACACAATTCAGGTCCTGCTACAGTCAGAGGACCATGTGTTTGGGCTCTAGGGGTGCTCTGACCAACACGAGTCCTAGAGTCCTGATATTCTTAATCGAGAAACTACAACTGTGAATTCAGCTTCCAGCAGAAACATTGAACAAAGCCCATGGTCACATTACCCACCAAAAGAGCATTGTACATCTTCACTAACATCAGCTGTTCTTCTCTCCCAGTCCCCAAAAGACACAAAATATGAGAGAGTTTAGCCCAAGAAAAGATTTCTGCAGGATAAGAAGGCAGATGTGGCAGAGACTTTGTGAAGTCTGCTAAAGGTTTTGCTATTGCCAGCTAATTTGATATAAAAGATATGCAGATACTATTGTGATGGGCAGCCCTACAAGCCTCTAAGATAAAACTCCCATTTGTGACAAAATTCATCCCTGGTAAAAAATGGCACTTTTCCATTGAAATCACTAAGGTTGCACCTGTGAATGCCAGCTGTGAATTGAGTCCATGGTTCTCAAATGATGTAAAGTGCTTCAGGAGGAAAGATGCTATATTTAGGTGCCATATTATTGCTATGTAGACATTTTCATAACCCCTAATTATGGGGCTTTTTTTGCAAGCTCTGTAGTATTAACTGGATTGGATAAATATATAATTAGAGAGTGTTTCAACATGCACACTCTTGATGCTAGAAGCTTTATCAGCTCTTTCTTTTCTTCATGATCTGTTTTGCTTTTCTTTTAAAGCTGTTTCTATCAATTATGGCAAGATTTACTCAGAGCCCCAATAAAGGGTCACTGCAGACATGCGAGCAGAATAGGAGAGCTACATTTATACTCCAGAATTTTCTGTTTTCCAGAAAGACAACTCTGAGTTGTCATTGTATGACAACATCGCCAGAAGCTAAGCCAATCAGAAAAAAACCCCAACAAAACAAAAACAGAACAGCAACAAAGAACTTTTCAGAAGTTCCCTGACCCCAAATTGTTTATAGGCTAAGCATTTCTACTCCAACAGTTTCAACAGAAGATCTGCTGCCCAAATACTTGCTGGATCTCTCTCCACTCTTTGCCAATAGACAGAAAGAAAGGTCCAAAGGAGGTTCTTCACATTCTGCACAGTGCCAGGGATGCACCAAACAGCTTCAAAGATCTATAGATGGGATGTAGATACAGCAGTCATTTGCCCAACTGGAAAAAGGCAAGCTGCCTTTTTTACAGCATGTGCTTTGTTAAATTAAAAGGTACCATTGACAGTTAAAATCCAACTAGTCCCACGGGAGTAAAAAACCCAAAAACAACAACAACAAAAAAGTAGCACCTGCATTTTCCTTTCTAGGTGCTGAAGAAATCTGCATTATCCTTTTTTGCAAACCAAAGAAAGTCCTAAGCAAAAACGCTTCTTGGTTTTCTGATCAGGTATGGCCAATAAAATGTCAAATTCTTTTAGATGTGTTTACGAATGTTTTCCTCTTGCATCAGCTTATATCCAGTGAGAATTTGAAAAGTTAAATTACAAGTATAAACACTTCAAAACAGATGTTAATAATAGAAAGAATTAAGAACATTGCTAGAGTGACACAACACGGATGCAGCATTATTAAACAAATGGCTCACAATGGTGTTATGACATGAGTCATAATGCCTGATGCCCTGAAATATTCTGCAGAAAAGAATAATAGCTATCACCAGCTACAGAAATACACAGAGCACCAGGAGCCTGACTGCTGACTGATCTAAAGCAAGAGGTTTGTCCACAAGCCAACAGGATAAACTCACACCTGGTGCAAATGGGTGCAACTGAACAGAAGCTCATGGAGTAAGAGCACCTGCAGCTCAGGCTCTGATAGTGCACCAAAAGTACTACAGGCTTTGCTCTGTACAGTCTTGCAGTTTGCTTTTGACTAATTGATGGGGGAATTCCAGTTTGATAGGATTTTGAACCTGCCTTCCATATGTGTGAATAACTGAATCTGGCCCTCCATTAACATCAACAGATTTTTAAACCCAGCAAATCACAGAGCACATCTGAATTGTTTTAACATTCAATATCACTTCAAGAAAGTCTACCAGAGGCAGCAAACTGGTGACCATTAGCACAAGGACTGGTTTTCCATTCCTTTTGTTCCTTTATCTGCTAACTATGGATGGTAACTGGTGATGCTGAAGAAAAAGATTACTCTAAGAGCTGGCACATCCACAAGTTTAACAGAGAAAGGATGGAATCAAATCCTGGAGTGCACTTACAGCATGTGCTCCCCATAATTAAAAGTCTATTTGCGGCATGCAAAGTAGAAAAAGCTTTCATTTAGGGTAGAACTTAAATGCAGCATTACTTTCCCTGCTTGATGCAGTAACCCCATTCAAGGGGATATACTCTGGAAGCAATGTTCTCCAAGATGCACATGTCTAAATGGTCAAAAGGAGGGGAGGAGAAAATGAGAACAAAGTAAGTGGAACCCACCCATAAAATGAAATGTAGGGCTTGATTCATTGTCACGCACCATTAACATAATGATTCAACCACTGTGGTGCACAGGTCACAGAAACAGCTGGTTTAAGTCCTGCATCTCTGTGCCTATCACGTACTTAATAAGAAACACTCAGCACAGAGGCTTAGATGGGTTCCACTCCATCCAAGTGTCACCCAAAAGCTCCCAGTATGGGAAGTATGGCCAAATAAAAGGCATGTGCTCAGGACACTCTGGTATTCCAGCCCTTTCTCAGCTTTTACACTAGGGACCCCTGGCAGCTGTCCTAAAGGCAGCCTCAAGGTTGCTCCAAACTTTGCTAAAGACCAAACCAGTTTCTGAACGATTTCAAAACACGAGTTGAGCAAAAGTGGTTTGCTGCACTCTCTTGGATGTGGAGCAGGCTGGAGCAGAGCCACATCTGCTTCTCTCCAGCCATCACAAGGGCACCTAAATACTGCATGCTGAATGCAAGACAACTTACTTACCAAGGATGAGGTACACAAGAGACAAGAATTCTACTCAAAATAGTCAGTAGTTACACCTCCAATCTCTCATCAGGATCCCCCAAAATAAATTTTATTACAGGGGCATTAACATGGCAGAGGACAATTTGCTTAGATAAATCCTTGTGTTTCTTGTCTGTGTGTTTACAGGTGAAATGATGCTTACCCATGCAAACATGCCACCCTGATCAAGCCAAACATACACAATGCATATAAGACATAAATAAATACTTATGAGTCACTGATAACCACCTCATATGGTCTTATGAAGTATCACTGCTAAAGATAATACATACAATTGGATACAAAATACACATACATGACTCTCATTAAGACAGATAACAGTGTTTGTTTCCTTTCACAAGAGCCCAAGGCCTTAATTTATAAGGTCCTGAATTATTTTTGATAACTTTGGAGTCCCGACAGCTGAGGATCATTTCCAAAACCTGACCCAAAACCAGGCCGTACGAGACCAAATGAGATTACAGAGGATATAGTGAATAGGATATTCACATGAGGGTCCAAAAGTCCGAGAGCCCAGTCTGCTTCAGCTCACAAGAGCCAGTTGCAGTATTATTTATAACCCTTTATCCTCAAATGGACACTGCCTTCAGCATCCAACTCTCCTACCTCGCTCGTGCCGCACTGCCCAGGACCGGCTCCCCCATCACTGGATGAGGAGCTCGGGAAAGCTGCAGGAGAGCTCAGCTGCTGCAGCTCTTCCACAGCTCCTCACAATCTCCTCTGTGGAAATGGGCACGAGCCACCCCAGCCAACAAAGGGAAGAGGGGCGAGGTCAGTCCAGCAGCCTCCACTTGGGCAAAACCGAAATGTCACTTTGGTGCCACTTGACGGACACAGCCCAAACACAGCGTGTTTGTTTTGCTGACACATAGGTTTAAGTTTTCTCCCCAGCCACATCTTCTTTCCCCTTGGATACAATAGTCATCTTCATAGCACTTATTATAACATATTGCAGCAATAATGTGTAATTATCCTCAAAAACAAAGCAAAAGCTCAAGATAAAAATAACAGGCACTGAGCACACTTACCAGCTGGAGGAAGGCAGTGAGGCAGCATGAGCTGCAGCCCTAAAATGGCTGTGCTGTAGCCTGATTTCAAAGGCCAGACTGCAGGAGAGCACACAGAGAGGTGAACCCTCTCCAAAAGCAGGTCCAAAATGAGAAAGAGCATTAGCACACAGACTCTGTGGAGACGTCCTTAGGTAGAGCAGTGCCCCCCCTGGGGTCTGTGCACTGGCAGCTGGGTTCAGTGATTGCTTTTGGGCCAGGGCAGAACTCCAAATGCACAGCACCTGGGAGGGCTGGTCTTTTCTGAGGAGAGGTTCATCAGATGGTTATCAATCATAGCTTTCACCCTGGGTCTTCCTTGGTCTGACCTAGGGAAATCAAATCACCTTCTTACCTTTTTTCCCATTTTGCTGGACGTGCTTACTTTGACTTTCATAGACTCATAGAATGGTTTGGTTCAGAAGGAACCTTATAGATAATTTAGTTCTAACCCCCCTGAAAATCTTCCCCTAGACCAGGTTGCTTAAAGTCCAATCAACCTGGCCTTGAACACTTCCAAGGATGCGGCATCCACAACATCACTGGGCAACCCATTCCAGTGCCTCACAACCCTCACAATAAAGAATTTGTGCCTTACAGCTAATCTAAGCCTATCCTCAGTCAGTTTAAAGCCATCACTCCTTGGTTATCACTACATGCCCTTGTAAAAAGTCTCCCTCCAGCTCTCTTGTAGGCCCTTTTAGGCACTGTAACCTTCTCTTCTGCAGCTGAACAGCCCCAACACTCTCAGTCTGTCTTCACAGGACAGGTGCTCCAGCCCTCTGATCATTTTTGTGACCCTCCTCAGGAATCTTCAACAAGTCCATGTTCTTCCTTCTTATGCTGGGGGCCCCAGAGCTGGATGCAGACTCCAGGTAGGGTCTCACCAGAGTGGAGTACAGGGACAAAATAACCTCCCTGTGCCCACAACAGATACAGCAGAACCCTATACTTCCAAACTTTCACCACAATGTAGCCTGGAAGCAAATTATGATGGGAGAACAAAACAGTTTCAATGACCAAAAAGTGAAAGTCTATGCATTTAATAAAATAATGGTTTAAAATTCTCAGTCGCAGATCACAAAGACAGTAAATCTGATCAAGTATAAAAAAAGCTGTACATGTATCTCTGGGCTCTGATGGCTTCGAGATCTCTCAGATCATATGGTGTGTGTGTGTGTAAAAGCTTGACGTCTCTGCTTTGTACAAGGAAGGCTGGTTAGAGCTCCACACATTCCAGGAGGGCCTCTGTTGAATAGAATTGGCCAAATCAGATTAAAAACGCAATATCTATGGTGAAGGCTGCAAGCTGCCTGCTCAGAGATTCCACTGATGTGAACCAGAAGTTCCTTGCATGTGGTCAGGCCCTAAATTTGATACTGGAATTTAAAAACAAATTAAGATTCCCATGTAATATTGACTGCTTTTTTGCCTTTTTTTTTTTTTTCCAGAGTAAAAGATTTTACAGCATGAAATGCTATATGCAGTGGTTACATGAGTCCAAGTAATTGTACCAATTATATAATTTGATATAATTGCACTAATTACATAAACACATAATAATGAAATATAAGTTATTCCAAGAGCTAAACTGGAAGAACATTAAAGAACCTAAATCTGCTCCCACTTATTCTAGTACAAATCAGAAACAATTCCCTTGAAATCAATGAAGTTACCCAAATAAAATTGGCCCCTACTACTACAAGCAGGCATGTAAATCCAGCTTTTAGTTCAAGGTTACTGACCAGGCAAGCAAGTGAAAGCTACTGGGGCATTTTGTACTGATGCAGATTGCTAATTCCTGGCCAAATTGCAGTGTATGTAGGGAGATTCATGACAAAGTTAGATGTCTTGCACTCCTGATCTGTCACCCAGCATGTGTGGGTTTTGCTAAAACTTTTAGCTGCTTATTCTAAAGGAAAAATTACTTTTCTAAGAAATACTGAGAACTGAGAATGTGCTAGGCCCAATCAGGAATTCCAGAAAACGGGATTCAGGTGTGTCTTTACTCATATGGGTGCTAGCCTGAATTACATCTGCAGACTTTAGGGGAGTTACTGTAGACTGACATCAGTGTTAACTGAAAAAGACTCCCCTCTTAGACAAAAAATTGTATTTCTGATCCATTTTGCAAAATGTTCTCCCACCCTTTCCAGTAGAAACCACTCCATACAAAAATTAATCCTTATGAAGGATGTGTTTGGTGAGGGGTTTCCTTCTTCTCCAGTGGCAGGGCAAGTGCAGCAATTAATTTTCAGCTGCTGAGTTCATCTCTCACAAGTGACAAAGCAAAGGTGAGAGCTGGCAATTTTGGAGCAGGTGTCTATTATGTGTGGAAATACGTGATGTATGCAGAGTTAATCCGACAAGTGCTCTGTTGCATCAAATTGTGACAGTCACCCTGTTCACACCATCCCCATTAACAGCAGTGGGAGGTCCGGGATGGGGTTTTGCCTGTGTTAGAATATTTTAAAGGGTGAAGATTCTCCAGCTCCAGAGATTGATTCTGTCACATGATAGAAAACACTGATTTAGCATTTACAGAATTGAGTTCAAAACCTATCAAAGACAAGTGAGTGTCACCAAGTCACCTTTGGGTGGGTGGGTATGGATGTGACCCAGCTGGCTTTTGAGGTAGAGTACCTAACCTGGCATAAAACAATTAAACTGGATGATCAGTTTTATAAAGATGGGAATGACAGATGGGAAAACCCCAAAATTTTTGAAATGCAGCCATCACACTTGGGCATCTCATTTTTCATTTCGTCTGATTTAAAAAATGCAGGAGGTGGAAGCTGCACAAAGCGGAATTCCTGCATTCCCCTGTAGAAAGCTGGCAAGAGCAGTAGCTTTGTCATATCTCTGAAAAAATCAAACTCAAACTGTCTCAGATTGGTCCTACAAAATTAAAGATGATTTTATTTCATTCTAGCCTTAGAAATCTGTGTGACAGGGTTGCTGTTAGCACCAGGATACAAGAACACCTCACTATCTGGTAGAATGCCCAGGGCAGCAAATGACTCCATACTGCAGAAAGCTCCAAGCATGTTCAGTTCACATTGATTTCTAGAGTCTCTTTCACAAAATAGAAGGACCTGGGAGCTTAGACTATGATCCAGCTCTTCCCACTATCAGATGATGCCCCTCACACTGTCCTGATATTCATGCTCTTCCTTACATTTCTGTTTCTGTCCCATAAACACCATGACTCTAAGCTACAAATCTAGGAGCAGAAAAGGCAGGGGCAGGAGAAGCTGGGAAAAACTTCTACTAAGAAAAGGGGTGCTTTTTGATGGCCTCTGTCAAAGAGTTCAGAATCCTGAGCTTGCTTGTGGGTTTGCAGTGGGATGCAGAGCATTGCCTGTTTCTGCATCTCGCTCCTGGCCAGCCCAAGCTTGAAGCATCCTGGCTGCCAGTAGTTTCCTGTTCCTCAGGGCTGCAGGACCAAATCCTTTGCTGAGACATCCTGGTCTCCTCCTGAGCACAGGAGTCCCAATGTCCAATGCAAGGCTTGGCTTTGACCCCAGGAACCAAACACTTTCAATTAAGAACAAAACCTAACTGGAGCCAGCCTCCAGGGCTTGGCATTTCAATGGGCAAGTTTTCTTAATATATCCCATTTTTTAAAGGGCTGCCCAGGCTTATTTATAATTATGGTGTCATATTAGGGCAAATATGCCTTCAGAGTGAAGGGATAGGTATTGGCTCCTGATTTCAAGGGGCATTTATTGAACTCATCAGTAGCACATTTGACCCACAGAATGAAAATCAGAGAGAAGGTTGCTGAGAGGTGGAGCAGCAACAGTGAGTGGTTAGTGGCTTTGACAATCAATGTGCAGCTCGAGGTGGTGAGAAAGCTGTGAGATATTAAAAAAATTTGATCTGGAGGACAAAGTTCTGGGAAGCAGACTGTTGACACAGTGACAGCAAATTACTCTTACAGGTCTCCCATGTAACCCCAGTGCCTGCCTGTGAGGAGAGCTGGGCAGAGCTACACTTGAATGTGAATTGTAACTAGAACCCATCATTAGTTGCATGATCCTGCTTCTTGAACACTTTTCAGGTTTCAGGGTCAAAGCTAACATTTGCTAAGTCAACTGAGGTCCTTCTGTCAGCTTCAGCTGGCATTTGCTCAGATCTCCAGGAGGAAGAATTTATCTGTGAAGATCAATTAAATCGATACCTGGATATATGTGCAGCTGAGTACCTGAGTATTTCTCAACATTTTTGAGAGCTTGTTAGTAAAAGGGAGAGATTTTACTAAAAAGAAAATTTAAAAAAACCCCTTTTCTTAGTGTCAGCTAGTTTGGGGGAAAAAAAATTTAATCGAACTTACTATTGGTCTTTTATTCCTGGAAGTGCTTTCCACATAATTTTTTTTACTTTTTCTAAGCAGTCAGGGAGTGACCCAGAGAAGAAGTTACATTCTTACACAGCAGGTGAACCAGGAACTTGCTGTAAATGACCTGCAGGTATGCGGAACAGCGCTGTTCCTGCACCCAGAGCCCCTGCACTGCTGCAGAGAGAAAGCAGCAGATGCTTACATGTATAGACAGCAATAAAACTGGAGTGTAACATTTTTAGGATCGCAGCTGAGCTCTCAGACAAGGCTTTCTGCAATGACTAATACGACTACGGTCTAATGCGACAGTTCACCGTCTGCAGCCTATTCAGTCCTGAAAGTAAGCGAGTTCCTCCAGATGTTACACTCTGAAAAAAAAAAAAAAAAAAGAAAAAAAAAAAGAAAAAGCCCATCCAGTTTTCAATCTTTTTTATTTATTTAAACTGTACACAAATGTAAAATACTTCAACAGCAAATCTAAGTGAAAATTGTTTGGTTTTAAATTATTATGGAACAGAACCTAAAAGGAACTTTATTAAATAAACATAAAAATTGGATTTAAAGGATGCACATATTGTAATGTATTCTACAATAGTCACTTTTTTTTCACTCTACATTCCATGTGCGTATGGTATAGAAAAGACACTGAATAGAACAAACAGAATCCATTTTGTACCCTGAAACAATTGGTAGGCCTCGTGAGGGATTGCTCAGTATGACTACATGATATATGATGGCTTTGCCATCTCATAAAAATTATAACTAATATGTTGGCCTCTTTGGTTCCAAAATTTATGTATAATACATTTAACTGTATTCATTTTTTGCTGCTATAAAAATAACATTTTTTTCAAATGGCAGTTTTTGACTAATCATGCAACTAAATCAGTGCAAACATTAAAAGCAATCATTCGCTTTAAAAAAGAAGCAAAAGATTTAATTTCAAGTATAAAAAAATATAAAAAAGTCATATCATAAGTCCAGTTTTGTCTAGTATGGGTCAACACTTTAAATTGCATAGCTCATGCGGCACCTGTTTACCTAGATAGTGAGCAAAGATAAGTGCACTATCAAGTACCACTTTTCAAGGCATTGAAATTTGCAAGTGCTATTATACGTGCATTCAAGCAGTTTGCAAGTGCTATGCTGTATCATTATTTTCTGATCTTTATGGCCATCCTTGACACCTCCTGGTAAGGAAATTGAAAGCACTCTCCTCTCTCCTCCTTTCCAAGACTTGTAAAAATGTTCCTCGCCTGTTATTAAACGCACTGCATTTCCCAGAACGTCTCCACTCTGTCGCTGTCACTCCTCTCTAAGGTTCATTGGTTTAGCCGTGGTGGCCACTGCTTGTTTGCTCGTCCCCCACGTGACGCAGCCTTGCTGAGTTCCCCATTGAAGAACACAGATTGCAACTTTTGACTTTTTGTTCCTTCGAACAGTGAGAGATGCCAACAGTCAACACAGTCCAGATATGGTATCGATTCCCTTTTCCAAGACACGGCGGGTGTTGCCAACCATGGGTTGCTAGTGGGCAGTGAAAGCATTGGATCACGCCAGCCCAGCTTGTGACTCTGCAACGGCCAGGTGTTAGAAATACAGCAGTTTCTTACATGTCTGTCCCCTTCTCTCTCTCTCTCTCTCTCTCTCCCCGATGGAACCAGACGATTCCTTGCTGGAAGTGCTGTAGGAAGAAGCGGGTATCTGTGATGTTTATGTTTAGATAAATTTAAATTAAGAGGAAGTGATTGCCTCCCAAGGCAGGTGTCCTGCAGCTTCCTGTTAGACCTAAGAGGTGACAGTCAACTTTTTTTTTTTTTCTTTTTTTGTTTTTTTTTAATTTTCTAAGTTTGGTCATTTTGACACCTGCGTGCAAGAATACGTTGTGTTCTCACAGTCTGTGCTTTTGCCTGAGCAAAGGGAGCTCATTTCGGTCTGGCTTCGCCGGCAGGCGGGGAAACAGCTGCTCAGCCGTTCACTCGTACTGGCAGGCATTTAGGTCCATCGTCACTGGTCACTGACTTTCTCTGCTCATGTCCCTTTTCTGAGCTGCCTTGTGTGTGTGTGTGTGTCTGTGTGTATGAGCGCGTGTTTGTGTGCGTGCCCACATTTTGTGTGTGTGTGACTCTGTGTGTGTGTGTGTGAGTGTCTTTAAGATATTTCATAGCATTAACTTATAAGTGATAGAATATATAAGTGTCCATGATCCACAAACTGCCACTGTCCTGACACCAAAGTGAAATGATAATTTTTTTTCTTTTTTTTTTCATTTTTTTTTTGTCAAACTTTTCCACAGTGACTTTCCAACACTGATGCCTGGATACACAGTGAAACTTCCTCCAACACCATCTTGTACGGGAATGTTTCTCTCTCTCTCTCTCCCTCTCTCTCTCTCCCCCCCCAAAACACACCTTAAATCAAGCACAACCACATTCTTCCACAATCATATTGGGAACGTCCCTTTTCACAATGTTGTATTCATCATCAAAGTACAGCATTGACATTGTGCTAAGTTTGGTTGGAATGCAACAGGAGTTCACGGTGCCCGGGTTCAGCCCCCGCATTCGGTACTGATTCACGACAGCGGTGTGAAAGGAAGAAGCCGACCCCGGGACACCGGCCAAGTAGGCCGGGCAGCTCCCTTCACAGTAATTCCCATAGTAACCTGATGGTGCTATGATCCAGTCATTCCACCCAATGAGTCTAAAGTCAATGTAAAACTGTTGCCTGCAACATAGATTGGTCCTGCCATCGCACTCCAGGCCTCTTTTCCGGATCCTGTGTTTGTTATCGGCGAGGCGGGCTTGCACCACTAAAAAAGGCCGGTGGGATTCCTCCCCGGGGTCCACATAAATTGGCAGCACTGAATACTCTTCACAGCCCTCACATTGAACATCCAAGTTCAGTCTCCTTTCTCCTCTCTCAAACAGAGCCTGGATCGCCTCTGTCATGGGAAAAGTGTGCCAACCACTTCTTTTGAGATCAACTTTCTTTTCAACCACATTCCACTTGTTGCTAGTGTCCGGGTCTTGGAAATAGACTTTGACTCTTACTTTTCGCCTGCTGCCTTTCTCTAAGACATATGGAAGCAGCTTCAAGTAAAGCCACAGGCTGGCTTGAACGACAAACAAGTTCTGGTTCCCTTCATTCGAGATGAAGAAATAGAGGCGGACTCTAGATGAGGCCAGATCGTCTGCAAGATAAGGAGAGATCAGCAAGATTAAGTCAAAAAGGAAATGTTAGCTTGTGTGCCTTTCTGGATTCAGGGACAACGCTAGAGCACGGCAGATCGAGCGAACGGCGACGGGGCTGTGCCAGTCAGAAGGCATGCACTGCATCAGATATCCCCAATTTGCGATCAGAATTAATTGAAAAGGGGACTTCCCACAACAACCTTCAACATGGGGCTGTAGTCGGATGTGTCAGATCCGCAGACATCAGTAAGAGCTTTCCAGAATATATGTTTTTTCCAGAAAGCCAGATTTAAAGACGCTACTGCGGCACCTTGAAAAAAACGGCACTAGGACTAGGACTCTGCAATGTCATCAGTTTAAGAATAGTTTTAACTTTCAGCTACCTGCCAATTCTCATGGGGAGAGCTCTCTCAATAACCACTAAAACACCAATGCCAAACCAGGGATTTTGTTTCGATTTGCACATATTCTCGTCGCGGTTTAAAGGAGAGGATTCACGAGACACAACGGAAAATATTTCAGTAATGTGCCTGCTTGTCCAACAGATCAAGCTAACCCCCACTTAGTCTGGTAGAATATCTGCTATTATTAATCATTTCGATCTCTGCCTTTTCTCCCCGAAACGATGAACTCCCATACGAGGCAAGGCAATGAAGCGGTTGTTCCCGCTGTAACGCCGTTATTGGCTGTTCTCAATACGCTTTTCAGCAACACCAGAATTAAAGGAGAGAAATTGTCACAGAAAACCAAATGTCACCAAATGTCTGACATAACCCCTTATTTGTAAACAGAAGAGCCTGCTGCATGAAATATTTCAGAAACACCAGCGGCCTTCCTGCAATTTTGTACTGTAAGTCCTAACTAAATTTGGCGTAGGTGATAAATGTGCCGGCCTTTATGGCGGAGACCATAATTCTGGTCCCTGAATCAAAGCATCCCAATCGCTATTTAAAATTATTGCTGGAAAGGCATTTTATCATCTGCCCTTATCGGTTTTGCTTCCGTCTGTACAGAGCTAAATGTAGATCGTTTCTGCCTTTTCCTTCCCTAAGAATCTTTAGCATTTTTGTCAATCTCTGAATGGGATTTTTTGCGTAGTCGGTTGTCTTCATTTGTTACCCTAGATGCCTTTCAAATGTGCCTCCAGAGCCCATTCACTACCTTGTAATAGTTCAGTGACAAAAATTTTCACTGTGTTTGTCTACGTTTTACATAAAGTCAATTTTGGAAGTGTTACAAAAGACAGTGATTGACTGAATACCAAATGGAAGTACAAGCCCACCCCCAATCTCCCAACAACATCCTATTAAAAAATAATAACCCCCAAAATGTACACTAAGAAAGCCTTTTGCATGTTAGTAAATACACAACTTTTTCGTAAACTGTGGTGACAGTGACAGAAAAAGAACAGTACGGTGCTGCTGCACCGATCCACATCACTTGTGTTGTGTGAGATTGTGTGCGCTCATAAATTTTGTATGTGAATATAACAAGCATATGTATAATGCAACAGATCCCATAGATACTGTAAATGTATATGCCTTTGGTAAGTGGGAGGGTAGATAAAGAAGATGAGTGGGCAGCATACAGGATAGAAAGAGATTTATTTTGTGGACAAATGATATATAGATGCCACAAGAAGATACAGAAAAATGAACCAAGCGATAGAGCGATGAAGGAAAGGAGAGATGGGCAGATAGACAGGAGAGAGGTAATTTGCAGAGTGATGGCGTTCCAGCCAGATGTGCAAAGTTCACAGGTACAGTGGTTAAACTACTGGAAAGCTGTGCTGAAGGGATTCAGTGACACATAACTGCAATGGCTGGACAGGACTGAGATGGCTGGTACCGTGGGGATGGAGGGCAGTTAGTAAACAGTCTGACAGACAGAGAGGAGGCAGACACACTTGGTAGGACACCGCATGCAGTGGACAAACAGACAAGGCCAATACTGCAAATGAAAGCTAAATAAATGGGAAACAAACGGAAAGAGAGGATGGGCAAATGCAAGCCTCAACAGACAGATGCAGGCAGTGAACCAGATGAACGTGCAGAGCAGATAGACAAGGCAAGGGATGCAAGAGATGGAGCGGGACAGGCAGAGGAGGGACAGTGGGACACGCAGGGACGGAGACGAGCCCCGGCGCAGCTGGAAGGACCGCCGGAGGGGAGCCAGGGGCACAGAGGCTGCGGAGGGATGGAGGGACAAGAGAGGGGAGCTGCAGGGCACAACCCAGGGAGAACCGAGGGGCACAGGGGCACAAGCAGGGAGGACGGCAAGATGCGGGCAGGGCCAGGGCGAGACGGTGCGGGACAGAGGGGAGAGCGAACGAGCGGAGGACAAGCGAGTGAGCTGGGGGGCCAGGTGCCTGTACCAGGCAGAAGGACAGGCGGGGTGCGCAGGGGGCCAGGCGAGGGCAGCCAAGGGTCAGGCGGGCGGAAAGGGAAGGTGGGCAGGAGGACAGGCAAGGCGAGAGGAGAGACTGACAGAGGTCAAGCAGGGGGACTGACAGGGGTCGGGCAGGGGGTAATGACAGACGGGGCGAGGCAGGACAGGCGGGGAGCGCGGCAGGGCAGGGGCCGCGGGGGGTCGGGCAGGGGGCGCGGGCGGCGGGGAGCGCGGCCGGGCGGCGCCCACCTGTCTCGGCGAAGCTGATGATCTCGGAGACCGGGTCGTGGGCCGGGGGCCCGGCGCTCGCCTGCCCGTCCAGGCTGGGGATCTCCACGCGGCCGTCCTCCCGCACCTTGCCGGCGTGCAGCTTGCGCAGCGCCGTGACCATGGCCGCCTTGGGCACGGCGTGCGTGATGTTGGGCCGGTCCCGCATCTGCAGCCGGCTCAGGATGTGCCTCTTCACCGCCTCCAGGAAATCCCCGTCCACCTTGCCCGGCTCCTCGGGCCGCCGGAAGCCGCAGGAGGTGCATGTGTCCTGCGGGGAGCCGCCGGCGGGGGCCGGCGGGGTCGGGGTGGCCGCGGCGCCCAGCAGGAGCAGCCCGCAGGCCAGCAGCGCGGCCAGCACCCCCCGGCGAGCCGCCCCGTCCATGGCGGAGGAGCGGGGGGCCGAGCTGGGGGCCGCCCCGGAGCGCCGCAGGGAGCCCGTCTGCAGGCAGCGCCGCTCCGAGCGCTCCGCGGCGCGGAGGGGGCGGTGGCAGCCAAGCTGGGGGGCCGCAACCGCTCCGCGCAGGGGGGGAGCCGCGGCGGAGGGAGGGGGCGCCCGGGGAAGCGGCGTGTGCCGCCGGGGAGGCGGAGGGGGGAGGCTGCACGCGCAGGCACCGAGGGCGAAGTTGGCGGCGGGGGGGGGGAACAGGCTTGGCGTGCACGGAGAGAGAGCCCGGCTCCACGGGGGAGGGGGACGGCAGCAGGTGAGGGGGTGGCTGCGGAGCCCGGGGAGGAGGGAGGGGGAGCGGGGAGCGAGCCGGAGGTGCGAGGGGATCCGGGGAGCAGGGGAGAGGCGGCGCCGCTCTGCCCCGGTGCCCCGCGTCGCTTCAGAGGGGCATCCCCGGGCGCAGCCGCTCGTGGTCCATCGCTCGCTTCGGCAGGTCCGGGCGGGCCGCGGAGAGGAGCTCTCTAGTCCGGCGTCATTGAGGGGGGCCAGGGAGATAAACGAAGCAGATTTATATACAATCCAATTTATAGCCTGGAAGGAGGGGGGGTGGGAGAAATGCCACTTGTACCCCCCCGCCCACTCCGCCCCCGCAAGACAATCCGTGGGTGCAGGTCTCTGAGCAGGTCGGCTCCGCGACGCTCGGCTGTCCCCCTTCAGCGCCCGCTGCCTCTCAGCGTGCCATCAAAGTTGACCCGGAGCATGGCTGGGGAGGGAGCCGGGGGCGGCGGGCGCCGGCAGCTCCGCCGTTACGAGTCTTCTCCCCCCGCCGTCCGTCCCGCTGATTATTGGCGAGATGCTTTTATTCTGGACGCGGCGCGGAGGGTCCGAGTGCGGCGCGGGTGCGGTGGCGGCGGCCGGGGACCCCCGCGGCGGGCAGGGCAGGCAGGGCAGGGCAGGGAGCGCAGGCTGCGCAGGGAGCGCTCACTGCGCGGAGCCCAAGGGAGAACGGCGCGGTCCCGGCGATCCCAGGAGAAGCTGCGCGGATCCTCTCGGTCAGACCAGCTCTTCGGCTCGCTCCCTCGCTTGCTCTTTTAAACAATATCTCCCTTGTTGGTGGTTTGGGTTTTATTATTATTATTGTTATTATTATTTTAAGTGTGATTTTTGTTGTTGTTGCCGCTGCCGCTGCTCCAGTTAATCTGTCTCCCTCTCTGCGTCTTTTTGATCTTTCGCTCGCCTTGTGCTGGCTTGAACGCCGTGTTTTGTTTTGTTTGGGGTTTTTTTGTTTTGTTTGGCTTTTTGGTTTTTGTTTTTGTTTTTTGTTTTTCTTTTTTTTTACGCGTCTGATGTTCCCTCTCGGATCCGCAGTGAAAGGTCTCGGGGAAGCTGCTCGCTCCTCGTTTATCTTCTCCGATCTCCTCCTGCTAATTTTTCCCCCCTGCAAAATCACGACATTGTGGCACTTTCTACTGAAACTTTTATACAGGAGTTAAAACCACGTGGGAACTCCAACCTATAACAGAGACGCCATGGGTTCCTCACTATTTAGGAGATTAAGTTAAGTCTTTTGCCCCCTGGGCTATTACAGTAACTTCCTGATGTGGAAATATTAACTATGCTGTTTCTTTAACTCCCCCCGTCGCCTCCCTCCCTCCCGGTTCCTGCAAACACACCCACCGCACACGGGCTCGCGTCCCTGGCCCGCCGTCCGGCAGATGGACAGACGGACAGACGGACTCGGAGCGGCTGCAGCTCTGGCCCCTCTCCCGCCCCGGCCGGGGGATGGATGCCCCTTCCTCCCCTCCCCCGGTGCTCCTTGCCTTTTAAGCACTTGAAAGAAGAAGTCATTAGAAACTTTACCGTCGGTTGGCTTTGCGACGGGACGGGTTTCTGTTTGTTTGTTTGAATGGGCCGGGCAGCCGGGGCGGGTGCCGGGCCGTGTGTGTTTTCCGTGGGGCCGGAGGGAGCGGAGCCTGTCGGAGGCAGCGGGGGGAGGGGGCCGGGGCGGCGGAGCCGGGAGGGAAATAACGGGACCGGCGCTCCCGCAGCCGTGCCGGGAACCGACAGCAGCGCCGGCCCTGCCCGCGCCCGGGGAGCGCCTTTTCCTGCGCGCCTCGGCGGGGCAGCGCCGGGCTTGGGCGGGGGTGATGGGGACCGGGCAGCGGGGCACAGGGGCACAGGGGATGGCCCGACACCCCCGCGGGGGGCAGCAGGACTCCCGCCCCGCTCCCGCCAGAAGCCCTGCCCGGGGGCGAGCGGCCAGGACGGCGGGCGAGGAGGCGGGGGAGAAGCCCGGCGCTCATCGGCGGCCGCGGCAGCGCCGAGGGGTCACCGCCGAGGTGTCACCGCCGAGGTGTCACCGCCGAGGTGTCACCACCCCCCCCCCCCGGGCCGGGCCCCCCCCGGGCCGCGCTCACCTGCGCGGGGCCCGCGCCCGCCGCCGCACGGGAAGCCTGGGCCGAGGGCGCCCCCTCTGGGCCGCGCGGGGAAGAGGCGGCGGGGCCGGGCGGGGTCACCGGGGCAGCGGCACCGGGAGAGGGACGGGACAGGGATGGAGACAGGGATGGGGACAGAGGGACGGGGATGGCGTCCCGCGCGAACCCTCGGACGCACGGGAGGACCCGGCCGTGGAGGCGCTGGGGATGTTTCCGCGGGCCGGGCCGGGCTGTCAGGTCCCGCTGGGGCCGGGGATGGGGATGGGGCCCGAGCTCTGCGGTGGGTGAAGGAGCACCTTGGGTTGAGAGCACCGGGGGGTTGCCGCCCCTTCTAATCTACTCCTTCCTTATTTTTATTTTTTTCCCTTTTCTATCTTTTAAATAACAGAGGAAAATCTACCTTCAGGAACGAAGACAACTCTCAAGACCTTCATCTCTTTCACCGGGCCAGATGGTGCTTTTCAAGGGGCAGATGCAGGACACACAAATTTCAAGCATGACAGCAAAGAAGTCCCTTCTGCCTGTTTCATTTTGTGGAAGAAGAAAAGAATAAAACTTCTCATAGATGGCTGGACTGCATTCACATGAGCACTGTTAGCTGTCACTAATACAGGCAACTCAGGAGTGTGAAGAGGGTCAAGTGGAGGATCAGCTCATTACTGTGATTTAAGAATGGAGGGGATGAATGCTATTCTCGTCATAAATATTTTCTTTCTTGTTCTGTACTGCAAAAGGAAAGACATTTAATGCTGTGCTTCAAAGTCACATTGCAAACCCAATCTCATTTTTCATGTTGGGTTTAATGTAAACAAAGTCTAATTGCATATACAGTTTTGTAAATCCTCAGCATCACTGGAGCTACCCTGATGAGAGATCAGAATTAGGTACAGTATTTCCTCCCTGCCAGTAACAGGTTTTGAATGGAAAGCCTGGAATGTAAAAAAAGAAATAATGCTAAAAATCCAATCACTCTGACATCCTGTGAGCTAATAAGAGCACGTGAATGCAACAAGCTTAGTACTTCACAGTAATTAATTTGACAGCAAAGAGCTAACAAGAAAACAACAGGCAGAGCAGTGATGACTGGTTCATAGAGGTCACTGTCAAACAAGAAATAGGTGCTAACACAGTCCATCTCCCTTTGGAAAAAAACATTTCATTGCCCCAGTGAAAATGAAATGCCAAAGAGGGAAAATATCATGGACTTGATGGGGATAACAAATCTGGGAAGGTCTTTCTAGCAGTAAAACAAGGTAGAGGTTTCCCTTTTTACATATGGGGATTTTTAATCATCCCTGTTACTCACTGTAGTGGCATGTTTTGGCTTTTGCTTTTTTTTTTCCCCCCACTTCTCTTTCTCAGTTAGCCAAAGCAATTTTGCATATTCAAATATTGGGAAGACTTATCTTCTCTCACAATTACTAACAAACTAATACTCTAATAACCTCTATTGTTATTTAAAGTGTGTCCAACACAGCATTCTGGAGGCAGTTCTCACACAATGGTCTTTCTCTGGCTTCCTCCTAGAGAAGAACTTAATCAAACCTCAGATGCTTTCAGGCAGAAGAGCCTTCAGGGAGAGCAAACAGGGTTAACAAAAAAAATGTGCCATCTGATTTCTAATCTTGCTCAGGGAGCATGGCCTATTGATTGAGCCATAAAGCTCTGTTAATTTTAAGATTTCCTCAGCTTTCAGTTCTTTCCCTTGGGCATAAACTTGTTGCTTACACACAGTGGCTGAACCATCAGGGAAAGGGTAACTTCACATTCCCCCCCACTCTGCTCTCTTCCCCTCCTCCCCTCTATTCTATTTGTTCTGAGCTCATCTGCGTGAGGATACATTTTCACACACACCTTCTCAAACCGGCTGCTATTCATCTGATTCAGGGTCATGCTTTTCCATACATTAAATGCCGGGGAAAACTGGGAAGGAAATGGCTGGGATTTGTGCTTGACGGGCAAGCACACGATTAGCCAGGGAGCCCTGCTGTGAGAAAGTACAGCGTCGGAGGGTATTTTCTGTGGAATCATCAAGTCTCATGACTGGAATCTGATGCCTATAAAAAGCTGGTAGTATAAAGAAAACAGTATAAACTGAGATTCTCAGGCAGTGTAAATCGGCATGTTCCTGAGACATCCAACTGCTCCAGAATCATGGAACAGGTCAGCTTGGAAGGGACCACCTGTGGGGTCATCTGATCCAACCTCCCTGCTCAAAAAGGGTCTTCCTAGATACAACTTTTTCTTCCTGTATAACCTAGATATTTGCTTATGCACTCTTTTCTCAGGGGTAAGGATACAGAAATCACTCTTGGAGAGGCCTGTCAGTGCAGCCCTGAGCTAGAGACTGAGCAGGCAGCGATGGCACAAGGGAGCTCCCCCAGTGCTCTGTGTTTCCACCATGCCCTCAGTGGGACCATGAACAATTTACATTAATGAAGGATCTAGCCCTTCACCTTTAGCTAAAGCACTTTTTATGGTCTTAAACCATTAATAATATCTATTAGGTAACCTTACCAATCCCTTTGAGGTAGGATTTTCTCTACTGTACTGATGGCTGAACTGAATAAAAGCTTCACATATGAGAGGGCTGGTTTGCACTAGAAATGCTTCTTCTTTGATAACCAGCAAATACAAGTTTTACTAGCACAAGCATTTTTTTCTGCAAGCGTTTCCCAAATAAAATAGGCTATACTGGCAAAAGCACTTTTTTTTTTTTGCTCATATAGCTGCATCTATATGGGGGATTTTTGCACGTAGTGAAACGCAATCTGTTTTAAATGGCACTTCAGAAGAGCATTGCTATCCCACAGAAGTTTCAAGGCTAGACCTTGAAGTATATACTTCTGCCTCATATCTGAAAGAGCTTTTTACAAGGTAGCCATTGTCATCTTGCAGGAAACACAGAGAAACTGAGACACACGGATACAGGGGCAGGCTGGGAGTGCTGTGCTCTATCTGGAATTTGTATTCATTACATTCTTTAGCTTCAGATGAAATTATGTATCCGTAATCAGACTCATTTCTCACTACACAAAATTACTTCTTGAACAACTGTGACAAAGACAGTGGATGTTTCAAAAGCAGCATAATTCTGTATAAAAGAAAAGTCCTATCGAAAATCAGGTAGGTAAATGTCATTCTGAATGACCTAGACATTTTCTGAACTGTCAAAGGTAGACCCAACTCATGAAAAATTAAGAACACTAAGAGGTTAATCTGGCTTCTTTGTTCCTGCCCATGCTTCCTTAATTGAAAACTGTTTGTTTAACAGAGTTTTGCTCTCTAAAAGAAAGGGTCCTACTCTTAACAGCACTTAGAAAAAGAGGGGTTTAGCACACAGAAACAAAAGACCTGACCAAACTGGGAACTCTTAGTCTAAAGCAGGTACAATGAGAATCTGCAAGATGAGTCAGAGAGAAATATAGTAGAGCCCTCAACAGGTTTTGAAGAGCACCTATTAAATGCCAGCTTTTAGCACAAGTGTCAAGCAGGACGGGGGACATGAGGGGCACAGCAGGACAGGGGGGCAGGAATATACTCACAGCCTCAGCCTCCTGCTCCCACTGCACCTGCTTCAGCGTGGTTGGAGTCCTGCTCCCCTCACCTCAGCTACCTTGCTGTGCTTCATGGGCAATGTGTTGACTGATTGATCCTCTTCAGTCACCCATCCATGCTCTGGGAAGGTTTGCAGCCGAGCCCCAGGTTCACTGTAGGGAATGAAGCGTGGCTGAATCTCGTGCCCGTGGTGCAGTGCAGTCAGGTCCCTGCTTCAGGCAGGTATCTGCACATGGCAGTGTCCACTTGCCAAAAGGGCTGACTTCAGGGATGTGCTCCAGTCTCCAGAGTAAAGGGACCAAGCACCATCGAGTGGATATCCTATGTGATATTCAAGAGCTCTCTGCTGCTTGTTGACGGCCCACAGTGTTCTTGTTTTCCTCGCACAGTCTGTCCTCTGCAGTCCAAAGCCGTAGCCTCATAACCAGGCAGTGACTTCCTCTGAAGTTGCTTATATTGACCTAAATAGGTTGGGGCGGGTGAGGACACACAGAGAACATGAAAAAGCTGTGCTGGTTGCCCAACAAAGAAGTGTCTGCTTTGTGGTGAGCACTTTTAACATATAAGCACTTTTAACATACTGTAAAGAACATGATTTTCATGTTTGTTTAAGTTCACACCAAAAGGCTTGCAAAGTAGCAAAGAGGGTAAAAATAAAATCTGCATTTAAGTGGTAAACAAAATAGTTAAAACTTGACTTTTTGTAATTTGGACGCTACTTACTGAGGCAGCACATTTAAAAGTCCACAGGTGCTTTTTTTCTGTACATCACTCATGATTGATGTATCTGAGAGATTTAGAAAATGAACCTTAGGATGGAGCAATGTTAAAATCAGCTTTCCTGAGAAAAGCAGTGATTATCAGGGAGTGGTAACAAGATGGAGATGTTTCCCTCCAATTTTAAATGAAGATCAGAAGCAAAAAATGGCTGGTAGCTTTGCAATGCTGTAAGAGAAATGGAGTACTCGAGTCATGTCACAATGGACAATCAGTAGCACTCCATGAGTACCTGAACATAAACTACCTTTTTTCTTTTTCTCCCACAAGCAAATAGCACAATGGAGAGGAAATATCTATACCTGCTTCCTGTGGACAGGCTGCAGCCAGGACTCCTGGGCTTAGGCCTGAATTTCTCTTTCTTTACCCCATTTTTACTAGCTGTAAGTTAGGATGACAGCATTCAGTCCTATGTAAGTTGCTTTGAAATGAAGAAAAGAGGCATACAAGAATTCATCTTTTCCGTGGAGCTTGACACAAACAGCATGGCCTTGGTACTGTTTGTCAAAAGTAATTTTCAATCTGTTCATAGTTAAATTGCACAGTTTTGTTTCCATGAATCTTATTATATTAAACCAAAACTGTTGTGCAGTTCAGCTGTTTGCAAAAGAATGTCAGAGTGAGATTGAAAGATGATGGTGACATGATTGACTCTGCTAGAGCCAGGATCAAGGCACTCCTGTAAGTGCACCAAAGTGCCCCAGTTTAAGCAATGAGGCTCTTCCACTGGGGCAGAGCAGTAGTACTGTCACAGTTAGTGGAATTCTACAGGTTTATCCCAGCTGAGAGCTGCCCCACACAACTCACGCTCATCTGCCCAGTTCTATTTACCACTGCAGGCCTCTAGCCAGAATGTCAGACTGCCTCACCCACCACATTTGCTGCATGGACACTGGCCCCAAGCAAGGTCCTGTGCTACCACACAAAATCACAGGAGAAGGTTATTAGCAAAAATTTCTGAATCACTTTCTGCCCTGCTCAGTATCTATCAGTCATAAATCAGTGCCTGAACGTTCTATGGGATTAAAACAAAATGGGTTGCAAATGCTGTACGACTTGGGTGCTAACCTCTGCCATTTCTTCCAAAGCACGTGAAAAAGCACTTACACTGTGACAGCTTTTTCACTCTCCAGGCTACAAGCAGGTCTTCTTGTTCTGTTATTTCCCTGCCATGATCTTCTCAGAAGTGGGGGAGCTTATTAATAAAGAATAACCCTAAAACTTCTCCACAGCCGTTTGCCATTTCTGAGTAATAGTCTTGCCCCCTCAGTGTTTACAGCTGTGGTTGAGATACTTACCAAGAACACGATTAAGAATAAATTATAATATGTGGAAATATTACTGTGAAATATACTGATACTATTATACCAGGATAAGAAAACAAACCACCACTTCAGAGATGGCAAGAGCAGAAGCACACGGATCATGCTAAGCAGACGTTGGGTCTAACAAACCTACACAGGTACTGAAATGTTAGCAGAGTGCAGAGCTGCAAGAGGAAAATGTGTTGTTCTAGGGTTTTTTTGCTTAAAAGATGAGAGAGAGGGCCTAGGGGAGGGGAATGCATGAAAAAGAAAAGGATGAACTTTTTTTTCTTGGCTACTCCACATGGGGTTTTCCTCTGTTTAAATGCTGAAGGACAGAAAGATTTTAAATTAAAATCTTAATAAATATAGCCCTGAGGCTAGTAACATTATTACATCCAAGATGATTACAGCAACCAAGCCACAAAATACATATATATATTTATTTGAAGCATAATAAGCCTCAGTATTTAGTTAGAAGAAGGCTAGGCACCTAACTGACTTCCAAACTACTGAATTTTCCATTCCACTCTACCAAAAGTATAAATCAACACGGCATCTGGTTTGCAGAGTTTGTTTCATTTCTGTACAAGATAACATTATTACTACTTATATTTTAGATACACATATATATTTTTCAGATCATATGCATGAGAGTTGGGAGGAAGAAACCCAAGTTTGCAATAGGAGATATGGATAATTATTCAACTTCATTGTGAAAGAGGGATCTAGGTCCCCCAGATTGCTCGAGTGAGGCATGTTTTCCTTGAGACATTTGCCTTTTCCAGTTGATCCTAGTCTCAATATAAGATTCTGCGCTCTCTGTGTTTGTGTAGAGTGTTGGGGGGTTTTTAATTATGGAAATTTTTTAATAAAGGATACAGGGAAAATATGGGATACAAAGAAAAGGATACAAGCTGATAAAGATGATTAAATCATAGAGCGACTGCGGAGTGGGTCATGAAGTGTTATAATCCCCAACTCCCCTCTGCTTTCTGCCTCAATGTGTTAATGCATCACACTTTAGTACAGTGACACTTTCAGCCCTAGGTGGAAATTCACACATGATGAAGAGGTGGAGGAGGATTTCCAGATGGTCAGACCTCAGGGAGTGCGAAAAGGTGGGGGGAGGAAGGGAGAAACTGCTGAAAGGAATCGGACTTTGGTCACATCAGTAATTTCCAGCTGAAAATGGAATATTAAAAAAACCACCCAAACCCCCAAAAACAATCACCAAGGATCCCATACCGGGGCCAGGTGCATTCAGGTTTGGACATTATGTGTGATAAATCCTCACCAATACTGGTTGTGAAAGATCCCTAGGAAACATTGGTTTATTTGTGTGCAGCAGAAAGGTGTGAGCTTCATTTCTTTGGCCAAATTTTATTGTTGGTACTAAAGCACCCTGACACAGACCCAATTAGTTGTTTTATTCTCCACAATTCCACTTTTCTTGAGGTTATTGTAAACTGGTACTTGCTCTGAATTGTGCACAAATTTTCACTCCATCAGATGCTGCATCCTTTGGGACCCTCTTCTGCAGGGCCACCTCTACAAGAATAGTGAAGGGCACTGAAAGAAAATGCAAGGCCTGCATCCAGTTGGTCCCATCACACCCCAAAACAGGCCCCACTTTCCCTTTAGGGGAGCATAAGGCAGCAGCTGCTATCACACAGCTGGACTTCTCTAAGACAACCTCATTTACTGTAGTCTTTCAGGGAGAATGGGAAGGTTGTCACAGGCCAGAGTTCAAGGGGTCTGGTCCTTCAGGGTGAGAGGTGCTAGAACTGTATAAAGAATTAGCAATAGATGGTATTTTGTAGAGCCACAGCTTTTTCCAGATGTCAGGGTTAGAGAAAATTCAAGATAACCAGTTATTTAGGCATCACAGTACCCCTGTATTTTGTGTATGTGTATTAAAGGTAGTCTCTCTAATGACATAAAAACTGAGCATTAGGTATGATGGCTCCAACTGCATTTCTAAGGGCTCTTGCTTCATTCAGCTTCAGGTGTTCCTTGGGTCATAGACATTTCCCCTACCACAAAATGTGCACTCAAGCTGCCAATGGTGTGCAGTCACACTGGAAAGGTGCTTTTATTTAATATCATCAGTACGATTGCATGCTATTTTCCTATATTTCCTGGACAGCAACTAAGTAAATTGACCACAGCCTGGTGAACTGCTGGGACAAATATCATGAGAAATAAGGATGTTGCACAGATTTCACTTTGGGGAAACATTTGTTGGATGTCCAATCCCTGTCATTCCCAGTACAAATCATGTTGTGTGTGCAAGTCAGGACAAAGTTCAAGGAGACAGAAGACACTTATTCAACTTCTGCTAGAGCAACTTCAAATTTGTGAAATGAGTGGTTTTAATTGATGCTGAATTCCTACCCCCATTAATTGACTTTCTATGTTAAAATCACTTGTGTCATAGCAAAATACAAAGAAACCTTGAGCATCTGATGTGGTAGTCACTTCCATGAAGATATATGTAAAATGCCCAGGTGCCTTTTGCTGGCTTTAGTGGCAAACGAAAGGCCTCCAAGCCTTGTAAAGCCTGCAGCATCCATCTCGGACTACAGTCCCTTACAATGACTGGATGAACATCTCCAACTTTCTTCCCTAAGGACTCAATGCAGCAGGTGTTTTCAGTCTGCCCACCTTCCAGATCAGGTGTCCAAAAATGCAGCAATAAATATATATTTTTTTTTCTTCCCTGTTTCTAAAAGAGCTCGAGGTGGGTGGAGGATATGGGCGTAGGCTATTTTTATTCATACCTTAATTTAGTCAGTAGTCCAATGGTTCATGAAGGAGAGCTGGGCCCAGTCTTCTTTTCTGCCTGACAGGAGTCCCAGGGAGCATGAGAGGCAGCTCAGGTCTTCTCAGAAGGAGCAGGCCATGGGGTGGTGCAGGGACAGGACCACTCCCCAAGCCTCCAGTTGAGTCAGTGCGAGACCAAAGGGAGCAGGAACCCACAACTCCATAAATAGACAGTTCAGAGAGCCACAAGCCCAGGCCTCCCTTCTTCTCTGCTAGCCAAAACATTTGGAATTAACTAATTCACATGAGACCAGCTATAAGAGGATGGAAGCAGTCCCCTCCCTGGCACCAAGCATACCCTGGTAAGCGCACTCTGCTGGGAGAGGAGACATACACATTCCCCGGGGCAGGAGGGAATTGAGCCATGTGAAATTCCCCATGTTCGGCACTAGCCTTTTGAGCGCCGAGCACAGTGTATACAAAACACTGCTGTGCTGCCAACCACCCTGCCTTTCCCTTGCATGAACGGACCCACGCTGTGTTCCTGGAAGAAAGCCAAGAGAGAGCCTAAATTGTGAAGCCCAAGGGATTCTCAGCCCCCAAGCGAGGTAGATTTAAGAGGCTGTGTTGCCCATGGCTTGCCCAGGCAGAGGAGCAGCCTCCTGGTTTTGGTGGCTGCCATTTTGAGGTAAAGCATGGAAACATCACTTCAAAAGGCAAAGATTTGTGGTGGCTGCCAAGAACTGGGTTTGCAACACTCCCCAGTGATGCCCAAGACATTCTTCCAAGCCTGCTTCCCCCAAACTAAAACATCACTGTCGTTGCCATGCTATCACTCAACAAAGCAAGAGCAGATGCAGCTCCCCCAGAGTCCAAACCACTGCACAATAAATTTTATACAGACCCAGGTCTGCCCACAAAACAGGCACTACAGGAGAGCAGAGAGATTGCAAGGTAAATGTGCCAAGTGACTCTCTTCTGTCTCAAAGTGACAAGGCACAAACTTGCAGGATTAAGCCTGTGGCAAAATTAGTCCTGCTGGAACTTATTTTCTGTCTAGGTAGCAAGGCTGAGCTTTGTTAACAGTAATGGTTAAAGGAAAATAAAAGAATATAGGGGTAAGTAAGGGTGGATTTAGACAAGGCAAACCATTAACTGTCTGTATAATAATTGAAAGTAACCAAATGGTTGGTAGCTGTCAAGGAAGACAGTACCTAGAGCAGAAGAGCTGAATGAATGGAACAATAAATTGGTAGAGTATTTGCCCATAACCTGGGATTGCTACTGTGAATGATTACACGCAACAGACATGCAACAAAGCAGGAGTAAACATCTCCCCAGCCCCATGATTGGGTTGTTTTGTTATTTAACAGAGACCACCTGGTGCACATCAGAAAAAACTTCATCTTCTCACGATGGACTTCCAGCCTTTAGAGGTTATACTGTTTTTGGGCTTCTGACACAAACACATGCAAAAGGCCTTCCCAGCAGGAAGTGCCCAACTCCTTTAACTGGGAAGCCAAATTTAACAGTCTTGCTAAGACACCTTTCCTACCCTCACCCCTTGGTTATTTCCCAAAACAAGAGGAACCACAAAGGAGCCTGTGATGACTGAAAGGAAGACTCTGCCAGCAGCAGAGTTTCCTCTGTGCATGCGTCACTTGCTGCAGCCTGTCTGGGGTGATGGTGCTGTCAGCAGGAAGGGGTTACCAGGAGAGGTGGGGCTGCAGAGCTTTTCACCTTTCACTTCCCTAGCTTTTCTGCAGCTAGAACAGGCTACAAGTCCATTCCAATTTCTACGTTTAGGATACATGTTCATCAATTTTTTTAATTGGAAGTTCTGGGAAAGGATTTTAGGAAAAAAGAAAGAAAACAAAGTAAGAACACATCCCTTCATCATAGACTTGCATTTCAAAAGCTCCAAACCTATTTAATACTTTTGACTTTACTCAATTTGTGTCTCATAGGGAAGACTATTTCCCTGGAATCTATATCCCCATTTCTTTCCAAAAAAGAAGAACAAAAGATAAGTTTTAACTTGGTGTTGATGCAATATTCACCCCACCCAGAACCAACTTTGAAAGCTCATGTAAAAAACATGAAGAGTAATTTTTACTTAGCTCTTGTTATGAACAATTCAGAGATAAGAAACAAGGCAAGACACGTCTCAGCTGCAAGTGTGAACATGATCTCAACACTGCAACATTTTCCTTGCCTGGCTAGAGATGGGTTGGCAGCATGAGGTATATGAAGGTAGGTTACAGGTGACAAGAATGTAAAAAGCCTGTTATTAAACTAGGTGTAAGCAGTCTTGGAACTTCATTAGGGCCAGGGAATTCAGCCCTGGACATTGCACCTGCTTGATTATTCACTATTAAACAAATGCTGTAAACTTAGTTTCAAGTTGGAGAGGATTCAGACACAGCTCTTCTTGCCCTCTGACTGGGCAGCGGATGGGAAGCAGTTTGTGTCATGGACAAACTCCATGTGCTCACCTCTTTCAGAAGAGAAGCAAAGTCTTCATCACAAGTTTTCACCAGGTGCAGAGTACAAGTCATTTGCTGTCCTCCAACTGCAACTATAGAAGGGGAGTGAACTGCAGTGTGTTAAAGGTACATTTGGGCACTGACCTATTTTTGTTCATCTGCCATGGGAGAGACATGTGGAAACATTGTGGTTTGATGGATTTGATTAAAAATATGCTAATGAATAAAGAAAATTAAGTGCATCCCTTGGGCTCCTGGCAAGCTGCCAAGACAGATACTGGGACCACCAACAGGGGATCCTTATGTTCCGGCTTTTGCAATCCTTCAGATTCCTGCTGCAAAGGATGGTGACCCAGCAGAAATAGGGCTTAAAGTTGAGTGGTTTGCATGTCCTGCCTCCTCCTCTCTCCAAATGCCACAATATTTTAAAATGTACGCCCCAGGTCCTGGAATCAGCAAGCATAAGAACATCTCAGCTTTCATTGAAAAAAGTACTTCTGCCATCATTGTTGAAGCAAGAAAGCTTGCAAACACGAAGCAAGGGTACTCAAAATGCTTGGAAACAAAAAGACTGTGAAAGAGAACTCCAAGTTCATTTTCTAAAGCATCTCATTATTTCTAAACCAAATGCAGTTTTGGAGGCCTGGCTTATGGTTTTTCAAGCTCCTGAGGCAAAGCTGCAAATGTGGCCTTTATTCCCACGCAGGAGAAGCTCTGCCTGCCCTCCTCCCTCCGTACTGTTCAGGGAGGGAAAGGGGGGAAAAAAGGCAAATCAAAACAACTCAAGCAGGCACAGTGTTACCTTCTGCTCCACAAGTGTTTAGTGCACTTAGTCATCATTCAAGCAGATTTACTCAAGGTACCATATTAGAAAGCTCTAACCTGGCTACAGAAGCAGGTGAATCATACTCTGCTGCTGTTCTTCAGGTAGGAAGCAGCTTTCATTAGCCAAGTCTGAAGCGTCCAGCTCTCCTAGTGCTCATAATCCTTCTGTGAGTAGTTGCTCTTCCCATGGCATGATTCATTGTGTTGTCTTGCAGTCTTCAGAGCTGGAATGAGGCAGCCAACCTTAGCTGGGGATGCAATTACCTGTCACACAGTGGCACTGCTCAGCACCTAATTGGGGTGCAGTCACCAGGAGTGAAAGGAAAAGAAGGACTCATGTTTTATTAAGCTGCCTGAACCCAAGCAGACCTAGGAAACCCTCTGAACTCCTTAGGCAGTCTATAGAGAAATGAAAACAGATACCCCTGAGTGAAAGAAGTTCTTCCATACCTATGACCAGGGCACAAACTAGAAAATTAAAACCAAACACCTAGTCCATCCTGTAGGCATTTTTTCAGCAACTTAATAGGTTTGGGTTTTCATAGCACCAGCTTCCAAGCAAGAAACAGTTTTAGTTCCTGATTTCTGAAGCCTGTCATTCTGGGAAAGGACACCTCTGTCAGGGAGGTCTGTGTCTGACCAGGACTGTCTCTCTCTGGTTCTCAGCAGCCTTTTTAAAACTGAAGAGCCGAATTTCTAGGGGTAAAACTGCAGGGTATCTTGGGCAATCTTGGTTTTCATTTAGAAGCAAGGAAGAATTTGGCTATTTTTTTCAGATAATTACTCCTTCCCACAGTCCACAGTTGTTTTCCTTGTTTACAGGTATAGAATTGTAATGCCATCGTTTTGTGGGGAGAGTAATCATGTTACAGAGCACTCTTACAGACCACAGGTTGAAACACTCATCCAAACAGCAGGTTCAGTTTGTTGTATGTGATTTTCCTTTTTAAAATAAAAACAGAGCACTATAAAACAGTAGGGAGTAACTTTCCTTGTCTCTCAATGCTACATGTGTGCACAAGTTTGTCCTTGAATTCTGTATTTGGCCTGTGAAACCAACATGCATAAAGCCTCTGATAACCCAAACGCTAGGCTTTAAAAACAAACTCTATAAATTCTGATGATATCAAAAACATGATTCTGCCTCAAAGCCAAGTAACAAAGCTCATTGAAGAGAACTTACTGTAAACTGGAGATTAATCAGCGCTATCAAGAAGGCAAGTGCAGAGTATGTGATCCCAGTCTCACCTCAACTTTTTAGTTCCAACTCCCTTTGGAGTTACAGTGCTTAAGGGGCCATTTGCTGCTATATCCCTAGTAGATCCTATTCTCATAAGAGACACTGAGTCATTTGGGGGAGGAAAGACCAAGGGCCAGGAAAAAAAAATTAAATTAGGATATTCTCGGCCCCACCCCCAAATTAACGCTTTATATTTCAAAGAAAGCCCAGCATCTTTAGTTACCCTTAGAAACAAAACATTTAGTGAAGTAGTGCACACTCTCAGGGAACAATAAGTATTCTTTCAGGCATGCAAATCAGTGCTCAGCAAGCAGAACAAACTTACACTTGCAAGGCAAACTGGTTTAATGCCAGAGTAAACGTAAATCCACCATCCCCATGAGAAATTGGGTGTTCTGCTGCACAGAATGTTTAGGCAAGATTTAACATCAGCATTTGCATGCAAAAGGAAAATTTAATTTTAGAACAAAGTCTCATACCGCATGAGAGAATAATACCGCCAAGCAACAAAACCAGAAGAATCTAGCTAGTGTGGATTTCTACATGTAATTCAGGTGGCAGATAAATAGTAGCAAGCTGTCTGCTCGTCTGAGCATGCTGAACAGCCCCTCTCCACGGCAGAGCTTCTAACTCCTAAATCCACAAGATGGAGCCAGCAGTTCTCATGAAGGGATGCCTGTACCAGTTGTCAGCACTTAGCTCACAGAACCACACTAAAATGTTCTGGTTAGGGCAGAATATAGGCAAACACAAAGACAGAAGCCAAGCTATGTACAAGTCATCATCCTCCCGTTTTATCCTGCTGCAACCAAAGGCAAGCCTGTTCCTCACAAGCACCTGCAGACTATCTGAAGGAAAAGGTGCCAATATGGGCTTTGGGTACAGCTGTGTAGCACAACTGTGCTCAGACCCCTTTCCTGCCTCCTACACGACACTTTCCACGCTACCCTTTCTCTGCCACAGAATATTTTAAAAGTTATTTCACTGAGAAGGAGAGCAACATAAACCACCGTGGCAATCAGAAACACAGGGCAAACACCAGGCAAGCACAATGTATACAAGATTATGTAAATTGCTGTAGTCCTTAGCCAGAAGTCATCAGCTAGATAATGTTCCACTTCCAACTTCCACAGCAGCAGTGGCAGAAACTGCTTGAAAGTTTACTGTGCATCTCATTGCTCTGCCACTCCAAATTAAGTGGCATTAGAGAGCAGTGAGTCTGTCCTGAGCCATCCTGCCTCAGAAGCATCTCAGCTTCTCTCCTGAAGTTCATTCACCACAAACCAATGGAGAGAATGGAGTCTGGCACACTCAAAAGACTAAGGACTAGTTTTTCCACAGTGTTGCTTATTCTGTTATTCAAAGGCACAAGATTGTCTCAAGAAAAGACAAACTCTGTACAACTCTGTCATTTATGTAGTTGATACAAGCTGTCTGATCCAATTAAAGTCTGGAAAATTAACTGTGAATGAACCAAACTACTATGTCAATTCAGTCCTGAAAAACATGCATACCATTTCCAGAAAGCCAATGATGAGTATATCAAGTCCCCTCTTCCTCCCCCTCCCAAAGTGTGCTATATAATCTTGTTACATATTTGATAGAAAGGTTAGTTACAGACACTTAAAATCAGTGGCTGGTTCATTCAAGAATTTGGGGATTAGGCATGCTTTTAGAATGCTGTAAAAATCAATAACAAACAAATATGAAGCTTATTTTTTTTCTTTTTATTATCAATAGTAATACAAATCAGTTGTATTAGCATGATAATGAAAAGTGACCAGTTTTACAGACATTAAAAATGTTTGTGCAAGTTAGAGACAAAGCTCTGAAGCTATGTAAGGAAAAAAAAATAAGAATTTACATTATATAGTATAGCATATATAGTTTAGAGGCAGTTTCATTAAGTCTTGCAATCACAATCACTTCCTCTACACTAAACCTCTCACTTGGTGTTAGAGATAACACCTTCCCCTCCCAAGAGGAACACCTGCCATTTCCATGAAGTGTGGAGATTACGCTGAAAATCATAGCTTTTTTTTTTTGTTCCTCTTCCCTCCTTCTCCCAACTATAAAGTCAACAGGAGGTGAACACTGCAACATATGCTTATAGCAATTAAGGAAAGCTTCTGTCTACATAAGCTCTGAGCTGAACTGATAAGAGTATTCTCTTTTTGAGCAAGAATTGATAGACCTGTCAGGCCTAAGAACTGGGTTAATGCTTTGGAAAGCTTTAAAAAAAGATCTGGGTGAGCATTTAGTTAGATACATCTCTCCCCTACATACCTCTTACTACATTCCAGATTGTAGTTTTGTACCTTAGACCTGAAGTATTCATGAGCATTATACTTAAGCCAGACAGGACTCAACTGAACTTCAGATGGTTAACATCTTACTGAAGTTTAATGCCCAATAAATAAATGCATACACCTTTCTCCTCATCAAGCCAAGTGTTCCTCTAGAAATTGCAGTAGAGGTGTATCAGTCTGTATAAGAACACATATGGCACAAGTCACTGAAAACACATTTCATTGCTGCATCTGTACTCCCACCTGGAGAGATGCTCCTCTACAACAGTCAAAGTCTGCCTTTGCAGTCCTGGGGTTTAATCTGCTTTTCTTCATATAATGACTTAGCCCTTGTTATAACAGGGGCTTGTTTGCTCTGCTCAAACCAGAAGGAAAACTGGAGCACTTGAAGCTAAGCCACATATGGAGGATTGCACGTAGCAGTAAACAGTTCCCTGACTTCATGTTAAGCCATTGCGCAAGAGTAATACTTGAATGCTTAAGTGCAAGTGCATAGTCAAGTCTTGCATGACCTCCAGCTGCAAATATCCAGTTACCTGCCTACAGCCATGCTCCAGAATGATTTAAGAGCACATTATACCAACAAAGAAAAATCTTGGTTTTTAATTACCCAACATGAAAAGGCTGATAGAATACGTCAGCTTCAATTCAGCCTTCAGTTTCCTCAGCTGCACAGCAGGGCCACATACCCCCTGCTGCCAAAGTCATCCCTTATTTGATGTGCCTGATCCCCAGTTACTCAAAGCTCCATTCACACTGCTTACAGGCTGCTGTGCCATCTTATATTCACTCCACTTAACCCACCTGATGCTGATGTCCATTGATATCCAGTGAAGTATACCTGGAAGCCACTCAAGAATCCCCAAATCACATTGCCCCAATTCAGAAGGGCATACATTCAGGCACTTCCACCATGAGGTGGAGGCAATAGGATTCCATTCCAGGAGACCAGTTTTATTGCCTTCCTGGTACAAGTCAGAAAGCTTGCTGCCCACTGTTCCAAAGTAGGCAAGGTAGCTGCTTTGTTTATTGTGTTTTCAGCTGTAACTGGTAAGTCAGACTGAGTTTGTCACAAGTACAGGAGAGGAACACTGAAAAGCTGCTTTATTTAGTCTCCAGGCCTAGTCTTTCTGGAGCAGGTGACAAGAACAGAACACTGAAGAGATGCAGCATCAAGCCATGAAGCAGCAAGCACCTTCCAAGTAGGTCCACCTCAGTGGCATAGCTTTATCAGTTGGAGGAAAAAAAAATAACCTGAGTGAAAACAGCACATGGACTGTAAGAACACCAGTGAGAGACTTGCTGTTCTGAGAAGGAATTCATCTGTCCTATCAAATACTGTCAGGTACTTTAAGACTAGAGATCAAAGGTCAAGGCATGCAGGTCTCTTGAGCCAATACAGCTGAGCTGCTCATTGTGAGCTTTGCTGAATTCATTATTCATACAGCAAGGACAGTTTGTTCAATTCTGTTAGACACATTTTACAGCCCGCCTTGAAGGGGCTTGACCTAGATAAGCTGGTAATGTGAACTCAACTGTTGTTTATCCTTTAGGTTAATTAAGGACTTAACCTTTAAGTCTCAACCAAAACCAAACCTAGCTGAGTTGCCTTCCTCCAGAAGAGGACACTCATTTGCTGTATGCACAATATACAGTCAGAAATGGACTTTTATCCATGGAAGTTCAAGAGGAAACTTTGTTAGATGTATTAAAGCTTCCAGTGTCCTATTAGGTGCTTAGGCTTTAGACACAGGTGACACAGCTCAAGTGACAAGTTCTGAAAGTCAGCAGGCTTCCAGCTTCTGCTTCAAAACACTATTGGGTATTACAAAGCCAACTTCATAATTAATTACACTGTTCACAGAGAAGCAGTTCCAGAGCTGGTTAACTATTCTTTCTGCCCATAATACAAGATAATAGTAACAAAGAAGGAATTTAATTTGACAAGAATGAAGATTACAGCACCTTTTATTTAGTACAGTTTCCTCAATCCAATGAGTTGCCTGACAAGATGAACTAGTTATGGAAGACAATGAGTTTGTGATAAGTCCCTGTGAAACCTCAGGTCAACAGAGGTTCTGATATAGATCACATCTTACTTTTTTCAATGTTCAGAGATGGAATGCACAAAAGCAATCTAGTACATGTGAAAAAAAAAATTCAACCTCAAATTTACAACACTAAGTATTGAACAGTATTCACTACTCCATCTCAGGAAGAAACACCATTAGTTAATTTAGTGCTGCAGTGAGCTTCATTGAACAACCATTTAGATTACGTTCACCAAGCAACTGTGTTTTAAGCGTCCAGTTACCAGCAAGATACAGTTACTCTTCAAGCTTCTCTATTCCTTGGAGGCAGAAGATAGCCACAATTCATTGACAAACTCCACAACCAGAAGAAAGCTCTTTTCCCACAGTGACAGAAGTGATTTTTGGCAACTGCACTTAATTTAAACTGCATCAGAAAGTTCATTTCGTTCAGCTGACAACAGAACCTGCTAAGTACTGACTTTTCCACTTCTAGACTGTTTTTGTTGAACAGACATGACCACCAATGCAAAACTGACAGCAAAACTCATCATGTGCTAGGTTGCTGTGCTTCAGAAACTACATATAAAATCAACAGTGGGTAAGAGATGTGGCAACTGCACTTCATTTGCTTTTTGACACCGTACAGTTCACTAGCCAGCTAATCATTGAGAGGTAGCATGTATGCCTCACCAATTCAGGTCATGATTGTGTGATGGGACCCACCCTTATTGAACATTTTCATCTTCAGCAAGACAGGAGACAGATGCAGATGTTCTCACTTTCCAACATTATCATCACAAGTGTTCCAACATAAACATAACTGATTAAATCAACACCTATTTCCACTATTCCAGTACAAGGGAAGAGAAGGATGATAGATGTAGAATGTAATTGAGTCGAGACACAATACATGGAAGAAACCCGGGACAGCATTTTGGGGAGATGGTGATAATACTACTCCTTTTGAAGAAAGGCTTACAGTCATTTTCTCACCCCATACTACTAATTTAAGGATGAGAACATAGACCCCAACAGGGAATGCATCTAGCCTGTACTTAAATATCAATTTTTGCATTTCCTAAGTAAGTCTGAATTGAGTCCATAGGCTTGATTCATGAATGCTGTATTGACTAAACAGAACACAGAAGTTTGTTTTGACTTGACTCTCAACTGTCAGTTGTTATTTCTTACATGGAGTGTGGGGAGGAAGTCAGCAGATTTCAGTGTAAGAAATATCAGTGACAACTAAGAGAAGATGGAGACTCAAACCCTTTCCTAGGTGTCATCTAGCCTTTCTGCAGTTTGCACCATCAAGGAGGGCAGCAACAGCGGGGAAAAAGTGTTTGAACCTGAACAGCTGTGCTTGTTAAGGCCAATAGACGTTCAAGAGAAACATAGAGAAACATTAGAAGGAAGTTAATACAAAAGTACATTGTGTAACCAAGTAGAAGGATTGTAGTTCTGAAATTATTCCTAGTTTTGAAAGTTGGAAGATGGAGCCCATTTCAGTTTAAGGAGGCAAAGGTTTTGTTGGATACTGGAAATGGTTGCAAAGTTGTTTTCACATTTTGAAGGTGTGATATGCAAAGCAAAAGATAAGGGAGTCAATACAGACTTCCTTTCATGAATCCAGCCCTATATCCTTAGTGGTATTTTATCCATGCCACCTGTAGATAGATATTTACAGTTCCAAAGCATCACAGTAAGCAACATCTTTCTTTAAAGCTTTTCTTGTTCTTGCCACTTTTCTTGCCATTCTTGTCTTTGTTTTCTGACATTTTCTTTGCTCTTATTTCTCTCATTAAATCAAAGAATACCTAGGAGGGAAAAATAAAGAAAGATTAAACAAGATCAGCCACCAGAAAGCAGATAAAAACTACTCTATTCAGCAGCAAATAAAGACATAGAACCACACTGTACTCAACACAGCAGAAGTCTAAACAAAGATTCCTGTGACAAACTCAACATCAGAATTATGTAGTGTCAAGCAGTGACAAAAAGCTGCACAATCTTACCTATCAAAAAAAAAAATTTAACAGCCCTGTTTTAAGAGCTTTTTATTGAATGCCATAAGTAGCACAAAAGTAGCACTCAGAGCTCATGAGAACATCTGTCTGTATGTAGCAAACATTTCCACTGCTGTTAACAATGGAAAGCAGTTAGTGCAGTCCTTTCCATGTAGTTACTACTCTGCTTGGTCTCTAATTACAAACCTGCAGCATTCAGGTGACAGGGCACAAAAAATTCTCAAAACTATGCTACAAGAAAAATTCAGAGAAAGTCATGCTTCCTTTTATGTCTCTATTTTTTTAATCCTAAATTTAGTCAACTTCACCCCTGTATTCCTGATATTTAGGTACATACCATAATTATTCTTAGGATTACAGAACAAAAGTTCAGCATCACTCTGTAGAACTAGACTGTGTTTTTTTCCAAAAGGGAACTCTCAGACCTTTGATACTTGGAAACAAGACCATGCTACTGATCAAAAGTAGATTAGTTTATTATTCAAAACCCTCTTTTTTTTTTTCTTTTTTTTTTTCTTTTTTTTTTTGCCACAGTATTAACACACAATCACCACAAAGAGAAATATCTTTACAATGCACCAAACAGTGCTTATACAGAGGATAACCAGTACGCCACACAAGGTGGCCAGTGAGGACCTGTAACAGCAAATCTAGATCACCATGCTAGTACACTCCACACACAGCTTCACTGCTGTTAATCCCAACTGATCAGAAAACTAGTCTAAATATAGAACAGGCTAGCCATTCATTAGTGATATGCTTATAGATTAAAGCAATTCTAAATATTCATGTTTTACTACATCACCTAGTTTATGCAACTGAGGGTGACTTTCTGGTAACATTCTCCATGTCAGAATGGTTCTTTACCAAACTGAAATTATGCCACGTCCTTTAAACCAAAAGGTCTCAGTTCAGGAGTTCCATATATTGCAGTTTTAATGAGAGGAGTTCCTTCCAGTAACTTGTGCACCAACAGCATTTCCACTAGTGAACTAATACAGAAGAACAGGAAGCTGTCTAGAAGAACTTAAGAGTACAGCTAGCTGCAAGTGCTCTTTATTCATAGAGAAAACTGCTTAAAATTTGTAATCTTTAAACAGATGCATATTAGTAAGACACATTTGGAAGCCTTAGGGTGCAAACAGTAATTTCAGATCATCTTCTGTGAACTGCTGAAGTAAAAAGGCACCCTTTTCTTCAAGAAATCCTCACTACAAACAAAATAAAGGGGATGATTGAAATTGATTTGTCCTCTATACAGGACAAACACTCCAAAGTCATAATTTATTTCTCTTCCAGAATATCCCACCACCACTGTTTATGCAAGAAACCAGCAGTAGAATAACATGAGAATAACTTTTCTATACCACCAAGGACAAGTCAAAACAGGACAGGGACACAGCAAAAAGTTCCCCTCACAATTCAAAGTAGTCTTGGTAGAAAACAAGAATAAAATTTTTAAGATTAACCACACTACGTAGATTTATAGGGAAGAGGAAACAATTTCTAAGTGTCCATATCTTGTTATTTATTGGTGTTATAAGGACACACCCTACAAACAAATTGACATATTAGGGAATCCTGAGAATCATTTACCCAAAGTACTATTGAAAAATTATTAATTCAGGTACAAACAGTTAAAACAAGACAATAGCTTTAACTTGTTCCAGATTTCGGGTTCCCTTAAGCTAGGTATGTGCTTAAGTGTACATGTTCCAGGAGTAAGTTCATTGGGTTTGGGGTTTTTTTTAAATAAAAACCCTGAACTTGCTTTTGTCCCAGCAAGAGTCAGCTACTAAACAAGAAGCGATGATCTAATTGAGCAGATATCATTTATCTTACCTTATCTACATTGGCTCTAGTTTTTGCAGAGGTTTCTACATACTGCACCCCCCATTCTTCTGCCTTACTTCGAGCCTCTTCTACAGGCACTTGTCTGCGCTCCTCCAGGTCAGATTTGTTTCCTACCACCAGTAAAGGGATTTTATCCTCTTCAGCCTTCACACGCAGGATCTGTTCCCTAATGCATTAGATATTCAAAATAAAAATATCTGTGTTAGTAGTAGCAACAAAACTCCCACACTTACGTGGAGTGGATCAAATGGTCTGCATATTATTAGTCTTTACAGCTGGGTATTTCCCAACAGTTGGATACACGCTTTAAAATTATTCCAAGATTAGCATAGTAATGCTAAGGCTTTACACTACTGAAAGCCTCACACTTCCAGGAAGGCAGTTTTTACCGGTTAGTGAGTAATCAGGCTCTAGGAAAGAAGAGTAAGGCAGAAGAGCAACTGGCAGCAGGAGTTCACATTTGAATGAGGAAAAGAGTACAAGTGCCATGTTTGCCAAGTTCTACCTTGGCATTCAGTCACCATCTTTAATTCACAGCCTGCATCACATCTCAATACAGGTCTGGGCAACATCAAGTCTTTGCCAAGGCAGTAGGTTGCAAACAGCCTGATTAGCTGGCAGAAATCATTCCTAATGCCTACCTAAACTTTACCTAAAGGAGAGAATTCTGAACTAAATGCCAGCAACCTTCCTCCTTCAAAGACTCCAGGAAGATATTCCAACTGTCAGCATTAACCTGTCATGCTAAGAGGGCATACTGGTGTCCAGGAAAGGAGATGGAGTGATGTTGCATGTTCTCAGTCTCTGCTGTTACTGGGGTAAAACACAAGTTGAAACCACACTGACCCATGCTGCTGTCCATCTAGGATGCTGGAAGAACTCTACCACTCTATACTATTTTCAGACTGCTTCATTTTGTTATGAAGAAGAGCTAAACGAGGCATGAGCACAGTGCTACACCCTCTCATCTCAGTGAGTTACCACACTACTTCAGATGCCTGCATTTTCCATCTACAAAATAACAATGTATGGAGAGTACATGAGACTCTAAAATAGCATTAACACTGAAGCAGACAATCTGCTGTTGCATTTAACTGCACCTTCACACATTTTCAGATTACAGAGGCACTGAAAGCAAACACTGCATCAGCAGGAGAGCTAGGGTTTAAAGACAGGCCTATAGTTTGTTCAGTATTCAACTTTTTCATAGCATTAGAATTCTGGCACCTAAAGGATCAATAATACCAATCTGCAGTTTGGCCTGGGATGTCAGTGATTCATACTACCCATCCCACACCCCTTCCTGGACCAAGGAGCTGGTTCTTGCACGTATGTCAGCCTAAATATTCCATTTAACTAATTTCACTATTTGTTTTACTTCTGAACCATTGAAAAGTAGGAGATTCTGCACCACAAAGCTCCTAGGCCCTTCTTGCCCATCTTCAGGGGTAGCACTGCTTTTTCACTGTTTTGCTGTGCTGGAATCTTGAACCAAGACACCATTAACCTAGTTACAGAAGTCTAACAAAAAAAACAAACTGCCAAGATAAATACTCCTACACTTTTCCATTCAAAGCCTTGGGTTTAACATTATATTTCACTTAGGCACATAAGCCAAAACCCAGTGCTTCCACTTGTTTCATTTTCTTTGTGTTGAATGTTACCTGACCTTTTCCTTCATCTTACATTAAGAAGGGTACTAGTACTCAGATCTGCAGTCCTGTAACAGCTGAACTGTTGGGTCCTTTCAGAGCTCCAGTTAGAACAAACTGAGGTCTGCCTCCATGTCCCATACCAGCCTTCTGAAGCAGAACACAGTCATATAAGTATTACGTGACAAAGGAACAGTATTTTTATCTTAAAACATTTTTTTGGTCTTCCATTACTGTTGAAACAGTGTGGTATGTTAAGAACCTGGACCAAAGTTCTGGAGTGCAAGCTTTAAAAAAAACCCTAGAAATAAGTATCCCCAGCTACAGCACTTCCATTACCAGTTAGTATCTGTTAACCTTGTACCACAGAAGCAAAGGGAACATAAGGCAGACTGATAAAGAGCTTTTATTCTGACAAGCATAAGGAACTCTTAAACTTCTCCTATGCTTTGGGAAGTTTTCTTTCAAGTTATACAGGTGTTCCAGGCAATCTCCAGTTTACCTTCTACTGAGGCAACGGGTATTATCAAGAAGAGTTAGAACACTTGCCCTAAAGAATGTGGCTACATAGATTCTAAAACCAAAACAGTGATTTAAATCCTTTTCTATTTACCCCCCCACACTACACAAGCAGTTTCTGTGGTCAATCTGGTGCCAATTTTTACATCAGAACTGCTAATCCCAAGAAGAAAAATGGAAGTGCTTACTACTACTGTGTGTCTTTCTAGGAATACAATAGCAATGCTTGGCTGCCAACCCTTGTTTGGCACCAATCCATACCTGAGAGTGGAGGCTAATCCTTCCCTTCCTTAGAGCACCTGCTTCTAGCAGTAAGCAATACTGTATCTGAAACCTGGCCAAAAGACAGACTTAATTCCAGAAGTACTGTTCTAAGATAATTAAACTTCACATCCATTAAGACCGAAAATTGGCTGGAATATGCCTGTTTTAAGAGTCCAAGAATCTGTTACTTGCCTGAAGTTGCTGCTGGCGTAATACTCCTAAGTTGCAGGCATGAAGACAACTAAAGCCAGAGGCTGAATAGTGTGGTTTAGGTTATCAGTTAGTGAGAGCAAAATGGTCAGGTGTCACTTTTATTGATCAAATGGTAACAGACAATGAATAAAGAGCTGCAGCTTTTAGGCAGAGTTGTCAGAGCAACACAGGAACTGGATAACTTCCCCTGCCTAGGAGAGAAACTACTCACCGAAACTCTGCTGTTGCTGTGAAGGATTCATGCTCTGTTATGGAAAAGACCAGAAGAAACCCTTCCCCACTGCGGAAATAGTTATCTCTGATAGCTGCATAATCCTCCTGTCCTGCTGTGTCCAGAATGTCTATCTGAACTTCTTCACCATCCAGAACTACTTTCTTTCTGTAGCTGTCAGCCTTGGTAGGTTCATAGTCTTCTACAAACTGACAAGAAAGGGATTAGTGTTTAGAATTACTGTCAAACAGTTTCAGTATTTGTCCATCTTCCTTCTTTCACTTCGGTGACATTTAAATTCCCCCAAACCTTCTCATAATTCAGTCAGCCACTAAGTTACACCACTTCTTTTTTTTTTAGTTTTACAACTAAAAGCAAATTATTTAAGCCCTTAATACATCTAAGAGCCAATTTGCCTAGTCAAGTTTTGCTACACTGAACACTGTTCAGCAACTTCAGTACAATTTAAGAACAGAGTTGCAGTATAGGTTACCAGCAATCTGCTGGCATTATCTAGATCTCCCACTTTAAGAAAATGCATTTGAATATACTTCAGGTACAGGTATCTGAACTTTTAATAGGTGTAGATGAGAGCATCCAGCTGCTGAACATGAAAGCCTGCTCCATAATTACACAGGCACATACTTTAGTTCATTCAGTGTTGATCAGATCCACAAAGCCACTGCCAGTTCAACTTAGTTCAGCAGCACGCACCCAGAGAGAAGTAGAAGTAAAGAGCCTCTCAGCCTCAGAACACAACAATTAAGGCCAGTTAAGCTGGCTGGCTTTCATTAATGACTACATCACCTGTTGAGAGACTTACACTACTACAGTATGTGTGGACACCCTATAGATAAAGGCTAACTTTTGAACTGCAGGATCATGTATTCCTTCACATACTAGTGTGGGCTGCCTAATCTAGCTTCCTGTACACCAGTATGGAAGAATTCACGCTATGAACATGCCCACTTCATCACCTGGCTCAGAATGAGCTAGAATGTTTACTTCTGACTTCAGTTTTAACTGACCTAAATTACAAAATTAAATTCAACTCCAAGTAGTAACAGCTTCTGTACACAAGCACCTGTACATTATGAATGACTTCTGAATATCGTTTTTTCCCAAATAAGCATTAATTTTGTCACCTTTATCCAGAGATGTTCCCAGAGAGCACATCTCCCAACTTTCTACGTCCTGCTCCAGCCAGTTGGGTCATGAGGTCTTTTGCTCATCACATTTAGTTCCCACCCCACAAAAAAAAAAAAAGCTTAGCAAGCCATATGAATTTGTGCTTTACAGAAGCTGAACCAAAGTTACTTACCTCATCATACATAAACTGAAGTGTGAGTGCAGATTTGCCCACACCTCCACTGCCAACCATAATCACTTTATGGAGGGCCAAGGAACTCTGGTTCTTGCTTTTGCTGGCAGCCATTGTCCTGCTTGCCACAGACGAAGTGCCAGGCAACCAGTCAGATCTGCAGAGAGAAGCAGCACAGTCACCCATCCATGACATTTGTGACATGCAGGTAAAGTGCCCCACAAGTGCCAAAAGACCAGATTAAAACCCTGCCCCACAAGCCTAAAGAATGGGCCACTCCAATGCACTGGCATGCAAACCATGCCTGAAGTATGAGCAGGACAAGGCATTAAAACAAATACCTCCTATTTGTGACAACTGTATGATTAATAAAAGTGCCAAAGGTTTCTCGCAAGCTACTCTTATTTGTAAACCCAGCCTACAAGACTACTGTCTAGAGCAGTTTCTAAAGAGAAACCCACTCTTTCTCAAATGACATGAAATTAAATGGTTTTTTTATTGTTCTTGTTATAAAGCATTACACCTTTCTAAAATATTTAATGTTGATGCTAAGCTATACCTTAGATCTGCTCATAGGCAGAAATCAGCTTTTGATCTTCTCCCCATGTAGGCTAAGAAAACAACAGCGATACACAGCAAATTGGCAGGAACAAGTTGCAAAAGCTTCTAGCAGAAAGTCTTATGACATGGCATTAGCATTTATTTTACACTCTTCCTCCCTTTTGATGCTGCAAATCTAATTTGCTTAGGAAAAAAAAAAAACAAAAACCACCTCAGTTCCTATTCTTCTCCTGATGTTGCTAAGCTATAAAGGAATAAGCTTCAATAAACAAGCCTTAGCTAACAAGCCTCTGTTTGTGTGTTATGCAAGCCTAGTAATTAAATGCTGGAGGCTTCTTAAAAATAATACTGCTTCTTTTTTTGGTTGGTTGGGATTTTTTAAGAGTAGCTGGACACAGTAGTTGTATCAGAAGCACAAGCAGCAGCTGCCACGCTGATTAGCACAGAGCAGCATCTCTAAGGACAGCACACTGAAGATAAAAGCAGAAATAAGTGAAACAAATATGTGTCACCAGTCAGGATTCCCACACAGAAAAAAACCCAAATATGAATATTTCAGACACATGATGTGTATATGGGAGATGGCAGGATAGAGACTCTTGTGTCCTCAGAGCACCACAAAGGACCCCAGCCGCTCATATCCTGGCAGAGAGCTGTAAGGAGACCAGCAGACCATTCAGAAAACACTGCCTCAGGAAGTGGCTGTACCAGCCTTGATTTATAGCAGCACACTTTATTCCAGAAGCACTGGACCTTCCAGGAGTCTCAAATTTACCTGGACACAATTACTCTAGAAAAACACTGCAACTGCCACATCATCAAGTGCCACTGTATGGAAACACAAGGCCAACAGTAGAAGTTACTGAGCAGTATATTGGAAAAAGCTTCAGGACAACCAGCTGCCCTAAACAAAATTAACAAGAGGCCAAGGGATCATCAGCCTACAAACAGACCACAGGATTATTTATTGGAAAGAGACCTTTGGATACTGTCCAGTCCAAACCTTCCCCTGAAAGCAGTTTGTTCCAAGCAATGCAGTTTATGTTCCCTGAGTCCTGAGGCTGACAATTCCATGACCACTCTGGATAACTGCCCTTGGAATACACCGATAGTGACTATTTTTTTCCCCTTGTCATGACTTGATGTTCTGAAAAGCAACAAATCAAACTAAGTACTCATTGACTCATGCATACAAGAACAAACATGCCAACGATCAAGAAGCGCCCTCAGGACAGCTTTTCAAACATCTGAGCAGCAGTATTTTTCCATGCAGAGTTTTTTACTCACACCTGTTTGCTACATACATTTAGCACAACAATGCAAATTAATCATCTTTAAGTGCTCATTCTGGGATAAACACTGGTAAGTGAAGACAGATATTTTCCTCTGGTAATCTCTATTATGTTATACATCAGCTCCCTCATCCTGGACACTCCTTAGTACAGAAATGGGGCGTGACAATTCCTACTTCTCCATAGGTTCTCTCCCTGTACAGCACAAACACACCTTTGTTGGGAACAGTGAATTCAGCCATTGCCACAGACATTGATTTTTAACTTTTAGTCACCAGAGAGGCAAGAGAGAAAGAGAACATTTGCCTGCCAAGGGAGTGTGAAAAAAACACAACAGGTAGCAACTGAACCTCAGAAGTTGTTGTGTTGCCTATTGTCCACATGGTCTACAGAAGGTAAACTAGAATTCAGCTTTGCTTGGACATAAACACCCAAGAAACAAGAGCTACAGATTGGCCACACAATGAGATAGTTCAGGGACTTTAAGTGTTCTAGAAATAACACAGCTTGCTCTTAAATTGTAGAGAATGCTGTTTTGTCCTAGTTCAAGAGTAGTCTGGCTTTCACAGTAGTAGATAAGCCGCTTTCTGGAGTGTGACCCTTAGCTACTTTTCAGTATAATTGTAACTGGTTTTAACCTATGAGTATCCTAGTATCCTTTTATCAGATATCCTACACAACGTTTTCAAATTAAACATTTTTCTGGCATCACAAACTTAGGGATATGTATATAGGCAGCAGCACTAAGTCCTATGTGCTGTGCTATGAACAGCAATAATTTACTAACAGCCAAGAGAAAAGACTTCTTTTTCCTGTCAATACAAATACCACATCTTTACATGGTCATGGTAAATGAATTGCTGTCTGTTAGGAAAAATACTGACAAGTTTGATTCAGTTCATTATAAAGATAAGTGGAGAGAGCATTTAAATCCTTCTTCTCTATTCCACCCCGACAACAGCCTGTAGAAACTGCAAGGTCAGCCTTACAGAATTACCTGATAAGTAATCCAAGTATAATATTAAACAAAACCCAGTGAACAGCATAAAAATTTACAGTTTGATTGCATCTAAAAAAGCTCTTCATGGCCAAGGTACTTGATCCCTGCAGTGCAGTGCCACTTGAATATTGCAGAGGACCAGGACTACATGGACCCTGTGAAGGCAGCAGTGTGCTCACAACACAGACCGTGAGCACTGTGCACTCAGTGAGGTCCCAGAAGCTTCACACAAAGCAGCTCTTCTTTGGTGGCACCAGAGGCAGCGTGGCCCCTCCAGCCCAGAGCAGCCAGGCAGTGCAGAAGCAAGAACAGAGGACAAGGCCAGGCTGAAGCAGTGTGACACAGGATTAGCACAATCAGTACAGTGCAGAAGTACCAGTGCTTACAGAACAACAGGATAACAGCACGTCACTGGTTCAGAAAGGGGCACGGTGAGACGGTAACAGGAATATTCTGATAAAGCAACGAGAGAAGGCATTGGAGCCAACTGTTTGTTTATTTTTATCTCCACCTCTGCAGCCCAAGAAATGGTTTACACAACATGGTTCAAAGCTCACATCTAACAGTTCCTTGAGGTTAAAAAAATAAAATAATAATAATTTAAAAAAATAAATAAATCTATTAACACAAGTGGAAGCTCTCTCCTCTGTTAGTAGGCGAGGATGAATTTTCTTCCCATTCTGTACATTAAGCATCCTTGTGGCAGTCAAGACACTGACATTATCTCAACTGTTCACAGAAAAACAAGTCTTGGGAAATCCAACCACTTCTCAAAAAAGGAGCAGTGTCTAGAAAAACCTGTAACAACTGCAGTTGCTTTAAAACATTACTCAAGTCCCCTCAGTTTAAGGGGCATAGATTTAAGGCAAAGGGTCTTACTGCATCTGCTGAAGAGCTCACTCTGAGTAGGTGTCCAGACAAGACACCTAACACTGTGCTAAGATGCCTCCTTCTCCCCTATTGCTCTTTACTTCTTGTTTGGACACAGTTTACTTTCCAGCAAGATTCACCCTCCCCTGACAGGACAAGAATCTATTAGGCAGTCAGTCAATCCATTTAATTTCCATCTGTCATTTTACCCTCAGGTTTAATGACACCATGTTGAACTTCATATGCTAAGTGTCATAAGCTGTAAAAAAACAAACAAACCCCAACAAGAAGCAAAAACCACACCTCAAACCTTCTGAAAGTTTATTTTGGGGAGTGACTTAGGGGAGGTTGTTTCTTCTGGTTACCATTCATCCTGCTTTGAAATAAACTGCCAGATAGACCCCATGTCAGAATAAACTTTTTCTAGCAGTGTTTCTTCTTTAGGAAAATAGAAGTGATCACCTGTTTCATCTGTTTTAAAAGATAAGGATTGAGCCACTGACCTGATAATGGTGTATTTATCCTATAACAGGTAACACACAGCCTTATGCACAATAGGAGCTTTGTGAGGCTGGTGAAAGATGCTCCTCAGATCAAGAAAGGAAGGTTACAGCAGCCACAGGCTGCCCACATGAAGCACAGAATCTACAATTCAAACCACAGGAGTTACTAATCAGCTGTTTTGATTTAACTTCTGAAGATCTCTTCTTGGCCACAGGACTAATCAAACCATGGCACCTTCAGTGTAAGATATCTAACCCTAAACTCACAGCTATTTCAGCCTTCCCTTATCTGTATAGATTACAATTTCTGCAGGTTAACTAAAGCCCCCTGCACAATGTTGTGTCATTCTTGGCTGGTCCCTTGAAACTGAGTACTTCAAGGTAATTGTTTATAAACAGCTTAGTAAACTGCTTTTTCTCCACCCTCTCCTCAACCTAAACAGTAAAACTGCTCAGAAGGCAGTTTACAAACAGGACTGGTTTACCTAATACCAAAATTCAAAGACTGTGACTGAATAACTACACAGATTTCAAACCAGACCACACTTCAACAACCCTGGTTTTTTTTCACATGCATTAAGACACCACAGCTGCAAAACACTTAAAGGAAAAAGCTCTTGTCACTCCACAAGAAAGAAACTTTGCTACACTCCATCCAAGTACACAAGGAAAAAAAAAAAAAAAAAAAAAAAAAAAGCTTCACTAAGTCTACCTGTTTCCCAGTAAATATTCTACTGTTGTAATAAAAGAATCTGAGACCCTCCAAAGGCTTTAATTGGACTTGCTGCTAGTTCTTCCATTCAGTCAGAGATTTAAAACTGAAATAAAGCTCTAAGCTCAAAATTGCTGAGATCAGCCCTTGTTCTCTTGCTGTGCAGCTGATATCTTTGGACATTTCTTTTCATTGCTATCCTGCCACTGAAAGCAGCCATTCTTTGGATTTTAAAACAGGATTCTAGAAACCCTTAGCCCAATAGCTTGACAGAGGAGCTTTGTTAAACCCTTCAGATATCTACTTTTAAAGGAAAATCTGAGTATTCAACCTATTATAAAGACTTAAATATGATGTCATCAAAAGCAAGCACAGAAAGAACAAGGTTTTGCAACAGTATTTTAGTGATCCTCATTTATCAGAATATGAATTAGAGGCTTTGAAGTGTTTGGTTCTGTGATATGCCCACAAGAATGCAGTCACAGAAATTCCCTGGATCACAAAACTAATTAACAATCTCACTGAGCTATGAACTGTAAGAGCTCCTCAGCCATTCTGAGGTTACTCAGAAAATATTTAAGTACTGAAATTCCATTAGCTTCCAATGGACTGTAAATGCTCCAACTGGTAATTCAACTAAAAAAAGCCACTGGAGATTAAGTGGCATATTTAATGCCACTGAAAATTTTAGGATATGCAGGCTGAAAAATTACAAATGCTACTCTGTCCTCTTTTGTTGTGCTAATATCTTACCTCTTGGCATATATCCAGTTAATGGTTTCCAAGCTAAACAGAAATCATGATGGGTTTGGTAGAAATTCCTGCTTGGGATATCCTCATATCTTTCCCCATGTAATGCTGGACATTTCTACCTTTTCAATTGTTTTTATAGACTTTTCTGGGCCATGTTTAATTGGATCAAGGAATTAATTCAGCTTGAGGTGTCTCACAGAGCACACTGGGGCAGTTTCACAGTCCCCATTTATATCATCCAATGCTGCCATCACCATCCCCTGTCCCCCAGTCCCCTCTTCCCTGTCCCTGCCTGTTCCAGCCCATCTCCTCCTGCAGCAGAACCATCCAGCACAGCCCACTGGGCCTGCCAGTCACATCTGCAAGGCCACACACACCTCAGTGCTGATGTGAAGGGAGAAAAGCAGTTTGTACAACAAAGGCCAAAGAAGATGGAACTACAGCAGCCAAGCAGTTGCTTATATTGCTGCAGAAACAGGGCAGTTTCCTGACCCTGTTCACATTTCACTCCTTAGATAAGGGGCAGCCACCACCCTGCTGCAGTGGCCAGGCTGAGCACTGGAGTGAAACCCAAGCCTCAGATTTGGTAATCAGACATTTTCTCTCCTTAAGATCTACTAATAGACTTGCAGTTGCCATGATAAGGGCACTGGACAGGAAACTCAAAATAGATTTTGAAAACTTAAGACTTTATAATATCAGGATGAAAAGTAAAAATTTAAGGCAAGGAACTACTTTACTCCGTACACATGAAGTGATCTAACCTCTTTATATAGGCGAGATTCTTGTTCAAAGTGGCACCAACCATACCCCTAAATGTTACAGGAAAAAACACAGAATAAATACATTTACTTGATACATGAAAGTTACATTACACCTGTTTCAGTCAATTATCACTAGCTACTAATCCTGCCTAAACTCCCCAGAATTGTGTGTACACTTACAGACATTGGCTGTCACAAATATGCTCTGGCAGGAGCCACATACACACTTATACACATACACTGCTAACTAACAGACACATAAAGCAAGACCAGGACTGGCGAGTTCACTGTGTCACAGCAGTTAAAGGTTAAACCAGAAGCCAGGTCATTATTCTTCTGCTTCTCCTACAAGGCTGGGAAAATGACAGGCACAGATTGAAGAGCCATTTCAATTCAGAATTGTTTTTCATCAAATGGATCAGATTGGAGTATTAACCTCCATAATAAGAAAGACTGCAGACTGTGAAATGAACTTGTATTTCAGGAGAGTCACTAAGACTTGCTCACCTGGAAAATATCACGGGGAGTATAAAAACAGTATTTTTAATATAGTTGTGGTCAGGAGTTCTCTCTGCATGCATGAAGAGGACACAGATATCACACTAAAATATTCTAACAGTATCAATAGCATCAGACATCCAACCACTGGATACCAGACAATTAGGATTAAGAATCCCTATTAGTGACCCTGGTCTCCATACTATATCTTACTCTTCATTATTCCACACATTTGCATGCAAAGCCAGCTCTTAACTTAGACTAAAAATGTTTAATAAGATCAAGAGATTTTGAGAAGAGTGGGCTTAGTATACAAAATATTTTTGGCACCTACAGTTATGTAGAACAGGAAGAACAAGAGACTCCCAGGTGCATTGTTCCTTTAACTGACCATTGTCCTTGCAACCTACAAAGTCCAGCATGGTGCTCTTTCCAACAAGTTACAGCTAGGCTTGGATAATTCCATCTTTTAAGGCTCTGTTCAGATCTGGACTACCACAACAGTAATCTGTTTTAAGTACAAAATACTTATATACTTACATTCTCCACAATCCCCTCCATCCTTGCCAAGCACAGCCCAACTCTTCTTACAAGTTTTCAGAGACGCATCAGTATAGCTTGGAAAGCAAATCTGACAATATTTAATTTATACTTACTTACTAGATGAAACTCTTAAATATATGCCCTCTCACATCATTCAGTACAGGACCATTCTAGATTAGTCACTACAGATAAAACAGACATTACCTTACACATCACCAGTAATCTCAAGCCAATAACTTTGCTAAGAATTACCCTGATGTCTAAGGAAAACTGGAACTAATAGCAAAGTTGCTTCAAAGATTTAGTCACAGGAAAGAATCAGTCTGATCAGTTGCTCAGAAGTGCAACACTTCAAAGCAACCCTTTGAAACTCGGATTTTATGCGGAAGTGAAATATAAGCAAATATATATCCCTGTTCCTAAGGAACTTAAATATCTTAATTTGTTCATTTGGGGGGGTTTTGGGGAGCGATTTTTGTTGTTGCTTGCTTGGTTTTGGTTGGTTGTATTTTTAGAATTCCATCAGAGTGAAAGAAAAATAGCCAAGTAACTTGCTTCTGAGTGGTAGCTCTGAGAGGAAAAAGGACTTCCCTCAAAAAGTGCTTTTAAGGCACTAGAGAACACCCTCTCCCTGTCCTCCCTCTGAAAAAAAAATCACATACATCTATATTTAAGTAAATAAGATTTCAATGTCATGCTATAAAGCTAATGTTCATAATAGCCAGGTATCAACAGTATCAAGAGATTACCATTGCATGTAGGCAGTACAGTTATAAAATTGCCTCCTTGTTGCACAGATAGCACCCAAGCATCATAGTTACATAGAGTTTTTTGGGGGAAAAGAAATTCACTCTCCACATTATTTTCCATATTACTCAGTACAGAGCAACTAGTAGAGCATATATAGCACCAGACAGGATATGCTCCTTATTTCAGCAAAATAGTGTTACCTAGAGTGAAAGTCAGAAGACAGTAGTTCCATTACAGCTAAAACCACTTCTTCTGTAGGGAGATATCTAGCCAAACCTCCCCAAGTACTTTCAGAAAGCCTCCAAGTCTAATATTAACACCCAGAAGACAAATTGCAGACAGACTACAGCAGAGAGGGATCTACCATGTTGCTCTTACCCTGCAAGATCTTGCTAGAAAACCTGACAGAAATCTTCTACAAGCACAAAGACTGAGTTAATACCATTAATCAGTATTACTATGATAAGAGTTTGTCATTGTGGTGGCAACAGTCTAGTTGTGTAATTACTTAAGATGAATTATGATACCACTGTTCACACTAGTTAATTTGGCTCATACCAGAAAAGTGACACTCAGGCAACAGACTTGTTCAACAGCCTCACACCCACTGACTTGCAAAGTGTATTTCAACTTCAATTTATACTTCCTTTGAAAGCTCACCCATGCAGAAACATGTCCATCTTTGATACACAGTGTATGTGAAGTCCATCAAACCACTAAGAGACAGTGGTGACATGCTTCAGACAGTTAATCTCATACCAATTTTAACTGGATCACCAGGAACCTAACAAATACAGCAGCCATGTCAAACAGATCACACAATTAGTGTCTTAAGTGGCACATTAGAGCTCAAAATTACCAAAATCTTACTTCAGTACCAGGTTACAACATGGTTTCAGTAAGAAAGCTGTAGCTACATAATCCACAAGAAAGTTATCAGTATCAGTGATATCACAAACTCCAACAAATGCCAATTCAACCAAGAAGTGTGCTACAGAGTTGCAGGAGCTCCACTACTATTACCCTGGGGCTCCCAGATCAAGCCCATTGGTCTCACAAACAGCACCAGACACTGCAGCAGACAAGCCACAAACTGCTACTGTTGTTCCCCTAAAGGCTGTATCTCACTAGATCATGCTTCCCTAGTGAACTGGATGTCTGGGATAAATCACAAGTCAAAACATTATTTAGGTACTACCAGCAGAAGCAACTGTCTCTGCCCATACAATTGCACTCCTTGCTTGCAAACTGAAGTTCAGGTCTCATGCTCACTGTCCTAGGTTATCATGTAAGATGTGCCCTAAGTACATATTCTATCACCATCTTCATGAGCTGTTGAAACCAGGCGGGGCAGTGTCTCCCTTGCCCCCTCCCTCCCTCCCTCCCTCCCTCCAGACTATGTTCTGTAATGGCCCGTCAATGCCTTGCCCCATGACTCACAGGTAATTCCCTCCGGAGCTCCCTCTGTTTAATGGGCAAAGACCCACTGCCTGACTCACAGAACGATATCATCTCATCGCGAGATGCTCCGCCCAGGGGGAGGAGCCAAGCATTCCCACCTGGATATAATCTGGGATTTGGGACAGCACAGGGAGCCCTTACCCATTAGATTTCCAGAGGACAAGAGCTACCAGAACTTTCTACGGGATCACTGCTTTAACAAGACCACCTCATCTGGACTGCTTCCACCACCCTAACTAACAGGGTGTCAGGTTGTATTCTGACTCTGTCAAGGGTCTTTTGTACTATCACTTTTTATTTATTTTATTTTACCTTTTCTTTTTTTCCCCCTTTCCTGTTAAACTGTATTTCTGACTTGGAGTCTCTCATTGGTTTTGCTTTCAAACCAGTACACTCACATCTCCATTTGGGGAAATATAAGCCACTGTAGAGACCATATTTGATGCAGATAGGCAAGTAATAATTCCCCATCCTGACCTCACTCTTAACCATAGAATCCCAGCTCCCTAGGGGCACTCAGGGATCATCTCCTATAGCCCATGAAAGTACTTCCACTATTTTAAGCACTTCACTGAAGGATTCACAGATGTGTACTGTGAGTCACTAGGCTCCCTCAATCAGGCAACATCACACAAGTGCCAAGCCCTGAACCTTTCCCTCCATCTTTCAATCAATGCATTTACATCACACAAAGCAATAATAGTAACATTTAGTACCCATAATTCAGCTGTTCTGCTAAATCATCTTTAAATAGATTTCTTTACTCCAGTTTCTCCAATCAGGTAGAGTGAACACCAGACCAAGGTATTCTGCACATGCAAGAAGCTGCCTTTCTACTGGATCAGGAGCAGATGTTTTCAATAACAGACAGTTTTCCAGACTACTGTATTAATATACTTTATACCAAAGCTAAAAGCAGTATTTCTATCTTCAAACAGGAACTGGATTATTACACCAGTACAAGAGTCTTACACAATTTCAGTATCCCCATAGTTCAGAAGACTAAAAGGCTGTGGAGAGCTTTACTTATGGGAGAAGTGCTATCCTTGGTCTCCCTCAAGGAGTGCTGTGCCTACCACTATAAAGGCATTTACAGCCAAACGTGTGCTCTCCAACACAGCCTCCAGAGCGCTGTAGAATGAAGAGTGGCACAACGTAACGTGCTTGGTACCTCTGGGTTTGGGAGGCAGACTATTAACTCAGAACCCCTTGACTTCAACACTGAGAACTAGGACACATTTAGCTCAGGACACTTCACTTTCTGACCTAGCAAATGACAGGTCACATGAACATAGAGAACTAGTGCAGAATATAAACTGTGCATTTATTCTTGTGTGCTCCTGGAGACATTTCCTATCTCTGCAGAGCACTTTACCAGAATAAAAAAACTACTATTCTGACACACAGCCAGCTCATCTCACAGCCCGTGCCTTTCCTGGGAAATTAGCACACCAGGGGGCTTCCATGCACTAATTAATGCAGTACAGGGAACGGGCTGGAGACGTTGGGGGTCTGTGTGTAGCTGCAGGGGTTGGAACCTCACTGGGATCACAGAGATGAGCTGGAATAGCTCTCAGGGTTACGGTGCTGCTGTGTGGATGGCCACAGGCTCTTTAGGACAGACCAGCAAGGCAGGAGACTTGTCTTTCCCATGAGAAAAGCTGGAGTGCACAAAGCTCTGCCTAGAGATGATAATGAGGCAGTTTATGGGTCAGGAGTGGCACAGTCAGCAGGAGGACTGGACTAGGCTGTCTCCACAAATGTCTTCCAGCCTCAGCAACTTTAAGTCTGTGCCCAGCAATGCAGTTGCTTCAAATCTTATCTGTGGGAAAGCCCATTTTTCAACTTCACAAGTAGTACAGCAGAGAAAACTTAAAGCCAATCCATCATGACTAACACTTAATTAAAAACCTTATCTAATACTTATTTACAAGAGTGTAACAGGTTCGTGCTCTGCTATGGCCTCTGTTATACTATTATACTAAATTATATTAAAAGATGGTTGTGAATACTTAAAGAAAGGAGTTGGACAAGAACACTGCTTGATCCTGCTTTTCAAGCTAAATGAAGATAAAGATGGACAGTATCACCACCAATTGGTCTGCCTAGTAGTTTTTTAATTAGTTTCCTTCCATTAAAACTTCAGAACAGATTCAACCAATAAAGCCTCATTTGAATTTAGTTTGCCTTATATGACAAACTTAAAAGTAAATTTCCAACGCCTGGAGAATTGTTTAAAAAATTAAATTGGTTCCTAAACTGTGTTTTGAAACACGATAAAGTGCAAAGAGAGATAGGAATGTGTGCTTGAAACTGGTGCTGTCTTTTGAAACACCATTTCCTTAAATTTCTTGGCTAGTCTATTTTATGACATGGCAAATAAAAGCAGAAAGCTGCCATAAAAGTCAGTCAGTGAGACTTATTGGTGAGTATACTAATGACAATTCCTTACCTACCCAACATGAAATCTCACAGTAAGCCAAGAACACTAAATAGCAAAAGAGTAACATCATGGAGAGGAGTTTCTTACTGCAGCAGCAGTTTAGTGGAAAGGCTCTATCACAGATCACGACATACTTGACAATTAATTCATTTTAATCAGGGAACAGCTTCCCCAATCAGCAAAATCACCTCTTTTCCGGAAAGCTGAAGCAACTGGCATGCAACTTGATCTAAAACTACTTCAGTTGTCAAATGTCTGCTTTAGACTGGTGCCCAAGGCAGCATCCTCTGGAGCAGGGTAGCACTAACCTTATAAAACACCTACTTAAAAAAAAATCCACTTTAGTGTGTGTTCTACAGGATGTAGTCCAGGATTCAGGTAGTTCCTACAAATAATCTTTTAAAGTGCTTTGTCATGTTAAGTATAATCCTGTAATGAAGTACTCTATAACAATCTTGTCTATAAAGTGGGATTCTTTTCTCTGTTAAACCTGTAATTCAAACCACCAGCTTGGGAGAAAAAAAAAAAAGTCATCAATATTAAATCCAAGTTGAAAATATTCTTTAATATGTCCATCTACCATGCCCAAAATAGGGGCTAAGTCTAGGTCTCCAGCACTCTTCTGAAAAATAATGTTTCACTACAGGTAAAAATACATACAGAAAGAGCTAGAAACCAGAGAAATCACAGCATCTGCTTAACTCAGCATGTTCTCAGCCTTCCAGTTCTATGCTTTGACTTCAGATTAGTTTTGACACATTCCAATTTTAAGAAGAACATATTAAAAACTCCACTTTCGCTGCATTATTAGTGGCCTAAAACATTTCACACTAATCACTTCAACTGACAGCATCACTAATTCACAAAGTAACAGCTGACAGGATTAAGACTTTAACAAATGCTTATAATCCCAGAACTGATTTTTTCGGTCTTTGACTTGTGATCCAGCAAAAATTCCTAGTCAGGACTGCATTTCCTTTAAGTCTCATATTCATGTAATCAACCATTATTCCTCTGTCAACAGCTTCAGCAAGGAAGGCCACAGGCTCAAGGTTCCACAGAAAAGAGCTGAAGTTCTAAGCAAGCTTTTTGTTACCGTAAAGAATCAAGTAGCTACTTACACATCAGCCTAAATAACACTCTCACATTGCACGACTCCATGACTTTCATTTTGACAGGTCTTGAGAAACACATTTGCACATCTCAAGCACAAGAGACAAAACAGATCCTCTAATATTAGTATTAAAGCAATATTTGGAAGAACATGAAGAGATAAAGCGCGAGTTATAAAGACTTACCTTGCTTAAATGACAAGACAACTTGATATTTCTGGGGCAGGCAAGGAGCAAAGTTGGTTAGTTCTGTTTAATGGGCTAGAAGAACTACCAACAAAATGATTGCTCCTTAGCAGTTATTAAAGACTTTTAAAATACATGTTCTTTAGCCTCTTACCAAGCATCAACTGCATCATACAACAAAAGCCACAAAATTGACTATTACCACTAGGAAAGTGAAACAGCCAAGAGTGCTGACCTCACTGGCCCAAGCAATAGCAGGTAACAAGCAATGGAACCTTATCACCACGCCTTGACAGTGATGCAGAACAGTTAACACAGACACGGGGCTCAAAGGTGGATGAAGAGAAGTAACCTAGAAACTGAAAGTTTCTATCAGCAGGATAGAAACTGATAGAATGAGTTTGAGAACATATGTTGCTATATAACCTGGCTGATAATTAGGATCAGCCCCTCTCCTAAGTCAGTCATGCAAAGCTACTTGAAATCAGGCACAGGAAGTGAAAAGCAGCAAGCACCTTCATTTAACTACTTCTGTGGCCTCCCCAGGCACTGCCCTTCCCTCACACCCCAGACACCACTGCCGCCATCCCGAGCTGCTGCAGCAACAGGCACAAGGCAGCAGCTGACCCCAGGCACTGTGCACTTGCCCTCCCATGGGTGCCTGGTGCCTGCACAGCTGCCATGAGGAACAGGCCCCCACAGTACTCCTGCTAAGAGAGGCTATTAATTCACAGGAATTGGTTGTGTAATAGAAAGCAATTCATTTAATCAGTCACATGGAGCTTGAATCTAGTTAGTAAGAAATGATTGAGTTAACATGCAATTATCCACTGCATGGAAAGTGAACAGGTTTACAGGAAGAACAAACTATGAACCAGATTCCCAAATCATGATGACAGAGCTTGTTCTGCTGTTTCATGTGGCCACTTCTGCTCTGTTCACAGGACAATTCTGTTCCATGTGAAGCCTGGAGCCCAACACTTCCTAGAGAAGCAAGTAATTTTATCCAGCATTTGGACAAATAACAGTAGGTGCAAAATCAATTAAGCAGCTGAAAAAACTTAAAGCCCAAACGAGGCATTAGATCACAGAAATTATAAACCATCCAGGATTTCAGTGTACACATCCAAGTTGTCCAGGCAGTGTCCCATCACTACTGACTTCATTTGATCAAAATGCCTCAACTGCTCTTCTACCCAGATTTTCTACCACTGCACTGACAATTAGAGACAAGTTTGAGAGTTTTAAAAAATGGCCAAGAAAGGATATTGTCTGGTCAAATTAAGCTTTCAGTTAAGAGCTTTTGTAAAGCATTCCAGCTAAATCTTTAGACTAAAAATTCCTCTGCAGTATATACATAACACGAGGAAAAATAGGTCAGCTTCACTTTCTTCCAGGCATGCAAAACAGAATCAAGTTGGCTTACTCCAAAAGAAGTAAAAATAAACAATTTACTACTAAAGTCTAACACAGGAAACTTGTTTACAGGACTAATCTGAAGTCTATTCTATTCCTAAATGAAGTATTTAATAGAGGAAATAAATGCAAAATATTCCACCATATTAAGTTGGTATCATCTGATCATAAGCAAAAATCCATAGTTCAAATTATTCTAGCAAGTCTGCTACATGTGAATAAGTACAAAGATGCGTGTCAAGTAAGATTGAGCTGTTGCTGTTAAATTCTCCGTAATAAATTAATTTTCAGCCTTCAAGCAAATCACTTTGAAGAACCACAAGTCTGGTTCCCAGTTGATAGTTCCTACTCTCACTCTGACAACTTTAACGGGGGGGAGGGAGGGGGCAGGCAGAGAATGTTTAAGACATAAAAAAAAAAAAAAAAGACAGCTTTTCCTGAAAATCATGTACCTCTGAGGATGAGAACAGACAGGCACCTCCCTGTCCCTCAGAAGAGAAACAAGGATCTTGGAACCAGAGAAGTAACGTTAAAACAGTTAAAAAAAAAAAAAAAAAAGAAAAAGAAAAAAGGCAAAACCCAAACTACTGAGACTATACACTTCACTTTTGAAAATGGCAAGACTGCTCCTTGTGCAGGTGCAGCCTCCTTGTTCCCTTCCACCATGAAAGCACCCAGGCATAGCCAAGGCTCAGTCTCCTGTTCTGAGAACAGAATCGATTCAACAGGGCTCCCGCAGAATGACCAAGTCAGGCCTCCCTCAGCTGTTCAGGAAACATGACTGGGCGGCTTTGTCTCACCTCGCTCCCTGCCCTTCCCCAGGTAAGGTCACGCTCAGGCACCACCCTTCTCTTCCTACAAGATCTACACGGGTAAGGCTGCAGAGAGGATAAAGACGGGCGCAGAGAGAACCTACCCAGATAAAAACAAGATCCCCCAGGAACTTCTGGCTCAGCCGAGACCGACAGCATCCCAAACCCTCTGTTTATCTCGCACAGACGACGCGTTATCACTTATCCGAGGGCAGCAAGGGAAGGCAGGGCAGCCCGCACTAACGCTCAAGGCCAGCTCCTCTGGCCCTTTCCCTCCCGCACGTCCCACTTGTGGATGGAGCCACGGCGGCCCCCGGCCCCACCTCAGCCCAGCGCCCCCGGAGCCGCAGGAGCGGGGCCTCCCGCCTCCCACGGCGGCTCCCGCGCAGGCCCGACGGTCACCGGCCGCCCCCGCCCTCCCTTGGCCCAGCCCCGGTGCTCGGCCACGGCCGAGGAACCCCCGGGTGGAGCCGCGGGGCTCTCCTGGCCCCGTGTACCCGGAGAGACGGGCTGCCCCGCACCGCGGTGACCACCAGGCACCCCCGCACTTTCCTCCCGTCCCTCTCCGCAGGGCGCGGACACTGGGGGGGGCTCAGCCACATCCCCAGGCCACGGCCGGCACCCGGCGGCTCCCTCTCGCCTTCACCGAGGGCGCGGGGCCGGGACAAGCCCGGGCCGGCTGAGGCCCCTACAAGCCCGGGGTTGGGGTGGGGGGATCCCGAGGTCTCTGCTCGCTCTCACCTGGGGGCTAAGGCCCGTCTGTGCACGGCGGCTCCAGCCCGGCTCCCTCTCGGCTGCGCCCCGGCCCCGCCGCGCCCCGGCTCTCATTGAGGGGCAGCGCCGCCGCCCGCGCGCCCCCGCCGCGCACTTCCGCCCTCGCCGGCGCCGCTCCCGCCGGGCCCGGCTCCCCGCGAGCGCGCGCCCGCCCGCCCGCCGGTCACGAGGCGCTCACGGACCAATCAGCTTTGGGGGCGGGCGGCAGCGCCGTGAGGGCGGGGCCCGCCGTGTGAGGGGCCGAGCCCCCAGTGCAGCAGCTGAGAGCGGCCGGGGAGGGCTGCTCGCCCCAGGGATCCGGCCCTCTGTGCCCCTGAGCTGTGTGCACAGCCCCGCCGGGAGGCTCCGGCCCTCTGTGCCCCTGAGCTGTGTGCACAGCCCCGCCGGGAGGCTCCGGCCCTCTGTGCCCCTGAGATGTGTGCACAGCCCCGCCGGGAGGCTCCGGCCCTCTGTGCCCCTGAGATGTGTGCACAGCCCCGCCGGGAGGCTCCGGCCCTCTGTGCCCCTGAGATGTGTGCACAGCCCCGCCGGGAGCCTGAGCCCGTACCTCCGCAGGGCTCGGTTTGACCCATAAGAATCACAGAATCATTTAGGTTGGAAAAGACCTCTGGGATTATCGAGTCCGATCAATGACTAAACACCCCCACCTCAATTAGACCGTGGCACTAAGTGCCATGTTCAGTCTTTCCTTAAACACCTCCAGAGACGGTGAGTTCACCGCCTCCCTGGGCAGCCCATTCCAATGTCTAATCACCCTTTCTGTGAAGAAATTCTTCCTAATGTCAACCTAAACCTCCCCTGGCGCAGGTTGAGGCTGTGTCCTCTCATCCTGTCCCTGGTTGCCTGGGAGAAGAGCCCGACCCCAGCTGGCCACAGCCTCCTGTCAGGGAGTTGTGGAGAGCAAGGTGTCCCCTGAGCCTCCTTTTCTCCGGGCTAAACATCCCCAGCTCCCTCAGCCGCTCCTCACTGTACCTGAGCTCCCGCCCTTCCCCAGCTTTGTTGCCCTTCCCTGGATTCACTCCTGCCCCTCACTGTCCTCCCTGAGCTGAGGGGCACAGCCGCACACAGGGTTTGAGCTGTGCCCTCACCGGTGATGAGTGCAGGTGGAAGAGACGTTCTGTCCTAAATACATCACATATTTTAGTGCAAATTCTACCAATGGATGCAGAAATTAAGTCTGAAGTCAGAATGCAAAGGGATGGAAATGTCCCTCGTTTGACTCATTAGGGTTGGGAGTGCTGAGTGCTTTGTTAAATCATTGAGCTGCAATACTGTCACTGTGTGTGCAGTTTTCACTGCTCAGGGAAAGAAAATAATGGCTGTTGCCGTATTTACTGTGATTATTTCTTCAAGGTTTTATCAGTTTCCAAATCCAAATTCTCTGGGCTATCTCTAATGTTACTAATCACACGGTCAGGCATTGCTATCTTGCCAGTCAGAAAAGAAAACATACCTTTTCTCTTTGCTTTAGTTTACTTAATTTTTCTAAGCTTGAATGTTGACCTATTTGAATGGCACTCACTAAATTTAAGAGTGAATATGTTGGGTAAAATTATTCCTTCTGGAAAAACATGCTTTGCATGAGAACACCCACTTTGGGAAATGATGGAAATTACGATTACCAGTGATCTCCGAGGGTTCAGCTCCTCTGGGACAGAAGTAATACGTTAAGGAACTGTGTTAACTCCTGCTTTCACACTGGACATCTATGTGGCCTCCTGCAGAAGAGAAAGGGAAAGAATTAATTATGTTCTAGCTCTATCCACTGAAGGCTGGGTGAAATTGCATTTTCAAGTTGGAGAGTATAAAAAAAAAGGCCTGTCACTTAAAAGAAATGCAAAAAGAATTTCATCCTTAAAAAAGTGATAGGTGAAACAATGGCCTATTGCCAAAGCTAAATAACATGGAGGAGGAATTCAAAAGAGATTTACTAAAATCTGTAATTTCAGGGTTGGGAAAAAATGCCAGGAATTGGAAAAAAGAAGTTGCAGAGGCAGAAAAAAAGGTACTTGTGTGGCTCTGAGAAACAACTGAGTACTTCAGGACTGCATAAAAAGGAAGTATCTTCTGAATTTTTCCTCTTTTCAAGGAAACACCATTTTCTATGTTGTTTGTAAGTAAACAGGATTTACATCATCATCGTTACATCATCACCAGTTTCTCTCCCTACCTCAGACTGGAAACCACCAGATTTTTGTTAACTCCTTGTGAGGAAAAGTAAAATTATGAAATTAAGGTATTATGAAAGGTCCTGACTACAGCAATTCTTTCCCTCTGCCTTATAGATTTTATCAGAACTGCATCAATATTCATCCTGCACTAGAAGCTGGCAGACTGAGAGCTATTTGCTATTTGATGCCATCCACGCAGAGAAAGAATAAGCAGAGAAAAAAATATTGCCAAATGTGAAGGAATCCTGTTTTACAGCTAACACTTAAATTAGCCAATACGTGGTATTTCTAGGATTAAACAGAAATGGTTTTTAATATAGATTTTGTACACTTTTATGTGGTCCTAAAAACAAATGAACAAGAAGACCCAAGCAAAAATTAATTAGCACTGTTTTCTATTTATTAACTGTCTCCATGGCCATCTTTCATGCCATGTGGGCATTGTGGTGGATTTCAGCAAATTGTATCCACAATTAAAAACTGCCAAGAACCTGGGAAGCTGAGTGTTTTCAAACTGAATGCAATACAACTCTCCTGCACATACCACAGTGATGACATTTCCCCTTTCCCCTTGCAAAAAAGAGGGTCAAGAAATGAACCACATCTACCCCGCTTCTGAAAATTGTTTAGGGGAAACCTCCTTCTTTGTAGTAATCCACTCATGACAAAGAACATTTGTGTGATGCCACATTTTGAATTATTATGCATGTTGCCTGGTATAATCTCCATGGTTACAGATATATTTTTTGCTTCGGTACTTTAGGAAGAAAAATTGTATAGAACAATTTAGGGGAGAAAATTCCTTTTCATTGTCATTTATATTTCATTTATTTTATTCTATGTGCTTTCACTTTCTAAACAAGTAACATTTCAGTAGAGATGGAAAAATTTTTCTCCGGCTGTTGCTTTATCCTGCCATAACATCATTTAAACTGCAAATTCTTGGAGATGGGGACAGTATTTTTTATGCATATATTTAGTTTCTAACCCACTAAGAATGTAACAGGGCACTGTGTGTCACTGCCAGAGTCATAAACAACAGTAAGTGTGGTGGGATGACTGAACAGTAAATATTTTTTCTTTGCAAAGATTAGGATTCATGCTTCCCTTCCGAGCAGTTCTAAATAGAAATTAGTCGAAGTTAGTTCCAGAAACTGGTGATGGGAAAAATGTAAATCCCAAATATTTAGCTCTTTTCCTACACCATTTGCACACCTAGTTATTCTTTGATAGTATTCATAGGGGAAGCAGAGGAATGGCTGGGGAACAGAAACACCACCACCCCCCCCTGTATTATCTGGAATGCTGTGATGTCCCATTTGTTCCCAAAATACACACTTTTTTGTATGTGCAGAGCTGAGCTGCCAGAGTCAGTCTAGGCTCAGATAACTTGTAAGAAGAGGTACATGTACATAGTGTACCCTCAAACAGAGTTTGTTCTAAATTAAAAATAATGTAGTCAAAAGTGATTTTCTATTTGGGCACAGATAGCCTAACAAGAAGTACATTTTACAGATTATTTGTATACTTAAGAGAATGCAGCTGACCTCACTGTGATTTATGAACTTCAGCTTTCAAAAACCACAAAGCAATAAACTAAAATATATCTGAAACAAGCAATAGTAAATGAAATATGACTCTGGTTTTGGTTTTGGAGGAGATTATGGTGTTTTGACTGTACCATTCACTTTATTTTTGTTACAAACAGCCAGAAGTCACCACACTAAAATAAAGTTCACTGTCAAATAACCTTTCCATTTCAGATGCAGCTGGGATTTGTCAGGATCATATCACAAGGTCATTTTTAAGGAGATTCTCACTGACATTTTGTGAGGTAAGGGATTTCACATTCCAGTTTTACAAGTGTTACACTTCTGATCGTCATGATTATCAACACCATGACAGATTTAGGGCCTGATCTTGGAACTTTTACAGAAGGAGCTAAGTTTATTTTAAATAACTTGATAGCCAAGAATCAAAAGAAAATAAAGGATCTACAAAGAGTTAGAAGAGGTCATTCCATGGCCCAAAGCCAAGATCAGTTACACATATATAATTTTTGGCATGCAATTTTTTAAAATGCAGATAAGATTATGGTATTATCATAGTTTGTTTAAAGTACAGGACTACTTTATCATAAGAAAAAAAAAACCAACAACATTTACCTTAACTGTCACTTTCTGCAAATTAAGCGTATTAATTTGTTGCATACTGGACACAGCCATGAGATTTTTTTTCCCCTTTTTTTGCAGGCGTATGATTAATATTCAAAAAAATCATTACTTTTTTCATTCTTTATAGTTCTTTTCCTCTTGCAAATAACACCTGATTTTGCAGTTGTTTTTGTAGGTCATGTTTCCTACACTCTCCTTCCCCTTTGGACTCCCTCCAGCTGCCCCATGTTTCCTGAAGTGTACTGCTGAAGCAGGTACATTCAGTAAAGCTTTACCTGTGAAATGTAGATTAAAAAGTGTGCTCTAGTGTCTTATAGATCACACTGAAGCCAGTTTGGTAAAAAACATGAATTATTACAAAAATAGATAAGGCAGGAGATTTTTTTCAGAATAATAAGCAGCTAACACAGTTGAGGATTTACCTTCCTGAGTTGAACAGCACTGCCTTGTTGAACAGCTGCTGTTGGAAGGTGATGTGAGCGTACTTGAAAAAAATTTAGCATGCTAATTCATGCTAAAAAAATTCATGCGATCTTGTCGCCCTTATTTTTAAATCAAAATTTCCAGATTAAAGTATTGACAAATATATTACATTAATAATGAAAATTACTGGCTTTTATAGCAGCCAGCATTCTAGCAGTGTGGGAGCAATACTTCAGGAAGAAAAAGATTTTTCAATTAAAATTATATTATTTTTAAGTATTTACTTCTATCTACAATCTCTAATTAAGTTGATATGACTTAGAACAAGGTTAAAATGTCCTTCTGAAAATTAAACCAGATAATTTTTTATATAAACATATTCTGACCATGAAAGCCCTTAAATTTTACTTTACTATCTTCATTACTGTAAGTGCAGTTTTCCCTTTTCCATATTTAATCACAACATCTTTTGCAAATGTTTGGAAGGTTTGATGCCCCTTCACTGTTTAAGTGGCAATAGAATTTTTTTTTTCCTAAAGCACCTCACAACTCAAGATCTCAAGAGAGATCTTGGCAACTGAATTTTGTAACAGTTTTTGTTATGACAGTATTTTACCTATTCAAGAATAGCACTCCTTCTAGAATAAATTCTGACACAACTCAGGTAAAAAATATCAGACTTTTCTTGCACCTACAATGTAACTTTGCACTATTGTGCTGGGAAATGTCTGATTAAAGAAGATCTAAATGGGAACTTGAATGGAAAATCTCTTCTGGAAGTTCCGTACGAAATTGTTTGGATGGTGAAACAAGTGACTACAAATTTTGTCTACAAAAATTCCTCTTCAGCTGCACTTTGCTACAGATACTACTCCTTAAATTTACACCATATAACACTTCACTGTTTATTAGTTCTTGTATTTAAATACAGAGTTGAAAACCTTTAAAAAGTGGGTAAACTGGGTAGTAAACCTGTAGAAACTTATTCCACCAGTGAAGTTTATGAGGAGGTATGTGTGCCTATGAACACATTAATGTAAGTATCATATTGTTATGGCATTGTCCTTGACTAGAGAGCTTGTTAAGCACATAATACAGTCATATGATAATATTGCTGCATTTGAGAAATTTTCATTCTTGAACTGAGTGTTCATATGTTAGTTTATAAAGCATTCTTTTCTAGAAAAGACACATTACTTGTGGTTAATAAGTCTACAGTCTACAAAGAGCCCCTCCTATTTTTCAGTGTTAAATTGATAAGGATACAATATGCTTTACATTAGAAGATTAAGGAAAGCAATTTCAAGATAAGCATGCATTGTATCCTGTAACATTTGGGGTTTTGAATTGTTTTTTATAGTTTCAGTGAACAGTAACACACACTTAGGATCTGTCAGAATAGTCAGATATTAACTTTTTAGAAAAGACTATTTGCTAATATGTCACTATAAGCTAATTATGTCACTAATAGCAAAATGTGATTCAATATATTAATAGGTTTAATAGGTTTAATCAATATTCAATCTGCTAACCCATGAAAAATACATTGTAATTTAAAAAAAACCCCACTCCATTCTGTCTTCTGATGTCACAGTAAATCTCTTACTCCTTTGGCAAAGCTTGGGAGGAGCTGTGCTGGTTTGTGGGGTCCTCAGTCTACAAAAGTAATGTACCTTGGCCAAAATATAGGTACAGGACTCTCTCAGTTCACATCCACAGCATAAGCTTCTCTTCAGTCCTCAAGTTTTGTTATTTCATTATGATGCATTTCTGGAATACTATAAAAAAATAAAACAAGGGCACTGCAGTAAAATGAAGACTAAAAAAAATGCCAAGAGCCAGGAGGTTCTGAGTTGGGACTTCTGATACTGTGGATAATGTGAGCAAACAAAGGGGAAATATAAGGAGAAAGGAACCTATGAGGGGAGAGAGAGATATATATCTATGTGGGTATATATAAATTTCTAATTTAATAATTGAAACTGTTGTAATTTTGCCCAACTAAAACAGTGTTTAAGGGTCAGAAATATTGCTTGTGCCCAAAATGCATTGAAGCTACGCAGGATTTGTAGCACAAGAGAACTGCGTTATGTAGTCACAAGCAAATCCACCCACTCTTCTACCTAGCCTAATGTCCTCAAAATAAATAACTGAAATCCCAAATTCATCTCATATTTGCAGCCTAAAAGAAGCTGTTTACTGGAAAAGAGTGAATATTTCCTTTAATTTAGTCTGGCTTTTTCCTTCCATTGCAGAACCATGTTTTAAGACCTCACAAGTTGTGTTACAGATTTGGCTAGAGCAGAACGGCCAAAGATTGGCTTCTTTGGACATTTTTTGATAAAATACAGTTTATTGAATAGTATCATCTCTTTGCTTTCTCAAATCTTGTTTTCTTGTTTTGACATTTTAATAGATGAGCGTAGAATCTGTGTGTATCATTTACTGCAAATCTGCACCTGTACTACTGCTGAATCAGTGTGTCTGTAATGCAAATGCTGAACAAATTAATGCAAGAAGTTCCATCTATTCAGAATAAAAACCTAAAATTTACAGTAAAAAATAAACCTATGTCTGCATCTTCTAAAGGTCCTTGAGAACTATGATTGCCTTTAATCATACAAACCACTTTTGTGCAACTTTGAGATCTTTAGTAAGAAGCTTTACACAACCTTTCAGAGAACAATAAATCAAACTTTGACTTTTCCAAATTGCTTTGCTGTACTCAGGCATGAATTTCATCTTAAAGCTGGATTTCTTGAAGGGCAGCAGCAGACCTTTAGCCTATTTTTCCTGATCTGATTTTCAGTAGCAGAAAATGAATTGGTTTGATCTGGCTCACATTACTACAGTTATTTCCTTTATAACTCTTGCCATTTTTAGGCTTTCCCTTTTCTATGCAATAGTTCACTAAGATTTTAAATGGAATTATAACCAGGTCATAAGACATAAAAGCCCTGCTTTTCCCCCACGTTTTTTCTCCTATACCAATTCCTGTCTGTGAAAACATCTGCAAAATTCTAAATGTCATTTGATACAGATTTAATCACTAGAAAAATGGTCACAATGTGGAGAGGTGGCCCATAACCATTTTTTTTTCATTCTCTGGAAGCAGTGCACAATGCATCAAAATGAATGTGGAATCTTCCTTTAGTCCTTTCCAAAAAAAGCAGTCCCTTATGCTCTTTGGAAAGCAAGAGTGCCATGGATTTGGCCATTGTGGCTGCAGAGATCCATCATGTCAGATGCAAAATGCAACAGTCATGTCACGTCCATGCTAGATTCAGCTTGATGTAGTTCTGCCTTTTCAGTTTCCTTTCACAGAGCCTAAGCAATGTGACCACCTGCTGAATCCCTCTCTTTAGCATGTAAAGAATCCTTTGTTTGGATCAGCTGGGCTTCTTTGACTTCTTAGCTCAGAAACAGTTTCCTTGTGGCTTTTCTTATACCTCTCCAAGGGTTTCCTTGGGGTAACTTGGGAAACTTTCAATTCAGGAAAAGATGGTAAATCTCAATTCCTTTTTCACTGAATTGGGTATTTTAGTGAATTATTGAGTCTGCTTCTCAGAAATGGGTATAAATCAAAAATAATCTTTCCTGTCAATTCCCAATCGCCATAAGTGTAAAAACAAGGTGTGATTGCCATGATTTGTCCTTGGTTGCCGCATCTACAGCATCAATTTCACCAGCAACTTTCACCTTCTCCCTTCTAAAAGCTTTTAATAAAAGGGCTGCCCTCTTACCATGTTAGTTGTTATAAATGCAGCTGTCATAAAGGAGGATACTGCCTGATTTTACAGATCTCAAGGTCACAAATCAACAATGAAAAGGGCTGTAAAATTTATGTCTCTAAAAAGATGGTTTCCATCTCCCTCAAGCTAAATATAAGTTTCTTTTGGCTATGGAAGAAATAAGACTTTTTGTGCTTTTTCAGACAGCTAATGGAGAACCATGCTCACCTATCCCTTTAGAGACCTCTTTCAGTATATAGCCATAATTAACAGGAAGACCAGCCTTTAAAGCTGACCTATAAAACGTCTCTCATCTTTTTAAGATGCACATTCCTCCTCCATCTAGCAAACTTCAACAATGTGTCACAGGTTTGGATCATGGAGAGGCTCTAAAGTTGCTGCTAGAAGAGGTATGAAAATATGCTAGTCCAGATTAGAAAGTGCTGAACAGCAGACAGAGTTACGATACATTAGAAGGCACCACACTTGTGGCTACTCCTGATCTTATTTTAGATCCACACCACAGAGTCATTTCTTATTTGTATTTTGGTCCATGTGCACTTTTAGCTCTCTGGGAAGCATACTTTGTGTTCCAGCAGATTTTGAGTCAGTTTTTATTCTTATTGACCAATATTAATTCTAATTCCGTTTTTGTTAATTCCAAACTTTTGACTATTCATTTTTCAGGAGAGTGTCAATGGCTCTTTGCTCCAGGACATAACTCATTTGTATTCTCAACTCACTAAAGTAGACTTTTCCAGCCTGCTGGAGACACAGCTCTAGTTATTTAGGCAGCCAGAGCCCTCATTCAAACCTTGGGTTTTGAGCTGAACCTTTTTCTCATATGCTCCTAATGTTTTCCAAATCTACCAAACCAGTCTGCTGGCAGCCTTGTTTCAGTTGTATAAAAAGTGTTTTAGTTCCAGCTCTTACTCTGTTCCATGTACAACCATTTCATTCTAATTCTGCCAAAACTTTGCCACCCTTGTTCTAGTTCCTGTTAATAAAATGCAGTGTTTCCTGGTCTGCATCCTGTTAGTGCTGACACAGTCTCCTCATATCCAGTGTGGGTTCATCCCACCAAGGACAGGAAATGTGCTGCTTTGCTGATTCAAATCCTACCAGAAATAATGTGGACAAAGAAACTTTTAAGAGGGATAGTTTAGGTAAGAACATGACAGTTGGGAATGTAACAGTCAAAGTTACAAACTCAAAGGGACAAAATATCAGAACTGTCTTGAAAGGCCTTGATAAATGGTAACAGTAATAGTAATGAAACAGTCTGAGAATTTAGCCTAATATCACCTTTCTTCTTTGAGTGTTTTTCCCTAAGGTTTTTGCAGTGGCTTTTTTTTATCTGTTTTGGTGTTTAGTTTGGTTTTGGTTTAGTTTTTTTTTAATGTATTCCTGTCTGTGTTAATTTGTTATTTATACTGGTTTGAGCACATACCAATTTAAATTTATATTATTTAACAAATGTTCTACAAGGATTTTTGGAATTTGATGTTGCTAATATTAACTTTGTGTGGAATCACCTCATGAGGTTGACAGTTTTAAATCTGCCATTTAGGCTGCCATTTGTGACCAATTGTCCAAAAAGACAACCAAATCCACTTCTAAACAGTTAAAGCAATAAACTGTGTGATTAACTGTGGTGGGTTCTTGAAACATTAATATTATAAAAACTGCCTGTTGAACTGGCAATTACTAGGCAAGAAGTGAAGGATTATTTGGGCACAAGAAGCTGAACTCTGAGGACTCACCTTGGCTTAGGGGATATGGAAGTTCTGCGTAAAAAGACAAAACATTGTTATTCAAACTCTGCTACTTAGTCACACTAAATATATTTGAATTTCACAAATTATCAAATGGTGTGCAGTAGTTGTGCTGCTGGAAGAATGGAAGTTCTCAGCCGAGAATTTAAAAGGGATGTGGCATAAATATTTAAGCCAAGGCATAGTACAAAAAAGTGAAAACTGAGCAAATGTGCTTGATAAAGGGAGACAAAACAAAGACAGGTAAGCCCTCAGGTTCTTCATTTCACAGCTCCCTTGAGGAAATTAGAAAGTCACAATGTAGGAGAGTAAAATTTAATGGGCACTTTGCACAGGCAAATCCAAAATCATGGCTTCTTTTTCCTAACTAAATCTGAATATCTTTCTTCTTCAGCAAGGTTGGGTAAGGGATTTGCTGTGTTAGTAGAGACCCTTTAGCTGATTTAGCATGACTAGGCAGGATGCTCTCCTTCCGCTGAGATTGCTAACGAGTGTCAGGAAGTATTGCCTTCCTTCCTGGCTCCAAGCTTGCTACCTCTACAACATCCTATGCCTCTTCTGGCAGGGCTTCCTTGCCAGAATACAGAGCAGGCAGATATGCACACTATTAAAAAATAGAGGATCCAGACTTTTCTGGTGGATAATCTACTTTCTTCTCCTCTATTGTATAAATAACCATCATGTTTTATCTAGTAGTGAGTTTTTCAGTTGTGAATGACCAATCTGTAATTAACTTTGTGATGATAATTATTATAGCAATATAAAATTTTGGGCATATAGATTAATTACTGTTTTGGAAAGCAACAGTTTTGACACCTTTGGTTTAAAATATGCTGTATCAACAGATTTGGGTGTGTTCAATGCACCTGCAAAATTTTGAGTATGTTCAAAATACCTACAGTTGTAGTTATTTTCTTTCAATTCTAACTGTCACAATCACATTGTAATATGTAATTATGTAATATGTAATAATCATCTTTAATGATGGATTTTTCCTAGTGATAACTCAGAGGAAATAGTTTCTCCATGCAATTTTTCATAGAGTAAATCACAGAAATTTTCCAAAGTTTTCACTGAAAAAAATGCTACTGTAGAGCAAGAATTTAATGCAACCCCAAATAAATATGAGCCTAAATACGTGACCAAATGTAACTTCCTGAAGCTGTAACCTCACTAGAATAGTGCCTGGTTTGGGAACCTTTTTACACTGTTACATAGCAGATGTGCACTTCTGAGCTTTATTAACAGCCTATGACACAAGGCAGCACAGACTCAGCTTTGTCTTGCAGACTAAGCCTTATTTAATGTTTGCATAGTCTAAGATCTGTAGTATTACTGGCTCCTCTCCCCTTCAGTCCTCTCTGTTTCAAGAGCTAAGACCATATTCCATTCCACTGACTTCAGCACCAAATCTGGATATACATTGAGATGGCAGAGTAGAATTTGACAGCTATTCAAGATGGAGCTAATTTGTACTGTAAAATTGCTTCTTGTTTCCTTCTCAATCTTCACTATTAGCTCAGCTGATAAGAGTATGGTACTAATAACAACAAGGTCGTTGTCTGATCCCCATATGGGCCAGTCTCTTAAAAATTGGACTCGGTGATCCTTATGGGTCTCTTCCAACCCAGAATGTCCTGTGATTCTGTGATTCCAGAAAGTTACAGACATAAATGATGCCTTAAAAGGCATAAATGGTGCTTAAAGAAAAATGCCCCTTCCTTGTGGAAATTATAACCAACAATAAATAACAAAACCACAATATAAAGAACTACTGCCAGGAGGCAATAGATTCTTTCCAGAGACTATGCTTTCCTATGGGACATGCATGCACTTAGTCATTCTTAATCTACAATCAGTCCAGATAAAGTACTCTGTTTCTTTTAAAGATGTAAATAGCAACGCCTAGTGGATTAGCATAGAAACACCTTATGGAAGAAATGCATCTTAGGAAGGATTTGAATGAAGATAGTTTTGAATGTGACTTCTTCCAGAAATCTTATCAGGAAAGATTTTACATTCAGAGAAGAATAGTTGCTGCCTTTTCATCACAGTTATTTTCTGAAAAACAAGCCCTGAAGAGAGATAAGGAAACTTTCTTTTAGACTATTCCTATTATCAAATAGCAACTTCGCTCCACCCTTCCCTTGTATTTGGCTTCTTACAGAATGCCTGGAGCTGCTGTTTTGTTCCAAGATTACCTTCAGAAAAATCCCCTGCCACTATCAGACATGCTAACAAAAGAAAGACGTGTATACTCCTTCCAAAGAGGAAAAATGTAATTAACTGCCATGGATCAAAATCTGGAGAGGTAACTCCCCCCTCATCCCGTTAACTTGACTGAGATGACAATCAATAGCAGTTCAGGACTGTGATTTCATACCTCCTACCATTCACACTGTCGTACTTGGGCAGTGAATCTGGCTTGAGGGGAAACTGGGTGGAGCGACAGGCTGCAGGGGAAAATGACTGTCCCTCGCTCCCTACTCTGTGTCCCATCCCTCTTCCCCACCCCCCAACAATTAGCAAATGAGAACAACAGTGGTGGAGAGGTGTTGCTGTTCTTACCCCCTCAGCAAAGAGATAAGGCAGCAGGCCATCTAGGAGTGTTTCTTTAGCGTGTCCAAGCACTCAAAAATCATTCAGACAGAAGCACAGCAACAACTTCTCTGTATCAGGGCGCTACCCTTGCCCATTTCCTTCTCTTTGGGATGAGGCAGCAGCTCATCCTGAGAATAACCATCACTCCTTTCCTTCTCTTTGGGAAGAGGCAGCAGCTTGCTAATTGAGATTTCCATAGAAGAAGTGTTTCAGACAAGACAGAAGATCCTGCAGACCAGACTGGGCCCAGGGGCTGCATTTTGAACCATGCTGGTCTAGAAGCTCCAAAATTCATCTGCGTCAGTCTGGCTGCATTCACTGACTGTGCTCTGAGTTAGGTCAGTGTTAAGAGCTTTTGGAGATCACTGTTTATATCTGGACATAAAGACTCTTATTCCATCCTCAGTCTTTGTGCAAACCTTCTCTTTGCAATAGGACACTGCTAACAGCAGGGCTACACAACCCTTTCAGGATAGTCTCAGACACTGGGCAACATTACAAAGGAAATTGTCATCACCCAAGAACTTCACACACAGTTTGTGGCTTTTGGAGTCATCAGTCCTTACTAGAAACAGAGACCAGTATGAACAGGCTGAAGAATTATACTGAACTCCTAATCCTGAGAGTTGTAGCCAGTTTGATTTTTCCTTGGTTACCCCATTTGTTGTCACAACACTTCATGGGAACAGAAACCCAGTGAGCAAAGCATTGGATTAGTAAATTAGTAATTTAACTGCACCCTTAGCACTGGTCCTTATGTACTGTGACAATGGAGATTTTTGCGTAGTATTATGAGGGAAAGAGTTGTGTCACAGTGCTGAGGTGGGAAATGTACTGTTTATGATTGTGGTTGATACTGTGTTGCTGCAGCATAGTTTTAGTAAGAATAATGCTGCAACATAAATAGTTTTAGTAAGAATAATGCTGCAACATAAATGTTTATTTCAGCTGGGAATATATCTTGTTTGTTAGGCTACAGGAGTAGAAGAATTTCCAACATTCAAGCTCACAAGATGCCTTTTAAATGAAAACAGAGACTTGTCTGACTGAGACTAAGATGACCCAGACTGAAGAAGTTTGGCATTTAGACCACAGTAGTAGCAAAACCAGATGACAAAGCAGAGCTTTAAAAAGCCTCTCAGATGGAAAAGTTTGGGATGGAAAGGAAGTAAGAGGAATAGAGGGTGTAGCTTTTTAAGGGGAGGAGATAGGAAACAATGATGCTATTGTGGCAGCAGAGCTGATGAAGGTCAGAGATGATAAGCTCTGATTTGCATTCTTTCAAAACACTCATACAGAGTTAGTGATTTTTTAGTGAAAGATTAGGGACATTGTGGCCAGAGAGTTTGCTGTGCTTGTATGATTGTAATCTACACTGTTTTAGTTTTTCAAGCAAAAAACAGTGCCCTCAGCAATTTCATGCAAAGGACACCTGCTTTGCATTAGACTTGCCATAAGCCTTCTGAAGAATTAGCTATAAACCTTAAGATCTGCATTTTACAGGAAGCTCTGGGAAGGGTCAGTCCAAGTTCTGGTGTCTGGAGAAGTCACTGGAGGACATGGAACAGGCAATGAGGCTGTCAGGTCTAACTCTATCCAAGAGATACTAAGCAGAATATTTCCACTTTAAATACATGCTTTTGTGACCACCTATGGAAGAACTGTGCCAGACAAAAGAGACAAGTGTCCCAAGGTCCATAGCTGGACCTTGTGAAATTAAGGGGTAGTGATGAGGTAGTAATGAGGGGTATTCCTACAGGGGGATACATGTTAAATTTCTTTTACAGAAATTGCTTATACGTATCTATCTCCTAGGCAACAGTATTTATCTACGTTAACATTCTTTATCTACTACTAGATATATAGAATATGCCTAAGTTCAGTGCAGTTTAGATTCCCTTCTTTGGATTTCCTACAGCTTGCCAGAATGCCTGCTTCTGCAGAAACAAAGGTTAATTAAACACATCCGCCCATTAGATCAAGGAGTGAACATTATTACAATCTGGCCCCAAGCTACCTTCTTCAGCTGTCAACACTGAAAGACACTTGGAACTACAAATTAGTCCTCAAGCAAAACTAGCTTCAGCAGAAACCACTTGTTTTATTGAACAGAGGTCTTCCCCATATTTGCAGATTTGGCTTGGACTTGTCTCGCTATACCTAGTTCCAGCAAGAAACATTCTAGGGACATTTTGCAAGTTGTGTGATCCAAGGTTCTTGGACCATTATGGTGCCATGTTAACACATAATAAGGAATGTTAGGGAAAAAATCCACCTTGTCTGCATTGCTAACAGCATCTTTTATAATAATAGAGTTTAAGGTAACTCATATTGGATTTTTGCTTAGCTTTGCCCCTTTCACTGTGCTTGGGCCAGTGTAAGAGCTTGGGAAATAAACTGGCCAACTCAGTTTTTATGCATTTCTTTGCACTTTCTTTTTCCTTTCATTTTCTGGCTCTTACATTATAAGCACCAATGCTTTCTCAATTCTGTGAACCAAATCTAAAGAATAACACATTAACTATATGAACTCTTTAGAGTAGCACTATGGCCCTACCTCAGTTTCCCTCCTGCTGTCACGGGGACTGAAGTCTGGCAGCACATACCTTTCACAAACATGTACTGTTACCATGCCTGTAATCCCCACTACTTGAAGAACTGACATTCTTAAAATGTTTTCTTTCTGTGCTGAATCAACAGAACAAAGCTGCAATAGACCTGCCAGAGACCAGTGACTAATAATCCCATTACTTAAGGTAGGCAGGACACACAAGGTCTTCTCTGAAACTAAGATCTTAAATAATGTTAATTATGTAAAAAAGCACAATATCTACTTAATTGTAGAAACTGGCTTGTATCTATTCTCTTCAATGATAAATGAAGCAAGTATAACTCTTTGCATCCAAAATTCAAGGCCCCTATTTTGTCAAAACTCTTCTCAAATGTGATAGTGTATTATGATCCCCTATTCTCATTCAGATTATCCACAAGTGATTTCTGCTTGTCTCAAGCTGACTCATTCTTCATACTTATTAGCTGAATTGTTAATGAAAAGGAATCTCTACCCATGAACTGAATGTTCATGTATATAATTTCTACTGGTTTGGCTGGTTTTGATCAGACATGCAGATCACGGGGCTTTTTTCCTATTCCCAATCTGCAATAGAACACATGGGCATCTTGTTTTGAAGCCTGTTTTTCACAAATATTGTCTAATGTTTGATTAAAATTTTCAGCTTCTCAAACACTATTACCATTATACTTTATGGGTTAATAATAGGAACTAGAGATAAAAGGAGACACAAATGAAGAGCTTCTAAAAAAAAAATCAGTTATTCTTGGGTTTGGTTTCGAAGTCTATAAAAGTCACAAAATTGTCTTCTTTGCCCAATTTGTACTGGACAACTCCTGCCTGCTTTTCAAAAACCCTTTGAAAGGCAGCATCTCTGTCCCTGATAGCAGTACACAGACACATTGCTGTCTTGCAAACTGCTCATCACTTGGCATCACGATATATTCTGATGTCTCTAAGAAAAACCTCTTACTCTCTAGCAAAAGCAGAAAGCAAAGTTGGAGTGGCACTCTGATGGGTCTTGGACAGCTGATCACCGATGACACAGCCCTAGTGGCAAAGTGCAAAATATGCTCATAGCTAATATTTGAAGAGAAAGATAAACCCCAAAGGAAAACTACATGGTAAACTAGAAGTATTGACCCCAAAGAGGAAGCAAAATGTCCTTCTTGGAACATCTCGCCTTGGCATCTTACCTGAAACATTCTGTCTAGCCTGTGATTCAGTAGGCAAGATGTGACAATCTTCTTTACAAGTACAACACGTTAAATTACTTTAGAGTTGTTTCTATAAATACAGCATGCCAATGCTAACTGACTGATTCTGCCACCTAGGAGCTTTATTTGCATTCAGCAATGAAACACTTGAATTTTTAAGATATTCTGTTGTTAAATTCAGTTAAGTTGTAAGGCTGCCTACACCACAATGCCCTATTCATTGCATGTGGCAAAAGTCTTTATAAAAATCTTGGAGCCAACCACAACCGACCACTGCTTGTCTCACCCACACTAAAAATACTGTATGATACAAAGTATTGTATAAGGCTGTGTAACAGACAGCTGTGTCTGTACTCATGTTTAATAGGGAGCAAGCCACAGTAATGTTATTTCTTCAGTCCTCTTTCCTGAGCCTCTTTAAGTCTTATGCAAAGTACATATTTTCTGGGCCATTTCGTCTATCCTATGCTGAAGAACACTATTAAACAGGTAACATGGCAAGGATTGGAAAAATTTATATGTATCTTATCAGCATAAACAAATCTGTGGACTGTGCTCAGGAAAGCTCTAAAGCTGCTGGAGCATTTCATTAGCCTGAACATCGGTACAGTTCATTTAAACAAGTCTTCAAGGATCACATCTCTTTCTCAACCTGTTTATTCAGAGATGACCCAGCATGTAGTTCAGTACTGCACTTCTAAGCACATATTTCTTAACATGCTCTTGCTCTTTTGTGCTTCAGGATACATTTTCATTTAATCATGACAGCATAACCAGCAGTCTATCTTTTGCTTTCTGTGGGCCAATAACTTTAGTGTGCTCCATTAATTAAAGCTATGGGTATTATTAAGTGGAAGAGCCCTTTACTCATGAGAGGATGAAAAAAAGTTACATTGACTGAAGGAGATGCTATGAGTTTTAAGGGCATTTTCAAAGTGCACTTTTTTTTTTTTTTTTTTTTTTTTTTTTTTTTTTTTTTTTTTTTTTTTTTTGGGAGATCTGCTAGATTATATTTTTCAAGTTCAGGATCACTGTAAGCATGTAAACAAAACATATTGAGCTAATAACCTGAAGCAATATCTGAACCAGAAAGACAAAAAAGTCCTAAGCAAGGAAAACTTTTGTAAATATTTCAGTATTGCTTAGGTGATTAAAACATAATACTCCAACATGAAATTGAGAACAATTATTTTAATAGATTAAGGATTCCATTCAACTTTAGAGTTAACTCTACTTTGATGATTAAAATACAGAGAAAAAAAAAACAGAAGACAAAGTCTATTTTCAGCATTAGCACTGACTCACCATGTGATATTAAGCAAGTCACTTAATTTACTGCCTCACTCTCTGTCTCACCTGTAAAATGAGGGAGCCTGCCTCACAAGTGCTGTGTGGGATTACTTAATTAAACATTTGCTGTGCATGTAACATTTCTTGAATGCAAGGTGCTGGAAAATTTATTTTTCAAGACATATATAAAAAGGATACAAGAGCAGAATCAGGTAGTTTCTATAAAGGAAAATACACATCTCTTTCATTTGATTCATTCTTTTCTTTGGATTTTCTAAAGCACGACAACAAAATAATTAACTACAGGAACTGTTGGTAAGCAACTGAAGTGAGCTAATAGGTGACATCAATATTGGCAGCAGCCTGGGCTGCTGTGATCACACACTGGTGGAGTTTGCAGTCCCCAGGGATATGGGTTAGGTGAAGAGTAAAGTCAGGCCCCTGCATTCTAGCAAAGCAAAATTCCAGCTCTCCAAGGAGTTAGCAAAAGGTGCCCCCAATAAACTTCCCTCAGAGGAAAAGGAGCAGAACAGAGCTGGCAGACTTGGACATTTTCCACAGATTGCAAGAACTCTCAATACCCAGGGTAAGAAATCAGAAAAGGCCATGTGGGACAGGGAGGAGATTTGTGATACTCAGCATGGCTTCATTTAGGGCAAGTGGCCAACCTAGTGGCCTGACTACATCACATATTCTAGAATTTTAAAACTCTGACTGAAGTCCTTGAAATAAGCTTATAAGTTGAAAAAAAAAAAAAAAAAACAACCAAAAAAAACCACCAACCATTGCCACAAACTAGACAGACCAGACAATAAGTAGGAATAAAAATATATCATTATTCTTCAGTTGATCACACAATTGAAATACTAAGCTGAGATTTTTTCATGATGTATAAGTAAGTTTACATCTCATGGAAGAGAGTGGCAGCAATTAAATCCAGAGAAAGGAAATAGTATTTTTTTTAACCAGAATTTTTACTGAGCTCATGGCCACACAACTTTGTTGGAACCAAGGTCTCAGTGAATTCAAGAAACAAACATTTCTATGGAAATGTGAACATCTACAGTGATATTCTATAAAATGAAAGAGTTACAAATCCCTCATGTTGCACAGTACAAGCCAATTATTAACTGGAAGACATGTAAAAGTACCAATTGGTAGGTATGTAAACAATATCACCTGTGAAGCCTATTTCACAGCTGATCTCTCTGGATTGCAGCTGGATCAGAAGTGTAGAAGCATTTGATATCAGGGACAAGGTACTCTGCAAACCTGAGATATTCTAGAATATGTGGTTTTATTGCAAAGGTCGTGGGTAGAAAGGGCCTTCCCTTCAGCCTCCAGCCTCGGCTGAAGGGAAGTCCCAGAGAGAGAGAACGAGAGAGAGCAAGAGGGTAAGCTGGCAAGAAGAGGGGAGAGAGCTAGAGCAACGTGCCAGGGGTCAGAGTGCAGGGGGAAGAGAACAGAGGTAAGAGCAGGGAAAGGAGAGTGAGGTCCAGAGGGAAAGAGCGAAGAGGAGAGCCAAGAGAGCAGGGACCAGAGAGGTGAAGAGAGAAGAGCAAGGGAAAGCCAAGAGAGTGAAGAGGGCAAAGAGAGAAGAGGAGAGCCAAGAGAGCAGGGACCAGAGGGAAAGAGCAAAGAGGAAAACCAAGACAGCGAGGTTCTGGTTACAATACATTATATCTCCTTTTGTGATGAATATTCTAATTTACACTGATCAACCAATACAAGACACAAAACCCTATAGAATCTACATACAGCCTATAAGAACTACTACATTACCATGTGTTATATTTTAAACTCTAAAAACTACTCTTTAGACTTTTCTGTTTTGCTACATTGACCTTTGGATCCCTTGGCCAGCAGAAAGGTATTGTTCAATCAAAAGGGATTCTCCTTCAGCTGGCTAGGCTATTGTCTTTAGGTTATATAGTAACTAAGACTTGGTATCCTACAACTCAAAGTAAGCTTTCATTTCGATTACAGGTTTCATATTTTCAGAATCTTTTGCTAAGCAATCATATTTATAAGGTTTCCCTGATTCATCTTTCCCAACAAGAAGCACCTGGTACAGGTCACTGTGGAAGGCAGAACCTTGGAGGAGGTGTTGTAATGGTCACCTCTGGCACAGCAATCTCCATGCTACTGAGGCTGAGCAGCACACAGCACATCTTTAGCATCCTGCTACTCTTATCGTAGCCACGTTATAGACAATAATGTTTGTCAGGTTTGTTCTATCATAAAACTAACTACATCAGCATTTTTTTTAACCAAAGAGGAGTTTTTACCACACAGTGCAGTTTAGCAGACAACAAAAAGCAATGCTTTTTTACTAGCACTGTGCTGTGACCCCTTGAAGGAGCTGATCAAAACCACAGTGAGCAAATCAAAAACACTAAGTAATGTGATCAATGATGTATGCAAAGGTTATGTGTTTCCTGTATAGCTGCTCACATCACCAAGGACTTTTTTGAACACAATTACTGTTACCTTAAATATTCACAAAAATATTACTGCTGCTTTCTGTGAGTTCCATCTAATCCTAGACTGAGGCCTTTATGTAAAGCATGGTCCTAAGTCCTTTACAGCCTTGGAATGAAATTAGTGGTTGGTATTCTACAAGGAAAACAGACACAGGAAAATTCAGATGCTCTATCCTTTTAAAAGCAACTTTCTAGGTTAAATAAGTTCTACAAGTTTATTTGGTAGATATAAAAGCATGTCATTTATTTACTTTCATTATAACATTTTTTATGTGCTGAAACATGGTTCATACTACCTTACTAGTACATATATTAAATATTATCATAAATCATATTAATAACTATTTTATTGATATATTTACCTAGTTTCTACTAAATTATCATGTCAGAGAGATGTAGACAAAACCTTAGCCCCTCCACCAATGGTAGCAGAGCCTTTAGCTCTGTGTTTCAGAGCTACAACCAAGATGGAAAAATGCAGCAGTAACATCACCACAGGTTATAGTTATACTAAAAAGAGTCAATGACTCACTGTTAATGTTTACTTGGTCTGCATGCTTTAGGGATGACTGAAGATTATTGAAGACAATTATTTCTTTTATTCTCCTTTTATTTTGCTTATTACTAGCTAGTACTACTGCATTCCTTATAAGAAACCAGATTAAGAATAAACAAGAGGTGCTTGTCATCCAGCATTAGTCCAGTACCATGTGCTTGGGCACAGCTGCTTGTATATACATTTTAGCCACTTTTTTTTTCCATCTGTCTGTCCATCCACAGCAAATAAGTATGTTGCCTGGCACAATACATGTACCTTTTCTACACCTAGCCCACACCTTTAATCTGATATCTGCACCCTGAGAGCCTCCCATCTTGCTGCTGTTCCTTTTCTCACCCCAGCCGGGCCAGGGAACTCACTTCTCCACTTCAGTGTCAAAGACCCAACAGCAAGTTTTCCTTTTACTTTTGTGTCCCAAACTGCACATAAATGTAAATACACAGAGCAGTGATCATTCTCTGATGCAAATTTACAATCTGGATTATTGTTTGCTTTCTCAGCTGATACTCACTGTGCTTAAAGGGTCATTTGTCCTAGAGCAGCAGTTTCTTAAGGAGTATGAATTAGGCAGGCAGGAGGTGGCAAAAAAAGCTCCACTACAGTTTCACAGGCCAGTCCACATGATGACTGTAGCTGGAGACTCCTCCTAGTGCCTCAGAAAGTTACAAGAAAAGGGAAGGGCTCAGGATATGATATCATGCACTCATTCTAAAACAAGGAAACTGTTGTAGATAATTTAAAAAGTAACAACTTAAAAATCCTGAATGGCCAGAAAGAGAAAATTACTTTTCTAATTCATCTTTCGTACCCTTTCCAGTGAAAGGTTTCAATAAATAAAAATTACAAACTTAGAAAATTATGTTTGCATTGTTAGTAGGATGAGCCTAAGAGACCTGTTACAACTGAGCCACCTCAGAGCAATGCTTGCTGCTGCCTGTGTCAGAGCTCAAGGCTCAAGCTGGTTACCAGCTCTGTTGAGGCAAATGTTCCCTCCCAGCCCCAACACAGCTGGCTCTGCAGCCACAGCTGGGGCTGTGTAAGCAACAGGGACCCACGTGTATCCACTCCTTGGCAGTATCCTGACTTGTGTATTGCCTTTCTCAGCAGATGTAAAATCTTCTAAAGCATCTAAGTGATTCAGGAATCCAATTAATATTTTCTAAAGCAATATAAGCAAACAGTTTTTCTAAATCTCATGAAAAGTCAATGTGATTTTGTGCAGATTTGCAGGGTTAAGTTTTATTCTTTAGATCCTTTTCTAATTGCAAGTCTGCTTCAGAAATAATAATCCATTTGCAGGGATATATTACTATAAATTTTTTTACCAAGTCATTGTCTACAGCTTTTAAAAAAGAAATTGGTAAACATTTGAAGCAAAGCAGATGTCCTAACTTAGCACAATTGTTCTTTACCTGGATTTTGCTTTGAAGTTTTCTGGTTTTATTTCAGATCTGAAGCAGCATTTGCACACTTGGAAGCTTCTCTGTCCTTTCCAGCTTTATCAATTCATCTACTAAGCAACTCATTTTTCTTTCAAGTTGTCAGAATAATTTTGTTTCTGATATAATCCCATAAAACATATAAATCCCATAATCCCATAAAATTTTCATAGGAAAATTTAGCCCAGATTTCAAGCAAGCAACATTTTAATGCTGTGTTAGGAATTGCTACATTCTCTATTATGGCCATCATTATGCTTGCCTTTAAAATTTCTTCTTTTTTTATTAAATATTTCTAGTGATTTTGTTCTCATCCAGAACTCAACATCCCAGACTCAACATTAAGGCCACCCATGAGTGACATATTATTGTTTATCATAATTTTCAACCTCCTCTATTGGTTTTAGTTTAATGGCTGGGATTTGGAGGACCCTTATCATATTAAATCAGTTTAGGGATCAGGCCTATTATGCTTCAGTCTTTGTCACTACCCTTCTACTTAGCTGCACAACAGGGTGTTGCTCTTGCAGCTCTATTGTTAAAGAAGAAATATTTTGCTGCCAGATTTCTTGTTCTATTTGTGCCTTCTGTTAATGGACTTTCAATTTCAGCAACTTGTTCTATTTAAGAGGATAAGGGAAGAACAATACTTTATAAATTATTATTTATTAAACAGAAGCTGGTATCATCAATGCTCGTTTAGCTGGTGGTGATGCATCTCCCAAACAAACCAGCAGCAGTAGTAAAATAAACCAGAGCACAGAACCATTTTCTTCATAAAGATTCTGGGGACTTTTTAACTACTTGTACTCCGGAATGAGGATCTGGGAGCAATGACTTCTCAAATTGTTTATGAGTTGGAGGAGTGTGATTTAAGATCATTAATACATTAAATTTTGTAGAATTTGGGAAGTCCTTCTAAAAAACCTGTGACGGAGTATACATGTATATTTTTGTTTCTCTGCTCTCATCTTGATTTTTAGTAGTACTATAAAACCTATATAAATGATCACCTGGATTTGAGAAATTTCCTAAAAGACTTGTCACAGCTCTGGATTTGATTTTGACATTTCATGTATTCACACACTGGACTGCAAATGATACTTTTTAAGTGTTCATAGGACGAGGGAGCTGGACCTGCTGCTTGCCATGAAGGGGGCAGGGGCAGCTCTGGTGTTCTCCTACTCCTCTGTGGCCCCAAGAGGGTTAATCTCCAGTGAACATCTGGCTGCAGCACCTGGGTCATTGCTCAGCCCAAGCTCTGAGGAGATGGGTACTGCCTGCATCATGCTCCTAATCTGAATCTGCAGCAAATAAAACAGATGGTGCATTGGAATATTCCAGAGAATATTCTGAAGACAACACACCTATTTCTAACCAAGCTTTGAGGTCAAACAGATGAAATAAGCCTTGGTTAACCACAGCCACATTGGTGTTCATTCTCTTCTTGATTCTCTGCAGATTCTCTGCAATCTCTGATTGCATCCCGAGTTATTTCAGTGTGAGCATGAAAAGCAGAATAACTAACTGTGCACAGCTCTGTTTTGTTTTGTTGTATTTCATTTGCTTCTTGCCAGAAAACAATTTTTTCTTAAATTCTTGTGTGTTCTCCCTCTTCCTCTTTTTCTTCAAGATTTAATTAGAATTATGAAATAATTTTGATTAAAAGGAATCACTGGAGATAACCTCATCCTTTACCCACTCAAAACAGAGCTTTGTTAGGCTCTGTTACCTAACCTCAAAGTTAGGTCAGGTTGCTTAGCACTTTGCCTGGTCCAGCTGTGAATATCTCCAAGGGTGGACATTCCAGTCTCCCTGGGCATCCTGTTTAAGGGTTTGACCACCCTCACTGTGAAGTCCATGTGAAGTGTGACTCATGTTCCTCTGTACATCTATAAGGCTGGGAGGTTTCCTTACACTAACATACAGCATCTGGTAGAAAACAGGGAGGGGAGGGGAGGGGAGGGGAGGGGAGGGGAGGGGAGGGGAGGGGAGGGAAGGGAAGGGAAGGGAAGGGAAGGGAAGGGAAGGGAAGGGAAGGGAAGGGAAGGGAAGGGAAGGGAAGGGAAGGGAAGGGAAGGGAAGGGAAGGGAAGGGAAGGGAAGGGAAGGGAAGGGAAGGGAAGGGAAGGGAAGGGAAGGGAAGGGAAGGGAAGGGAAGGGAAGGGAAGGGAAGTAGTTTCAATCTTGGGAATGAGGTGGAAAATATTTATAGCATGGGGAAATGAGGGTAATCCAAGATTTTACATTTTTAGTAGGAGAGACAGTGATGAGCAGAAGTAAAAGGAATCATGGCAGTGAGGGAGAAATGCAAGGACTGCTTCACAGGTCAGGCAAGGTCATGTGTGGGAGGAGAACTTGGATGATGACAAGGCAGGACCATAACTGAAGTGGTCACCACCCCCAAATTTGGGTACCTCTTACAACCCTAAATTAATCTTCAAGAGTGTGTCATAGCTAAAAATATCTTGCCAGTTCTGGCATGAAGTTGATTGCAGGAGCTTCCAGAGTATTTTGCTCTCTTGGCTCCCTGTGCAATTCCAGTTGGATAGCACACTTCACATTTAAAACAGTGCTGATGTTTTGGTCTGCTGCTGTTCTGTTCCAGAGAAAGTTGCCTTTTTGAAGAGCTACAGGTCCTGCAGCATGCAAACATAGGCAGCACAAAACATTTATACAGGGCACTGTTTATAGATAACTCCAGTTTCAATCACAGTTAATTCTCTAAAAGCCTGCTGGACTAAAAATGTTTTATAAATATATGCAGATATTCTTCTTCATAACAATACCAAGGAGTTGGAGCAATGATGAGAAATTTTAATAGTCAGCAATATGAGGTAGAAGACATTTTCCAATACTGATAAAAAGGAGAACAGAAATTGAAGAATTATTTTCTTTTGTTGGTTATTTAATTGTTCAGGAAAATACAGTGTGATTGCTAAAACTGCTCTCAGGTGTTTTAAAGCAATACTAGCAGCAATTGCACTTTGCAATAGCAGAATGCATAGAAGAATATAGATGTGTGAAAAGAGGGAGAAGATCTTTAAGAAGGGTGAGATGAGTTTGTGTTCATAAGAACCGAAGCCTAGGTGATTTATAATAGGAAATCACTTTTAGTGATGTAAACATGTTAACTGATGATTTCTCCCAACACTGTTGTGAAGCAGGGAAAGATTATGCCTTGTTTTGACAGATGGAGAAAAGGCTAAGTTCTTACCAGGAACTTTGCCAGCTCCTTTCAAAGTAGTTTCCAAGGAAGATCTTTCCCTTCAGAAATCTTGAAGCTACAGACATCTCTCAGAGCTTCCCTCCGTTACCATGGGAGAGCAGAGATGGTCAAGGGTGTTGAAGGTACTGGCCTGGCCTTTTTGGAGCTCTGACTGGATTCAATCTGAACAAAGAACAAGCAGAAACAACCTTTTCTATATGATGACTCACCCTGCCAGGGGAAGATTAGTCAATGGAAATTTGTGTGTGGCTGTGTTAGTCAGTAAATATGTACCCATCCCTGCACAGGGCCAGGGGCAAAGCACCAGGGCACTGGGAGTGGAAGCCTGAGTGGAGGAGTCACAGCTTTTTTGCTGGTGGCACTCCAGCTCTTACTTCAACAGAGGTAAGAGCAGAGGAGTCCTAGGCTGATTTCCAGCAGTGTAACATGTGTAACATGTGAAGGATGTCAGGTGCTGAGTCTCTGCTCTCCCATTTATCCCTTCTGCTCAGAATCTGTCCAAGGCATACTCCAACCTTTGCCCAAAACATGCTCTTTTCACCTCATCTGAGGTCAGTACAGGACTGTTAATTTTCCCAGCTCTTTTCACAAGGAAAATTATTCACTCTACAACTCAGGTAATTATAGGTTCATTTTGTACTGCCTTATTAATCAGTAAAGTGGTAATGTGGTAACCAGAATCTCACAGTGGTGAAAGTAAGTAGAGATTTAAGACGTTCTCATTTAATAAGTGTTTGTTTAAAAGCCAGTCTGATTCTTTTTCTTTCTGGTCATCGACCACACTTGCATCAGGATAGTTCATATATATGGTCAGGTGTACCTTGGCTTTGTCATTCTTTCCCAGAAGTTTCTGAAATAGAAAGAACTATTTGTTAGCCAAAGCAACTCCAGCTCACATTTTCCTAAGACTAATTTGAACATTGCCAGCAACATGGTATATCCATGTTCACATCCTAAATGTAGCCTTCACTAGAGATCCAAACAGAAACATGCCAACTTGTCTCTACAATGAAGTATTGTTGAAACAAATGTGGAGATAAATGGAACCCCAACAACATTACTTTTTACCTTTTGATTCACCTAAAATTTTAAGAGTTTAAAACCTGCAAATTCAATCACATAAATAAAGGCTGCTAATAACTTACTGTAAAATATTTTCATTAATCTTAATGATTATAAGATCATTCTGCTCCCATATTCTCTCCACTACTCCTCAATTGTAGGACATTAATAAAGTTCCTGCTTCCACTGTATCTTGATGAAACAATAACCAATTACAACCCCCAGCAACACCAGCCCAAACCACTGGACCCAGTTTCCAAGCTCCTAAGGTGATCTGAGCAACTTTAAAAATAACCGTTCCTGTATTATTTCAATGGCACACATATATACTGAGAATCCCTTCCTGACCCCTAGCAGAGGATCTTCAGAGGGGAGCTGAGCTGGGAGAGCCCTTTGCCTATTTATTCATTACTTCCTTAACTTAACTACCAATGCCTACAAGCTTCTAGTTTAGTCTGTTTAGAGGGGAAAGGGAAGACAAAATCCTCTTGGTTAGCAAAGGATTTTCTTTATCATCACTCCTTACTCTTAGAAAAAAGTTCCCAAGTTACACATCTTTGCAAAATAACAAGTCATTTGTCTTTTCTCAGTCTACTCTCACTCCCATGGCTTCCAGGTTTTATCAGCATTTCAGGTGAGACGGAATGCCTCCTGTTGCTCTCTGCAGATTATCTGTCTTAATATTTGGCAACAATTCCCACTCATTTGCAGAGAAGCCTTCCTCTTTATATGCAGGCTGCCTTCCTTAGTTATATGCCCCAGCTGAAATACTCCAGCACTGTCTGCATCAATGGAATTTGGGTTTTTTGTGGAGTTAGGATGGGAACAAGATATATTCAGAGATTACACCCTTGACTGCCTGACATTGGTCTCTCAGTTTCAGATATTGCAGGCTGAGAGGTCTGTCCTGGTCTGAGCATCACAAACGACTTAATCCATATTTTTAGTACTGACTAGAAGAAGACAGAATGGCAAACCAAGCACAAATGGGCTCACAATACAAAACCAGTGTATAACTCAATGCAGATTTTTTGCTTCTCTTAAGTGCACTTCATCTCTCATAATAAAAGCTATTGGGATGACAGGCAGTTACTGCTTAGGGTAAGAACAAAAGGGAAAGAGGAAAACATGACTCAGAGTGGGTTACTTGTTAAAGAAACTCATTATTTAAATATTAAAATAGGAAACACATTGTAGAGAAAGAAAAGGTTCCATTTAACTGCTTTTCACATTTATTTCTTGTAACTGAAAGCTATCAGGCATCACCTAGTCTAATTAATCACATCCTGAATTGCCATGCATAAAATAAATTTGTTCATTCGGAGGATCAAAAAAATATATAAGGCTGTGTTGTATGACTTCCTTCTGTTTCTTATCCACATATCCTGTATCTCAACTTCTCCTAATGCAAAAGGATGTCCTGTCCTGAAATTAGGTACCAAACACATTTAACCAGTGTAAGTTTCAATGCCAGCCCACCTTTTCAAAGAAGATAGAAACACAAAAATAAAATTCATCACAGATTATTTGACTCTTAGCTAAACCAATTGCATATATTAAAATTAAAATTTCAACCACCGAGACAGTCTTTAGCTTAATTTTCACTGAACTGTCTACTTTGCCCAACAATGTACCTTTTGGGGCAGAACATCTTCCTTGGCTATGTTCTGTTGGGCCACTAGATGTCCCTCGTTCCTACGTAAAGCTCCAGGTAGGAGACAATCCATGAGGAAAAGTGGGACTCGGGTGGAACTCAAGCAGTGCAGAAGCACGCTCGTGTTCACATCATGCAGGAGTTTTCTGTAACAGGTGCTGGTCATTTGTATCACACCACTGAGTGTGATTCTGTAAGTCACAGCATTTCCAGATACTGGTGCTCCAAACAGACAATAACATGAACTGTGTTCAGACAAATTACAAAATCAAGAATCACCAAGGTTGGAAAAGGCCCCCAAGATCATCAAGTGCAGCCTTCAAACAAGTATGACCATGCCTACTAAACCACATCATAAAGTGCCGTGCCTACTTGTTTTTTGAACACTCCCAAGGATGGTGACTCCACCACTTCTCTGGATAGACTGCTCCAACTTAACTCATTCAGTGAAGAAATTCCTAATATTCAGTCTCAGCCTCCCCTTGCACAAGGAAGTGCATCTATGGAATTACAAAAATCAGATGAGACTGAAGAAAGCAGATAAAGATAGCGTTGAGGAAAATAGACTAGAAACCCAGACATCACAGAGTAAACTGCATCATTCCATTCCAAACTATACTTTGACAACAGCATTTTCCATACACACATTATTATATTTTTTGCCATTCATGAAGTAAAATGACATAGTCTCTCTTGGCAGTCAGACTAGTTCTTATTTAATGAAAGCATACATTTGTCTGTGGTCTAGTTGGGGTTTGGAAGGTTCATATCACCATGTAGATTTAGATAACTCCAGTCTAGCCAAGGAATAGTTATGTCAGTATCAGACTATGAATGCTGGGCAATATAAGCAGAGATATGGCAGAGATAACAGCATTTGACTTACACTGGCAATGATGAAAGCAGAGTCAAACACTGCTCTGGAGGAAACAAAATGTTTCACCAAGTAAATAGCATGAGGAAGCTGCTTGCAACTGCCCACGAGTTGTACAACTCCCTTTTCCCTTCCTGCACCCTATCTGCCTTTTGCAAGTTTCCTGATCCCCATCAGTTAATTTATACCATCAGCACTTTGCAAGACCCTGCCACAGAAAGTGCTGCATCTCCAATTCTGTTTTGGAAACTCTTCCTCAGATTAGGACTCACTTCCTCGGTATTTTAAATTCACGAAGTGGAAGGGAAAGGTCACATCTAAGGAAAAAAAAAGAAGAAACCCTTCCTCTGGATTAGCTTTGCTTTTTAAGTCTTCTGAGTGATGCCAAATTATATCCATATAAGAAACAGGACTCCTATGGCCTGTTGGCTTTTTTATGTCACCAAAATGTTCCTGACAGAAGGTCACAACATGTCCTTTTCCAGTTGTTTTCAAAACAGAGGTGCTGTCATTTTTCTGTAAGGATACATATAGAGGGTTCTGCCAACTCGGTGTACTTGTTACCTAATTTTAATGCCACTGACCGAATGATATAGATTTTCATTGCTAATTAAATATCAGATCATGGTGCATAATCTCAATGTTATTCATGCTTTTAACACCTGATTATTTCAGGGGGGGCATAAGCAGCTAAATACATTTATGAGTCTTGATCCTATTCTTAAAAGATGAAGGGGGGAAAAATACACAGTCCTCAACATTGTATTTGTTTGTCCAAGGCATTGTCAAAGCATGGAGAGCTGGGAATGTAAGAACTTAAACCTACACAATATGCTTCTGGTCTTCTCTACAGGAGGTCTTTGAATTCTTCTTCTGATTCTCCCTCTCAGCTCTTCTCAGATTGACTCCACCGGAGTGAGTGATGGTTGAAAAGATGGTTATATACAACCATTGCTGGCCCTCTGATTGCTGCATCCAGTCTGGAGCTGTTCAGATCAGAATTAATAACAGTTGCAACCAATATATTGTGTACTGGTGACCAGTTTCCACCAGACCATCTATCAGCAATACCAGAGAGGGTCAAATCCAGAGCCCAGTGGCCATCAAAGTGAAATGTTGTTTTGTTTTCAGTGGGATTTGTATCAGATTTTTATTTCCACTGATGAAAGATAAACTATTTGGAGGCTAATAAATCTTACAGCTCCACATAACCCCTGGTGTTCTTTCCAATGCTTAATAGCTCTGCTTTCACCAGTTATCTAACTCAGTCTGAAGCTAAATGGATTTTCACAGGCCAATACACACATTGCACAGAATCTCCTTTCCCCTCCTGTTTACTCATGTTGTAGGCCATCTTTTTAATAGGAAACTGAGAACTAAGAAATTCAGAGAACAGAATGACCTATTGAACCAATTTTGCTCCACAGCAGAGCTGACAGGAAAACGGCTGCCTCAGCTCAGAGTTCCAGGAATGGAAAAACAGATGTTTCTTAACTGCATTTAACAGATGCTATTCCAGCTTGAAACAACATTTTAAAATGCAGATCTCAAAAGTTTTATGTGTTTCCAAAGTATTCAAAGAATGGGAAAATAGAAATTTCTTGCAAAATCTTCAAGCAGTGCCAAGCATGCCTTTTATTCTTTTTTTTTTTTTTTCCCAAACCAATTTTTCCAGTTTAGCATTCCTGTGGGTGATACATGCACCTAAATATGCATTGGTGCCTACATGCCTTAGATAATCAGATCAGGTAGATTAACACTGCCACAAAACTTGCATGTGACCTTGGGCAAATCACTTGATTTCCCTGGATCTCAGTTATCCACTTGTACCACCTAGAGCTTGTAACTTTTCCTTGAGAGCATCTCTCTCAACTATCAATATCTACAATAGCTAGTACATAGAAACTACAAACAAGAACATAGCCCTGGGAAATTGCCATGAAATAGATTTTAAAAATTAAATTAACTATCAGCTATTAAGTGAATGGCAAGGGTACATAAACCAAAGTGGGTGAGACACAGGATCTTTGTAGGGGAACCTGTCAACTAGGAATGCTCTAAGTCCCAGAATCAAGTATAAAGATAGAAGGGCAGGAATGTGAGAGGACAATAGTTTCCAGCCTATTCTCTGAATAGATTCAAGTTGCTGTGTTATTCAACCATTACAGTAAAATCTTAATTCAGAATTAAAAAACAGGGAGGGAAGGAAAGGCGACCTGAAACATTCTTACCCTGAGCCCATCAGGTTTGCCTTGGAGTACATTTAGCCTGTGGAAGGAACTCTTCTGTCAAGCATCACAGAATTTGTGGGTTATTATTCTCATATGACAAACAGAGAACTGAAGTGACAGCAAGGAATAACCAAAACCATACAATAAAGATCGCAAGTCCATGGAATTATGCATTTCCCAAGAATAAGCTTTAGCCCATATTTACACAGTTTCCTTCTTCCAGTTATGCCAAGTAAATCACAAGAGCTGGCTGTGATAAAACACTCTTGAGCACTTCCTTTCCTGGCTGAAACCAGAGATATGCTACCAGCGCCGAAACAGAAAACACCTCAGCTTAAATTGGTTAAAATTGGTTACCACCATGATAGTTTTGTTGAAAGTGAAGGTAGAGAAGATGACTTTACTTCCTTCCTTTCAAGAAGGAGTTCTTGAACTTGTCAGATATCCCTAATGTTTAGAGTGCTGTGCAGTCTGGGGTTGAGGAACTGAAGCTCTTAATGGCAGAGAGTGTCACCTTCTGTACCAACAGAAAAGGAGCAGAAGCACAAATTTAAGGAAGATATTTCCCTGATGTTCAAATGTACTTGCAGAAATTTCCTGGTGTTCTCCCATACACCCCACTGATACACAACAAATATAGAGAACATTAAACTAAATGGGTTACCTTTACTAAAGAGTTACTGTGAATAGGATTATACTCCACTAGAGAGCTAAAAAATCACCATTTTTTAACAGTGCAGATTTAGTCCAAAATTGATTCCTTTTCAAAAAACCTAAAGACTTCCTGAAAACAATGTTGACTTTTACAGAATGATTATTCTGTGTGGGGAAAAAAAAAAAAAAAAAGCCATTATTCAAATATTTCAAAATAAAAGCATAATATTTGGGATTAGAAATTATTGAAACACTCTGCAAACATTTTAAATACATAGACTGGAAACCTTAAAACAAAGACTTCAAATGTTGACTTTCAGAACTAAGGTAACTTCTTGTTTTAAGCCAGCCATAGTAGAACTTTCTTGTACCTTTAAAGAATACTGTGTATCATATAGCAGCCTTAAGGGTAAAACCACTGGTTTGTAACAAGGCATTAAAAGTTAGTGATTAGAATGTAGAGTAGAACAACTCTAGTAGAACAATTTAGAGTAACAACACAGAAGAACTGATGCTGGGTGCTCTTGGTCTTTCATGGTCAGAGCCTTTATTCTTGCTTCTTGTATTTGTGTCTCATAAATTGTTCAAAACTTTATCAATTGAATTAACAGTCAAAATAGCGCTTCTCAACATCTGGTTCATTTTCTTGTCCCAGCTATGCTGGTGCAACTCTAAATTAAACTAAATACCTTACGTGGAGTAACTCTAAATTTATGATGGTATTCGGAAGAAGTGGACTTGGTTCCTAGTCTTTAAAAGATGTCTGTGTTTGCAGCCAAATAAAATCACACGTGGTTACAGCCTCTATGGCACAAGATTGCCATCCAGTGGTAATTCCCAAACCTGTATTTGCTTGAAGGCATTCCCGGAGAGTTGACCAGCAGCCAGTGCTGCTTATACCTACCAATCTGCTAGCTGCAAATCCAAACTCTTGAGTAGCTATTGCTAGGCTGAGAGGAACATTTCTGTTAAATATTGATAACTTACCTCTTTAAAAAAAACCAGCTTTCTATATTGAAATAGTTTAGACAATGAATGTAGATTTTTCCTTCCTTAAGAGCAGGATCATGCTGAAGGGGGAGGTACAGCTGTATTCAGAGGTACTACCACCATCCTAACGCTGCATCTCAGCTACTTTTCAGCCCCCTCTGCTGGCATGGCATCAGTCAAATCTGAGAGGAACACGTTAGTGCTCATTTAAACATCCTTGTACAGAGCTTCACCACCTGCTCTGGAGTGCCAGGGCAAGGGATGGAGTTGAGACTGTGAGTGATCAAGCTTTGAGGCTGGGTTCATGTGGAATACTTTACATACCCAGACATCAATATGGCTACTGGTATCTCTGATCTGCAAAGAACAGGCCCTGAACTCAGACCTTCCACTTCCTGGATAAATGCTTTACCTGCTCGAGTAGATCACAGAAATGTCTTTTAGAGGGAACAGGTACAGCTGCAGTTGTGAAGACTCAGCCTGACTGGCATCTGTTAGAGGGGTTTGAGGATTGCCTCTTGAACTGAGCCTCCCTGGGGAACTGAATAAAGCAACACAAAGCTTTTAGTTCCTGATTGAGCTGAGATATGAAAGAGTGCCAAGCTGCTAACCCTGTTGAACTGGTGAGATCTAGGTACACAGAGAGGCTCTATACAGCAGAATATAACTTCTGTATAAACAGGAAATGTGGTTTGGGAATCTAGGCGTGATGCAAGGTCAGACACAGCTCACTGGGGTTTTTCCACCATCTCTGTTTTAGACTTAGGAGCTCAAATTCTGCTCCAAACACTTATTTTTTGGACTTGGCCTATAGCCAATAAAAAAAAAATCTGGTTAAAACCCCCATGTATTTCATGCCAATTGTACTGATCTACCTTATTCTGTTTCACCCTCCCCCCACCTGTAATGTTTTCCTTTGTATTTTACTATCTCTTGCAACGCAGATGTGTAGCAATGATTATGAATGATTCATGGATTTGTTTGGCCTGATTGCCCACAGATTAAATAATTTCATACAATGTTCCCATTAGCATTACAGGCATCTTACTTCTAAACAGGAATTAAGTTATCTGGGGTTGTGGAGGCACCAGTGATGTTAATACTTGCATGGCAGAGCTCATCCCAATGAGCAGCTGTTTCTGCCAGGTCTCTTTAGGAGATGCAGAAACAGGAAATACTTTTCTTTCTAGGTAAAATTCCATTTTGATACATCTTTTGCAGTAGCATGTGAAATTAGATGCTGAAGGTTCAGACTCCTCCTAAGAGCAAAAGGACAATGGAGTTTCTCCCTCTAACTTCTAAAAGAGATCAGTGGGGTGCACATAAAGCTGAGAATTTCACATTATTTTTATGATCATTTACTTCTACTTCACATTTCACTCTGTTCAAGAATGACAAAGTATACACTAAGTTAGTACAAATAAACTATTTTACCTAGAATTTGTCTAACTGAAGTAGTAATTTTGAAAATTATCTGAAATATTAACAAATGTGGAAAATATACACAAACATTTTGCATTGAAGAATAAAGACTCAAATGCTGAAAATGAGACTCATTCTCCTTGACTAAAATGAATGTGATTTGATTATGAATTTAGTGTGGTACAATTGCTTTGAGACAAGGAAAGTGAGAAACTGGTAAATCAGCTCTTTGTGTGCTTTGTAGCAATTATCATATAGATTTGTGGTGGAATAAAACAAAGAGTAATTGATGTGTCTTAATTCCACAGCAGGTAAGTCAAGAACAACAACAAAAAAGTATCCTCAAGCATTTTTCAAAGCAGTTTGATTAATTTTCTGCTTATGAAACCCATGCTGCAATCCACAATTCATTCAAAATTTAAAAAAAAAAAAAAAAAAAATCAGAAAAAAAGGAAGAAAAAGAAAAAACAAAACCAGAAAAAATAAGTCCCCTCTTCAAAACAAAGCAGAACCCAAATGCTTATTATCAGAAACACAGATATTACTTTGTGTCTATGGGATCGATACAGTCTCCTCACACTTGTCCAACAAAACAGCACAAATATTTTTCTAGTCTTTTCTTAGGTAAGCTGCTTTCTCCTAGATAAAATTTTACTGCTGGCTCCTGTACACAGGGAAAAGAAATTATCTTCTTGAAATGCAAGTGCTTTGTCAGTGCAAAAGGCTGCATTGGGCAGTTGCAGCACCAGGATTAATGACTTCCTGGCAAGAGAAGCTTTGGAGCAAAGGTGGGATACAGAAACAATCACAATTTACATTTTCTGACACCTTTGCTGGGGTTTTCTAGTCAGGAAAAAAAAATTGATTGGGGGTGTCTAAATTTAGTGAAACCTTCATACTGTTCATATTTGATCAGACTAGAAATGAAAAGACAACTGGCAAAATCTCACCCTTGTAGGGTGCAGAGCTCCAAGGAAGAGCCAAAGACAAGTGCAGATCTGCCACCTCCTGTTTCTAGTGTGGACAATACAACGACGGAAATAATTAGCTAATCTTTCATTTAAATAAAGCGTTTTGGGGGAAAGGCTAAAAATAAACACTGATTCATTCCTTGTCAGGGAAGTTTCTTCTGTCAATTATCACATTGTTACTGCTGTTTTTAATCTAGTCAGATGGTGAGATTGGCAATCCTTTCTGCAGGGGCTTCTGGGTGTTATTTTGTGGAGAATCTTACTTGAAGGACTGATTACTGCTTTTATGGGAGCCAGTGGGAGTTTGGCCACAGTCCTTCACGCATGTTAATTTGAGGGACTTCCAAATGTTAGCTAATGATCTCAGAGTTCTTTTTATGAAGTATGTGTGGGTTTGTTTTGGGGTTTGGGTTTTGTTGTTGGGTTGTTGGTGTTTTTTTTAATTCCTAGGAGAACACAATTAACGCTGGAGAAAGTGCTGCACTGTAGCTCTGGGCTGGCCTCCCAATAACACTTGAGTTCTAGAATGAAAAAATTCAGACGCACACATCACTACCACAGTCTGATATATAATACACAATATATTAAAATCAAATGTATTTGTATTATTTACATAGTCCATACCATATGCTTTGCATTGCTATAGACTGGGTGTATCTGTTTGCCTTCACTTGCATCTACCTAAAAAATTATTCTCTTTCTCTTTTTTAGGAACGATACTAAGGGGAAAGCAGTAGCCTCCGCCTCAAAGCAGGGAAATATGTCAGCATGGAAAATAGATGCACGTGTGGGTGGGGGAGTTTCATTCCTGTTTTTTGAAGCCTTATGTAGCTGTAAACGAGAACCAGGCGAAAAAGAGAGCCGGTGGCAGCTGAGCAGAAAGCCAAGGACACAAGTCCGAGCAAGCGCTGGGGCTGCGGCTCAGCGAGAAGCGTGCAAAACCATCTCTGGGCTGAACGCTGACTTGAAAGGGCTTGGAACGGAGCGCACCAACAAACACCGCTCTTCGTCCTCCCCCTCCCCACCGCCGCTACCACAGGCGAAAAAAACCCAAAAGTTATAGAGATGTTTATTTCTGGCTGCGTTCAGGTCAGAAACGAGATTGTGCACTTTCCCCATGACTAACAGGTCAGTTAATGCCTACGAGGCGTTGCTCCCGCGGGGCACACACCCCGCAGGGCACACATCCCGCAGCACTGGGCGCATCCTGGGCTCGGCCCCCCGTGCCCCAGGGACAGGGACAGGGCTCGGCCCCGAGCGCGTTCCCACCCGCGGGCAGCGGCGCCGCGCAGGCTCCGGGCGGGCTCCGGGCGGGCTCCGGGCAGCGGCCGCGCCTCCGCCCGCGGCGGGGAGGGGGTAAGGCCCGGGAGGGCGGGGAGCCCGGCTGGTGCCCCGGGGAGGGCGGGGGATCGCTGCTCTGGGCTCCCGGCAGACGGGCCGGGCCGCTCCGCCCGCGGCTCCTGCGGGGCTCTCCCCCCTCCCTGCCCCGCCGGGCTGAGCGCCTGGGGCGGGGGCTCCGAGGGGAGGCAGCGGGCTGGGGGCGCCCCTGGCACAGGCCGCCTCGCCAGGCTGCTTGTCCTTCTTTCCTTTTCCTCGCCCCCGTTCCTGTGGGGACGAGCCCAGCCGTGGGGGGGCTCGGGGGGCGCTGAGGCCTTGCCCGTGAGCGGGGGCACCTGCGGCAGCCCGGGCCCGCCGAGGGGCAGCCCCGGGGGAGAAGGGGCGTGAGGGGAGGCGTGAGGGCACCGAGCAGCCCCCGGGGAGAGAGCAGGGGTATGAGGGGAGGCGTGAGGGCACCGAGCAGCCCCCGGGGGAGAAGGGGCATGAGGGAAGGGGTGAGGGCACCGAGCAGCCCCCGGGGCACAGCCCGGCCGTGGGGCTGCCGGACAGCGGGGCTGTGCCGCAGCTGTGTCTGTGCAGCTGTGCACAAACTGCCTTTCGCTCAAAGGTACCGACAGAAACAAAGCGCAGGAAAGGAAGGAAGCGCCGTCAGCGCTGAGCAGCCCGGAGACCGCTGGGGACAGGGACCCGCCGCTTCCCGCGATCTGCGCTGGAGGTCTGTGGTAGGAATTGCCAGAGCTCTTGCTGCCCGCTTCCACTTTAGGAGATTCACCACCCTCCTTTTGCTCAGTCCCTTTTCCACAGTCAAAGAGCATAAAGCACAAAATGCCTTCTATCGAGCAAAAGACAAACAAAGAAATGCAACCATCCAAAACCCAAGCCAAAGTGCATCTGGCTTGGGATGAATGCTGGACCATGTCAGCTGGGAGTGAGAATTTTTCAGGAGGCTGGACTCCACTCCAAAACGGACCCTGTCATTTGGAGTCTGAATATGAAAACAGCTTGCAAAACATTTTTTCAGGCTTCTGACAAAAGAGTTGGTCCTTCTTTTGCTCTGGTATCTAGGCTACATTGTGCAGGCTCATGCATATCACCGGTTTTATTCACATGAGTAATTCCATTTGAATTTGGAGCAACAATGCGTATGTGTAAAGTTACTCATATGCTTTCTGTCTCTTTTATATATTGAAATGATGTGGGTTTGGTTTTTTTCCATTTGATGGTACAGCCCAGTAACTATTGGCATCAAGGTTATAGTGAACCATCACAGTTATTATTACTGTTTGTCAGCTGACACCTTTGTTTTCCTTGCCAGACTAAAATGGAACCATTCCTGTCTATGCAATCTATTCCAGCTATGCAATTATATCATGTTTTTGCGCAAACATCTTTCACCTGATGGTGTAAACTCATCTTCCCCATAAAAGAACTTTTTGTACTCAGCTTTTCCTCCAGTCATGACTTACAGTCATTCCAGTTGTGCCATCTGAGTCTTTCTCACACAAGTCTCTCATGACTTCTCCCATACAGAATAATCTAAATTCATACTGATTCTAACAGGATATCTGGATGTTTTAATATCTGCCAGCTGGAACTTTTTATTATTCTCATTGCCAAATGCTCTCTCTTTCCTCCTTGATATTTCTTCAAGCTACAGTTTCTGCTATTCTCATAACCCTGTATGTCTTCTCTATCTCATTGCTGCATGTTTGTCTAAGGGCAAAATGTCACGGGGACAAGAAAAACACAATGTCTATCTTCCATGAAGTGTGGCATTAAGTTTTAAGTGTGACTGAGTGTTTTATTAGATGCTTCTTTTCCTCAGTCAGGGCATTTAAAGAAAAACCAAGTAAAATTCAATGCAGGCTTTTTGTTTTTAATGGAAGATAATAGCTTTTCACTGATATACTCTCAGCTGTCAGGTATATACTCTAGTACCTTAATTCATGCCTGAGGAGAGTAGTCAGGCTGAGCAGCCACTGACTCCTTTGTCAACCAGAGTCTTTCTTCCTAACCTAGAAAATTTTGTGAATTAGTGTGAGTAGAGTCTCCCTTAGGAAATAAAGTATTTTGAAGTTACTTCAGCAGCAGGTCACAAGCTGTCAAGAAGATGCATTCAGTCACACCTAAGGACAGATTTATTAGATTCAATCTCCAGGGCACCTGCCTACTGCATCTTGAAAGAATCCAGCTAGTTAGTTTTTGTGAAATCCCCAAATGATGCCTTCTAGGAACACTGAGAACTGCTATTTCTGGGGGAAGGGTGATGACCCGTGCATCAAAATGACCTGCTCCAGCAGTGACAGTACAAATTACTTCCAAGGAAAGGGTAAAAGGCCAAATACATCTTAAGATTGCCCTGCAAACATGTTGGGAATTTCTCATTTCTTTTATCATAAAGTCTGAGGACCAGGAACTGTATTTCCTCCCTCTGTCATATCTAGAAGATGCAAAATCACCTGTTTGTCTCTGGTAATTTCTGAAGAGCAGCTTTGCTGCAGCAACATTTCACAGTCAGGGTGTCTGTTCCATTTAGGTGCAGATCCCACAGCAAAGACTGAGTTCTCCCTAAGGGTAGAGTCACCAACAGCACCCTAAATAAGATTTGAAAAGCAGATTAGGTTCCAGAAGTAAATATCCTGTTAAGGACCATAAATAAATAAAACCCATACACACATTGATTTTGAGCATAAACTTTTGATCGGACATGGCTGCTGCTGCCCTGGGTTTATATATCCATAACAAGCTATATTTGTGCCACCCATGGATGTGTATTTATGGAAGCTCTTTCTCAGAAACTTCATTCAGAATTGACATCCAGTTAAATGATTAATTGCAAATGTAAATTGTAATTAACAGATTACCTCGGGAGATCTACTAATCAAAAGTATATATTCTAATTTTTAGTTTATAAAAAAGCCCCATTCTTAAAAAAAAAAAAAACAACACCAAAAAACAAACCTATCAAACAACTTACAAACAAAAACCAAACAAAAAATCCCCAGCAAATGAAATTTTAATTTACTAAGGAAACTAAGGTGGCAAAATGGTATTAACTTTCATCTGTACCATAAAACATATTTAAATACAGTGGAAAAGGCAATTTCCTCATTCATATGCTAGAAGTGTATATAAAAATGTAACAACCCCAGAAATACTTTAAATACTGAATTTCTTTTTTCCAGATACTTCTTCCTCCACCACATTTGGGAAATAGAATAAATATTTACTGTATTATTCTAAACCAAGTAATTTTGTATTTTTAAACTCACAAATAAGAAATATACCTAGCATATAGAAAATAAAGCTGCATATATTTATATTTATTTAATAAGTTAACTGATTACTATTTAAGAATTCACTTTGTAATAGAGATTAAATAATGCTACAAAACACTAATGACTAAAGGATTTTCATTTCTGGGTGAAAGCTTATAGAAAAAACCAAAAGACAATACATTAATAATGTCAATTTGAAAATTTTAATTTTGGAATGATACGCAAACATAAATTTATTATGAACTTCTAAAATTAAAGCTTTAATATTAATGTGATCTGAATTAAAGAAAAGCAATATCTTGCCTGCAGAGCTCCAGAAACAGGCAGTGAGCTTTTCTCTGGGAGAGATCAGTGAGGTTCTCATCTGCTGTGCAGTGAAGGTGCCAATGCCCCTGGTGCTGTGGCTCTGCTCCCTCCAGAAGGAGCAGTTTCATTCAGAGCCTTACAGAGTATAGAAACTGTCATTATATCTGCCTGTTTCAGAAGAGTTGCCTCCTTTAAAATACCTGTTTGTGTCAAAAAGCATTTTGAAGCACTGAGCTATAGCAGTGATAATGTTTAAAAATACTGCCCTAAACTTGTTAAAATTCAACTAAGAGTTACTCAAATAAAGACCTCTGTTTTTCTGTCAGTTTTAGTATGTCTGCTCTAAGCTTTATGCAGACAACAGGGTTGTTATTGTTTTACTTCAAAGTACCTGTCTTTCTTCTGAACCCTGAAATCAGGATGGAGCCATGTCTTCTGCTTTGATTTGTCATTTTACAAACCCCCTTTCTGTCCTTCAGCTTCTCCCTGTAAGAAGCAACACCTCTTTCTGTTCCCTTCCTTTTGTCTTGACTCCTGCACTTGTAAGCTCAGTCATTGCATGTTTTACAACACGAGGCAAAGCCAGGCCCTTATTTCAGTTCAGAATGGTAATAATACAGAACTGTCATAGACACCCTACAGTCCTAAGAGCCATTCACACTTTCAGGTTGAAGCTCTGAAGCCGAGCATCTCTGAAAATTACTTGCTGTATTTTGAAAAAAAAAAACAAAAACAAACAAAAAAACCAAAAAAAAAAACCCCAAAAAATCCACAAAACACCAAAAAAATCCCCCCAAAACAAAACAAACCCCCCCAAAAAACCGAAAATAACCCAACAACAACAACAAAAAAACAAACCAAAAAAACCCTCCAAAAACCCCAGAAAAACACCCCCTCCCCCCAAAAAAAACCAAAACAAAACAAAAAACAAACAAACAAACAAACAAAAAACCACAACAAAAAACCAAAACCAACACCAACCAAAAAAACCACCAACCAAACAAACCCACCACAGAAACAGTTCAGGTTATCTTGAGTTTAGGAAAAAACATAAAATCAAAAACCAGAGGATACTAAATTTACCACACACAGTGAAGCATTGCAAGTAAACATGATATACTGAAAAAAAGTGCCTTTTTCTTTATTCTAAACAAGTTGGGTTTGCTTCTAAAACTTTGTAAGGGCCTTGCAAGTCTCCAGAGTTTCCTCATTCATGCAGGCAGTCCCATTAAAACAAGACTTACAATAAAACCACCTCTAGAGCCAAGGTTTCTAGGATAAGTACAAATGGGAAGATGTGTTATTATTTTTGAAAAGCAGTAAAACATCAAGTTGCCTAATGAGAAAATGCAGTGTTCTGCCTGAAAAGGTTCAAGGCTTGAGTTCAGAAAACTGGGTTATTAACAAAAACCCTCAAAACAGAACAAGTTTTCCTACTTGGGCCCCTCCCCATGTGAGTGGTTTCATATCTCATTATATTCCAAAAAGCTTGATCATTTTAAAAATGAAACTTTTCTGAGTTTATTGAAAACAGATGGAAATGAATCAGGGGGCTGAGACAGAAAAAAGCTTTAATGAAGATCTATTTAAGCAATACTTTAAATAAATAAATCATTTGTCTGAGAAACCACATCTCTCAGAAATATAAATAATTATATAATGAACATATAAACTACATTTCCTGAAGTAATTCCTGTCTTGCTACATTTCCTGAATTATTTGTATTATGAAACAGTAGTGGGGCGCCATTAATTGATACACACTCAGTGCTATAGTTACTGCAATAATTGCAGCTCTCCAGGCCCTCGACTCAGCTCCTCCAGCCCTTTAACAATTGGGATTGATTGCACAGGAGCTATTTTTAGAATGGAATGGCAGAAGACTTTGGAGAGCAGCAGACATTTTTGTGTGTGCTACAGCTGTTTTGGAAAAAAAAAAAAAAAGTTGAATAAAAATGTTCAGAGTTGTCTTTGGATTTTTTTTTCTGAAGTCAGAGCTTCCTATTGGATAACTGATATTGTATCAAGTTGAAACTGAGGTCAGTGGTGCAGACACAGAGGACAAGGCTCGGTGACATTGTTCTCAGAAGAGGAGCAGCTTTTCTTTGGAAATGGGATTGCTAAAGTTGACAGTAGATGAACTCTGGTGGGTTGGGTTCTATAGACAGGCAATCCGGGAGTCAAATTTGCAGTTTAAAATACAATTATGAAAGACAAGATTCATGATTGATTTGGTGGGGTTATCTCCCCAGCTCAGAAGGGGAGCAACTTACTGATTATTGGGATTGTAGGTCTTGCTTCCAAGAATGCTTTAGCTGAGAGTGAATGGCCGAGATTCACAAGGGTCAGCCGATGCTCGAAAGGTGTGACTGGGAGGAGACACCCATTCAGTTCATCCCAGCTCGGCCTTTTGTTATCCCATCCTGCTCACCTGCCTTATGAGAGTTCAGCTGGGCTAGATAAACAACTGGACAGGACTCTGGTGCTAATCTGTTCTATGAAATCAGGGCTGTCATCAGCTCTGAATGTTTGTACAATAGGAGGCAAGGCTTGGAGGAAGAAAAACAAGCAGAAATATGTAGGAAGGAGGATAACCAGCTTTATAACTGAGGAAAAAAAAAAAAAAAAAAAACAAAAAACAACAAACCACAAAGGAACAAGCCTGTTTTACCTTTGTAAAGTATTAGTAACCTATCACCCTTTTCAGAAAATGATACCAATACCAGTAATACCTTGGCACTGTTACACTGCACTGCATCAGCAAATTTGAAGTGTTGTACTAAGGAAGTGACTGTCCCCATTTAGCTGTGGAAGTGAATGATTTGGCTGTGGTTGCTCAGAAGCTTGGCAGAGTTAGGGAGATAATCCCTGTTTCATGCCTTCAGCTGCTTTTCCCTTTTCAACAGGATGCCAGAAAGCATTATGGACTTACACACCTATAATGTGTCATTACTTCATATCTGCTAATTCCCCTGGACATGAGAATTGCACCCTTAGTAAGTGCCACCCATCTTTGTATTCCTTCAGAGAAAACATACAAAGAATATACTTCAGTTTCTACAGTAATAGCTTACAATACTGGTTTGTATTTAAAAAAAAAAAAAAAAAAAAAAAAAAGAAATTGAAGTAGTTAATCTTGCCTGAATACGCTGCAAGAGATTCTCTAGCATCTTTTTGTCACTGAATATATTCCAGTCTTAAAAGGTAAATTTTAGAGATTATTGGATGATAAATTAAGTTAGGTACAATGATTTCATATTAATATGAAATATAACTAGTTTTTGTGTCTAGCTTGTTTTACTGTAATCTTTGTTCTTCCTCAAGGTAAGTACAACTTGCCCTGGACTTGCACATTACCATTAGGTAAATGACTCTTCCCTATTGATTTCCATCCTGGCTTGTCAATGCAGCTGGAATCTGGCTTCCACTGAAGAGTCTTGGAATTGGGAGACTTTGTCACCTCATTTGGTGATGTGCCACCTCAGACACATTACCAACACAAATTCCAAAATTTGGTCTCATGCTGGTGGGGGTGGGGTGTGCTTTGTAAAATAATTTATGTTAAAATAAGCCACTGTTTTGAAGAGAATTAATAGAAGAATGTTTTCCTGGTACTTATGTCTTTGCAGAACACAGTGACATCTTGTGGCATGGGAAGGGCTGGTGTAATTTTTTTTCCAGATGCATCCTCATTTCAGCAGGTTTATGGATAAAAGTCTAAACAAATTCTGAACAACTGCTAATGCATTACTTCCATCTGTAATATTCACTCTTTCCAAAGAGTGAATATTCTTTTTTTAAAAATACAGGCTTTTCTAAAGTATTCTTTTAGTTGTGAAAAAAGACTAAGCCCTGGTATTGTAAATATAGTGTGTTGGAGCTTCATTTCAGTTCACTGATATTCCTTGGAAAACTTTCAGCTCCAGGAATGTTCCTGTCCCAACCTCACTGATACAAGAATCTGAGTCAGAATTTCGGGTGCCTTACTCAAGTTAGTGTATTAACACAGATGGACAAAGTTGTCCAGTGTTGCTTTTGATGGGATTGAAAAGAAAACAGCAACATTTTATCATAAAGTGGAGACTTTTCTTTTTCCCTTTTTTGTCTTTTTGCATCCCAAACAGAGTTTAGGCCCTGTCCCTGATATTTTGGGCCCCTCCTCTGACATGGCTGCCCTTTGCCAGCTGATCCTTGGATAGGAGCCTGGTTATCAGCATGAAAGGAAGAGCGGCGGGCGCGCAGCAGCCGCGTCCGTGTGACCGCTACAAACACGCCTGTGCCGCCTGCGGGGGCTTTGTGTATCTCTACGGAGGGCGCGGCTGCACCACGCTGGGGGACTTCTGGAGGTACCACACAGGTGAGCTGCCCCTTCTCTTGCATGGCAGGGTTAAAGCCATTCTACAGCCAGTCACCGTGAAACTGAGGATGCTCTGTACTCAGCAGATTAGCCTCATTTGAAGCCTTTCTGTCACAGGGATGGATAAACTGCTTTTTGGGCAGATGGGGGGTATTTGCTTCTCTTGCAGTATCCCACAAAGTTTTGATTTCAGTTCAGTTCCTTTTGGTTTTGGGTTTGTTGTTTGGTTGTTTTTTTTTTTTTTCTCCACCAGAAATACTGAGTCATTTAAAATATCCTAGTTCTAGCAGGGGATATCAATGAGCTTTCCTGACTCTCTAACACAGCAATAGTTCTGCATGTAAAAGTGCACAAAGGGAACATGTGAATACAGTACCTTGTAGGTTTGTAGTATCAATGCACTATCAGATACAAGCTTTTGTATTTTCTGACTTGATGTGTGGCTTTCCCTGTTCAGTTGTTGCTGGAATAAATCAGAATTGTGCTGGGGTTCATGCTCATGGAATTGTCAAGTTTTGACATAGGTAACAATTAAAATACAAGCAGTGACAATTATTATATTTAAATGTAACTATTACTATTTAAATTTGCTAAATAGAAAAATGCATATATTTAATTTTTGGGAGAGCAGAGGAAAGATGACAAAACACTTCATTTTAAGCAGCACAGCCACATGCAAAGCCCACCTTTTCACTTTTTCCTACTGTTTATATATTGAGTGCACCACTGTCTTAACTTCAGCTTTGGTTTATAGTGAAAAATGAATGGGAAATGTTGGATTGCTCAAGAGATGGTCCAGAAGAACTGGAAGAACATTCAATGGTGGCTTATAAGGTAGTAGACCAACCAAGAATATATTGTCCCTATCCTCACATTTTATTTCCTATTCTACAGTACAATAGAATGTCATAGGTTATTATTTAGTAAAATACTATGCCCAGAAAGCAATTTTGTGTTGGTGCAGTTCTGGATGTAGCTGTACCAATGTTTGGGAATCTTTCTGAACAGAGTGACAGTAATTCAGCTCTGCAGCAGCCCCCTGGTTTCCTCAGTCAGTGCTCAATAAGTAGCAGTAATACCAGATAAAGACCCTGGCAGCACATTCTCTGACTTATCTGTGCAGTTGTAACAGTTGCTCTGAATTCATTTGCATGATCAGCTACGGCATAAAAACATTCACTACAGAACTGGCATAGAAGAGGGACGGGGGAGTGAAGGAAAGTAAGATTTCCAGCCCTGCCTGTGAGAGGAAGACAGAATTTAGGATATTAGGAGCTACGTCACAATGAAATATTTCTATAAATGTGCATAATCCAATATTACCTGAGCAATGCCTCAAGAGAGCTCCAGATTCCCAGCCCTGAAGCTGCCCCAGGCTGGCAAGGAACGAGCGGTTCTGAAACGCCGTCCCTGTTAAACAGCAGAATGTTCTTCAGGGCTTCCCACTGGGAGAGAATAAAGAGAGAATAATTAAAAGTTGGTGGCTTTTTGGGATTAGTTGTTAAAAGATTATCATATTGTTAACTATATTTTGCTGATAGCAACGTTTGCTTTTAAGAATTGTTTTTAAAATTATTTTCATGCTATGTGCTTTCCTGTAAGTGACAAATATTTGTGCATTTTGCAGGGCAGCCTGTATATTTTTGGTGGGATGGTGGATTCTGCTTTCACACAAGCAAAAACTCCTCTCTGGATATATGACATTGGTATGATACACAATAGCCAGTCTTTTCCATAGGACATTACAAGTCCCTAGGCAGTATTAAATAGTAAGAACCAAACTCTTTTCTGCTGCTTGTAACAGAGCCTTCCCTAAGCTTTACAACAAGTCATGTGTGTAAAACTGTGTGCATATTTCCCCCTCAAAATTAGGCTATTAAACTATCAGAGACACAGGTCATACTTCAATTAGAGAATATTTTATGGGAAAATTTTATGTATTTTAAGGTTTCAGAATTTCCATTTTTCCCTCTCTCCTTCTGAAGTTTATTATTTAATCATAAGATCTGATCATTTATATATTATTTAATTTTTATTTTTTATGCTACATGTATTTTAAAAATCAAGCTCTTATGGAAGAAAGTAGATCAGTAAAGTATATCTCATTTTGTCGTTTTACTGAAGAAACACATAAACTAGAGCAAGAGAAATCAAATATAATTAAATAAGAAAGTGGGAAATTAACATCAGCATTTTATAACATGAACTTTTTTCTCCTAAGAACAGATATTTGGTATCTCAAAAGTGTGTATTCTAATAAAAACAGTGCAGCATTTGAATTTAATAGCAATGTCATACACCATGGATTCTCCCTTTGGAAATCCTGTGTACAGAAATGGCTGTTATTTTGATGTCAGATCGGGAGGGGGGAGAGAGAGAAGCTCAGTTCTTTTTGAGCCAATAAATCTTGTGTTAAGACCAAGATTTAAGTTTCCTGGCTTCTTTTGCTACTTCACTATGTAACCTTAAGGCAATGGGGTTTTTTCAGTCCTTTCTTTGTATTTTCCACCAGTTGTCTGAGGTAACCTGCTGGAAGAAAGAAAACCCTCAGAACATATTTTAAACGAGAAAGCGTCTTATTACTCACAGTACCTACCAGTAGAAATTGGAAATGAGTTATTCAACATTGGTTTGAGTCTAGCTGTTTCATAGTTATTATTTAAAATCTTTTGGCAAGAATGGCTTTATGTAATGCAAGCCTGCACTGATTTCTCATTGTACCTCTGGTGCTGGGTTATCTGATATTTGCTCTCCTTCACGGTGATCCCAGATCTGTGATTGCTGGCTGTTATTGGAGGGCTATTTAATGGGCCTATGAAAAAAAACAAGAAAGAGTAAGTCTGCCATAAAAAGGTGTACGTGGTAAGCAGAAGGAGTCATACATCCACAGGGAAATCTGGGGTTCCTACAAGTTCAGAAAATGATGAAAATCACAGGTTACTTCTGCATTATGAAATTTAGCTTTAGGAAACAGGAATACAGTGTGGTACCTGTGTGATTCTGTATCAGATAAGGATAGAGGGAAACTGTTCAAACTGTGTCTCCTGCAAGTCTCTCAGTGCTGCTGTCTTAGCGGGATTTCTTCAGCCTTGTCAGTAGAAAACACCAGGACGAGACTTCCTTGAAAATGAGCTGTGCAATTTGAACAATTGCTGCGGGAGGAGTGTCCCCTTGTGGTGCGGGATCTAAACTGCGCTTTATTAACTCAATCCCCCAGATTCCGCAAGATGGACAGAGAGCTGCAACGAACCAGCAGAGACGGAGGTAAGGAGCCAGGAAGTGGGGAATGTGTGAATCAAATGCCTGTTGCTTTGTTGATTAAACAGATTGCTTTGAAATATGTTCCCCCAAACAGTTCCAATCTCATCTCTTCAGAGACATGTGGCTATACTTTATTTCTTTGCACTTTCAATAACTTAAGGCTTTTTCCTTCTTCAAAACAGTGTTTAAAAATACTGCTCTTAAATTTTAAGTCCTATATAAGAAGTTAAGTCCTCTCCTCTGCTGCTACTTCTGTTTTTCTGAAATCCTTATCAAGAAAACTAATTTTAAATGGAATATTGCAACCATACGTGAAGCCTGTGCTTTTAAAAGTAGGGTTGTGAAAACAGATTGGCAGCCACGCTAATACGTTTTGGAACGTGAAGTGCTGCAGCATTTTTCATTTCTTCAGTGTGAACACGTGGACTCACCAAGTTACTGCCACTTCTAATTGAAACCCGAGTGGAAACGTTTATGGCTTGGTCTTTTGAGATTGGTTTTGTATCACTACACATTAAGAATCACTCATTTTTTGCTTCTGAAACTTCATTATCATAATGCTTCTATACCTTGAAATTACACCCCAAATTTTTTTTAAGATGTGACACAGTTACCACTTTGCTTACCTGTGCTTGATGGAAGATTCAAGAGAAAGTTTAGGACTGCAGGGTCATTTGTGGGGAAAAAAGAAAAGTGTATTTCCAAGACAGATACTGCTGCTGATATGACTTTATAGGGTTTTGTCTTATTTTTGAACAATTCTAGAGCTCTGCACCAGCTAACAGAAAAGGTCACAGTGCAGTTGTGTACCATTCCAGCATGTACATCTATGGGGGATACTTTGGCATCAAAGGCATTTCTCAGGAGTTTTGGGAATTCCATTTTGGTAAGTTAAAAAAGCAGGATAAGGTTTTGATCCAGTGTAAAAACAATGACTGCAGGAGGAGAGCATGGCTTCCTCTGCTAAGAAAATTATTATCAGTAGAAATGCTCTAAGTTAGTTTTGGCTTCTCTTCTACAACATTTAGTGATAAATTGTGTCAATTCAATTAATTGCTGGCTGAAATTAATTAGACTATTACACTGAAGTAAGTTTTGCAATATCTGCCAGCTTTACAACTAAAAATCAGGGAGAATGTTTGTTTGCTAGTCACTAAAATTCTTCAAGGATTAGTAAAAACTTTCAGATACAGCAGAGACCCTGATTTCAGCCTATTAATGCCATTTTTTTTATCTCAAATCTCCAACTGACCACAGGGAGCCAAACCTGACAAGAGATATTTTATTAGAATATTCATTACCAGTCTGATTGTTGCAAACCAGATGATTCCCAGAGATTTCTGAAATGCATAACTTGTTATCTGATGGCCATTCTGTCACGATTTTGAAACAAATTATGGGTTTATCTCATCCTTCCTTCCCTTATAGGAAGAATAAGCATAAACATTAATGAATTAATGTTTTTGTTGACTGATTTTCCTCCTCTAACAGGCAGGAAAGTATCTTTCTGTCTCAGAGTCAATGAACTGACAAAGCTGTAGGAAAAACTGCTCTGTAAATAAAATTTCTGTGGCATCTGTCACACAGCATCTGACATTTTCATTAAAAGTTTATTTCAAAACTGATTTTTTAAAATGCACTTGTTCAGTGTCAGAATTGAAGCTGTTAACTCATAATAAGCTTAAAGCAGAAACCCTTATTCTCCCACTGAATAGTTACCTCCTCCTGGAAGTAAATCCTTTCTCAAATAGTCAGGATGAATTTGATCCATCTCTAAATCAGTATTTTTGTTGCAGATACAAGGAAGTGGTTGTGTGTCTCCAGCCCCTGTCCCGGCAGTGGCCCTGGGGCTCGGCACGGCCACTCGGCAGTGGTTTTTCACACAGCCATGTACCTCTTTGGGGGGCTCATGGGGCTCACGGAGCAGAGGGACTTGTGGAGGTGGGACTTTGGAAGCAGCAGCTGGTCCAGCATCAGAACAAGGTAAACTGTTCTATTTGTTACACTATAAGAGCAGAGAAAGAGAATTAATCTTACTCTCAGATACTGTGTGTGGGTGGAGAGGGAGACGATGCCCTCTCGGTAATTGTAGGGATTGTTCAGATCAGGATGCAGTGCTGCTGCCATCCCTGGGGCTCCACTTGGCTTTGCTCGGGAGAGCTGTTGGCAAGGCGTTGATGCAGCTGTCAGCAGTGTAATTTTGATGTCCCAATGCAGCTGTTCAGCAGTCATCCTTCTGAGTCAAAAGGAAAACAGAAGCTAAAATCAGCGCTAAGTTTCTTGTTGGTCTCCCCTTAACTGCTGGTTTCTCTTACCTTCAGCCAAGGACCTCCTCCGGTGGTAGGTCATGCTTCAATAGTCTGCAAAGACTCTATGCTGATTTTTGGTGGAGGGATTTCGAATTCCAGCCCTAATGATGACCTCTGGAAGTATCATTTCCATACGCAGACATGGAAGAAGCTTACTGGTACTACAAAGGGAAACTTTTCTCCTAAAATGTATCACTGCATCTTAGGAATTGGTGTGGATTTCCAAACTACCTCAGATTTCACTGATACATTCCCCAGTCACTGTATGAGTGAGCAGAAGGACCATCCCCAGCTGGTGCCCATCCCGAGGCTCTCTGGCTTTTGCAGCTACTTCTGCCCCCAGCCCAAGGAGCAGAGCAACACCATCGAAATGAAAACCTTCAGCCTGCCCCTGGAGCCAGCAGAATTCCCTGCCTTCCAGACCTTTTCAGAGACAGGACTAGGCCCAAACAGAGACAGGAGCTGTTTGTCCCAGGACAAGTCTCTCCATCTGTTGGCCTGTTCAGGAGAGGCTTTTGCTGCTGCTCAGGCTGTGGGTGAAGAGGAGAGAACCGACTGTGGGCGTGCAGCCACGGAGGGTGAGATCAGCAGTACCAACACACTGCTGCTCATCGGGGGCAAACCTTTGTCCAGCTTCTCTGAGATCTCCTTCAGGCAAGTGGAGTTTGATTGCTTGTGATTGCTTTGCTTGCAAAGTGAAGGAATAAATTTCCACCACCGTGGCAGTAGGTGGAAAACCAACTGCTTGCAACTGTCTTCAGCTTCCTATCAGCACGCTGGGGAAAAAAAAATAATTAAACCTTCTCATACTTGCTGCGAACAGATTTTTTACAATGTTAACAAAACCCGACATATATTTAAGTCACAACTTGCATGTAAGTTGTGATTTCTGAGAGGAGCTTGTTGGAATGCTGCTCTTTTTGTTACTTTTCTCCTGGTCACTTCATACCCTTTCAAATTGCAATGGCCGATGCTGCCTTGAAAATTAGAACTGCAGTAACCCATACAAGATGCCATTTCAGGGGCAAAGCTTGCTCATTTTGCACTGGCATAAGAAAGAAATAGAGTCACATTTGAGGGATTAATTAGTCTTAATAGGAATGTTCTCTAATATTTTAAAGATTTTATATTCTTGAGCGTTCTTTGCACAATGTATTTGCAACATGAGATAGCCTATGACAAAGGAACCCAACAGACAAATCAGCAGCTAGAAGATCCTCAAGGATTGCACGTAACCTTGAGGAAGTGAAACAATGATTGCCTCCTGAAAATCATCAGCAAGGACCAGAGAGGGCATTATATCTGTAAAACAAAGGATGTGCCAAGTGAGTGTTGGCTTTAATGACCGAACACAGAATCAAAAGGGTTTGATTTCCCACAGCGGGGTGGGGAGAGAGCAGAAAGAGAAGGGCTTGACAGAGTGACACAAAGCATGGGCTGTTTTGACCAGTAACTCATGTTTTAGCCACAAAGGGACTTCTGCTTTTCCAACTCCATCTCTCTTTTATCACCCTACATAGTATTTGTGACACATCTCCCCTCTGTATTTTTAAGTTCTGAGCTCATATTTGGTTTTTCTGAAAAGAAAAAGTGCTTGTTTTGCAAGGTAATATTGTCCAGCGTTCAAAGCATTTATTTCCATAGAAGTTACTAAACACTGGCCTTCTGACAGAGTATCAGCTGTCTGTAAGAGCTGCTGGTATCTAAAATTACCTGAAAGTGTAAGTTAATACTTAAAAATATTTGAAAAGTTCACTTTTCAAAAGTTTCATACAAATAATGACTTTCAAGTCATTTACGGATTTCAAGAATATTTACAGATACTTTCATCATCTCTTCACAAGTAACTGTCACATGAATTGAACAGGAAAATTATAGCTGGATTTGCAAAAAGCAGCTTAAGAGTTATTTGGACCATCCATGACCGTTACCTGGAAATAGAGAGGATTGTACATTGCCACGTGAATAAAACCTGCTCCATTTCCTATCACTGTGTCTTTATTTTCACCTTTATGAGTGTAAAATATGTATTTTCAAACTGAACAAAGAACTTACCTTTCTGACCAAGGAACACAATTCTGCAAGCCCCAGTCATTTCCTTGCACTTCAGCCGGCTTTGAGGACTGCCTAGGCTTTGAATTTCTCTTTCAAGAACGAGAATTTCCCAGTTTGAGGAGGTTTGTTTGGAAGGGACATCAATACAGCAACTGAGCTGAGCATGTACTCAGCACTGCAATCTTAAATCAGCAGCTTGTTTTCCTTGTGCTGACTGACATGTCTGTTTTGGCATTATCCTGAGAGCTGCCGAAACATACAGCCTTTTATCTAGGATTGACAAGGGAAGGAAATTTAACTGGAAAGGGCAACAATAAACCAGTGACTTTTCCAAGTCACGCGAAGGCCTCCTGGCAGGTAGCAGTATCCTGGGGATGTGCAAGAGCCCCAGGAAAATGCCATCCAGCCTCTGCCATTCCTTTCTTCCTGCCCCCTCAAACTCTCTTCCCTTTGGCAGCCCCACGAAGGGTTTAACATTTACTCGGAGCCAACGCAGACGGGACACGAGCCAGCCCAAAGGCAATGGCTTGGCACGGGCAGGGAAAAGCAGCTTGGAGTGTGCCCATCTCCCCTGTTCCCTCCCCTGGGCTCTGCCCGTGTGCCAGGTCAGGTGGGGCAGCAGCACGGTCAGCACCACGCCCACTCCCTCCCCTAAAAGATTCCAAACCCCTCGGGCCAGCCCTAAGCGCCCCGCAGTTCCCTGTCCAGGACACAGGAGAGCAGGGGCTGGGAAAGGCCGGGCTGGAGGGATGGGGCTCAGGGGAGGCTGAACCATATTTGGGCCCAGCAATGCTGTGCAAGGGGAGACAGCCCTGATCCTGAGGTGGGGCTCTGTGCCACAGCAGCTTTGCTAAACCACTGGGGGCTCTTTCTCCCCTTGTGGCCCATTCCCAGATGTTCAAAAAACAAGAGTGAGCTCAAGCTGGAAGGGAAGGGGGTTGGGGTTTGAAGTGACTGCATCCCACACAACTCATATTTCAGGTACCCTCCAGTCTCCAGACCTGGGGACACAATCCTTGCTCACACCAACTGTGACACTTCCTGGGTCACACTCCCTTTCAAACCTCAGCCAGTGCTATCAGCTACACCAAAAGAGTTCTCAGAGCACCTCGCTCCTCTTTTCCCACTGCAGTCACCTTTTCCGAGAGGGAGGAAAGAGCCTTTGTGGATATGCTTATGATATTTCTCTGTAACTGTAGCAGTTAATGAGAATTCATCCCGGGCCCAAGCGAGTGACTAAAAGCTGCCGCCATCTGAAAGCTCGGCAGTGGCCTGCATGAAATAATGAATGGAATTACTCCAGCTAGTGGCAAATATTTAGAAACAAAACAAAACACACCATTTTTGGCTGGGACTGAAGGGGCTGCCATTGAAGTTGGCTGTTTCAAATGCCTCTGAAAAGCAGGGAACCTTGCACGTATCTGATATACTCAGAGGAATTCAATCCATAGAACAAAAGCAAAAGGATGCAGCATTCTTGGCAACCTCATCTGAGACACAAGATGTGCTGCTGTATCATAAATTGTATATAAGGGAACAAATTGATCAGTGTTAAACCTCTTAACAAACTCATTGTCTTTAACTGACATTTGGTTTCTGAACATAGTATGAAATGCATGAATGGCAGAAATATTTTCTTATAAAATGCAGATATTCAAAGAAGGTTTTTTCAGTTAATAATAGAAAAACCTAAAAGTTTCATTGTTTTGAGTTGTAAGTGGATTTGAAGAACAATTCAGGGATGTATCAGTGGGATCACAGTTCGACCTACACAACAAATTATGCCACAAGAGAAATTATTTTCTATAAAGTTAGTCATTAGGATGGAATAATTTATTTTCCTTTTGATACTTTCCAAATAGTTTTTGAGAAACAAAGATGATCAAAGGGTTTAGTTGCCCTTTGCTGCCTTCTTTAGCATTTAGCCAAAGGCAGGGTTTGGGAGTAAACAGTTTCCTTTAAACAATCATTAGTGGTGCTGTACTTGAAAACACAGCCCAGTCCCTTGCTGGAGACAAGAGTGAGGGTGCTCAGTTAACTGGCCTGCACTGGAACCACACTGGGCAGCTTGGGCTCCCCTTCTGGGCACACGCCTGCGATTGTGGACACCTGACAGTCCTCCTGGCCAACCTCAGTTCTGCTGGAAAAAAGGCATTTCATTCTTTAGCATCTACCTGCAGCTTAGGTGCTGTCGTAAGTTATGCTTTAACTGACAACAGGCTAAGTTTAGAGCAGCAACCCAGTGTCCCAAGCCCCAGCTGACCCACCCTTAGAGCTGTGCCGGGGTAACACAGGGAACTTAAAGATGACTCTGCAAGACTTTCGCACTGACATAGTGTATTTAAGACAAAACTATGGTATAAACATTCCAAGACTAGGTTGAGTGGACTACAGATCTATTTGTTTCCATGTACAGTTTCAATACAGATCTCAGTGCAGTGCCTAAGACAGTTCATATGTCACCAGTGTTGTGAAACAGAAGCAAGAGGGTGCACTTCGTTTTATAAAAAACTGAACAAATAAATTATACATTGAGAGCTATTGCCAAGCTTTACATATAAAAAGTAAAAATACAGTAGTTAGTGCAGCTTTAACAAAACGAATCTAGCTAAAAAAATATTCTTATATACTTTAAAAATAAGTTTGTCCAGTTATATAGGTAGGGTGTATGTGTGTGTTTATGGAGCAGAGTGCTCAAGCCAAGCAGTCTTAGAGTCAAGGAGGCGAATTCTGCAGAAGAATCCTGTGGCTCCCGGCTCTATGGGTGTGGCAGTGCTGCTCCTCAGGCCAGCACCAACCCGGAGCCGGGACTGGCTTTAAGGGGCCGTGCAGAGCACCCGCATCTCCTTCCCGCACTGCCAGGAGGAGCCACTGCAGCTCCGCCTCTGCCACGGCACTGGGAGGAGGGTGCTGAACTCCTCTGTGCTGCCAACACCTGCAGCAAACACACCCGGGTCACACCTGTGTCACTGAAAGGCCATTAGCATATACTGGTGTATTTTTTGGTTGAAAAGTTATGATTGTCCAGCTGCATTTGGAAGCTGTGACATTACAGTGTCTAACAGCTACATATATATATATGTATATAGATACTACAACTTCCTAAACTCAGAAACACTATGTGCCCAGACAGAGCTTTAAATGCTAACTGGCTGTGGAACAGAGCTGCTATCACTTCACCAGTAGATTTGGATTGTACCAGAATATGTTCACAATGTGAAAAATAGTGCTGTTTGTGAAGGACATACTCATCCCAACAGCATGTCTTTGCTTCATGAAACGAGAAGGAAGGAGCAGGGTGCAGACAAAAGGAGAGCAGGCAAGGACTGCAGTTTGTACAGAGACCCACACATAGCAGCACTGTCCACCTGAGCTGCTCTAACAGGGCTGCAAATTTTCTTGCTGAAGTTGTGTCAAAAAATTGTCCAAAACTGTCTTATACAGCTGTCTGTGTTCAACAAAGTAGGAGTAAAATTTAAGTTTAAAATCAAATACATTCAAGCTAATTCATTAACCATAACTCATTAACAGGTAATTTATGTCATATAACTTATATGAAACTCTATTACCACTGACCTAAGAAGAGATTCCCTTAATTCTGGTGTAAGAAAGCCTCAGCTCCCACATTTTAATGCCCATTTCCTAAGCCTGTAAATGCACGTAGCACATGCAGACTCTGATGGTCTTAAATGAGTGAGACTGAAATGCATCTCTTCCAGGTTAATGAGTTTGAGATAAAGGCTGGGATGCGGTTATTATAAACACCAAGATTTCTATAAAACCTTTTACTCCACAGAATGTGACTGTAGTAAAATCACTTTTACTTTTAGATCCAATCACTTAGCATTCATTCATTCATTCCTGTCAACTCTTACAGCTTTTAAGTGGGGGGCAGACCTGCCAACATCCTGACACTAGATTCACACAAAAGTTTTATTTATAAATCTCTTTGAATAAATACTGAAAAATAGACTTTAAGAAAATACTTGGACTCTACAGGAAATCAATCAATAGCATAGCAATGGTAGGAAAACCCTTTTTTTTCTCAGTAGCACACAGGCATTTACTGATACTTTGTAACACTAACTGTAGGAACTATTATCCCAATTGGTGTTTGATAAATGCAGGTGATGAGTAATGCTATGTTACCTGTTAGTCAGTCATGTTGTAACACAGTACCTCTAGATGCAAAGCAGAGCAGTGATGCCAAATGAAGATGTTCACATCACAAACCTCTGTCACCTTGATCTCGCCAGGCCCCCTATATAAGCAGTGATTTGGTTAGCTAAGCAAGCTACATCAAGATAAATTGAGTGAATATTTGCTCCAAGTATCAGATATTGCTGGGAAGAGTTGGGTTTGTAGCCCCAATTAGATATTGCAGATTCCCAATTTACTAGTTGAAATGTTTGCATTTTTATGTGAAATTTCAAATATTAGTCCTCTGAAAATTGAGGAAAGCCTCACCTCTTTGAATTTTCTCTGTGTGTGCATGTGTGTAATTACAACATTTCCCTCCAACCACTGCTACCTTGACCATGGTGAAATAACAGTTGGTTATTTGCAGCCATTTAGATTTTAGGAGACACACTCACTACACGGTATTTACTTGTTATTTGCTGTGATGGCTTGGGAGGAATCTAAGGATGGTATTCAACACGCAGTGCTGGAAAACTGTAAACTTCTGTTATTCCAGTTTTGGGAGGGATTCAAGCTGACAGTTCACAGAGCTCCTGAACCCAATGGGAAGAGCCAAATATCAAACATGCCTAAGAAAATGCTACTGCATTCTGTCTATTTACAAACCCAACACATGTAGCTGGCGAATGCCAGCTCAGCTGCTGAGCAAACAGATGAATAGCAAGTGCCAAGTTTCCACACACAGTCCTGGCTTTGTGCAGGAAGCAGACTGTTGCAGCCATTGCTTCCCTTTTCCTGCAGGAACTTTGCTGGCAACTGCATTATTAATCCAGACTAAGACATTTAATATTCGAATCAGGAATCATCTAGGTTTTAATAAGCAGTAAGGCTCAGATTTAAAAGTATAAAAAAAGCCAATACTCAACTGGTACAGCAATGAGAGAGCTGAAGGGCTGGGAGCAGGAACCCTGTGCCTGGTCGTCCGGCAGTGCGGGAGCGGGACGTGCCCACTGCTGGCTGGAGGGGCACCCGCAGCACCTGCCACCAATCCTGAAATCCTGGTTCCTGAGGCACTGGCTGCCAATCACTGCCTGCAGTCACTCTGGTATGCCAGTCCTAGCAGCTTTCTCTGGTCCCTACATTCCTCTATTAAGGCCTCAGGGGTTTTGAGAAGTGCCAGCAGGCCATCTGAAATCCACGTGGCTTCTCCCTTAACTTGCATTCAGTATCTTACAAAGAGCACGAGAGCAACAGCAGCATGAACACCTTGGTCTGAATGCAGCAGCCTTGCTGGGCCCAGCTTACTTGCAAAACCCAGAGTGGTTTGGTCCAAACCTTTGTTTACACTGAGACATGTGCACGCAGCCAATGGGCAGAAATGAAGTTGTGCATACAGGTTCCAGAACCAATTTTCACATTTAAGTTTGTTTCTAAGAACCACATGCATGTAAGTATTTACAAACAGCAGCACTATGAAGAAAATACTCTCCAACCTCAGTCATATGTACGAACCTCTCCCTCAGAAAGAAAGACCAGTTTAATCTGTGTTTCCCTGCTAGATGTGGGATTCACCATCTTTGTTTCTCCTCCCTCTGACTCTGCATTACTTTTTTCACAGGCTATATCCCCAGGGTCCAGGTGATGATACTGCTGCCCAGAGCTCAAATGATCTCTGAACTGTGTGCACTGTATCCCAAACTTCACCTGAGCACCCAAAGACCTTCACCTGCTCTGTGAAGTGTGTGCTCTTACCTTCCTTCTACAGAGAAGTGAATTGCTTACAGGAATTTTTCATCCTTTTTTTCCAATTTTCACCCTAGTCTTTCTATTGTTTGTTCCACATACAACTATAAGGTGACATTTGGAACAGGATTCAAAGTGGTGTCAAGAACTGATCTAGTTGTACCTCATGCTGCAAAAATATCTGGAAAGTATTCCTAAAGCACAGCAAATGGAAAAAACACTCAGAAACTGCATGAAGAGAAATGAGAAAATTATTTTCCTTTCTAGTCCTAGAAGACAACAATACTAATCAATAAGCAGCTCCTGAATTAATTTGCACTCACACCTTCACCTGCTTTGGCTTTTAAAACATACATATCTCTAGTCTAAAATGCATGTATTTGAAGCATGTAGGAAATGAAATGATCAGTATCAAATGTGAGAACCTCTGCTGTATTCTGCTAATGTTTGGCAGGTAATTTGCATTTTCCTGGTTGCAATGAGCAGCAGCTGAAATCCAGTCTACATAGCTGGTCACTGATAGGACTAGATTTTCCTGCTTTCCAGGTACTGTAATAGGGTGTGCAAAGATTATTTAGGGGGTTAAGGCCAAAAAGGAGAGTATGTGTTGGTAAAACGAAGGAGAAACAGAGGGAATAATCACACAGAAGAAAATGTCCTTGGCTGTAGGGGACAGTCACCAGCACGGAGAGTCCTGTGCAGGACACGGCCACGAGGTGGCCCTGCGAGTTCTCCTCATGCCTGCTGTTCATCATTCCACAGCCATCAGGGCCCCGTGCTCACAGCCCACAGCTCTGCAACACCTTCCAGCAGCACCAGAGCCAGCTCAGGGTAAGGAACAATTAACCCAGCACGACCAGAACACAACTGTTTTCTTTTCCTCAGTTCAGAACTAGCTCCAGTGTGACACTTCACTTCTCCCAAGGCAGACCAGATGTGCATGTGGTTTTACATCCCGGTTCAGGCTGCAATTCCAGTTAGATTGTGATAAATGTAGAAGTCTCTTCCTGGATCCTGGCAAACCAGCCGACTGTCTGACTCCTGTTCAGCACGAGTTTCATCCCAAGCAAGTTTTTGGAAGGATCCCTTGGAAATATGTTAGAAGATTTGAGTTTTTACAAGGTGAGAGTTCCAGAGACTCCTTCTTCTAGAGCTCAGTGGTGAGTAAACATTTTGTTCTTATTGTAGCATCCTCAGTAACTGGGCTAAAAGGGAGGGAAAAAATAAGGCTCTGTAAATACAGTCCTCCAAAAAGGTCTGCCATGATGGATTACAAGAGAGTATTGCTTCAAGGAGCACTCATGGCTGTTCCCCTTGTATCTTAATGAGGCCAACAGACAAACCTTTCTAATGGACAAGTGCAGAAGAGCACACTGAATGAAATGTAAACCAAGTAGTGCCACTGTCATTCTTTAAAGAGGGTCACTGCAAGGCCTGATCATCACTGCCATCATTCTGCCTCACCAGCATTGCAGAATGGAATAGCAGGGGAAAAGGCTTCTACCAATTTGGTTTTTTGACACTCTTATAGCTTGGAAATAATTGGGGGGCACCCCTCTCCACCCCCACCAATCCTCTGGCAAGTACTGAAACATTGTAAAGAGATTTCTCAGAATTTTTTCTGTACCATAACTTTAGTCCAGCATTAGAACATGTCAGCAGATAAGGAAAGGAACTGAAGTGAAATTATAATACACACACATCGGTTTATCTGAAATATTTCAGCTGCTATAAACTGAGACAGAACTACAGTTTATTAGCACAGCAAAACAAGGCACTGTGTCTAAATGGCCACTATGACTATGTCAGTGGAAGCAGTGAGAGTGCCCACACAGACTTGTGGAATGAGCTGAGGAGAACCCACCTTGCAAGGACTTCGGGTGTCTGCTGGGACGGTGTCAATCCAGCTGAGGACATCAGGGTCTCTGTGCTGCCTTTCACTGCCTTCAAAGATAAGGCAACATTATTTCCCAAAGGCCCGTTGGAAATCAGTCCCGTCTGAATGGGGAAGAATGAAACAAGAAACTCAAACACCAGCCAGGACAAGACAAGCTAACTTTTAAAATATGATTTACTTATAAATGGCAAAAATAGGATTCAATAAACCCCAGCCTGGGCTTTACTAAATACAAATTCTTTAAGAAGTTTTATGGCATTTATCTGCAGTAAAATACAGCAAAAATGAAGTTTAGCTATTAACAGGGTATGTTGTCTGATTTACTCCAGCTGAATTAGTTTGCTTTATTTTTGGTCTGGAAGACCTTACTTTATAGACCTTCAAACTATTAAAAATTATTGTATTTTATTATTTAACTTGAACTCCCATTTCTTAATCATGACAAAAGCTTTCGTGTTTTTTTCTTTGTTAAGAAATGGACAAGTAACTCACTGGCACTAACCACCTCGGTGTTACAATGGGCTGAGACACCTACAAAAAGCAAACAAAAGCTCAATTAAAAGGTTGAAGGTAGCTGAGGTAGTTGTCAAAATAGCATTGCCTCCCAAAACAACACCTCCCCCAAAACAATCTCAGATATTTGCCCCTCGTTAGCCTTTGAATCGCGCTAGTGATTAGATGGAGACGCGCTAGTGATTAGATGGAGACGTGGCACCTACTGAACACAGAGCCAGACACTCACTCGGAGCAGTTTCAACTCACTGCTCCCTTCCAAAGGAAAGAATTCATCATCTTTTAGTGCTTTGTGGATAACCTTAATCCAGAGCACACTACTGTGAAGAATTTAAACGTCCTCCTTCTTCCCCCTTTCTCTTGGTGCATACAATGTAACTCCACTTTGCCAGCACAGATTATAAGAGATTTCTTTTTATCTATATAAAAGGCTTGATTAGTACTACAAGTTTACTTTTCAAGTATTTGTGTGTTTATCCATATTTATACAGACATATAGACATGTATATACATATTCCCATATAATTTCTGAATCGTGTATTACTGAACCCTTATGTATCCCCAAAAGTGTGAGAAGCAGGGTGGCACTTGCAGCTCTGCTAAAACAGAACTAGATGACCCTGTGGCACACATACAGGTTCACTCTTCAGGTTCCTTCATTTCCCCTGCAAAGCTGTAAAGTCTACACCCCTACAGCAGCCACCCTGCAGCTGGGGGCAATGTGAACAGTGATCCCTGTCCATCACTTCTTTACACTGCTGCAGATCCAAGCCTGGCAGACAGACACTAAAGCCAAAGAAGAGTTCATGAGTAAAAATCACTGTTATGTGCAAAGGAAGAAGTTTGGGTTTGAAATACATTTACCCGAGGTGTGGCTTCTGTAAAGTCAATTAGATTCTCTGTCTGTGATGTTAAGGAAACGTCCTGGTCATCTGGAGTGCTCTATGGAATAAATCAGTTTTGAATTGAATTCCCAGTAGTAACCACATAGGTCTACTGAATACTCTAGTGTCTTCCTGAGTTATAGACCAGTATCTTTAATGAACACCACTTTTTATCAGGCCTATTTTTTCAAGTGTTTCCATTTACCTTTTTTAATAGCCTTTTAATTTCCCTTATTCTCAGTAAAGTACTGGAAACAACATCATTGGCCTGTAAGCAAGCAGTGAAACCGTCCCTTCCCCTCTGCAAAGGTGGGGTACTGCACCATTCAAAAGGTCAGCAAGGTCTGGAGTGGAGTGTTTGAAGTTGGTGAAATTCATGATTATTCAATGGATCAACTACATAATACTGGTCTAGAGGCCCAACAGCTACAGGGCAAGGTGTTTTGGTCATCCAGAACAACCTGTCAGTCTGCTCAAGTAAAGGCAGCACAGGTCCAATGCTATTGGACTCTGCTTTTCTTTTAGAGAGGGACAAAAGGAAGTTTAATCCCCAACTTCGAGGTCTTCACGGAATCCAGTTAAAAATTACCTTAAGGTAACTAGAATAACAAATGAGCATCTAAATTTAAACTTTTCCTTCTGTGGTTCTTTTGATGGGAACTGCCTATGTCAGAATTTCATCCCTACTGTCTCCTTACTGGAGCATAAGAATCATTGGGATGTAAGGGGCTCCCCGCCAGTGTGAGAAAAACAACCAGTTTAGAAAAATTAAGAGTTACGCCATGAACCGGAAAGGACAGGCAGAAATGGCCTTTGGAAAGATCTGTGCAGTGTCCCTGCCTGCTTCAGAAAGCACTCTCTGGCATTCCCCAGGGCCTGGCATTCACAGAGTTATGAGAGGCATGCAGCAAGGTCTGCTGGGCTTGCCTGGAGGCATCGGGAGCTCAGAATGTGACACAGAAACCTTCCAGGCTGGCAGGTGGTGATACCTTTGAAACAGCAGCCTCCTCAGCTGGAGCCAGATTAGCTGGAATTAGCAGGTCCTCGTGGTTAGAGTCAGCATTGTCCTCATTCAACGTATTACTGAAAGGGGAAAACATTCTCATCAGCACCCTGCCTGGATAGCATGGAACAGGAATGCTTCCCAGATAGCTCAAAACCTTGACACAAGTTCCACGGAGGCAGATAAAAGACTGATGTTTGTATGTTAATGTGAATGCCTTCCAACTACCTCCACAGATTCCTGCTCTCTCTCACAGTGGTTCCAGCTACAGCTGTGTATAGACCCAGCAGTATCGACATGTTCTATCTCAAAGGAGTTTCTTCAGCCCTTGTGTCTAATTTGCCTGAAGCCTTTCCTGTCATCCTCTTATCTCCCTCTTTAGAGCCAGGGGCAGCAGGATGTCAGGAATCTCAGTCCTTTCAGAAGATGAGAGAGATTCACTTACTGCTTGCAAGGATACTCACCCCAAGGCCTGGCCTACACTGATTAACTGCTGCAACAGTAATTAAAAATGCATCCATAAACCTGCTTAGTTAGATGTAGCCTAAATGCTCAGCAACTGCTCCTCATCTTTTCAGGCTTTTTCATCATAATATCCACGTGGTCCCCTCACCCCAGAAACACGTTTCTCCAGAATCACTTACGGAACAAAGGCGTTTGAAGCAGGGATTGCTCTCAGCAGCTCTCTTGGATCTTGAAATACCGGACTGGTTGCTGGGGGACTGCTCTGTGATTTGCCTGACAGGATAATGCTCCTGGCACAGACCAACAAAAAACAAACAAATAGAAAACAGGTACAACCTTCCATGGAAAGCTCTTTATGAATCACTTGTTACAACACAGTTTAGGGACTGCTAATGTACGTTCTATTTGTACATTTTATTTGCAGTATCACCCTCTGCTCTTTGAGGTCTGCCACATGTGCATCTTCACAAATGCTCAAGAAGTCAGACGTAACCTTTTCAACTTTTTCAATGCCTGCAATATTTTCATATTTAATAATTCTCAGGAAATTGTCATTGTCAGGGGTTTATATACTTTTTTTTTCTCCACTAGTAAACATCTACTGTGAACACACCCATCCCCTCTCCCTACACTGAAGCTGTCCACATTTCAGAATAATTAGTGATTGAAATTGGTCATCAAGTATAGGAGAATAAAGAGCATCTGTATTATCTTGTATATAATAAAACTTAGCAGTTATAACCCTGGCTTTCATCTCAAAACTACTTCACACTCATGAGGTTAAGGTACCTTATGCAAGGTAAAATGAAAAGACAACTGAGCCACTGGCAGACCACACTGAACTGCAGGTTCTCAGTTCTGTAGTGGGGTAACTACGCCATGTTTCTTACAGAACTATTCACTACCTGGCAGCAGCTTCCTGAATATTGGAATTCTTGACACCTGTCATGCTGTCTTCTTTTCCAACCTGAGAGGAAGAAATGAATAGAGACATAAATTTCTGATAACCTGTTTCCATCTTGTGTCAGTTCTGAGATTCACAGTAGAACTGAGTGTCTCTATCCCAGCAAAAAAACGTGCTGTTCATCTACAGCTCAGGGACTTAGAACATCAATTTCATGTGACAATTTCAGTGCAGAAATAAAAATAATTCACCAAAGGCAAATAAAATACCATTATTTGCTAAGGAATTTACTACAACATGCAAGAAATCCAGTCTTAGTGACAGAATAATTGCTTGATTAGAAGGAAACCTTTGGAGGTTACCTGTCTTGACCTCTCAAACTAGGGCTTGCACAGAGTCTTTTCCTGTTACCTGTTGAGTACCATCAAGGACAGAAATTCCTCCTTGGACAATCATTCTAGTATGGGACCATTATCACTGTGAAGAAAGGCTGAAAAGCCTTCTGACTCTGCCTTGGACAAGGCTCTTGGAACACCCTTATCTGCACGGGTAGCAGACCTTTACCTTCTCCAACATCGGGCAATTGAAGAGAAATAAAACATTTGAGAATGTCACAGCTCTGTTCAGTTGAGTATTTACCTTGTGCACTGCTTCTGCCTGGGCCTTCAGGATATTGCTTTTGAGATCTGCTGGAAGCCACTTTGCTGCTATGATTGGGCTCTCAATTGCATTGTTAAGACATTTATCTGTCAACTTCACCACTTCATCCTAGACATGAAAACATTTTAATCAGAAGCAGTTTCCACATGGACAAGTCTGGGCTGAAGTTTATCAACATCTCTAAATAACAAGGCTCTGAAGACAGACAAAAGTCAGCAGATTCATACTGAAATTAAAAAGCAATTTTTTCCTTTATTTTGGAACTCAGTTGTAATGCCACAGCAACACAAAGTAAAAAAAAGCACAATGCTTAAATGTGGATATGCAAACTGCTGTGCTAAAAATACAGTGTGCAAGAAATGAAATGCATCCTAAAACTGCAGCCCAGTTTACTGATAGGAGATCAATATCACAGCCATTATATCATGTCAGTGCAGCCTAAGTAAAAGTTGGTAATTTACTCTCAAATGCAAGTTGGAAAGATTTTTAATTTAAAATCCACTTATAAGTTAGACCAAGAGTTTAATTAACGTGCTACTAACTACCTCTCCCACCACTGATTATATCAGAGCAAACTGGCAGCCAGATACATAATGAAGAGAAGTAAGAATGAGATACCTTTCACTACAGTATATTTCATTATGAGAACTGCGTTTCTTAATTATAAAATGTTAATTAAGCATTCAATCTACTAATTGCTATTTGATTAGTGGCAGAAGTTAATTAGCTGAGTGAAAACTAAACCCTGTGACCTTCCTTCTGAGGGTACAACTCAGCAGGGGGAGACAGAGTCCTGCTTTCCTCACCATATGCCACGGCCTAGGGCAGGCTCTTCCCGGGAGGCAAGAGCTGCAGGACTGCCTGGAGCAGGGGCAATCCTGGTGCACTTCTACCCGCACCAACTGCAGCGTGCCCAGGAGGAATGAAGCCCAGTGCAGAGAGAGAGCAGAGCAGGAGAGTTAGAAAGAGGTGAACACCTGTCCCCCCACAGTTCTCCATCCACCTTCAGCTTTTTATATTCCCTGGAGACACTGGTGAGAACTTGCAGTTATTTGATCTTTAGAGAGGGGAAAAACATTTACTTTTTTGGCCTCCCTCTAAATCACCTTTTGAGATATCCAAATAGGATCTTAGGAGACTATCTAAAGGAGAATACATTTTCAAATTTTGACCCCATCAGCAATGAACTTCACAAAATATCCAAGGGTCACTGTCAACATAGAAAGCTATAAGGACCAACAACCAAGTGCTGCTAATGACTATTGCCAGCAGAGGTGCACCTTCACATAATTCATTAAGATTAACAATTATTAAACATTTAAGTACTTTTATTTTAGAGAAGCTGCTGGAATTGTCAAAAGGAGTAATTACAACTGAATTATCGTTATTTGTACAGCTGCAGCAGCCAACTGTGATAATCTGTAAGTCTTTACACTGGACCTCACTGAAGCAGATGCCAGGTATGACAGTACAGTACCTGCACAGCATTTTGAATGCATTATTCCACTAATACAGTAAATCTGATCATTTTAACTGAGCACAGCAGTACACTGGTGCTTGAAGTACCATTTTATTGTTTAACTTCCTCTCAGCTTCTTCCACCTGATCAATTTAATTTGGTCACTCTAGTCTATTAACAATTAGACTCCCTACTTTTGAATACTAATACTAATACTTAATACTATCACAGAATATTCTAATTTACCAGAGTAATAAATTTCATACTGCCAAGGAAGTATTTTCCTCAATATTAATGACCCATTTTTTTCAACCCTATTTTGCACTTGAAAAAAGCCTAGGTGTCTTACAGGTTTTCTAAATGAAAAAAAGCATGTAGCTAGAGGGAAAAGCATCCAACACCTGCTAATGCCTCAAGACATCTAATTTACAAGACATTTTAGTTTTTCACACAAAATGGTAAAGCTGCTGGGGTTTGTTGTTATTCTAGCTCATTAGGAATATTTGTTGTTCCCATGGACTAGACTAACTACACTTGTACTGTGTTCTTCAATCAAAACATGGAGCTAGGCAGTGATGCAAAAAGGCAAGGAAAGATTAAAGGCAGTAACAAGGCATGTGATCCCAATCCTTTGTGCTTTTGAGTTGTGTTCCTGGTGCCACTAAAAATCACTTCGTGCAGGAAGATGGAGTCTAATACAGGCACGTTTTTGAGCATCTTCCATGTATTTACAGATCACAACAAATTCAGAAAAAGTAAACCCTCATGTCCTTGCATTTCTGACTTGGGAGCAGACTTCGAACACAGGCAAACAGGGTGAACCTTTATTGTTCATCTCCCTTCAGAAGCTGATGAAAGCAGAGCGTTGGGGTATTTAAAGCTATTTGCTCTCTTTGTCAGATCTGGTCACTGCACTAGTGAAAGCTGGGAAAGGACAAAGTCTCATTCTTCCATCCCAACAGATTTTGGCAGTGAGCAGCAGAGAAGAATGAAGCCATTCATTCCCTCCCTCGCTTCCTCTTTTTCTCCAGAAGAACAGGGGTAGCTGGATAAATATTTCCCTATCAAAGAAATCAATGAGGATTGATTGATTGAGAGTACAGAATTACATAAAGATGACTGTCAGGCCATCTCTGTCCCCTGATAGAAAACAGTTAAAGATTTTTAATTAACAAAGCCGAAGTGAGTTGGCATATAACAGTGTCATGAAGTTCAGGATGCAGCTCTACCTTCATAAGCAGAAAGATAACACTTTCCCCCAATGCATTTTACCAAACCTCTGTAACAGTTTCTACATGTGCTGAAATTCGTAATCACACACCTTCAGAGAGAATGCTGCAATACTGCATTCCCTCTGAAATAACAGTAAGCTCCAGAACCTAAACTTATTGCAAGGTTTTAGTGGATATATTGCAGTCCCATGCAATTCTGCCAGAACAGGATACCACAAACACTTCTTTTACTAACAGATAAAGAAGAAAAGTAAGTACAGGAGAGGAGCCCATAGGTATATTTTATAACAAACACCATAAATGAAAGCTTCTGTGTTTTCAAAAGTAGCCTTCAAAGGCAGGAAAGAAAGTATTTTAACAGTGACTTTCAGGTCACCAGTCTCTTAGGACTGGTTTCCAAACCATTAAACTTCCTCTCTGAAGGGTGTGCTCATTTGGTGCTACTGTAACCTACATGTCTTTGCAATCTGAAGCATTGGGAATTTCAAGTATGCAGAGAGTCTCTAATATTTGTCTATCTTTTTTAAACAAACACTCTCAAGTGACTACTTGGTAAGCTACATCATAGGCAGAAAAGTTTTATTCTATCTCTTCCACCCTAAAAAAATTTCCAATTATCTACCCTTACATTTGCATTCCCTTCTTGAAAGCTGAACTGTGTTTTACCCACCTATTGGCATACTGTTGATCCATACTTCTCTGTTATGCAATTGTTGTTGCTCTCTAATCAGGTTACTGTCCCCCCAGTATCTCCAACCTCTAAAGTTACTCGGCACTTCATGTGACAGCAGCTGGATGTCTGTGACTGTTCTGTATTGGGATCTGTTTGTTAGATTAGCTCATTACAGGAATCTCAGCTTGCTTATTATAAATCAGTCACTGAAAAAAAAAAAAAACTGAAACAGTTCTGGTCCATTCTCTTCAATGAACTAATTAAATGTTTTTCTCCTCTCTCTCTCTGAGCTAAAGTGGAGCTAAACACGCCAAAATATTCTAAAATAAACTGTCTTCATTTGCTTTAGCTTATGTAGAAGCAGTGTTGCAGCATAACAGGGCCTACAGTCTACTGACTAATCTCCTTAGAGACGGGGTAATCTTTGTAATGCACTCACCAAGCAGAGAGGAGCACCAGGCAGCCCTGAGAGCAGCCCTTAAAGGGGACATGAGCCAAGCAGGCTGCAGCACCACCCACAGCAGCAGCCTTCCCTCACATGGAGGTGGAAAACAAACACTTAGGAGTGGGCTTAGGTCAAACACACACTGCTACACACCTCCTCCTGGCACCTGGTTCTGTTACTATTGAGGGAGCAAGAAAAATCATAGCTGCTTCACTCAAAGTTAGATAAATCCTCCGGCCTCCCTGCAAGGGAGGGTAGCTTAAACAAAGATAACACTGTCAGGTGTTTCACTCTCTCTGCTTACCCAAAACACAAAAATCTCCCAAAGCTTTTGCATCAGAGAAAGCAGAGTAATGGAAAACTGAATTTCATTTTTAAAAGGTCATTAAAAAAACCCAGAAGAATATCCTGTCTGGGGGCAGTTGTCTGATAACCAGTGAATCCATCAAAGTTCACAGCTATTGTAAGGGAGGATCCTGGCCTCTCTATCCCTTCTAGTAACACTACTTATTTTCACCATGGCCCTGGCATTTCTTTGATCCTTTCCCTGAACCTATTTAACTCACTATTTACCAACTTAAAGAGCAAACTGAAAACCTAAAGAAATCCAGCACCTCAACAAAAAGTTCAAAACAAAGGCAGAAAAAAAATCGCTTGTCAGTTTGTAGATACATTTGTTCACTGAAACCTGCAATGATTCCTGGCAGTGAAAGAGGAGAGAGGGAAGCTGGGGAAGAAAGAGTGAAGAGGAAGGAGGGAGAAGAGAGCTCTCACCCTGTCCAGGGCACTCAAGCTTGTACTTTGGCTCAGCTGCCCGTGAAGTGCTCAGAGGGATTTGAGAGCAGTAAATCAAACCACATCACCGCTCTTTGCGTAAACACAGAGCACTAACACCTACATCAGAGAGCAGGTACAAACTGTTACTTAACAGGAGGGATGGATCATCAGCAAACTTGACTCAAAACAAAACGTCAGAACAACCTTCTCAGAACTGAAAAATGCCAGGAAAGCAGCTCAGCCCTTCCAGAAAGAGGATGAACCATCCAACACCACACAGGTAGTAACCTACAGATAAAGACAACTGAGAAATATTTCAAGCATTTATGCCTTTTACTCCCACTGATTTTAGAAAATCTCACCAGGCTGCAGTCTGCACATGTACCTCTGCCCCCATCTTTCTCTCACTGCCCTGTCACACACAGGTTTATATATCATAAAGCCTTTGTATTTCCCTGTATTACTCGCTCATAGTCTTAGAAGTCTTGCAAACAGGCCAAGGCAAGTGGAAGACTCTTCAGAATGATCTGAACAAAATTCAGGACAGTAGCAGGGGGAATGAAGGCCAATTAATTACCTGTACATTTATGTTCACGTTGGGACGCTCAGTCGGCACGGGGCTGCTGCGCTCTGTCTCCAGCTGTTTCAGTTTCAGGAATGTGTCTTCAAATGCTGAAAAAGACAAGAAAGATATCATCTTCCTCATGTTACCATGGAGTTACTTGACTTGTAACTTGCACTATATTCCTAAATACAATTACATAATTTTGAAGTAGTGCCAAAAAGCACAGGGGTGGGGGAATCTACTTGCTGAAGCTCTGATGCAAATATCAATCCTGCAGATTGTGTGCATCAAATCACAGCACTGCACTCCTGGGAGCTCCTTTGCCCAGCCATCCTCCCAGGGAGCAAACAGAGAGTCAATTGCTTAGATAGTGGCACTTTATTGTACTTGTGGAAAAAGTCACATCCAACAAAAAACTGACTTTTCCCTTGTATCTCTGTCCTTGTTGTTCTAGTAATGAGTAAAATTGTCCTTATGCATATAATCTAAGGGAGCTTCCTAAAACAGTTCCGCATTTTTAGTAAGGAAACAATCTCATATCAACCTAATTATTTAATCGTGGTCTCACACATCATAATAGGGAAAAATCTGTCAATTTGCTTACGATCAGAGTCTGCTTTTTCTGCAGCAGTTTCCTTTGTGCCAGGAGGAGGGCAATTCACAGCCTCTTCTGAATCTCCCGTTGCCAAGCCAACAACTGGACGGCCCACGGCATCATCCACACAAGTTTCTGGCAACTCTGCGCTGTCTAGCAAATCAACAAGAGGTGTGCTGCAAAGGCAGAAAGATGGGCAGAGAGATGCAAAATCACATTACCACTCTTCCTGTAACAAGAAAAAGCTTTAAGACATGCAATCTCTTTCTTCCAAGCTGTCTTCTGCTGACCAGTCACAATCTAGAAAAGTAGTAACTAACAGACATTGGATTTCAGCAAGCTTAAGAAACATGAAAAACAGAGCACTTCATGTCTGTATAAGTGACTTTGTAACAGAACAGGTCCATGTTGCCTGCTGTGGCATCACATAGCAGTGGAAAAAGTGAAGAGAGAAGGAGGGAAGTTTTTATCCATGAAATACACTTTTTGGAACAAACACTTGAAGTTTTTCTAGGTACCTTTAGGATTTTCATAAGACAAAAAGAAACGTTAGGGGGAGGGAAGTTGGTATCACACAAAGCTGTTTGTACAGTACTTCACCCAACACTGGTAAGCAGAACAGAGGGCAGAAGGGTGCACTGCACAGGACTGCACTGACACTTACTGTCAGGCATACCTAGAACCAGTTCAGTTTTGTTAACTTAGGCAGAGCCATGAATGAAACCGTAGCAGTCACAATGTTTCAAGAGAACCACAGCATGTACTCTGTACTCTGTCAGGATCACTTGTTTCACCTCTTTTGGTTTCTGGTGGAAATGTCTCCTTTTAATTTTGCCCTATGAGCTGCATTTTCAATGAACAAGGAAAAACAATTATAAAAACAAAAATATTATGATGCTTATGTTGTGCAAGCAGTCAGGAATCTCATACATTCCCCTAGAGCTTGGGAAAAGCTAAAGCCATGCTAACAGCAAACTAACACACAGAGAAATCACTGCTGCACAATGCAATGGTTAATCAGACAGCCTGTGCACAAAACTTCAGCTTTACAGCTGCCCAGTTCAATCAACAATCACTCTCACAGTTTGGCTGCAATATTGATTTAAGAAGAAAACCCTATCTATCAAACCCTTTTGTAAATTCTGTCCCAAACAGGGGAACAATGATATCAAGCCCATACCCACCACAACAGAACAGAACCTACTCTACAGACAAGGGAAGTTTTCTACTTGACAGTTTAGACCAGCTTCTCCCTAATCCCTACCAGGTTAGTGCCTCATGCCTTTCTCCAGCCCCTGGAACCTGGAAGCAATGCCATGTTGCCACTACAGAGGCCCCAGGAAAAACTCCTTCCCTTCCAGCTCAAGCACACAAAGAACCTTTTTAATGTTAAATATATACCTCTGAAACACATTACAGGATATCGCTGTTCTGGTGCTAATAATGTACGAATCATTGTAAGTCAATTAATTGCTGTAAGGCAAATTGAGGTCACTGGCTTGATTCTCTTAAAGCAGTGGAATAAGAAGGTACTAGCAAAGCAAATAACAGGAAAATTTTTCAACCTCCTGTGCCATCTCTCTCTGCACCACTAATAGGAAAAGGCAAACAGCACACAATCTTGCAGAGAGGGAATGATGGATACAGAGATTAATTTTCAGAACTAACAAACAGGAAGACATGCTCTTCCAATTAAGGCAACAAAGAAAGTGAGACTGAATTCCATATACCTGCATTTACCCCCACACAAAGGGAACTTTGCATAGTAAAAAGTGCTGGGCTTTATGTCTTCAGATCAACTTCTACTATCATATTTTAAGAAATACCCTCTGGGAAATGCTGATGAAAGATACCAGGAGTTCCAACCATATAAATAATTATGAGTATAGGAATAGTGAAGGATTGTAGTGCATGTGAATGTTTGTCAACCCATTAATAAGTCATTGCATGCTCAGGGACCTCACACAGTTAAGGGAGTAGGTACTGCATTACCCCTTCTTTTTGCCTGGCCCATATATTGGTATAAATATGTACCACACAGCATTCAATGTATAACATAACTGAGAAAGCTCTCAGTTAAAAATGGTGTGGGTTTTAACTTCCTAGTTGAAAAGCAAAGCAATACCTCATGCTAGTTTGTGAAATACAATCTTCAAAATACAGTAGCCAAGTCCTACAAAAGAGGTTGTTCTCCTGGAAACAATCTGATTTTCAACAGCATGAAGTACCATGAAAGATCATTTATTTTTTCAGACTGGTAGTGACACAGAATAGTCTCTCACATAGACTTTGCAAAGTAGGACAATAGCATGAAATTCTTTGTTAATTTTCTTAGCTTTGGGGCAACCAATGTTGTATGTGAAGGTAAGAAGAATAGTGAATTTGAGCCTTTTCAAATTGTTTTTGCCTAAACAAAAATGCACATTAAAAAAAACCCCAACAACAACAAACCACACACATACACAAAAAAGCTCCCTTTTACAAGTGAGGAAAGCAAAGGAAAAAGCCCTGGGAATGCAAGATCCTAGAAAAGGAGACAGCTCACACACTGAGTTTGTAATCAAGTCCCATATTCCAAGATTTCTGCTGTCTCCCATTTGTTCAAAGATAATTCCAAATACTGACATAGCGTAATATATACAAGCCAACAACTACAGGAAAGGAAAGGAAATGTGCTTAGGAAAATGTGCTGACTGCAGAACCTTTGGGCATATTAAGCAAAGATCTGCCACCACAGAAAAACATCCATGTGCTTCCTCATTGCAATTCATAGAGGACATGACCTGATCCTGTAAAAATGCAGCTTGGTGGCGCTGGTTTCAGTGTGATACAATTTCTCTGTCTGCTCTTGACAGCTGTCACCCACCCTAATAGAGACCAGGATAACAATTCTCCCCAAGTCATGAAGTCTTATCAAAATAATCCCAGCACACAGGAAAATGGGCCCTCAGGATGTATGCAAGAGTCAAAGCCACGTGGCAAAAACATGCAACAGATATCATACTGAAATAAACCAGTTCTAAAGGCAGATGGGTTTCAGGCTGCTTCCCCGTTCTGAATCTGTCATGGAAAAAATTTGCTACAAAAACCTGAGCTACAGCTTTGATTACCAAACATGCTGCAAATTCCAGGGCAGTCCATGATCATCAGCAGGGTCACCAGCCCTCTGCTCAGCACTGGTGAGACACCCTGGAGGGCTGTGCCCAGCCCTGGGCTTCCCAGGACAAGAGACACATGGATATACTGGAAGGAATGCAGCAAAGGGCCACAAGAACAACAAAGGGTCTGGAGCACCTGAGCTCCAGGTGAGCCTGAGAGCTGGGACTGTGTTCAGCCTGGAGAGGGCAAAGATCAGGAGGATCTCACCAATGTGTATAAAAAACCTGATGGAGGGAGTAAAGACAACAGTCAAACTCTTCTCAAGGGGGCCCAAAGAAAGGACAAGAGGCAATGGCCACAAACTAAATACAGAAAATTCCACTCTAAAATATAACCCTAACCACAAGAATAAAACCCTGACTTTTCTTCCCGTAAGGTTGGTGAAACAGTTCTCTGGAGAGTGTGAAGTCTCCATCCTTGGAGATACTCAAAACCTGGCTGGCATGGTCCCAAACAACCTGCTCTTACCATGGGGTAGACTGCCTGATCTCCAGAGCCATCCTCCAGCCTCAACCACTCTTTAATTCAGCGACAGCTACACAAAACTTCTCTGACACCCAAGGACTCAGTCACTACTTGCAGTGGCCTGACCTTGACAAAAGCACATCTGAACTTAAAATTGCAATAAAAGAGTGATTTGATATTGCAGCAGTGTCCTTGCATTTTAAATACAAAACTATCCCAAATTCCTCCATTCAAATTAGTGGCTTCTTCTCCCTCAACTATATAGAGATTATATGATATTGTAAAATTAGCTAACTTATTTTTGTTTGCATATTCTCATTTAACTTTATAAATAAGAAAGAAACAAATGGGTTTGCTTCACTCCAGAAGTTTACCACATCCAGCATTCAAAACCTAAAACTAAAAAAAGCATAAGAGATTGTTCCAATCAGCTTGGGAGGTGTCACAGATCTTAAGTTTACAGCTTGCTCATACTTTTTTTTTTCAGCAGAGTTGTAAAACAGATTCATATTTCATTAGCAAAACTCTTTCCCTCCATCAGATGTGGGGGTGAGGAGATGAAAATATCTCAGGCAATATTAAGTTATGTCCTGGCTGACACTTCTTGCTTCTTCAGGTCAGGATATCTGAAAATGTTTTTTTATTTCTGGGTTCTGTGGCAATTTGAAACATAATGAAATAATCTGAAAATCATTCAAACAACTTCTTTATCCTAAAAGCTTAATATAAATTAACTTTAAAAGCCCTCAGTTACAACTTTTCCTCCTTTTTTTTAATAGGAAAAGACTATTGCAATTTAAAAGCAACAGACTTCAGAAAACACAGTGTGTTCAAGGGTAAAGGATTGTTCTTCATGTTGTGAAAGCCCCCGAGAATACCAATGAGCCATGAAGCTTGGAGTCTTAACCTCTGACTTAACAATTAACCTCCTGGATCATATGGTAGGAGTGGTGTTTGTCAGGAAATCTTTGTTTCTTTTCAATTGCACCAGAGAAGCAAAAAAGAAAGAAAAATCTGTAAAAAGCAAAACCTTATAATAAAAAAAAAAATTACTCTTTGCCTTTTTGACAGTTCTGATAAATTTATTCTTTAAAAATTGAAAATAATTCTATACCATTTCCAAACAATAATTCTCAGAGAGTCTTATTGAGAGAAAAAAAAAAAAAAAAGGTTAGTTTTCAGATCAACCATGTATCTTAGATATTTTTACATGATCATGGTTCAAAAGTAGGGGCAGTTACATCCTCTATTTCTTTTAGGCTTTTGAAACCACATTATAACCCACCAGTTGCTATGTAGTTTATAACAAATGTGACTTCCTGCATGGCTCTCAAACCCAGCTCAAAAAAAAAAAATAAAAAAAAAATCAATCTTTTGGTCATTAAGAAAAACTTTACCCCAATTTTAAAAATCTATCTATACACACACATAGATAGATATATATTGTTTTTAAAGTAAGGCTGACGTGTGGCTTCTGGTCTATCCATGTTTTTCTTTAAAGACTCAACACCAACAGCACAATCTGCAAGGCCTTGGTAACAAAAGCTTTTCCCCCTGTGCAGTCAGCTCCGTGTCCGTTGTGGTTATCCCGGGTGAGCCCGGGAGGCGATGTCCCAGCCCCAGCCCCGGCGGGGCGCGGTCAGAGGCTGGTGATGGTGGCCTGCACCGCGCAGGTGGCGGCGCCGCGCAGCCCCGCGTTCCTGGCGTTGCGCTCGTGGACGAACGCGGGGCTCGGCCCGCCCGCGGTGCGGCTCCTCGGCGGGGCCCACGCCTCCCACGCGGCTCCACCACGGTCACTGCGGCCGGCGGCGTCGGGGGGCCTGGAGCGGTGGGGAGCGGGAGGGGAGAATTAGTCAACGGGCACGGAGGAGGAACGGGGTGGAGAAGTAAAGCAAAGGCGAGGATGAGAGGATTGATGCGAAAAGATGAGGAAAAAGGAAGGTGAAGAGGCATGCAAAGTACACGTGCACATGATGATGCTGCCAAATAAACCCCTTCCTGCACAGCATCGTGCACCTTTTTGTACAAGTTGAAATTGACAAGTGAAGCTCTCTCATGTATATGTTGCTTACACTCTCCAAATGTAAAGCACTTAATATTTCAAAAGGCTTCACAGAACTAAGCAAGAATCATGTGAGTTTTACAGGTGGGAGAAAACAATGTGATGGAGGACCAGATCTCAAGTACACAGCATATTTAATTTGCAGAAAACAAGTTTAAGTGGCAGCTCTAAATGTACACCTGAAACAAACATCTATAAGCAGTAACAGTTTTCAAAGTGACTGGAAAGTTCAGATTCTAAAGCAAATTTAAAAAAAAAGGAGAAGAAAATAGAAACTCAGAAAAAATGAGCACTACTGTGCAGGAGCAAACAGCAGAGGAACAAATCATCCACAATTTAGGTGACTAAGGGATTAATACTATTGAAGAAGTTGCCTGCAGCTATAACTTGGATTAATATAATTTAGCTGGATAAGAACTATTTTACAAGATGTCACAACACAAACTCAGACCTCACTTTCTAATTTTGCATATGAAGGCATAATGGTCTGTAATTTTTAAATTTAGAATTCCTAAAATCAAACCTACAGAAATGCCGTGTTACAGTTACGGCCAGTCTTTGCCACAATTGATATAAAGTCCTCCAAAAGCTACAGAAAGGAGCAAAGGAGAACGCTCATCACTTTAGACAGCGTTTTGAAAAATACTATAATGCAGGAGCCCCTAGCTAGGAAGCTGAAAGGCTTTAAGCACAAACATCTCCAAAGCAGCAGCGTTAAGCAATTAACTGAAAACAGTCACATTTTAAAATACTTAAAAAATGAACAACAATCTGTTCGCTGTTGTCTGTGTAGCACTAGGGTGCTTCACTGGTATGTTTTAAGAAAGGCTGATAAAAGGTATAGTCACATATCAAAAAAGTGCTTGGAAAAAAGCACTTCATAAACTACTGACTAAGGAAATTCCTAAAACAAAGGTATTTCTTCAGTTTAATGTAAAAGATTCGACTTAATGAGCCAAATCTAAACAAAGTAGAAGGATTGTTGCTGTTCACACAGAGGGGTCAGACGGCCTTCAGCTCAAATTCCACCTTCTCATGTTCCAGAACAGCCAAGCAAACAGCTGAGTTGGAAGATCACACGTGTTAAGGCAGGCAAGCAGAAAAGCATGCAGGATTCACAACAGTGGTAAATGATTAACATTCAGGGATAGTCCTCCTTTAGAAAAGAGACAGGATTTATACGAAGGTCACCCATGTGTAAATTTAGAATTTTGGTTTTTGTGAAATACACCAAGGAAGTGACCCGTGAATACCGAGGGCTCCAATCCCCAACAGTTCATTCCTTTATTTTACCATTTATCTCACGTATGTGGTTAAGGGAAAGCTACATCCACTAGCAAAACCCCCCAAAAACCTCCTTACTTATCACACAGTGATGAAGTAAATATTATATCTTTAATCTTTGTCTGCTGTCCTAATGTAGGAGAAAAAAAAAAAAAGCCTCTTGGGGAAACTTAGAAAGAAACTGATCACGTTTTAGGTTTCCCAAACTTGCAACTAATATTCCAGATCATTTTCAGATCTGCAGGTCAGTACAGCTTTCCTGTACTGACAATTTAACAGGAATGAATCAAAGTTAAAAAAAACAAAACAAACAAAACAAAACAAAACAAAAAAAAACAAAACAAAAACCCAAACAAACCAGAAATACTAAAATCCTTTGTATCTGGCAAAGTACTTTCTACAATCTGGCAAAATTGCTGTTGGCAGCTGCAGCATTAACATTTTAAATTAAAGGAAACACTAACACTAGGAAGGGATCTAAGTTGCAAGGTAGCCAATACAGGCATCTGCCAAGCAGAGTACAGAAACCCAGGAGGTCAGGACCTTACTTCTAAACCCCTTCAATCTAACTATCTACAAAATCCACAGTCCAGAAGATTTTGGTGTTCTCAACAATCTTTGGCAAGCTCTTTCTAAAAGAAGACTATTTTTCTGACAGAAAGCAAAGATAATTCATGCAGAAAGAGGCCAATTAAAGACAGTAGCAGTTGAAAGGAGATCTTGTTAGCAGCACCGAGACACCCTTGCAGGCACAATAGCCAAGTCACAGCTCCCAGCAATAAATATGTATGTTCTGGCAATTACATTAACCTAAACCCACTTCCCATCTAGGAAACCAGAAGGTAGCTCCTAGCTCCACTCCTGACTCAGCTCCAAACTGTTGTCTTTTTCCTACAGCTGGATTTACCCTTTATTACAGGCAGTACTGTTTCCAGTGAACACAGTAAAACCAGAAGACAGCTACTTTCAGTAACAATGGCTCAAAGAAACGTAACACAGACACAGTAGAAGCACTGCACTCTCAATTAAAATGCATGATTTGCCAAGAAGCTTGTTTTCTTTAGGACACACTGTTTTGGGATACATGCAGGTGTATTTTGCATTCACTCCCACTCTTCTATACAAACACTACATCCTGCAGCAGCTGGCATGTAAGCTGAGATTCCAGGACAATGTTAAGACAGACAGGCTCAAGTTCTCAATCCTAAGAACAGGCATAATAAACCCAAAACTGAGTGGCTATAGAGCCCTCTCTGCTTCAGAACCAAAGCAGAGGGATTTAAGTAAGCAGCAGCAGCCTTGCAAACATGAGCAGGAACATCAGCACAAATCAGGTACCCAACATCTGGAGCCAAGTCAAAATTTCCACCAAAGGAAATACAGGTGTCTAGCAATCATCTTGCAATTAGGCCAAAAGAATTAAAAATAAAACCATATTGAGAATGCTGAAGAATAAAGACGCCACCACCTTTCACCCACCACCACGGAAGGAATCGAGCGATCAACAGGATCCCACCATAGACAAGCACAGATTTCAGATACTAGATAAATCAAGGGCAAAAGAAAGAAAAACAGCATTGATCATATGTTCTGATTGAAATGTCAATAAAATGCAACTCAAAGTAGAATTACCATGCCCTTTATCATTCAGAATTGATAGCGTTAAAAGTCTTCAAATGAATACAATTTACAAAATTAAAGTACATTTGTCACAGCATCATTAGAAACAGGTATCATCTACTTGTAAGAGATACTGAAGCAAAGCAGATTCATACGCCTGACAATGGGAGAAAGACCCTTCCTCCCGAGGGCTGAAACTGCTTAGGATAAGAGCTTGGGTGTCACTCCATTCCACCATGACTGCCCCTGATGAGTCTGGCAGAAACCAGAATTTGCCTTCTTGGATAAACCATAGGCACTGAGGCCAAAGAAATTAAGATAACGTGCACAAATACTGGGTTGATATATGCCAGTTTTGGTAGAAAATAGCTTTGCAATTTAGAATTAGTTTAAGAAAAGATAAATGACATGTACATTTATCTATCTTCAAACAAATCCTCTTCATTTTGAGATGCATCTAATCCATAAAACAAATACTCTGATTACATGAAATCAAAGCTCTTATCTTCAGCTTCTGTCATTTTCCTCAAGCTCCCATTCTATACCCAAGCTCATGAGAAAAGTCAGTTTGCCTATTTCAGAAGGTTCAAAAGACAATTTACAAGGATACCAGTTTACAAGGTTCTGTATCATCCTAAGGATCAAGGTAAGTCCTTGGACCCCATGATACCAAGCAAAGGGTTACAGGCTTATGGCAAAGGACACAGCTGTCTCCAAGACTTGAAAATTGTCCTTTAGCCCCTGAAGAAATTTTCTTTTGGTTGGCAGTGACTAAGCCTGTTGTCCTCACCTCTCACATGCAATTCATAGGAAGAAATCAGCTGCATCATTCCTAACTTGATTGTCAACTTACATTAGAGATACAAGGATGGCAGCTTATTTAAGTACAGATAAAGGAAAAACTACTTGAATCATGCATAAGTGAGCAGATTTCCCAGCAAAGCTGAACATACCACTTCTTATCCTGCTGGCTGGCTCCTGGGCTCCTTGGGAGGTTTTCTATTTCCACTAAGACTGGCGCAGAAGGAACTGCTGTTAGGACAGGAAGGTTTGGCTTGGCATTCCAGCTCTTTGGAGACAGAATATAAACAAGTTATTTTACACAAATTAATGAAGTGATGACACATTAAAGTGAACAAAACATATCAATACTTCTTAAGCATAAAGCTAAAGCAAGGCCATTTTCTTCCCTTACTTCTCTAGCACTGGGTGTCTATGCCCAGTCTTTTCCAGCACTGTACACAGTTAATAGTTAACTGTAATATTCAATTACAGGTCAATCACTGCATTTCAAGAGCAAATAACAAAATCTTCAAATCTGTTGAGACACATGAAAATTGCCTTTAGAAAGAATGAGAGTGCTTACTTGTGATCCATTAGTTTGGCTGATAATAGCATTGTTTGCAGCACTGAAAGACAGAATTTAAAACTGAATCAGATCAACAAATTGCTTTTGCAGGCTGGTAGAACTGTAAGGACTTTCAGAAAGAAACAGAGTCTAAGATATTTCCAAAATATTGATCTCTTTTCACAAAATCCTTACAAACTTCTGCTTTAGGTCAGCTGTCTCACTCTAGGTAACTAAGGGTATCAAGCTTTTTTTTTCCTTTGTTCAAGCTGTAGTTTATCTGTAACTCATCTGTTTTTAACTATTCCTTTCCTAAACCAGTTTGGTTTAAAAAGTTTTTGTGATTCAGCAGCAAGATTTCTAAAGCAAAAGTTGTATCATTTTAGTTAAAACACCCAGCAAAATGTGACATTGTCAGAAGCTCACCTACATGCTGTAGATAATATGTTTGTTCCATACCTAGAATCCTCCTGATTTGATGTTTCACATCACAAAAGTTTATCAGAAAAAAAGTTTCTTCTGCATGCAACCTCTAATGGGCTTAAAAGCAGCTATTCAAATTTACATGCACAGCAAATCAGCACAGCATTAATAATAATTTTATGATATTAAATATTTACTACATTTGATGAATTAAATAAGACCCATATCCCTATTCTTGATAGTTTCTGAACCCACAAGAGACATTTCACATTTTTGAGAGACTTAAAAGCAGTAATTATGCATTATAGATTCCATGCAAAGCAAACTTTTTCCCCAGACATCTAATCTTTTAAAAAAGGTTCCCACCTCCTATGACCTGTTACTTTTCTGATTTATGGTCTGGACAACAGCTACCCAACCTGGCAAGCTGACAATTCAAATAGATTTCTGTATTTACTTCAGTGACTCTTTAGACTTATTTAAAACATCATTATGTCAACACTGAACAAGCTGTCCCTTGCCTGTTCCCCCCTTCACCCTCTCTCTGTTGAGAGAATGTGGAGGCTACCCCAGAATTACCAGAAGTATTAAGGAATGCCTTCTGACTAGCACATTCCCCTGTGCTGGGTTAACACAATAGAAGGGAACAACATAAATCTTTCATGATGCATTTCAATTAGCAACACTGGAGTGTAGAGTTTCAGAAGTGGCATAGCTTGCTGTGGAGACACAACAGTGCCACACCTAAGTGCAGATCAGGAGACTGCAGTCTTATCAGGACGAGAAACTGCACATGAAGTTTCTCTTCCCACTCTCAGAATGACCTAAGCAACCTGAAACTCAGAGAAGGGCACGACAAAACAGCATGACTAGAGCACTAATTAATCAAACAGTCACATTTTGCATGCAGAGGATTTTAACGACACCCAGTTTTGAAGATACTTTCCCATTATATAGAAAGAAAAAACAGTACAAGAAGTCACACTGCAGCCTTGTCCCCACACTTCTACACTTCTGCTCTCATGCAAGAATCAGCCCTGCTACTACAGACAGGAAATATTGGGCTGTATTAAGCATGTTGTTTTGAAATGTTATTTTGGCATTCCTTACCCACCCACTGTGGTGCTTAATATCTATGAATATCTATGAATATCTTTTTGTAAATAAATTGGTTCCAACTGATCATTGCAGTGTTCACAAGTTATTAGGGCAAAGGACAGAAACCAGAACTGAGTGACCTAAGTTTCTTCACTACCAGGCAGTTCCTTTTAACATGGTTTCCTCTCTTCCCTCAAGGAAGGGTATGAAAATTGTGTGATTCAGACACATGAGTAATTTACATTGCAACAGCAGGAATGAACCTACACATCCAGGAAGGCTTTTGGTAGATAAAGATAGAATCAAAAGGCTTCCCTTTCAGTGTTGATCATGCATAAAAATAAATGCAAGTGTAATAAAGAATATAAACCCATCAAAAATACTTCAAATATATTCATTTCACTGTCTTTTCCCTGTCTTTGACCTTCACTGAACGAGGTATTTCAGTCACGCAGCTGGAGCAGGCAGACTTCAGGTAGAAGACCTTGTCAACACACTTTTACCTGATCTCTTTACATGGCAGCACATGAACTACAGCTCATACCCAGCAAGAATCACAGCTAGTAATAAACAAACTTCTCTGCTAGCTAGTGAGCAAGTCTGGCAAAATTGTCTGTGTGACAGCAACACAGAAGCTTTGCTTTGAACACTAACTTTTACATAAAGCAAACAAACAATACCCGTGGCAAAACCACAGTTAACAGGCCAACCCTATATCCTCCTTCTGCAGACTCGTGCTCAAATACAGGTGTCAAACATCAAAGACAGAAATTCAAATGCTGGAATGCATCTTACCTTGCTTCTTCCAGTTTAGCCGTGTATGCTGCAAAAATAGAAACCATTAATTAAAATTTAATTTATAATGAGGTTATCAGTTAAATATTAATTATATGATTAATAAAAATAGCCTAGCACTGCCTAAAAGTAGGCAACCAAAAGAGCAAAAGTTGAACCAAAAGTTGCACGCATCTCATGCATAATGAGTGAAAAACAAAATGTAAATCAGAAAAAAAAAAAAAATCTGAAGAGCAACCCAAAGCCAGATTTAAGCAGGTATCTGAAGGCACAGCTGTCACACTTGACCTATGCAAGAGTCAGAGACATCTCACATGCTGTCAGATCTTGAGAATGAAGTGCAGCTCTTAAAAACAATGAAAAAAAAAACCAACAACAAAATTTTTTACCTCAATTCATAAATTTAAAATACTATCATTAATATATCACTGTTTCCTGGACCCAAGCTTTCCATCTTCATACCAAGACTACTGTGTAGTCTTCACAGGTATTTTACCTTCCAGGCAAGCTGGTTTAGACATGCTTTGGACACAAACTTTTTCTGATAAATATGTGAGGTCTCTTAAATAAAAGAAAACCTAATTTTGAAAATTCAAGAGAAGGGCAAACAATGACAGAATTCCTACCCAGAACTTTTAAAGCAGATTATTACCTGATTCTCACATTGGATTATATTTCTCAAAATGGAAGTTCTTTTACCTTTCATTTGCAGTGTTCTTCTTGAGTATCTCTTGCTGGGCCTTCTTTCAAAGGATGCTGATCTCCTGGCTTTGTTGGTCTTTGTGGTTTGATATTCTGTTTTCCCACTAAAAACACCATGTAATAGAGCAAAGTAGTAAAATGAATCACTTATTTTTAATGATGGAACAGAGATAATGCTCATAGAAACATCACATTTCTATTTTAAATTCATAGTTTACTATCCCATGTTAGTTCTAATAAAACATCCCAAACTCCACATCTCAAAAGACCTTTCATAAAAGAGGGTAGGAGTTTTAGAACCATTCTCTTCTTCACCTGTTTTCTCAAGACAAATGGCAGAAGCAATGACTTATTAAACATTAACTTGATGATAAAAACATGCTTGGCCTTTGCATATTTCTGTGGTCCCCGTGCATGAGTTTTGGGAGAAGTGGAAAATTCTGGAAGAGTATAAATCTTAAGTAATATTGCCCAAAGTCACAGAGAAAGCTGATAACAGGACTAAGCCCCAGCATGCAGGAAAAGCAAGGAATGGCAGGAGGTGCATGCCAAGTGAGAGATGACACTGACCTGTATCGGAAGCGAGACCCCAGGCGAATGAAGCCAGAGCGACTGGAGCTTTTCTGGACGGGCCCTCGCAGCCGGAAGAAGGCGTGGTGCTCCACTGCACATTTCCACAAGTGTTTGCAGGCTTTGGGATGATCCAGTCTAAAGACAAAAGTGTGCTCCTGCTCCTTTCCCTTAAAGCACACAAAGCACACTGATGACTTACTTACAAGAGGCTTGAATATGTCAAAGCTAAAATTCCATGTAAGCCAAATAAAATTTGGGTTTTATTATTCCTAATATATGTATTTTAAAAAACGTTTTAGGCAGAAAAATCAACCTTTTCAGAAGCTATAATGAACAACTGCTGTATTGTGTAAAGTTGAAAAAGCCTGGAGTCCCCTCTGAATAAATATACAACAGGAAGGTACTTGTTGATGAGGCTAACACAGTTTCACTTCTAAATCTAATCTTCTCAAATTACCAATGCTCACTTTTTAATTGTCTCAGGTGCATGCAACTTCTTCCCTGTAGGAATAATCCTGAAACTGGCTTAAGTAATTCGTTCTGCTAAATGTGATATGTCAATTTTTCTTTTTAAACTTTCTTGCACAATGGACACTGTTTCCAAAGTACCTGCTCTAGTTTCGCCAGGCAGTCTCTTTTTAAAAATGGATGAGAAAAAAGTTTCTCTTTTACTTAAGTCCCTTCATTTCCCTCCTCCCCCCACAAGTCACAATCAAAAATTTTTCAGGCATCCACATTAATTCTCAAAACTTAAGGAAAGGAGTATGTAAACTAGTACTGTATAATCAAGACTGATATTTAACTAAACAGATATTTGTCTACCTGTTCATCATCTTCAACAACAACCAGAGTGAGTTTGTTCTTCTTGAAGTCAAGCCTTGTTATCTTTGGCCTGCCAGATGAACAGAAAGTGCAGATTACATCTAACTTTCAGTAACTTACTGAGAAAGTACCTCATATTCATGGTGTTCTCACAACCCAAACAAATTTTTTTTTGCTACCACAGAAGAAACAAAAGAACCAAAACCAAAACCAGATTTTAGTGTACAATCATGGAGCTTACCAGAAAAACAAACCAATCTTTGTGTCTCCTTCAAAGACAAGAACTCCTGTAGGTGTTAGTCCCAGGCTGTAATCATTTCCATCTCTTGCCTAATTGGGACAAAATAAAAATTATATTCATTCTGGTGTTTGACCCTCCATCCAAATTACTAGAGTGATTCATGCAGTTTGTCTGCCCAGTGTTATAATTACACACATATCTGCTATCTTATACAACAAAACTCTTGTGTTTCGATGACCTTATGCAATGGATTTTTCTTGTTTGCAACCCTTCAATAAGGCTGACTAAAGAGGAAAATTAAACTTTCTTGATTTTTCTGCGCAATAAAGACATCCTTATGCATTTGCTGCACTTGTGTCTCCACAAGAGATCTATACTTACTTGTAGTTCTTCAGCTGATAGCTGATTACACCCCAGCAAATTTGAATTACTGATTTTTCACAAAACTCCTAAATACAAACTGTAGTATGTACTTCCACATCAATCATACATTTAACATGGAGCAGATCTGCCTGGACTCAAGTTGTACCCTCTAGAAATCTTCTACTGAAGAGTGGAATGTTGACACAAAGCCAGATCACTTACTACATAGATTGCATGAGAACAATATTCCTTTTCTTCCTCCCTTAAAGCAGAACCAATGTTGAAATGCAACACAAAACTAACATTATCATTTCCAAAGATCACCATGCTGTGGTTAAACATACCTTGACTATGTGCATGTCTACACCATACATTTCCAGCCACTTAGCTTTGTTTAAGTAGTTAGTTTCAGCCTGTGCTGGTGTTTGCCCCCTGAAATAAAATTTTTGCTGTTAGGCAGATGCCTGAAAAAGCACAGAAAGGAAAAATTGGTATATAAGGAAACAGGAAAAGAACTTCCTGAAAGTTTGTGAAAAATGTAAACATTGGTGACGCTTGTTCACTTTAATGAAGATCAAGGTAACTTTTTAAAGTTTTAATCTGAAGATGCCGCTGCAAAAATTATTGTGTTTCAACATTTTGTACCTCATTATTTTACTCAGAGCTTTGAAAAGCTTCGTTTTTCACATTATATTGTTTTACAAAATAGGTCAGAACCATATTAAAATTCTATTTCTGAACAAGGCCACAGAAGAAGTAGTCAGCACTATCTTTTTAACAGACTCTCTTCACAGAAAAATCAATGCAAACAGCTGGGTAGCATTCACTGGAAGATCTAGTACCTGCATTCCTTCCACTTCTCAAAAACGGCTAATTCCATCTCTTCAGTCTGAGTGGGAACAAACCTGAACTCAGACACCAGCTCAGGGACATGTTCAGCAGGATCATAGTCTCCAAGTTCAGCTACAAAAGAACAAAATTGTTAGGCACTGTTCTCAATATACACAGTAGATATGTTTGCATACAGAGGATTTTCTGCACTTTTCTAGTTAGTCTAAAATACTAAATTTCTTTTTGGGTTCCTTCTTCTCCTTAGGTCTCCTCTAACCATTCTGACAGGGAAATTATGGACACTGAACAAATTGCTGTGTTGTCTGCGCAAAAGTTTTGTATTAACCTTTAGAAAGTATTACTGACATATTCCTTAAAAAGCTTCCTATAAAGGGAATTTATTACCATCCTTGAAACTCACCTTTTCTCTTTCTTGCAGAGAGTTTTCAACATTTTTATCACAGAAATATCTACTGAGATGACAGCTGACTAAAGTTACAATGGAATTTTGCCTTAAAGAATTAAAATAGTATCTCTTGAGATTCATAAAAAGCAAAACCAGTTCTGACACTTTTCATGAAACTGTCCATTCTACAAGTCAGTTTCTGGTTTTATTACTCTATATGGCCCTGTCCAGCTAAAATTACTCTGTGTCAGGGCACAATCATGCAGCTATTATTTGTTGCTCTCCTTTTCATCTAAGGACATATTAAATGCCCTCCTGGGTCGGTCAAATGGCTCAAGTCTACTGCTGCAATTCTCAAGGGGCACTCAGAGATGCCATGTAGAAAACATACCAGCCAAGGGTGTGCCACATCAAAAACACAACTCCATCTCCCACAGATGCTAACAAGTCCAATTGTAAAGACAGATAAATATCTAAAATGCTGAAACTGACAATTAGAAACCTTTACAAAAATGTACTGATTTTCAGAGTCACTAAGCACTGGCTCCTCCTACTAATTTCAAGTGGCTTTTTAATGTTCAGCTCACAGTCAAAAAAATAGGAATAGTTCTGTAACTTGGACTTTGGAAGTCTGATGCAGGCCAATAATTGCTCTGTCTGAAAAATGAAACTACAGATGTTTATATAGAGAGAGACAGAGACATCACTGGGAAGACCTGGAGAAGCCAAATAAATGCCAATATTCCACAGGTACAGAGATGCCACATGATATAAAACTCCATTTCTTGGATTCTGAATGCTGCAAGCATAATACAGTCTTCTCACTCCCTCCTTTTTCTTTTTTTTTAAATGCTGACTGAGGAAGTCTGTAGTTCTATAATAATTTACTCCCACTAAAATGCCCGCCTCTGTTGAAAGGAATGCTGTCAAAGCCAGCTTAGGTTCCAGCTGATTTAAATAAAAGTACACAGCTGTCAGACAGTAAGATTAAAGCCCTGCTACAGGCCTCATTGTAGAGAAAGGAAAGAAAGGACCACCACAAAAAGCAGTGGATATATGGCCTAATTAGATCACTTTGTTCTTCCAAAATCTTATTTACTGCACCTGTATCTTAAGGCTCTTACAATGTTAGTATTTTTAACTGTGGAATGTATTCTAACTGCTTTCCTCCCACACAAAAGAGCAGGTTAAAAAGGCAGGTGTCTTCATTTTAATCCCAGCTCTTATACCTACACACAATTTAGGGCCATTAGCGCTTCCTGCATGAAAAGAAGAAAGTGTTTTGAAACATACTTGTAAGAGAACCGATGTCAGTGACTCAGTCCTACCTCATGCAGAGTAAGTACAACAGATTCATAAGATGAATGTTGTGTGGAGAATTTGTGTGGCTCAAACCCACGGCACATCAATTGGGTAGAACAAGGCCATATATCCATATATCTGTACCCTCCAATAAGGACCCAAAAGCCTCCTCTAGCAGGCATTTTTAAAACTTCAAGCCTCCTCTCCTTTTGTGAGCTCCTCTGCTTGAAACCATGGGAAAATTCACATTCGCTAACATCACACCCTCATCCAAACAACATATTCTCATCTGTAATAGTAAGTTAACAACAACTGATTAACAAAATCTCAGATGACTCAACCACAGTGCTATATAGTTGAGAAAAAAAGGGTAGTCACATCTTGTGGCTGAAGAAGGATCTGAAATACCAACAAGTGCAGTTCAACCAGGAACGCTCAAGTACAAGCCTGAGACACGGAGCATTAAGATGTTCAAGCAAGTAAGATGAAATTAAAAGCTGGTATTTTAAACACAGTGCAAACAAAACCAATTTTGTAACTGATAACTAATTTGGACAACAAAGACAACATTTGACAGAAACTATATGATGAAAAAGAAGTGAGCTCTGTTACTACATCAAAGTGATTCAGGAAGGCTGCAGACCTCGTACCTTCTCTGAAAGTGGACAGATTTGCACATAAGCACCTGAGAAAACAACTTTAGGGCAAAGCTGTTTATGTTCAGAACCTCCTTGTCCTGTTTCCTGAGGAACTGAACAATGTTCTGTACATACTCTCAGCACAAGTACAATCAAAAAGATCTGCATTTCACACTGGATCACTAATGCCTGGGCAGAGTCTTTTTTATGGACATAGGAAGGACAGACTTTTTAGAACAGTTAATAGGAGTCTACACAACACTGTGCAACTTTACCCTTCCCGTCTTGCACCTACTCACCTTGCATGTTATAAGCTGCCAACTGGACAGCTGTGTCAAAAGGACATTCCAATCTGCCAAAAGACAAACGCATTGTTAAAACCTGAACTGACATCATTACCAGACAACTTACGGAACTGACAGTAAGAAAGTGCCAATGTCTGGAATAAGAAAATGAAAAAGTATTGGTAGATTTTCAGAAAATTATCAGGAGATAAGCGCAACATTATTTTAGCATTCCTCTCCTGATATTCATGCATAGGAAAGTAGTATTTTAGAGAAAAAAAAGTATTACATTACTAAGCAAAACTTATTAATTATCCAAATATAAATGTAATAAATGCTATGCTAAACATACTGTAACAGTTTAAAAGGCTGCTTACTTTCCACTAAGAATATCCAGTTTCAGCTGCAGAACAAACAAATACCTGTAGGATTAAATAAGAAATAAGTCATTGAGTAATAGAGCTAATGTGTGAACAGGAGTAAGTTCGAGCCTGACAAATAGAAATGTTTTCTACATTAACAAGGGTTTTCAAGACAAAAGAAACTGCACTGTGGCCTTCCAAGGCTTTATCAGTCAGGTTTGTGTGTTTTGCAGGCATTTCAAATGAAGCAAACCCAAAAGCTGTCAAAAGCAGAACTACAGTGTTGCATGAAAAAATAAAGAGGATACCCAAGTAAATACATTTTTTCTTCTCTTCTGATTATACTTGAGCAAAGAACAACTCGCATCTTCCACATTTCCTTCATTATTCATACACTTACCAATCTCATAAAAGAATGGTTATTTTTAAGTCTTGCAAAAAGAAAAAAAAAGTTTCTACTATGGATTGCTTAGTTAATATCTAACCTGGAATGCTGACTGCAAAGTGACTAAAAATAAACAGCAGGCTGCAGCCTTTTCAACCTGTTTACCCTTCAGAGCCAGACTTCCTTCACTGCCTTGCATATTCTCTACTCTTTTTGCTTAGAAATGGGGCAAATATTGAATATGAATCCCTTTGGTGTGCAATACAAACTCTTCTGATCCAACATCTCTGAAGAGCAGCCCCTTTGCTTCATTAGGGTACACAGCTTTCCTTTAGCAAGAGAAGAGGTCTCAAAGTATAAAACACTGGCATCTGCCATGGTATCCAGTCTGAATTCCAGCAGAGATTCCCAGATGCCTTACACACAACTTCTGCTTCAACATGTGCCTGTGTCTCTTCACACTTTCATACACAGACACAAAACAGGTGCAGGTGTTTTCCCTACAGGTTCCACAGAAGTCCACAAGTACTTTGCCAAACCATTTATTATCCAAAGCATTTTGAACACTAGCCTCTGCACGGGGAATAAATTTGGTCGGTACTGACCCCAGATAAGAAAATGAACACAGGCCTCCAGTGTGTAGTGGGTGAGATCAGTCTGTGCTTATCAGCTACATAAGGCTTCCAAACAATTCAAGCACTTCCCATGCTGTGTTACATGACCACTGGCTGAGAACATGAGCAGCTGCACCTGTGGAAGCTGACAAGTAGCTCCAGCTGGGTGTCCTGCTGATTAAAGGTGGAACCCTGGGAAAGCCCCTGCCAGTGACACCTATAACCCACAGCAAAGCTCTGCTTCCCACTGCTTCTGCTACTTTAAGGTGTCACATTGTCTCAGGACAGAAGGACTACTTGCTGCTCTCCTGTTCTGGGGGATTAGCTAAGCAGGCAGACTGTTTAAAATCCCTCAGGTTTCAGGTCTGCCCTGCTAAAACCTGCACAGCAAGGTCTGACTGGCAGAACTCAAGTCAAAATGGATGAAAATGTTCCATAGTGGTAAATACAGATATAGGTCTGAATTCCGCATACAGTTGCTGGTTTTGAAGGTAGTTAAATGTCTATTCGAGAACATGAATGGGGAGGTAAAACATTCTTCCCAGATCAGCAGGAAAGCATTAAAAAGCAGCAGTTACCACATGTAAATATGAAGCTGCATAGGGTACATATGGCTGGAAGGGGTAATGCTACTGTAATCTTCCTGGTAGCACTCCAAGGGATTTGGCTAAAGTGCAGATTGAAGATCCACACAGACATAAACCTGAACAACAAACAAATGCACTTCACACCCTTACAAATGGCTGAGCTATGAAATGTCTACAGCTATCATGAAAACATAACTTTGCTTACTTTCCAAAAGGGATCAGCAGCAGCAGTAACAACGCAAGGAAATGTTGCCTTTTACAACAGAATTACACTCCTGACAGATGGCAGGTTGTGCTCTTTTACCAAGCACCCCCAGTAGTCTCAGCCCAATTGGAAATGCAGTTCTGTGAATACATTTGTGAAATGCTTCAATCAAGAGGAACCACTGCTCACCTGATACTACAAACCTACACTTATAGTAGTGTCAACTCAGCTGAACATGGCAGTAAAAGACTACTTTCCTTTTCCATAAGCTTTTTGAAGACCACATGCAATGAAATGCTAACTGAACTTCCTTTTTCCAAAGAGAGCCTCTAACTTGGAATTCAATGCTTTTCTGCCTGGAGACAGGATTGACTCCATGCAGTTTAAACTAACAGCTTAAGAAAAAAAAAAAAAAGACAGAGGAATGATGTCTGCTCTCTTCAGTGAAAACCTCTGTCCATCCTGTATAAGCTACTCAGATCAGCTGCCAAAATTGCCTAATGAAAAATGGTGCATTAAGTAATATATAAATATTTAGATCTCTCTGTGTCACAGCACATTTATGTCCACACACAAAATAGCCACTTTACAAAAACAAAACTACATTTACAAAAAGCCAAGTAAGCAAGCAGTTCTAAAGAATTCTCCAAAACATCAGAATTGTTTAAATAAATACCACAGAAATGTTTCCCTGGCCTCATTTGGGTGCCCCTCTCACACCTTACCTTGTTAGCTCTTCACGTAGATTGTTGGGCTCTGATGAGTAAAACTTTACACGAAAATGCAGACAATATGGGGGGCCAACTGCAAAGCAGAATTCATTCAAGACAGCAGTAACAGTTACTGGATGAGACAGGTTATTTATTTATTACACAGAATCACATCACAAAACTTGACTGAAATTGGTTGGCTATGTTCTACATGAGGTCTTAAGGCAGGAATTCCTTTATGCCAGGGAAATCCATGAAGAACATCAGGGTGAAAGGACACTTAAATATGCACACAAAATAGTTTTATGTGTTACAAGTCAACCCAATGGTCATATCACATTAACTTGATTCTTCCTGCCAAGAGCACATGAATCTAGGTTAATCCCTATATTTAAGGGCTCTATCCATCACCAAGAAAGCTGTGCATCTTGGCTCTACAGTTGATTAAACCTTCAGGCACCCTTTTGGTCTCTACAACATCTTCCCAGGGCTCTGGGAAATACTCACTGCTGAAAACTCAAGCCCTTCTATTTCTCAGAAGTTTAGACATACTTTATGGGAATTTAAGAGACCTTCTATGGAAGAATCATCTCTTCCGGAAACCAAAGAGTTAATTCAGCAAAAGGGTGGATTAACAGTTCTTTAAAAATGTGCATCGCTCTGCTGATTCCTGCATTTGACAGGAGGAATTTTCTCCCTCTGACTGCTTCCAAAAATTCTCTTCTATTAAAACAACACCACAAATCCCTGAAGACTTCCCACAGTGCAGAGCAAGGAAGCTGCTAAACAACATCTTACCCAAGCACACATCACTGCAACAGCCAGGCCACACCTTGCACAGCAGGTGAGGACTTGGTGGACTGCACACAGACCATGCAGAACTGCCCCGTGCATGAGGCTCCAAGACAAGCTTTCCTATAGCCAGGATAATGCTCCATAACACTAGAACATCTTCAGCTGCCTTGACTCCACTTTAACTGTAATTAATGAGCCCATAACATGTTTAATTAAGAACATCAGAATAAAGTAATAAGAGCTACAGAGGGAAGATGCCATTAAATAATCAGTAGCACCACACAGGGCTTTGTGTCACTTGCCACCTCACCCCCTCAACTGGACACTGCCCTCCCATGACCCATTTCAACTGGCTGTGCTTCCTGTATGTTAAATAAAAGGTCCCAAGAGAAAATGGAAAGAATACTTACTTTTAACTTGCTTTTTAATGCTTTTTGTGTTGTCCAGCCAATGCTGAAAAATAAAATAATTTCACTGAATCAATACAGAAATCTCCCAGGAAGAACAAAAAAGGGATTGTTAGTGAGGACTATCTTGGAATTACAAGTAGTTTGTTAAAAACAATCTAATTCAAAACTTTTGCAATTCATAGCTCTTTCTGTACTCAATGAAGATCCTTTTGCTCCAAGTTTATAATGCAAAATGTCAGTTTTGAACAACAAAAACATCCTGTAGTATTTAAATCAAATCTTCAAGACAGCACTGTCTACTTAAAAGAAAAAAAAAACACACTAACAAACCACTTTACTAGATTTCCATCCTGTCCAGACAAACACTTAATTCACACATTAGTAGGTCAGCCAGTGACAATGTGCCAGAGAAGCATAAATCATAGCTGAAGACTGGAACTCAGCCCTTGTGATGTTTACTTGGGGCAGGAAGGGGAGAGACAAAATAAATATTGTTGGCTTTCAGGCATTTTCTTCAGATGACTCAAGTGCAGTTAACAGCAGAGCTGTCAGTGTCCCAACATCAGAATCAGCTCTACCTAATTCTCAAAAATCTATTCACAGGTGACATTTTAGCAACTGTCACATGGGAGGACAAGTTACTGCCTCACCTACTAACGCTAATTATAAGCTATATACTGGACAAGAAGCCAAAATAATTGCTTGACTTACACTGTGTACAACTTACACTTACACTGTGTACAACAGCATGTGAAAAAAGCTAAACTTGGCAGATTGAAACACTTACACGTATACACTATGCTCCCCAAAATAACTGCACATAATCACACTGCTGAGGAGTTTTTACCAGAAGTTAAAGCACACACCTAGCGGGACAGAGCTCCTTCCCAGGGCTGTGTATGGCCAACAGCTCCCTCCTCCAAAGGAGGTGACACATCTGAACAGGAAACACAGCACCCTGACCAACATAATTGCCTTGACTCAACAGCCAGAGCCAACTACCTGACACACCATGTCATGCATGGTTCACCATGCCCAAGGAACAACACCTCATCAGATCAATCCCAAATGTCACCTTGCAACTAATACAGGTGAATTATATACTTAGCAACACTCCTTTTGTTAAACTGTGTGACATGAAGTTCACGGTGAGCCCCAGGGAGGACGGAAAAGCAACAAGGGTATGGAAAAGAACCAGTATTTTCAGGTTGCACTGCCAAGTGCAAACACATTCCTGCCTCCAGAACAGCCCTGCCTTCTGCAGAGAACTCAAGTCAGCCTGTAACACAGCCTGGCTGTGACTGATTGCTGTATTAGCTGCAGATGAGAATGCTTAAACCATCTGCTGCTGCTGTGCACACAGCTGAGAATGCTCTCATTGCCTATTCAAACTAAGTAGCTACAGAGAGCTACCTGAAATGTATCTAATACATTTTTAAAATAAAGCAGGAAGCTTAAGAAGGAATGAAGCAAATATTTACATAAATTTTGCTTACACTACCAGTGAAATGGGAGTTGAGTAATTTTTTTTTCTTCAAGGAAATAATATAATATTTTTTCCTATTCTATAAACTCACTTGCTGTAAGAGAGAGTTTACTTACTCCTTCCTCCATCAAAAAAATATAGAAACTACCCAGCTGGAGGCTTGCAGGTGATTTAGATACAGGAATGACAAGGAGAGCCCCTTCCAGGCTCCAGGGCTGGCTGTGCCCCCCTGTTTCATCTTCCTCCTGTTTTCTCTCATCTCCTCCACATTCCATGGGAAGGCAACAGAGAGGCAGCCCATGATAGGCACGGATAGTGTTTCACTCTGCTGGGCTCTGACTGCTGCTGCCCACAGGAGCTCTGCTCAGTGGTGAGGGTGTGCAAGGGAGAAGGGAAACAGAACTGCTTTTAAGTGGGGGTGAGAATGAAACAAAAAAAAAAAAGCCCCAAAACCAACACATGAATGGACAGACACAGACGTCAAGAAACTTGAGATTTATTCCAAGTGATTAAAATGGAATTCAAGTGGACCTGGAAAAGAAGTTTACTTTTGATGAGGGTTTGTACAGCACAGTCTCTGATTTTCAGCAATAAAGTCTGCTACCAGAAGACAACACAAACAACAGACTGTGCAGGGTCCTTACTAAAACAGTTTGCTGCTGCAGAAATTAAAAACCAAACACACACAAAAACCCCTCAAATCCTGACCCAGCAACATTTCAAGAAGTTTGGGCAAATGAAGTTTGTTAAATAAGATTTTTGAGGCTAAAACTGGTCTCCTTCTGAACAGCAGACTAGAGTGAACACAGAAATCACATGAAAGCAATAATTCTTTTACTTCACTAATTGTTTCAAGAATGTCTTTAAAGAAGCTATTACTTGATTACTAAAATCCAAAATATAAGGAAGAGTTTCCCTTATCAGGGTTTCCCCCACTCCCCAGGAAATCTTTAACACCCAACTAGTGATCACTTCAGCAGCAGAAAAGAATGAAAAAAACCCAATCCTTCAGTTCTTCACAATAATTTACTGAAAACTTGTAGTTAAAAAAAGTGTGGGATTTCTAAAACTTTTATATAACAATGTGTTGCTAGTTTGTACCAGTAAAAGTAACTAGCAAGTACAGCAATATTCTTAAATTTAAATTGGGTAACAGAAAGATTATCTCCTTCATAGCCAGTGGACAATTTTGTGTACAGAAAGAGACTGGATTCTTACACTGTTTATTTAACAGGTCTCCTGAATAATCTTGGACAAGTCACTTGATTAGTCTCTGTTCTTTGTTTCCAGCTGCAGATTGGGTTTCTGGCTAGAACTTGCCAGCTCCTTTTGCAGGAATTGCTGCTATCGCAACAGTTCTTCATTTCTTAAAGCAATTAATTATCTCTGGCTGTTGCATTCAGGTCTTCTGGCAAAATGTAATCCTTTCTGCTTCATTATACATAGTTCATCATTAAGGTCCAGTTTAAACAGATCATTATCTCTACTCTGCTGCTTTTCACTCACACATAGTTAAGAAAAGGAGGCAAACCAAGTTTGAAGTCCCCTGTACCTGGTAGATTGTGCAGTATCAAATATTCAATCATATGCTCTCTGGACTGGCAGTAATAATTTGCTAAACAAAAGCAAGGCATGAGCCACTGCTGTGGCAGAAAAGATTAACTCTTATGAACACATTTCAAGATGGAATGGCTTTATTTGCTAACAGATCAGGAAGAGAAAAAAATTATCATATAGATAATTCTACCAGTTAAAACTAACCCACTGTGAACTCTCATGAGATCCCAGAGACAGCAAAATACATCCGAAGTCACACTGCAGAAGCTGAGTTAGGATATCTTAACCATACAGACTATTGTTTTTCTGAAGCAAAAAGATAAATGCAATAGAGTCCTTCACTATCAATACTCAGCATCCTGGACTGCACATGCTGAGCACAGCTAATATGATTTTAAGAAATATAAAGTGGTATGCAGTAGGCTGTTTTCTCATTTCTGTTGGTCTGCATGGTTCTGGATGCCATCCATCTGTTAGTGTAATGGTCTTTTTCTCCTTAGTGTTAAATGTCTCTGTTCTACAAGGGGTTTAAGACCACTTTCACTACTGGGAACTACAGACCAGCAGCAGCTAATCCCACTGGCCATGAAGTTTGCTTCAGATGCTGAACACCAACGATTTTCTCTGAGGAGAGCCTTCTCTACAATAACATGCTGAACATAAAATTCAATCACAGTAATTTTGGAGAGAAGCTATCAGGTTATAAGTGCTTTGGGGTGGAGTACTGTGTCCAAAGCTATCAGCTTCTTTCAAAGGTTCAAGTTCATGGAATTTTTTTTTTTGCCTTTGCACAAAGCTGCAACAATTAAGAGATCACCTTCCAACTGTTCTGGACACAGACCTTCACAGAAATAAAGGAATATAAGTCACTACCTCCATTTCTGTATGCTGACCTTGAACTATTTGGATATTTAGCTCAACTGTTTGTGCCTCCCCTCTGCCATCCTAAGCATTACATAATTCTGAAGCAGCCTTGAAACACAAAAACAATTAGGTTACACATCTAACAAGTAAGACTGACATGCAGCAGGAAAAAACAGATCTCATTCTACTGGGGAATGATGGGTTAAGTGAATACAAGTTTAAGTTCCAGGGATGCAGGACAAAGAAAAAAACGTCCCTTGCCTAAAGGCTCTCTTAACTTTTTTAACTTGGAGCTATCCTCTGCGGCAGGATTAAATACTTGACTATAAGAAGTATCTATATGAAACTGCATAGCCCACAAGTGAAAGAACTGTGGTTACATCTGACAATGCTCTGCTTCTGATTTGAAAACCTGTTACATTTTTAGAAACACACAGTAAAACACCAACAAACTGAGGCTTGGAAGAACCATCTACTCGAACTGATATACACAATACTCCACAAAAGACAGCTTTCTTATAGCATTTTTGTCAATATTAGGATTTAACTTTTAGACTGTTGCTTAAAAAGGAGCATTACTCACTGCCACTTGTGCTGAATCCATGAACCTTAATCCAAAGTAGTCGCTTTCTATAAGGTCCAGATGATACATGATTTGTTCAAACAGGAGCTGGCCTTTGGCTTTTTTCTGAAAAGATAACAGGATTTAGAACACAGCAGGTGGATTTATTGTAGCATCTACCTTTCTCTCTGCACACATTATATTCATTAATTCCAAAACTTTAGTTTCTGAAAATATCCTGTGGACAGCTTTCTTTCCTCCCCTCATAATTTTTGATGGCTGTTCTTCTCAAAGGCAAATGTAGACCCCATAAGAAACACACAGAATATCCATAAAGAACTTGCATAACTCCTTTTTTGGAAAATGTCAACACCGACTTGGCCAACAGAGTGTTAAAATGCTATTTTATCATTTTTCCTTTTAGGCTTTCCTTACTCACTGACATTCAATACAATTGGAAACACAGCCAGTACCATTGCAATAACCAATGTACTGGAAAACTTTAGGAGCCAAGTACAGCAAATTGCTTATGAATTTACTACTGTTTGGTATCTAGGCCAGTTTAGAAGCAGGTAGCAAAGCCTATTGAATTAGGAGATAGCATTCCATTAGCAAGTGCTTTTAACAACTACTAGGAAACAGTCTGGGGCAAGCAACTTGAATAAACAGCACTTAGATATCACATATAAAAAACTAAGTTCATAAAAGTAACTTCTAGGTGCAAAAAGCCAACTCATATGCTCATACATAATTTCTGAAAAAAACAGCTCTGGCCCCAAGGAAACATCGTTTTTACAGTGATGATCTAAAAGATTAAACAGCTGTTTTTAAAGAAAAGGCACATAAATAGCACTGAGCAGTTTCTACACAACATATTTTTCATGCTAAGAGTGCCTTTATAACAATAAATGGAAATAATAGCTTAAGAGTTATTACACCTAAGATGCTTAAATGTAATAAAATAAAAAGAAAGTTGTTAATACATTAATAAATTATTATATGAGAGTAAAGGTCAAAGTATTAAAAAAATTTAAATGCAAAGAAATGTAGACACTATGCTTACTCTGCCAGCAGCTTAAGGGTCTCTCTATTTCTGTAAAGCCACCATCTTGCAATCTTTTACCTCAATATTTATACATTCACAACAAAGAAATGGGATAAATTTCTAAGCATATATTTAGTATGTTAGTAATTAGCAGATATAGTACACCTCTCAAAATTCTGGGCCAGACAAATTTTTATTCTCAGAAATAATCTGGTTTGATCAGTAAGTAATATCTAAGTCAGTCAAGTTGCGCGCCATAATTTTTGCCACCTTCCTCTACCCTGATCTTCAAGTATTTCATATTCAACTTTGTAACCACCATCATTGGTTTACTTGATGTATCAGCTAAATCAAACATAACATTATCACAGCTCAAAGAAAAAATTTCAGAAAAAGTTTGTAAACTGAGCCTGTCTAAGCAAATTCTCAGTTATTTCTTTCCAGGTACTGGGGAGAATAGCAGGAATGGAAGGCATCGGGGCCAGCAGGCAACTTCAGAAATACACAGCATCTACAAAACCTTGTATAATGCAAATACTAAACATCAACCTCATCAAATTCATTCAAAGTGTTTTCTGTTGGTCTTAGGAAAAAATATTTCTCAGGCAATAACAGATTTATTAAACACCAGCTCAAACAGAAACCTTAAGGCTAACCATCTATACATACAAACCCACACTTTTCTTTCATTAATTGAGTCTGTAGCCCCAGTCTTGAAAGACCAAGGCATTGAACTGTTGATATTTTTTCTCAACACAGGATATCATCTACCTAAACATTAATATAATCATACAAGTGAAATTAATTCAGCACCTGCAACAGCAGATCTAGAAAAACACTCTATGTTGCGTGAAGCTTTTGGTAGCTTGCCTAAAACTAGTGGAAAATCTCCCCTTACTGAGCAGAATATTTGAGATCCTTCTCAGTTCCTCTGTAGGTCATCTTTAAAAAGTGCAATTAATTAAAAGTTATCTCAGCCAAATTCCCTGCCAGTGACAGAAGCACTTTGACTCCAGCCTGGAATACTACACATACTACCTCAGACTACCCACGAGCAAAACTTCAATTTCTGCAGTGTCAAATTAGTTTCCCAGTGTGTTTGCCATTTCAGAAATCTCAGCAGAGGACTGGAAGATTAACTGGACCCAGAATGACTAATGTGGGATGAAGTCCCTGAAGAAGCAGTGGAGCAGCTGTGGAAAGATCTGCAGGACTTCTGGTTGTTTTCTGACTTAAATCCCCAGGGCTGTCAACATGGAATTAATTATGTACTACTTTGCATACGACTTAAATCATCAGCAGCTGTATTTGGTGCAAGTCAGCAGAAGTGTCACACATGCTTTATTTACTAAAGTCCTTCCTCCTTAAACAAATGGCAACCGAAAATATTAATGCTTTGTAACCAGCCAGCTTTTCTGAATCAAAATTAATTTCTTTGTATTCAATAAAACAGCAATCTCAAGAGTTTTATTACATTTTATTACATTTTCTTGTGAAAAATTTCCCTAACTTTCTAACGGCAACAGTGGTGCTAATAACACCAAAATTGTGTGTTCAATCCCCGTATGGACCATTCAGAGTTAGACTCGATGATACTTGTGGGTTCTCTTTCAACTCAGAATATTCTGCGATTCTGTGAAAGTGACATTTTTATCCTGCTGCTGTCCCACGCTTTCCCCCCCCCCCAACCTTTCTTTCCCTTACAGCAGGGCTCAGGTTACACTCATGGGACAAATATTTTCAAACTGTTTAATGGTTACTGATGAACCATTAACAACTCCACTCACAAGCAGTCCAGTGAGTGGCTAGTCCTCCCTCCAGGGCACAAATTAAACTTCTCATGGGTTTGCAGTTCAGTAAAACCCGACTACTTGATTTACAGAGTTTGCTATTCTCTCTAGGAAACAACAGCAAACATCTCACAGCAGGAGAGTCAAAAACAGAAAAACGTAAATAAAATATACCATATACACAGGGCAGGAGCTCTCCTGGTTTTGCCCCACTGGATAAAAGCATCTCCTGATCACTCCGGCATGAATCACACGGCCCCCGCTCCCCTCCCCCCTTTCCCCAATGAAAGGGATGCTCCCAGCTAATGACATCTCCTGCTGCTCTAATAACTGCAATTGCTGCCCGAGTGGGCGTTACCGAGGCCGGGCTTAGCCCCGGTAGCTCAGCAACAGGGCAGGGTGTTCACCTCGGCGGGCTGGTTTGTCCCTTCCCTGCCGGGTAAGGTGATCCCGAGACATTCTCCCCGGCTCAGGCATCTCGGTCATGCCTAAAACCTGAAAGGCAGCATTTATACCCTCTTCTCGTGGTCTCAGAGTATCGGCTATTTCACGGACACGCATCCATGAGGGTCAGTCAGCCAGGTGCTCCAAACCTGCCTGGTATCAAAGGCACCTTCAGCACCAGAGCAGCCAGTACAGACCAGCAACAAGCTCTCACAGTAACTGCAGAACTTGTGCTGGGTGAGCACCACCTGAATGGCTCACTCAAAGTTTTTAATCACAGCAAAGTAGTTCCTTGTTGTCCAAAACTTGAAAAAAAACCACCCAAGACCAAAATATCCACGTAATAAATTTACTAATTAAAATACTTATCAGAAAAAAAAATTCTCCTGTTTATTTCTTTCTTTGTGAAGAAATGGAAGGCCTTATACAAGATGAACTTCGAAAAAAACAGATGAATAAGCATTACCTTCATGGGACTTACTATTCCTTGTGTTTTTTCAGCTGTACTTTTTGTTCAGACTTCAAATGATCACGTTAACATTTTTATTAACAATAAGTAACTGTAGCTATTGTCTTCAATAGCTACCAAGTGGCAAAAACATCCCTTCCTGGTTTTTGTCAGCCCCTCAGGACGGTCACCATTCATATGCACACGAGCTGCCTTAGAAATACACCATTTACACACACACACACAGAGAAGGAACGGATCCCTATTCAGGATTTACACTACCCAGTTGCTAGGATGTCATCTATGCATGTTTACAGACCACAGCAGCACAGAAGCAGCAGATGAGCCTGTCCATTTTTTTTAATGAAGTAAATCCTCTTCTCGAAACCACAGGTTTCAAATAATTAAGCCATGAGAAAGCTCCAACAGTGAGCTCTAAAGGAAGATTTCATCTCAATATCATGCAAACGGTGTCTGTAGTTAACACCATTAAGGTTTGCTAAAGAATTGGAGGGTTAAAACCCCTTATCTTTACAAAGGCAGTGTTAGAAATACACATTATTTGTATCACCCTGATCTTCTTATGGCTTTAAGTACTGACCTACAAATGGAGCTGCTCCTCTCCTCAAGCTCCAAGCACCCATCACTCCTACCAATAACTTTCCCAAACTCTCCAGTCAATTTTCTCGTTCATCTAAAGATGCCACTAGCAGCAAAACACTAGTTCTGCTTCTCCCTCTGGTTTATCCTCAGTTTTTGACAACACTGCCACACACACTTGTGAATATAAAACCCTTCAGGCTGGAGAGAATTTCTACCTCCAGAGACACAGGTTGTCAATTCTTCTATTTATTCAGTGTCTCACAAATACAGGAAGGTAAGCACTTGGGATTAAATATTATTATTTTATTCTCAGGAGAAAGAAGGCATTTCCCAAAAATCTTCATAACAAAGAAATTATTTCAATACTCATCCTAACTGTACATTCATTAGAGTGCTATGCAGAAGGATTTTAAGTATTGTGCACAGCCTTAGTGACCCTATTACACCTATTACATAAGAAGACAAAGACTCAAAACATTCATACCTGTCAGTTTGTTTTGTGGAAATCTGTTTCAACTTCCTGAAAGCTTTTATCTTCCAACTACCAATGTGATTTAACCAATTTTTTAATTCTTTCTGATACAGAATATATCAAAATTGCTTGTTTAGCATTAAGGTCTACAGATTAAACTCCTCCCTCTCCCCATTATATTGTCAAACATCTCAGTTTTGTTTGGTTTTCCACCTGCAGGTTTCTCACGAGCACTCTGATTAAGAGCACCACAGGGTCCAAAGCCTTCGAGCTCTTTGCTGAGGCAGTTCAGCAGGAAAGCAGGACTTCAAATAAAATTTGCTCTGAGTTAAGAATGCTCAACTTTCAGGTAACCAAACCAGCCTGCAACACCAGCCCCAGAAACACTCTGGCAGCACATTGCAGGCCAAACAATCTACTCTGCAAGCAGCACAGACTGGTGCCAGCTGCTCCCTTCCTCCCTCCTTTCCAGCAGTGCCAGGGCATGGAGCATTGCACCGGGACTGGAACACTCCCCTGCCATGCCCTGAGGTGGCTGGGCTGCCAGCAGCACTGGGGGCAGGCACTCTGTGCTGCTCACAGGGGCACAGCAGCTCTGCATCCCCTGGCTCGTGTTCCATCCCACCACGAATTCCAGTCGGGCAGCCCAGGAAGCACTGGCTCACTCCGTGCTTACAGCCAGGCCCCCTCACTGCACACAGACAGCACCTCTGCTTTGGAACACACGGCTCATTCCCCTAGAGAATTACAACAGCTCACAACTGACTCTGTCCAGTTCCAGTCCCCTTAAAGTCTTTCAGTAGTTTAAGCAAACACTCAAAAGCATGTCAATACTTTCAGACAGAAGATCACGTGGGAAAAAGAGTTTTAATCCAAAACTTTATAGCCTTAACACACACAAAAAGAGGCATGCTCAAATATTTATATTACTACTTTTGTCAGCTGAGCTTTATTTTGAAACTTTAGAGATCAGCCTTGAACACTCAGAGCACTCACTTTATTTGATGACTGATTTTCTAACATCTTTAGCAGCATTAGATTTTCTTGTTAATCAGCACCCATGCCAGGAACAGCATTATATATTTTATATTTACATCCACAAATATTCAGCAAGTGGCCATAAATATTCTACAAGATTTTTAATAAACCAGAGCAGATTACTGAGTAACATCAACCATCGCAATGCATCTCTGATGCTGTAGTTGGATCAACACAAAGTATCTCTCTCCAAACAAAGTCACTGGCAGTCCTTAATGATCTATGCATTCCAGATAGTCTTCTTAATTTTATTTAAAATAATCACTACAGATACACCCCTTTTTTATCTTATTTTATACTCCAAAAGTCTAAACAGCTTAGTTCAATCCCACATTACACACAGCCCCTGGACTGGTCTATACAAGACTTTGTTTTCTTCATTATCATAAGGACAAAACCATCTCATTTTGCAACCTCCACATCAAATTTCATGCATGTGTAAGTAAGGAATATTCCAAGATAAAAAACTACTCAGAGAGCATCCATTGTCATAATTTATGTCTTTCATCTTAAACCACCAGGAAGCTTTTACCTAAAACTTTGCACATACAGAAACTGGAATACAATTAACACTCCATTATCCATGAGAAGATTATGTAAATTGTGGGTTAGTCAGGGTCAGGTTTTTTTACTGAAACACCGCTGGCTTCCACGAAGTACAGTTCTGCTTCTGTAAGACCCTATAGTTACTATCTGTCTCTCTTGTAAGGCTGACCTTGCTACCCCATAGAAAGCAATCCAGAATTTTTTTAAAAGGTGCACATTCCAAGTGCATGTATTTATATTATTTATGTTATCACTTCTCCCCCATCTACATTATCTTTTCCCTCTCCCCATTAGTACTATGGATAGCATAGAACTTACAAAACAAATAGTCAATTTTAAAATATTTTGATTTTAAAATCCTCTGGAGCTCTCTGTTACTCAAAACGGAACTTTATTTCAAATTCTTGACCAACATTTTTGTTTCCCAATTATAGTTGTTGGTGACCCCAGATAAAAACAGCTTTCAAGCTCCCCCTGACCAACCTGTCTTTCCTCACAAACCACAGCACCAGGAGAGCCAGTATTCCAGCTGTTGAGGGGTTCCCCTGACAGACCAGACTGGTATGACTGAGCTGATGGAATCTTCAGGTAATAAACCAGGGCTGTTCATGGCTTTTGAGCTCTGGGAATTCCAGAGGTGCAGCGGGGGAAGATGTAGTTTAGTTTTGCATGGGAACAGGATGAAAAGTAAGATAAGGGATGCCAGCAAAACAGAGCTCTTGTCCTCTCACCACTCATACTACTCAGCAAACATTCCACCCACGGATCTTAAACAATTGGAAGAAAAAGCATAACCTAACTTTTGTCCAAGCTGAACTCAAGTTAACAGAAAAGCAGAATGTATAATGAACAACATCAACAGCAGCATTTACAGACCACATCTATTTTGTAAAAACTTTTAAAAGATAAACAAAGTAACAAGGTTCTTAGTGTTTCACTAAGCATCTAAGTCTGTAAAAATGGCTGAATGCATTTGGAGAAGCATAAAGCTTCAGAAGAGTGGTAAGAGATGAGGAAAACTACCAGGTCAAGACACAACTTTAAATTGGAGATGAAGCTGTGGGAAAAACCCCTGACACCTTTTGATCTGCCCCAAAAGAACACTGATAACTCACATTAAGTCCGTGCCTCCCATGTGGAACATACCAAGGTGTCAGTACACATGACACTGACATTCCTCAGCCACTGACAGAGCTACAAAAGCAGTAGATTCTTGCGAAGAATCCAGTCTATGTACTGTGTGTGACTGCAGCTTTGGTGAAAAGTTCAAGTCAGGCATTTTTCTAATTAAAAACAGAAGACATAGAAAAGCAGAAAGATTAAGTGGCTTGACAGACACCTAAGATAAGATCAGTGGACAAAAAGCAGAGTTACTGCTCAAATCCTGGCTCTCTGTCTAATAAGTTAAATCTCAACTGCATCATTTACAACCTGACCCTTCTGTCTCATTGTCAATATTCATAAAATATCAGTCTTTGCTACTTAATGACTCTGAAATGCGTTTGGCTTACATGGCAACATCCCTTGTGACTGCTTCTTGTTGTTGTTTTTGCCTTTCCTTTTTTTTTCTTGATTAATGAAAAATTCAACGATCTTGGGTTTAACTATATCAATGGTTGTAAATCCAGAATACTCTTCTCAGTAATAAATTCACTGTAAGGATACATACAGTGAATAGGAGACATGCTCAACAGCATTTTGAGCAAACTTAAGCCTGGTATCACCTCTAAATGCTTCTTCACCACATTTGGGGAGGCACATGGGGAACCAGATTGGAGAATCGCTCCAGCTGGAAACTACATAACGAAATTATACCGATTATTTTCAGCCACAGCATTTTCTTGACTTAGCTTACTGCCTGGCTGCTAAAAAACTGTTTCCTCTGCCAAGGGGTATGAGAAAACAAGGACAAACGCAATAACGAAAGCAACATCTTTTCTTCCTGTGGCAGCAACAACTTATGCCACTGTAAAGTATTTGTGTAGCCATGGATTTAAAAAGGGGTGGCATTCATTCCTGCAAAAACAACCCTTTCTCTGGCTGTGAACTAACCTGTTTGCTAAATGATTCATTCTTAAGAAAAGCTTTGTTATTTATATTTTTAATAAACAGTTTCACAGTGCTTAGGTAGCTAATGTGACTGGGCACAAATGAACTGGCAGACCAGGGGGGCACCTCTTTGAGAGAAAAAGTTCATTTTAAAGCCAATTTACTGCCAACGAAGTAACAGTATCAGTCTTGGAAAAGATCTTAGCTCAAAGAGCACAAAGATTCTCAAAGAAAGATTTTGTAAAAGAAAAAAAAAATATACACATGTATTTTTAATTTAAGTTTTACATTTGAGAAAGTGATGTTATTTTGCCAGGATTCTGTACCCCTCCACTTCATCTCCTGTGCCCCTACCCTTTTCTCTTTTCTTTTGAAGAGTTAACCCCAAAACATGAATGATGCAAGTGGAGAAACAAGAATAAACACTCTAGGAAGTCTGAAATGAAACATTTAATTTACTTTTAATTCATTATGTTTTAATCACTGAAGAAACTGGTACATGTCAGTCACTGATGATGCACTGTAATTACCACATCTGGCTACATTGATTTAGCATATTTGGTTACTGTTACTCATAACTTAGAGGTTCACAGTCAAGGATCTATATTAACTTTTAAAGGAAAAGGTCTGGAGTGAAAAGAGTTTCTTGTAGAAGTAAATAGTTACAACTGCACCCTGGTCTGAGATTTATAGGCCAGGTGGCAGGTCATGACACCTCTTCAGGTTCAATTTATGCTCCTCCAAGCCTTGGAAATGTTCTTAGAGCTGCCAGGAATTTGCCTACAGAGCCAACTCCAGCTCCAAAGATTACTGCCCTGGTTATGCACGGCATAATTCAGTTTAAACTTGAGTACTTTTTAAGTGTTAACTCTCGCTATAAAGTGTTTGTGGGCATTCCTGGCTCCAAATCAAACATCCTAGGCACTAAGCAGCAGTGGATATATTCATTACATTGCTTCAGAGATTTACAAATTAATTTTACCACCCTCTATAAACACCTATCTGTACAGTCATTTTGCAAATAAAGATGCCAAAAGGTTCCTCTAACTCTAGATTATTTGGGGTTGGGGATATCACAAGAGTTATTTCTGCTCACTACACCAACAACACTGCTCAGCCAAGCCAACTTATTTGCACCACCTAAACACTCCATGACTGAAAAAGAAAGGGAAGAAAGAGCTGTGTGGAGCAGCCAGTCTTGAAATGGCTTTTCTTTCTAGTCAGCAGTTCCAACACCAGCACAACTGTGATTGCAGCCAAAATCCTCTGGACCTAGTCAAGTCTCAAAGATCCACACCTTCCTAATTTCCTAATGCTCAGCTCTGTGAGCTTAAAACAAGTCACTAACAACTACAACACATGGTAATGGAAAACCAGAGCACATCACTTCTGGTGCTACTGCTCATCCTATTGGCCAAAACCAGGTGTATAATTAGGCGAGCAGAACACGCACGTGCATATTAAGGAAGCTTTAGAAATGTAAATCAGTGGCTAACACCTCACTCCGAATAAAGCACCATGTTATGAGACAATCCCTACTATATAATCTGCCCTGAGGAGGGGAAGGAAGTAGATTTTTCCTCCTCCCCTCCCCTCTCAAGTTAGCATCAAAAACTGCATCCATCCCTGACACAAAACCAGACCAAACCCACACAGAAATTCCTGCTTAGTACTTCTGCTCATCCCTCCTCTTCAGCAAGTTACACCAAGAGATTCACCTTCTTTGTCAAGACAGATAGCCCACCAAAAAAGAACGCCCAATTCACCCCACAGGTTGCCCTCTCTAAGTTAAGCCTCGGCATAACAACTACATTAAAACATTAGAAAGCGTCCAGCGTGTAAGACGAGATGACATCTAGCAAAACTCTCTCAAATTTCAGTGAATAGCGGAGTTATCTGTTCTTTCATAATCTTTTTATGAGCAGTAACTTAGGGGACATCAGTCACAGGGTGACTGCCAGCAGCAAAGAGCAGTGCCTTTACCTAACCTGCAAACACCAACCCACATCAGAATAAACAAACCAAGCGTATTTCAGAAACACGCTGGGATCACTCGTACCGGCAGGTCCACGCTGACATCCGTCCCGTCCAGCAGCGCCACCCGGCAGGTGATGATGGATTTGGCGTCCCCGGCCGCAGGGATGTGGGTTGCAGCCCTTTGGGCTTCTCTCAGCCTTTCCTTCTCCGCATGTTTCCGCATGGACCGGCGCCCCAGCGTGCGGCGGAAAAAGCTCAGCATCTTTGCTACTAAATCCCAGAGAGAATATGAACAGGGTTAAGGTTTTTACAGAAGAAAATCTCCCAAAACAAAGCAAATAAACCTACCTACCTCAAATCCAAAGAGAAGAAAAAAATGAAAAAGAAAAAAGAAAAAAAAAGTCTGCAACAAAGTTCTTAGAAAATCCCAGACTTTGATAAAGAAAGAGTCAAATGGGTTTTCACTTTGATTTAAACACCCACAGTCTTTGGCTGTGAAAAACCTTTGAAAAAAAAACCAGCTCAGAACTTTGCCGACAGTTGGGTGACTTTTTGGGACTCCACAAAAGTACCTTTAAGGAAGAAACCAGCGATGGCACAGATTCACCACTGTTGCTCTGCAATCTTTCACTAACACAAACGCCACCCCGCGTTTCTCCTGATCTTCCACAGCTGGGAGGCCACTAAGGCTTCACACCGCCGGCTCCTTCCCTGGCTCACACCCCACCTTTCCCATGGAAAACAAGCGATAAGCGACCCTTCCCTTCCCGCCCCGGGGCCGCGCTCTCCGTGCGGGGACGGGAACGGCTCCGGCAGGGCCGGGGGGCGGCCCGGGCCTCACCCGGAGCTGTGCGGGGACAGCCCTGAGACCGAGGGGCGAGACCCGGCCCGACCCCCGCCCGCGGTGCCCCCGCCCTTACATAACGCCCCGGCCCCGCGGCGGCCTCGCTCACCTGCCGGGCTCACCTGCGGGCTGCGGGAGCGGCCCCGCGGCGGCTCCTCGGGCCCCGGGGCGGGCGGGGGGCGGTGAGGGAGCCCCGGGCAGGGCCGGGCCGCCGGACATGGCGGAGCGCCGTGGGAGGCCCTTAAACGGGCAGGACGCGCCGGGTGTTCCCTCCCCCCGCGCTCACTCACCTGGCGGCTCCCCCGGCCGCGATCTCCTGCTCGGCGGCGGCGCGGGGATGGAGGCGGAGGGCGGCGGGAAGGGAAGGCAAGGCGGCGGGAAGGGAAGGGAAGGCGGCGGCCGGACAGGAGAAGGAACGCTCCGCTTCCCGCCGCGCCGGGAGCCCATCGCCCCTTTAATGGGGCGGGGCCCGGTGGAAAGGGGCGCCCCCCCCGTCCCGTGCCAGGTGGTTTCGCCCGGCGGAGGGGCCCCGCGGGGGGCGGAGAGCGCGGCGCGGACCACGGGCTGACCGGGGGGGGTGGAGCAGAGCCCAGAGCGGCTCGGGGCCTGGGGCGGGGGCCTGTCCAGGGGACCCGGCACCCCCGGGAGCTGAGCCTTGGGGACCCGCCTCTCCGAGCGTTCCCCAAAAGTTCTGGAGTTTTTGCTAATGCGGCGCGAAGGTTTCCCCTCAGTGGTTTGGCCAGGACTGTGAGCAGCCCTGGGCTCCACAGCGGGAATGGAACCTTTAGGCAAACGCTCTTAAACCATAACATTTGTAAGAAAATCGTATCTTTAAACAGTGCCTGAAAGAGCAGCGGCGGCAGTGTATTAAATAAAGCCGAGCCGCCTACAAAGGAGCGCTGTTAGTATTTATACAGTGAAATAAGGCTGCGATAACAAAAGGCAGGTTGTATACAGGCCCTGCTCCATCGCTGTCCCCAGGTGTCACCGCAGCCCGGGACAGGCCCCGCTCCCAGGTACACAGGGCTGCACTTCACTGTGCTTTTTTATTACATAAATGTTTGTGTCCGAGCCACTATTTGAGGAAAACCTCAGGAAAGGCAATATAAACTCTGTGTGCAATGCCAGCCAAGAGTGACACAGCTGGGAGTAAAGGAGCTCCAGACACCTCAGAATCCCAGGATAACAGGGAATTCAGTGCCCGATAGTCTGGGAGAGCAGATACTGCGGCTAAAGATAACACGGCATGTTTTATGCTCAGCTCTGACCCGCGGCCTGAGATACCCGGTCAGAGGAATTGTCATAATGAAACCACATTAATACCCCAGCCCCAGTGCCTGGATCGAGTTCCTTCGGTGTCAGTGACTGAAATAAGGGGAGAAATTTAAAAAGCTGCCAGGTAATTGCCCACAATTTGCTGACGAAGCAACAGGCTGATTTTATGAAATGTTTGTTGAGAACGGATCACTCTCCTGCCGCTGGGAGGAGCAGGGTGAGCTTTGAGGAAAGGTGAGATTCACGTTCATGTGCCTGTTTATTTATTCAGAAAGGTGAGTCACAAAAGGGGGGGGGGGAATTTAGATACCTGCTTTTTATCAGAGGAGCAGGAATTATGCTTGCTGTCAAGAGCCTGGCATGAAATACCTGTGGAAGCTCGCAATAAAAAGAAACCATACAAACCAGCTTTCCCAAAGAAAAAAACCATACAAAATCTGACTATATTTAACATGGAAAAATAATTTATCATGAGGGTTTGCAGATATCGGATGAATTCTCAGCGCAGATCAGGTCACCAATGGTTTGCATAACAAAGATACTTAGTTTGTAGTGGAGATGTGTCAGGTAAGTGGCTGGCTATTAAGTCTACACCAATTCACGTTCTCCTACACGACAAAGAATTCTGGGGAATTCCCTGATTCTTGGAGGTTGTCCCGAAATTTTCTAACCATCTTCAACTATTCCTCAAATTGAGCTTCTTTCCACTCAGTCATTCACAAGCTCCCATGCTGGCACCAGGATTATTTCCTTCCTGTAGCTTCAGTGACACAAACTTAGTTGCTCATTTTTGCAATTTCTACTTCACACCACCCTCTTGCTACTGTTCCTGTAATTACAGTCTACTCCCTCCTCGCTATTTGCTACTCAGATACAGTCCAAGTATGTACAGTACACATTCAACTGTGTTATCTGTCACTTGCTTTATATCCAGTCCTCCTATTCCAGCTTAAACAAATTTCCTGTTGGAATACCTCTTCTTAGATCTGTTTCTTTCCTTAAAGTGCTCTCCCACTAGTTTATACTTTTATACTTAAAATCCAAACACTCTGTCTTCACTTTTAAGTCCTGTATTTATCAGTGGAATTAAGAACATATGGAGGTCTCAGACACTCATCTCTCTGAGATTTTTGTCTTGCCTCCTGAGTCCTTTCATCATCTTGACCCACTTTTGTTTTGAACATCCCCTCAGTTTTTAGCAGCAAATATTTAATCACAAGCTTCCATCTGGAATTTTTGTTCTTCATACCCTCATCTTTATGATCAGATTATCGTCTCTACTGAACACCATTTCCAATACACTCATTGTATAAAAGGCAATTTAAAAGTTATTATTCCATTAGAGCAAATCTTGCAGTACTTGTATTTTTTTTTTCAGCCAAGCAATTTAATTCCTGATCATTTGCATCCTCTTCTAATGCACAATCCATAAGGATGTATTTATGTCATACAATGTCAAGAAGGAAAATACAAGTGGAACATTATCTGGCATCGGACACATAAATGTAGCACAACAAAATCATGTGTAGAGTAGCAAGAAAATCACAAAAAAATTTAAACTTTAAATTACTAAAGCACGTCTTTATTTTGCAATTAAACAATTAAGATCCACAAGTAAACTATATATATATTTTCAAGTCTGTACCTAGACAACTATTTGTCAACTGAAATTAAATATATCCACAAAATATGCATAACAGCATTTTTTCACATAATAGAATGAAATTTTACTTAAGACTAAAACAAGACTTGTTAAATGTTAATTAGCATATTTATCCTGGGAACTGCTGGTTTTCGGTAGAAGTTAGTGTATAATTTTAATGGCAAGAAATTTCATTTTATCAAAATGAGGACAAATACATAAGGCCCTTTAAAGCATACAGTAGCTGCAGTGACAAAAGCTGAATTTATTTTCATATTGTCCAGTGTTGACCAATTTCAAGTTTCCATCGTTTTCCATCAACTGCCCTGGCTACTTAGCCAAGATGGAGCATTCAGGTTGTTGGTTTGGTTTTTTCCCTCCCCCTCATGTGCTTTTAAACAAATTTATAGGCAGAAGTCTACTTATGGGAAGAGCCTTTGCATCCCCCCAATATTAATAAAGATACACAGGAGTTAGTCTAAACAACAAAAGAGCTGTTCAACTCTTGAGATGATTTACTCCACACTTGCAGTCCATCATTCAGCAGTATGAAACTGAGATGAAATTTGACAACTGAAAGCCACAGCTGGAAATGCAAATTAATTACCAGAAGTAACTGGCAAAAATATTGCCACCACCTGATTGTTAATAATAATCTAAATAATACTCTTCCCTTTGTATTTACACATAGAATAGCACCTGCTACAAAAAAAACCCCAAAAACACCCAAACCTTACACAAACAGCCCTGCCAAATTGACTGGTTAAAATGGGATCACTGGTAAATGAAGCAAACCAAATGGAAAACAAATCTGGATACACTGGATAAGATAAAACCTTCACCATCTTACCTTAATTTTCCAGTAAGTTTATTGTAGGCTGTTACTATGGTGCCCCAATGTACTGAGATAATTGCACTGGATCATTCATAGTCTAGTCCTTGTGGATATATTATAGTTAAAGAATAAAACAGCTTAACGTAAACTGTTTAACCCTTTCACTCATGTCTCAGGCCCCTGGCCTAGGTGCAAAAGGGTGACAACTTCCTTAAACTTTGTTGTGCATTATCTTTACTTATCAAAATTCAAATAAGTTAAGTAAAAAAAAAAAAGAATAAAAAAAAAGAATACTGATTTCCAGGTAATTGATCTAATGTTAAAAATAATGCTTAGCAGAAACATTTACAGTAAACATAGCTAATTTGCAGCTAGCTGAGAGAGATCACAGAGGTAAATTTACAAGTACCCTGTAAGTTTCTATTTGCACCTTTTTTTTTCCTTTTTTGTGGTTTGTTTGGTTTTTTTTCCAAATGCAGGCTTCATATTTGTATTAAGACAGGAAAACTGAGATGATAGACTTATCTTATTAATATCCATTTTCTGAAAATCCCTCAGAAACACATGAACAATCAACAAGAAATGTTTGGAACAACAGAAAGCGTTCGTACCAGGGTGTAATCCGAATCATCTCCGTACAGAAACCCATTAGTATCTCTCTCCAAATCCGATTTATTTTGACCAATAGTTCAGTCAGTAGTAAGCATGAGATAAAGTGCTACTATTCAAACATCAAAACACTTTGAAAAAAATTATCCTTAAAAATGTGTAAGCTTGCTAAATATGAAATACCACAACCAACAAGCTGCCAGCCAGTCTGTGAACCACTGTTCTTGCTACAGCAGACTAGAATCAGATATTTTAGTGGCTTTTAAAAATTATACTATTAATCAAAATGTCTACATTTTTACAACTGAATATTTCAGCACCTTTTAAAAGAAAGTCGTTTATCTCTCCTTTTTACCATTGAGATCTCAATGAGCAAAACATGCCAAAGCCAATAGCCAGAACTTACAGCTTATGCACCAGATCTTGTACTTGTAGCAGGAGAAGCCCTATGAAAAGGCAGACACCTGTGGGAGTAACAAGTAACAGAGGTAAAATCCAGTGATAAGGAACTAGCCTTCTTTGCAGACTTTTAAACCAACAAGTGACTAAGGGCAGTGGGATAACAGAGACTGGACAGAACAGTTACACTGAAACAAACCAACCATTTCCTCCTTCTAACGGCTTCCCAGTCACCACTCATTATAAATCCCTGCATATACATGCAAGATCCACAGTTAATCAATGAGTATGTTTTTACCAGATCTTAATACTGGATCCTAGCACTGGAAGTAGCAATGGGAAAGAACCTTTTCAGTCTCAAGACAAAAGATGGGTACTAAAATTGGCAAATACACCCAACTCAGCCAACTGGGGACGTGAGATGTGAGCTACAAAAAGACTTCAACTGATATTAGAGGACACCATTCCTCTACTTGGCGGAAGCCCAAATACACAAAATTTTTATATAGACCATAACCAAATCACTCCTTTTTTCCTCAGGGCTGAGGGGCTTGCTGACTGCCTGCACAGTGGCTCTACAGTCACAACTACAGCATACGTACTGGACAACCTTCTTTTGCTTGGAAATTGGTGGATCTGTAGAGCTTTTCATGCTCATGCTAATTCCCTGAGCCATCAAACATCGCCCACACACCTGCACACACACTGCATAAGCATAAAAATATCACATAATTCAGCTCCACAGCATACCTGGAGCTCCAACATCTCTATGCCAGACCTTCCCTTCTCCCTGTTTCCTGGGGCAGCACAACTGCAGCATGTCCGCTGCATTTTGGCCCTTCCACGGTTACCATGAAGCTTTTTGGAAGGTCTCCACGGAAAGTTGCCAGCTACACAAGTTCCATAACAAATTCCTCATGTTTCTTAATGTCCCAACTGCATTCTCACCCTTTTTTACTAGATGGTGTGCCAGACTGTAATCAGATATTCTAGAAGAAGTGTTATTGCTTTATCTATATGGCACATAAGCTTTTGAGATTTCACAGAGAAACATGGAAGAAATGTCAGCTAACATTAAATCTACTGAGAAAAAAACCTCAGGCATTCTCTTTTTCAGAAATGGGAGAGAACAGATAAAAATGAAATGCATAAAAGCAGTATTTTACTGCTTAAGACCTGAAAGTATTGAAAATACCAATGCTTCCAAATTCAGGATAAATGATTTTTTCAGCTCTCAGTTATCTGGGCTATCTAATGCAGTATTTCTCAAAGTGGACTGGCTGACAATTTGTAGGCGGTTTATTAAACAATACCTGTATCTTATTTCATATTTAGCAAAAATAAAAAATGCTCCCAAAAACACTCAAAGCCCCCACTAGAGCCCCATGTCTTTCTACCAAAAAACCTGCCCTTCAAATCCATTTTAAGCAAGAGATGGTAGTGGTAGTTTTCAATCTGAACCTAAAAGTAAAACCAAAAGTCTTAACATTTTACATTGGCACAAAATTGTCATAATATTGCTCTTATTTACAATGAAAACTACTTTTTTCTTTTTTCTTTAACTGGATTTGTATCATGGAAGTGTTACAAACATACTCTTTCCCACACCCACCCAACACTTTTCCTAACCAAATGGTATGAAAATAATTATTCATAAAATCCAACAGTCATAACACCAATCACATATAGGTCTATAAGTCATTATGTCTGAAAGATACATTCATGTTTTTTACAGCATGAAACATACAAAAACTTCTTTAAAAAACTCTTAAGGATGATACAGATCTTCATAACCCAAAGTAAAATATTAAGCAGTTTTGCTTTTTCTGGCCATATAAAAATATTTTAAAGGCCATTTATACCACAACAGGTAGAAAAATTAAATTACTGATTTATGGTGCAGAAAAGCTTCAGTGCTATTCTCTTTCCCTAGCAGTTTTTGGTTACCTTTATCCTGGCTTTGGAGAAGCCAAAAGCCACTGAGTGCTGATGCCCAATTAATTAAGAATAGGTACTTTGTTCCAATTTTTTCCCCAGTGCAGATAGTTAATAAACTACAAGTCAGTGCAGAGTAAAATTTTGAGGAGACCTATTATTCTTGCCTGTGTTTGTAATCAAAACAGTAATTACAGATGACAAATACATATCCCACACTTACTTGTGGTATAAATGGGACTTTTGAACTCGAACTGCTATAGCAATTTTACATAAGAATATTTAAATATGTGACATACCAATGCTATTTAATGCTGCTATAACCTCTGTTTCTGATTTCCCTCAGAATAACAGGGCAAATGCTATTTTTGTTTACAGCTTAACCATGAAGAAAATTTCTTTTAGTATAATGGATGAATTATTTTTCTTTTTGGACATTAAGTGCTGAGTTCAATATAACCTTCTAACTAGCCAGCAACTCAGCTAATAACCTTATCACATGGAAGTTAAAGAATTATAAAAAAGAATTTTTATTTGTTGTAAATGGCTTAAAATATAACTGAGATTAAAGCTACCATATTACTCTTTTTCAGTTCAGTTCAGATACAGAGATTCTTGTAAAATTTGTTTTTCACTGAGGGATAACATTGACTTAAGCATCAAATCTAGAAATATAAGTAACAGAGCCACAGCCCACCTAATAATATTTTGTTTTCTAAAAATATTTAAAACTCTCTCTTCCATTTGGCATTGTGATTCTTGTTCATTACTAAGTCATAAGCCAGGATTTCACTTTGAATCCCTTTTCATTTAATACTTCATAGCTGATCTGTTTCAAATGTCTATAGAACATAGTATATTATACAATATAATTCTTCAATAGTTAAAAATTATTTAGCGTAGAACTTTCCATTTCAATTCTATGCTGTATATATAGCTTACAACAAAATTTAATGGATAAACATTTTCAGGAAACCAATACAATAAATTAAAACTTTTAAATAGAGGGCACAAAGTTATGCTGTCACAGGGCAGTCAAGTAAGTGACTGGTTTTTTTTTACAATATATTACACTGGGTACCTTGCTTCTGACTTGGTTTCTCCTATAATAGAAAAATATTTAAAAATGGGGACACTTATGCATCTTTAGAATGAGCTCAGATACTGTATCAGACAGACATTTCTTACAAATCTTCTACCTACTTAAATAACAGGCAACCCATACCAACTGGAACAATTTTGCACAAGCATAACAGAAGGTGACTGGGGTCATTATGAAATTAAAATTAAATTCTGGGCTAACTTCATAGTGTTCTCCTCTCTTCTCCTCTCCAAACAAAGAAAAGAAAAGGCAGACCTGTACGAACATGGCTTGAAATCAACTATGAGGACTTAACAAGTTAGTTAGAAAGTAATGGAATTAAATCACATCTGATTGTAAGTTCAACTTAATTATCAGTGCTATTAGTTATGTCTAATCGAGTAAAACAGCTATTCTCAATAAAAGGATAAAACAAGGTATCAGTTTCTAATGACCCACCAGCATTTCATAGTAAGATGCTAGTAAGTTACTAGTTGGAAGGAATGTGTCAGATTTTTCTTATAATTACAACACAGCAGCATACAATGCTCATTCATTAAGTTGGCAGAGGTGCTTTTGCTACAGAGAGTAGCATACAGGTACTTGTATAAGGAAAGAGGGAATGGTATTTCCGTGACCCCTTGTGGTAACACATTCCAAGCACCAAGGGCCATTTTGAAAATCTGAACCCATTAAGATAAATATGACAGGACAATACCACCCCCATGGAATCATGAGTGCCTTTCACTGGATGTACGCTGTTAGTCTCAAGGCACTTAAGGGGTTAAGACATAATGCATGCAACTAGTTCCCATCACATAATCTGAAGTCACACGAATCAGAATACACCAGTGTATGACACACAAGCTGTGCCAAAGAAATGCTGTTTATTTATATGTTGGTTTTTTAAAATTTTTATTGTTATTATTTTGTACAAGATGCTGGTAAGTGGGCATTATGCAGCTACTGCTGGGTTAACAGACACCAGCTCTCCTCTAACAACCAGCTGGTCTCTAGTAAGGGTGTAGGACAAAGTGTGCTGCATCAGTAGGCAGTGTGTATCTATCTAGTATTGGCAATATTGCTAATGTTGTAAAAAACAAAACTGTGAGAGTCTGTACATAGTAAATAAACCTAGCACTGGAAAAAAGACCATGGCTTAGTGTATTTTTTCATTTGTTTTTCATTTTAAGAAACATGGGTGTAAAACAGAGTGAAATAATTCCAAGCCTTGTTTGTAGCAATTCAACCAGAAGCGCAGTATATGGCACTACAATGAAATATCGTAGATTACCCTGAACACAATTAGTTCTTTCAGTTTATGGTTTGTTCGGAGCAAATCACGAAAATAAAGTCTTCAAACAGATGAAGGTTAGAAGAGTTTCAGAGACTGATTTTGTTTCAACGTAAAGTGCAACAGTGCTGAAGTTTTCAAAGTCCTTTGTCAATTCTTTGCTGTACTTCACTATCATTTCCTGCAAGCAGTATTATGGCACAAAGAATGTTGCCAGTTCATTACAGAGGACAGGATTCCTCAATTGATATCATAGGTTTTTTGCTCTTTACTTATGCAGTGATGCTTGTAAAGGTTTAATAAATCCTTCTTCATACACCTTCAAAATAGCTTCACATACAAATCTGTACTGACTCTGAAAAGGAAAATAGATTCAGTAAATTGAAAACAAATGTTATTTAAAAATGTCATTTGGAAACAGAAAAAGCCTCTAAGATTTCCCCATCCCATTCTCTTGACAGGCCAGGAACTGTGCTTCAAAGTTAGTTTAGGAAACACAATACAAAAGGAACTTTAGATGAAAGCATTTTGTTTCTCAACAGAAGAATAGGATGAATTGTACTTTGAAATATATACCGAAAGTCATACCCAAACCCCCAGTACTATTATTACTACATCACCTATTTAGTAATTTTCTGCTCTTTATTTCCTTGCTGAAATTTCACCCACCTGAAGTTTCCATGCCCTTGGATTTAGAAGCCATAGTTACAAAGTACTTTTTCATACTTATATTAACTCAGGTATGTTACTGGCACCTCCCTGTCAGAATTTGATTTAAAAGAAAATTGTTCCATGTTTTAAAAAGCCAGATCTCCTGTTTCTTAACATTGTATAATGACTAACTCTTCAATGCATCCAAGTCTAGCACCTGCATATACAGAGGTGACTAAGTTTGTTGTATACAAATAATAGTTAAAAAACCTGGCAGTAATCAAATTAGAATATAATGAAAACAAACGGAAGTAAATGCAAAGTGCCACAACTCACATTGCATCCTGCACCAATGTGTCTATGCTGGTCAGAACTCCAGCACACCTGCACTGTCTGTTGGGGAACAGTCCTCTCTATGCAGCAGTTCGTAATGTCAGCTCTTAAAAGGGAACATTGACATATCTAGCGCCAGAATCATTATTTGCCATCCCAGTGCGTGTATATGGAATAGTTCATCTCTCTCCATTTGTGTAAAATCTGTGTTTGTCCCCAGCGCCCTCCTGCGGAAAAAAACCCAACTTCGTCGCTGAAGTTTTTCCTTACATGTCTTGTGTTTATCTTTTATACTACTCTCATTCTTAACACCTGGAATTCCGTTCCTGCTTTCTTCTCTGAGCGATTTTTACACTACTGAAAATTGACCCTTTCTGTCATTATTTGCCAGGTATCCCTGAAACAGCTGCTGCTTTTTTTTCAAGTTTTTTTTCTGTAGAAATGTAAAGAATTGCTCCTTTCCAACGGCCTTAGATATTTATTTTTGCAGGATCCAAGGCTACAGCTACACTGGGTAAAGGTGATCTCCGCAAAATGATCAACAACAAGTACATTAAAAATCCATCCAATATGACTGGATCATAGGACATTATTGTTCTGCAACACAGAACAGCAGGGATGATACTCACAGGTGTTTGGATCATCATGGCTCTTTGATCTCTCATGGTTCTTACAATATCTAGAGGATAAACAGGCTGATTGCACTCAATGAGACACATCGCTGTCTCCATCGTGATCAGAACCCCTGTCCGTCCAATCCCAGCACTGGAAAAGCAACAACAAAACAAAGTGGAAAATTAAATCAAGTGTCTGGAAGTTCATACTTGAAGACCTTCCTTCTCCTGGATTCTCTGGGTTGATCATTATGATTCCCATACTGCTGGGATTGAACTGGCTGTGTCTGTGTCTGGAAGCAGCCCCTGTCCCACCTGAACACAGCAAAACCCATCAGTACAGAACTGCTGCTCCTTGCAAGAGGAACTGCCTCACCCAGCCATTCCCCTGAGCAGAATTACAGAGATGTTTGTTAAATCACACTAACACCCAGAGGGTAACAAAACATCAGCATATGCTAGACACGTTGTGTCAGTTTGACCATTACTGAAATGATGATTTCTGGAATGTTGGGCCAATAAAATAATATTCGTGTCCTTCAAGTGATAAATACCTTCCTATTTCCAAGTAGGGAAAAGAACAATTACTCAAATCCTCTGTAGGATGACATTAAGGATTGTTTTCTTGTTATCAAAAAGTACAATATAGATCTAGATTGTATAGATTGAAAAGGAATACATAATAGCAATCCCTTTCAAGACAAGGAAGTACCATAACATACACATCTCAGAATGACAAAATTATCAAGAGAACTTAAAGACAATCTTTTTTCCATTAGAAATAAAACAAATCTGAAGATTCATCTACCTTGGTTTATATATACATATGCCTTTCCAGAAGTAGCAAACCTTAAAGACTTAATATTTAACCTTGAATTCAATGAACAATTTCAGATTTTTCAATTAATGTTGCACTTCTGAAATAGAAAACAGATGTTTTCCCACTCTGGAATATAAGGCCAAATACATATTTTGAAATGCCAGCATTATCCCAACTCATACAATAAATTGAAGTATCTGGCTTTAAATTGATTAATATAAACATTTCAAACTTTGAAAGTTACTTGTTCTGATTTTAAAGAGTTACTTCAAATTAAGTCTGGATAAACTACTATTTAAATCTTTGTCCAGGAGGTGGCATTAAAGCTACTCTATATTTCAATAATGTCATAAGAATTTTAAGACAAGATGTAAATGTGCTGGTTATATAAAATGATTCAGTAGTATTTCCTATTTCTAGAATTTATACATATAGAACTTAAATGCAGAATGCTTTATCAAATCCAAGCAGGAACAAACAGTAACTATCAAAGAACCTAATGATTCATTTTACAATTTCAAAAGATTCAGAGGACAACGACAATGAAAAATGTGATAATTTTCCTATGACAGATATAAGGGTAGGATAGGACTCTCCAGCTTAGAAAAATAAATCACTGACTGATGGAGTAGGACACTGAGACAGGGCATGAAAATCATGAAGGGCATGGACAGGATGGGTGGTTCCTCATCTCATCTAGAACAAGAATTAGAAACTGTTCAACAAAACTAGTAAGCCCTTGTAAAGATAAAAATAACCACATGACACAACATCAGAAACGAGTGGTTTATGCAGCTCAATATAACAAAAACCTTTCCAACTCTTAAAGGTCCTTGTTGTCTTATAATCTCTGTGGGTTTGAACCACTTTGTTTTTAAATTATTATTTTACAAAATAAAATAAATTTCTATTAGCTACTCAGATTCCTCACACTAAAGCTGGTGGTTTAGTCCTGAAAACAAATTTTGTTGCACTAATGCCCTGTCCCATCATATTGAAGAAATGTTAAAAATAGAGTGCATGCACCACCATATGGAGGAACACCTGGGCTCCTTCTGCTTGACTCCCTGCTGGAATTTGGTTATACTTCCCAACAGCCACCAAGTTGGGCCAATTAAGTAAATTATGTTCAACTGTGATATTCCATCTCTTTTCTTCTGTGAAACATAATTTTTTCATACAAGCTTCAATTACACATTGAAGTTATCAGTTTGGAGCTGAACTGAGGCCTCCTTGAGATGAATGAAACTGTTCCTACTCTCCAATGTTGTTTTTCCAGTGTTTCTGCAGACTTGCCCACTTAATATCATAGGGGGTGTATTTGGCTGCCATTTTCACCATCTTTTCACAAACATATTAACCAAAAATATATCAACAATGGAAGCTGAGAAGCAGTATCAGTTAGGACACTGGTATTCTGGTACTAGTTTCCCTAGTCAGTAAGATTCACCCCGACCTGTATAAAACAGAACTAGAAAGCAGAACTAATGAAATACAATTCCTGATACACAAGGTGTATTTTTCTTTTTCGTTCATCTCCTTCAATAAATGTCTAGTTTACTTTTAAAGTAGTCTTTAAATTTATTTTATGCCTTTTACTTCTCAGCTTCTCTCTGAAAATAACGCTACACAGCTGACTCAGGAACACTCACTCTCTGGGGAGTATTCAGAAATGAGAAGTCAAATATTATTCACAGAACTGTTCCCCAAGAATTGTGATAGCACAAGTTCATTTGAAAACTGGCATTATTCTAGTTTGCTAATTAGGTGTTTTAAAATGATTAAGATATTGAAATTCACTACAGGAATGGAGAATGCTATTAAAAAGCATTGCACAAGAAAAAGAAAAGTCACATTTCATGTGTATGTAAAGATCTAAACAACAGTTATTTTAATTCATGACAAAGGTAAATTGTTGAGAAAAATGTCTCATCTTAATGTATGTATCAAAATACCACATAGCATAAGACTGCAGACTTGAGAGAAAATGCCTTTTAATTGATCTTTTAATGAACCACCCACATTTTCCACTATGGATCATTTACACAGCAATTCTAGAGCTTTGTGGAACAGGAACCTATTCCTCATGGTTACCAAGTATCTTTTGCCATTTCTCTGAATTATGTAGATTGTTACCAGAAGCATTTAAATTGCACACAAAACAAAACATCCCAGTAAAATGCAGAGATCAACACATGTTGCTATTTAAAATTTTGCTTATTGAAATGTGATTACCACGTTAAATAATTGTTTTATTTCAATGTTAAGTTTTCCTGTCATCCCCAGAGCAGATACTCTTAAATATTTATTTCAAGAACAAAGCACAGAACAGCTGTTTGATGATAAAAAGTTCACTTTGATGATTTAATAAAATCGGAAAAAAATTTGATACCTGCAGTGAACAACAACAGGCTCTTCTCTGCCAGCCCTCTTCTTTCGCACAAGACACACAAAATCTAGGAAATCACTGGAATCATCAGGAACCCCATGATCAGGCCATGCTATGTACTGGATTTGGGTCAGCTGGCGGCTTTCCTCTTTCTAATCAGAAACATGAAATTTAATCAAGGGTAATTCAAGTCCCATTTTAAAAAAGTGCCAAAAATAATAAAAAAATCAATAGTACATTTATAGCAACTTGTCTTCATAATCAAAGTGGCTTCAGGCAACTAGCAGTGCTTAATTAGTGTTAACCATTGGTCATCCTGAATTTTATAATTACTTTTTTTTTTTTTTTGCATAAAAGGAAAAAAGGGAATCCACAAATGCTTACATCTTCAACAGGTGAAAAAAATTACTGAGCATATAATAGCAAAGCACTTCAAGAATACCAGCAATTTAACTGAACACTAAATGTATAAGAAGGTGGTCATATTCTTGGCAAAGCAAATTTAACCAAGAATGAGATAGTATCTTACAAGATCAAATGACACAGGTGGGGTAGGGAGGGGAGATCGACATAAAAGCTTTTCATCAGACCCTGTGTGAACAGCAGTGTTTTGGCTCGATTTGCAGCTCCTACACCTAACAAGGCACAATGACTTTGTTTTCTACTCCCCTCGGGCCCTTGCTCTGGTATCACAAAAATAATCAATCGGCCTCTGATTAGGGGAGGGGACAGCCTGGGCAACCAGAGTCGAATTTCAAAAGAAGAGGAGCTGCATTTTAAATAGCCTTTAGGCACTGAATCATTTACAGAGATTCCACGGCTGATAGCAGATGAGCAATTGTCTCAACAGGACACAGGGCAGGAATTTTAACTGCAAACTGACTAAAAGGCAGCTCTATAAAACTGGCTTCTCAACCAGTAACCCGAGCAGCGAGAAGTAAGTATGTGAACCAAATTCCAGATACTCATTTCCAAACATTTCTGAAATTGAAATGCTGGCTGGGGAAGCTCTGAAAACTACACATGCCCTGAAAATCATGCAATGCATATTCAAAAAGGTCCTTGTTTACACGTAGTCACCACTCCAGATTCATCTCTCAGCAGGATTTATCTTCCATCTTCTTGCACATATTGTTCAGGATGGAATTATTAAGAACTGTTTGCCTCTACAAAGACTTTCAGGTGTGATGATGAAACACCTCTAATGTCTCATGTTCTGAAAACATCAAGGGAATAACAAGTTTCTCAACTTTTTTTTTTTTTGGCCAGGTTATGAAAGACACCAGTAAAAACTTTTAGGATAAATAATATGTCCTTCATGTGATCCAATTAGTATGTTTATGAAAAACGAATCTCTCTGATATTTTTGCTTATGAAAGGTTATCATTCTATAGACAGAATTTCTCCTAGGAAAGCACATGACAATGAGTAGTTTTCTAGAGGGTTCTAGAAATAAACAGTTCTATTTACATGGATATGCCACCAAACTGAAAAGAAAATCTACGTATGTTTTAGATAGTATCCAAGGATTCTGCAGATTGATACATGAAATTATATTAAGATTTTACCTCCAGATTAGTCAATGTCATTTCTCGAAAGACGTAAGCAGGATTTCCTTCTTCTGAATGGCAGGTAATCTGAAAATTCCCATATGATGAGCTTCCTGATGGCTCTGGCCAGTACTGATGGCATTTAACCTAAGGTCAACACATTTTTAAAGATGCCTGTGTTTAAATTCAGAGTATTATTTTCATTTTCTCTAGTTTTTATACCTTTGTTTGTTACAGATTATTTTGATCATTTTGTAATCACTATTTATTTACTTACCAAATAGACTTCATTACCTAGTTACTGTTTATAAAATAAGGTATCACAGAGATTTCCTGTTTCTCTTTATAAGAAGATACATGCACCAGCTCTTGCAGTTAGTTAACTGAAGATGGATGCCTTTAACTTTCATTACAAATTTTTAAAGAGCTTATCTATAAATATTCCATCTTAACACTTGAGTGACAAAGATGCTGCTTTATAAACATTTCTGATCTCCAAAATCCTAATCTGATCTTCTCAAAGTACATTTATATGGGAAAAGGACAAACAAAAAAAAGGAAATACGCAACAAAAAAGTTGCTAAGCTAATGCAGAAAATAGGGGGATGAAGATGGTAGACTTCAAAGACTCCCAATCAAGTCCTCAAATGTGAATGAAAACTTCAAACACTACGATCTTCTGACATATGGTTTAAATGCCTAATTACAGAGGTCATTTCAGCTCAAGTGTACTTTTGCATTTCCAACCCACCTGGCGAATCTTTAAGAGCAGCCAGATTTGCAGACTTCCTGCTCCACTGAGACATCCCGGCATGCAGTGGGATAGTGATGTCAGAAGCCTCATGATCAGCTTTAGAGCAGGGAGTCTGCCTATGGGTATAAGACAGATAAGTCCTTTTATTTCATTATTAAGCAGCTCTCCAAAGAACTCCACAAATATCATTATTGAAGGGGTGGGGGAACCTCAGAGAACTGCTATTGCAAGTCTGTTCTTAGCAGATCTGCAAAGAAAACTCAAAGTAAAAGGGCACTTGTACTGAAATTCCCTCTAATCCTGATTATTTGGGAGCAGGCAGCATCATGCAAACACTGAATCACTAAAAAATGGTTTAAAAACACTGCAACTTTCCTTCAATAATTTTAATTGTATTTCGAATCCTGACCTCACAGAAAATATATGGTTATTAAAAAGTCAGAATCTATACAGACAGCTGAACTACAGTCCAAGTTGATCAGAACCGCCACAACCCACTGTAAATCCATCTTCAAAAGAAATCCAGATATGGAGGAATTCCACTACACTATTATTCCAGACAGTCATTTCTGTCCACACACTTCACCAGCCAGTGCTACTGTGAATGCTCCAGACTAAATCAAATAACTCTGGAATCACACTGTGTATGACCACACTTGATTGTTTTGCCTATCTCCAAAGGATAAAACTGCACAACATCCAAAGCTATTAAGGAGAAACTACAGCTTAAACCAAAACCAAACAAGCCACAAAACACACCTGAGGCCTTTTACAGCACCATACAGAATTATTTTTACTAATTTGAACTCTAATTAGTCTATTATTAGTATTCTATTTTAACACGTTTTATATACAAATTAAAGGGTAATGATTACTTCACATGATTAAACAAATCTTTACAGCCACAGAATAACATTATATGAAAAATTTTAGAGTTCAACTTTTAAGAAAATCCTTGATAAGACAGCCGTCCTGGCATGGGATATTAACACTATAAAGCTATGTTAGGCTGCCTTAAAAATTAATCTCACTACATATCAAAGAAGTACTCTGTGAAAACTGATGCAACTTCTTGGCATTCCTTCATTTGAAGTTTAGAGAAAAAATTCTGTGAAGGTAAATTCTAGATGCTTTTTACTTTACAATAAAGAATCAAACAAAGCAGACTGAAAGTATTTTAGGAAATATATGAAGAGTTAAGTGCATTTCAGGACTGAATAGAGTTTAAATATCAGCTGCATTAACAACACCAGAAGATTTAAAATCTAAGACTCTTCACTGCAAAAGAACTAAAAATGCTCTACTCTTACAAAAATCAGCTACAGAATGATAGAACCATTCTGGCTGGAAGGCACCTTTAAAGGCCATCCAGTCCAACCCCCTGCAACGAGCAGGGACATCTCCAACTATATTGAGCCCCATCCAACATGATATTCAGTGTTTCCAGAGATGGACGTTCACTGCCTCTCTAGGCAACTTGTGCCATTATTTCACCATCTACATTGTAAAAATTTCCTTATATCTACTGTACCTACACTCTTATAGTTTAAAACTACTTCCTCCTCTCCCATTGTCATATTTTTTGCCATCACAATATATTGCTCTAATCTTTTAATGGCTAATCACTAACAGTTTTTTAGAAGATTATGGAAGTGGTATTTAAGGAAATGTTTTACTTACTCTGCCCCGTTCTACTTGAGTTGTTAACATCACAACCATAGAAGAGCCCTGCTCCCAAGTCATCTGCCAAAAATCAGGACAAGTGTTCGGTAATGGACCTTGACAAGCAATGTACTGGTTTATTATTGTGGAAGAAGGGATTTCCATCTAAGAGAAGAAAAAGTCATTATTTCAATTCCTACAGCAAATGGAAGTCAGGCATCAGACATTTACAGTTGAGTAACTAACTTTCTTTAAAAGTATCCATGACATTAATTCTATTTCTTAAAGGCTAGCAAATACAAATTGACACAGATTAAAATTCTTTAACTGTTTCACATGCAAAATTACTACAAAGATTCAAATACACTTTACATATGAACTGACAGTCATGTAGTTGGCATAATGAAGATTAATGGTTGAAAAAAGAAAGGACAGAGCAGTTGGCAAATAATTCAGGTGTAAATACTTCTTGCTTTGTGGATTTTTGACACTAGCTTTCAAAACACAGATCTCAGAATTTAATATCTGGGGTTTTTTCATTGAAGTAAGTAGCTGTAATTTTGCTGCTACTAACAATGACAAAATCAAGATAAAAAAAAAAACGATGCCAAATTAAACTTTACTGTTGTTGAACACAACTGTCAGAAAAGTAATCAGAAAAGAAGAATTAATTGCTTTGGAGAGGGCTTGCTTCAGTTTGCATTTTTCCACATTAAATGTGGGGCTAGACTTTGACATTTATGAAAAGATGTGCCATAAAACATTAGGAAGCAAATATATCTACAGGAAATTTCAAATCACCTGACTAGAGGTTTAGGAACCATTCTAGCCTGAACTAGATTTATAAAAAATAGATTTTTAAATTAATTTTTTCCCTGAAAAAATGTAGAATTACTTCATGTCAGAAACACTTCTGAAAAATACTACTCACATTTATATAATTTGCATTGATGTAATCTTCATTACTTTTTAAAATAACCCGTGTAGCATCATCTGAAAAAAATTTAGAAAGATGTTACTTATTTACTAACCACAGACTAAAATACTTTTAGAGTACATATACACATAGCAATACTTACAAGGCGAAATGTCTCTGTATCTATTTTTGGAAATGTTTTGAGGTAATCTGGCACAAGACATTGTCATTCCAGGCTTTTTCCTATACAATTGCTAAAAGACAAAGCTGATGGTCAGAACAGAATAGATGCAATAGACTCATTATTATATTATTTGCCTAAAAAAGAATTTGTTCTACAAAGACGTGCTTTTTAGAACATATGGAGCAACGGTAGCTTCAACAGACATGAAAATAATTTTAAAAATAAAGCACTATAAATTTACTTCTGCTAAATCACTGAAAATGACCAAGATGTAGCCAAAATTTGTTTAAAGACAAAGAGAACACTACATTTCAAGCTTCCATTAGAACATTGATCCAGAGAAAAAGTAGTATGGTATAGTGGTAAGTGAATTTACTGATATTGACATCCCACTTGGTCATCTGGGGCAAGCAGATTATGTTGTGTATAGGCATCTACCTACATTGCACTTGTTTCAGTTAAGAGTTTTTGGTTTTTTCCCCAGATGTCCTTCCGTATTCCAATAACTGCAGAGCAAATCCTGGTTACCTTGCACTTCTCCTGCACAAAATTGCCTTTGAGAGGGTCCTGCCCTTTCATGCCTTAGTCATGCATTACCACAACCTTTGTGCTACAAAAAATGTCAGTGAAACGATCCGTGCTTAAAAAAAGCAGTTTAAAAATCTTTTACACATTGAACCTGCTAAGGAGAATGAAATCTTATATTAAAGCAGAATTTTAAATAACTCAGAAAAATCTGTTTTTTCTAAATATAAAAGGATTTTTTACCAAAGTTCTTAAAGAATAGTATATAAAGTATATTTTATAAATATATGTTGCAAAACATAATGCTAGGTCTCCATTTGGTGAGGAATCCAGAGAATTTGCACTATGTTTTATAAACCTACTGTTTCCTGCTTTAAGCCACTTGATCTCATGCATTTAAGATAGATATCACCAAAGCACAAGTCAGTGCTGGATAAAGACCATGGCTATCAACAGCTTAATGCCCTACAGAAAATGCACTATTGCTCTGAAATATGTTCATAAATATCAACTATTTATAAAATACACAGTTACTTTCACCTTTAGCATTAGGGCAGTATTTTCCATTGTTTATTTTACTTTCCCTCATTGAGAATGCCCATAGAATGTCAACAGATCAGTGTCATTCAGTTTCTACAACGACTTAGGTATGGAATGAAGGCCTAAGCACAGAACACATATTTTAATAGACATTCTTCAGACTTCATCTTTATGAAAGTATTTTATTAGCATGTCCCTGATAACCACAAAAAGCGAAAGCAATCAATAAAGCTATTTGTAAAACTAAAACTTAGGATTAGGTATTCTTAAGTTGACACATACAACAGGATTGATTTTTTTCCTTGACTATTTTTCTTTTGAGAATGTAAGACAGTTGTTTTGCTAAAGGATGCTGACTGTAGTGAAATTTAACTGAAATTTGCTCTGTTTAAAATAACTCCAAAAGACTTGGAACTTGCACCCAGCTCCAGGCAATAAGGTACTTACATCAAACTGAGCCAAGACAGTTCCAGTGATAAGCCCCTCTGCCAACTGAATCATGGATTCCCTCAGAGCATTATCATCTTGATGGACACCATCAAGTGGAGATTTCTCAGGGATGTACTGAAAATCAGGCTCGCTCTCCAGCTTCTCTTCCACAACATCATAGACAGCTAGAACAAGCAAAGGTGTGAATGCTCTGAATGAAGATGCTGTTACTGAAGTTAGCTGTAAGTCACTTACTTAAAATAGAAAAACCATCACGTTTCTCCTGTAGAAAAATCCACATTTATTAGCACATTGATTTTAGTTCCCATCAGCAAGGACAGGTAACCTTTACTGATCATTATAATCCATGATAAAACTTTTTTTTTTCTTTGGTGGAATAGTAATTTTAAGTGAAAGCCCATCACTGACAGCTAAAATTTTGATCAAAACTCACATTATACCCTGCCTTGCCTGATATAACTCTCTAATCTCAGATTCTCACATTATGCCTCTGATATCATTACAGCTTCATTTACATTTTACTTACAATTCACTTAGAACTCATTTTAGGCTTCAGTACCACCTGAGAAAATTGCATTTAATACATGGCATTATAAAGCTATCATTGCCTTGCCTATAAACTCAGAAATAATATGCATCTTCTGCTACACATAACAGGCATATGCTGCTCAAAAGCCTATTTATAAATTATATTACATCATTACAAAGAAGGAAACTGACAACTCCTCACTTCTACAACTCACATGTTTTTATCCAGAATACAAAGATAATCAACATGCAAGGGGAAAGACAGTTTGTTTTAGAAAATTTGCAAACAAAGCTCATAATTTTGTCTGAAAAAGAAAGTAAGCACACAAAAGCTGCAAGAGAACTTACACACAGAATGACAGCACACATAAGTGGGGAGTGCAAATTAGTGAATAAGGGAAAAATTTTATGAGATGGCTGAGGTACTCTGCAAAAGTAATTTCAATTCTTTGAATTAAGCATCAATATTTTTCATTTTGCTTTTGCCTCTCCAACTCTAGTATAGTTAGGAGGTGCAGCAGAATTAGATCCAGTGCCTGTCTGCTGGCTATGATCCAACAGTGTATTTTGTGAATACACTGCATAAGTTTTTATTTACACTGTACTTTAGCACTTCTACTGAGAATCCTCAAGTAGAAATGTTACCAGTGATTTTGGATAGTTTTAAAAATGTATGGAATGATTTTGTATATATTGTCTATACCACCAAAGTCACCCAAACACTGAATATTTGGTGAGAGTTTTTTTGTTTGTGTTTGGCTTAAATTTTCCTTAAGGGAATAACAATAACCTTATGAAATACATTCAATATCCATATAGCTTTCTGGACATTTTTATTAATGAGAATGAGAACAAAATTATATTAGCTCTCTGTTAAAAATATTTGATGTGTGACTTTTTTATTAGTTTTCAACACTTAGTTAAACACAGCTCCTTAGATTATGGGATCAGTACACTGCGTTGTCACAATTCCTTTTCAGGGAAGGGAGTTATTTCTCACAGGTTAGACGATCCATGCCAGGACACAAAATGGAAGTTAGAAAATGAGAGCAGAGTGTGGATTTTTATTTTTAATTATGACGTACAAGCCACTCACCATTGGGTCGAACTAGGAGCACAAGTTCCCCTGAGTGTCTCTCACAGCTCGCTTTAATAAACATCACAACCTGGTCGTGGGTATGCTCTGCTATATCCCTGCCATTAATCAGCACAACCTGGTCCCCTTCATTCAAACGAGGGACACACAGATCAGCCTGCAAGGTTGGAGGAAAAACCAAAACCATCTGTAACACAAGCCATTACCAATTTCTTACCTTAAAATAACAACTTAAAGTAACTATACTTGGGCTCTCCAATCCTAACAGCTCTGTTGCTATGGTTGCTGCACTGTGTTCAAATGATAAATCCAAGTGTTATACAATACACAGGCAGTGCCATTCCCTTTTGCAGCTGGGAGGTGACTGGCACTGTAACGTGTCTTTCAGCAGCTGTTACTCTACCCCTCAGCTGACGCAGAGAGTTCCTCTGTTTGAATCACCCTTTGTATAGGAAATTAAAAAGCAGGATCTTTTTATCTTTGAAGAGAGGGGAGAAACATGGTAAAACCATGTCCAAATCAATTTCACAGGCTTAAATGCTTCAGGTCTGAAATGCTGCAATGGTAATGGCAAAAAACAATGCACAACTCCCAGTAATCTCAGAGAGAGGAATCAGGTGTTAGAAATTGTTATTATAATCACAGTCTAAACATTGTTGCAGAAAAGAAAGAGCACAAGCCGTCACCAACTATCTTCTTTCTACAGAGTGAATGTTTAAAGCCAAAATTATTCACATTATTAAATACTTCAGGGAAAATAATTAACAACATACAAGAACAATGATTTTGGCAAACATTTCAATACTTTCTAAGAGTGGGGAAAAAAGCAAATAAATCGTTAACTCCACTCTAACACTTACGGACAGAGCTGACCTCAGTCAGCTGAATATTGGGTCAGTATTTCTGGCAATAAATTGACAAATATTGTGCCTAGTTTGAAGACACTCTTATAGTCACTAAACATCAGTAACAACACGCAATCAGACCTGATGAATGATTCATAATGTCTGGTTTTAATCTACATCTTGGCTTTACTTGGCTACATCTGTCACTAAAGTAAGACATTTGCTATTTTAGTTATTTTTAACACTTTTTCAATATGTAATTTATGTGAAATTACCGAATGTCTATATCTAAAAAAAGCAATAAAGTAAAAGTATTTTTAGGATTTCACAGCTCAAGCACCAGTGCATACTGAGCATCTGTAATGCCCTGTAATTTTCAGAAATTAAACTTTGTTTCAGTAGGAAAAAAATACTTTTGAGGATTGAAGAACTTAAAAAAATACATTATACAACCTCATCAAATCCTTACTGCATGTAATTTGCTTTGTTCTGATAATATTATAGCAAAAACTCATTTTCATAGGCAGCTATGAAATAACTTCTCATTTTCAGTACATCCTTCAAGAAACATAGATATTGCTACCAAGTCTCCTTTTTTGATGACTTACAGGTGTTCCTGGAGCTACCCTGGACACTATTACCGGCATCTTCTGATCATATCCACCCTTTAAAAACAAATTAAATCAGTAAGGAATCAAAAATATCAGAAAATAACCTTAATAAATGTAAAAGGAATAGATGTATTGTTACCTTTACATTGAAGCCAAACCTTCCATTTTCATCTGGTTTCATTCTGATCATAACAAGATTGTCATGGGGGACACCACCATTGGGCTAATAGACAAAAGTTATATTATATTAGTATGTATTTTGTTCATAGTTAGATTTTAAGGATATTGTATCTAATAATTATGCAATTTCCTTATCAAATAGTTGCTCCTGGACACTTGACAAATTATCAATCAAGAACACAAACGTCTAGGGTTTGCATAAAAGGGAAAAATTACACATTTAAGAGTCTTGGACATAACTAAGTTAAAGTTCTGTTCTTTCAAGCAAGCTCAAAGTAAGAAAGAACATTAGAAAAGACTAACTGGCTTCAAAACTCTAATAAAAGCAGCCTACTAAATGGAAATTTCCTAAATTCATTTTAATTAAGACCACAGTGAAGAGCTGCAATAAGAGTGTAATACAAGGAAAAGGAAGATAATTGAAGGCATCCTTTTGTTCCTATTAACAGCAATATGCCAGCAGTAAGCAAGGAAATCCTGGTTCCCTATCTCTTACTCCATTTCCAGTCTGGTGGAATATGTGGTGTGATATATGCTCTGCATTGATTCAACTCTGAAAATTTTAGCTGCTTTCTTCTTGGTTTTATTTGGATAACAACACTACTGTTAAAAGAAATGCCAATAAACTGAGGAATACTAGCTACCTTTTTAATCTGTAAAATACCAACATAGTGCCATTGAAGTGATTTTTTTGGTTGGTTCCCTTCTATATTTATTTCACAGACTGAATATTAACTAGTACTTCTATAGTTCCTACGGCGAGGATACAAAGGAATAAAGCAATGTGTTTCAATGAAGTTTTCAATGTTACCAGCTACAGCAAAGCAGAAGACTCATACTCAGAAAAATAAAAAACAAACTTAGAAAAGCAAATATTTTTAGATGTAAGAAAGTCCAGAACCTGGAGTTTCACTAGGTTAAAGAAGTCTGCATAACTTGACTCATTAGAAGTTAATTCAGTTGCAGGTGTCTTCAGTTCTTGGTTAAAATGAAACAAAATTCACCAATGCATCCACAATAATGAAAAAGTGAAAAATTTGGGAAAGTAATGGCACAAGAAATCTTAGTGAAAAGGAAGGGTCTTAGGAAGCCTGACTATTGCCAATCATTTCAGCCTATGCCCACTGGCAGAACGATGTTCAGAATTCAGACAGAATGAACATCAACCAAGTGCTCACCTGCAGCGTTTGGCAGCTTTTGTGCTGATGCATTCCCCAGTCGGAAAGGAAATGCCAATTTTCTGCTTTAAGATGCTATTTTGAGCAGAAATTTATAATGCAAAGTGTGCAGAGAGCACTGTATGCCATCATTAATGTGTTTGACTGTAGGGACTGACCACACCTGTTTTCAAGTACTTCTGACATTCTCAGACTGGATACTTAGGAATTGCAGATGGAATAAAAAATTTCCATTCCCATATATGTCCTACAGCCTTTCTACACACTCTCCATACATGCAACAGACAAAGGAAATTCAGTAGCTTTATAAAGTCAAAATAGTGAGGGGTTTTCTTTAAAATATTTGAGATGGAACTACATAAGATTTTAGTGGTGCAGGAACCTGAATTCTGGTCAGAAAAGCAATTTTGAAACAAAACAACATCCAAAAAATTTCAGTCATGCTATGTTCCTTGTTCTGCAATCCCCAAAATAAAAAGTCATCAGCAGACCAAATTAGATGTTCAATTACAACAGTGCCCTGCCTTCAGCGAGACAGCATAAATGTGTCCCACTGGAGCACAGCAAACAATCACACTGACAATGCACACAGAAAAAATAATCTCATTCATGCAGCTGTGTTGGTTTTGCAGAACTAAAAGGAGTTAAAAAAACACGTGAAAGTTATTTTTGCGAATTTGGTAAAGATAACTGAATACAGGGCAGAAAAACTTGATGACTAATGTCATGTTATCTTTCAACACAGAACAGTACTTTAATGTGACTCAGGTAAGCATTGGCTGAAGACAAAGCTGTTACAAATTCTGCTTCATCATTTAATTAAAACAAAAAAATTTACAATATTCCCAAAACACTCAAAAACTTCAAATTTTCACTTTTGAATCTTTTGTTAAAACCTCAGCTATGAAATTAATCAGAGGTTTTATGGGAATTTTAACTTTGTTATAAAGCCTGAGAGAACACACAGGGTGTTTACAGTTAACCTAGGTTTACAGTTCAGGATGCCAAAAAAATAAACTATTTCCAAATATCAATTTGAGGAGGTGACTTATAATTTCGAATGCTTGAGGTTGACAGAACTGTTTACCCAGTATTTGCTACGTATCGATGGTTTCCCTTTCTGCAACATGTTCCTTGTCCCATTTACTGTTCACATCAGTATAAAATCTAGAACCACTGGAAAAATTTTGGAAGGACAAAAATCACACAAATGATCAGGGAGATTTCTCCTCAGTCAGACAATCAACGGACTGCCTTATTCATCTCACACATGCTTGATTATGGAAAAAAACCTTTTGCTCCTATTTTAGTATTTGCTGTCACAGTCTCTTTCTTGGAAATTCTGATGAGAAATGCAACCACAGACTCAAGAAGCTTCTCCTGATAAAACCACTCTAGAAGTTGGTAGGCATTTTCAGCTTTACCTTTTTAGCTAAAGCTGGTTTAAACACCTGCAGTATTTTTGAAACTGATGGCAAACAACTTCTCAAAGAAGAGGTTAGGTAGAAATTTCTGCATGTGCTGAAAAGCTAATGCTCAAAATGTTTGCATAACCATCCCAATGTAGTGATTTGTTGTCAACTGACAAAGCACTACTCCAGCACCTGGAGTAAAAGCAGCAGGAGCCAGTGAAGGGACGGTATGGATAACAGAAATGCTGCAAGGTAGCACACAAACACAGCAGCTCTGAAATGCTTCAGAACCAAGCTCATGTAAAATAGGACCATCATTCTGATAAAAAGCAAAATGGTTCAACTGGATCAAAAAACTTACAGTGGATTTTTCAGGTGATGAAGGAATATCAAACGTTTCATTAATATGGTTATCCAGTTCTTGCTGTGAGTGTGAGTGATGAATTTGGTTCCAACTGTTCTTTTTAAATTGTTTGGGTGGTAATGCTGGAGGCTGCCCATCTATAGGAGTCTCTTGAGATCTAAATACCAAAATAGAAGTATGAAGGAACAAGCATGAGATATTGACAGTTGTTTCAGGGTTGCAAATAAACTGAAAACATTAGAAGAAACTCAAGAGTTTGAGAGATGACTATCCGTATGTATTTTTATAACCTCAAAAATGTAGTGCAATAGAATATAGTCAGCCTATGTTTGCACCCGTTGCAGCATTTTTCTTGACAAGTAACTCCACACAGAACTAGAAAGTTCATCTTTTACCTATGACCTTATAAAAAAATGGTTTTAGCATGCATAACCCACTACTTCCTACCTGCAAGCACTTCATTCTAGATTAATAACAACGTTCTCTGTGTTTTTGTATAATATGAAGAATTTCCTTTTGCTAGTCCTCTTGGAATAAAAGCTTAACTGTATAATTTGTATTACATAAATATATGATTCATCTTTCATTATATGAATTTATATTTAAGAATTAAGAAGAACATTTGGAAAGGCTCAAAAGGGCAGCGAGCTCACAGTTGCCATAACTTGGTTTGAATGCCAGGTTCTAAATACCAGCAGGATATGTTGTCCTCCACAGGCTCCCCATTAAAAGGTGCTATTAAGTCATTTAACGATTTCGAACAGCCCACTGATCCCAGATCCATAAACCATCAGGAATGAACTTACAGGTTTATAGCTAAATCTAAAGAGAATGCTACCACCAAAAATAGGGGTGTCTGTTCTTTCACCCACATCCCTGGCTGCTTCCTTGAAGAACTGGGGTTCCTCCCTTGGCTAAGGCAGCTTACACCAAGCAACCAAAAATACTATTTTGGACAAGCCTGAGTCCTCTGGTTTATCTCAGGGCTGGCCAACATACAGAGAGGGAAGGACACTCCCAGAGCCAAAAACAGGCAAACACTGCTCCTTTGGTTATCAGCAAGCTGTAGTGGTAACTCATCACACAACTCCCTCCAGAATGCACAGGTAGCCCTGTGAGGAGCTCTTCTGTATTTAGGAGTCTCACCTCAGTAAACTGTTAGCAGGGCAAGAATCTCAGTGTGACACTGCACTAGCTTTCAAATTGCTGCAAATCTGCAAACCTAAGGCACACATCAAACTCCACAACATGTAATTTGGCTCCATGCAATTCAAGAAAGGCACTTCTCAGATACATGTTCAAAAATAAAACTCTGAGCAAAACTAAGTATACTGACTTTAAAAAAAAAAAAAAAAAAGATGAACCTCTTTCAAAAATATAAAAACTGGGAAATAGAACACTTCACTTTTAAATGCCAAACATTTTCAGCCTCAGTTTAAAAAAATTAATCAATATTCTTAGAAAACAAAACTGGTAACATTTTTGTCAGTGTATGAAAGAAAACAGCACATTCGAAAAGATCTCAACAATATTTTTCTCTATTTTTCTGCTTTATTTCAACTTTCAGAAAATATTTTTTTCATGAAGTGTTAAGAGAAAAAAAAAAGGTACTAATTATTCAGTCTGATGCCTGAAGAACCTCATGTTCAAAACACAGTTGGGAAAAAAAATAGTATTTCTTAACACTTTTCAGTGCAAGTAACAGAAAAGAGCACATTTCATTTTTCAAGATAAGCAGCTTTTCTAAATTCATTTTTGTGGAGGGAAAAATATGATGATTGTCAACATTTGCAAAACAAATCTGCAAGGCAGCTATACACTATTTAGACTTACAAAGGTCACCCAGAGATTTTTAGCTGCCTATGCATTCATTCAAGTCTGGCCAGCACAGATTACTCAGTCTTTTAAGTTATGTATCTTCCTGAAAACAATTACTCCTGAGAATTTAAAACCAAACAAAAAGGAACAGAATACATGAACAGAAATACAAAGGAAGCTATTCTGATAAAAGCAGAAGATAGATCTTATGTTTGACTAGATGTCTGTACATATATATCAACAAACACAAATAAATTCCAACTGAACACACAAACTTATAGAAAAGATTTGAAAAGTTACTTAAATGAGCATTTTACAAGCAGCAATGCAAGTACTGTAATATATTAGCATAAGGAATTGTGAGAACTAACAATCAAGCCTTGGGCATAAACTTCACTGCTTTATATTTGCCCAGTCAGCTTTGAATTTCCTTATGAATGCTCAGACAATGGCAGTGAAAGCAGCCTATTTTGCAGGCAAAGCAGCTCTCTGTTACTGAATTCAGCAATTTACATAATAATAAAATAACACACAAACCCTGGCACTGGCAAGCTTTGGGTATTTTTGTTACAGATATCCGGTCTGATCTTTTTAATATATTTAGCAAAAATTCCATACACACCCCCACAAATTTATTAAACTAAACACTTATCACGTGCTGTTGGAATTTGAGGTTATAATTACCTCAGGAAAATACAAGCACTATCTCTCAATTTAGTGTTGAAAAGGACATGCAGATGGAGAAAAGATGTGCAATTAAAGGGTATATTAGCTAAGCTATAATATCCTTCTGAACTGCATGGAAACTGTTAATTTCTTTTGCTATCTTGTTTCCAAACTCAAAAAGATAACTAAACCATTGCCAGTCAGGTTAGCCCCTCTTTTTCACACATATAAATTTGATCAATAAATACAAGTTTCTGACAAATTAGCACATGGAGTACTATAACCTTTTCAGCTAGAAAGGTCAAATTGGTTAACTGATAGCTTTTTGGACCACAGAACAGTATAGTTTAAAATTACATGGCTAAAATGAACTTCTTGTCTACTATTTTACTCCATAAATCTTATAACATCAATAACGTCACCTTAAAGCTCTGAAAGACCTTAATGGGTTCATATATTTTTGAAAGTCAATGTCCTCATTCTTTAAAATATCTTATATTAGAGATCTATACTGGGACAATAAATTTTAGTTTTAATCTTCCAACAATAGGAAAAAAACCCAAAAACTGAGCCCTCAACACTTAGTGATGGAAGAGTGATACTTTTTCTGCAGAAAAAGTGCAAAAACATGAAAAAGAACCGCCAGAGTTGTACAAAACCACTTCCTCTCTTTCTAAGACTCATTTCTATGGTGACTTACTCAAGAAATCAAGTACTAAATAAACAAATCCTAGTAACACTCGAGAAGATCTTGTACAACTTCGACTAAAGGCATATGAATAAAAAGAGAGTATTTAAAAGTGGTGCTTTCTTCACTGTCTCACTCATTCAGTCATTCAGTAAGGGCTTCTCATAACTGACTTCAGTTGGAAGCTTTAGAACAGAAGCAACCTGACCCTGTGTGGCCTTTGGACAACAAAACTCTAATATGAGAAAAGATTCACGACTGTCCCAGTTCTGAGAGTCCTCTGACATATGAATATGTTAAAAAGTCCAGCAAAAAAAGGAGAATTTACATGATTAGGTCAAATTAATATTACATAACCCTGAAAGTTAAGTAACTAGCTGAGGGTCAATATGTAACTATTGTAGCCTACTGTAAAAAGCATCATGTGCTAATTTATGAAACTTTAAAAGTATTGTATTCTATTTCCCTCCTAACAATTACACATAGCTGTTAAAACTGAAAGGACACTCAGTCTAAGCAAGGTTTTAAAACTGTGTTTAAATAGCTTCCCAGAGTAATTTTTCCTGAGACATACTGTGTGTTTATAAACATGAAATTAGGTATGTGCTGTTTTACAGTTCTCAATTGGTTTTGAAATCGTGAGCACAATCTCCCTGCTAACAGAGATTTTTATACCAAATTATGAGGGCCTATCTGACATTATCCATACAGCTATACTAAGAGGCTACAGTGGAAATGATAAAATGGTATATATTGCAATATTTTTCCCAAAAAATCTGTACTCTGAACTAAATTTATTGTGTATTTCAGTATCTTTGAATAAGTCAATGGGTTTTTGTTTGTCTTTCTTCTGGACCCAATACACAAGAATAGTTTTTATTTTGTCCATTTTACCTTACAGTAAGTAAGCTTCCCATATAAAGAAGATTCAGCATAATTGGAAAAAAAAAAAAAGCCCAACAGTGTCGGCTTAAAAAAATAAATTCTGGAACAATATACAAAATACACTAGCAATGTCCAAATGCTGGGGTGCCAAAAATGTATTTTGGTTACCTAGTTTGTAAAGCTCACTTCTGTGCTTTGGCAAAAAACAACATTTCCAAACTTGTGGGAATTAAAATTTTTCTTCAATTCCATCAAAAATCCACCTTTTGGTTCCACATCCAGACACTGATGGTCACGTTACAGCAAACCCACAGCTTGGGTTGGTGAGGATGGTATTGTAATCCTGAACCTGAATATGTCAGACACAGGTCTTCAGCTCTGTACCATCTAGCTCTTTCTCACATTACAGCCTATACTAATACTCCCTAAATAACAGCCACCTTTTTATTACATTGCCTGGCTCTCCCTGACCCCACATTTAACAGTAAGTTGTTCAAGGCCAAGATTTCTGACTTTTCTTGAGAAGCTCTGCACGCTACAGTGGCGTGGTAAGAGCAGAACTTACGGGGATGATTCCAGTATGATGCTGTTGGCCTGGGTGGAGGATGGAGACCTGTGATTTACAAATACTTCACTGGGGGAGGAGTGAACCACATGATCCACTAAATGTCCAACTGATGAGGGTCGTAACCGGGCTCCTTCTTGAGCGAAGGCAGAGTTGCGACTAAGAGGGAAAGCAGAGCAGTGCAATGTAACAAGAATATTGTTGTTAATATACATTTCTGATACCACCCATTAAAATGGGATGCTAAAAAAATTATTTCCTCTCAGCACAAGCACATGTTCATACACTTAGTTTATTAAAATCTCAAAAATAACTGAAATAATTATGTTGTCAGATCAACATGTACTGAATTTTTTTAAGTGTTCAAAAATTATTTTAATAAACGCTAAGGGCTGTTTAAAATTTTTATTTACTTTTTATTAAAGAAGCCTGAAACTATTATGGTCCAATGAACAAGCTGACAGCCCAGTGAACAAGAAGAAAAATGGACTCCTAAGAAGACAAGTCGTGACTTTGTTCATGGCAGAACTTAACCTGAATTCATGAAAATGAACAATTTATCCCCTGCATCTTCTCCTAGAAGAATCACAGACTTTGCACTGAGAGTCTTATTTCTGGAATCCAGTATTTTCCCATTTGAAAACTAGCACAACAACATTAAAATTCTTTTGAACATGCATGATTAGGTTTGTTATGCTTTAAGCATCATTATTACAAAATCTTTCAGTAATTTTTAAATGCTACAGGTATTTACAACATTAATCTTGTGAATAATATGCTGCAGAATCTTAAAATCTTGTCATTTATGTAATACAAAATTGAGTAATACTGACTCTTTAGCAAGTTTCAGCACACTGAGAAAATTGGTCACCTTCCAAAAGAAATCAGGAATGTTTTTTCACTAACTTAAAACAGAAGGCTCTATCATGTGAAAAGAGTGAACATTGAAAGGAAATGCAGAAAAATTGAGAGGAATAAACCTGCAAGGATTTCCAATTAAGTAATTTTCCCCAACGTTTTAAAAAGTGGTGTTAAACAAAATAAATTATTTTTTAAATATCACATAGATTTTATCATCAGGGTCTTTTTCTAACCAAATTAATAACTTAGTTTTAACCTGTGCTTGAGAAAACTCAAGCTCTCAAATTTGGGGTAGTGTGATACATCCTACACTTTTAATAGGTCAAGTGAGAAGCACATAAAACTCACCTGTAAAAACTCTTTTTGAATCTGAAGCTAAGTGTCACAGAGAATCATTTGGCACAGATTTTTTGAAGCTATTTGTCTACATAACACATTAATCCTCCTATTACACAAGTAGGTCACTCACATTAGAGGTACAGAATCACTTGTAGGGAGAGACAATTTGATGCTACTCACTGATTTGGAGTTCCAGGTGGAGACCGTGACGGGAGGCTCTGGGTTTCCAACCTATCATCAGACAGTGAGTTCCTACTCACTACTTCCCAATCCATCCCACTCATTACTTTCCGTGCCAAGGGTTTACTGGGGGATCTAGAAGAAGAAAGTAAAATGACTAACCAAGAACTGTATGATGTAAGAACAAAATCACATAAAACTCACCACAATGAATCTGATGTTCTATCATAGGAAACCAAATGATATGTAAGAACGGAAACGGAATAATGCAAAGCTGTATTTACATGGGCAGTTTGTATTTTCTCCATCTGCTGTACTTCATTCACTGTACTTTGAAAAGAATGCCATTGAAATAGTTATAAACTAGTGTTGGCTGTGAGGGAGACAGGCAAGACAGAGTCTCAACTCACTAAACTTCTAATGCCTCAAAGACAATCTGACTCAAACAGCATAATCATTGAGAGATTTAAACTTAGAAAATGTAGAACAAAACCAAACAAATAAACAAGCAAAAAAAAGCCCCTCTAAGTAACACAACTGCTTAGCCACCTCAGGAAAAATAAAGCAGTGAAAACATCTGGCCAAAAAAATCCCCTAAGACTTTGAAGAACTGAAAGTGAGGTATTCAACAACGTGGCAACAGAGTTACAAAATTTTGTTTAGACATCAGGGATTTGCATCATGACATGCTTTCTCCCAGAATGTGCCTTGTCACTTGTCAGGCAGATGCAATAATATTATTTAACTATTTAAACTTCTTTGTGGGTAACAGAACTTAATTTGGTTTTGTGCCAGAAACGTCCTTCAGGTCAAAGGTCATTCTCAGCAGTACTTTTCTACAACGGGAATTCTATTTTCTACTTGTTGCCCTCTCTTAATATTAACAAAACTTTTTCTTCCCATTCTCCAGTCATTCCAGGATGTCTACAAGCTGCTGCTGTTTCTTTCACCTATTTCTTAAGCACAAATAAAACCATACTTGTAATCTCTCATGAAATATAACATTTCCCTTTTATACTGCAAAGCATCAAATGAATCATCTGTGGTTGTTTTTTTCTTAGCATTGCATTGGATGGTTCAGTCATCCTACAACTAAACATACCCAGACTTTCATGGTTTATTGTTTTCAACTGAAAATTCTTCAGCTAACAACAAAAATACTTTTAAATAATCAATACATGTCCTGTATAATTTGTGTTATTGGGTTTTTACTATACTTCTACTGCTTTGATGGTGCTACATAGTTCAGATTTCTCCTCTATCATTACCCAACCCTTTCTACTTCCACTGATACTTCAATCTTTTGTGACATGATAATTTCATTTCCATTTGCCTCCACATTCTATCACCAAATTCTCCAGCTTTGCACAATGAGGTGACAGTGTATTATTGTATGAGCAGTACAACTCCGTACACCCATATCCAAAAAATAATTTCTGCCTTCACTTCCTTGTGACACATGGTAACTCTTCTTCATTGTTGTCATTGTAACTGGTTTACTGAAAGAGCAACTCCAGAAAGGAACTTTGAGAAATTAAGGAATTACCTGCACACAAACTACATCCTCTGAAAAGGAGAAGCTTGGTTACAAATCTATTTTTGCTTCTCAGAGAACTTAAAACTCAATGCGTCACCACCTTAATATTATCAAAAAAAGTCTACAACAAAAACCAACCTAACACAACACTGAATAAGCTTCACATATAGAAATAAGTAAGATGTCAAACTGCTTGATACTAGTAGAGTGGTGGTGTGCTTGTAGATGGTGTATCTTTACTTTTACCCCACCAAGCAGTTCTAAACATGTATTGCATTCTGCTTTGCTGCTCTAAAGTCTTACAGAGTAAGAGATGACAAATTTCAGACAGTTAAGCAAGACGGGCTATACTAAATAATACTATTTCAGGTGTTATTCCACCTGGGGGAAAAAAAAATCTAATACTATATTGATATTTGAAAAGAGAGAAAATAATTAATTCCTCAGGAGAAGCACATCCAATTTCTTAGCATGCTTCACTATATTTAAGGAGTATTAATTTGATTTGAAAAAGAATTTGCTTGGTATCCGATCAATTAAAGCAATATTCCAACTTCCGTTATTTGCTTCAAATGTGAGCAACTCAAACCATTTAGGTATCTTTCTTCACAAACACGTAAATATGAGCAGTTCTAAACAGGTAATATAACTTGAAACTGAAATAGCAGAACTGAAACATATGTCTAATTCTAGCCTTTTGTTATTTATTGATCAGGGCTCTGCTGAGCTGTACCCTCCTGACACTCAATTATCTGTCTGCAGCCAGCAGATGAGCACCAAGAGCCAGCTCTGCCAAGAGATGGATTCTACTACCAACCAAAGAACAGTCTGAGGGAAAAATACAGAAAAACATAATACAACCAATGCTGAATTAGAGGTACATACAGGACTGCAGGTTCAATATTTGCTGACAGACATGTAAAGGCAATTACTGAATCTCATTCACCTTCAGTGAAAAAGCAACAAATGGAACGTAGGAGAGTTGGAGGGGGGGCTTTTCTTTATTTAACATGCAACAACAGTATAAGTGCACAAATCATTGGCTGTGTGAAACTAGATAACTTACAAAGAGACACCCAGGAGCATACAGGGTGGAAAAAAACCCCAAGTTTTTCCAAAAATTATATTTTTGACTGCTTCAAAAACCCCCACTGCTTTGTATTTTAAGTCACAGTCTGTAACTATGTTTATGTAAACTTCCTCAATCTATACAACAAATGAACACAACTCCAAAATGAGCAAAGCATCACCTTCTTCCCTATGAAAACATCCAATGTCAAAAACCCACTCACCTTTTACTGTGGATAGGGTCTGATCTTTCAGAAGTAATACCTTGCCACCATGATAAACAGCTGCAGCATTTATCACCAAAGCTTCATTTCAATTATTTTATTAACAGCTCTAACCTCAGAGTCCCCACCCACTCATGTTTGTTGCCCCAATTTCCTGTCTTTGCAGAAATTTCAAAGAAAAAATTACCACATGGCAGAACTGAACTTCTTAGTGCTGTGGCTTTTTGATTTTAGTTCTCTTGTCAACACTTTGAATCTAACAAAAAGTTATTTTATTCAATTAATGTTTAAGATTTGTTGTGAAATTTTTCCTGCATCTCTGACTTCTAGCAACATTAAAATAATTTTCTCATGCCAGAGTGCAGCTGAGGAGGTGGAAGAAGGGAACTAAGATGTATGAACCTCTGAAATTTTGAATTTCTAAACTCCACCTCTGTTTGCTCAGCCTGGATGCTTCTACTGCACCCAGCACAGGGCACTGATAGTTAACAAAACAACTAACTCTCAGATTTAATTTTGGCCTACCTGCAGAGACACTCCTAAGTAAGTTGGAAGCACTCCCATCTATTTGAGTAGCAACAGAATTGAAAACTTTACCTGCCCCAAGTCTTATGAGCTGCAATGTTACAGCAAATTAAAAAAAAAAAAACAAAAAACAAAACAAAACAAAACAAACCAACCAACCAACCAAAAAAAAAACAAACAAAAAAACAAAACAAAACAAAAAAAAAAAAAAAAAAAAAAAAACCACCCAACCCGAAACACCCAAAACTGAGTAGCAGGGATGAAATTACATAATGCAACTAAAAAAAACCCCAGGACATTATATTAGCTTAGCTACAATACAGAAAAGTCTTCAAAGACGGAATTTGTCTGGCATCCCACAGCTGAAGGGCTAAAATCTTGCAGAAGCTGGGAAAGAACAAAGGTGTTGTTTGGGAATACAAGTGGGAATTTAAAAAATAACTTCTGCCCCAAAAAGAAACATAACCTGAAGCCACAGCCTTGCTTTGTATTTTGACAAGGAGTACAGGGAATGCAATTCTCAGCAAAACTGACAAATACTGCTGCAGACCAAGAGACTGAAACTATACACAAATCTGCAATGTACATCACACAAATGACATATGCAATTTAAAACACCTGAGAAAATATTTAATTGACCTGAAAAAGTGCATAGTTGAAGCAAGATTGATTTTTTTGGAAACAGAGACTGCATTTTAATGGTAGGGAGTTTGCAGACACAAATGACTGACACCCACTCAAACTCCCTTCTCTCAGTCTCCTTGCACACCAGAACTTAACAGCCTTAGAATATTTTGCAAAGACTCTAAGAGAAAGCAGTGCCCTTTAAGCATTCTCTCAATTCATTACTTGATTGAACCTTATTTTACTCTTATATCTACTTCTATTAAGTTTCTGGGAATTTTTATGGGGTTTCATGGATTGGGAATATCCTACAATTAAGTGAGGCCAAGAGAACAGCTGCTAAGAAAATGATTAAAAAACCAACAACAACAAAAATAACCCTGCAAACCCCCCCCCCCAAACCCTCAAAAACCTAAACAATTGCTGCAATAGTCTTCAGAATGCTGAACTTAATGCTGCACAAAGATTAAGAAAACAGCACCTACAGCATGCATGTAATTTATTACAGAATATATTCTTCACAGTAATAATTCAATTTCTAAAGATTAAACGTAAAAAAATGGAAAAAAAATCCTTTGGCTGATTTTAAAGTAAAATCCTGAGAATAAACAGCTAAGCCTGTTTCCTGTAGCTTGGAATTGCTTGTTTTATTTAAATGGTTGTTAAAAAAATTTATTTCCCTGTCTTGTGTTCTGCACCCCCGTTCCACTCAGTGTGTAAAGGCCAGATGGGCTGGTCATTACTTGTGGCAATCACCATTTCCCAACTTAGAACAAACAGATCACCCAAGTAACAACTCAGTGTAATTCTTTGTGTTCATCGTCTTACCATGAAATGATTCAAAGGTTTGCTTAGACAGTATTAGTTCAAATAAAGTAATTTCTAATTAGATGTTGTTAAGAAATCCAAGAGTAAATCTGGATAACTCTATTAAAAAAACCCACCAAAAACATATTTTAACTGATCTTGAATAAATCTTCCCATGTAATAATAATAAAAGCAACAGTAATTATTTAAATTTATGTGCCCACCTAATTCTCAAGAAAAAAACAACCAAAATAAGCTCACTGCCTGAGAGGCTAAAAAGCTGCTCAACACTACCATGACTTTGTCTGATATACACCAGAAAAGAGAAAGGCAGGTTCCAGGAATAAAACCCACATTATACCTGGAAAATCTTAGAAAACAAAATTTATCCTCTGTATGAATACAAAAGCTGACATCTGCTCAGTACATCAACTTAAAATGTAAATGTTTAGAAGACAATGAATTAATGTTCTTAGATTAAATTTCTTGAACAACACTGTTCTAGAAATGTCTTCTGTTTCAAGCTTTTTTCACTCTTGAAAATATTAAAGGTCTTTAAAATTGAAAATACAATAATTGCACACTGTCATAAGGAAGACAGAAGAAGCAGCTGATTCATTAAAAGCCTTTTGAGATGCATTTTTTACAATACATCATTATTTCATTTCACTGATATAAACATATATGCCTCAGACATCAGTCATCAACATTTCCTAGAAACTCAAAATATGTGGATAAATGCTCTATTTCTTAATAAAAAAAAACCAGTGGAAAATAAAATTCCTGAGGATGGAAGAGCAAAGTATTTTATTAACTAAAAAAACCCAAGATTTATGAAAATAAGAGCAGTTCCAGACACGGCTTTTGATTTTATCGACTTCATTGACTTTATCCAACTATATATTAAAAACTAGAAGTTACCCCCAGCAGCACTTGTTGGGTTTTGCTGCAAAGGGAAGAGTGCCATCTACTGCATAAGAGTTTCCGAAATTATTAAAAATATTCTTCAAAACAAAGTATCAGCTCTCTTCCACTCCTCTGACTTGCGGGGAATTGCTAAGTTCAGATAGCAACAAGAAAAATAGTTTTTAACTGATTCATAGCTGTTATTTAGTGAAGTAAAGCTCACTTATCACAGTGTTGAATCTCCTGAGTACAAAAAAAACGTTGCTCCAAGTACAAATCTGAATTCAGTCACATTTCCAAATTAAATTAAACAGAGTAAAACATGATTTTACACAGAAAAAGATGGTTTTATAAAATCCACTTGTTGAACCAGTATGTTACAGAATTTTTGCCCCCCAAACCTCATATAGAGCTGTCTATCTATGGTGGGCTGAGGTAAAACCCAAATTATATTCTAATGCACAGGGGGAAAGAAGGGATGGAGACAGGGAAGGAAATCAAGGCAGAATTCACCAGTGTTCTTGAGGCCTGTCTGCAGGCACTTGGAAAGGTTGCTGGACTTAGTACTAGAAGTTTGCAAGCATAAATTTGAACTCTGGAGTTCCTTAAGGGGCAAAAAGATATCTTGGAACCCAGTAAAAGTAGAAGCATACAAAAGGACAGAGCTGCCTCCTCCCTGCAAGGATTCTATTAATGATCAGAGCAAACTGCCAGGTGGATGTAGCAGCTGTTTTACTTTAAAAAACAGCATCATAATTTCTGAAGAAAGAATGAAATTTATGTCTTGACTCTTTTATTGTAATCACTAAACTCCCCAGGAGCCTGGAATAAAATTAAGTAATATATTCTTGAATAGCCAACTACTCTGTGACCACATACCTTCAGAAGCAGCTCACCTTTCATAGTAAAATGCCTCACAGAGGCTACAGTGATAAAGCTGTTCTCACAAGTAAGACTCACTGCACTTATTTTAAAGGAAATACACGTGTACAGTTGCAGGTTATTATCACAGACAAAAATACCCATTAACTCAGTATTTTAATGGAGTATTTTAACAGCAGGAGACCATTCTTTGTAAAAAAAACAGTACAAAGAGGGCTAAGACATGTAAAAACAAACTACATAGACTGAAGGCTATTCTGGGTTTGGAAAATATATAAAGGGGGAAATATTAAAGAATGCAAATTACTTACCTTGCAAATACCCTGTCTTTATTTGCTCTTTCTTTACCATACTGCACAGATTGGACTTCTGTTCTCCCACTGGAAAGCAAAACAAAACCAAACTGCTAAATCCAACATGATTAAGTGACAATTTCTTGTTTAAAACTGAACCATCTCAACAAAATACTTAATTTCTGTTTTCAGTCATGCTCAAGCAATTGCCCCAGCTTCAGTACACCTGAAAAATCCCGTGGTAGAAATCTAGGTCTTCTTTCCAAATAATTCTAGATGTAACAAAAACTTCCCTGTTTGCTTTTTTATCCAAAGCAATAAGAAATCTCTACTTGGATCTTTGGGTAACACTTAACACCTAATATTTCCTGTTATAGCCACTGTCAAAAACTTAGTGTCTCTTTCATACTCTTCCCAAGCTATTTCCTGAATTGCTAATAACTTAGTTTCTACTTAGTTTAGCAAAATGCCACAAAAAATTACACGATAAGCACATCAGGATTGTATTCTTCTATGCAACTTGTCAAAACTAAGTTTAGATCTTGGAACTTGCTGACTTTTCATATAAAACCAGATGTCTTGTGTCAAATCAAAGATTCTTTATAATATTTCCTAATTTCTCTTCTAGAAAAAAAAATGCAGTTTTTGAGTATCTATCAGCACTTAAGAATTGGTGACAAGATACCAGCAAGACTCGCTCTTGTAGCCACTTCCCCATTAATAACTTCAGAACAAGCTCAGTCTCCTACAGAGGTATTTACATTATGAAACCAAAGAATCAGCTATTTCCACATTCGTATTACGGAACTACTGGATGTGTGAAGACCTGAGAAATGGGTCAGCTGGGATCTCAACTATTTCAGTGAAGGAAAATGCAAAGACTTGCAACTGGGGAGGAATAACCCCATGCACAGGCTGAGTGTCAATTGGTTGGAGAGCAGGTTTGCCCAGCACAGGTGAGAGCACATCTGGAATGCCTGGTGGAGTTCCAGAGCTCTGCAACTCAAGCAAAGGGCCACAAAGACAATTGAGGGTCTGCAGCATCTGATGGATGTGAAAAGGCTGAGAGAGCTGGTACTGTTCAGCCTCAGGAAAAAACAGGCTCAGGAGGATCAAATGCCAGAAAGGGAAAGTAAAAAATACAACCAGACACTTTTGAAGGGAGCCCAGAGACAGGACAAGAGGCAATCAGTACAAACAGAAATATGAGAGCTCTTATCAGGGCAGGCAGCGAGGACAGGGCTACAAAACAACAGCCTCACCACCCACCAAAACAAAACAAAGTTTTTCTTTGAATACAGTGTAACACTGAACCAGGTTGCTCAGAGATGGTGCAGTTTTCCTCCTTGGAGACATTCAAAACCTGGCTGGATACTCTCCTAAGCAACATGCTACAGTGGACCCCGTACAGGGCATTGGACTCCAATGTCTCCATTGTGTCCAGAGCTGCCCTCCAACCTCTGCCATGCTGTGATTCCAGGGAAATTCTCTTTCCAAACATGCTGCCAGCTAAATCGCTGGGTTACACATTTTTAACTCCAACAAACAGTAATTTGGCTGTATTGGCCTCTATTCCTTTCCAGTAACTATCATTGCATTTATCCTTCTATAACTGCTACTAATAACTGATTTAAGGTTTTCAGAGAATTGATGCTCCTGCTCTTTTTCTCTCTCTGTGTATTTATTTTGCATTTTTGGGCACTGAACTTGATCTACTATTTTATTGCCTACTCACTCTTTATTGTGAAATACCACCAAAACTTTCTACTGTTGACTTCAGATTTTACTACAAAACTCTGTATCACTTCAGTAGTAACTTCTCTGTTGTGAAGAAGGAATCTACTTGTTTCCCATCTGGTTAAAATGGATGCTAATACACATCTAAAAATCTTCTTTTTTTTTTTTTTTTTTTTTTTCATCAGTATTTGGTGAGGAATACTCTAAGAATCACTTTGAAAAATCCAATGACAGTGTACAGAAGTCAGCCTTTGCTCACTAACAGTCTGCTAGATCCCTCATCCCTCTGGGAAGCTTTTTTTTTTTTTAATACAAAAAGCCCCCCAAAAAATTGATTTAACATTTGATGCATAGAAGTATTTTAGACCAATGGAAATAGCTTATGTAACAACTTATTAGTTCAACAATTTCACATGCCTGATTCTTTCAGAAGTGGAGATAACTCCATCTAGACCTGCCAATTCTGTATTTTATTGACTCCTTTTAATCATAAAAATGTTGGCTACAAGTCTCTAGTTCGATCTCCTGCTAACACTAGGTCACCTGTGGCCATGGCTTTGCCTAGCTGACTTTTGAAAGGCTCCACTAAGAGAGATCCCACAGCAAGTCCAAGTAACTTGTTTTAGCAACACAGCTCTAAAAAACCTAACACTTTCCCTCATGTCCACCCAGAATCTTCAAGGTGAAATCTCACCTGCCTGTTACCAGTACCTTTGGGTCCATCAGTACTGACATTACCCTTGAAGTAGCTTTAGGATTGCTACTGAATTCCCCTTAGCTTTCTCTTCACCAGATTAAACAAGCCCAGTGCCCTTAACCTCTCATTGTGTGCCATGTTACACCTCTTGTTACACCTTGCCTCTCAACAAGCTCTCAAACTACTTGCAGAAATTCCAGCCTTTTGTCTGTTTCAGCAACTTTAATGACCTCCTTCATTTTTATGCAGCTTCCCTTTTCATCTTATGTTAACTTAAGTTGAATGACATCATCAAAGAGCTATTCTGTAATAGTAACCACAATGATTCAGATTCAAAATCCTTACAGAAAGGGAAAAGCTGAAATTCTCTACAGCAACACTGAGTCAAGTCTCAAACTGTTTGGGATCATAAAATGCTGTTTCTCAAATGGGTACTGTGAATGCTGGTCAAAAAACAGATGCTATAAACAGTTAGCCACTGAATTACTTTCCTCTTTATACATTTATGCAATTCACAAGTGTGACAGAAATAGCCTGTTATTGTGTTTTCCAGCTTTTCATCATGTCCCTTTGTACGTCACAGACACTGCTGCCATTCTAGATGGATGATTAGTAGTAGCTCTGTTATTCTCTGTTTCAGGCACCATTTAAACCACTGGCATTATGCATTACTTGCAGAGACAGTTAATTCAGTCACCGAACAGATTTATTTTTTTTTTCAATAAAAAGTATAAACCAGCAAAACACAACACCACCCACTCCAGCTTTGCAGGGATTATAGTTATTGCAGTCATTCTGTGCACCTCCAAGCTTTTTGTCTATTATTTTAAGTTCATCCTTAAAGGTTATGGATTTAATTTCCTCCTTATTTTCTAAATGTCTTGTTTTGATACAGAACATGTATGTCCTTTGTTTTCACCTAATTCCTATTTGTATACATGTAGATAAGTGGCCTTTACTTGTACAAGCTTCTTTTCAGTGATTTGTAGTTGGTATTTATTTAGGTCTGTTTTGTTGCTGTTGCTGCACGCAGTATCTGAGACTCGACAGATTTCAAAAACACCAGGTCAAAGACTTTGAAGTTTTGAGACAACATCTTTAAGATAAACATAACCCAGCAGGAGAACAGGCCAAGAAATGCAGCTTGGGAGACAATCTCAGAGCACTAGTGCAATAATGAGCAGTAATAATACAACAATTGTATTTTCAAGCTATCTTAAAAAATTAAATAGCTTGAAAAATAAGACACCTTTAACACTATTAGTGATATTTGAAACTTAGGCCAACAGAGCAGGGGAACAGTTGCAGGACCCAAAACCTACTTGAACTACATTTTAATTCAGATTTTAAGTAACTCTCTGTGTTTATTGATGAGCTGCCTACTCAATCATATTCTTTCCCATGTATTTCCCATCAGCACTTACCAGTACCGGAACTTGGAACCCAAAGTGAAATAATGTGCAAAGAAGTTTTTCTGAGGCGGGAGTGGTCTGTCCAAACGGAAGAACGTGTGATGCTCAACACAAGCTTTCCACAAATTCTTACATGCTCGGTAATTCACCATATTGAATCCCAGTAATGTTTCTCTAGATTCGTGCTAAAAGATGAGAAAAACGTATTTCAGGTAAGAATTATTCCAAGTTATTTTTGAAAATAAGATAAATATAGTTGGCTTTGAGGTATTTTTTTAAAAAATCATGCTTTTAAAGTGGTACTCTAATTTTCTATTAACTTTACATACAACAAACCCTTTTAAAATACCTTTACAATTTCTTTAAAGAATTTTTTTGTTCCCCTGGGTTGTTTTTTCTTTTAAAGAGCCTGCTCAAAGTTTAAGTCTGTTTACTTATATAGAAACAAGTCAAAAAGGTATGACCTAAATTACATGAAAAGAATTCCATTATTTGGGAGCTCAAAGACAGTGTGGCTCTGTTCAAAACTACAGCTAAGTAATTCCCATGCACATGTGGCAGTTGGAAATTGGGAACAGGTATCAATCTCAAGAGCAACTGACAGTTCCTACTTCTAAATGATTCATTAGATTCCTGGGAAAGGCAAAAAAACAAAATGCAAAGGCAAGCTAAGTTATTCTGCCTGTTGAGAGAGCTTGATAACAACCTCTGTAGGTCCAGAAGTATCAACAGCATTCTTCTTTCTCTTCACAGTACTAAATTCTCCCCAACATTTTGCATACCTTAACTGATTTCACTTGGTAGTAAAGCCCTTTTCCAAGCTAAGCTCTTGTTGGTCTGCACATCTTCAGATATGCTGAGAAACCAAGGCAGAGAGACCTGCACTTCTTCCCCCAGTATTGTATTTGGGAACAAGAATGACACTGTATTTTCAGCCACAGGACAATTTTACAGCAAAATAAAATGGATTTAAAACAAACAGCAAATTCTAAGTATTTACTGATGTAATTTAAGAAACTATATTCAAGAAACTAAATCTTGATATTCAATTACAAAGACTACTTATATCTCTGTTTTTAATTTCCAAGTATTGCCAACTGTTCCCTGTATTTTCTAGACAAGTGAACAGAACCATTTAAAGATTAGAAATCAGAAACAAGATAACAGAAATTAAGTCCGCTACCTATGCAGTTATAAAAGGCTTTATCAACAATATAAAAGTCAAACAATATAAACAAGGTAGATTACTATTCTGCAGGAGAGCAACCATGTACAATTATGGACTGCCTTCATTTGGATCCAGTAAAGAATGAAACAGCTAAGATTTTAGATTTCAACAACAAGTAGTCATGATGTAGCAAATTTTCATGTTCTGTCAGCCTTTTAAACAGTTGGAAAAGAAAATTTGACAAGTTATATGAGCTGGTGATCATGCATTTTAATGTCATTCAAAGTATTATAATTATGGGTTGGGGAAAAAATGTAACCTGCTGTTCCCCCTAGTTTGTATTCCAGGAAAGGAGCTGATCTGAATCTCATGCCACCATCTGATCAGTAGATCAGACATGAAGCATGAAGGAGGAGCTGGTATGGCAGGATAAGAAGGAGCTGCAGCAAGATCAACTTAATTGTAATGCGAGACAGCACTTTCACAGGAACTTGGTGTGCTAGAGCTTTAAAGGTACCTTTACAATAGTTCTATTCATAGCTTTTAAAGCTTTCATTGCAGTGCAGGGAGAACTGATTCTCAAACCCTACCCTTCATCTCAATTACAGCTAGGAAACATTGTTTAAGGTACAGAATCATATATTATATTGGTTCCTAAGTGCGCTCATCCCCCCCCTATTAATCCTTGAAGGTTCTGTAATATTCTAATGTAACTTGGGCACTTGAAATTCATCTTAGCTGATGATTCTGGGGTGGAAGATCTGGTTCTACTGCTGGATTTAGAACAAGGTTTCCTCTATATTCCTTGAAAAGAGCAGGTTTGAATCAATGTGGGCTCAGCACAAGACCCCAAGGTGATATGTGCAATATCCATAGTACCTCAGCTGAAAGCACATAAAGTAACAGGACAGTTATACTGCAGCCCATGGAATGCTTTTACAGCACAAGGCTCCAGCAAGATGCAGAATGCTCTGTGGTCTGATAATGACATGCAGGCATTTCAGGGGATTATGTCTGTTGAGATCAGTGTTAGAAGACTACCTCAGAGAGTCACAGCAGGATTCTGCTCCAAAATTATTATCTTACTAATTTTGTCTGTGGTTTTTATTAAAGAGAGGAAAACAGTCTGCTTGCTATGAAGAGTGAAGCAGCTGGGATGCAATTCTGGTAATGAAGCTCTGGGCCCCAGCACAAAACTACAGTAAGACAAACAGAGGTAGGGTATAGTGAAGTCCAAGTCATCTTTGTGATTCCTATTATTAAAAATGCAAACCCAAAAATAAAGCAGAGTGCCCAAGTACATACTTGGATATTGGTGCTCCTCGTACAGAGAACAGCTCAGTACTTGAACAAGCACCCTTGAGTGGGACCATTCATTCAAACCCACCTTTGCCTGCCTTGAAACAGTGACTCCAAAGCAGATCTCTTGCTGCTCAGGAAAGAAACTGGGTTGAAAAACTTATTCTCTAATGAAACCCTTTAACTTTGACTAAACAAGGAAAAATCTCAGAAAAAAAAAAAAAAAAAAAAAAAAAAAAAAAAAAAAAAAAAAAAAAAAGGACAAGTTCCCTACCTCATCTTAGAGAGACAAAAAGACTTATGCTTTATAATGGCAGATGCTCCCCATACTCAGCATCTTCCAGAAATAGTGGGCCACAGTCCTGCAAAACCCTAAAAGCAGCACAGATACTTCTGCCAGCAGTATTTGCTCTTTGAAAAAAAAAGGCAACACACGAACTTTGATAAGATTAGGCAGCAATCAAGTAGGCATCTAGTGAATGCCAGGGCTACTTAAGATCAAGTATGTACTTGGGCAGATAAGCCCATGTGTCACCTTGTGATTTCAGACCAAGTTCTTTCTAAAAGTCAGTCAAAAAAAGTCAGACAAAATTCAAAGCACAAACTTCAGATAAATGATCTATAATTAAAAGAATAAAATCAATTATCTTGGCCACTCACTGAAGCCAGGTTTCAGTTATGGTCAGAAACACGTATCATTTAGTTCCAGACTCAAGTAATTTTTCAATGGACATCTGGCCTCCAAAAGAGCAAAAGAAAACTTTGAACAGCTTCTTTGGCTGTTGAAGAATCAAGTTCACAAAAACATTTTGGATGGCATTAAGAGCTTGATGCTGGCTCTTGATATTACTACAGCCAAGGGTGCAACTAAATAGAATCAGAGAAGTTTAGGGTAACATCTAGAAAAACTGAACTACTGAATTATTCTCTAACAGCTTCAAAGCATGTAAGGGAAGCAGCATACAGAGCAGGCAGAACAAGGTAAGATATGGTGGAAAAACCTGCTATTGAAGTAATGGCTCAGGGGGCTTCTAATGTTGGATGAAGAAGTCCTACATATAACACACTCTTTTTTTTTTTTCCCATAAAAAAACAAAGGCAAAAAAAAAATCTACTCCAGAGGATATACGCTCCACCCATATGATTGACAGAATACTTCACCAGCTTCCACTCAAGACTGTATTACACTACCACTGGAAAATGACTGTGACAGTCAACTGCTTCATCTCATTTCATTTAAGTGATTTATTTAAACACAGATAGAATCTAATCAAAATAGGCAAATAATTCTTTACTTATGTTGATGCCTTTAAGCTATGCCAAGTCAGGGAATAAATTTAATAGGCGATTATGAGATAAGGCACTTGCACTTTTGAGGACAGTTGCAATTAAAAGCTCTCAACACTCATTAGCAGTAGTTGAAAAAGTATCTTTTTAGGATTATATAAATGTCTATGTAGCTCAGTTGGGGGAAAAAAAACAGTGGAAAATTCCTTTCCCAAGTCCACTAACTTAATATTCTACAGCATCTCATCTTTGCATTCAAATATATGCAGTTTCTCAGATGTACAATTTGTTATATATTTACACACCAGTTTGAAACACATCATCAGCATACCATGAATGTATTCCCCCTGCCATATTGTAAATAGGTGATTTAAAACATGCACTCAAAGCACTAGACCAGAGATATTTTACACACCAAATGTGCAATCACTGAGTCACTTCACCTAGTTTCTGCTGCCTAAAGAGAGTCATTTAGGCTCCCTTTATTGTTAATGGGAGTGAAAACAAAAGCAAAAATAATATACCACCAGAGAGCAACTTCATCCATCCTAAAACATATTTCCTGTTCATGCAAGATGTTTCAGCCTTTGCACCTTTGTATGTGATTATTACAGGGGAAGTCTAATGATGAGTTTTGGTGAACCAAGTACCATGCAACAGAAAATATGTTCTTTTTAACCCAAACTAAACTGAATATAGATGGGATTTATCTTATCCTATGAATCTAATCAGGGGAAAGTAACTCTGGAAACAATAATTTTAATATTAGCTGTGATTAAAAAATTCGTTTAAGTATGACTTCTTTGGAAGCCAAATTTGAGCTTTGATCTTAAGATATTCATGACTTGGAATGAATGAAAAATAAGTTCTTGCCACCACTTTTCATCTGATACACAGAGTTTAAAGAAAAACACTACAAGGCTTTTTAATTTGTTGGCTTGGATAAGATGTCTCAGAAGAGAAATTACATTAATTATATAAACTACATTCTCATGCAAGTAACAATATGTAGAGTATTAAAAAGCACAGAGAAAGAAGAAGAGAAAGCTATCTTTGTATTACCTTCTATTATAAGATTTCTTTTCTGCAGAAAATAGAGGAAACACTCAAGTACACAGTACCCAATCCTATTTTATATCTAGGTATCTTAATCTTCAAAGTCCTGAACTCTGCTACCACAGCATTTTCATCAAGTTCTGATCCAGAAAACAACTGCAGTTCATAACTTCTGAATTCCAAAAAACACTCAAATTCTCATCTCACATGCAAATACAACTTTCCTGCAACTATAATGGAATTACACACACTGGTATCAAGAAAAAAATTGACCTCAGCCTGCCTTTGAGAACAAGCCTGTAGCTCCAGTGAGGTTTTACAAAAATGCTGTGTCACCCCCATACAACATTCACCCTCCACCCTTTTTATATCACCACTTTTCTGCTCAAGTTGCACAATTTCTGCTCACATTGACAGACGTTCCCATTCACTTCATGATTTTAAAGGATCTGCTTTTAAGACACCCCTGTTGTACACCCATATGACTCTTGTTTTGAGCACTAGTAGCAGTCACCAGACGTTGGTCTGAGCTGACCATAGTCTCAAAACCTGGAACAGCCCTGCAGTACTCAAGATGCATTTCTGCCTAAAGTCATCTTTAAATCTACTCTGTAACTCTGCATTTCAGCTCTTCAAATCATAGAACATTAAGGGTTGGAAGAGACCTTAAAGATCATCTAAACCCACCTGCCATGGGCAGGCACACTTCCCACCAGAGCAGGTCCTTCAACCTGCCCATGAGCACTGCCAAGGCTGGAGCATCCACAACCTGTTCCAGTGTCTCACCACCCTCCTACCACAGTAAATCCTTTCAGATGTAAGAATTGCACAAAAGCTCTTAACTCATCCGACAAGTTAATCATGTAGTCATATTTTTAATAAATTCCTCCATCTTTCTCCAGTGCTATGTCTGTGATGTAAGCTCAGAACAATCCATTTCTTGCGGAATTAAATGTACAGTGGTCCTGTGGTGCTCCACAGGGTACCAAATGCACACCTCAAGCAGTGAAACATTCAGCTCCAACCTTTTCCACAAGAAATTCAGAAGTAGGCATAAAAATTTACCATACGTAATTTAGAACTACAGAGGAATTCTTATCTCTTCTGTTTAAATATAAGTAATAAAGTAATCATGTATTACCAAATCTGAATAATACAAATCAACATGTTTATCAAACATTAATTTACAAGCATATATACAACTGAAGCAGCATTAAGCACTACCTTTTTTATGTACCTGTTTTCCTATGAAATTTAAATTTAATATTTACTTTCAACCTTTTCCACATTTATCTTACAGAAACAAGTTACATTTCCTGCATAAAAAAGTAAAACTAAAAGTATCTAAAATATAAGGCAGATCAAATTAAAAAGAAAATGTATAAAGCATTGTAATGGTCTATTTGAAATGTGAAACAACCAGAATGTTGGTGAAACTGGACTATAAATTGCAGACGAAACCAAGAATCAACATAGTATCAGTCAGTATAATGCAGACATGCAGTAGAAGAAATTTCATTGCTTTCAGATCAACTTTAAGACAGTACTCACCAATTCTTTCCTAAGCTGAATAAAAAACTGCTTGCACTTGAAAGAAATTTTTACAATCTTCAACCTAAATGAAAAAAAACCCCACAATATTAACGCATTTCATATACTGAATCATGGTTAAAGGCTTAAATACACCTACTGAAAATATACTTTCTAGAGAGAATAAATTTCATTTCCATGGACAAAAAATAAGATATCAAAGATCATATAAAATAGTTTGTATAATTTGAAATTAATGAGCTGCTTATTTACATTATCCATCAAATTCACTTGTTTACATCCTAAACCCAAGGCAGTTGCTAATTTTGGTATCTTTTCCCCATTGCAAAGCCCAAAGAGCTCTTCTATCCCCAGGCCATGCCAGGCAGATGTTCTCTTTTCTGAGGCCGCTTTCATTATCCCTCAGAATATGAAAAAATCCTTTGAACTTCACCTGATCCCTGAAAGATGTTCTTTCTTTTTCTCTACGTTCTTACATGTCTTTAAATATAACCAGAACTTGTTTTAGTAAAATAGCTAAGATAAGATGTAAGCACAGAGATAGGACTCACAACCTTAAAAAAAAAATGATCACATTGTTAGGAGGAAAAAAAACATTTACAATATCACTTGACATGGAAAAATCTGTGTACAGAAGTGTTCACCTTTCAGGTTATCTATAAACATATGAAATACTGACAGTAATTCCAGACTGTTTTGAATGGTCACTCTAATAGCAGTTATACAAAATGGTAAAAAACAGGCTGTATTTTCATCACAATCTAATGATACATCTTTTCAAAGAAATGCAACATTAGGACAGTCCACGTATTTTAATAAATATACAGGAGTATCACTTTGGTCAAGAAAAAAGTGAGGTTCAAATTGTAAAGAGAAAAACATTATTAGTTTTGTTACTTGAAAAATGAACAACTGACACAATACTGCAAACTGACTGGAATTACTACTTGCATATTTATCACTCGCTGAATAAAAAACCCTTTAGACCAGGATGGATGAGAAGCAAAAACATTAACAGAGACCTAAGTTGGATATCTATATATAGAAATTATCTTTTTAACTAAATCAAATAAAGACATTTTTCTCCAGGGCATTATTCAGAGCAGGAACTTAAGTGGGATGTATTAATTTGTTGTGAGAGTCTTTATCTGCAGTAACATAAAGACACTCTGTGAACATTAATGTTTGAATTATGCTTATTTACATATTTTTACATTTCCTTTTTATTTCCCAGTCCTGCTATTAGTTTAACAGTTAACAATAAAAAAAAAAGGCAGCAGCAATAACTGTCCTATTTATTATCAGAGTTCATTTCTTAAAGATTTGAAAGTTAAAGGGGAGTTACATCTTATCTACTGAAATCAAATTATTCCCTTGGCAATGCATCAATCTTCTTAGAACCTCCCATGAAAAAACCTGCTTAAGGGTAATGTAGGATGGGTCTTATATTTGCTGGATAGAACAGACACTAGTGATCATTAACAGACCAACTGTGGGAAAAACAGAAAAAAGAAAATTTGACTATTTAGACTGCAGTTAATCAACAAGCATGTTATTACTAATTTTTCTAATATTTTGGTGTACAGTGCAATTAAAAGAACATTCTAATATATACCTTTTATAAAAATGGAGCTCCATACACTTTGCAACATATCAGATTTACTTAGCCATTATTCCATTTATAAAAACATTTATTATCTTTCACTCTTTGGGGTTTCCTCTTTTGCTAAAGAAATTAATGCCCTTGGTGATTTACAAACTCAAAGAGAATAAGAATAATACATACAGGGTTTTAATCTCATCCCATAATGTAGGCTCACAGAGTGAGGTCAGCTGACTTTTAAGCCTGAAACCATTTGGAACAGACTCAAAGCTGTAACATTAGCCAATGAGGTCTAACTCAACTCAAAAGAGCCACCATTCAAGTACAAAGAAATGACTCAGAAAAGCTGATTTCCCAGCTATTTCAAAAAAATACAGCAGATAAGAGAATTCCTATGCTCTGCAAATACCCTGCTAGGCACTGAATGAGCACATCCATACTCAGCCCAAGGAAAAGGCATGTTTCTTTCTTTCTATGACTTCTTTCTCTGATTGTTGGCAATGCTGCAAATCCAAGGAAAAGCATAAGAACAGACAGGCACCAACATTTTCCTGGTACGATTTTCCTGTCTACAGTCACCTCAGATATCCTAAATAATAAAATATATATTTTTAAATGAAGAGATATTTGAAATCCTAGTCTAGAATGCAGATTGTACTCAAACACGTGGAAGGAGTCTTATGGTACCAAGGCCTGATTCTCACAAGGGCTTTGCCACCCCAACCCTTGGAAGAGTGGTAATGCAATGACCAATCCAGCAAATTGCTGGAGCAAGACCTCTTGGACACATGTTCTGGACCAGTCACCCAGGGAAGATGCTCCTGGTAGCCCAACTTACAAGAAAGGATTGTCCAGATTTAGAAGCCAAAGACAAACTTGGCTCCAGCAGCTGAGACATGGCAAAGCTAGAGATCTGAAAGAAAGTGGAGGCAGGCAGCAGACTAGACCATGGGTTCAGGAGAGGGAACTCCAGTTTGTTCAGAGTTTTGGCAGGCAAAATCCTACAGTAGCTGCCTTTGGGTCACAGGAACAGAGGACAGATAGTCAGTCTTAAAGGACAATCTTCTCAATCCAGAACAATCCTGACGTGCTGGAAAACATGCAAACATGAAGAAGAGGCTAGCCAAGATGCACTCAGAACTGCTCACTGGGCTCAAACACAGAAGGAAATGTACAAGATGTGTAAGAAGGATCAGATGACCAATGGAGGAAGACAGTACCACCTAATCATTCTGGGATAAACTAGGAAATCCACAGCACAGCTGCAGTTGCAACTGGCACTGGATGCAAAAGTCAACAAAGCTTTCCAGAGCTACATCAACCACAAACAGCAGTCTAAGGAAAGCACATTTCCAGCTGCTGAACAAGTGGTGTAGTAACAAAGGAAAGGCTGACATGCTCCATGATCTCCTTTGGTCTTCAATTTCCTTGGATTCCCAGGTCTCTCTGCCTGGTAGCAAAGTCTAGGGAAAGGAAGATTATATACAATACAGGAAGATCAACTTAGGACACATGGGATAAAAGGCAGTGTCCTTTGTTTTCCCCTATTCCTCACTTGTCTTTCTCCTGTTTCATTTCTCCCCACGATCAAAAGGTTCATAATGAGCAATTCAGATATAATATCAAATTATGAGTGCGAGGGCAAAGACATTTTACTTGATTCTTCTCTAAGCAATACAGTTGAATCTTTATTTCCTCCCACATATATGCATTTCTATCCTTCCACTTGTCTCAAAACTCAGGAGTACTGAAAAACAGGTATCCAAATATCTACTAAACCCATAAGGCACTGGAAAGACATTACACAGCTCCAGTTACATAGGAGCAAGAATAAGTGGAAGCAAAAAGAAGACGTATCAGTACTAGTGGCACAAGAGCAGTAGCATGATTATGGATAGAAAGAAAGGGTAATAAGTCTATTATTGAGCTATATTGTGGAAAACTGGTATTTCAAATTATTACTCATAGCAAAAGAAAGCGTCTAACAGTGTGAAATGAGGAAGGGTGTTTCTTTTTTCTTTCTTTTTTTTTGTAAAGACCAATTATGTTGGTAACTATAGTCTTCACAGCAATAAATTAATATCCCTGGTGTCAGCTGATATGGTTGAATACAAAGAAGAACTGTTTAGGTAATTACACACACACAAAAAACACACTAAGAATTTAGATCAGCATCCCTGGCATGCAAACAATATGAAGCAAAACTCACAGAAACCTCCAACTTCCATTAGGGACATGTAGCTTAATTATGACTTAGATCATACGTACTCAGTAATTTACCAGTGTGCTTTACAGAACCTATTTCTACTATTGCTGTTTTCCCAAAAATAACAGCAGTAAAATCAGACTGAAGTAAAACTTTCCTGATTATTACAGCATTCCATTTATAAAGCAGCCTTAGCCCAGAAATGGCTCCAACATCTCGAAACTCACCACACGAAGGATATCTTTCCTGGAATATGTCACTATTATAAGGGCAGGTCTGACTGATTGCAACAGTAGTTTCAGGTTTATCATTGCAAGATCCAGTTTTAATTTACCCAATAACCTTGAAGACTGGAAATTGACATGCTTTGTAATTACTTTTCTTTTAAAAAAAATAATAAAAAAAAGACTTACTTTTCCTCAAATGAATACAGGTAAAATATTCACCATGTTCAGTTGTACTGGCTGCAGATAACACTTAGATATAGCTTTGTTTTTTCTTTCTCTATAAAAAGCAACTAAAATTTGACCAATGACACTGTTTCTCAGCTTGGTAAACCACAAAATATGTAACATCCTACAATGAACCTTGAGATTAAGCTTAGCATAGAAAACCAGAATATCTCAGAAATTCACAGGGTTGCAGAAAAGATCAAGCACATCAGCAGCAAACAAAAATGCAAAATCAGTAGTGAAAGAACAGTTCTGATCATTTCTCCAGAACAAGCAGCTTTTGTGCCTGGTGAACTACTGTCTGTTATGATAATCCTGTATCACTGACTTCACCCCCTCAGAATGCAGCTATAGCAACTCAGTGACACAAGTAATAAGGCTGCCAAAGTGGATTCCAAACTGGCAAAGGAAACCAAGGGAAAGGTTCCTTCTGTGGAACTACGAAAAGCATTTTGTAGAAAGGTGATGTAACTTCTACAGAGCACCTCAGAGCTTATAGAGCACTTCTAAAGAGCATTGCAGAAGTCACAGCACAAAACAAGATTTCTCATAGATACCCCTGATCTTATATGAATGAAGAACAGGATCCCAACTTCAGACTGATAAATAAGCTAGGATATTTATTGGGAATAACTCCGTCTTCACAGAGCAACTTTAAAACTATTTCAGTTAAGAGAAGGAATAAATGACAGCTTTTTCTGCAGTAAATGCACTTGTTTAATCATAACATGAAAATGATTATTTACAGATGAAGAGATGACAATATCCTGAATGATCCACCTCAGTTATTCACAAGTACCATAACTACATTAAATTTCAAACACACAGTACAATTAATTTATAGGTCACAAAACAGGTAAGAGCAGTCAATCTCCAGGTTACTATTTTTCCATTCAACTGTTTCTTTTAAGACTGTAAGCTAGATCATCACACTGGCCCTGGCTATATAGTTAATTAAATGTAAAGTATGCTTACAAACTCCTGAAGAAAAATAGTATTGAAATTCATTACAGTTTCATTAGACTTTCAAAGCTGTTTAACAGCACAGCATGCAGACCAGGAAAAAACCCCACCACAGAATTCCCCATAGCACATAAGATAAATAATTTCAACATGATATGATACAACTTAAGTTACAGTCTTTTTAAGAGTGGTAAAAATATTTTGAAATAGCAAATAAAAACATCAAACAGCTGTACTTACCACTGAAAGGTGTTAATTCGTACTCTGTTCTTAAAAATTAGTATTCCACCTGACATCACTCCAATCATTATTTCATTGTTACTCTGATCCTTTAAAAGAAAAGAGAAAAATACTTGAAGAACAGTATAAATATCTTTTGAAACCTCATATTCGTTCTCATCTCTCTGTAAATACACAAATTAATGTGGAAGGAAATATGTTTTAATAAGACAAATAAGAAATTAAATTATTCCCTCCTATTTAGGACAAACCCAAATATTTGCTCTGAGTTTCATGTAAGCTACCACAAAATTTTAATTTCTAAAGTTAGATCTTTTAGATCTTAGTTGGTCTTTTACCAACTTTGAAGAAATAAATATTTCTGGTCTATTAAGAACAGCAGCACTAATAGACAGGCTTGACATTTGCTACACTAAAAGCAACCAGCAACTTCAATTCCTACCTGAAAGGAAATTGCAATCTCAGAATACAGAGAGGAGAGATTCTAAAACAGACAATATTGTAAGCATATTTAAATAGCACATTTTTCTTGGAATATCTTTGCACTCTAATCAAACACCTGCTATAGAACTATCAATATGTGTGCAATAGTCAGCAGTTAGGTGGGGTATGTTTCAAATTAATTCCAACTTTCTAGTTGGAACCAAATAAAATATTTTTAAAGCTGACAGATCCTTAAATATCAAATAGACACTTAACAAGCACATTTTTCTTATTCACCAGTTGCCAACTGAACTGGCATTCAAGGCAACAAAGCTCAACCTGATTAACACACATAACTAAGCACAAATTTAAGCAATACCCTCACTAGAGTGAAACAGTGGATATTCAATCAGTAAATCCCAGTTAGGCACCGAATAAGATAATATTTTTTTTATTTTCTCTTGTAAGCAAAAGCTAGGAAGGCTCACTAAAAAGAAAACTGTATTTTTCCATAAATCTCAAAGGAATACATTTTTACATTTTAACACTAGTTCATCCAAACTTACCCTTGCATAGTGCAATTCAACTCCATAAAGTTCTAAGGTACGCGCTGTATTGAGATAATTGAACTCTGCTTCTGCAGGAGACAACCCTCTGAAAGAAAGCAGCTAAATCAGAAATTTTCTAACATGAACTCCCACATCAGGCTCCCCAGGTGAGTGCAGACAGAAAATCTGCATTCATTTTACTACTCTATCCCCACCCTGAAATCTGAATTTCCTTTCTCATAATAAACAGACTGTACCCCAAAAATTTTAACAGGAAAGAACTTATGTTTTCAAAAGAACAGAAATCTTGACAAGAGCCCACAACACATTTTATTTTAATGCACTCTATCATTTAAATGTTAGTAGAGCCCTAGAATCTGGAAATTAGTTTTACAATCCTGTATTTGGCACTGGTAATTTAAACTTAAATTACCATCAACTCACTCAAATGTCTTTACCCCAGCTAAGAGAATTTTCTAAGCCTTAATCTGAAATTTCATATAACATTCTGTAGTTTCAAAAGCAAACAACATGACCCAATCAAGCAAATGTTTTATACATATTGCTTACATTTTGTTAACTTTAACTGACAAAAGGCACTTAAACTCTAAAATAGGAAGGAACCATCAATGGAAAGTACTACAATGTTACATACTGAAAAAAAAATATTTTCCATTGCTTCATTGCCTTTTCCTCTTTCTGAAAGGTCACAGACTCGCACACAGAAAAGATCAGATATTGAAGAAAAGGACTTTGTTACTTCTAAAGTAACTCTTTTACTGGTGAGAGCATCATGAAAACAAAGCCCTTATGCTCAGAACATTCCCAAAGACTGAAAAAAAAAACTTAAAGAAAATATATCCGGCTAAGTTAATATCCTACATAATAGGCACAAATACTGTTTTCAGAGTACCTTTAACATAACCTGTTCATTATTTTGCTAATTTAGATACAGATATTGTGTACAGACCATCAATGGTATTTATTATACAGGTATTTAATCTACAAAAAAAAAAAGAAATCACATTATCTTAAAAGAAACCAAAACCAACCAATCAACCAAGAAACCCAACACCCCACCCCACCCCAAAACCTTTAAGAAAAAATACTATTTTGTTTTATGTAATAGCACAGCATCAGCAGTCAGGATTTGACAAAGTCAGTATCTTCTGATGTAAATCCTTACATGTGCTGCTGATGTAATTTTGCTATTTCTTTTTCAAAGTCTTGAGGCTGGCTAGGGATGAAAGAATATTCTGAGAGGTAGCCTGGCAAGTTTTCTGAATGGTTGTAGTCTCCCAGCTCGGCTAAAATATTAAAAAGAGAGGTTATTGTTTATCACTGATGTGCTTGGCACTGTGCAATGCCCCCAAATTCACACGAGTCTGCTCCCACATAATTTATGATCCACAGGAAAGAAAAATAGAGAAGACATTTCAACTCTTGTTTTCCTTTTTGAATAAACAGTCATATTCTCAGTGAATATCATGGAGATTATTTAGAGAGACCTTTGATTATGCACTTATGAAGGAAGTTTGTAAAGTCTTTAATTTTTAACAGACAAATTAATCCATAAATACTGTCATTACAGCTAGCACTAAGTAGGATATATATATATATAGGATAGTATTCAAATTTTCTCTTATTATTTTACCTTTGCTTGTTTTCATGTGATTACACAATTTAATTCTTTTAACACAACTGCTATTTTGTCATTAAGATCTGCAAAATCCAGCCACTCATTCTGCACCAAGATACATTCAGAAGCATTAGAAAAATATTTTTTGCACATTCAATTGTATGTATGGAAAAAAGTACACATACATACACCCACATTGAAACTACTCTACTGAAAACTACTAAAAAGTGTGTTTACATAATTTGTAACACTTTCCTAAAATTACAAGAAATAAATTACAATCACCTTTGTCAGAAAACAACATATAAACAACATGTGCTGAAATTGTTTGAGACTTTCTAACTACAGTAAAAAAAATAATTAGCTTTAAATATCTGCAATCCATGTAACATATCTACAGTGATAGATAAGAAACATAAAATGAAAAGTGAATAGATAACAGTAATATATTGTGATATAGGATCCTGGGCAGGCCTAGTGGCACTGACAAGGAGGATGAAGGCACTTTATGGAGCAGGAGGATGAGGAAAAGAAGGGAAGGTAGGAAAGAATTCTTGGTCACTTGCATCACCACAAACAGATCGTACTCTGAATAATTCAAAAACTAGAAAATCGAACCAGGTTTTAAAACAGAATGCACTCCTTGCTGAAATCCAAGAGTGCATGACTGAGATCAGCTATTTACATGTATTTATAAAGAATCCAGGAAGTTTATTACTAGGTAGGTTCAGGAATCATTATATAGAGCTTCACACACTGAAGAACTTCATGGCAGCAGGATCTCATGGATAAATGTAAATACAATGCACTGTGCATACCCACCACTTCTACAATATTTCAAAAAACCCCATATTGCATTATTAGTACCCAAAAATGTTATCAAGTTTTCATAGTTCCTGTTACCAAATACTTTATCTCTTCTAAGACAAATCCCTATGGCATGACAGCATTTGCAATACATATTTTAGGCAGCTTAAGTCTGTGAGTTTTGTTTAAGAGAAACTATTCATTGACCTAGAAAAAGGTGACCACTGAGCAAAACCATGCATAAAATATGACATTAACATTACTATATATATTTTTTATGAAAATATTAACATGGACACTATTTCTCTGATATGTACAAAGTATACAAAGTACTAATGTGGATGTAAGTTCTTTGACAGTAGAAAAACCAAATGAATGTGAATGAATATATCAGAATTGATTAATTTAAGCTTATGAAGAAAAACTGAGTGAGGAAGGAAACTAAATCTCAGTTTTCAAGACTCATCTACTCACCGGATGACTTAAAATTGCCACAACGGTTATTGAAGTTTTTGGCCAGATAGGACCAGAACTCCCTTTTCCACAGCTATTTGGAGGTTCATTGTATAGTACATTAAAAAGGTTTTAATGTCTTAAGAAATACTTTTTAGTATCATTCTCAAGGCAAAAGCCACAATTGCACACCTCGGAATACACAGGAATAAAAGAGTATTGATTTGGGGTTTTCTAACAGCGTGGCTTTAAAGTTTTTTTTCCATATCCAATTCAGCAAAACATTCTGGGGGAGGACAACCAATCAATTTCCCTAATCATGAGAAAATTAGAACCATGCCCACAAATACCACAACATAATGCTATACAACGTACAGTCTTTAGAAACTGATCAATAAGACTTTTTACATATTTCAGTACTAACAAGTACATGAAAACTAATTATACTTACATTGAACAGCATAGGAAGCCAGAAGAGCAGCAGTATTATAAGGACAGGGCAATCTGTTTTGTTTTTAAAATGATAAATAAACAAAATTACATATTTCATATGACATTTAGGTGTTTTGAAAACCCTAGTCTTTTATAGTCTATGGACAAATTTGACAGGTAATTATTATAAACACTTCTACTTGCATACACAGTGATTTATTCTTAATATGTTTTTATTTTTGCAGGCAAAATCTCTCATTATTAACTTTTTCTTGGCCAGATTTGCATTTAATGTTTAACACAAGAAAAATGTCTTACCTTCCAGTAAGAATGTCCTGCTTAATTTGCAAAAAGTACTGGTACCTTATTTAGAAAAGCAAACAAAGAAACACTATAATTAAAAATAAAATTATTCCATAATTTTTCATCAATTTAATGTAATTTGCCTTCAGTTAGTGCGAAACTAACACTTGACATTTTGCATGCTATTTCCTAATCTCTAACAGAAAAGAAATGAAAGTTCACTTAGTAAAATAATAATACAACTTTCAAATTAAATGACCTACAGGCTATGAAGTTATACATCATATTTCACTAAAAGGCTATGAATTTCACATTCTTTCTGCTTTATACAGCAATCCCAATTTGAAGTTTGCAGCTGTGTATGGAGGTACCCTCATAAGAATGATTTGTACTCCAGGTAGACAGAACTGATTTATTCTGAGTATTTAGTTGATACTGTTGTATCAAATAAATTAATATATTAATTATTCTTAGTATTTTGGAATTACATTGTTATTAGAAAATTTTTAGACTGTATTATATCAAACACCTCTCAATTAACTTCCCTTGAGCTTCTAAAGTTTTCTTTTAAATATGATGTTAAAAAAGCTTGTTTTAGCAATTCATCTAGTTTTTCCATGCCCACTCTTTCAAGTCAGGAAGGAGATGGATATAATGAAAAGAACAGCCAAACATTTTAAAACAAAAACTATTTCCCACCAAACAAGGGCAGAGAAACACCATGACTTAAAAACTCCAACAAGCCAGAAAGTACAAACAAATTTCCCTGTAAATTACTTCCTTTGTTTCTCCAACAAAACCCAAATATTTTGTTAACGTCTCAGAATGAATCTTTTGTTCATTCAATTTAGTTCCTTCGTATTTCAGTCAGAGGTTTTAGAAAATTTTTAAACAGTGTAACGTTTACAGCAAGTGACAAATCACACCTGCTACAAAGCTTCACTGAACTAGAGATTGCAGTGGGGTGCCAAACAAGATTTATCAAGGTGGCAGGATGTTAGCAAAAGCTTAAACTTTCAGAAGAAAAATCCTTGTAACAGAAGATAAAAACTGCTGTAGAATTTGTCTCCGCTGCCTTTTATCTTTTTTTAATCAAAGAGTCACTGAGTGGCAAATTTAAACATCATTCCTGGTTTCTTATAAATTTAAACCCTACATTATTACTATTATAATAATCATCTGGTTTCCTTTGTGTAGTTCTGATTTAAAAGCTGGGCTATACCCATTCATTATGAACATCAACATTACTAATGAAAAGCACTGAATATTAACTATTTCCCAATAACAACTTCAACTAAGAAATAAAGCCAAAATATATCACTTTATTACACATAATATGACTTCTCACAAATGTGTAGTCTTTAGAAAGTGGATTATCTACCACTTGAAGGTTTCCACAAAAATTTACAAATACACACAGAGAAATCCATTTATTTACAAGCTATGTAATAGTAGAAAGGTAAAACATTCCATGTTTGTAAGAAAATGAGGGAAAATATTGTGAACTGACAAGCAAATATTAGTCCATGTGCTCAACTCCTACAAAACCATCTAGAGATTCTTTAACTGACCAGAAAGGCAGGAAACTTAGTTTAAAAGGCATTAACCTCAAGAAGTTAAAACTTAGACATCAGCCAGGCTTTAGAGATCTCAAAATACTTCAAAAACTTAAAATGCATGTTGAAACAACAACAAAAAAAAAACATAGATAAAGCAAATTTCTTCACTGATTAATAAATACAATAAATTACAAGTTTACAGTTTAAATTTATATATTAAATGGATATGCTTCACATGCTCTGCTTGAGCATCTCTGCTCAAATATACAGCTTCACCTCCATTTTATTTGCCTTTTTTTTGGTATAAAGCTTTATTAAAAATATTTCATGGTACTTAAAGGACATCTTGATTAAGGGACACCAAGCAGAGTTCATCTTCTGCCCACTGTTCCCAGTGAACAGAGAGGTTAATGGCTTATTAGCCAACCAGCCCAGTTTGAACACTGAAGCCTCACATATTATTGAGCAAAATGGGAAATCAATAGAAGCTTTAGCAAAGCAGATCTGCAAAAGCCTGAACAACAGACTCCACTAAAGCAACAAAGGCAGCACTGCAATACCATGTTTTCATCTTGCTTATATAGCTACAGCTAGAAAAGGGCAGGACAGAATTATTGCTAATGGAGTCAACGTTAATAAGCCATTCTTCCTGCTAGGAGGAGCACTAATGAAGCCTCATTCCCTCCCCAGACAAGCTCCTGAAGCGAAGCTCTCCAGCACACACTGAGCTCCTGCTGACCTCTCCTGACCTGGGGCACTCAAACTTGCTTTGCTCCTATGAGAGCACAGAGGTCTAAGAAGACACGAGCTCGCACTGAACCTTTCCCTGACATCTCCTCATACTGCTTCACGTGTCAAGCCATTCCTCTGTTCCTATGGAATTTGTAAAAACTGAGCACTTTGGAACAGTCTCAGCTGCAGGGGAATTGTCAGAAGTTTGCACTTTCTTTTCTTTCCCTTTTTTGAGGTGGGAATACGTGAAAGGATCCGTATTTGTGACATGGTATCCTAACTTCACTCCAAAAAAGCCCACAGATAATATCACTCTCTTTATAATAATTCCAAATACAAATGAGTTTTCTCAGGGGCAATTAGGCCTATTAGCAAAAAAGGCAGAGCTGACCTAGATACAGAAACCATACATTATTTCTCATTTAAAAGAAGCGGTGTTTGTAGCTTTGTATTTAGAGAATAGCACTTCTCCAGTTTTCTCCTTTACGGTTTACTTCGCAGTGATCAACATTTATCCTTTTTTTCATCTCCTCAGGAAAATTACATATTTTCCTTTAATTTAAAAAACATGTTCTTCATTATTTTGATAGAGTAAATTGCCAATTTTTCCTAGAGTAAATATTTCTGTAAAACAAAGTCTCATCCAGGATCTCTGGGACTCATTTTAGTGAATTCTGTCTGCATAGAGATGTGCAAAATTTTGTCCAAAATATGACAAATCAAAGGAAATGATAAACAAATGTGGACTCAAATTATCACAGTTTTGGTACTTAGGTTTCAAAAGCTATCCTCAATAATCTTTTTTGAATGGGGCTGACCTGTTTTCAGAATGGCCGACATCCAAAAATTCCAATCTGTCAATTTATGCCATTTCTGTAGAGGGCCAGAAGTAATTAAAAAAATGGAAAATTTGAGGCATTTCTTCAGGGTCTAATTGCAATTCACAAGCCTCTGATTTTTGATTCACACTGAGCATTTTCTTCAACAGATTTCAACACACTGCTATCAAAATAAGCTTACATGATTCAAACTACAACTACAACCACAGAGAGATTAATTTTATTAGTACTAAGCAGAAAATTGGGGAGGAAGGTGTAAAAAAAATGTAGAATGCTCAGCAATTTTTTAGTCACAAATGAGAACACAAGAAAGGACAGAATTAAATTAGTAGTTATTGGTAAATACTGATATTAAGTTTTTCCTCTTTTCTCTATTTTCCCTTTTCTGTTTCTATTTTGTAGTATTTGCTTCATGTAGTTACTTCACTTTGCATATAAATTCATAAGTTTATTCACAGAAGCTTTTTTTTGTATTGATTTGGTACAACTGCATAGTTCATATCTGTAATTATTAGACAAAACTTAGAAGTTTGTACATTCAACAAGAATGAGTTAAAACAAAATCTCCATGTTATATCTTAAAGAAATTAATGACTGTTCTAGAGAAGTAGTTTATTGACAAAGCAACCAGACCTACCTTGTATATTCTTCTTGGAGTTTGTTTGGGTCACCTACAAAAAACTTAACTCTGAAGTTCAGACTGTGAGGAGATCCTCCTATGGTCAAGAAAAGTTATTTCTAATTAATCAGGGCACCCTGGAAAAATAGCATAATAACAATAGATGAATTGATGAAATACATACATTACTCACTTTTTAATTGTTTCCTGATAGGTTTGTTTGGATCCAACCACCTCTGGAAAGAGACAAATTATAACACCATCTTCAGAGAAACAAAGTACAAATCACAGCCTTATACATCAAGAAACTAGAGCTTTTCTGTTACTTTTTACTTGGTCTTTTACCCAAAAAGCAGTGATTCTCCATAATAACTGGTACACACGTGTATGCCTCACTGGCATACATAGGCTTACTACTGATTCTGGAGACATCAACAACTGCTACTGCTCTTCTTTCCCCAAGATTAACCTATCTTGTCCAGATACCTGTTTCACAGCAGTAATTCTACTTCAAGTTGCTTCTATGATTGTCACAAGAGCCTGAAAGAGGTCAGAACCCAACTATGCCGTGTTTAACAACTGTCAGCTACTCTTTAAGAAGTACCTATGGTAGGGAAGAGCTATAAGCAGGCTCATTTACCCTACTCAGAAGTCAATTTGTTGAACTACTTCCAGTACTTCTGACTCTAGATTTTGTGTGTCTGGCACATCCAGGAAGTGATCCCACTGGCTCAAATTGTTGGCCTGAGTGTCATCACTGGCACATCACTAACTGGATCTTGGAAGCCAGAGACTCAGCACTCAGCCTCCTGGAATAAGGACTACAGAATAATTTTACTCAACAGTGCCAAATCTCAATCATTTCTACAGGAGAACACTGTTGTGTACAGGCAAAGCTCCATAAAAAAATCAGTGTGGCAAATTTCAGATAAAAGTATGGCTGCCTGGAAAGTTCTGCAAGTTGTTTAAACCACTGCCCATCAGCAACCCAGCAGTCTGTACACACCAACGTAGCCCAGGTAACTCCTAAGTATCTTTGGTATAAATACTGTTCAATGCCTTGTGCTGCCTTGCAAGGCAAGTCCACAAGCCTCAGGAAACTGTTACATGGGCACAGTTCCTATGGAGTGACAGACACGTAATCCAGTACAGCATACAACTCCTTCACACCTATCACAGGGCTTTTTCTTTTTTTCAGGTGAGGGAGGAGGAAGCAAACACACAGGTACCTGAGCTACCTGATGCACACTGTGGATCTGAAGTTAGTCCTGTGTCATTTTGTTCATGAGGAATAACAAATTATGATAACTAGATCCACATTCTGTATCCTTGTAGTAGTTAACTCAAGAGAACGTAAAGAGACAGTTTGATACAGCCTCAAAAGCATGGTTATCTAACAAAAGAGCCTTGTACAGGACCAATTAACTTTTATGACTAAATGTAAAAGCTTAAAGAACACTCTAGTCAGGGTGTCATATATATGACCTTTTATACAAGAATCTTTAAAAACATGTTGAAAGATACTTGATTTCTACTTTGATAGTAATATTATAAAAAACCACAAACGTTCTGCAATTCATGAGATCCATGTTTAAACACAATGCTAGAGGTTTCATACTCAATTAGAAAAAAATCCCCTTTTCCTCATCATCTTTATCTGCTGCTGCATTAACTATATCTTAGCAATATTCTGCTGTGTTATTTCACAAGTAACTAGAATATTTGTTAACCCAATATGGTTTCCTTGTCAGAATGAACCAAGAGTAAAAGTAAACGTGTATCAAAACCTGAAATTAGTCAAACCCATCAATTCTCCAAGCTTGCATGACTACTATTGGTAATATTTGTTTTTAGCTCTGACACATTGTTTTCATGGCAGCTAGATATGTGCTGAAGAGGCAAAATGGTAAGAAACAACAACAACAAATCTTTAAAGTGTGTGCTTGTATCAAATAAATTCTAAAAATAAAGTCATTCTTTCCAACTAACCCTTAATCAGATCCTTGTATTACAGTGTTGTGTTCATCTGCTCCCAGACAGATAGACTAAAAGAAAGAGAGCTTAGAGGTCAACCTTTTGGAAAGCCAGATAAATTTCTGAATGTTGAGTGAAATATTGAGCAATGTTCAATAAAATACTTCTTAAATAAAGCTGAAAAATATTTCAACATTTTCTTCTGCTTGCCTATGTTTCTTCAGCCTGAAAAAAAATTACAGAGGCAGTCCACCAATGTCTTAACAGAACTGTCAACAAGGGAATGTAGCTGACTTTGATGCAGAAGTTGGGAGGTAAGCTTTGACCCCATCACTGTGCTACACATCTAATAATAATTAGGTAAAGAACAGTCTTATAAGGAATAATTAGGTAAAGAACAGTCTTATATTGCATTTTTTAAAACAAGCATTGACCATTTGATACTTAAAAAAGAAAATATCCAAGAAGTGTTCTTTAGGCAATCAAGATCCCAAAAGGACCACTGTAACTAGTGCAGTGAATGTTCCATTTGCATCTCTTGGTTTCAACTTGTGATTTACAAAGTCTCAGTTGTGTAGAATTTCCTTTCAATTAAGCCCATGAAGTACCGTAAATATGCAGTTCCAAGGGAGTCACTTCTTTGTTAAGGTGATGAGATGACTGCCTTTGTCAGATACTGGACTGTACAAAGACTGTACTATTGATATCACCAGATATCTGGGCTAGAAACAGAAACTCCATACATGACAATCTAAAACCCCCTCATTTTTCCGTAAGTCCTAGTGACAAAAACAACCACAAAACAAATTTAAAACATATTTACTATTTTTGACAACGATAATGCAATCTAATAAACAGATACAATAAAACAAGCAAAATCCTTTTAAGATATTACTTCATAAGCACAGAACTCAGTATTTTACTCCAAACCTGTGACTATTTACATGTAATTTTATCATAACTAAAGATGATACAGACCCTCACAAATGACAGTTGGGGAAGGTGGCACAATCTTGCAATGGTTTCTATTTACCTCTCTTTAAACAACACCAAGTGCAGGGACGAACATGATGGTGAGTTTTAAAACTGTACTTATAAAACAGAGTCAACTTACAGGGTTATCAGTAGATTCATCAGCCAACTGTAAACCAAAGTAATCTCTCTCTGTCAAATCGAGATGCTTGAAGACTACGTCCAACAGAACTTGGCCTTGATGATGTTTCTGCAGAGAACAAATACAGACCTTTTCTTTAATCAGTAAATATATATAACTAGACACATAGATTACAGGCAGGTAGAGCACATATAAATTCTTTCAGATGAGCTCTAGCAGCACTATTTTAAATATCACAAAGTGTATCCCAGCAGCACTATTTTTAAACTAGCTTCATCTCTTTTTGAAACATATGTAAGGAAATCATTTTTCTTCTCAGTCATTTTCTGACAGTAAGAACTTCTCACTTCTCAGCTAGCTACATGATTATTTCTGAAAGCCTTTCATTAGCCAAATCTGATATTTAAAAGGAGCACAGAAAAGGAAGAAAAAAGTTCAGGAATTAACACAGAACTCGGTGCAAACAAGAATCTTGTTTGGGTCACTGAATCAAAATATACAAATTATCCTTCCTTATCTGAAGATCTATCCTGACTTTAAATGAACCAGCATATTGAAAATGTTTCCAAAGTTTAATGGCAGAGACAGCTGAAACAGCCAAATATCTAACCAACAAGTGTTATTTACATACATTCTAAGATAGCACTTCACTCTAAATGAATTAACTCAAAGTAATTGAGTAACAGCAACACTTCCCTTCAGAGTCAAGTGAACAAACTTGATTTCTACTACAGGGACAAATGTTACCCACAAACTGATATAAAAAGAATCTGTAGTTGCTAGTACTTCGCAATTTTTTGCCTAACCTGAAAATACTGCCAACATAGTAATTGAAACTCTGAGGGTGTCATTATGACAGGACTCAATAAATACATTTGGTGAAATCTGAAGGGAGTTTCCCAAAGAAGTTAGAAGTGTCATAGCATCTTGAAATACAAAAGACAAGCAAAATTCTTCAAGAACTGTCAAACAAGAAGAAATATGAAAGAGATGATTGAGACATTTTTCACCCAGATTTTCTACTTTTCTGTCACCAAGCAGAGAAGCTTCTAATAATCTTCTAGGTGCCAAGTATTATTGCAGCTACAGCAGATTTGATACATCTTGCCTTGTTTACTGTGGGCAATAAGATATTTTAGGGTTTAAACCACCCCGTCTGCTGTTTTTCTCCCAAAGGACCCTGTTTCACACAGAGATTACATAACAGTTCACCTTTACAGCTGTTAAAATCCAAGTATGTAACTAAAAGATGAAGATACGGTTGTAAGAATTTCATTAATATCCATACACGAGAAAAATCTACAAATCTACCTTCAGACATCTGCTAATATCTAAGAGTATCCTATTAAAACTAACTTTTTTGCTCAGATTAAATTACACTGAACTTGAATAAACTGTCAGAGGCAGTTCTTTCAGCCTAAAAACTCCAAGAAGCATGGTAATTTATTTCATAATAATAAAAAAAGAAGAGAATAGTTATCCACAAATTATACTTGAAATAATTCCAGGAGGACAATCATACCCATAACTCTGCAAATGTCTTTGAATTGAAATTATGTAAGGGATATATTTCAGGTCCCACACAAATTTGGCTAAATTGAAGTGACCGAAGAATTCCTGTATTTACTTCGAAAAAGACCTTATTTTTTTTAATGATGCAGAGAAAATTTCTTATGAAATGTAGGAGGACTGTTGTTAAAAAGTCCACCACTGAAAAATTTGCTTTACAAATTTCTAAAAACAAGCAAAGAAAAAACCAGATGTTAACACAATAAATATACAACAGCATAAATGCATAAGGCATTTTTTAATATACAATCCAAATATAGTCACTTTTATTTTTACTAAAATAGGACTGTTATATTTTGAACTAAATCAATAATCAGTACAGTTTTTACAGTAAATAAAGCTAATTTTAAAATTGCATAGCAACACTAATTGCCTTTTGGCATTTTTCCCACGTAGATTTAAATAAGAACACAAACTAAGAACTTATAACAGTAACTAACTACCAGAAAATGGGAGATGCCTGGAACCTAAGTTTAGACCTGCAATTACCACAGCTGATATGTTACTTCCTCTAACAACATGCAGATACCATCTCTGTAGCTTTCTTCCAATCCAATCCTGCCAATGTATACTATTTCTTAAATACTGAATAGCTGTTTCCAAATGAAAAAGCTTGGAATTTGTTGGTAAGTTTGAATTAAGAAATACAGAACATCATTCCAAGGCCACAAAGAAGATGTTTTTCCTGCAATTAAGCAGCAACTTTGGTAAGAGAAGACAGGTTTCAACATGAAGCATTTGTTTGGATCACAATGTTTTACTTTTTATGTGCAAAATAAAGATAAGCATCTAGCAAAACCAGACCTTAGCTTAACCCGTCTCTGATATTTATGTAATGATGTTGCAGCTTGCCAAAGCAGGTGAAGGTCACAATTCTGCTTGTTGAGAAAGATCCAAAATATTTGTAATACTATCATGACATTGAGTAGCTGTTCAAAATTATGAAAAGTATGATAACAAGTTTAAATATCTGATTTTTTTAATAAAAAAGCAAGCCAAATAAGTGTAGATGAGCATAGAAGGAAACTTGCTTTGTTGCTACAGACACACGTTAAAATATATGTTAAACATTATTTCCTCATAAAACAAGAAATAATGAAAACGTATGAAAAATGGGAACTATCTAAAACAAAACCGCAGGAGTTAGACATAAGAAGGTCCAATTTTTTTCTCTGAATTGAAGAATGAGAGGGTTATGTGTACATACTAGTCATTGCTGGAGGCAGAATGTCACACAAATTCTGGCCTTTTAGGCAAATTTGACATAAACACTAGACATCAATATGTTTACTGCATTTGATGAACTATTTATCATCTAATACCACTAGATATATACAGATTCATTTTTAATTGCAGAATGATTGTCACTTTTTCACAAACACCATGTGTGAAAATTTAGGCAGACGGCTGTAATTACCCAGGTTTGATGCCTGCTCACCAACTACCACCCTCTCCTCAGTCTGCATTACTGACATGCTGGTTTTGCTGCTGCCAACAGAACTGGCTGCACACACAGCAAACACCACGAGACTGCTGCCATGTCAGCCCAAAAAAATTTGGACTTCTGATGACAGAGGAAGGGGATGACAGGTTCTGGGCTTTCCTGGAGCAGGTCACAGCTCTGCTGCTCACACGTTTGAGGGAGGCTGTGCTGCTCCTTCACCACTGACAACACAGAAACCCTTCCCCTTGCAGCTCACCACAGTGCCTGGGCTGCTGATCCAGGAGCTGCATTCCCTAACAGTGCACAACTGTCCCTGTTCCTAATACACCTGACGCTATATATATTTTATTTTATTTTTTTTTTTTTGTCAAAGAAAAAAGGGCAAGTATCTAAGTAATGCTGAAGATTAAATTACTAAAAAATTTAACTCCTAAAATTACAGGGGGGTGTTTTTTTTTATTTTGGTGGGTTATTTTTGTGGTTTGCTTTTTTTTTGTTTGTTTGTTTGTTTGTTTTTTGGTTGGTTTGGGTTTTTTTGGTTTTTTGGGGTTTTTTTGGTTGGTTGGTTGGTCTGTTCCTTTCTTATTGGGTTTGAGTTATTTTACAGGTTTTTAGATTTTTACTTCCATTAGACTGCAAATTCATTAAGTTTAAAGAGAGTTCTGAGGCTACAAATTGAAACATTTGTCCATGACCATTGACCTTGCTCACAAAACAACCCACCTCGCGTATCTTGACTTAGTTTTTCCTCAAGTTCAGTATTATCCCCACATCTATCTATTGGCTTTTAGGGAACAGAAGTAAGCCAGCCTGCACAGAAAATTCATAATTTTAGGTATTCAAACAAGTAATTAAAACTAATTAAAGTCATTTGATCTTGAAGAAACAGTTTTACAGTAATGCAAATCACCCTGATCATGTCGTTAACTCACATCAGCCTCCTTTCTTCCAGCTACATGTTCTACTGAAGTCTGCTTTTGAGGATTGAAGGAGGATTTCTTCATTTGGTAAGCAGAGCATTTTAGAGAAAGGGTTTGTACTGCTCAAATACATGCATAGGTTAATTCCAACTGATTCTTCTGCCTGGAACCAATGCAGCCTTTCTCTGGCTCCAATCCACAGGGATTATCTGGTTTGATTTGTTACGCTCTCTACAAGATAAGGCTTAGCACAGAGGTGCCTTTTTGCAGATCAATGGAAAGGGCTGGTTGAAATGTGAACTTAGAACATCACATAAACTATCAAGAGACACTGTCTGTGATCAGCACTTTGCTGTTGGAGAAGAAATAGCATTTGAGTACATTTTTATTAACACACCACTGCATCCTCCAGATGATTAATTTTTACAATCATTAGCATACAGAATACCTATAGCAATCACCAGGAGGAAAAAAAAAGGTGCTAATTTATTTGATGTTATCTTTGTTCTTCCTATTTCGAAAACAAGTCCATAAATATTTATGGCTTAGTATAGTGTCAACCACAATAAAGTAAAACAAAGCTATAAAACCTGAGAACCTGTAGAGCATGTAGGTTACATTTGCTATGAATGAATACTTTATTACTCCCTATTTGTGAAAAAACAGATTGAGGCTAAGACATGAGATCAAGATGTTCAGCACCAAGGAACTTTTTATTCCCAAGACTCAGTTTTAATAGACAAACTTGCAGGCTGATCTGTATAAGCAGTAAAGCATGATCCATGCAACTAAAATATTTAGTACACTAGGGAGGTGGTAAGAACATATTACATAACATTTTCTTGGAAGAGACAGAACAGACATTTGAGGCTTTATAGCTGCTTTTCTGAGAGGCACCAGTATCCTCTAGAAACATATAGATTTTGATCACCTAGATCGAAAAGAAGCACATCTCCCATAGCTACTGGCCTACTACTCCTTATTTTTCCCACTTCTTATTTTCTTCATAAGAAAAAACCACAAGACAGATACTTGAATGAAAAACTCATGCACCTGAAAGCAAAGATGACAACATTTACAATTTCTTATGCACTTCTAATGCTTTATAACCAGCTACATTTTGCTTCTTGGCAGGCAGTATAGACTGGGAAACTGATAGCAAGGAGTTAACTGATAGAGAAAAGGGGAAAGAATATAGAAAAAAATTATCCCAGAAGGGAAAGGAGGCTTGATGTTAATAAATTAAAGTCTTTAAAAATCTGTCCCTCATCTCCATCATCCAAAATTCCCACACTTTACTACTCAGAAGAAAAATTAAGTATTTTTTGAATGAACTACAAAAATGCCTCAAGAGAATATCCTAAACCCTTCCATCTTGACTGACATAGCTAAAACAAATAACCACCAAATCTGCCTCTGAACCTTAAGCCTCTGGACATTGGATCCTTTCAAGTTTTGGCCAGATAACAGATTTCACTTCTGATCAGCAGCTGCAGGCTCTAACCACTGATTACAGAACAGAAAAAAGCAATCCCTCTCACAAATCTGCCCTGAAACATTCAAATATATCAATATCCTTGCTGAACACTGCATATCAGAATTCAATATAATTACTGAGTGTTAGAACTTTTTCAAATGGTCTGAATTAGATTTGTCCACATAGATTTGACAATTGCTTCACTTTCTCCCTCACTTCCCATCTGAAGTCTCACAGCCTTATATGATATTCCTACACTGCATTTGCTGAAGTTCAATTTCCTTCTGAAAAAATTTAGTTATTATGCCACCTGTTAACTTTCACCATTTCTGCATCTACGTCATCAATTCTATAGCTTTTAAAGTAAAAGCAGAGTTCTACTTCCACAGGAAAATCTACAGCTTCTTTCCTCTGGAATTCTGGTTGTTCTCACACAGAGATGACTTTAAATGCTTTAATAGTTTCTTGTGAGGTCCTTGCCTATTCTTCATGGGGTTTTTTTTTCCCTCAGGAAGCTGAAAGAAAGGGTTGCACTTGTGTAACATATACACAAGACCATGTACATTTTCATTAGAAAATAAAATGAATAACCTATTTTAAATTCCAGGTTCATGTTTAAAGATGTTGATTTTTTCCCATTAACAGTTCTCAGTATTAAGCAACCAGCTTTCCATTTTCCCTCCTGTCATTCTTAATAGTGTAGTTGAAGATGGTGAGCTTAAGTGAGGAAAATCACAGAACAAGAATATTACCTGAGAAAAGCAAAGAGCAGGGAGATACTCTAAGATGGCAGCTGTGACCAAGAATAACCATACAGGTGATTAAACACAGTCAGCTACACAGCTATGCAAGGAGCTCCCACTCCACCTCACTTGTGCTCAAAGTACAAAAACCAGAATGCGGCAGAACAAAAGCTTCATTCAACTCAATAGCAAAACTGTCCTCCATTTCCACTGGACAACTTTAATCCATGAAGAGAATTACTAGAAATAAATTATGCTTTGTACATTGGATTTTGAAATGAAGATGTTAGCACCACAGAGGATGCCAGAATGACTAAGTTCCCAATAACACTGTGCACGTGTACAAGCATGCCTGCCTGAACACAACTTCCCCTTTTATTCTCTAATTAACCCTGTATGTAAGGCAAACTCCAGCCAGACAAATGCAGCAAAGGAAAGCAAGCTGGTGATATTGATCTGCAATAAGCCAGATACTGATTTGCAATAAGGCCATTACTTACATTAACTCTGAAAGCTTGTACAGTGTTATCCAGGAGAAGAATGTTGCAGACCACCTCAGTATGCTGCCTGTCTCGTGCAAGCTCAGATGCTCGTACATTGTAGGTTCTGCCAGCAGGCAATCGGAAACGTGCGGTCATTACTGTCCACACAGGGTCTGCAGGAAAAACAAACACTACATTTAAAGAGAGACAAAAAATGCAAACACAAGACTGTCTCACTTCAAAGAAAGGTGAAAACACAGCAAGTCCATTATTTAAAAACTCCATTACAGACAAAAGAAAAATGAATACTAAATTCACAGTAGCCAGTAACAAGGCAATATCTTGCATGTTAAAACACAACCTTATACCAAAATACTTGGTCCTTTACTTTCTGCCAATTGTCCACACCCTCCCTATTTTAAGATTGTTTTGTGGGTTTGCTGTTTTCTCGTTAGTTTTTTTGGTTTGTTTTTAAAGATTCACAACATTTTCAATTCAAGAGGCATTGTAATTGCTGGACATCATGGCTACCAGCTTCCTGATATTAGATGCAATTAAGTAACTAATTTCAGTGCAAAACAGTAAAAAAAAATTATTACATAAAAAGCTTCATAGAGAAAAAAGAAAACAGCAAACACACAAGACCTTGATGCATTATTCTGCAGGAAGACCTGTACATTCACTGTAAAATCATAAAACATGAAAATGCACAGTGGTAACAAAAACATTAGCATTGTTTATTTCCCCCGTTTTTTTAATTACAACATGAATAATTTAATGTTTGTCAAACTACTGAATCTTCTATGTCAATTTGATTGGATTTACACACTTAGTTTGGGAGCACAAACAATTCTCACCCTCTCAGTAAGCAACCATGACCATCACAAGTCTACGCCCTAAGCTGAGAGTCGATAAATAATATGCAAGAATTGATTTTCACTCTTGAGATCTAAGATCTGATGATTATCATCCAGCCCCAGTCCAGCAAAGTCCTCATGTGCCCCCCTGAAGCTATCAGCTCTATCCAATGATACCAGCTACTTTCTCAAGTGCCTCACAGGATCAGGGCCTGTGATTCACTTAATTACACACTCAGCAAACTATTTCTACATCCTTTGACAAGGGCGTAAGCAAACAAAGTTTCATAACTAAAGTACAGCATATATTGAGACATAAAATTAAAATACCCTAAGAGTAGCAAAAGAACACAGGTATATTCAAAACCAAATAGGAAATGACTGATTTTCCTTATCTTGTATAAGATTATGAAGCCCTCAAACACATCTACACATCAGTTTCACATTTGAGGAGGGGGAAGGCAGCATATGATGATTAAAAAAAGAGGAGAATTTAGCAGACGACAAACATCTCAGCAGTGATTAGAGAGCTTGCATGGATCATAAGAGGTGCCTGTGCTCCAATACACATAAAGGAAGAGGGAGGGGTAGGAAATTAAAGATCAATCCCTCCTAAATAGCTGGTAACTTAGATACATGGGCTCTCATGGGGAAATGGAAGACCAAGAACCAAGCTGTGACTTTGCGGCTCAATCATCTTTCCACTGCCAGCAGACAACCTCCTGAGCAACTGCCCTAAAAATCCCTGAGCTACTTTGCTTTTCTAGATCATGTCTTTAGCTCCTTGAGTATGACCACACACCTGAGACATCAAAAAATCTGCTTGATGATCATTTATCCTTGCAAAATGATTCAGTTTTGACTTACCCAGCATTTTCAGATTAACAAGTAGTTGCTTCCTCACCTGACAGCTTTTTTATTTTGGCTAGTCAGTCACTGGCTTCAGAACTGAAATGCTTTATTCATGTAGAACTACAGCAAGTTTATTTTTATTTTGCTAAACCAACATGACAAACTGAATGATACAGACACCAGATAAAGCTACCAGCTGCTAAATTAATGACTGTCTTAATGACAAATTTATGAAAAATTGTGTCACAAACATTAAAACTCTTAAGTAAAGCCTATAAACAAAATCCATCTGACAACTCCTCATGGAGAGGCTGCTTCTGCTATACCTTCTACTGATGTCAAAATTAAAAAGCAGGAGAAAACCTTTAAACACTGAAGAGGAATTGAACCTCCATACCAGTGACCTGGGCCAACCACGTAACATTTCAGTGTTTTGCCACATAGACACAATCTAAAAGCCTTACTAGTCATAATGGCATAAAGGTTGGCACTATCAGTGGAGATACACAACTGATAACCAAAGCCAAACTTTTAGGATGGTATTTGCTGCTGAGCTGAAACTCAAGAGGTTTCAGAAAAGCACACAATTTGATTAAAACCAGTTTCTTCATACCACAGAAACAACCCCTTGACAGGTGTATCATACAAGGATTTGAAAAAGTAACAAACTGACCAAGAAACAGTGAGTGTAATCTTCATCACATACACAATCACTAGTGCACAAACAACTGTTCAGCTTTCAAATAAGTATTGCAGTCCTCACAAATCTATTTGGGTAGTGAGCTAGGAGAATCTAACTCAACAATAGAGTTTTGCAGCAGAGGGGAAAAAAAAAAAGACTTGTTAAGAGCTAGAAACCATCATCTTTTAAGAGAAGAAAAAGGTAAATCTCACTTTTTCTCCTGTTCTTTCCTCTATTTTTGTCTTATTTGCTGATCAAGACAAAACCAGCAATACTTTTCCTTTGTCAACACTGACTTAAACTAGACAAAAAACTAGGTTTCAGACACAGTAAAAAATCTGTAAGAGTGAGCAAGGAGACAATCATCCCTTAGTGACCCTCAAAATCCTTTAACACCATGAAACCATTCACTTTGTCCCTTCAACAGACCCAACCTGCAGATCTATCAAAGTTCTTGCTGTAACACGTACCATCTTTGCTCCAGCCAACCAAAAACACTGCATAGTTACAGACAAGAACTGAATTTCATAAATGAAATGATCAAATTCAAGAAAGAAGGCACTGTATATGAGTTTGTTATGGAAACAGGAGCAGTTGTATAGGGCCAGAACAACAGTTTCATGTTCTTTGCAGGCTGGAAGGGCAACACCTTCTCCACTCTCTTTAAGGAAGAAACAAACAAAAATAGGACACACACACTTTTCATGCTGTTCCCCAGTCTGGAGTTTAGCATCTTTCTGGTGTGAAGCCCATAGTCCCACCATGCTGGACATCAGTCATTCACTAATGTTTTCTTCATGGACTTAAAAAACTGCTTTCTACTTTCAGATTATGCAATGAAAGATTATATTCCATGTCCCACCATAAAATACACAGTAGTTGGAACCACCATCTCATAGCAGACAAGTTTCTTGCATGAAACTAAGAGATTTTTGCAACTACAGAACACAGTTTTACAAGTATGACTAAAATCCTGAAATGTATCTACAAAATGGAAATAAAACAGCCATGAAAGTAATAGAGAGGAAGGTGACAAAAGACTGACTGTCTTCTGCAACCCACATTCAAAATTCCTCTTTCCATATATGTCGGCAAAGAAACTATGGAAGTATGTAGGGAATATGTTAAAACACCTTCACCATCACATGCACTTTCAAAAATACTCCCCCTCCTAAGATCTGCCAGGGTTATTACACGGAACTGCTTTGTGGCCAAGCGTGTGCACATAACCCATATTTAAACCTCTATCAGTACATGTGCACTTAACAAAAAGGATGCAGTTGTTAAGCACAGATAGACCCTCCAATTACTGGTTTTGCTTACACTTGTTTTACAACATAATTGGCCCCAAACTGTACCCGTATCATCTTTACTACTTCTTTCTTTCAGAAATACATGCACCAATAATAGAGACAGATAAGTCTCCCAAACACATATTGCCATTCTTGCTATAATTTTGAAAAATATTGGAAAATAGTGAGATGGCTAGTTATTTCCTATAAGATTACAAATTACAGCTGATTTCTTAACAAATATTGATATATAAAATGAGAAAATCTGACAGAAATTCAGCTACACTCATTGCATACTTCTGCAATAAAAATATTATAGCTAATGTTAGTATGGAACAGAGGACTGCTTTAAGCTCCAACGTAAAATCTGCATCCCTAAAAGAAATAGGAATAAAAACAAAGGCTGAAACTAAACCAAAAAACCAGTTTGAAAACAACTGTCTTAAACAGCAGGTTAACTTAAGGTACTACTGTGTGTGCATATCCATGTCACGGGCAGTGCCATAGCCACTTAACATTAAAATATTTTTATACATGCAAGTGGATTATTTAAACTGGACTTAATCTTCACATATAATTAAGGTTTTTTGCTTATAATTTTTCAGTGTCTCCTGCTAATCATGTAATACTTAGGTATGTGAGTTAACAATCTAAAGGACATGCTGCAACAGCAACTGGAGAAGGACAGAACTCTTTACTGCAAAGTAACTCCACTTACCTCTCAGGTCTGTGGAGGGAGTAAGTTGTACATTTCCTGCCTGAGCTCAGGTTTCAAGTGGTGAAGCAATTCCAGGGAGTGTTCCCTATCAAAGGGCAGAACATTCCTGCAATACTGGCTTGGTCAGGGCACTAAAGAGCATACAGGAGCTTCACTAGTGAATTTTCGGCATCCTTTATTCTTTTATGTAAATGTATACAGTATAGCGACAATTTGCTTAGGCTTACAATAAACTAACTGATTTTAAGCAGCTTAATAAATAAGCAGTTGGTTAAGCAGGTAATTAACTGAAATTTAATTTATCCAAGTGTGCAGCCAATTTGCTGACTTGATGCAAACTTTCTTTAGGAGAACTCTTGATGTAATGTACAGAAAAACAAGCGCCTTAACACATTACTGTATGCATGCAAGGACATGAGAAATTTCATTTTTCATGGCTCATCTAAAGCAGCTAAAGAAGCTCACGCATTGCCAGATTTCCATTTGTTTAGAAGCTTGTATTTTAGCAACCCAGAAGGCATGGATTTGCACTGCAGCCCACCTGCTCATTTGGGTCCAACACAGTACATGAATTTCCTACAAGAAGTAGAAAAGTAGGTCACAGACTCACAGAAGACCCAAGTCCTCATAACATGATGCAGCGTGAATATATTAAGTAAAATGCAGACCCCATTGTTACTAAAATTATCCAGACAACTTAATTATATATATAAAACAACAAAAAACCACCCTTTTTTAAAAGTACAAAGACAATTTGAAGGTTTAAACACAATAATATTGCAATTCAGACAAACAGTGAGGTACAACTAGAGTTCATCTTCATAGAGGTTTATTTGAAAATACATTAGTGACACTACATTAAATGTAAATTAAACTAGTTTGAAAATGCTAAACATTATCTGGTCATGCACTTTTCTGTGGGAATTCCACATTAAGTCTAAAGAAAAGGTTCAAGTTTTTTATCTTTCAAAAATTTGTTCTGAAAGCTTTCAGCAATTCTGATGCAGTACACAGCTTCAGGACATTGCTTATAAATAAAAGCAGAGCAGAAATGCATTTTCATTTAAGTGAATCGACCCATGCACTACAACCCTGAAACTGTTCCAATGAGAGTTGGACTCAATGATCCTTGTGCGTCCCTCCCAACTCAGGATATTCTATGATCTGTGATTCCTTCATGCTGATCAAATAATGGAAAGTATCTATCATTCATTAAAGTTGATGTGTAAACACTGACTTGTTTCACTTTGCAGTCACCAGGTGCAAGGCTTCCAGCAAGACTTCTAGCCAGGCAACAGCATCATTAATGATTCCAGGCTCTACCAAACCCTTTTGTTTTACTTCTAACTTTATTTAATATCAGTTATATATAAATTGGTCACATTCATTAAGGAAGATAGTATACCCCTGAGAAGTTATCATATAGCCACTTACTAAACTTTTCCTAAAACTTGACTGAAGCAGAAGGATATCACATCTTTACTGTTGACTAACTGGGTCAGTTACTGTGACCGTACAATGTAACTACAGCCACTGGTTCTTCAGGGCTACTACGTTCCCAGACAGTCCTGGAAAGAGAGCACTGTATAGATAAAAGGGGATACTGGCTTTGGAAGGTGGGAAGCTGAAGTTCCCTAAACCTCTACAACTTATCTCCACTGGTGGGTAACCAGACTGTGCTCTCTTTAGCCGGGTACCTGCATGGGGCTGGCAGCTCTCAGACTCCAAACTCTCCTGCTCCTGGCTCAGGGATGCTTGTATCCTTCCTTACAGCCTGGCCCTGAGCAGTCTCCACCCTTCCTGTGTGAAAACAGAACACAAGTTTAGCTGATCTGCAGCTGCTTCTATACATTCCTCCAAGATCTCTACTATCTGCAGACACTCAGCTGCTTGAGCAAATCCCTCACGGATGCCAGAAGTATAGAACAGTAAAGGGAAATCCTATTTCACTTCTGAAAGCCACAAAGAGAAACACACTCATGTTCTCAAAACATCCATTATCTCACCTGCATTCCAATGAATAAGCTACTCTTACATCCTCCTTGTCCACATCCTCAGTCATAGGAAGAGCCAAATCTAACATAAAACCCATTTGTTCTTAATGTATTACATTTTCTGAAACAGTTTCTCTACAGTTTCTGAAAATTTTGGGCCCAAAGTTCAACAGCTGAGAGAAAAGAAGTTGAATTTAGCCCCTCTCCTCCACTGTCAGCTTCTCCTTTACATGAATCAGTAGCAGAGAACTCATTCAATATTCTAGCCTCTTACTCAGATAAATTTCTAAGATTGTTAATGCATCTCATGAACACAAAGATTTCATGGGGTTGGTTGTGGATTTCAGTGTAGTCTTGATGCCTAAATTAATAAGCATTCTCAGTTAAAAAATTACTTGAGGATTTTTTTAAACTAAGATCTCCTTAAATAATGCCTTTTTATCTGCTTCTCTGAAAAGAGGCTTCAAATTTGAACAACTGCTCTGTGATATCAAGCAAGATTTTCACTGTTATAATCACATAATTACTGATAGAGACAAAGGTTAAAGATACAACACCTTGCTCTGTCACTCCCAGACTGTCATACTTTCTAACATAAAAATAATAATTAATGAGTGTTCAGTCACTCTGCATAGGATCTGTTAGAGACAGCTGGAGGCTGTACAGCCGAACACAGCAAACTAGTGACATACTACTGTAGCATGCTAGTCTTTTCTCTGAAAAATAAACTATTTGGGCAATTTGACAATTCCCTCCCTTGCTCCTCCCTGCCCCCAAGAAGAAGGGCACAGCTAATGGAGAAGCCAATTATAAATGACACTTCTATCTAATTAAATGTCAATACTCATTATGCTTGAACTGCATGCACCACATTCACAAAAAACTTCTCAAATTCAACTGATCCCTCTCTCTGTTTTGAGTATGAACTAGGACAGTACAGGAAGGCTGGTATTTACTTTGCTTCACTCCCATATGCAACATTTCAGGAAACACATAACAGCAAGATAAATTTCATTAGTTTGAGATTACAACACCTACTGGCAGTTTAGGAGCAATATTAATAAAAAAATGGTTCTTAGAAACCATGCCATCAACACTGACAATTATTTTGAACCTAAACCCTTTTTGTCCTCAGTCATGTTTCAATGCAGACAATAACCTTTCCATCTTCGCTATCCAGGACTCTAGATGAGATAACAGCCTGAGAAGATATTAAAATTTCTTCAGCAAGGAAAAAAGAAGTCAGAAAATAAAAAAGGCAAATAGACTGATAAATTCCAAACAGCTCAATATGGTTCATTTTACACTCATTTTTAAGCTTCAAATTTAGTCTTAGTGAACACCTGTCCAAACCACATTACAGTTCCAGAGTGTCAGAGAGACTGAAGAAACTCAACCAATACACTAAAAATCTGCAGCCAAGAAGAGTTAGAATTAGACCCTTCCCCTCTCTCCCCTACCTCATCAGGGCCCCCATTTCCCTTTTCACTGCATCAGTCTTACAGGCCAGAGTGTGAACAAATGCAAAGACAACAGAAACCCTCCTTCCAGCTATTCCTGCCAGCTCATGGCTCAGTACCCACTGAGCTGATGATAACAATACTGCAGAGGAGACAGGACCTTTCCATCACTTGCACATGATGCAAGAAAAACGTCCAGAGTGCATGTGCCTTCCAGCAAAGCTTCACAGTGAGCAAGTGTGGTTATTCACAAGCAACACAAACCCAATTGTCCTGCAGGTGACACACTGAAGCCACAATCAGAGTGGAAACACCATATGAATTTGTGTAGCTGTTTTGTTTCTGGCCTGGAGACTTTTCATTTCTAGGTGGTACTCAGGGGTTAGGGAAGTTTTATGGAACAAGTCACACAGACATTTGAACAAGATGTGTGAGGAACCTCACATGATGTTTCAGAGATTACTTTGAGCAAAACTGTAGAAAATTTCTCAGTAATATGCAATACACCCAATATACCTTAAGGACCAGAAAAAACAGCACACCATCCCTCTGTTCAGCAATGGACTACAGTTGATCTTCAGGAACCACCTGATCACAGTGTGACTGGCTTTACAGAAGGGTTAAGGGAAGCCACACCTTGGTGTGAAGAAACAGAGAGAAGGCAGCTGAGGCTAGAAATGTCTTTAAATAACAACATTGGTATCACAGCCTGTTACATGAAAACACAAGCTGATGGCAAGCACCAGCTAGAGCAGTGCCAGCCTGTGAGGCAGCAAGGCCACAGAGAGGGAAGAGGCCCCAGGGGCACAGCTGTGGCCACGGTCCCACTGCAGCAGGGGCAGGCAGCAAACACGCACAGGCACCGCAGCAGCAGCAGCAGCCCACACTCTGCAACGAGCCACTTAAGGATGGAAATGGCAAAGCTAGCAGGGAAAAAAAATTAAATCAAACTTTATTTTTAAAAACGCCAACCAATCCCTGTGGAAGGGCAGATAGCTGAAGCAGTCAGTAAAGGATATGTCTGCCAGGAAAAACAAGAACAGGAAGAGGAACACTGTTTAAATATCACTAAATGGTGACTTCAACTATCCTCCTATATTTAAAAAATATTATAAATTAAGCAAATATGCAAATGCATTTATAAGAAATAAAACCTCCTTGTTTCCTGGTGTGCGGCTGTCAGTTCATGACATTTGGAGGTGTTTATGATGTGTAAAGATTACTAGCAATAAATAGAAAAGTTTTCCAAGTGAGTTCCATCTCCATTATTTTAAACTCGATTCTATCCATAACTTGCCCTTGTTTGAAAATAGCATTAAAAATGGTAATCCATGACCTTCACAGAGATGATTACTACATCTATCTCTTCCCATTCCTGGAGCTGGATCTCTTATTCTTGCTTTTATGACTCAATGCTATAATAAGATGTAACAAATGAAGACTATAACGAAACATTACTAAAATATCTTGATAGAGACTTCTCAAAATAAATCTGCAGTACTTTTTAAAATGTGTTTTTCAACTAGGTTAAATAGATTTAAATAAATCTTTCATTAAAGGGAAATCTGGCTCTGATACAACTGTAAGATCAGGAAGCCTAAATATTTACCTATCAAAAGAAAAAATGGCTGAAATCAGTGCAAGTTCAGAAAAAGTACAGAAGTACTAACTAGGTGGTAACAATATTTAGTATCTTGCTTAAGGGGGGTGGGGGAGGGAAGAACATACACCCTCCCACCTCAAAACCCCCCAAATCTGAACTTCTTCCTACAGTTTTCCTCAAAAGTATCAAGGCATAACTAAATTTGATTCCCCTTTGCAATATGACTTAAAAAAACATTTCTTCACCTATTAAAGAAAGGACTTCATGGTTCTCTACAGACTCAACAGAAAACAAAAGCTCCTCAGTATATAAAAGGAGTCTTTTAAATTTTTGAGCTTTTTAATGACAATGCACAACTGCCTGTAGCTAGAATAACCAAGTACAGTCCTTTCATGACACTAATTATTAACAGCTCTAAACTTGAGCAACAGCCCAACTACACATACACACCGAATCGAGGAAATTTAGCAAGTGAAAATTAGGTTTTGATTTCAGCTTTTTCATCAACAAAATAAGAGGGTTTTAAACAATTTAAGAAATCAAAAAGAAAAAGTTATATGCAAATAACAACTGATGGTCCTCAACAGTTGTGCACAATTAAGCAGATAAAACAGATAAAACACCAAATGATGCAAAGTTACACATTCTAATCTGGTGTTACTGTAAATGAACACAAGTCCCACATTCTCTATGTTGTACAAGCCTCAACCACAATTATCTGAAAATAACAGTGACAGAAAACATATGATGGAGAAATCTGTGGCTTGCCATTAGCCACTTGAGCACCCACGGATCAATACTGCTGCGTGCTGAAGGAGCCCCAAGTCCAGAGCAGCCAGCGGAACTGGCAGCTGTAGTTCCAGCCAGGGCATCTGTGTTGTGAAGCCTTTGAAATTAAAGGCAGTCTGAACTGAAAACAAACTGGTAAATTCAGAAAAAGCTTTTATTCTACCCATAACCTAGTTGAATTCTGGCTGGCACTAAAGCTGAGGTATTAGACAGGGGGAGGAAAAGTTGTCTGTGTATATTTTGCTCAGAGTTGCTAAACCTAAGCCAAATTATCTTCAATTTAAACACAGCAGATGCTAATTATATGGCTCAGTGTAACCAACTGGACATTTTCCATCAAAATTAGTTTTTAATCAGAAACACCATTTCCATAAAATAAAAATTTTCACGTGGCAAATTTCAGTTTTGCCAAAACCCACTGATTTTCCACGGGAAACACTGAAATAATGCCTATCTGGCTACCTGCCTGGAAAACGCTTGTCAACTCCGCTTCTTCCTCCAGCAGAAAACAAACCAAGGGATGTCTCCTGGCAGTGCTGCCCAGAAAAGTGACCTCACTCCATCCGTGCCCCCGGCTTTCAGCCACCCTGCCTTGCCCTGAGGCACTCAGCCTCTCCCCAGCGCTGTGGCTGTGGCTGTGACTGGCAGCAGGTCACCTTTTGGCTGGTCACGGGATGTGCACATGAGAGACCCCAACACACACCCAGTGGGGAACTGGAACAAGGAGCTCCCCACAAGAGGTAAAATCAGTTTTGCTGATGCACCTGCCCAGTTGCAAAAGAACCATCCTATTTTACGTAGGCCCCGAATTTAAGGCCTCCTTTAGTTATTTCTTCATTTACTATATTTTACAACTCCACCTCAGCTTAAGTATCCTTCTGACTTACCTCTGCCTCCTCTCAAAGGCTTTCTTTATAGGGAACAATTTTCATTTTCAAGCCAGTTCAAGATTAGAAATTCAAAATTATCTGAGCAAATGAAAATATCACCCATGTCCAAACAATCCCATCTTAAAATTCCATTGCATGTGAATGATTATAAACAGGAAATATAAAATCACAGTTTTGTGGGTTTAGTTTCTTTAGCAAAGTATCTTAAAGATGTCCATACAGATTTGTAAATTGTACAAACCCACTTTGTAACAATTGTATCTGTACTTCTTATAAAGTGAAACTCCAAGCCAAATCAAAAGTTTTCCAAAACTGTGGCAAACTGACCTCAACAGTCACACCCTGTCAGGGGTTATGACACACTGAAACATTAAGGGCAGACTGCAGCCCCCCGGCATTCATCTTCATGCATTCAGAGTTTTGAAAATTGTTAAACTACACTCAAGTTTGGACATAAATAAGTTAGAAGATGAATGATCTTCACGCATATTGCTAAGAGCATCTAAAAATACTCTTCCTTTTGAGATGTATTTCCTTCTCTTGAAAATAAATGGACAAATTTACAGAAGCATCTGTAAAAAAACATGGGAAGAAAACACAATGCAAGAGGAAAGACAAGATCCAAAATTACATAAAAGTTTATAATTCTTACCAGGATTCATCAAACCAAACTTCCAAAAAATCCTTTAAGTTTTATTTTTTTGTTTCTGAATATGACTGTTTTCTTCCTTTTAGCTTTTGTTCTTTAGAGAATTACACAGTAATACTTGAAAGTTTCCACAAAATTAACTTAATAAAAATAGCAGACACTATTAATGGTGTGAAAAGCAACATAACACTGTCAAGGCTAACTATGAATATACTGTGGGGGGAGGTGGGGAGCAGAAATCTCTACATTCCTAAATCCAAAAAGTAAAGGCACAAAGTTGAAGGTATACAATTGGAAAAAGTGGAAGAGCTAAAAAGACAGAATTTATAATGAACTACAGCTCCAAGAATAAAGACATCATATTACCCAAGTGAAACTAAAATTCACTGACAAACTGTACTTCTGTATTGTACATCTTATCTATTCAACATCAAATCTTTTATTAAAAGTTAAATTTCTTTTACGAACATATTAGCAAATCACTTGCCAGGTATAGGGTATACATTTTCTATAAAGAAAAAGCCCTCTAGAGTATTTGTATTTAATAAAGTATCAACTGAGAAAAATTACCTGACCATTTTGCTTGGAGATGGAAACTTCTATAATCAGCTGCCATTCAGAACCAGCAAGAAACTCAGTTTAGCTGGTTTGAAATTAATTAAATTAAATTATTCTGTTATTTAATTATTTTAATAAGTTTATTTTTAGAAAACCTTCTAATTTTTAGAAGGAAAACAACTTCTACCATCTCCTCTAATGCATTCATGTTCAGGAAGACACAGAGGCTTTATTACTTGTTTATCATATTGACTCAGTTCAGTATCAAGTTTCACATCCGCTGAAGAAACAGGAGCATAACCATGGTACAAATCAGTTATTCAACTAAAAACAAAGCAATAAAAGAAACATCACAACTCCAGTGGAATAAAACATTACCAAGAAGGGCAAATGAACCCACACATGCAGAGTTTGTGTGTGCTGAAGTTACAGAGCAAAAGGCTATTAAAAGGAAAAAGTACTACAAAATTATAAAAGGCTATTTATAGGCTTCATGTCATGCTACTATTTAATCACACGGCTATTTACTCTTCCTCTCCTGCATTTACCACCTCTAAGGAAGAACAAAACCTCAAATTCAGTTTAATCACCTGTATGTCACAGGGTTCAATTGCATTTACTTAGTTCTCTGCTGCTCCCAAGAACGAACTTTCATCAGGCCAAACTGATTCCCTGCTGGGCACAAGCACCGGCCTCCTGCCACAAACCCATGTGGGAAGGGCCCGTGGGCCCTGACGATGCCTTGACAGTAACCAGATTTTATCCCTTATTCTCCCTTGTAACCAGAGGTCTGGAAGGACCTGTAAAAATACATTCTCTTAACTAAAACTGCAATATGGTTCAACTCCCCACCCTGAGCCTCTTCACTGTAGCTACTTCTGAGAGCACAGTCTCAGGGCAAGCTCAGGTTTAGACTTTTTCCTCTAGCACAACTCTAAATGCCAACTTGATTATAACCACAGCACAATACTGAAGTTCACACGTCATCAATGCAAATCTTCTCCAGCTTCTGGTATGAGAGACCAGACCAAATTTTTTTTTATTTCCCAAAAAAGCCTAATCCTAAGAAAATCATGCTGCCAGGGATGATTACATATCTAGTCACTAAACTCTGGGTAAATGTAACACAAATGAACTTTTCTACTGTATTGCCTATAACCGACATCTTCTTCCTCATAATAAAATAATCCAACCACAATAGCTGCTCTCAGAAGTTGTCTTAATCCAGTGATTAATTTAGCTTTCTATGCCAGAGAAAGCTTGCATACTGCTTGCACAGAAAATTACTGTTAAAAATGAACTTACACTACTTTACTGTTCAACTGTGTACAGGAAAGACCTCCATGTTCTAGCCTTTAACAATCTTTTCCCACCATAATAAAACTAAGGACATAGCATTTTTTTTTCTCTCTGAAGTCAAGGGACTAAAGCTGTAGACTTGATTTAACAGTCTTGTATGCAAACTCTTTTCAACACACAGCAGCTGTACAAAATGCTTAGCAAAAGTCCCACTTGGATAGTCTCTTCCACTATATTGCAGTTAACAGAGATTATTTTAAGGGAACAGAAGCAGTTACAGCCCCTGGGCTGTTGGGAACCAGAAGTTTTCGGGGCTGTCCCATTTTCCCTGCAGTGAGTTCTCAGCTGCCCCAGGCAAGAACTCAACTCCCAGCCCCACCTCTGCTGAGCCAGGGGCTATGCAAGACAGCAGGTCTGAACGACAGATTCGAACCAATTCCCTCAGTGCTCTCAGTTCTCCTTTCATTCTACTGAAAAAGTACTTTACGGAATAATGTGTGATTATGTTATTTGTGTCTCTGTTTCAATTTCCTGACAAACATTGGAAGCCTGTGATAACCTACTGAAAACCTGACAGCAGAGACCAAATGAAAGGCTCAGTGAGCCTCTCTGCAGGGAAGTTGCCGTGCTATGAATACCAGACAGGAACTTCATAGTCAAAAAGGTAATGTAAACCTGCAAGAAAAAAACAACATCTCACGATTTCCAAAAGCATGTAAGGAAACTTCAAGCAGCCCATCTGCAATGACAGCGTAAGAAACAGTCACAGTATAAAACTCACCCTGGTACCATATTTGTTATTTTTATACAAGGGGCAACATTCTGACTCCAAAGCTACTTGAGAAGCACGTCAGTTACAGAAGTCAATGTACTTTTATGATAGTAGACCTTCAACATTTGGAAATTCATACAAGCTTTATGCAGATATGCTGATGTTAAACCGCTATGGAAGACGGCAATAACTCCTCGGTCAGAACTCAGCAGAGAAACTGGGCTGCAGTCCTCAAATCTAGGACAAAACTACATCCTCAGGTGTAATTATGGCTCAAGCCTAACACAGCAGAGGACCTGTCAGTAAACAAGTTTCTGCCCAGCATTTCAGTTCTCAAGGATGCCTATGACCCATGGCAGTGTGAACTGGTTTGTGGAGATGCAAATCTCTGACAAACAAACTCTGAAATTCCTCCAAGTCTGTAGAGCCAAAAAACTTCAAGTCTCTTGACAGAAATCATAAATATAAGTGCCCTTACACAAAAAATGATTTGCAGAATGCACCCAAGTTTCCCAGCTTCTTATCCTTTTAGTAAAGGTGAGAATAAAGATTTTTGGCTGCTGTCTATAAAAACAGTGGAAAGGAAGCTGCCAGCAAGTACAATCACCACTTCCTTAAATACCTTTCCTTTAAATCCATCATTAAACACTTTTTTTCTGCTCAACTGCCAAGCAGTCAACAATCTGGGACAGATTCACTTCTCTTTTCTAAAAGGAACAGAATGTGGGAGAAAAAGGGAAAAAAAAAAGCCACAACCTCTCAAAAAGTAGAGAGCACAAATGACTATGTGTCCAGCGTTGCCCTCTGAATAATGCCATGTGCAGAGGCTGTTGACAGCCAAAGGAAGGAACACCTGGAATTCAACCTGGGGTCAGCCTGGGCCAGCCACAAATTACCAGCAGTCCTTACAAGAAATGTCACCATTAGATCAGGTGTGATTATTCACTGCTAGTGCTACCTTGAACAAATGAGAAATCTTACCTGTAAGAACAATTCAGTAAGCAAACCTCAAAAATAATGAATGAAGCAAGTGCTGAGAAAATTCTGGGTCAGTTTTTCAAAAGCTCTAAAAGAGCCTTCTCAACACATTTTTGTTTTATATAAAGGAAAATACAATTCCAAAACTTCCCATTACAATTCTTGCTTATGTTGAGAGTTCATTAAGTTACAATATAAAGCTCAAAGGTATCAACACAGATTCACACAGAAATGAAAACAAGATACAATAATGAACAATTGAGGTATTTTTATGAATACCATTACAGTCAAAAACCAGTCCATTAAGTTGATAATATAAAAAACACTATTTTTTTCAATGTACTTTCTTGTTTAATAAAGACACATGGTCTCACTTGAGAGAATCGTTCTTTTATAAATATTTGACATAGAAACCAAGATTTTTTTGTCTTTAAAAATGTTGTGATTCCTGACAGAAATAACAGATAACAATGGACAGTGGAGATAGCACAGTGTTAAGTTGAATATAAAACATAAAACTGTTAAGTTTACACTTTCGGACATTTAAATGGAGCCCTTTAAAAGTCATTAGGCATCATTAGATAATTAAATATTACATTAATTAAGTAATTTTAAAATAGCCTGGCTCTTTCTCCTGTTGTTTTCTCTGGAAAGGCAGGTACAAACATGGGTCAGATTCACAGGCTGGTGGTTACTGATCCCCAGGTTGATGAGGCAGGTAAACTACAAAGGTAATAATTCATTACTGAAACCATCACTTCTGTACCATTCACTTCCTGCAAATACTCCAGATCTCTTCCATGTATGTTCTTTCCTTCTCAAGGCTCTAACAGTCCCCTTTCTAACTGTTCAATTTCCTTCATTAGTCAAATCTTTCCCTACATTTAGTCCATTTCTCTAATCATATTTCAGCTTTCCTCTGGCTTACTCCATGCCCTATTCCTTTGGGGTGGGTACAGAAGATGGAACAGCAACAGAAATCACAAGAATGTCCCAAAATGCACAGAAAATCAAACAGGTTCCACCTGGAGGCAAGAAGTAAAATTGTAGCCAAGGGACAATAACCATGCCCAAGTCTGCTCCCAAGGTTAATACAGAGGTGCCAGCTGCATTTATAGAGTAACAGCACAGGTGTCTGATGCATTCTGCTGAGATGCTTCCCATGTGGTTATGAATGGAAGGGATGGATGGCAACATAATCACCTATGCAGCATTACCAAAATTCCTTAAAAGGCTTTTAAATTTCACACATTTTAACATGAGGAACAGAAAGGTTTCCACACCACGGCAAAAATCTATGAAGAACCTGCAGAGTCAAATTATTTCACCCTAACAGTCTCCTACATACATACATTTTGACTTAAATCTGTGTTTTATTTATCATCTTCACTAACAAAATTATTTCAAGCTTGTAATGCTTAGGGACAACCTCCTTCAAAAAAACCAGATTTTCAGAACAGAAGACCCAGAAGGAAAACTGATTAAGTACAAGTTTATCCTCAACATGCACAAACATGTTGACAGTGACATGAGTAAGTCCAGTAGGTAAGTTTTCTGATACATAAAAAGAGAAGAAAGCTTTTTATCTATGAAGCTGGAGCTGGATATCTAACTGTTGGACTTGATGATCTTTAGAGATCTTTCCAACCTAAACAATTCTAAGATTCTAAGTGTGAAGAGACACTCAGATGATAAAATACTACACTCATCTTTTCTTAACAGTCAAAATATTGTACAAATTGCACTGAGAAGGAACAGTCTACCAACATACAAATGAAGATTGCATTAAAAGGCGACAAGCTCTCTGAGTCAGCACATCTGCACTGCTCCTCTTGGGAACTGTGTTTAAAAGCTCTGTTCATTCATGTGTCCCTGCAGTCAGGCCCAAAGGGCTTTCTCACACCTGCTTCTTTAGGCACTCTTTTGTAAGTAAACTCAGCTTCCCCAAACTCTTTACATCTATAGCATCCCAGAATTAAAAGGCTACAGAAGAGGGACATATGGCAGGACATGGAATGTGCACACTAACAAAGAAAACCAAGCAACTGGCTTCTGCTATTTTTCAAGTCTATTCACACGCACTTTTCCCTGCTGGCAGCTCTGCAGCACATCCCAGGTCCCCTAGAAGCAGCTGCAGGAGCCACAGGTGGAAGCAACAGGAGTGTTGGTCTGCAGGGAGGGTCTCTCTGAACAGTGGTACTGTGCTTATCTGAGGACACAAAGCTCTTCCCACGCTCCCAGAAATGCTCAGAAGAGATATTTCCCAAAACTGAAGACGCTAGTATCATAGAAGCAACAGCCACCACACTCACCAGTGAGACACAGTCACTTTCTCTCTAAACAGCAAGACAGATTCATCAGAGTATCACAGATCAGATTCAGTTCTTCTGAGGACCCAGGTCTTTCACTACAATAAATACTTTAAATTGAGACCTTAGGAAATTCAGTACTTTCAAAACTGCATTGGTAGATCCAGTTAGCAACAAGCTTCTTCCTAACAAAGATGTACAGGACAGCTCAGAATAGCAAGGCTCACCAAGTTCAGAGCACCAAACCAAAACCACTGGCTTCTTAATTCAATTTTCCCAGTTACGTCTTTTCTGAAACAATCAGTGGATCAGTGACAGAGATGAACAAGCTTACTGTATTATGAAGAGACAAAAAACTTCAAGTCACAAAAAGGGAAGTATTCTTTTCCCATGACAGGTTAAACCTGGGAACAGACATAGAACTACATTTTTTAACAGAATAAAAAAATGGGATCTGAAACCACTACACTTGCATTATGATTATGCAGAGCACTCTGTTGACAAAGTCCAGATTTAATTGAACCTTCTGAACTCCAGCCACTACCCCAGCAGCACCAGCAATACTGACTCCAGAACAAGTGCACTTGAGCAAGTGCCGGTTGCCATGGATAGACACATATGGAGTAGTCACCTAGGCACAACCATGCAGTTGCTGAAATGGGATGACAACAGGAGAATTCAAGAGTCTTAGAACTGTCAGCACACTAACATCAATGATAATGCACCATGAAATTGTTAATATCTTCTGTGGAAAGATGTGATAACAACATACAACTTGTTGCTTAGACCACATGAAGCTGCTCCTGGTGACCCATGACTGCAAATGTTTCCGTAGCTCCAGGAAGTCGCAAAGGGAGTAAAAACAAACAGATGAATGAGCCCCTCTACAGTCCAATTAAGGTTTGCCAAGTTTTATCTTTGTCCAGTGCTGTAAGAGGTCCTCTCCTCAAAAGTCAGTTTTCATGGGTCCAAAGCTAGAGTCTGAAACCAGGGAAAAAGTGATGCAGCTCCAGAAGGATCACACAAGGACTGAACTGAGGCTGCCAGGAGTATGCACTGCCCATGGAACAGCTGGTGGCCAGGGCCACACACCATGACTCCTTCAGCGTCAGTCAATGGCAGGGCATCTCAAGCTGAAGAGCATCTGAAGGGTTCCTCGGTTCTGACTATTCAGAGGAGAGAAATGTATCAAGGCTTCTCCTTTCCAGATGCAGAAACTGGTGTCAGGATGCTCTGGCAACTTCTTAAGAATGACGAGCATGACGCTATGTACATCACAGAGAGAGGCAATGGTAAAGAGCTTAATCCCACCAACACATTATCCTTACGGAAAGTAGCTCCCACTCTCCAAGAACCAGCACAGCATGCTTATTTACCAGGTCACCCAAAAATTTCTGAGGGAACTTCTCAATAGCTAAGAGTATGAAGAATCTACAACGCCCATCTGAGATTTTGCTGTTCTCAAATTCCTCAAGCTAGACCCCAGAGAGCAGAAATCCCTGTTATTTAACACAAAATCAGCAAGAAGCTTGTGTCTGCTACTGACAGGCAGGCAGACTGCTACGAGCTATTCTGATTCTTCATGAAGGATGCAACATGAGCATTATTAAATAACAGACGTGTCCATCTGTCCTCTGGAAGTATATAAAGAGAAACACAAATTAGAATTTCTTCACAGTCTTAGATCATCCGCCTTTCTGTAAGAAAATCTGCTGAAAAAAACAGAGAGAAATGAAAAGGTGCCAACTAGACTGAACAAGTGCTGACAGAGCTCATGAAAGTGCAGAAAAATCTCATCTAGCTCTCAAGAAATCCAAAATAAGTAACTCAAGAGCACATACACCCAAACCTGTAGCTCATGCATACTTTGTGGTAGGCTGTTTTTTAACAGATATATAGGCTACACTACAGGTACATGTCTGTCACATGGTGGTCACTATGGCAAAATAACTCAAAAAATCTATGATGGACCACTAATATTTTTGCCACTATATATTCTATTAAGCCAGTTGTAAGATTACTGTAATACTCCTCTGAAACACAATATGGGAAGATGTTGGTGGCTGGAGTAGGAGTAGCCATGCCTCCATTACATAGCAAGTTTTAATACCACTACAGATCTGGTTCTTACATCTCACCTTGCAGTTCTATGGACTGATGAATTTTTAGTCTCAACCACAAGGGATGAGAAAAGTGTTAAAATTGTAGGTGTTTGAACATTTATCTAGAATTCACTTTTGTAGTTAGCTTGTTTTCCTACTTTGTTGGCTTCACTAAGAAGTTTCTTTCAATTTTCTATTGAATATGGTTTAAAGTTTAAGAGAATAAAAAATTGCTTTCCAGAGTAACTATATCAGAGTTAAAGATGATCAAAGAGCTATTACTTAAATGCCTGTTTTCAGAACATTTACAGATAAAAACACAACATCTATAGAAAGTATATGAAACATAGGCAAGGGAACAGGAAGCAAATAGCTGAAAATTTGTCAGCAACATTAAGGTAAAGAAAACACAACAATTGCTCCACTGGCAGCAATTCTAGAAAAGTATTACCAGAGAAATCTGAGAGCAACTCCTGAATGAAGATCATGCCTTCCTTTCAGCTGGGAAAAAAGAAGATCATTCAAGGGCTTATAGAAAAGAGCAGACAGTAGGATCCACGTTATCAGCAGGCACCAGCAATACAGAACTGATACAGGCTAAAGAGACATGACACAACTACTGAGAACAGGAAGAGGATGATGGAAAGAGCTCCCAGAGGAATGCTGCCAGCCTGATGACACAGGCATTAGATCCCCAAGGGTACACACAATAAGGCCGTAGGATATTTTGGGAGAAGATCTACAGAAGAACCCACAAAATGTCATATTGATTTACACCTTATGTACTACAGACAGTTTCCTTTCCATTTCCAGTTTGGGATTATACTTCAAGACATTGCCACGTGGTGGTTCACTTTCATCAGGGCAGTGCATCAATTCCTTGTATTACAATTTGGAAAATGACCTATTTACTGAAAAAAACCAAAACTGAATGGGCATGTGTTGCCTGAGTGAGCTCATGTGTGTTTCAGAGCATTAAGCTCAGATTCTTGTTTTACTTCATAGCTCAATCTGGGAAAGAACCAAACATTGATTCTTGTGTGCTAGAAACAAATGGAAATTTGGAAAGCCAATAATTGGGATTATGACAAGCAGAAAGAAGGCATGGACAAGACAATGAACGACAGCTCGTATGAGTGACCAGAGGTAAACCAGTATCATTCCTTTCTGAAAGGTGGCACACACCAAGCTGCAGAAATTGTCTCCATAGTGGCATCACTGTTAAATGATGCCACTTCTTTATTTTTTTCCAAAGAAGTACAGGAATAGAGGGAACATAATATATACGAATTTTTAAGAATAACAAAAAGATACTCTTACATTAGTTGAGATGTTTTGAAACTTTAACACATGCAGATACACCATTGCATACAGGCTTGGAACAAGTCTACATACATGGGAGCATGCACAATTGGATTTAGAAGGGAATTCATATTTTTGTGCACTGTAACCTAAGTTCAGGTTTGAAAATTACCATATTTGCAGGTAACTTAAATTCAGATGTATATTTCACTATTTCAGTATCAGTTTAATATCTGTAGAATAAAACTCACATGCCCCAACAAACATAGAAACAAGAAAAAAAACCAAACACTTTTATGTTGCTTGTTAATAACTTGACTGCAAAGTAATGAAGTGCATCTTTGCAGACTTAGGAAAAGGAAGGGAGTATTTAGTGCATTTGCTTGACAAGAGCATCTTGTGATTGATTTCAGGGACATGAAATATCTTGTTGTCAAGATATCCAATCACTGCTGGAAAGACACTATGAAAGACGCTTAGTTTGCATTACATTTTTTTTTGTTACCTATGATTCTACCAAAATGGCTTAAGTTTTTCAAATTTCACAATAAGCAGGTACCATATTGTACTGCTTTGGACAAGTACTGATTTAAATAATATTTTTTAAACTTATATGTGTCTAACGCCAACAGCTTATCAGTGTAAACCTCACCTTAGTTATTTTATGGGTATGTACAATGACAGTACAGGTTTAACTAATGATGCCCACACAAATGATTCAAATAGGAGGTTTTCAACCCATCCTGAGGGCAACAGGCTCCACCTCCTGTGCACACTGAGAAATGGAGGCTTTCTATTGATGTTGTTATTGATCACTTATTCTAAGAAAGAGACAAACAAGGAGCTTTGGAAAATATGTTAAACAGTGAGGGGGAGAGGTAGAGAGGTTAAGGAAAAAAGCAGCAGAGATCAGTATTTCCAGAAGTAAGATGTGACAATATCACAGACAACCAGACTTTACTCTGACACTCTTTTTATTTTGACATAACCTGGCAGTGTTAGCTAACACAGCATCCCTGACCCACTCCTGAGTCTGGCCTCTTGCTTCCAGCCTTGCATCATCCTCTCCCTACTGCTGACATAGCCATTTGTACAGCCATATGGTAAACCAGAGTGGGGAAATAAGAAGCAACACAATTTTGGCAAAATTATTGTTCAGTCAGACCAATTCGCCAACATGACTCACTGTGCAGTGGCAAAAGCGCTACAGCAGCACAAGGAGGGCAGCAGGTGGCCATGGGGAGAGGAAGCCTTTCTTCATGGTCAAAACAAGGAAAAGTGTAAAGGTATTATCACCCAGCCAAGTGAATATCATTCACTCATTCATTTTGTTAAAAGCCATTTCAAGGAACGAACAAAAGGGTGGAAAACAGTGAAAAGGTGAGGAAAGTGTGAAGATAAATTCAAAACTGAAGTTTTCTACTGTTTATTTACTGAATCTGGGGCAGAACACAACCAGATAAAATGGGGTGACAGCTAGAATCCTCTATGGGATTATTTTTTTTTTAATGATGAAGCTAGAGCAAGTATTTCATGTGATGAAAAAAATTTAAGAAAATGAGAAAATTAAAAAGAGATTAAGAAGGATGACAAATGGAATGGAGATAAAAATGCAAAAACAGAGGGGCAGTCACGGAAAGAGACAATAGCACATCCTTCCTTGAAGCACTGGAGACCAGAAATTTCATGTATTCTCCAACATTTCCATAGCTACTTATAGAGTATCACAATAAAAGTATGACTTTACTAAAAACAAACAAAGCACACATCAAACCTGTTAACTTCCATATGTCATAATGCCTTTGAAATTAAACAATGCCTTTCTTTTTATGTTTATTTAAATCGTCTTATATATACACACCTGAAACTGTTGCATCATTTCCCTACTTATCTACTACAGACCTCCCTTAAAGCTTCCTGCATTTATTTAGGTACCTTTCACCACAGAACACACAAGGACTTGCTTACAATACACCAAACAATGACAATGAAGAATCACTGGGAAGAAGCAAGTGGCATGTGATTTGTTTTGTGGTGTCTGAATCATTAATTTGTATTTTGTTTCAGGAGGTGCCAGGGGAAAGATTAAGACTATAGTGTTAATGGAGACAATTCTGAAAAGGTCAAGTTCCCCAAAACATTGTGAAAATTCAGTGATAAGATGCGGGCAAAGACATACCGTGACTGAGGTGATGGAGCCTGACAGAAAACTACTCTGAAGGGCTCCCTGTGCTGTTTCATCTGAAGGCGGTGCAACGTCTGGCATATCAAACAAAATGGAATGGTAGTTACCAATGCAGACACCAGAGAAGTTTTATTGAAGCTGTACTTAACTACAAAAAGAATCTGAACAGAATAAGGCCTGAAGTGCTAAATCTGACCTATACCCCTATTTTTGTTAGCGCATTAAGAGGTCTTCAAAAGTACAACGTGGCTTAATACAATCCATAATGAGCAGCAAGACTCATCCTACTCTGTCTGTACTGGTAAAAGACTTGCACAGAACCTGGTATTTGCTGCACTTTCTATCTTCAAATTTATGTACTCAGTAGGCGTACAAAAAAAATCTCCTTTTATCCAACGATCTCAGAGTTTTACTGGGAAACTATTTCTCATTTATAAAGGAATAGAACAAGATGCAGAAAACCAAGTAATTTGCCTGTCATTACACAGTGAGTCAGTGGCAGCAGCCCACACTGGTCATACATCTCTTGCTGTTCTTATCAGGTACTGGCATTAGAATAAGGTCTTTTATAATAGTTACATCCATATGTATCAACAACATGATCCTCACAATTTCAAATTTATGCTCGTTCTTTCTCTTGCTCAGAAAATGAACACTATTATACAATGCACTCTATTTAAAAGATTACACATTAGTGCCTTCCTTTTTCAGCCCAGTATTTCTTTGACTGAAAGATACCAGAAATGCTTTTGTGTTTGCGTTTACCATGAACATTTAAAATTAGTTAAATATTCTACAGAATAGACGTTATAGCTACCAGTGCCAACAGGTTAAAACTACACAAACCTAGGAATGGATTTATAAGCAGTTGTATGTGGCTACGTTAAGGAAGGTTCACTGTATACAGGACACGAGTCTTGTACGTCTCCATGCTATTCATCACTGTCGGGATTACTGAGTTCCGGATCTTCTATCTGATCCAAGAGCACACTCCTATTCTTATCTGCAGCATGTGCTCTGCCAGCCCTTCGGATGCAAAAATTTTTCTCCCTGTGGCATGAAAAGTGACTAGTGCATGAGGGGTGGGGGGAGAATGAGGATGACAGTGCAAACAAACAAGGAACAGTAACACAAACAAAAGATGAATTGTTAGGAAAAAGGTTAATTTATGCAACTCAAAGAAAAAAAAACTCCTCTAGTTAACAAGCAATTCTTAAAAACCACAGAACTTGGCATAAATTCTATGATCCCTTTAGCATATCATCTTTGGCACACAATCACAGGAAAGACTGGATTTTATCTTCATCAATGACTTTGGCAGACCTTTCCAAAAAGAAAGATTGTTGTAATTGGTGTTAATATATTTTCCTACAACTAGTCTCTGCAGCAGAAGTTTCACTTAAGTTTCTTACAGTGCATTCAGTTTTACCATTTGCCAGAAAATTGATAGAGTCTAAACTTTTAATTCACAATTACTTTTCTTGTCCTGAACATGTCCAAATCCAGACAGATAAACTTATATTGGAAATAATGATTGCCACTTTTGCCAACAAAAGACAAACAATGCTATTCTGATGTATGGAAATACAGAGGCTGTGCTGTGAAGAGTTTCATGCCAGTGCATCCAACATAACTGCCTTAAAGCTTTCAGCTCAGGCAGCATTTGGGTAGGGTAGGCAAAGCCAAGTTAATTATGTAGCTGCTTGATACATCTTCTCCCACCTGAAAATGCCATGTAACTGTACAGGGACAGACCCCAAAGACCTGTTGTGGGTAAAGCAGAAAAGCACCAGCAGCTGAAGGAAGAGAGAAAACAGGATCTGCTCCTTTCTTTCCAAACATCTGTTATTATTGGCTCTTTCAAACAGCTATTTAAACGTAGCATCCTGGATCTTGAGCCCCTGTGTGATTGTTTCTGCTATACCATGCCAATCAAAAACCCTATCAATCCACACCAGCAGTGAGCACACACCCCTGTCACACCCTGGTGACAGAAGATCATGACACGTACTGAGGTGGTGGCACTGGACTTCAAAAGGCAAAGGCAGCTGGATGAAACAACCTCCCTCCAGGAACACTGCAGGCTCCCACAGGTGTGGGGAGCAGCCCCACCTGTACACGTGCTCTTACCCTTCTGGTGTATGAATACAACTCTTAAGTTGCCAGTGAATGTATACATTCCCTTGAAAAGCCAAAGTATGCATAACATTTAGAATAATTATATTTTTAAAATGCATTTTGGAATCTTCACAGCCATAGATAACCTTGTTTACAGGACCTGCAGTGCTCAAGGGATGTATTACTGCTATAGTCAATATCAGTCAATAGAGCAGTGAGAAGAGCTGAGGGGACATGGGCTTGACTATGCATGGCTAAGCTAACATCCTCTGGGAAGTGACTACCAGGCATCAGTGCACGTCTTGGAACAGTAACTGCTACAGAAGAAAAATATTTATACACAGTAGCCAATGTTAAATTGGGCATAGAGAAAGGAGAAGGTATATTCCTATATATATTTTAGCTGTACTTGTCTATTAGACAGCTTAGTTAGCTTTAGGTTACAAAAGACTTTCAGAGAGTAAATTAACTGATCGGAAACAATTAAACTGATTTAGAAACCAATGTTTTCTTTCTAAAACATAGACTGACACTGAAATAGTATTTTTAATTTACTTTTTGTAACATAAGCTGTAAGTCCAAGTCATGTATAAGTTTTTAAATATCACATGACATGTATTAATTTCTTACCTGTTCAAATATTATGTCCCATACATATTGGTATTTTCTGCTTCCCTCTATTTTGATACATGAGATACTTAAGATGCATAAAATGACTCCACAAAATCTTTTTCCTCAAGAAATAAATGGGCCTCTCTGAAAGATCAAGGCATATGGCTTCAGATGTTCAGTTTTCAATCCAGATTAATAAAAGATAACACAACTCTTTCTTCCTCTCTCTTTTCTTCTTTCCTTCTCTGACAACATCCAAAACAACATCCATTTTTTCAACTGTAAGGCTGCCTTTATTTCACTTCAGAAGAGAATTCAACCAGAAGTCATACTGAATTGTCTTTCCTTCACAATCTGTTTCTTCTTGTGTTTAGACTCATCTAAGCTTACTCAGATCAAATCTATTACAAATCAAAACCAATCAACAAAAATCAACCCCTAAATAAACCGTGATTTGTCTACATAGACAAATCTTGCAAAATAAAATTCTGCTGACAAGTAAAATCATCATGGTGTAACACTCTTCTCTGGCTGTAATTATTTCTGTGCTATAACTTCTTCTTAAATGTTATCACAGAGGCGTCACCACCGTCTCTGCCGGGCCCAGCCCTGGCCGGCAGCACATACCTGTGGGAGCCACCAGGGATTGGCCCTGCTGGACACGCAGGGAGCTCCCAAAACCCGGCCATAGAAACACTGTAGGCACTGAAAAAAATGCTTCAGACAGTCAGACCAGTCCACAGAATAGATGTATTAAAGTCTCTAAAGGACATTATCTACACCTCACAATTAATAAATTACATTGGTTGCTCAGAAACAAAGGGTTTCCCCTTTAATTTTCCCCCCAAATTTTAAGTATAAATATATAGAGCATAACAGACTGATAATCTCATTCTAAATGCTGTAAATCTGAACAAGGACACAAATGTTAAGAGTGAGCTGTAATTAGTGGTATTGCCACATTAGTTCATTTGGCAGTCAGATCCAGATGTTCCTGTTGATCAGCCTTTTGTCTGTCCTAATAGGACACCAGTAACAACATTCTTTTCCAGAGAAACCAGCCTCAGCTGGTTTCAGCATAAACCTCTTCAAGTAAGAGGCCATTATTTCAGTTTGTTGTCGTAAGGTCAATAAATCAAGATACCAGTATATTAAGATATAATATAGATAACTGTTAAAACTGAGTTTCTAACATTGACAGTAAAACTTATCTGTGTCTTATCAGTTGAAATCCAACTCATGAATTTTCTTTTTAAAATCAAGACTTTTCAAGGCTCTCATAGAATGCTATTTCTTTTCAGTTGTATTCTCATACAAAAAGAAAAGTCTGGAAAGAATTGCACAAGAGAAAATGTCTTAAAAGACTGAAGTATTTCTTAGAAAATAGCTTTATAAGTACATTTGGGAAAACAAAATCCATGTTCTATAGACAGTAATGAATTTGACTCTACCTTGACAAGGTTACCAGACAAAAAAAAATTTCAATTCTGCCCTGAAAGTCTTTTCCCCAGTATAGTTGCAGTCACCCCTAATTTGTGCTGTGGGTGAGACTTTCAGAGCTGCTGCTCCCCTCAATTCTCTTCTGTTATCCAGGCCAGTGATAAAGACCATTAGCCAAGGCAAGAGTGGGTGCAGAAACTGCTCTTGCTCCACACTTGGCTCTCTGAGTGAACCACAGAAAACTTTGAGGTGGGTTATCCTCACTTGTGCTTTCCATCTGGAGATGTTACTTACATCCCCATCAGCATTCCCAAATTTCTTTCCTATTCCCCCATTTATGACTCCTAAATTCAGGAAGTTCTTATGTCTAAAATACTTGATTTTTTATTATCAAATTATATTAATTTTTTGAGTACTCAAATCTTGAGTTTATCTTATTTTCCCTGTGGGGTAATCCAGTCCTCTGATACACTAAAATTTTTTTTGAACTGTGTTATCTACAGTTTTTAATAAGAAGAGACAAAAATGAGATAGGATTAATTTCAAGACTCATTTTTGAAGAGCATGACTAATAACGCTTTTAGAGTATAACAGTTTGCAGGGTTCTCTTTGGTCAGCCTCTGATCCAATTTATGGCTTTCTCTACTGATCCCAGTAGTTTTCACAACCCGTTATGGACACTGTATCCAGTCATTTATGGAAATTTGCATTAGATCTACTTCATTCCCAGTAACACACACTTAAATTTAGCAAAAAAATTCCCACATTTCTAAAGTGGGAATCATCAGTGTCTTCAGAACATAATAACAACATTTATTCTTAAAAATTAAGGTGGAAAACTATTTTCTGAAAACAAATTTCCTTCATAAGTTTGGACAAATCCTTTACTCTATCAAGCAGGCACAATTCACTGCAAAAATACCAAAATTGCATACAAGGTGGTTATACACCAATTCTGCTGAAAAGGATCCTAGAAGGTAAGTGGGAAGGAAAGAGAGTATTTTTAGTAGGTCATAAGATACAAACATAAACCAACTATGTCATGCTGTTGTAGAGAGGGAATTCCTCATATGAGGATACTGAGTCAGGCGCACAGCCCACGGGACAGATGAAGGTCCTCTCTCATGATTCTCAGTATTGCAAAACCTCAAATGGATTCAGTTTTAAGCTTCCTAAACCAGATGCAGGTTAAATAAGAACAGCCAAGAGACTGTTCCAATACCAAGCACTACCAAAAGAAAACACCTGAAAAGGCACAATAATAAACCAGAAAGAATTCATGTTATTTAATACAATACTGCAGAAATTGGATATATTTCAGCTTTTATCCATACATAGCTGATGGAATGCTTATTAAGGCTCTCAGTGTTACATCTACTAGATACTAGATTTATTTAAAAAAATAATGGTATGGAGGAGTGGAACATACACACAGCCCCTGCCTTGTCAGAGGAAAGCACTTCTGTAAAAGGGATGACAAGTACAAAACACAGTAAAGTGGTCAGGGAAGGCTTTAGTTCAAGTTTGGGACTATAATTTTGTCCCTGAGATAAATTTTTAACGACCTGTTCCACAAATAAGGAATATACTTATATATACTTTGAAATAACGTTCAACAGAAGGGATTACCTGGCAGTGGGGAGCTCACACTATGCTCTATCAAGCAGTAACTTCTTTCTTGCTTCATATCAATACTATATTTTATTATATCCATGTTTCAGGTTTTCTGGCATCTACTTGCATGAGCTGGATAGATTCCTGCTTTCCCAGTCTTGCCCATGTCCTACCCCTTTTGGTATTTTCTGGGGGTTTTCCTGCTTCCATTTCTTCTTCTTGCATTCAAAAAAAAAAAAAAAAGATACAAACATTTGATGCAAAATGTATCAAAATGTTTCTGATACATTTGAGGTTGGCCGCCTAAGACCAGCAGTGCCAAAGAGGATTGATAATACCCACAAACATTTGACCCACGTCAAATAAAACATGAGGTATTGGGTTTGCCTTGCTTACTGTCAAACTTTTTCATAAAGAAGCAGAAGAGAGATAAACATAAAAATACAGAGGGATCCTCACTTTTAGACAGATCTAAATTTTTTTTTCTGCCCTTTAGCAGAACCAAGTTTCCCTAACTAAACTATTTTTAGATGCCCACTATTATTTCTTCCAGCTTATAGATTCGTTACATTCAGAGTACCTACAAGAACAGAGGAAGGGCAAGAATGTGTTTTAGGAAAGAAGAAAAAGTCATGTTTAATAAACTTTAAACATTAGGCTTACAAATCGTGCCAGCAACGTTCCATTATCTTGTTTCCATAAATGCTGAACAGCCTGGGAAATTAAAAGAAGCTTCATGTTGCAGTGACAAAATTAAGATAGGTTTTGGTGTACCTATCAGTCAGTTGAAATGCAGACATTAACATTCTAACTTTGTGGATCCTTGAATGACATAAGTGTCAAGATGAAAGCAGCTGACTCAAATGCAATCTGAATTAGACAGAAGTGGAAAAGGAAATGGGGAAGAACTTGTAGGAACCAACAGAAATTCTAACTTCACTTTCTTTTTTTTTTTTTCCATAGGTAACACAATGACAGGATTTAAATCCTAAACGCATATCATTCCAAATGGCAACACTGAACACCAATGGCTCTGCAGCTCTGGTATTGTCTGTGTTACCAGCCTTGCTCCTCACCATATTCTACCCTCCCTCTCCTTCCCCTCATCACCAGCAAAACACTTTACAAGGTGCAGTCTAAGTTTCATCTGAGGAGTCTTTCCACCCCAAGTGTTAGGACAGGGAAGGGCCAGAGACAGGCCATGCTCCATCTCCACCAAGCTGAGATTTCTCAAGGACCAGAGCAGGTGAGGAGGGGACTGTGGGTCTGCAGCTCAGGGTAACCGGGCTGGTGGCAGCAAGACTCGGCATCAGTTGGTTCTCAAGATGAAATTCCACAAATAAACTCTTAACACCTCCTTCTCCTCACACAGAACCAGACTGTCTGGTGAGCAGGAATTAGGAGACTGGGAGGATGGGGAAAGACAACTGTCATCTATCAGGCCCTGCTGGCAGCTTGACTTGGTTTTCTGAATTATCAGCAACACTGAGAAGTAAAACAGGAATACAGAAAAATCCATTAATCTGAGTACCCTGCTGATAACAAGAACAAAACTCTTCCCTTCTAGATGTGCCCCCCACCCCAGTGGTAACACTGCACCATTACCTGAGGGAAACTGCATGAGCTGCCCAAGAGCAGCATCACTCAAAGGGTTCATTTATAAGGCAGTAAAGCATTACTGAACAGAGTGCTGTATTTCACATCACATCACCTTTGGACTACTTCAAAAGAAAAACATCAATTTTCTAAAGCTTCTGGTGTGCTCAAACCACCTCCTTGGAGATAATCTCACTTCCTAGAACCCACCTAAAAACTTCAGGATCAAAAGGACTGTTGCAGATGACATGGCCTGAGGTGTAATATGAACACTAAAAGCTGCAAGTAATTCCAGCATAACCCCACAGGATCACAGGTTGGTCACTTCTGTGGTTGTCAGCATCAGAAAATTGAGCATTTTAGAGGAGAGTATATGCTTTACACTGCATGAGTTGAACAGATGAAAATTAACCAAACAACTCCATTCTTTGAAGACTATTTTTATTTTTTAGGAGATTGTGCTTAACATTTGGTTGACCTCTGAGGAAAAATCCACCAGTGAATATTTCACTAACAACCTTTGCACAGTGCACAACATGCAAAATAACATGAATAGAGCTTGAGAGAAAAGATAAAATTACACTGTTTTAGAGTGCCAAATGTAAATACATCATTTTCAAATGAAACTGTCAAACATCTTGTTATGGTGGTAAAAACCAAATCACTATGCAAAATGATAATACAAGAAAAGTCAATTGTATGTTTCTAATAATAAATGCTCTTGTGGCTTTTGAAGTCACAAAAAAACTCTTGGCTGAATTGAAGCATTGATTTCTGTAGTTATTTATGTGCAGTTCCTATTAGAATTCTATTGAATTCCTTGAATGGTGAATGGAAGTGCTTTTGAAAACACACACAAAAACTGTTAAACAAGGGACAAAATAAATGGAGAGTGTTGTGTTGCCAAAAAGTTTCAAAAAGTCAACAGAACATTTCAACATTTTTTGAAGTGCAAACATGTATGACATGGTTTGACAGAAAATAAGTCTAACACAAAACCAATATTCAAAATACATTTCCCCATCACTCCTGAAGAGGAAGCATAAAGGCTGATATTTGCTTCTCAGACATTATTTCTAAATAATGTCTAAATACTACTAAATACTAATTTCTAAATAACTTCTAAATACTCCTCAAATATAATCTATAGTAAAACATAGCTTTATTTTACAGAATTTCAAAATGCTATCATTCCATCTTTTTGTCCACTACATACCCAATATGATGATATTTTACTTACTATGCATACAGATATATCCAAAGTGTACAATATATGTTAATCATGCTAAGAAAATAAGGATATTTATACATTGCCAAAAGAAAAGGTTTCACTGTGGGTTTTTCTTAGTTCCAAGGAAAATGAGACACCTAAGCCCGGAAAACAAATTTTTAGAATGTAGCTTTCTGTTTACAGCAGAAAAATAATAACATTAAGAAGTTTATCTTCAGAACTTTTGTATCAGCCTATTTTTATTTTAACAGAAACCACATTTGTTTTCTCATGGAAATGAGCACTTTTAAAACAATCTTACCAGAGTGCTCTTCAACAATTTAAGTAGTATCTTATTTTGAAGGAACTTAAAATTATTATTATTGTAGCACGACTCAATACCTATATTATTTTTTTTTTTCCTAATTACTCATGGCACACTCATTCTGCTGATCTATGGCAACTCCTTTGAACCTGCAGCTCCCCATCTTTGTCCCTAACACGATGACATGATTTGCCATCACGCGCTGCTCTCCAGGGATGGATCTCCGGTCATGTAACACATCCCAGCTGATTGTACACAACTGCTGGAGCACACACAATTATCATGGCACACTACCACACAAAATATATTCAAATGAATATGAAATACTTCAGTGGAAAATGCTTTTTGCAGATGCTGGAGTAGCTACAATTAGCTAGAATGAATCTGACTGGAAGACAAAGAAAAAAAATACTGTAACGAGGCGGATTGGAATATGCTTACATCAGTGTAACTTAGAAAACAGAGATTTGACAAAGTAGCTTTACTGGCAACAAGTTCTATTCAAAGGTGGCTGAACATGAGCTGAAGTTTCAGATGTTAATCAGGTTCCTCTTTCAAGCTACTCTCTCACATACATTTCATTAGTATAATTTCTACAAAGCACTTTTATTTCTGTTTTCTCAGGACTGTGTATGTGCTTCCAATGCCAAAGAAGTTATTATCCACATCACCCTTATTCAGAGAAGGATGCTTTTTATGAAAATCCTGCAGAAAGCATCCAGCATAAATGAGCTCCCATATAGCTCTCCTGTAAAAGGAGGGAGAACATATGTAACTGGGGAGGGGACAGCAGCACGATCATTAGGAGGAGGCAATGCTTCTGCGAGTAACTACAACCCAGTCTTTTAATTGCTTACTTCAGTTTTATTAAATAGCTTACAGCTATCTAGAGAATTTCTAATCTTTCATTTAATTAATCTCAAGAATGAAGTTCTCCTGCAGGAATTTCCTCTTGGAGGATTTTCTGTCAGATGTTCATTTTCAATCTATTTTCTAGTCCTCTACTGAGGAATTCTGTTCTAAATGTAACTGTATATAAACATCCTTGGTGGTTACTCACACCTCATTTTCTTACTGTATGTCTCTCAATCTTTCATGTGGCATGTTTTTGAAAGCAGTGATATTTTAATTAATATCTTCATTATGTCTGTTATTCAGTTTTATAAAATTTACTTAACTATTGCAAAGCTTGAAAAAATAATACAGAATTTCTGAAAGCATGGGGATTGTGGAAAGTCAAAAACAGCTCTACCAAAAGAACCCAGAGTAGATCCCCCACATTGCATCTCCCCAGGCACACATCACAGCCACTTCCCCAGACAGATCCAGGAACTGCAGAACAAAACACTCAAACCTATACTATGAAAAAAGGGAAGAGAAAATATCACCAATACCTTAAGTCTCTTAAGTGATAGCACACCTATTAGGTGAAGGTGCCAAAATATTGTAACCACGTTACACCGCCCAGGAAAGCAAAGCAAAAATAACATTTTCCCAACAACAAACTAGTCCAAACTTGAACATCTGAAGGTTTACAAAATTCAAGCCACTTGCAGCCTGAGTAGTTTACAAATCTGACTTACATGGTATGTTTTAATATATGATACAATGAAAGGAGAAGCAAAATATTAATCAGTGAAGGGCTAAGAAAGGTAAGAAGCTTTTGCCACCATTAATATTCTGTTCCTCCTCACCTATCTGCATGTATAACAAACTCCAGAAGAGATGACAGAACCACAACTAGCAGCAAATATATCAGCCCTTAATACAGAAGAATCTGAATCAGCAGTCTCATTTAAGCTCACAGGAAACAAGTAAGCCAAATATTCAAATCATTTGGAGATAGGACCCCATAATACAACCATCTGGTGGGTTTGTTCCAGGGTAATACCACTTCTGCATTTCAGTTTCTCCCTCCTGTGGTGGTGTGTACCAGACTTATTTCAGCACAAACTTCCCAATAGGCCATGAGATTTGTTGACATTAAAAAAAAAAAAAAAAAAGAATTACTTTTCCTTATTCATTATGTTTACCAAAACCCTACACATTTTAAAATCATTGCAGGGCAGCTTTCCTTTTCCTCTTTCCCCTCTCCTCTACCCTGACTTAGACAAAGGTGATACACTCCTTCAGTTTTAGAGGCATACAAATTTCAGTTTTTCAAAACCTTCTTTTCATAAACATTACATCCTCCCAAATATTAAAGAGATCTGCTCCATGGAAAGCAGGTGCACTTGGATCAGCTAATAGGATGCACCGTGTTCTTACAGAGTCAACACACAAGCCTAAAACACAGTAAGTGGGGAATTAGTTGTAGATTAGGACTCCCAAGACTCATCCACAGCCTCATCTGCACTCAAGTACTAAAAACAGACTGTGGCATCAATCCTAACTGCAGCCTGCCTCCAAAAAAAAAAAAAAAACAAGAGCCTCTTCCAAGGTATGTCTTAATAGCAGCTCACAGTTTGGAGGTTACAGGCCATAGATTTAAAACTCAAATGCCAAGTTCCATAAAATTTCATTTTTAAGTCAAACAAATTGATACACACCCCCTCTCCAAAAGTAAAGCTTTTCTAAATAGGGACACTCTATAACTCAGGAAAACATTTTAAGAGCAGTACTGAGGCTATAAGCAGTTTAGAGACACAATATAAAACTGGCACATGCAGGACACACACACAAATCACATGGGAAAAAATAACTTACAATGCAACACACCACTGGACATCAGCATTGGTCATCTTTAACCTTATTTACACATCAAAAGACAAAAATATGTCTCACTTTTTCAGATGACACTAAAAGCTTGTTACATGTATCAAGACAGACAAATGCAAAGTGACATATGCTAATTTTAACTCTCTCCAAAGCCAATTTTCCATGGGAAGATTGCAGGTTTTTTCCCCCCAAAAACACTTCTGAATTCACTGACAAGGTTAATAGAAACAAAACAAACCCAGGTTTATTACGCAATCTTCCTCCTAAATTGTCATTTTTTTAAAGCAAAAACATTGAAATCATAGCTGTAAAACCTGAGAAGCATTTTTTTTTATATACCAAGAGAAATATATTACATTTTGGATTTTTTGTTGTTGTTGTTGTTCAAATCAGTTATAATAGCTTTAATTGCAATTAACATGTTTTGCCACTTCCTGGCTTAAGAAAATATAAGCGAAAGCACCATCAAGAAATTCTCTTGGCCCAGATAAAACCACGCTAAATTGAAAGTTCAGAGATCTTGAATAGCAGCAAGTGTTGTTCACTGACTGGTGTATTTTCCACGTTCTCTTACTGACCATGTGGTAATTTCTCCACCTGAAGGACAGGAATTAACAACATTTCTAGTCCTATTCAAGCCTGAGTTAAGTATGAAGTTACTTCAGCGCTGTATCTGTTGGCACATACCAGAGAGCACAAATTCTGGTGTGTCACACTTGAATCTCTCCTTTTAAAAACACAGCTCTGCAGGGTTATCAAATCCACTTGCTGCAAATTCCACCTTCCACTGCGAGCAGAAAATACAGGAATCTCACTCTCGCTTGTTAACCTCCTCCCAGACAAAGTCTGCCAGCACATCTCCGAGACAAAGGAGCCACAGCAGGCTCTTTCACCAGCTGCTGCTCTGGTTTACATGGACAGCGATTGCTGCAGATACAGTTTCAATTTCTGCTTTTAAATCTTACCGATACAATAAAAAAAAAAAAAGCAAACTATTTAACCAAGAATTGTTTTCTCATCTAAGAAAACACTACTTATGTAACTTTGATTGCACTCAATTGACACAAGTTTCAGAGCAGTACTAATGTCATTTGTTTCCCGTGTCTGTCTTTTGCAGCAGACATAAAACATTCTTTGGGGGTTTGGTTGGTTGGGGTTTTGGGCCGGTGGTTTGTAGGTCAGAGATGTTGGTACACAAATGCAAAAATCTCACTAAAGGACTCAGGAAAAGCTAAAGTATACTGAGCTTAAAAGTTAATATCTTTTTGGAGACAAAATGAGGATCATTTGCTTAAGCCAAGCACAGTTAACAGCAGAAAACCAAATCAATTAAAATTGTTACTCCTAGCAAACACCAGAAAAGAGCTTACATTTTTTTGTTTCCAATTAGCTTATTAAAACTATCAAACAAAACAGCAAAATCACATAGAACTCAATCCCTTCATACTTAAACTGATGTTTCCCAAGAAAAAGCACCAGTCAGAACAAGGTTTTGACTGGCAGATATTTAGCAATTTTTAATTTAAAGTCTGAAACCCAGGTTAATAAGAGAACTGAATACATTCTCCTTAAATCTAATCTGCAACATTCTAATTTAAAAAAAAATAATAATAAAATCCAAGTATGAAAATGTTGATCTCTAGCAGCACTACATTTGATTGTCATTTAAAGATCTGGGCTTTTGTTCATGCAGAATAATTCAGTTATTATTCTCTAATCTAGTTACCCTGGAAAAGAAAAGAAATACCCAGAAAGGCCATGTAAGAATGCACATGCCAAAAGAAGTGGATTGTCTATTTCCTCCTCATCAATCTTAGGGTCAGACTGAAAACTGTGAATGAAGAGCTCACTTCACACCACAATGAAAATATTTCCCAGAGCATTCTTCACTACAGATCATAAATACTCATAACTAAAAGACTGTTTATTTTTAAATGAATATTAGCCATTTCCCCCTTCCTCCTGTAACTGTAGAGATGGCAGTGTCTCATAAACCACACAAATGGAATTACATTTATCATCCAACAGTCACAGTAAACTTGTCCAAGAAGTAATTGCAGTGTGAGACAAAGTACTGTGCCAAGAGAGGTCTAATTGCATCTCCCTACCAAGTCTTTGTTTTGAAGGTGCATAAGCTGAGAAAGGAGAAACTGGTTCAATTCTCACATTTCAAAGATAAATTCGTTGTTATGTTTGTGTGATCTACTGAGAATCTCTGTGACCACCAGCTGTAACATTCTGTGGCATGTACTGGGACACTGCATAAAACCAGCACAGACTTTAGTGTGCTGTTAACCAGATTATTTTAACCAAAACATCTGGACATTGAATTCTGGTATGTCAGTACATCAATAAAACTTCCATGAACCCTTTAACTGCTGTAAACTTAAAGTAATTGATTTTGTAAGTGGCAAACAGCAACAGTTTTCTAATTCTGAAATTCTCCAAAATAAAGATGGAAATTTTAAATAAGTACCTGCACATATAATACTATAATAATTATATATATATATATAATTATAGACTTAAAAAGAACACCAAAATTTTAGAAATTAAAGGTTTTCAAAAGCCTAGAGAAAATTGTTTTTGTGCTACTTCAATGGATTACAAGTCCTGAAGGAAAAACAACCTCTGTTCCCAAACAAGCATATATGAACAGCTGGTCCAGAGAGCAAAGACCTGCTGTTGTATCACCAGCCCTCTGCTGAGCTCCTGGGGTTTTGTCTCCTGCTCGGGCCATTCTCCCCTCCCTTTGCTCTTCCACCTTCACAGTTCCCTCTTTCCCCCATCAACAATTCCATATTATACACACACACAAACCATTTTTACAGTTATTTAGGTTGGAGGACATTAATACCCATGAGAATTTTGTCTGGCCATTTTATGAAAAGTGACAGCACCAGAGTAAAAGTGTGGTATTAAAAAAAAAAAAAAAAAGCACATTCAACCATCTGCTGAAAGATTCTCTTGTTTGACCATTTTATAATTGGTGAGAATGGAAGTGAGGTGACACAGAAACAGGATGTGAAGGCATGGGATTCATATGATCTTGCACCAAATGTAAACTCAAACCAGGGGAGAGGAGGAGCAAGGCACAATCATGATGAATCAGAGGATCAAACTATTGGTAGTAAGAAGACAAACCACAGAAATGTGCTATTTATCAGCTTAAGGAAAAGAGTCTAACATTCATTCCAACACCAAAATAAACCCCAAACCATGCACATGTCTACTGTTTGCTTTAATTAAAGTTTTGACCAGTTGAAAAGTTAAACCAGAATATTCAATCCACTGTAATTTTCAGAAGACATTTACCCAACCCATCGACTACATCTAAAGTCTAAACTGCCCCGAGCAAGCTGCTCTTTTTCCCACAGACAGGTGAGCTTATGGCTGACCCATCCTGGCTGCCTTCCCCTGCAGTGTAACTTCCCTCAGCTCTCCAGAACACACTTGCAGAGTGTCCATCCCACTTTTTACATGCACTCACAAACCAATGCACAAAACTCATGTACACTCCACAAAATCCTTATGAAGTAACAACCATAAATAACGACCCAGCGAAATGGAACCCCTCCAGATGCTGCTCAGGACCTTTCAGCAGTGCTGTTACAATGTGAAAGCAATGTTTAAAAGTCCCTTTATCCCGAGTCATCTCGTCACACAGTACTGTACTGGGCTGCCAGCCCTGGAGCTCTGCACGCCCAGGAGCCCCTGTGACATCACCCAAACACACCCAAACATTCACAGCAGCAAACCCCAAACACAAATGACAAACGCAGGCCTGACCGCTGAACCGAGGTCTGAGCTCAAGTTCCTGCAGCAACTTCTGTGCAGGTGGATCCATCTGCCCAAACAGGGGCCGCTGCTGGATCTGAGCCAAAATCATGTACCCTGAGTATTAACATACCATATATTTCAAATATGCTAATGGCAGTGACATGTAAATAGTACTGCATGAACTCTGCTCATTAACAGAGCTGTCATCCACTCCACAGAGCCATTAACATTGCTTCTAAGATTACGGGACTTTGGGTTTTATTCGTGCTTTACAAATACAGCTGCTAATAATTAATTAATTCCACTCACAGAAAAACAGTATTGGCTGAACTTTCCTGCTGCTACAGTGTAAGTGTACCCAACCCTGAGAGTATTTTTAGCAAGGGTGTTCAATCAATACTGTTATGTACAACCTAAATTAGACATAACAGGACATGAGAATTGTAGTGCATGGCAACAAACAACACATTTCACGGACAATTTTGCTCAACAAGAAGTAACCATCAAAGTAAACTCTAAATAGGTAAATCTGATTCCAAACAAATTCAACTGCAAACATAAGGAACACATACTGAAAGGTAAAATTATTTTTAGAATTATTTAATACGTTTTTGCTTGTGAGGAAAATGCATTTGTATTTCAATGTTTAATCTGACTTTAAAAAACTAAAATTAAAAGCACACACATCACCTAAAAATACAAAGAAAGTGTAATGACAACAAAATTATAGCCAAAAAATCAGACCAACTGTACATTTCTGTGTTTATAAAGTATAAACTTGCCTGGGAAACATATTGACACACGTGTACATACTTGTAAGCTTATCATCCAGAATCATATTTTATTAACATGGTGCAAACCAGAGTCATGCCAATATGTAAAAACAACTTTTTAGGTCAGTGAAGCAAGAAATCCATTGTCAAGAAAATGGCATCCCTAAGATTACAATACTGAATATATTATGTTCAAGCAACGATCTGGAAAACTTTCCTACAATATACATATCTAATAAAAAATGGGTTCACCAATTCCAACGTAACTCATTCCTGTATTCCTGCAACACACATTTACAGTGTGACGAGCACACAATGTCTGCACGCGTGTGAACACGCCGGTGGCTCCCAACAGCACCGAGCACTTATTTGCCAAAACAAGCAGGCAAACAAACGTGCACTCACAAAACCCCCTAACACTGAACTCTGAGTTTAGCTCAGGGCAAGAGAAATGCCCCGTGGGTGAGCAAATGTACGTGCACACTGCAGTCCAACAATTATTCTTCAGCTGAGATCCATTACCACTTCTGTAATACATAAATCATATAAATATTTTCTATCTCGCACTTCAAAAAATTGTAACAGCCTGAACACTCAAGTCCTGGATGGGTGTAAATAGCAGCATAAAGTTCATTCACGTGTATTTTACATCTGAACGATGTATATCCTCCGAACAGACCACAGGTGGGAACCTTTCACGTACACTGGCAGCTATCTAGTTTTAGCTACGGGCTCTCGGAGATTTTTGAAAGGAAAAAGACGTTACGTCTCTTCCAGCCGGTGCTGCAACAGCATGCACGAGTGAACCCATCACCAGGTACACGGAGAGCCTCTGTCGCATATAGACACAGCGATTATACAAGCCTGCTGCTCGAGGGAGACACTAAAAATGTACCAGAGGAATGCAACGACAGCATTCAAACCTATTTTCCCTGCCCATAACCAGGGCAACGCGCACATGTGCCTAGAAAGCACAGGATCGCAAAGTTTTTTTTTTTATTAAACACGCTAAAATAAAAATCCGCTCCGGGCGGATTCGGCAGAGTTCACCGCATTTTAGAGACCACGACCTTCCCCCGCAGCTCGCTCCCCTCCTCACCCCCCAGCTCCACACAGCCCCCACGGCAGAGGGGAGCCGGCTCTCCCGTGTTTCGGAGGGGGGAACCGGAGGCAGAGCGCACACACACACACCCCACCCTCCCCACCCCCAGAAGGGCTCAGGGCAGAGCCGCTCCCCGCCCGCGGCGACCTGAGCGCGAAGTTGCAGGAGGCGGGGGGGGGGGTCACAGCACGGGGACGCGGCTCGCAGCACCCCCTGTCCCCCCCGGCCCGGAGCCGCCTTTACCTTCATGTACCATCCACGTCCTGGGTCCAGATGGAGCGGGGCGCGCGGAGGGAAGAGGCGCGGGGGCTGCGCGCTCCCGCCGCTGCCGCCCCGCGCGACCCCCAGCCCGCCTCCGCGGGCGCGCGCGCCGCAGACGCTCGGGCACGCGCGGCGCCCGCGCACCCCCCCCCGCGGGATCGGGATCGAGACCGGGATCGGGAGCAGAGGCGCCGCTCGCCGCCCCCCCTCAGTCCGCCCGCAGCGCCCGCCCGAGCCGCAGCCTCGGGAGCAGCGACAGCAGCCGCCCCGCGCTCCGCCGCAGCGGCGAGCGCCGCATCGTACTGCAGCGGCTGGGCCGGGCGAGCGGGGGGAGGAGGGGGAAAAGAGCCGGGGGAGAAGAGGACAGAGGAGCCCCGGGGGGAAGGCGGAGGACACCCCCACCCTCCGGCCTCTCCTTCCCCCCTCTCCTCACAGCGGCCGGCCGGAGGGGCCGCACGGGTCGGGGCTCTCCCTCACGGGGCGCGGCGCTGCTCCGCACGCAGCCCCGGCCGGGAGGCAGAGGGGACCGGGGGGAAGGTGGAGCGGCGGGGCGCTGCGGAGGCGCCTTCCCTGCCGGCGAGCGAGCGAGCGGCCCTGGGGGAGGAGGGGGAGGACCCGCAGCCTCCTCCCCTCATCGCCGCCCTCCCTCCTTCCCTCCCGCCCGCCTCACGCGGGCCGCATAGCAACCAACATGGCGGCTGCGCAGTCACCCGGCGGCGGGCGGGAGGCGGCCCCGAGAGCTCGCGAGAGCCGAAGCGGGGTGGGCACCGCGCTCTCCGTTCTATTGGTCCGTCGTGTCTGTAAAAAGGAGGGGGAAGGCCCGAGAACGCACCTGGCAGCCTGATTGGCTGGGCTTACCATGGCTGAATGTGACGGTGAGCACGGATTGGTTAGCTGGGCCGTTACTCACGCCTGTAGCGGTGCGCTGAGGCGGGCGGCCCGCACCGGCTGTCGCTGCTGGCTGTGCTCGGTTCCCAGCGCTGTCCCGCCGCCCTCACCTCGCCCGTGGGACGGGCCCCGCCTGAGGGGGGCTGTGCCCGTGGGAGCCGCAGGCTGCTCTTCTGACCCGCTCCGTTCGGGGGGAGAAATGAGCCAGAGCGGAGCAGCGTCTAATGTCATAACCCTCCGTCTTGGTCACATGGCCGCCCCGCCTCACCCTGCAAATGTCCCAGAGGGTCATGACTGCCTGTGGGTCCTCGCCGGAGCTTTCCACAGTGTGAGATGTATTTGCCTCTTGGCCACATAAAAATTTTCGTTTGTGGCCTGTGGGAAGGTTTGCGTTCAAAGACGTGGTTTAAACACAAAGACGTGGTCCTTTGATGTACTTACTCTGTGTATGAAAGGGTTTGGTTAAAAATGTCTTTAATGTCCACTTATTAAAATAAACCTCTCACAACAAGCTCTTAGCCTAATAACAGACACATAGAATATATAGAATCATTTAGGCTGGGAAAGACCTTTAAGATTACTGAGTCCAGTGTTTGGGAATGAGTTCTTGGATTTCACAAATTCCTAACCATAGCAAGATGTGGAGTAATACTGAAGGAGTTTGCATGTTCTGTTCTAATCAGGAAGCTTTCTAAAATCTCATTCGTTTGATGTTTGCAAACCTTATATACATTTCCAGTCTAAATTGTTCTTGTGCCAGTTTTGCACTTTTGCTTAAATAGTCCTTCTCTCTTAGCAGTGTTTTCCTCCCATTACTTTTAGTAAAGCAATTTTACCCCTCCAAACCTCCCCCTCCCATTTCCCCAGTGAGGATTAGGATACACAGGACACTCCTCACAGCTTCTTTCAGGAGCAAGTTTGAATTGGGGGTGAGAAGACTGAATTTGGGAAAAGCAGTCAAGCAGAAATTTCAGATCACAGTCTCTGAAGCACTTTTTAATAATAGACTTCTTCATGATAATGAGTAGAAATCAGTTACAAGTTGCTGAGATACACATTTTATTAACAAAAATCTAAAAGATAACAAAGCTTGAATTGTGAATGATTCCCCTGGATTGAACAATTCCTAGACTGATGATTTCATAAAGCCCCCACATAATACACACAGCAGCAATAATACCATTCCTTGTTGCCTTCCTGTTTCTCCAGCTCTTCCTCAGCATCTCTGTAGTTACATTGACAGACTGATTGTGGTGCAGAGTAGAGACATCCAGGAACTGCATCCTGCATTAGTGAGCTGCTGCCAGCCTCTTGAGCAGGGCATGTGTTCTCCTGTGCATTAAAGGCATCCTTGGCTGCAGAGTTGTCTTGGTTTCCTGATAATTCTCTTTCAGATTGTGTCAAATTTAATCACGAATTGCACACATACATTTCAATCCATTTGCACTTAAGATTCCAATTCTGCCTCTCACATATTCATATCCTTGTGCATGGTTTGTGTTAAACATATAGTTATCTGAGAAGAGCAATAATTAATACATTACTTTCAACAGAGTGTGTGATGGAGGAGCAACCCAAACCACTGTGGTGACCGTGGAACTACACAAGATTGTTTTGGCAAATGTAACCTTGCAGTGTTACAAAGGGATTTGTTTTGCTGATCTGACACAAAATTGGTGACACATACAGATATATATACATTCTGAAGTTAATTCCTTGCAACACATTGTCTTTTCTGAATTTTGTGGTTTGACTTGATTCAAAGCCCTAAATCAAGGCAGTGGAAGATTCCCACCATGTGCAGAGTACTTCATGCCAGGCCTACATGACAAGAGAACTAAACAGATATTGACAACAAGCAAAATTGCACTGCAGAATGTTTGAGTGCAGATATTGCTCAGACCTTACAATGCAGAATTCAGCAAAAAGACTTACTTTGCAGAATTCTGAGTTACATGTTATATACCCTGAGCAATCACTTCCCAAAATAATGAATGAAAGAGAGAAAGCAAACTGAAATGTCACTTTGTCATTATTTACTCAAAAGAGCACATTCCTTTCTCATGTAAAATGCATTCAGCTCAATTCTCTTTCAGGAGTATAGCTCTTTCATAAAACAGGAAGTTTCTGGCTGTTGTTGGCCTATGCAAGTAAGCAATGAAAACTGTGTTTTGTGAAGATATTTTGCATAGTAAGAGTTTAATTTTCAAACCAGTGTATGGGGATTTATCTGTACTCTCTTGATGCATTTTGGGGAGGATATATTATCTTGTGGCTTGTTGTGTCCTGCTAGTAAAAAACCAGTATCTTAAACTGTTTTGTACTAGTTAAACCTCTTGTGTAAATATAGAAGCAAACAAAAGCTTCTCCTTTACCTAACAGATCTGTGGTATGTGTTTGTGCCAACAACCTTATTACTCGTGCAAGACCTGCCAACCAAGCTGTGATAATTTATGTGAGAAAAATGTATATTAAAAATGTGAATGGGATTTTAAGCCTCTCGCTGAAATACATGCAAACTGCTTTGTGGCCAAGAAGATGTACTTAAACACTGCATTAAAGCAATTCAAGATAAATTACTCTTGCCACAGGTGGAGTTTAGCTGTGAAAAGAGGAGACAAGGCACTTAATCTTAACGCTAAGCTTGATCAAGCATAATGTGTGTTTATTAGCAGACACATTTTCTATAAAGTAAGGTCCTAATTCACCAAAGCCCTTAGAACATACACATGCTCCTCAGGGAACAACCTTAAAGTTGGCCAAATCCCGTGTGGGAAGTGCCACTGCTCAGCATAAATGGCAGAGAAGTTTGTGCTGGAACACTGCTTTGGGATCACTGTTAGTATATCCATAGTGCACATTATGAACATAAATAGTGAACATGAGTGTTCAGCAGTGTCCTAAGCTATGGGGACAGAAGGATTTTGCTGCTCAGGACAGGGACTCACTTTCTCCTTAGGTTTGTGCAATACCTGGTGCCATAGGGCTCCACAGCACTAATTTTTAGAATACTGCAAAATAGTAATTTGTGGTAATAAGCTTGTTGCAGCTACCATCCATTCTGGAGGCTGGCTGTATCTCTTTTATAAATATATGTAAGAGATAATGCTCAGAAATGCACTGAAACTGAAAGATAATGGAAACATCTGTACTTACAGTTTCTGGACCATATTTCACCAAGTCCTTTTTTTCTCCAGCCAGCCTTTGACAAACTTCTTTGCCTTTAATGCACTTCAAAGTACCACAAGGTTGAACTTCTAGATGCCCACTGCAAACAGCCAAGTGATTTTGTGAAGTCCACTTGTGCATTCACTTGTGGAATACTGTTTATTTTCTGCTTCTGTCCAAAAGAAGAAGCATAAACTCTGTAGCAAGTAGCATAAACTGGCAAAAACACCTTGTAGTAAACTAGGTTAAAAATATTTTGAAGCATAAATTTATTCCCAAACATATTAAGCGCAGAGAATGTGAGGAACTAGCAGGCAACAGAGATGTAACAGAAGCATTCAGGGAAAACAGGAGAAAATTAAGTACTTTTTTTCCCATCACTGTTCTTTATGGCAGATTTTGAGATGATTGCCACAACAAAATGTTTTTTAGGAGCATGTTCAGAAAAAACATATTTGCAAAAGTGGGTACCTGTGGTTCTGGAGCCAGTCAGTAAACTGTACAGTACTTGTCTGCCAGGACAATGTATTTTTCACCCCAGGGTTCAAAAGGAATTTGGATCTGAAATTGCCCAACTATTAATTTTGCTTTGTAATTTATGGTTTGGAGTGAACTCAGTTCTGAAGGAATAGAAATTTTTAGACAAGACTTCAGAGAAAACAGAAATGACAGTCCAGTCAGTCTAACATGTGGCTCATCACCATGTAATGAGAAGAAGCGGAAACTGCAAACCTGGTAGTGCTTTAAAAATGTCAGTGAAGTCAGCAAATATTGATAAAGAGGAGCTGGCTTATGCAGACTTTGTATAAACACTGGGACGCTGTGAGTCTTCAGCCCTAATCAACTCCCTGTTGGAAGAAGACCAAGTTTGTGCCATCCTCTGCTCTTCTGCTATCATCTTCCTCCTCTCCTCCCAGCTTGCTTTTACTCTCAGTCTAATTTCCACAGAAAGGAAATTCAAATGTGTGGGACTCAGGGAGACAAGAGCATGTTTGGGGTGTCTTCCCGGTCTGACCAATAAAGGAGCTGTGGACATGATGTGAAGAGCATTTAACATGCAGCCTGGATGAAGCAATCACATATAAAGATTTCCCCAAACAGGTTTACAAAGCCCGGGAAGGGAGCTCTCTTTGTGATTGGTACCTGCTTCAAAGGGAAGATGGATAGGCAAATGATCACAAAGGGAGTAACCAGTGAGATTCCAAATGCACCTGAGCTTTACAACCTGTTCACAAGTGGTAAACGAAACAGGACTGGACAGTGTTTTCTAGGGATTCACAATTATTCAGGAAACTGCTGACATAAAGTAGCCAAAAGAAAGAAAAGACATCATGATAAAGATGGAGTAGGTGATAAAATAGCAGCTAAAATGCAACGATCACGTGTCAATGAAAGGAAAACAAAAAAATATCTACTTAGCAGGCTCTAATTAGTTCATATCAGTCAGCAAAGATATTTTCAAGTCACTGTGGATAGTTTTCTGAAATTGTTATCTCAGTGCTCAAAGAGGCAGTTAGGACTGATAAGGACAGAAGAGGATGAAAAAGCAACAGTAAAATAAAATGCTACTGTATAAATCTTCAGGAATTATCTTCTTTCCTTTAATACAGACAAAATTCTGCTTATAGCATCTTATCATGTGGTACCATCTTAAGCATTGGAAAAATGTGAAAACACAGGGAAAAAAGTGACCAGGTTGATCAGAAGGATGGAATACTGTCTAAGACAAATCAATTACTCTGGAACTACTTAGAAAATATATGAAAAATGGGAGATGTAATACAGGTATCAAAAATCAAGTCTGACATGGGAAAGGTGAACAGGGGAAACAATTACTCATTTCTTATGAGAATAACGATGACTCTAATAATATTTTTTTACATGGAAGTGTAAAACAAGCAAAAGGAAGTACTATTTAAACAACATCTGCTTAATTTGGATAATTCATCATCATGAGATCTTTTAGATGCCAAAAATACTTAGAGCTGCAAGAAGTTCCTAGACAAATTTGCAGGAAAGGCAGGCTGCTTTGCAGAGAAATGGAGAGAGCCTCCAATTCTACCCTTAGATAGTAAGAGATTGAACTGGTAAATAGGAGGAGAAATTAAGCTGCTACTGCCACTGTAGGGAACTGCAGGGCACCAGGTTACCTGGACCTTTGGTGTGACTCAGGTCAGCCTTTCTTACATTGCAGCTGCAGCAGAAAGACATCCCCACCTCAGACCTCTTGCTTCCTGTGGGGACTGAACCTGAGAAATCCCAGTAAAACATTTAAATCAATGAAACATCTAATGAATGGTTTCAGAACCTTAAAAAGGATTTAATCAACATTTTGAGATGAGATCCAGTGGTCTTAATTTAGCAAACCAGTTGCATAGATACAAAGCCAAAAATGACAGTTTAGTTAGAACTTCATTTTTACTTACCCCAAAGAACCTCACCCAGTAATTTCTGCAACAGGCCTATAACTTTGGTTTGAGCGGTGTTGGATGTTTTAAAATAGTTTTTTTTCTTTTTCTAAGTCCATCATTAAGCAACCCAGCACTAACAACTGCCACTAAAGCCTTCTGGATTTGGAACTTTTCAGAAAATTTCTGGAGTGTTTGGGAGGAGAGAAAGATACATGCAAAAAGCAAAGGGAGTATAAGTGGGCTCCATTTGTGAGGAATTAGTTCAATTCTACTATTGATTTAATTTTACAGTGATAACAAGATTCAAGTGATATTTGAAATGAGCAGCTCATTACTGCCTGTGGAATAAACTGAAACATACAGGTTTCAGTTCCACAGGCTTTATTTTTTTTTCCCCTAACTTTACCTTGACCTGTATTTGACTGGATTGTTGGTAACTATCAGGAAAGTAGACAGTTTTCTTTCAAAGATGAAAGTCAGATAGCACTGGTTCTAATAAGAATGATGTAAATGCACAGGTCGTTGTGTTTTGTACTCAATGCTATTTACATTACTGTTGCTAAGATCCCTGAGTGAAGGCCACAGCACTTTATTCTCTTAAGGTGACACAGCAGCTTGTGTTGATAAGCAGTACACACTGGACATTGGTAAAGAAGTTGCTTGAGTTGGTTTTGCTTCCTTGATCTACAAGGCAAACACTGGAACGAGCTCACGCTTTCAGATGGGCAGTTTCATATTTCGGGCTTGTTCTCAGTAGAACATCAGGAAACCTTTTGAAAAATACCAATACATATAGAAGAAGGGAGTAGAAAATGGCCTCTCTGTCATCCATTCCCTTTTTTTTTTCTTTTTTTTTTTTTTGCTTCGAGTTTTAAAAAAAAAATACTGTAATGCTTGGTTACTTCAGCCTTTCCCAGGCTTCTTTATGAAGTTTGCAGAGAACTCCTCACTCATGTGAGACAGAGCAGAGACCGCGTGTCACCTCTCACTGCGCCACAGTTTCACAGTTGCGGTTTTGAGGTCGGCATTGTCTGCCAACAGCCAGCAGCATGCAGGGCTTTTCCCCCGCTGGTAAAACAGAGCCAGAAATGCAACCCCAGTCCTGAAAATGTCTTTCTCCATTGCAGTATAACATGACATGTTTCCAAAGTAAGTGTTCTTTACAAATACCTCTGAAGAGAAAAATAAAAGAGCGTTTATTGACTGTTGTGGTTTGCTCAGACCTTGAATTAGAGTGCGGTACAGAAAACTGCCTAATTTGGCCTGTCCTAAGAAAAAGACAAAGATGGCACAACAGCAACACAGCTAAACAAAACACATGCGCAAAATACTTCTGGTACACACACATTCTGGCCTCCCTGCAAAAGAATTGCCAAGATAGATTTTTTGGTTAAGTTCCTCCAGGAACTATGCAACCTGTTCTACATTTTTGATTCGTAGAATGTTCACTTTCTGGCTTCCTGAAGTAGTTCCAAATGTCTATGTCATAACTAGAAAATATTCTAGAGGGCTTGGGCTGATCATGTACAAATTAGCCAGACTAATTATAATAAAAAGCATCAACATTTACAGAAAATTCAGCTCACTGTATTTTCTAGTAGGGCAGAGAAATATTTTCAGATCAAGAGTGCAAAATGTTGTATGTGTTCCTTTTTATTTAAAAATATCTGTATTCTAAAAATTGTATGGATGGAACATACCAGATGACATCTGAAACTTTCAGCAAAGACAGGAGGACCAGAGACCCAGCAGAAGTTTTCAAGCTATTTGCCACTTAGTGAATAGAGCCCTGGAAAAATGCTTTCACAGACATGAAATTGGCTTCTGGCTTACCAGGGAATAGAATAAGAGAGATGCCAGTAAAGAGTGAGTTGGCAGCCCTATGGACAGACAACATTGAAACCAATGAAGCGCAGTATTGCTCTTACACCTGCACCTTCCTCACTCAACCCCAAAGGGACCACACATGGAGGACAGGATCTCTCAGTGCTTCATGGCTCTGGTGACACCACCACCAAGGCTAGCACTTAGTTGCACATTTAATGTGGCTTTTATCTGATCTAAAGCAGGTCTGTAGTGTTACCCACAGCTCATAAAAATTGCTTGTTATCTAAGAATCTTAGCTTTCATGTGCTAGTGTTACAAACAGCCATGGTACTGATTATAAGAGTGATAATGACTATGTTTCTAGTCATAATAGTTGTAGGGACTTGGAAATATGAAAGTTGAAGCAGTCAGAAAAAAAACTCAAAGAACAACAGAATGAAAATTAAAATGCATCTATTTTATTTCACAGTCTTGGAAACAAACTCTTTTTTGAATTCTCAGCTTTACCAGTAATATTGTTACTGATACTCCCAAGTCACCTTTAGGAGAGTAGAAAGTGTGCATGAATTCCTCTCTGTGTAAAAAGGTAAAAATCTGGAGCTCTTTCTCTCCAGCTCCAGACTCAGTCACTGGAACTGCAGTGAGAGGGTTTTTTTGGTGGTGTCTGCTGCCCTTTCTTAAGTACTCAAAGAACAGGACAGTTCCTCATTGCAGTGAACTTGTTCTGGGATCACAGGACAGTTCGCCCAGCAGTTCAGGGGAGTAGGAAAACATCAAGTAATGATGGGTTGGGCTGAGATTAGGATAGAGCTGAAAGGCACTTTAGGAGATGACCTGGGAGGCCTTTTGGAAGACAACTGGGCAGTCCCACTGCTTGCAGGCAGCACTATCAGCTCTACTCTTTGTACCAAGGTAGGAAAACAGCAATTCCCCCCTACTTTACACTTTCCAAAGTGCTAATGGGGATGAAGGAGTGAGCAGATCTGATCTATCTTACTTCCAAGATTTAGCAGGGACAAATACAGAATGGGGAACCCTCGAATTTGCTGTCTATTGGTTAGTGCCACAAGGCTAATGCAGATTCTTCTGTAATTGCTTGCTGCACATATGTGGCAACATACAGAGGTCTCATGAATTGCAAAGAAATTGTATCTCGGATAATTTTGGATTAATCACAGTGTTCTCCAGAGGTACTGTTAATGAGGGACATACCCTCTACTTTGTATTCCTGCCCAAGGCAGCACATTTCCATGCCATATCATGAGGAACTGGCTCTACAAACCCATCATTAATTTCATAGCTGTCTCCCCTCTCTAACAGTGGAGGACTCTCCACTATGAACTGTGCCTAGAGGCAGACTCTGGTGTATGGATTTGTGCTTCTTTGTTCACCTCTCCATAAAATACTAAAGACATTATGCATTGAAAAGTCACAATAAAGTTTAAAGAAAATAATTATAAAACAATCCTTCTATTCTCTACTCTATTAAGGTCACAGTTACTGAAAATTAAGTTTTCTTCTCTTTTACCATGGATATGCTACTCTAATTTGTTTATAAACAGGATATAATAATGACATTCAGAAAAAAAAAATTAAAAATGTTACACTAAGGGGTTTTTTTGCTGCTGTTAAATAATTACACAGAGGACCCCATTTTTCAGGACCTGCTGAGATTTGGTATGTCTCAAAAGCTAAGCCCTTGAAACCCAGATTAAATATGCAAAGGCAGTGGGAACAATTCCTGCTTTGCTTTTGCATTCACAACTTCCCTGAGCCCTGCAAGGTCTGGCTGAACCACGGGTCCTGGACTAGTCCTGAGCCAAGTCCCCTGTGAGCCAGATCTGGCTGTGGTGTTTCCAGTGTGACCAGCTGCTGCAGCAACACTGACATCGTTTGGGTTGTGCAAAGGCTAAGTCAGGACAGAATCTGGGGAACAGCAGCTCTGGCTCTGTAGTTAAATTGGACACAGTATTAGCATGAACTCCAAAAACACAAAACTGACTAAGCCAGGACAGAGACATTATTGCTGCAGCAAAAGCAAATTTAAACGAAGTAGGGAAGTTTCTAAAGAACAATTTGCCTTTGTAGCAATTATGTACCTCAGACACAGAGACTCTCCTGAGCTGAATTCAGGCCAGTGATACCATACTGCTCTGCTGGGCTTATAAACCCAGCACTGTACCCAGTTAACTGCAGCCACTTTGCAGAAACTCTCGAAGTGCTCCACTGAATGATTTGAAGGAGTATTCCCAGTATTTCCCCTCCCCAACGGGGCACACTTCCATCCCCACTGTGTACCAGGGTTAATGGCCCTGTTCTGCTTTGCATTTTTTCTGTTATTTACCCTTTCTCCACTAGATGCTACACTGAGACCATCAAACATTTATTGAGTCAAATAACATAAATTTGAAGACTCAGCGCAGAATAGTGTGTTTAAAACGAAACAGTGACAGCATTGCTCTGTGTGGTGTGAGGGTGAGACTCGTGCATTTCACATTCGAATAACTGCTCTGACTTCATCAGGGCTTCTTGCTTGGCACTGCAGGAAAGAGGGATAAAGCAAGTTTGTGTTTCTTGGCATTATTACTCATTTGCAATTGTATCAAGAAATTACCTAAATGTGTGAAATGGTTTACCCAGAGTGCCACAAAATCTAAAATTAACCAAACAATATATGTCAATACAATGAGCTAGTCCTTTTTTTCTCTTTATATCTTAGAAATTCAAAATCACATGCTGAGCTGGAAAATTACACTAGATTACATTTTTATGAAGCTTCTTCAAATAATATCACAGATACACATTACTTTTCTTGATGTTATGCAAGCCTTTGACCCAGGCAGCTGGGGAAGTGCTATGCAGTGTGGCTCCCACAGAGCCTGCCAGCCTGGTTTTAACTTGTGCATTGTGCAACACCTTCTGGTAAACAACCTGAGATCCTCTTACCTCTCAGTGCAGGCAGGCCCCACCAAGCACTGCTGCACAGCCCTTCTCATGTGACAAGTTTATTGGAGAAATGTGTCACAGCCTGTCTTGGAGGCTCTACTTGGACAGAGCAAAGCAAAGGTCAGAGACTGTTCCAGCTAATTAAGGTCTTCAGGGCTGTCTCTCTATAAGGTCCTGAGTTACCCCCTGTTCCTAGAGGTCTGCTTAATGTGTACCACACTATTCAGAAATGTGCTGTGTGCTATGACCCAATTAGCAGCACCTTTATTGTTTTAGGAGAGGGGTAAATATAATTTGGGGAAACTGCAATACGACCTGGTTAAGGTACATCATTGGTGGCACATGTCTTTTCCAGCAAAAATCAAAACACAGCTTCAAAACCCTGCTATGTTGGTCTATCTTGCCATGACAGGCTTTAATTTGCTTATCTGGACTTAATCTGGGAAAAGAACTAGAACAGAAAAGAATGGTTTCTTGAAGCTCAATAGGACCTCATAGCAGTCAGATATTTACTGTTCAGGAACATAATCTGCTGCTGGTGTGTTGAGGTTCAAAACATAAATTATATACATCAGCTGAGGATCTAGGCCAGATGCTCAGCAAACTGGGCCCTGGCCTGCTGATTGACCATTCACAAGCTCATCTTCAGATTAGTATAGAGAAAGGTGGATTAAGAATGTGGGGAATCTCCTTTTTTGTTTTTCCTTTCTTCCTGTAGACATGCTTAGGCTTAGATCCATTCAGCCAGTGGCAAGATGCAGCGTTATTCTAAGCTATGGAGCCTTACAGTGTTTCAGGCCAGAGGTTTAATTTTGGCAGATTTCATGTACTACTCTGCAGTGAGGTATAAGACACTTCATCAAGGTTAGGAGTAAAAGCAACAGTATTACAAGGAAGGGCCCTAAATACTTTTATATTACACTGGTTAAAGTGAGAAGCTATTAGAAATATTAAAAATAAATTATTAAAAGTATTTTTAAAAATGCTTATCCTCTGGTAATTAACTTCCTATTTACTCCATCTGAAGAGTTAAAAACAAGCACAAAACCCAGCCACAAAGTAGGTCATAATTATCTGAAAAATCAGACATAAGGTCATGACCTAAATGAAATAGAGTTTGCTTCATAATGATCCTGGGAAAGAAGGGATCGGCCAGTGGTAGGGAATCAGCACGTTAAAGAGAATTGTAAATGGGAGCTTTGCAGAGCTTCTCATCTCTTCCAGATGGGTTCATCTCCAGCTCAGGTCAGTATTGATTGAAAACTGTTACTCTGCACAGTCTGTTCAGTGCCCAGTGACTCTGGGAATTGAATACTGTTCCCAGCAGACAAGCAGTTGCATCACGTAAAACCACTGCCAGACCTGAAATTAATTTCTAATTTTGCTGGCAGCCTTCCAACAGAGAGGTCAGGCCAAGGAGTAGCTGTAAGGATGAGAATTCCTCCTGGCAGAGCTGGAGGCATATGGGGGGCTCAGACCACAGGGAAGGGCAGACGTGGCAGGGCAGCAGCAGGTTGGCGTGTCTGCTCTTCAGGCAGGGACTTCTGAGTGCTGGTGGAACAGAAGTTCAAGGGCTGCTCCCAGGTCTCCCCTGTGAGAGGGGATTCATGGCAAGAGAACAGGCTGGAGAGGGACCAGCACAGCCAGACATGAGAACCTGCTGGTAAATCCCGGCAGGAGCACACAGGTGACTCCGGGAGTCACAACAACACAGGCAGCGTGACGAGGGGTGACTTAGAGAACTCACTCTGTGGCACGTTATTGGAGGCACGTTATTGTGGCACGTAGTGGGCGGTAGGAGGAATGCAAATTTGATAGGGTACTACAAACATTTAAATGATCTCATGTGTGCAGATAAATATTGCTTTTTATGCATGTACTAGGAAAGAAAGTAAAAATATCCCTGTGTTTCTTTTCCACTTCTCCTGGCTTCTGTGTTTGGGCAGTGTCAAACTATTTTTGGGTGGAGAAATTTTGCTTGCTAAGGAACACCAGGGAGGAAGCATTTAGTTTTCAAAGTCCCTGGGTTGGAGCTTATTCTTGCCATTTGTAAGGGGAAACCCAAACATTATGTGGATCTTTTTTGCTCCAGTTAACCATACAAGAAACAGCAACAAAGCCAGGAAGAGTTGCGGTTTGCAATATTGGAAAGCTTGCTTAAAAAGAAATAGTAATAGGAATTACTGACAGCAAGGAAGTAATTTCTGGAGTGAAATTTCTTCAACACATTTATATTTCTATAAGATTAGTTAATATTCTTGCAGGAGATTCTTGCATGTGATGAATCACACTGCCCCAAGCCATGTAGAATGATGCACTGCTGATACTGAATAAATTTAACTTATCTTCAAATCACAATTGAGTGCCTCACTTTCATTTTATGGTAGAACTAATCCCAGGAAAGTCTGGATGAGTGATACCACTTTCAGGTATCAAGCACAGGAAAATGCATGCACACATAAACTGACCCTATGATATAAAGTCTCAGCAGGTTACCACTTTTCTATTTAGCACATTCAAGAAATACTGTATTGCTTTTGCACTGTGCTGGCTTGGGCTGGGGTAGAGCTCTGTTTCTTCACAGTAGCTACTATGGGGCTCTAGTTTGGATTTGTGCTGCAAGCAGTATTCATAATTCATGGTGTTTTCATTATTGCTGAGCAGGGCATACACAGCCAAGGCCTTTTCTGCACCACCCACCAGTGAGCAGGCAGGGGGTGCACAAGGAGCTGGGAGGGGACAGAGCCAGGACAGATGACCCCAGAAATGACCAGAGGGATATCCCATCCCATCTGACATCATGGTCAGCACACAGAGCTGGGGGAAGGTTGATGAGGGGCTGCTGCTCAAGAACAGGCTGAGCAGTGGTCTGTTGGTGGTGAGCAGTTGGGGTTTTTTTGCATCACCCGTCTTTCTAGGGTTCTGTTTCTCTTTCATAATCTTATTTTCATTACAAATTCTTATCAATATTATTTTATTTTGGTTATTAAACTGTACTTATCTCAACCCAAGAGTTTTCTCACCCTTCCAGTTCTCTTCCCCATTCCACCAGGCAGTGAGTGAGCAGCTGTGTGGGCCTTTTTTGTTAACTGGGATTAAAACACAATGTACAGCAACTTATCCCCTCTCACTCTCCTCCCTGCTTCTCTCCCCATTCCACTCTATCTTATGCTAACTATTTTCTTGTCTGAAACTCCTTGAACTTGGGCAAGGTTTTTATGTGTCAAAGTGATTGTTTCTCACACCACTGAAATACCCCATGGCAGGGCAGAGTACAGGTTTTGAGGCTGTTAGAGGGCAGGCACTGAGGCAGCTGTAACAAGTGACAGATTTTTATATCCACCCACTGAAGCACTGTTAATGCATCATACATGGAGTTTGGTGCTGTAATGGGAAAAAATCAATGCTAGGATCACACTTCTACCACAAGTGAAATGGCTTGTTGTGCACATCAGTAATTACACTTCTTGGCATTTTACACAAGGCTCACAGTATTTTTTGTGGAGCTTTTTATCACTGTATATTAGTGATTTTGCCAAAGCTGAGCCACAAATAAAGAGGGAAATATAGTGCTCAATTAAAAGCAGCCCAGGTGCAGTAATATAATTTGTATGAGGCAAATTTACCAACTGCAGTGGGTGTAGTTCTCTGATGGTGGTCAGGTTGACTGGTCCATGTAGCCTCATCTGGCGCCAAATGTTGGAATAAGGTCCAGACAGGGAGATGCTCTGAGCCCACCTGAAGGCTCCTCACTTGTGATTTCTACATTCACAGCCCACCTTAGGAGCAGAGTACAGCTCTATGCTATCAGCTTTGACATGCCAGCAGTACTGCCAAGGGACTGCACATCTCAGAGTAGCCTGGGGGGCTGCCCTGCCAAACTAAGTGTAGAAGTTTGGCCAAATGTGCCTCAAATCTATTAACTTAATTTCACAACTAAAGGTCAGTTTTGTTAATACTTATTACACACCATGCTGTATCTGGTGAGAGTAATGAGGTCTTGGCTAATGCATCATATAATGCTGTTAAAATTTTGCTGAAACTGCCAGGCTGGGTTGTTGTTGTTTTTTTTTTAGCAGCGTGAACATCTTGGGTTTGCTTGAATGAAATAAAGAATTAGATCTTGCTAGAATAAAATTTGAACATAGTTTCTGAAGCTGAAAAATGGTGCTAAGTTAGGTCTTCTCAGTACAAACTAATTCAGGTTATTATTGCATGAATAGCCTCTCAAGAGAAAATATAAATGGAAATTATATATTTAAGATAAAACTGCTCAGACATTCAGCAAAATAGATATATTCTTGTTTTTACATCACACAGTCTGTTAGAGCTGAGGTGACTAAAACACCCCCCAGAACCGTGACTTGGCCTACATAACCTCGTGTCAGAGCCTGCTCAGATCTGCAGTGTGAGCTACCCTGGAGCCTGGTCTGAAGGCACTCTGTCCTGTCTCAGCATGGAGGCTGCAGCTATGTAGTCCTGAGGTTGCCAATAGCACCTCATTTTTTCCTAGAGGGGTCTTCAGAGGAAGCCAGCTACTTACCAAGCAAAGCTTTCCAGAATGAATGGTGCTGAGGGAAGGGAGGCAGTGTGAGGAGCCAGAATACATTAGCCAGAGGCCAGATACCAAGGATATAAAGGAAAATAGAAAAGTGGAGGGAATTTTGCCTGTTTGAAACAGGTCCTTAATGAACATGCTAAGATTTGATACAGCAGAGATCAATGATTTCCTGAAACCACAGACCGCTTGTGTGGATAACATCGGGTATAACACAGGGAAAAACCCCAAACAGCTGAGAGGGCATGTCTCAGCGTGTTTAAGGGTAACTCTCTCATTTAGAATAGCATGTAACACTAGCTCTCAAAAGGAAAAGGAAAAGCAGGTCAAATCTGGAAAAGCAGCAAGCAGGTCTCCAAATGAAAGAGTAATGCCTGTAGCAATGAGGTGTCAATAAGAGCTGAAGTGTGAAGTTAGGCTGTTTCTGCAGGTTGAAACTTCTGTCTCAAGGGAGGGGTAAAGCAGATTTGCCTTAATGCAGAGCCCTGTGTGATCCCAAGGGAGGCTGGCTGCCCATTACCCACAGCTGACATGCACTGTCAACTTCTGGTGGATCAGAATCCTGCTGATGTTATTTCCTAGTCAAATCTTTTATTATTACTTTCAGAAGAAGGCAGTCCTGGAGTTGTAATATCAACCCTGTACCAAATGTCTGCACTAAAGAATCATTTCACAGATACTGTTTTGCAGAACTGTCTACAGATAAAAAATGTGGGCTTAAAATGAATCCTTACAGGATATCCACTAAATGGATTCATGGCTGATCATTCACATTTACTGCTGTCTCCTGAGGGGATGCTGCTTAACAAGCTCACTGGATGGCATGGCTGATTTGTAAGTCAGTGTTTCAGCTTTGTCACTTACAACATGCAGCATCTTTTTATGCAGCAAGAACATCTTTAATTTACATACTCAGCATCATCAAGCTGTTCAGGTGTGACCATGCTATAAAACCTACATGATTCTAGTACAGCTTTGTGTAAACATTATTTATTTATTTGCTCTATCAGCCTACGTCAGCACAAAATAAAAGTGGGCAGAAAAGGTACATGAATTTTCTTTACCTTAAAAATCAGTCACAACAATCTTGTTCCTACAAAGACCATATAGGCTCTAAACCCATATTTTATGTCTAAACATATCTGCTTCTTGCAGTCTTTTCCAGTGATTTACAATGCCAATTATGCTAGAATTGAACATACAGAATGGCATCATCGGGGATGATGAAGGTCTGCAAGCTTTATATGAAGCAAAGGTATTTTAAGCAACACAGCAGTTAGATGTTGGTTTCCCAAGAAAAACCAAAATGTACAGCTTTCTGCAGCCAAATTAATCCTAAGCCTCAAACCAAATAAAAGCAATACATCACTAGAGCAAATATAATGATGAAATAATTTTACATATGCATCCATAGAGGATATCAGAGTGATCAATTTGCATACCCAATTCTGAAATAAGAGTCCTGTGTGACCAGTTGGTTTTGTTACAATCTTTTGTTCCATCTACAGGAGCCTCCACCTGTGCTGCCAGCCAGCTGCAATAGGCTATTACACAACACGTGTCCCAGTTAGGCTCTAAAACTGGTTTCACGCAGCTCTCAAGATTTCATTTCTCATGAGAAAAGTCATTTACTACTTGTGATGTGTATTTAAGGCCTCTGGTAATGTCCTGTGCCTTCAAGGCCCTGCTGACATCGTTTTCCTGTGCTCTTGGTGGCCTGCACTGTATTGCCCTGCTTTTCTTCAGTGAACTTCAAGGCCTGGCTTCCTGATAAAATAACTCATGTTTCACTAGCACAATGGTGCATCCCCACTCTGAGGTCACTGGATAGTTCAATGTACAGAGAGATGGTCTGTTAGGATGTGCATAAAATAAGCAGAGAGATTTAAATAGGTATAACTTTCTTAATGTTCTATTATTAATATATCTTCATTATAGCAATGTGACTGCTGTTATCAAAACTGCTTTACAACAGATGCAAACTTTTAACCAGGCATATTGGTTGACACAGTCTAGAGAGTCTTTGAAGTCAGAGGGTGAACAATTGAACCAGCTTAACTTTAAATCCTCTCAGAAAGCACACAGTTTTTGGAATCAAGCAACTGCAGTTTGCTTTAGAATGATGAGCTTTTAAAAAAGCTAAATCTAAAGGAAATGTTATTACAGTTACACAATCTATTTTTATTTTTTCTCTTACACATACCTCATATACATCTCTGTGGCTTGGAACATGGGTTTGTTCATTGCCTGTCCAGGGCTTAACAACAGGATGCCAGATTCACAGCTATTTACATTGCTTGACTCCCACTGCCTGCCTAAATGTCAATTATAATGAAACAGAAGTAGAAACATGGTGGGGAGATTTTTCTGAGTGAGCTTTCTTTTACTGTGCCTTGTTTTTCACAAGGGTTTGTCATCTTTCATCACAGTGTCCAGTAATCAGTCTTATCCATCTTTTGGTATTTCCCATCAGCAATCTGTTCAGATTCTAATCAGCCTTAAAACACTGAACTATATCCATTTAAAACATGCCTTTTGTATTGATAAGAAAAGGATGTTTAGGGGGAAATGAATACACACAGAGCCCTACAGAACATGTCCCTATTTTGGGCTGCTGCATTATCCCTCCATGCCAGTCCCAAACAGCCTCCCTGTGACTAACATTGCCATGGCCTGATTTACACACAGATTTAGTATCTGCAGCTCATTATCATATTTTAACTTCTGGGTGGCTCAACTCCTCTGAGAAATTGGATGTAATAGCATTCTACACAGAAAAAGATATAAGTACCTATTAACCTATAGCAATTTACCACAGCATTTATAAAGATGAATAATGTGCAGAGTCATGCACGTCTTACTAAATGCAGACTGAATTATTCATTGCAAAGCTGGGCAATATTTTTATCAAATACTTATTAGGGATAAATATTTTCCTTATTCAGTACCTTGATATATGTTTGAATAACGCTTTGCAAATAATTCTTCATGCAAATGTTGCACTGAAACATTAGCACTTTCTTCTTTTGAATAGTTATTTCCAAATCAATTTCCTTTGTGTTATTTATTCATTTTAAATGAATAATTGTTATTCATGGAGTTTGTTTCTCTCTAGGCTAATAAACTGACTTGGTGTTAACCCCCAAGTACTTGTAATTTCAGCTTCAAACATGCAAGCTCTTGCACACGAGTGGATCCCTATGCTATCACAGTATTTCTGGCATCAACATGGAGATAAAAGAAACAGGAAACCAAGGAAAAGTGACTCAAAAGTTCAAAATAGAAACTCATTGCATTTATATCAGTTGATACGTCCTTATTCCATTGACTGTCATTCTTTATGTTGGTTTTGATCTTTCCTTTTCTTCCTTTAATGTCTGAATACACTCAATCTTGTATTTTCTTGTCTATTTTTTGGACCAATTTACATTTGTTTGCAATTAGTCCCCAATTTCTGATCAAATGCTGACCTTGCAAGACTGTAAATACACAAACTCTATAAATAATTCTCCAGCCATGCAAATATTCTTCAAGACTTAACCCCAAGAGATGTAGGTGCTCCTTTTGTCTCCTTTCCTTAAAATTTCAAATATAAACACACCATCACCATGAACAAATTTGTCATCGGTGGCCAAAATAGCACAGTCCTGGCATTTTGGGTGTAAAACCTTGTGGACAGCCTGCACGTCCTAAATTTCAGGGAAAGTATTTCTTCTTATAAATTATAGACAAGATGTGCATACCATGAAGGAAAATGTGGCCAGTGATTCCCAGCTCCTGGAGGCACAGGCTGGCTTGTGTCCATAATGATCAGGGCTCCCTCCCTCTTAGAAAGGTCACACACACATTACAGGATGGCCCTTCTTATTGTGAGACATCATCATTACTATCCTTATTACTGTAATTACTGCTACTATGGTAATGCCAACAACAAGGAACTGGCTTTTTTCAATTGCCCTGTGTGAAATATCGAGGTGGCTGTGCTGCAGCCCTCTGGAGCAAGGCTTTTACTGGTCATGCTGTTGGCCTGGCCTGGGGTGTGCAGCAACATGGGGGCTCTGGGGTGACACTGGATAACCAGCCAAGGTGGTGGTGGGGAGTCAGACCCAGCAGAGTTAGGAGAGATTATTCAAAATAGTCTAGAGAGAAACATTTCAAAATCATGCTCCTGAGCCAAACTGAAATGCTGCTGCAGGTGCACCCTACAGTGTGTGCACAGATGTTACTCTCCTGCAGCAGATCAAGCTCCCTTCTGCTAGAATGAAATGCTACTTAAAAATTGCTTCTAACTGCAAATTGGCATTACTGCTTCCTCCCACTAATGAGGCTTTGGCTAACCATTTACTAGCATTACAATTTACCTGTACTCAGCTTTGCACTTGCATTTGCTGATCACTGCAGCTGAAGCAAAATAAACACATTGAACGCATGCACACATTACTTAAATATAATGCAGATTACTGCATTGTCCTCAAAATGAATAAGAAAAACGGAAAGCAAATTCACAGAACAGGGTCTCCGTCTACTCTGCCAGCCACTAAAAAGTCTGTTGTGATCTCTGATCAGCCAGATAAGAGTCAGATATTTATGACTTTGTAATTCTTGAACATAGAAAAATGTAATTCGTAGCTACTTTTAAAAGAAAACACTGGTGTGTCGAGAAAGAAAAGATAATAGCAGCACAGGTTCTGGCCAGCTCTAAATCATCCCACGTGATGTAGAGAGAGAGGAGATTAGGATAGGATCCTGTGGTCCAGTGACGGCCAAAGTAAATGGTGATCATCTGGTTCCAGTTCCGGCAATTTTCCATTCATCTATGTCATGTCTTTTAGAACAATAACCATAGGAATTATTTAACATTTTTATTTACTGCCAGCAGTTCTGCTTACAGCAGTTACCATCATGAAACAGGACCATATGGCTTCAAGATCAGAAACAAATTTGCTAAACCCTGACTTTATTATTTTAATTCCTATCGTGATAATGAAACAGCAAATGAGAACAGAATTCAGCCTAAGAGATGAGGTGTCAGAATAATTTTATATCTTGTCACTAGGTAATGACTGTAATGGTATCTCTTACTTAGGTACCTTCATTAACAACTTAATGGTGAGAGCATGTTTTAGCAATTGTGAACATGTGGAATACTCCATGTTCTGGGGCAAAAGATTAGCTTAATGAGGAGAGAGCCAATTTCCTGAAGAAGTGCCTTATATAGTTCCTGCTTTTAAAAGAAGAACAGTAATACAGATAATTTATCATTACAAGGTATAAAAACACTTAACTTCATGGCTTGGTGCATTTATAGCACTCCTGCAGAGAGGAGAGAGATTAATAGATTTTTCTCACGTGGTAAAATAGGTGGAAATCTGTTCTTCCAAATCCTTTTGCTCAGTAGAGAAACATTCATTACCAGGAGATTGGGTTCAAAGAGCAAACTATCACTTAGCCTCTAAGTCACTTCATGTTTCTCTACATGTTTATTATGTTTTTAGGCACCTTTGAAAATGTGGCCCACAGACACCCAAACCCTGTGAATAGAGCTTTGATAAATGCTCATATTTTTCAAATACAATGTACTTTATTTTGTCATAAGCAAGTAGCTTTAACTTCAGTGGTCAAGAAATAATAGCAATAAAACCTCAAAACAACAGTGCTGCTATTTTCAGCAGAAGTAAAGAAGCTGCAGCAAGGAGCAACCATGAAGATTATATCATCTAGTCCATCTTGCCAACAGATGATGTTTCTCTACAGCCTTGGCAAGCAAACCTCGTAATTGGGCTTGCCAAAATAAAAACTGGCAAGAGCCTCGATACCTGATGTTTAAAGAAAAGAAATGAGTACAAACCTAGTATTTACTTTGTCTGCATCTTTTTCAGAATTGAAGCAGAAAGGCTTCAGTGTCCTTGAATATTCATGCCCAGGAAAAAGCTGAACTAAATTTGCTGTCTTGGTATTTTATAGTTCATGTCATCTTGCATTTTTCCAGTAAGTTTAAGTAGAAAAAATCTGACAGGGAAGGTTTAATTTTCTTTTCCTATTTGCTAAATAGAAGATACACTATTTACCAGCCTGCATCTGTAAGTTATGACAAGCTTACCATAATATAAAAAGACTGTGAGTTTAGGGAACTGAGATTTAGCACATTAAAAGATTATAGTTTTAGACAGTCTCAAGCTCTCTTACTGTTTTGCAGCAAAACCCTTTTGTCTCTGAGCTCTCAAGCTAGCAACCCTTCTCCAGTGCAACCATTCTGCTTCTTGTTGACTCCAAATAACATACTTGCATAGGGAAAGTGGATTCTGTCTGTCCAGAAAACTCTATCATGTTAGGGTCCTCTGAAAGATTAAGACAAGAAAGATTAAATAAGCTGGACAGACATCAGACAAACATCTCCAAATAGAAGATCTCTTTGTCCTCACATAGGAGTGAAGTTACATGAGATACTTGGAAATTTGGATGGCAGCAAGCAGTTTGGTGATGAATATTTAACTGGACAAAATGCTTTTTCCTATATTATTATTTTTTGTTAACACCAGTCACTAAACAAACCAGACCAAATATGGGATCTTTAGGCTGATGGTGCACAAAACCCATTCTGCTTTGAGGTCGGGGGGACTGGAATAGTGACTGCCAATTCAATTTAGATGAGCTGAATTTCTAGTTCATAATTGAAAACTGTGACTTGCTTCTAACATACACACACGTGGAAATGTTGTCATTTCAGTATTTTACTGGAAAATAAGTGTTACTCATGATTTATGCCCTACAGACACACAATAAATGTGTAAAACAAATGAATTGATATTGCATTATTTTAAACGAAATCTTCCTTTTTATAATACCTAAGTTTACATGAGTTGTGGCACCACATATTCTGACTTCTCTTCACTCCTACCCTGTCACTTTTGGTTATGAAATATCAGAGTTCTCAAATACCAAACTGGGTGTGGGAAATCTGAACAAAAAAATATTTTCCCAATATGAAGCTGCTGTTCTCAGAAAATCAATAAGAAACAGAAAATGTTAAATCTATGTCCATAGAATAAAACTATCTGAAAAAAGCATATACTTAATTTTACCATACACCAGAACCACTTGTCCCTTCTGATGCCCCTGCCTCACTTCTTAGCTAACTCTTACACATTTATGGTGACTGCCAATAGAGATACTCACACATCAGTATTATTCCACCACAAATAGTACAATCATGGTAATTTTAATCACCTGAAGATTTCAAAAACATAGTGCTTGTGGCTGGGGTTATACAACAAGGCTTTTCTACAAAAAAGTGATGCTTTGCTGTGATTTCTTGAATTAGTAAACAAAACAATGATCAGAAAATTAATATAATCATTTTAATGGAAATTTATATTCTCCTAGCAAAGATCTGCTTTTGAAGAGTAAGTGATCAAGGGATGCCAATCACTGAGAAGCTGACTCAGAGACCAAAAACAAAAAAGTAGAAATATTTGGTAATTTTTCTATGTCACATAAGCTTGATTGCAAAATACTCCTATGTAGTATAATAAAATCAATCTGCTTTGCTAAATTTATTAATGAATGAGTAATGAGAGAGTAGAGAAAATAATAATTTTGTAGGCAGGAAAAAGATGAGGAAAAAAAACCCCTCAAGTAGAATCTGACAAAACTACAGAGTGGCTCTGTTAATGAAAATTCCCATAAAGATGTATACTAAAACACACTTCAGACCTGAAAGGGGGTATTCACCCACAATACAGGTTTAAAAATCCTGCAGGATTGCATTTGTATCTGGTCAGAGAAGTCAGCAGGCTCTGCTCTCCAGAGGCTGCAGATACACCCACCACAGTCTGGATGAAGGCACTGGGTCAACCTAAGCATTACCAGATTGATCAAGATATCAGATTGTTTAAATATTTTTTTCTCTTTCTTATGTACTTCTCACGAAAAACATAAACCACTGAGATCTCCTCTGTTATAAGCATTTTCTGTAGCAAGTGGTTAAAACCCTGTTGTTTTCAAAATGATGCAGAGTAAGCACAAACTGAGAGCTGCCTGAAGATAATCTGCACATCAAGCCTACAGTTGGCCATTTCCTTGGCCAACAGATACCACAGAGTAATAACAATGCTGTGCTCACCATTTTTTAAAATTGTTGACCAAACAGAAAATTTTACGGACAGAACATGGTAGGCACCTTGGAACTCTCTATTTTTTGAGTGTCAAACCTGGCACAAATAAGTCTTGCCTCTTAGAAGAGGGTCACTCAGTTCTTTCTGAGGGACCAACATGCTGCTAAAGGGCCAAAGCCCCATGAGAACAAGAAAATAGCTCAGCTGGCAAGACAAGACACCTGCTGCATATGCCTTACACCAGGCTTTAAGCAAAGCCAGATCTCTGACAGCAGTATCTAGCCAAACCCTCTTGACTCAAATGGCATCCTGTCCATCTGTGGTGACTAAATAATTCAGAATTGCTGCAGTGTGGAGACTTCATTTCGGTCTTATTAATAGATGACAGCAACCTTGGGCCAGTCTCCCTTCCCCTTGGTTTGACTCTAATTAATCAAGCCCTCAAGCCAGATACTAGTTTTCCTACCAGCATGGCCTTGGCACTTAAAAACCCAGGATTATAGATGGCAGATGTAACATTAGGTGAACCAAAGAATCTCAGCCTGCGACTCAATTCAGCCTTCGTTAATTCCAGGAAAAGCAGTCATGTCCTCAAAGTCTTTGTGCTTTGCTGAATTCCTAAAAAAAGTTCTCTTGCAGAGAGAATGTCAAGTGTTATCCCCACTGGGCAGGAGTTACTCAAGCACATATGCTCATCACTGATTTGCTGCCAGTGCTCGTGTGACTGCCTGCCTGCCAAGAGGGACACAAAGTGCACATCTGACACACAGAGCCCTACCCTGGATGTTCTCTGCCTGCCAAACCACTGCTCTTTGGTCCACAATATTATTTATTATCATCACAAACAGGGCAGGGGAAAACTTCTGAATTTGTGATTTTCCTTAAATTATTTATAGGGACATTGAGCAGAACGGAGTAATTTTTAAGCTAGGGAATCACTGTTTCATAGCTGACAGCCCGTGAACCCATCCACCAACTGCAGGGTGGAAAACTTTTAATAGCTGAGTTACAAAACGCGCGATGAGTTTATGATGGCGTGATTGATGCACACATTAAACGCCAAGAAAATAAAACAGCTACAACATGATCTGTATTTTACACATTGCTCTTCATGGAACCTGTTCATGCAATAAGAAATTTATATTGCATGCTCTTTGATAGCCTGGATACAAACTAACCTAAAGGAAATTACAAAGTACTAAAAGGTACTGTAAAGATGGAAAATTGTAAAAGACACGAGATGATAATATTTCTGTGCCAAAGTCTATAGAAAAGAGGTTTTTGATCATAATGAAAAAAATTAGCAGTCTTTTTGCTCTCCATAACCTACTGAGTAGCAATGAAAATGTTGGTTTGATTTTTTTTTTTTCCTTTTCTAGGAAGCCAACATAAAAAGAAAACCCAAAGCAAAATAAGACTTGAGAAGGAGGCAGAGGGGACACTGTTCCACACTGCTGAAAATAATCTGTCCAAGGAAAACCCAATTAGTGCTTTGTGGTTAGGTCATCCACCTTGTGGGATTACTTGGTTTCAGTCCCTTGTTTCCCAAAGAGTTAAACACTTTCCACATTAGCTATAATGAATGTGATGCAAACGTTCCTTGGATTGCATGATTCAAGTATCTCAGTCCCCTTTCTGTGTAACCTACCATAATATTCCCTCTGTCTCTTTCTCTTCCAGGGCCACAATTCCTAAATTTCCTTCTGCACCATGACACAGGGATCGCCTTCATCCATTCATGCCTGCAGCCCCTTCTTTCACATAATCTCCAGGAGATTATGGTTTAAATCTACAAATCATAAGCCTGAAGAGACGATTTAGCACAGATCTATATCCTTGACATGCACGCTAGCATGTTACACAACACGGTGGGCTCAATGTCACCTCCTCCAGCCATGTGTTAAAAGGACACTCCAGATCTCAGTGGAAATGGGTTTGATCCTAGCAGTGAAGCTTTGGGTGGCTCAGAACAGTCTGATCCCCCCACAGAGCCAGCAGCAGTGACCCAGTGGCTGAGCAGGAACCTTCACTGGTCAGCAGCAGCAGCACTGGGTCACTTCCAGACCCTCACTGTGCTCTGCCTGCCAAGTCAGCAGAGCTGCTCCTGCTGGGCTGATGAACCTTTCCTAACTTCCAATTTGTATCACATCATCAGCAATGCCTCCTGCTGGTTTTAGGCCAGCACCTCTGTTGGATTTGGCCATTAGTACTGGCTTACTCTATACCATTCAAAGCAAAATTCAGTGAAAATCTTTAAGACTAAAACTAGAGCAACACCATGAAAGAAAACTAGTGCATAGTAGGTCTGTTCTTTTCCAGAAGCTTTTATAGTTTCAGCTGAAGCCAACATGCATCCAACACTCATAGAAACCAGCCAAGGAACAATTATTTCACACCAGGCTTCAGACTGGAAAGTCCAAAGTGATGATGTTCAGTAAAAGGAGAAAAATTTTGGACATATCTGATCCCAGAACATGCACACACACATTTTTGCAGAGCTCAAAGCTGCAGCAAATCTTCTTCCAGCCTCAGAATAAAAGAAACTTCAGAGACAACCATGGTAAAATTTAGGAAATCTATGCTACAGGTAAACTTCCCTTTGATATTTCCACATAACACTTCTCCAATGCAAGCAAATTTTTTATCTGAATGAAGGAAATAATAAATGTGCATGCCAGCTGAACTGCTTGTTCAGAACATGGCACCACATTTGGTTACTTTTTTTTGGCTCACTGCATAAGCAGAAAAAAAATCTGGTCACCATGTGACTCTAGAAGAAAATGTACCTTTTTTGATTCATCTATTGTGAGGCTTCAGCAGAGATTTTTTTCTTTAATACTAACTGAAAGAAATCCCTAATATGTAGAAAATCCCAATTACTCTTCTCATTCAGCTCTCAGATCATTTCCATGACTTGACATATCCAGTTCTGCTGCTGGAAAGTAAGAAAAAAATTGAAAGAAATGTTTTTTGCAGTTCAATTTGCAATTGCTAAAGCATGACTTCAATTTGCAACACATAAACTAAGTTCTGGCCAGAAAAGCGAGAAAAAACCTTTGCCTTTTCACCTGCTTCACAAGTGTAAAGCCATCATACACATGCCAAGTTTTCATCCAGCCATCTGCAACTGTGCCACAGCTGTCTTCAAATATGATACAAGCAAACGTTATTAGGATCTCTAAACTGTGATTGCAAAAACACTACAAAAACAATTTATAACTTCCATAAAATGATGGATTCAGCATTTCCTTTTATAAGGTGCTGCCATGCTTAATAAAAACTTCAATAAAAAGTTTATCTGGTTCCTGATTTGATTTTTTCAATATTCAATACAATATCTTTAGGTTAAGATGAAGAATGTGGAAATCAAAGGAAAATAACTGTTAAGGGATGAGCACAATTTTCCAAATTGCTTAAAATATATATATATATAAATTATAATCTTTGGGATCACTGGCTTTTATTTTCCTATGGCAACTTCTAACCATCACAGGCATATAATGAATGTCTGAACATTAAGAATTTATGTGTGCTGCCTTAGATGAGCATAATTCTCAACTATTATTAATGAGGAACTATAAAACACACTTCAAGTTTTATGCCTAAATTACATGAAGTTTCCAAAAACCATAAATACATCTGTCTATGGGTATCTACAGAGAATTATATAACATGCTTTTAAAACACGGTCACTGAGGCAGTGAAACTCATCCCAAATGAGAAAAGATCTTACAAGGAAAACTTTCTACAGAGTAATTCTTACCCTGCTCTGTTGTCTGAAATATTTATATAGATGCCTCCAGTCTAGTCAGAGTAGAACAAAAAAATGGGCAAAAAAGATCCTGTTTTTTTCAAAACCAGGCTTGTTATTTACAACATGGCTTGATCCTAATTTTCAATCTTCCCTGAGAAGTTGATCCATTGTATAGCAATTGATTTCATTGTATAGTAATTAATTTAAGACTCAATGTAGCTTTAAAATAGTAATGCAGATTATAGTTTTATCTTTACTTCCACATAAGTTAAATCTCTTAATAACTCCAGTGGTGTAATTTACTAGTTTTCACTTCTAAAATTCCACTTTTGATTTTTATATCACAAATTATGGCTTCAGTCTTAGCCAATTCACATTGATATTGACAATTATATTTGTGGTAACAGAACTCTGCAAAATTCCATTTCCTCTGGCTGGAAATAAGCAGTAGCATGGACCTTTTGGATCTGCATACCTGGTAGAGCGAGTATGGTACTGAACTGCCAAATGCTGCTTAGGGCACCATCACATTAATTTTCAACTCCTTTGAATCGGGGCCTGCTCCAGTGAAATCTGCAGTGCCAGGGCAAAGGAGTGGTCATGAAGATTAGTTTGGGTAAGGGAAGCAGAAGCTTTGTGTTACCTGGAGAACCTGGAACAGGCCTGCATACAAGGAGCTGGGAAGGCATGGAAAAGGTGCCACTTGAGGATGCCCTGAGCAGACAATCCAGAAATCAGATGCAATTGGTTACAGAAGTGTATTGCAATTTTTGGGCAGTACACATCTCTGTAGCAACATCAAGACTTAGAGTATGTAAGGAATGTGGGATTATTTTCCTTGGTTTTGCCTACGCTTTTCTCCCTCATTCCAAACCCCTCATCCTTGCAAGACTCATTGGAAATATCTTGTCAAAAATAAGTGTTCTTTTCAACAGACAAAACCCAACAGACCCCTCTGCTTCTGCTCAGTGGCAGGTGATTAAAACCCATCTACAAAGAGCTCAGTGTAACTGGCAATATAAGCAACTAAGAACCCACAATTCTCAAAGCCAGCACATGGATGTGCCTGAGCTAAGTCACAAAGTACAAGCAGCTAATAGCACTACATTAGTTATAATTTCTCAGCTCACAATACCTCACCTAGCCAGAAGTATATGAAATACCCTGCAATCTTCAGGAACAGGAAACAAAATTTCTAAGGGAATAGCAGCATCTTAAAAGTTACAGAGGCAAAATAAGATCAAAAGTGAAATAGGTGCCATAGACAGCAAATAAGAAATATATCTTTTAAAAAGTAATGCTAAATGGAAATTTCAAAGGTAACATTAAATGCTTTTCTTGTGGCAAAATAGGAAAGTTTTAACCACAACGCCTATTTTTCATCTAGTCAAAAGCATTTTTCCCTGAAAAAACATGTAGATTAAATTAGTAAAACACAGGAGAATTGAAGCTTCTGTGGTCTTTGGCAGGTAAGTACTGTAGGAAAAAGTAGGAGGTGCAAATGAAAGTGCAAGTGCAAGCAGCAAGTGAGCACTTAAAAGTTCACAAATCTTGCTTGAGCAAGCTAAAGCAGCTTGTAAGATGAGTCAGCAGGCAGAAGAGGCAATTAGAGTAACAGAGCAAGGGGAAATGAAACAGAGAATGAAGAAACAACAACATTCCCACTGGAAAATTTCCAGCATATGATAGAAACAAAGCTTCCAGAGGTCAGCAGGTCTGCACTAAACCACTAAACAGTTACTGGATAAAAGTTGTTTGGACACTGCATTTCCTTTCTTCATGTTCACTCCACAAGAGCTGCTGGAACTGTAAACCTGGGATCAGGCTCACAATGTCTTATGTTTTCTAAGTACTCTTAGTCACCCTAATGAGACCTGCTGTTTTGCAAGACTTCTACAGAAATAGTTTTGCCATAGACAAAGGAGAACACAGCTTCAGCTTCACCTGTTACTCATTTATAGTGAAAGAAGCTGTTAACACCTTGAGCACATTTACAAGGTAATGCTCCTGCAGACTGAAGTAGAAAGTGATTCTGAGAATCCAAGTCAGGACTGGAAAAGGAACCAACTTTCCAGATGACAGAAGTTCAACCATGGGAGGAAAGAAAAAAACAAAACAAAACCCAAAACAAAACCCAAAACAAACAAACAAAAAACCTAAACAAGAGAAAGTTCTCCTGTAAGCATGATTTGGGGGACAATTGTTTTTTCAAAACAAGCAGAGAGCACCACAAATTCTTCTGGTAGTATGTTTTTCTTCCATGGAAAAACTAAGGTAGGAGTAAAAAAAAAATACACCTGGGTTGGCTGTGTTTATTAAAGTATATTTTTGGACACAAAACCTGAGTTTTTAAGAGCACTCTTTCTCTCAAAATTTGAGACCTGGATAGATTTCAGCAAACTTGGTCTTACTGAGAGAGTAAAAACTTCCAACTGCAGAGATATTTCAGTGTTCATTTCTGGCTATGAAGCTTAAGAGTTTGGCTTGTGCTTTTTCAGATGGGAAAAACAGACTTGTTTTTGGCCAAGTTTTAGTAATTTTCTCCACTTTATGGATTTGGCAGTTTGAGCAGCTTGAATATATTCACTTCAGCTTAACAAACCAATATATTCTCAGTGAAAAAGATGCCCAGCAAAACATCCATAAGCCATTTTTCAGTGCCTTCAGTTTAATTTGTCTAACATTCCAATTCCTGGAGAATAATGACGTTGTTTTTCTGTTCTTAAGTCTGGTTTTGACAACAACCAAATTTCTCTCTTCCTGAAGGTGTCCTCCTTATTCCAAGATCTTAAGTACATTTTCCTACATTTGCATTCTTCTGCTTGAAAGGCATTCTGCCTTTCAATAATATACACTTCCAGCTGAGATGAGTGAAATCAAGGAGGGACTGGATAGCAGATTGTCTGCAACTTACTTATTTTTACATTAATGTAATCACACCTATTACATGGAGCCTTTAATGAACAGGTGATGCTGTTGTACATGACAATTACACAGATTCCGACTTCAGAAGGCTGAAAATGACTCCTTTATTTTTGGGATGTGTCTTCCTTTTATACTATTCTATAAAGACAAATTCCATTGGTGAAACAAAGACAAACCTCTTTAATCACATTGGTCAGACCAGAGAGACATCAAGAAGAAGTCCCTCCTAGGGAAAAGAATGTAAACAAATTACAGTTACAAAAACAGGCCTCTTGTTTACAGAAAATTCTCTGGGAAAAGAATTTCAGAAAGCCAAAACATCTCAGGCACGAAACCAGGGCTACAAACAGGAGCAGATAACAGTTGTAGGATACAGCCCACATACTGCACATAGCAGTACTCACTCCTTGATGGATCCTCTGCATTTTTCCCTCTGGTGAAAGCCACCTGTGTTTCAGTCATGGTGGTTTGATTCATACATTCAAATTCACACCCCACCCATGCAAGCCACACTTTGTCCCTGTGGTTGTTTCACAACTGCTACAGCCAAGGGCAAAGTGACAGCAGTAGGCTCTTCCCAGCATCACCTCTCCCAACACCACCTCTTGCAGGACAAGAAGCTCCACAGCTCTGCAGTCAGCTCTCTCATCTTATCTGTCAAATTCAGGAAACCACTGTTATATGACAAGGGGTGGCTCCACTGTAATAAAAAAGGCTGTTTTCTAAAGGAAGGCTAAACATCAACTGAACCCCCCTGGGCAAGTCCTCCTACTTTACTCACCTGCCACCTGGGTGGAGATTTCCCTCTCTCTGAAGCTCCTGCCTCCTGTAAAGTGCTAAAGAAGAAGATACCCATATCAGCTGATTCAGGAATTGCTGTAATCAGATGACTTCCAAAACTTGTTTGTCTTCAAGAAAACTGCCTAGCTCTCAATCTTGGTCTTTTCTAACAACTTTATGGTTTTGACCATTAAACAAACTGAAGGTATCTCCACAATGAGAAAGTGCAATTTTTAGGATAAAGAAATATGTGAGTCAGGCCCTGGAGTTCATTTCTTGCACTTCAGTGGGAATTCTGAGCAAACCACCTCGGTGACCCTTATCTCTTGCAGCATCACCCACTAAAGCTTTATGGAGCAGCAAGAATTACATTTTTATAAAAAAGAAGTTACAAGGATCATTCTCTTTTCAGTTACCTAGAACATTCAGGATAATAACAAATAAACCAGTCAAGCAAATCCCTCTTTAAACTAGATTTTATCTAAATTTAAAATAGCAACTGATTTCAGTCATTCGCTACTCATACTTCTTCATCCTTTAATCACTTTACCTGACAGAGAGCTTCATATCTCTAGATAGTATCCATTTTTATGGGAGCTCATTATTCCATTGACGCCTCTGCTTTTAGTTTCTAGACTTAGACTTCTTTTAGTCACATCTCCTAGCAATTCCTTTTAGCTTAATATGTTTTGTTGCTTTTCTACACAAAAAATTGTACAAAGTCTGCCTTGTCTGAGCAGCAAAAGACAAACCAGTTAATACTACAACAAGTTCTTCACATTCCTCAGATTTTCAGCTTCAGAGCTGGGGGAGGCTGTTGACTGGCACAATGTTTGGCCTTTCCTGGGCCACTGAATGAACTTGCTTTTCCACATCAGACCATTCTTAGTATGGAGCATTTCCACCTTTAATTCTGGAGTCCTTACTTCTAGTGAACCCTCAAAACCAGACCATTTTTATGACCAGTATGTGGAGTTCATATTTGATTTCAGTGATAGTTCTACCCTACAGAAAAACATCTGCAGTATAACAAAAGGCTCTTCATGAGTACTGTCATGGCCATGTATTTGAGTTGTGCTATTCTTACTTGTCTGAAGGTGTAACAGAAGGATGTACTCAACTCACAGCTATATAAACCAGGAATTATATTCCAGTCTTGAGTGACTGTGTCACTCTACCAATAAACTTCTGTGACATCTCATATTGGATTTACCTGGAAGACCAGTAAAATAAAATCAGCCTAAAGCTTTTAAAGACTCCTGCCTAAAGGTAAAGTCTCTTTTTATTCCACAGACCAGGAGATTTTATCAGTCTTTCACAAAGGACACAAAAACAATAGCTTTATGCCTTACAGTCAGAAAAGCCCCAGAGAGGCCTCTCATGACCTGATGAGACGAGGCCAAGTGCAAGCAAAAGGTGATGTTTCAGAAGCACAGAGCACAGATTACTCCAGCAGAAACTCAAACACCTCACACGTATGGCTTCAGCAATGGAAAGCAACAGCACGGCTTCAGCAGCCAGAATATCAATTTCATGTCACTGTGTGATTCAGAAGAAAAACAGAAATCAGTAATGCTTTGAGCAAACACAGGAATGACAGTTCTTATTGTAGCAGATGAGAAAAGGACAAAGCCAGGGCAGAGAGGATGCTCAGCACATCTCTGACTGAGAAGACACAAAATAATAGAGATTGCTGGTAAGAATGTCGACTACAGGGGTGAGGAGAACTACTCTGATGTCACCAGGGAGAGCTACTGCAACAGCAACAGAAACAGAAAAGAGGGAACCACAAAGTTTGAGAACTATCACCTTGAAAATCAAGGTGAGGCTATAGTGGAAAGTTTACTGCCCATGCACTAAAGATTTCTCCAGAAGATTAGTAATCCTGGGCAAAGCTTGGCCTGCCAGACAAAATCTTCTTAAGCCAGCTGGATACACAATAATTTCCTTTGGGAACTCTTCATCAAAGACCTCACCAGTTTCTGCACCAAATGCCACACTTATGCCTCATACCTTGCCTTTACTAACATAAGAGGTGACATACATCTACACGTATTTTTAAATGAAACAAAAACTTATACCAAAACAAGCAGAAGAACCTTTTCTCAACATGCTTATCTCACTTGTGAGAAAACAACCAACCCAGGACAGTCCTGTTACATACTCCCACTCCTGGTCCTGGAGAGAGCAGAACTAGATTTAAGCAAATAATGCATGTGCTGGTAATAATCTGTCTATACTGGTAGGAACTGCAGCATAACTAGTGTTTCCTACTGAAAAATGGTGATTGCAGCATAAGAATATACACAGCACAAGAATTAACACAGAACAGAAACACTCTGTGTCTTGGTATTTATGTAACCACACAATACAGACAGCCCATTTTTAAAAATATCTGTGTTGTTCCATAGGAGAAACAGCAAACACCCCAGTTTAAATTATAATGATCCCAAAACTCTCTGCTGGACTTGCCCCTCCCAATTTGCCAGACTGAAATGGCAGGAAGGCAAAGCAGCACAGCAGAACTTCCAGACCAGTGTCTGAAAAGTTTCCCTTCTCAGCAGTCTTGTGATTTGAGATGCACACAGAACTGAGCACTTTGGAAGCAAGTCTTTAATATTTTAAGAGAGAATTCTTTATTTAAGAAACGTGCAATAACTCTTCCCGAACTATATGCAAAAATAAACCCCCAAATTCTAATGAAGATACAGAAGGAAAAAAAAAAAAAAAAAAAAAAAAAAAAAGGAGCAAAGGAGCAGCACAGCAGTGTTCCAAAATACATAATTCACAAGTTTAAAATTCAAGCACTCCCATCTGATGCCTGGAGCTCTCTTAAAATATTAACAATCAAAGTTCTCCGGTAAGTGTATGGGGTATACTTTATTCTGAACCAGTGCCTTGGGAAAAGGTTACCACTCGGGGCGTACATTTTCATCCCTTGTTTGCCCATCAGACCACGAAAAATCCTGTTGCGGGACAAGATTTTATCATAAAACTCAAGGCCACCCCTGGCGTAGTCCTGGGAAAGCCTGGCTGCCTTCCTGTCGGCCCTGCAGTCCAGGTGGTAGGTGACGGCGTCAGAAGAGACATAGTAGCAGAGCAGCCCTCCCATGGCAGTGACAAGGTTACAGAGGCCTCGCAGGATCACCGGGCCGCTGGATAACCCCAGAAGCAGCTTTAGAGCTTTCCCACAGAAAAACGTCCCAGCCAAGCAAGTTGGAGCCACAACTGCACTTGCTAAAGGGCTGCCACTCCGCAAGTACATAACTTCTCTGGCAATGGCAAACTTCTGAGCTTTAAGGGAAAATGTGAGAGCTTCCTTCAAAGCCATGCCTTCACGGCTCTCCCAGTCTACTTCCTTGCCATTTATTACCACAACATGGTTGACTATTCCTTTTTTATCCTCAGCTGTGCTATCAAAGTTGGGTGGGAGGCCCACCAAAGAGCCTGCGGGCAGCCAGGGGATTCCAGCACTCACAGGGTGGAAGCCTGAAGCTGCAAAGGCTCTGTAGGAGTCAGGGGACTTCACACCAGTATCCTGAAGGACATCCTGAAACACAGCACAGAGCGTCTCTGAAAGCTCAGCTGGCTGCCCCTCCGACCAGCACTGGTGCAGCAGTTTGAATGTCTGCTCAGGAAAGATGTGATAGGAAAGGTTAGTGCCAAGCAGTCCCGTGCAAGAAACGGCCAACACCGTGATCTGGTGCTTCTTTAACCACACAGACGCCTTCCGCAGGAACCCCACTGCCATGGTCAAATCCTGACCTGTCCGTAACACAAAACCAGGAATTAAAGTGTGCATCGATAGGTCTGTCATCTCTCAGCACTAACAAAACCCCAAACAACCAAAGCAAAAAACATGAGAAGAAGCAGAGCACAATAACCAAAGAAACTTTTTTACATTAACAAAACACAAAACATCTGTATGGAGGAAGATACACAATAATTTTTGGGCCTTGCAACAAAGGATGATTGATATGAAGAATTAACTTCTCCCTTTCCTCCAGTAAATCAATTTACCGCAATGAAGACAATACTAAAGCCACCACATTTCCTTCTCCCCCAGCAATCAATACACACCCTGTATTTATCCAACATACTTGTCTTGTCCTTGCTAGCACAATGCCACTCTTGCCTTCCACTCTACAGTCTATAGGTATTGAAGTCAGAAAGCGCCAATAATTAGCTCAGTCTATGCCAACATCCTCTACAGTACAGCTGCAAAACTTTTAATCAGTAACCTGAATACTAAATTCAATAAGCTGAGTTTGACTACAACTTTCAAAACAGGGTATTTTTGATTTGAAAAATTTCAGGAGACAGAATTTTCCTTTAGGAGTTTGTTCTGATGGACAGTCAAGCTCATGATTAAAAAAAAACCCAACCAACAAAAAACCCAACCAACCAAAAATCAAAAAGAACCAGCATGTGTTTTTTCTACACTGTTTTTTTTTTCTTTTCTTTCAGATTTCAACTACTTCCAGGCAGTAGTTCTAGCTTACTCAGCAAAAAGCTATTTTCAGAAAGCAGCATGCTTTCAGCAGCTACTTTTAAAAATTTGTCTCTGCAATAATTTCCCTGACAAATACTACGTTCAATCTAGAGCAGAAACTGGGGCATAAATTGTTTCAGGGCCTATGTTATGACTCTTTAAATAAGCAAATAAACTTAGAAACTTTCAAACCTGCCAACTCATTCAGTTCAAGAGTCCTGCTTCTCTTGGGAAGCATCAGTTTTTACGATCCAAGCCATGTTACATGCTCTGCCCAGGAAAGCCCCAATCTCTTATTTAAAAAAAAATTCTACTGGCTACAGAATTCCCACCTAGAATGATGCTACTATGAAGGTATAAAAGTGAATTAGGCACCTAAATCCAACAGAAATCAGTGAAAACTGGACGCCACTCTTTCCATTTGCAGAGTCTCTTCTCTCGGGGCTTTAACACACGAGCTTCTCAGAATCTTGCTGCAGCTGTTAAAGACACGAGTGTTCCCAGCTGTCCTGACAGGAAGCTGAGGTGGCAGAAGGAAATTGTGCTTTGATACAACAACCAGAGTCTTAGAGTGGAGCACCATCAAAGGTGGGTCTCAGCTATCTGCTGGGCTTTGTATGGCAGCAGCTGAAGCAGGGACAAATGCTCTCCTTCCACATGTGCTGAACAAGAACTTCTCACAGAGGGGTAGAGTGGACAACTGGGGGCTGTAACATCATCAAGCAGGACCACAGGACATGCCAGGATACACCAGTCATGAGCGATAGCAAATGAGTGTTAGCCACAGGGAAACAAAAAGAGATTAATTTAAAGGTGGTGTTTTAATTATATGTGATCACTACTCCTTCCTATGAAGATCTTTCAGGCTGTTAATTCACCTGGGGAAGAATAATCTTGTTTAATGTTTATGCTGCACTGAACACACACTGAGTGCTTAATAAAAACAATTATGTATGTGATCATACAGTAATTTAATATGTATTTCTTAGTGTAATAACCAGCAGTATTCTTACATTCTGCTGAAGACAAAGGTGGTGAGGTTTTTGACAATATTAACAGCTTTTAACATTAGCATGCTTCCATGCTAATAAAATGTTAAAAACGTGCTAGAGGGCCAAGAGCTTAGACAAAACCAAATTTCAGGAGAAAAATCTCCTTGACAATAAAACTAAAAACCAGAAAATGGTAATACTTAAACTCAAATGACTGTTTTGAAGTTTATGACCTCTCGGCAAATCTGGTAGTCTAGACCTGATTGAAAAGGTCATGTCATTTACAGTGCAGGGAGAATCACTTCTAAGGGGATGATTGTAGGGAACCTGTCAGTTGATCCTCATGTGATGCTGAGGCAGGAACTTTACAGGTTTCTCCTGTCAGAGAATGCCTCCTCATTGGAGCTGGCTAAAACCATTTTAGGATTAGAAATGCTGCAAGGAAAAAAGTCCCTCTTCAGGTTACACCCACACCCGTGTGGGACAGGGCAGACCACACTGAAAACTCCACTCTGCTCTCCTGCATTACCAAATGAAAACTCCTTTCCTGCATGATCAAATGTGATCTTGCATGTCAAATGCAAAAGTAAGCAGGAAATGCCAGAGTATTTGTCTTCTCATAATAGTAAATACTCAGGAAAATAAAATGAAAACTGCCCACAATACATTTTGGCATTTATGCTTTAACAAACCTTCCCCAAGACTCACTGCAGATGCTCAGCTCCTGCAGACATCCCTCTGCAACCCTAACCGTGTATGGCACCTTTATTTTTATTCATCCACTTTGAGCAATTTACGTATGAGGAAAGCAACCGGAAACTGCAAGGCAATTTATGTGGCCCATATCCTGCAAATTTAATCCTTTAGTAACCATGAATCCACCACCACACTCACATAGCGGCCTCCCAAAAATGCTGAGGCACTTTCTATCTCTGCGGTGCCTCAGGCAGGTAATTCTCACTGAACTCAGAGCACGGTGACAGCTGAAGTTCACATGGGGGATATCTGGGCAGGTTCGGCCATAACACGTGCGTCACTGAATTTATTGCTTTAAAATCGCACGCGCTCGAGGGGAAAGCCCAGCTTAAAGCACCATCAATCAGGAAAAGAGGCGCGGGCCGGACCCGCCCCCTTTTCTGTCACGAAAATTAAAAACACAGAAGAGGAGGACGGCAGAATTCCACAACCCCGGGGCCCCGCTGCGGGAACCACCCGTCCCCCGGCCCGCGGCCGCCCGGCACCTACCGCGGCTCCCGGGCCCAGGCGGGGCGGGGCGGCGGGCGGAAGGGGCGGGCGGAGGCGCCATGGCGGGCGGTGCCGGGCGGGGCTGCCCTCAGAGCGGCCCGGGCGGTGCCGGGCGGGCAGAGCTAGGCGGGTGGGCAGTGCTGGGCGGTGCCGGGCGGGCGGAGCTCCCCTCCGGACGGCCCAGGCAGTGTTGGGCGGGCAGTGCCGGGCGGGCGAGGCTCCTTCCCCTCAGGGCGGCCCGGGCGGTGCTGGGCGGGCTGGATTCCCCTCAGGGCGGGCGGGGCTCCCCTCAGAGCTCCCCGGCCCGGGCTGGGCGGGCGCGGTTCCTCTCAGAGTCGCCTGGGCGGTGCTTCGCTGGCACAGCCTGAGTCCGGCCTTGGCCGAACAGAGCCCAGGGACTCTCATTCAAAGCTCCGACCCGCTGTCTGTGCAGGCGAGCAGCGAGAGATACGCACCGCCACCCCTCAAAGGCAGCCGCAGCATGAGGCGGGGACTGCCGCTCTCTGCCCGCCTCAAAAATCCATTCCGTGCGCTTATATTCTTTGCTGTAACTCTCAGTGTTCTTCCTGCAAAAATATTTTACATCTGTATTATTAATAAAGCCCTCTCCACTGCAGGGCAGGGACGCTTGCCGGGAAGGCAGCGAGTGGCAGAGCTGGCATCCGGCGTGTAGGATTTGTTTTCTCTGTCATTCCTAATGAGAAGATAACTCATGCAGGGATTTCTTTTTGTTTGCTTTGCAGTTACTCTTTGCTCAAAGCAGATGGCCGGTGCAGTTTCTCAATAAGCCCGTGTGGATCTGTTCCACAGGCCGGGCGCTCAGAGAGCCCTGGAAGGACGGGAAAGGCAGAGGAGGTGGGTGCCTTTGGAAGCGCTGGCAGCCAAGGACAGAGCTTTGGGAAGTCCAGCCTTGCCCCCGGGATGTGCAGTCCTTGCTAAACAACAGTACAGAATAGCTTTTGGCTAGGTTGGGATTTTATTTGGGTAGGGGATAGTGAAAGGTTGGGTTTGCCTCATTTATAGGAAGTTTGCACTGGTGCTGCATGGTTGTTAAGTGTCCCTTCACACCAGGCAGTCATGAGGTAATAATTTTTCACTATCCAAATGGAAATTATGCTGTGTAGTGGGTTGAAAGGAAGAATAGATACAATAGCAAGCTGTACTTACTTTCTACTTATGATTAATTTTGACAGATCTTGCTTTCTTTGTAGCAGTCCCTGATTGAAGCATTTCTTACCAATAAAGGTTTAGTTCCCAGACATTTTAGTTCATGTGAAAGGATTAAGATCATAAACTGAATACTTAGGCGTTCTAGTTCAAATTAATGGGTTTTTTAGGACTTTCATGGAAGTATCCTAATGAAGATATTTATCCTATGTTTTTTCCTACTAGATGATCTGATTTTTAGAAATGCTGGTGCTAAACAGGCCTGGCTAGGCAGAGCCTGTTGTGAGCAGAAGCTGGTAATGACAATCTCGGTTTTAACTTCCAATAAACAGGTTGCTATTTGCTAAGAAAACACTCCTTCATGACAGGGCACAGTTCTACCCTTAGGTTATGATTTTATGCAGTATGGCAAGGCAGATGAATGGTTTGCTGCCACCCAAAGGGAGAAGTCAGAGGAAAGATCCCACCTTTTTCACCTGTCCCCCTCTGAGCCACTTTTTGCCAATGCTGTCATCCCTCAGACCTTCTTATGAGCCACGTTTATCTCACTATTAGCAGGAAACATAGTAACAGACAAAAAGGCATAATTTTCTGCTAGGTCAACAAGCAGAATGGGAGCATTGAAAACTCTGAAGTGCCAAGGCTTTTGCAAGGTATGAGGCAGCCAGGGAAAAAAAAAAAAAAAAAAAAAAAAAAAAAAAAAAAAAAAAAAAGGCAAAAGCTTCACATCCCTCTTTAAATCTTTGGTCTGCAGCAGCCTCAGCATGGAGCTTTGTCATCTGCCAAAACTTACAGTTTGTAAGTTGGCATTGATATTTTTACTTCATGCAGATGTACAAAGAAAAGGTGCATGTAGGTGATGATGGACAACAGACTCCCACAAACTGAAAGACACAGAGACTCTCAGGCTTTTAAAATCCCTCATCACACTAAGGCTTACTTTATTCTACTGGTGAATATGGAGAGAGGGTTGGGTGGGTTTGTGAAATCTGATTTTGAGAGGTGCTTCTGAACCAGCTGGAGAGATCTAGAAAACAAGGATCTCTTACACTAAACCTCAAAAAATCTGGCATTGCATTTTTACTATGGTTTCCCTTAAGAGATTTATAATAAATACGATTGGGAAAACAGACACCTCAGCTTTACTAATCACCACGTTGGCACCGTTCTGGTTTCAAGAAGCAGCTGTTAAACCAAGGAAGGTGAAACGAGACTGATGTGCACCTTGATTTTGATGCACATACACATCGTTGTAGTCAAGGATCCAGGGATATGGACCACTTCTAAATTAGCCTGCTAGGTGGTGCTGTAGGACACGCTCTGCTTTACTCCTTCAGGAATATGTTCCAGTTCTCTCGCATATTTTACCATAAGACAGAGCTACCTACCATCATCTGCTTCTCTCTCTTGCAATCTGTAAATGTGAAGCCTTGTTGCTACATTAGGAAAAAGGATGACATTTAAATACAGATCTGAAAATCATTCTGTTTGCTTAACGATTTTTGTGTTCTTGCAGTCTATTTTGCTCATGTGATTTCCAAAGTAGAAATGTGTCAGTCAGTGAGTGTCCACCAGCCTAAGATTAGACATGTCTCCTCTCGACATCTTCTTCCTCTATGGAGTCTATTTATCTGTTCTTTTATGCAAGTTTTTCCATAATTCATACTCTAGATATGAGCTTTAATAGATAGTAGTAAGAACATTGTAATTTTGGCACAAATTTATGCAGCATCGCATGTCCCAAGTGTCAGATGAAGGAGACATTGCAGAAGCCTGGGATTAGGAAAATACACTGTGTATGTCTGTAGAGTTGCATTGATAGCAGGAGGAGAGAGATTTCACAGTCTGCAGGACACAGATCATCCACCAGTTACCTGTGGATGCAATCAGAAAAAACAGGGAACTGGAGTGTGGACATTAGGGGGTTTTACAAGACATGAGGACAGAGAAGTCTGATGAAAAACAGAGGAATAGTTAGAGGGCAAAAAGATCCTGGAGTGAGATGTGTTGGCTGATCTGGGGAAGATCTTACTGTGAAGGAAGGATATGACTTATGAGCTGCTGTTAGGTGCAGCTCCCTGGCTGGTTTTCAGTGTTGCTGAGTGTAGTGCTTCAGTGATGAACACACAGAAGCAGTGCAATGCTCTGAAGCAAAACATATGCCTAGAAAGTATGTACTAAGGTGACTTACACTGCCATTCCTGTGCTGGAACTACTTCCAACTCAGCAGAAAATGCATTGAAAATTGCTGTATTAAATGACCTTTAATGTTCTTGACAGGTGCCAAAAGGATGAGCCTGTTGGTATTAAATAGTCATCTTACTGCACTGAAGGGGAAGAAGAGCTTGTGGCAAGATGGGCTTTTCAGCCTGTCATTCTGAGCAAGTTGCCCATCTCCAAATGGCAGCAAATAGCACAGTGACAGTGGGATTGAAGTGTACACAGCTTTGAGCACAAGCATGAGGGTGCAGCTCTTCACATCTCAGCAGTTTCTGTTGTTGGAAAGGGAAGATAGCAACCAATGTTGATAATATATCCTTGCCAATTCCCACTGCACCTCTTATAGTCCCATCTTCCACCCATGGAACATTGACACTCACCAGCTGATGGGGAATACAACTGCAAATTTTGCTCCTGGCTCAGTTAGTACAGGTTAGAAACCACATTTGCATTTCTGTATTTGGCTTACAGACAAGGTTTGGCTGAAATGGCATTCTTATGCTGGTAATCAAAGCCATGTATAAGAAGTAATAGGAAAGGAAAAAAAAAAAGTTCTTGTCTCCTTGTTAAACCTCTTCTGTTGAAAAAGATGAACTATTCACAACTATTTTTCTTGTTCCTGCGGTGAGTGCATGTTATTAGATACCTTGTGTTTCTTCTCAAGACGGGTGGTGTAGACAAGCATAATAAAGGATAAACATTCAGAAACACAGCCATGGGAAGACAAGAAGGAATTCTATTTCTGGTCTCAAATCAAACCTTCAACCCCCAGTGTCCAAGAAGGATTAAAAAGGTGAATAATTTTGTTGTTGGTATTGGCAGGTATATAGATCACAGTAAAGCAGAGAGTCTTTGGAGGAACTGGGAAGATATTTTCTTCCTAATCTGTCACAGCTTGGAACTGATCAGGGATGAAAAACTAGTGTTTTAGAAGCCATAAAGAGGCTGCAAGTCATTTGGATGACTACACAACTCTGGGACTGACTTTTCTTTCCAGAGTCTTTGAAGTATTGATCTGCTGATCCAGACCTGCCTAAACTTCAGACAGGCTCTCTGTGACAGCCAACACAGAAAAGGGAAAATATACAGGTTTTTATCTCTTTGCTACTGCATTTTCAGATGTGGGGGCTAATTGTATAAGCTTCCTCACCTCTATCTGGATGTACCAGAAGCTGATAAAGAGTGAGCACCCTGTGAAGTAAAAGAGAAAATCCTTCCTTCAAGCAGGATTCCTTTGAGTATAATCATCAAAAAATCCTTGATCTGAATGTGTTTTGCAATCTCTGGTAATAGACACACATCCGCTTTCTTTAGGGGTGACTATGGTGGTGCTGCACTGGTGGCTGGACTAGATGATCGTGAAGATCTGTTCCAACCTTGATTCTGTGATATCCAGGTGAACATGGATGCTAGGGGAAAATCTGGATACCTGCAGCAGAGAGCTGAGAAGCAAAACCACTTGCAGATTCTGATCAAATCAATTCATACTGAAGTCCGTGGTTCTGCAACTAATCTACTGCTATTTACAACTGCTTCAGGTGTATCCACATTGTGCAGACAGACCCTATGCCACATTGCATCAGTTGTATTACAGACACCATTGTGATGTCATTTGATAAAATCAAAAGAAAACTGACAAACATAAGTTCATTGTCTAGCCTGGGATTTCTTGGCAGTGCATCTGAGCCAAGCTGTTAACTGGGATGATTGTTCAGTGTCTATAACTAATACAGCCTTCATTTGTAAGGGCTCTGGTCCTGCAATTAGCTAGCTCTTCTAAAAGGAAGGTACTATAATGAATTAAGATGTCATATCTTCATAATACAGCTAATTAGCACCATTTCCCTACAGGATTGGAAGAAGTGTGTCTTGGGAAGGGGAGGATGCCAATTCTTGGAGGCAATGCTGTAATATTTAACAGATTAATCATACTGTGTAACCTTGGGACTTCTAAAGTTTACTGCAAAGGTAATGATATTTGAAGGCAAGTAGAAATTGTGTCTGTTTCACTGAGTCAATCAGCCTAGGTGGTCACTGCCACTGCTCCATGGTGGGAGTACTTCACAAATGCTGTGACCTTCTGAGGAGGTTCTTATCACTTCAGATAAGGATAATTTTTTCCTGTCTCATTAAAAGCTGTAGAAGCTACAAACAGAATACTGACTATTCTAGAAAACAGTACATCCTACTGTAGCAACAGACCAGAGATTCCACTCTGCCTCAAGTCAGTTGAAAAGATATCCCAGTTCTAGGGAAGAGCTATCACTAGAAATAACAGAATTAGATTATGAGAAAATGCAAGATGAATGTTAAATTGAGATCTGTTGGAAACATTGGATTCCTATTAATTCAGTCTGTTTAAGACTTGCCTTATTCAGTGTTATTACCAAAGCTCATATCCACATCTTTACTGTGTAGGAAAAGGAGACTCATGTTGATAATAGTAACAAAGAACACATTCTGATAATGCACAAATCATTTTCTTTGGCACTGGAAATCTGGCATTTTCCTTATGTAATCCTACTGATTGCCGGTTTGCTCAGGGCTTTTCTGGGGAGCTGGAGACTCAGACCCAGCCTGTTGCATTTCTAACTCAAAGATACAGTTTCTTTCCCCTCTCTCAAAGTGGTATCTAGTTTTTTTTCTCAGTCAGAGGTCTTACTTTAAAATACTTAAGAAAGGTCATCATGAGAGGATGGGATCATGTATAGCTGTAACACACAGCTTTTTTCTTGGACAGCATGAGTAACAGCAGAAAAATAACAGCTTCTGAGTGGGAGCTGATCAAGTCTTACACAGAGTGTGTGAAGCAGAGAGCAGCTACAGTAAACCAAAGCTGTTCTCCATAAACCAACCACTCTGCAAACCAGGTGAAATCTGTCTACTTTGGCACTGTGGTATGTCTGTGTGTAGGAGGGAAGAGGTCTGATGCCACACTCTCTTCTTGGGAAAACGTGTTTGGCCACTGAACAGTCCATGTTTCTATTGCATCAGTCACTTAAGGATCTTCCAGTACTTTAAGAAACTTTTTGAGCTGTTCTTCAGGCTGTGCAGATCTCTGAGACTGCACATCTTGCAGCTTTATATATGACTGGATCAACTCATGTGCTTGCAAATTAATTAAGTTTTGAAGAGATCCCCTCTCAGCTAAAACATCTAAAGAAGGCACCTAGAGAGACTCATTCCTGTTTAAGCAGTAAATTTGGTTTGAAAGAGATAGATTTGTTTACATGGTTTATGTAAACAATCTCTTTAATCAAATACTAGCTTTCCAGGGCAATAGCTTTTTCAAGATAGTTACTAAAGTGAAATCTGGATACCATAATATCAAGTTCATTTATACACCTACTGCCACTCTAATTATATACTGCTGGTGATGCCTGATGAAGTTGGGGCTATATACAATTTCCTATAGCTGGCTTGTAGCATGAGCATCCCAGTCCATGAAGGTAAACTCTAAAGAAAGATGTTGTGAGTGCCTTTTAAAATAAGCATTGAAGACCTACACAGTTTATATATACAGTCACACCAGAACAAATTTTTATGTTGTCTTCCAAGAGTTGCCCAAAACTAAAATCATGCAGATCTCAGTGAAAAGTGAAGGATCACAGGTTCAATGTAATTGATAAAGTGATAAAAGTAATAAAGCATGTTCATAGTGTAAAACAATAACCCTCCTGGATTTTTCCACATCCTACAGATAACTCTACATGAGGAGAAATAACCATGAAAACTCAGAGACAAACTTCAACCCAACCACCATCCTACAAAGGTGAATGTACATTGGTTTGCAGAAACCAATTTTGTTTCAGAGAGTCTGTTGTTTGTATCATTGGTGTTAAATCCTCTTCAAGCCTCTTCACAACTTGTTAATAAAACCCAAAGTAGAAACCATTTTTTTCCCCAACTAAAGGTATTCTCCGTGCTAAAATATAAACAAGGGACTGAGAAATTCTGTGGACTATGGTGAGGATAAAATGCTAGGTGCAGATAAACAAGTATAAAACTCTGTGACAAAGAAGATGCAAGACAGAGACCTGTCATTGTTAGACCACACCTGCAAAAGGCTGTTAACACCAAAGTTTACATTTGTATGTCACAAGTCACAAGGGAAGACACAGGGATAACTGATAATCCACATTCTGAAACACAAGTTGGTAAATGCTAAGAATACTTCTGATCAATGCAAACCAATCTCCCTGCTAATCTGGAGCTGATAACAGTGACTGCATAGTTACATCTGGAGAATCACATGGGACCCGGCAAACTGGAGAGTCAGTCAAAAAGCTGGAAGCTGCATTTAAAGGAGCAGTCTACATTATCCACAAAAACAAAGGAAAAATGAAGATTAATTGTGGTAACTACTTACTGCATAGCTTGTCACAGATAATTTAACGCTAAAAACCAAGTCAGGCACAGCCATATCAAGTGCTACAGATAGCCAAAGTGGTTTTCGTGGAGCAACTCCACAGATGAGGGACAGCATCTAAGAATCAGGTGAGAAGTAGTCATGGTGTCCACAGCTCAAAAAGAGAGAAAAAAAAAAAAATGGATCTATTTCTGTTGCATGACTTCCCCATGCAAAATTAAAAGATTTAAGCTTAGAAGAACTTTCAAAACAGCGCTGTAACCAGCAAGAGCTGACTACAGCTTACAGATCCCTCTGATACCATGATTTTCTGCACACAGATGTCAACATTCCATCCACAGAAGAGTTACAGGACAGGAAGACTGTCCCTGAGTATTCTTGGGGACCATTCAGGTACTTGTTCTTGCTCCACGCAAAGGAAGAACCGGAATGAATAATTTGCATGGAAATGCACACACAGACAGAAACCACAGTGCAGACATAAAAAAAAATTAACAATGAAAAAAAAAAAATAACAAACCTGTTTGTCCTCCAAGCCTATCCTCAGTAATGCAGCAAGTCAGGAGCAATGTGAAAAGCTTCATTTGCACAACAACCAGCAACGTAGGGAGGAAAAAAAACCCCAAACCCAATATAAGAAACAAACAAAAACACCCTTTCTTCCAAAACAGACTTAATTCACTAGGAACTTCTCTCTCTCCCTTAATTGTACGATTCATCGTACATCGATTCATCTCCTCATCCTGAGTCTTGTTTCCTTTCTAACCTGCAAATTTATAAATATTAAGGACCAATTCTAAAGATGTGAACAGTGCCAGCTAGTTACCCATTTTACACAAAAATCAAGATCTCAATTGTGTATGTACTGTTGTTAGTATTAGGAAAGTCTAATAAAAACTCTAAGCCTAAAACCCCTGTTCTGTTAATGACCACAAGGACAATGTAGTCCTGTCAGACCTTCTGGCCAAAAAAAAAACTGTGCCTGAAGGGTTCAACTTGCTCCTTTCATCTTTTATTTGGCCACTATATATCTTGCTTTACTCTGTAAAGCTGTCTATGGTACAAAATGTAGTCTATGTGCAATCTGAAATAAAGCTGCATATTGCACAGAGGATGCCAAAATTATTAGCTCTGAATTTTAATGAGGAGATGCTTGATTTCAATGCCACTGGGATTGCAGGAAGTAAGATAATATGCATAAGAACAGGGCAGGGGGAAATAAATAGAGTAACCAACTTTGTCTGTATTGGAGTTAATCCATTTAAATGGCTGTAACAAAATCCGCCTGCAGGTTTCTGTTTTTCAGAGACTACATGTTTAAACTCTAACAATCTACATTCCCAAGTTATTCTAGGTCCAGACATGAAATAACAGAATCAGGGTTTGTTAGGGAGAAGTTTGCTGAATTCAGGTCATTGAGGAATCAATCTGTCTGGCCAAATTGTGCCAGATGGACAACACCATTTGAGCACTCATGGTTCTACTCTTTATCCTGCCAAAGTACCTCAGGAGTGACCTAGAGAGCCTCTTTCTCCAGCATGAAAGTCTGTGCTGCACCCCTGCTGTCCACAAACACTGTTTAAGACTTGTAAGACTTGTTTTGATTCCATATGCTAATAGTCAGGCTGTGACTGAACGACTATTGGCAAAGATATTGAACTAAAACCTAGAGAAATGAAAACTTTCATTTGGACTCCAATGGGCTTTGGATCAAGCATAAAAAGAATAAATGCTCTTGAGCAAATAAAACAAAACTTCAGGTTTTCCACCCTGTCTAGTCTCTTGTAATCAGAAGTGCTATTCAGGATTGTTCAGCTGCTTGATGCTATCTCAAACCAAGGTAATTATAAGAGATTTGCAGAGAGCAGTGGAGAAAAATAAGTGCATTTTTGTTGACATAATCACTTCTGGATAAACAACACACAGCTGAGTCTCAATTCACAATCTTTCCCAGGAAGTCACTAGGGCTACCTGTGCTCTTCAGTGGTTCAATCCGGGGTTTATTCTCTTTTTCTAAGCAAAGAGTGATCTGCTTAGGCTTATCCAAGGGATTTTTTCTTATGAAAAACAGACTGTCTTCAGTTCTTCCTCATGCTGAGGAAAGTCTTGAATTAATACTAATTTAAAGTAGCTGGGGACTTCATGCAACAACCAAATGTGTCCAGAGCCCTAAACACTATTTAGATAATGTTGGAAACAAGGCTCCAAAAAGTCAGTGTGCCAAGTAAGATCACCATGGGGGGAAGCACAAGTAATAGGATTATTGGTTATTGTTGCATTATTATGGGTAAAAATGGTTTCAAAACTCATCCCGAATTCCATCTCCATTTCCTCTGCTTAATTTCCTCATTCTTCCAACCAACCCCTGGGCATTTTACCTGTCCCCTGCACAAGCAGCCCCTTCCCTGCAGCACCTTCTGCTGGGCTCTGTACCACTCGTGCCCATTTCCATCAGCTGCCAGCCAGCCCTGGGCACCACTCTTCCAAAAACAAGCAGCAGTTGCAAGAGGGCATTTTTATCTTCCACGGCTTGGAGGGTTTCATATGGCACTGCTGGAAAAAGCACCAGTAGATCAGGTCATCCTTGGCACATTTCCTGGTGCTTTATCATCCAGACAACAGGAAAAGGTGTCCCTGCACTTCCCAGCTAGTGAGTGAGAGGGGTTTGTCTGCTTTGGCATAGACATTGACTGTGCATGTGATGAGAGAGCAGAGTGGATCACAAACTGGCAAAAACCAGCATGGGCTTAGCCCTGTCACTTCTCTAGGGCTGGTTTCATCATGTCACCCCCAGTGACAGCACCTTATGCACTGAAAGAATTAAGGCATTTGGAGGAGTCCGTAGGGTTTTCTATCTGATAATTATTCTTAGGAGAAAGGCTTAAGCTTGGTACCAGAGAATGCCCTGATGGCATGGAGGGAGAAAGGACAGCTGACAGAATGCCCATCTTTTGTTATTTTTCATCCAGCAAAGCTGAATCTGGTCCAGTTCTCTGTGCAGGGCTGTTGGACAGGCACTCTTGACTAATTTTCACTCACCTCTTCCCAAATGACCTTCTCCTTCCAAAGAGGATGAGGAAATCATCTGTCTCAGCTGCACTCTCTGGGAAATATTATCTTTTGCAAACTTTAATTTATCTTCATTGAAATGAATTATTTTCATTTGAATTTAACTTCAAACTTGGCTGTGTGACTGGGAATAGATTCACTGCAGTGCACAAGTGCACAATAAACATTGTATCCTGTGCCTCTTCCATCTTTTAATATCCTCACAATAGCAAGACCTGGAAAGCAGAAACAGTGAATCATCTTGGTCCAGGAGTGTCACTTGGTTCTCTAAGAGCAGCCTGCGGCGTCACACATATCATGTAAGAAGTGAGCCCATTCTTGAATGCACAGATCACACAACATGGCTCATTTAACTTGCGAGCTCAATGCTTCATAAATGATACTTTCCTCCAGGGGCTGTTGCAGGAAGACATCAGAGCAGAGAGCTGTGTTTCAGGCCTCTGTTTTCTAAAGCTTTGTGCTAACCCAGAAAGTCTCCTCTCCTCCCAAGTACAAACAATAGCTTACTCTAAATCTGTTCTTTAGAGTTTTGTACCCCTTTAGATTTTATGGGAAATACCTCTGACAGATGATGGTAAATGGCTTGTAGGGAATTCTTGTGATTTTGTATAGTACTCTGGGAGTAATTATCTTTACTCTGTGATAATGACTGGAAGCCAAAAGAACACAGGTGTAAATTAGATATAAGGAAGAAATTCTTCACTGTGAGAGTGGTGAGGCAGTGGAACAGGTTGCCCAGAGAAGCTGTGGATGCCCCATCCCTGGAAGTATTCAAGGCCAGGTTGGATGAGGCTTTGAGCAGCCTGGTCTAGTAGAAGGTGGAGGGGTTGGAAACATGATTTATAAAGTCTCTTTCAACCCAAACCATTCAATGATTCTATGATCAGACAGTTCATTCAAGAACTAGTGCTGAAAGCATTGGAAGAGCATATTAGATATCCTAAAAATGCCCTCTGGGTTTAAGAGAGCAAAACATCAACACATTCTGTCTAAACACAATTATACAAATCATTTAAATTAGCTGTATGGGTCATGAACAAGTCAAAAATCAACCCCCCCTCCTCCTTATGCCATCCTGCTGCTCCATGTTACAGTTCCTTGCTTGCACAGTACACTTGCCTAGCTGAGAGCAGGTAATGTTATCCACTTTGAAGGACATTCAGTGACTATGCGCAGGAGCAGAGTTAAACACAGGCATGAAGCCCCAGTTCCTTTGTTTGAAGGTACTGTACATTTTAAGGACAAAATCTGAAGCAGAGAGTGCTGTGTTCTCTTACAGAAGTCACGGCATCATTTCCATCATGTACTTTTGTATGTACTTTCCTGGAAAGTCCATTTGTTATTTGGAGAAAGTCCTGGTTGCAGGAGGTCCTTTTACTAATTGCCATGCTGGGAGTTGCTTGTGAAACACCACGGTGCTTCTGACCTGTAGTGTCCATCCCCTTAGGTCCTTCTGCCTACTGCCCTCTGAGGGAAGGACTGACACTAAAATGTGGTTTGAGGAACATACTTGGGAGTGTGCACTGTGTGCATCCCACTCTGATTGCCACCATCCCAAAAGATTCTTGATCCTGAAAATTTTGAATTTCTGTAACCTGGGAAGTGCATGCAGGATGATGTGCTCTGTCTGCAGAATGGAGGATCGGACAATTCTGCTCTCTTCTTGGCCTTAAATTTGGATCCTTCTGGGCTTCTTTTAGTACCTCTTGGGTGTTACTTAATAAATAACTGAACTGGACTAAGCGCTCATGAAAAAAATTGAGAAACTGTATAACCCCTTAAGTGTATCTCTCTCTGATTAAAAATTTCCCAGCTTCATCAAGAGTCTAAGATAGAGTACAGATAATTTTTTAATAGAGAAGGGCTCTGCAGTTCTGATAAAATAGCAGGTAAACATTGCAAAGAGAGAAGAAAGTGACCTCCCTTTTGGTTTTCCTTGCAGCTTAGAGAGTAACATACCTTATTCCACTCGCTTCTGAGAACCTTCCTCATGGACTAGCCACTTGATCACACCACATCCCACATGCATGAAACCTTTTCACAGCACTGACAGAGGGGGAGGAGGAGAAACACACCCAGCATTTCTTTACCAGCCTATTTCCAATCCCAAATTAATCCTGCCCGGAGATCCCAACAACTAATCGGGCTTACTGACTCAGCTTTAACAAAACCTCGAGTGGATGAGTATCCACTTCATTAATCCTCTGCCTGATCTCCCAGTGCACTGTCCTTATAAGCAAGAAGGGGCAGACACACTTTGAAGACATTAAGCTACAAGCCGTTTGCAAACAGATTTTCTCTCTTCCCCTAAACAGACAAGTGCTCAGTGCTGCTCAGCATCCAAACTCGGGATAATTATAGTGACCTCCCAGCTGTCACTGACAGAAGTGCGGGAAGGCGGATTATGCACATGAAGTCCTCTGCAGCTAAAGCTGCCATATGTCCAGGTTTCACTGGGCATGTTTCACAAAGCCAACTTTCTCCAGGCTGAAAAAAGACTTTGGCTATTTGTCCTGAACTCGTTTGTGGCTGGAACCCCTCCCAGGCTGGCTGACACTTGGACTGGAGCCATTAAGCACACTCAAATCCTCTGCATATGCTGGCTTCAGATACACTGGAATCACCATGTTTGTGCTGCCCATCTGCTGGAGCAGAGCCTGAGGGGACTTGAAAAGTCAAAGACAAAGGGAGCTTAAACCTTAGTGATGACAATTTTCATCAAGAGAATGATGCAGGCAGCACTCCTGCACGCAGCTCCCAGTGTGGCAGGAGTGATTTGGGGCAAGAGGTGGAGCCTGAGCTCTTTGACAGGAGGCTGCTTCTTCAGACAGGAGCTGTGTCCTGCATCACTGCTGTGAGGGGTGCTTGTGGTAAGGCAGGGGAGGCAGCCCTGCCTGCACAGCCTCTCTCTCTGCACAGCTGCTGCTCCGCTGAATGCCCATGTGAGGGCCTGGCAGCCACAAAGATCTCATGAACTGCAGTTTATTACAGCATCAGCTATGTCTTGACTAGAAAACACCTTCTGCAATATTCTGCCTATAGCTCAGCTACAGATTCTAGAAGGTTTTTGACTGTAACTCTTTGGGTTTAAAAGGCCAGCTGTATTCTTCCACTTCCAGAGGTTTATAGATGTCCTGCAGACATCTTACCATAAAATGAAATCTCTGCCCCTCGCCATGTCTGCATTGAAAGATTCAGCTTAGTGAGTCTCAACTAGTTTAATTCACCAGGAACTTTTTGAGTGCTGAATCTGGAGAAATGTTTGTTTAAGCTTTTATAAAAACAAAGAAACCTATCCCAAGGAAGCTGGGATGAAAACAAACAATTAGAACACGCAGAACTTGACTTTTTCCCTCCAGTGAAACAACACAGACATTTTAATGATTAAGCAGTTCCATAATGTTTGTAGAGGGAAACAAAAGTTTATTGCTTTTCCTATTTCTATAAAGGCACTGGGCAAAGTGTAGGGGGTTGGGGAGGAGAAGACTTAGGGAAGGAAAAGAAGTGATGGTGCTATAGGAGTGAAAGAACAAATCTATAACTCCTTAGGTAATATTTACAGAACTGCAGTGGGAGTTCAGTTAACACACATGTGAGTCAGGGGTTGGGGCCTCATTTGGTAAACCAGCATTTTTGCACACAAGGAACTTGAGTGAGTGTGTGGTTTAAGAGAGATGCTTTAAGCCTAGCCCAATGAAAATTGGGTTGTGCAATTCTGACTCATATTTTAGGATCACTCAGGCTCTAATTTAAACCAATGGGAATTTTTTTATTGACTTGAATAAAAACAAGATTAAGCCTTTACTCCATTGTGATTTCTTCAGAGAATGTGGGTCTAAGGTAAAATTATCTGATGGTCACTAGAAGTATTAAAATCAAGTGATTCCATCTTCCCCCTTCCTCAGAAAATATATGAATTGGGAGAAACACATTTATTTAATTTCTTTAGACAGATGCACCCTTAAATTAAACTTCCTCAAAGTTAGGAAGATTGTTCTGCCTTTGTATCTATGCAAGAGAAAGGCAGAGTTGATTCAAGACATACAAAGCTAAGATATTTAAAATCTGCCAGTTCCTACGTAGTGCTGAAATTGATACAGTGTGTCTGGAATTGATTTTTCCTTGGATGCTTGCAGACAGATTTCAGAGATGTGTTGGTGCCTGTTCTATAAATGAAGGAATGGCTGTAAATTTACAGATACCTGGTTTGTACTTGCAGCATTTGGGAACAAAGGGAGGGAAAGAAATTCAAAACATGAGCAGCAGATAATATGAAAAGCAGCAAAAACACAGAGCAGCAACTGACAATTATAAAGCAAATATAAGAGCCTGCTCCTACCCTGTAGTGGGAATACCACACTGCTCAACATCAAATTGACTGAAATAATACATAGCATGGTTGGGGAAGATGAAGGAAATAAAATCAGCTAGATCCCAAAAGAGAGTGGTAATGGTGGAAATTTAAAATTCTTCTAGCTTTGTTTTCTGATATAATTTCTAGGTTTGGGGTTTTGCTAGGTTTTTTTTTTTTTTTTTGTTTTGTTTTTTTTTTTTTTTTTTTTTTTTTTTTTTTTTTGTTTTTGTTTTGTTTGTTTGTTTGTTTGTTTGTTTTGTTTTGTGTTGGTGGTGGTAGTGGTGATGGTAATTATTTTTAAAGTCCAGGCTTCACAGTGTGTGCATTAGCATTTTATAGCATAGTGTAAGAGAAGCTCTTACTTGCTTGGCAAGAGTAGTTGGATCTCTATGACATGCTACATTGCAGTTTCCTAGAAGCAAATCCACTTAAAAAAGGTTTGAGGGCGTAACTACAGGAAAGAAGTTAAGTTAGCACACCTGAATGGGGTGAAGCACCTGTAGGTGCAGGCTCAAACTCAGACAAACTTCTTGGACAGGCTTTGCTGCCAGTGCAATCCTGATGGGAAACCATCCCTTCAGTAGCAGAAGAGCCTTGTCATGGGGGCAGCAATGAACTTTGTGCTGTGAAACATGATGAGGTGACAAAGCTGTAGGGAAACACAGATGCGCTTGCCTTGCAGCCTTGGTAAGTGAGATGATGCTTTCATGGTAGTGCCAGATGTCAAGGCAATGGTGAATTACCAACCTGAGCTAACTAATGTGGGGGGATGGGGGGAGGAAGTGTGAAGTGCTGATGTGTAAACATCATATAAAATGCAATTGCTCTGTGAAGGATATGTCCCCAAAGGCCCATAGCAAAAGCATGTACCTGCTTGGACAATGTGGTCTGTGCAAGGATGCACACACTTGTTCAGATACTTTATGTTGTAGGAGGGGACCCGCAGTGAAAGAGTATTTGGAGTGTGTCTGTTGTAAGCATAGAAATACGTTTGGGATTGGAGAGAACAGAGGTGGGAAATGAGGGTGGCTCACAATGTTCACAGTGTTCATGCTTCTCTGGGGTAGGAAAAGGAGGGAAGAGTTGTTACTGCAGACAGGGGAGGAAAGCGGAGGAGCAGAAACCCAGATGATCACACCCACTTGTTCATGGTCCAGTCAGTGATCTGTGGAAATGGTAGAGATTATAGCCCACATTAGGAGGATGCCTTCTCAACAAAAATGTTAAATGGAAGAAAGCCATGCACAGAGGCGTCAAAGCCTGAGTGATGAAACCACAGACATGTTGTTCCTGTGGGTTCATGTACAGGCAGAGTTCCAGCATGGACCCTCCTAGATCTAGGAAGGGTCATTTCCATCCCAGCCTTCCTTTCATCCTGTACAGCCAGGAGGTCCTTAATACCATTTGTCTTCTCCCCTCATTTAATGAAATATGTGGGCACTAGATACATTTCAGATTCTGTTTTCCTCCCCTGATACAGCTGACGGTGATAGGACTGGGAGAAGAAGGATGTGTGTGACAGTGTTGTTGCATAAGACTATTTTCAAATGGCAACGTGGCTAAAAACTGAGCAGTCTGGTGTTTTGCATTGTTAGTTATAAAAAGGCACCATCAAATCTCTGCCAATGAGGAGCACTACAAGGTGTTGAAATTGACTGTGATTTTATCAGCACATGTATCAGTATAACAAAGTAGCCACTCTAAGTGTGACTTTTGGTTGTTTAATTTAGATATCAGCATGGTTTTTACATAGGGGAGGGTTGAGTTAATTATTAAAGCAGATTGCCTTGCTGCATGTTCACCTTTGCAGAGAGATTATTGCAAAAATATTGGAGAAAAATTTTGAAGCCTGACAACCACCCTATTTTTCATGCCCTAATTATCTGGTCAAAAATCCTACTTTCCACTGAGTCAGTCTTTGCTGAGATTAGTGGACATGCTTTTGGTTTACAGTGAAATACGAATTATTCAGAATGTACCCTGAGGAGAGAGAGTGGATGCTATTTAATATCATTAAAAAATTAGAAAGAGAAGCTCAAATAGCTTTTGTCAGTGGCATAACACTGCTCCCAAGGAGTTGTGACATCTCTGCATATCCCAGGGCTAGAAAGGCACAGTGTTTTGATATTTTGTCCTTCAACTCCCCTTCCCTGCTAACAACCTTTTTTCTGGGCTATAATAGCTCCATATCCAGTTCAAATTAGTTGAGACCTACTGGAAGGCAAAGCACTCCGTAGGGACATGGAATCTTTAAAACTCCTTCTTCATCAGCAATCTAGGGATCCTGGCAGTGCAGGGGTTAACATGAGGCCAGGGAAAGTGCTGGGAGGAGACAAACTGGGAGAGTGTTGAACCCATGGAAAAGCCACAGCACAGAGAAGGGGAAAGCAGCAGCAGTGTGGACAGGGTAAGGGTGCCTCAGCAGGCAGCAGCAATACCAACCCTGAGAGAGAGCAGCTCTGACAGACCCCCTGGGCATCTGACAGTGTTACAGTGTTCCTGCAATGAACACTGTGAGATCCAGGCACAGAGACAAGGCCTTCCCATTTCAGTGCCAGTTGCTGGGACGTGTTTACTCCTTTCAACCAAATGGCAAATGAAGAAATAAGAAATCTGAATACCATGGCTGAAAGAAAAACATTGATTCCTAGAAAATCTCCTAAGACTTTTCTGATTCTCATTTCCTTGGGTCTGCTCCCCTCATAAATTGAGCAACAGCTGAGCAATTGGGGAAGAGAACGGGAGCTTAGATTACACAAAAATTTGCCTTGAGGACTCTGATTTGAGATGTACTTTAACCCAACCCTTCCCCTTACTTCATTTGCTTTCTCTGGTTCGTTTAAGCACATTGCCTTACCAATGCAGCCAGAACAAGGGACTTGCAGTGGGTTGAAAGGCTCCTGTTTTTTCCCTCTTTTGGAAATATCTCAGAGCAACCATCTGTCAGTTCCCACCAGTCTGGAGAGCTGCTCTGACAGCAGATATACACAGCATCTCCCTGCTCAGCACTGGCACTGTGAGAGGAGGGGATGAGGGAAAAGTTGTGCAGGGCTTGGGAGCAGAGCTGAGGGTTGCAGCTGGTGTGAGAGCTTTTTGCTGAAGTGAAAACCCACCAAATGGCTTTCCTCTTCCACATGCACCTGAAATGGCTTGTCTGCTACAGTAGAGATTTCTTTTACTGCTTTCTGTGGAGAAGGGGAGGGTGGTATGGCTGTCTGACAGCCACCTTGTGCAGATTTGGTGAGATCCCCAGGGTTAGTTGGAAAGCCTCTCAGGTGAGCAGTGTACGAAATGAGCTGGTGGTGGCTGTCTCAGTGGTGAACTGACAAGTGATAAGAATCACAGCTTAATAATTTTTTGCATCTTAACGGGTTTTAGGTGAGAGTTTGCCAGAACAATGGAGAAATAACATAACAGTAAAAAGCCAGTAGCAAAGACAATAAGTACCAAAATATGATGAGTTTCTGCTGTGTTTATAAGTCACATGAACAGTGAGTCTGCTGTGCAGGAGTGAATGCCACTGCTGCACATGAAATATCAGAAATTAAATCCTTTATCCATCTATGCAAGTATTTGTTCTGGAGGAGTTGTAGTTATTCACTCAGAAAATGGAAATCTATCTTGTATACTCTCTCTACCCCATAAAACTGCTTTTGGAGAGTTTGTAGCAATATGTTAATGGATAATGCTAATACAATACTTCCAAAATTTGGTTACCTATAATTTACCAACAGCTTTACCTAATGCCAACAATAGGTTGGACTTTAAAAAAAGCTCATGTTTTATATTTCAAAGTTTCCTCCCTAAATCTAGCCAAATTCTAGACTCCAATGATTACACTAAGCCTTTATGTGTTTTCCTTCCTGCCTGGGACGTGATACCCATTTCCCTTCTTGGCTTCACATTCCCTGCTCCAACTGCTGTGTGAACAAATGCAGACTACAACCACTCATTTGACATATTCCAAGTCCTGCATCCAGACTAACAAAACCATCCTGAATTATCTTTGGCTCTAGGCTGCAAACAGTCAGCTGGTGCTGGCTACCAGTCGCCAGTGCTTTTGATCTAGAGCTCACACAGGTAGAGTCAGAATGGATATTGCTGTGCCCAGGTGCCCATAGATGCCACAACTGAAGCCCAGGTAGCTTTTCTTTCCAGTAGAAGCTGAGAATACACTTGCATTTTATGTGGCACTGTGGCTGCATATGGTCAGAGGCTCTAGGTAAATGCAATTTTTAAATCACTTTCTTTTTAATGAAACTTTAATGCTGTGGAAATCCATGGAGGAAACAGGAAAAAGATCATACTAGATACAAGAAAAGCTCACTCATGTTTGATCTATCTCTTGTACCCTTTATATAAGCAGATATATTTATTTGCAGCACAATCTCAGCTCCACTGAAATCAGCAGGAAGTCTGCCACCATCTTCACAGGCAGCAGGCTGGTGCCTTGGAGGGCTGATGGGCTGAGCACACTCTCCTCCTCTGCTGCAGAAGGAGCCACTAATGCCTGCCCTCGGCTGTTGCTGTGCTAAACCCATTTATCTGAACCATGGCAGCAGCAGAAAAAGCAGTTTTAGTGATTAACCCACTTTTACTGCTATAAAACTAATCAAGCTGCTTCTTTTTATTTACTAGTGGAGTCCGTTTTAAGTTCCCAGATGCTCAGTTGTAGTGGGGGAAGGTGAGTTTTGCATGTTTAAAATGGAGTATTATATTCATTTAAGGAAGAGGAGGGGAAGGGAACAGCAAGCAATCCTTTCCCTGCCTGAAGACTGACAGCCTGGCAGCCCCCAAAACAGAAAAGCCTTTGTTTGCTCCTTCATGGCCACAGTGCCTACAGCTGTCAGGTCCAGCTCCTATCCTGGCCAGCTCCTAATATTAGGAAAAACCACTGTATCCAAGCTGTCAGGGACAAGCTGAGCAGATCCATCAAAGCAGAGTACAGAGACAAGCCAACAGGTCAGGCTGCTGAAATCAGGCAGCTGTTTTCTTGAGATGGGAGACCCTGAAAGTCCAGGAGGGTTAAGATGCTCAGCACATCTATAAGGCTGTGGAACAAATCTTCAGGGGAAATAACAGTGCAGGAAAGCTGTCAGATGTTATGGAGGAGGATGGTTGGAAGGTACTGCTTCTCTTTATAGTGGTTTAGCAGCATTAAATGCACTTTAAAGATCAATTATAATTGAAACTATAACAGAACTCACCTCCAACTGTCCTTTGCAGGCTGGGGGACATGAGCAGCTGCTCCCTCCAGCAAACTGTATGTGGATGGAAGGAGAGGTTGGGAGGTGAGGAAGCCCTAAACCATGTGCTTAATGTTCATGTGAAAAAGTCCCAAGAGGTGCCAAGCTGAGTCGTCCCTGCTGCATGGACAAACAAGAAGCACTGCTCTTCAAGTTTCAATAATAAGAGGCCCTTAAGGCACAACACATCCTATCCTCTGGATTCCTAGCAAGAGGAGTTCAGATGAGCACCCATGGGAATTAACAGCTCCCTTAGGGCCACAGAGCCCATTTTTCCCCTGCTTTATAGCCTAGAAGAGCACTGGTGATTCGTCTTGGCTGTAGGTGGTGGCCTGCTGGAGGGGTTAAAGCTCTTTCCTCAGCTCTGGTCCAAGCAGACCTTGAGCCAGCATCTGAACAAAAGAGCTTTGCCTGCAGCTTCCCTCAGCCAACTTCCAACTGCAACTTACACAAACAGTCCCTGGCAGTGACTTGGAGCAGCGCCGCTCCCGGGCACACAACCAGGACCTGCCCTGTGCCCTGCCAGCTGCCAGGTCAGCTGCTTGTGGAGTCCCCCTTCTTGCTCCTCGTGTTTTCTAAAACACAGGGCACTTCTCCTGCCGCTTTTACTCCCTAGGAACCACGACAAACTTCTACTAGAAATATCAGTGAGACTTAACTCGTCAGAGCCACCCCCGTGCACTTGCTGCCCCACAGGCATTCACCACAGCATTTGTACCAGCTCTGCTGCTCCTGTATTCCAGCTGGGGAACCATGGCCAAAACTAGTCTGTCAGATATTGTCTTGAAAGCATTAAGGTTCTTCCCAGGATTGGGACCTTTCAGAGACACTGCAGCAGGCAAGCTGAGGGGAAAGGTTTGCCTTGCAGGGGGCTAATTGGCTCAGGCAGTAAGGCAAACCTTGACCACAACTGCTGGCCTAGAGCAAGCCTTTTGGAGTGCTTACTAATAAAACTAAATTAAATAGAATGAAATAAAATAATCATTAAAGCAGCACAAAGGGGTATTTGATAGCCCTCCTGTATTTTAAACTCTGGAAATATGGAAGACAACTGGTTTAGACCCTCTGTTGTTCTGTCCCCATTAGCTGCAAATGTCAGCAAAACTGCTGAAGACAGCAATGGGAAAGCAGCTTTGTGTGTAACAGTAATTGGTTCTGAATTGCTTGACAATTCTAATAGCTTTCAGCTGACTTGGACAAAGGGGAAAGCTATGGACACTACAGCAACACCGAAGTGAGATAAGGCAGTATGAAAAGGTGACAAATATATTATAAACCTTCTGAATGAGAAAAAACCTACTATCATTTTCACAACCTTTTCCAGATGTCAAGCAGGTGCCCACAGCAGGGGAGAAGAGTCAGAGAAGCACTGGTAGCACTCAGGAATTCCTTCCAGGAGCCACGGAGAGGGTTTCAGAAACAGTTGGCCTAAAAGCAGCTGGCACATTGCTTGCTTTGGGGCTTTGAGCTCAGGTAGAGGCTAATGAGGCAATGGAAACAGAGGTCCACTACCACTGAAATGTGTTCCCCAAGAAGCCAGCTCACTGGGAGTTCATGGTCCCTGCCTCTGCACTGTCCCCCTGCAAAAGTCCATCTCCTTGTTGCTGCTCCCAAAGAGCACATCCTGCTCCTCACACCTCTGTGATATTTTCCCCATGTTTTTATCTCCCTTTTCCCATTTGTTTGCATCTTTCACTCCATGATATGGCTTCTAAGCCAACTCCCCAGCTGCCTCCTTGCCCTCCATCATGTATTTTGCCTCTTGCCATGTCAAAAGGCATTATGGGATTTGGCTGATCTGAAGCTACACAGGGTTAGCTGGCAATCAGCCATCAGCGAGCAGAGGGATGGCCCTCAATTTTCCCTCAGTAGAGGCATTAATAATTTTATCTTCTATCCAGCTGTAGATTTCTACATTGAGCTTATGGAAACTTCTCTTAGAAGCCTCCATTTGTCTGCCTAATGTGTTTATATGGACAAGAAATTCAGATTACCACAGGCAGACAGAGAAACAGGCTGAGACTGCATGGATACAGTTGTCTTAGGGAGCTATGTTAAAATGCTATAATGTTATATTTATGTACGACCGAAAGAAAAAAATAAATCACTAACAAAATAAAGCAGTCTTTAGTAGCTTCAAAAGAAAGATTTCTGGGGAGCTGACAGGTAGCAAATAGCTTTATGTGCATTGTCTGATGTCTGGCAGGTGCCCCTAGAGAAACAAAGTCCATATTTCTACATGCTCTGTTCACTCTTTGGGAGACACTTCTTCCTCAGACTGACATTTTGGTTACATTCATTCCCTGAGGCATTTTACAGGAAAACACAGGAACATATTTGATTGTTCAGGAGGTACTGAACTTTACATAGATGACATTTGGAGACACAGAGAGCTCACGCCTGGGAGCTCCAGCTGCTCTGAAAGAAACAACACTGCTGGGTTCAATTATTTAGAAATGTAAATTTGGGATGGCAGTAATACCAAAATAGGGAGAGAAGTTAGCACTGCTGGATAGCACTAGCCTTGGCTGCAAGGCTTACTGGAATTTCACAGTAAAGTGCTAAAAATGAAAGTTAGAGAAGACTTATGTGGCAAAAGCCTGTGTGAGGAAGCCCACCTTTCTTTGGCTGTATAAAGCCAAACTCCAAGAGTGCCACTGGGAAAACATCCTAATGAATGTGAAATGCAAATGCTACAGCAAACCTAGGACATTTCCAAGGTCCCAGTCCCAACAATGAAAATTAAATAATCAGTCATGCATTTTGGATCATGCCTGGGTTTAACTGGCTGAGCTGAAGCACAGTGTGAGGGCAGTGCAGGCACAGGTACTTTACTCCTTGTTGGCCCCCACAGAGGCATCACTGTGAAGGAGAGCAGGTCCAAATGACAACGTGCCACAGGTGAGAAAATGTGCCCAGTCAGCCTCCACCCCGCGCTCAGCATTGTCAAACCACAGAAGAGCACCAGGCAAATAATGTCTTGTTCTGCCAACAGAACAGACAAGTACTGCACATGCAGTCATGGGAGAGCTACAGTGACACGAGGAGCTGGGCAAGCCAAAAACCCAAACCTGCCATCCTGGGAGCAGCCCTGGCAGGTGTTTCATGCTGTGGGTGCAATGGCGAGTGGCCTCAAGGGGGCTCAGGTGTCACTGATAAGGGGCAGCTCTGTGGTCAGAGGAAGGGGGAGGTTCCAGGGGAGATGCTCCCTCCAATCCCCAGAGGAGAAGGAACAGATGGAGAAGTTGGCCAGTTTTATCCAGGTGATGGGCCATGACCCAGGAAAGGTGCTGGATCATCATCACCCTGCACTTGCTTAAATGATCACTTGGGTTTCACCTGCTTTAGGCAAAGCTGCAGCCTGAAAAAAGGTGTAGGCTCCTGGCCAGCATGAAAGGTTTTATTTGAATCCAGCTTGTTCCAGTGACCAGCAAATGCTGAGCATTTGGCCCCATCACCTGCATTTACCCTGTCAGATGTGGAGTGAATGGGAAGGCATAACACAGTGCCATGAATTTATAGAAATGGGGGACAGAGGAAGGAGTCTCAAATGTAAAGTCAAGGTATGGCAAGCCTGTATAAAAGACACATTCCTCACTTGCACACACACACATCCATATGGTCTCTCTCATTGCATCTTCCAATATATTCTTCACCCCAGTAAAATCTCACCTCCCTTCTTCCCAGCCAGAGAGTGCAAATGGGTTTGTGAACCTTAGTACATCATTTACAGCTGCTGTAAATCTGGAGCAATGTACACTATCAGATGTGCAGGTTTCATTTATAAAGCAGGATTTATGGCTTCACCCCTTAGATCTGCAGATGGGTTTTATTGTGATTTATGTCTGTGTCATGGAGGACCATATATAAGAATTACCTGATATTATCGAGGGACCTATTCTTTTTGGCCTTTATCTTTCTTCTGAAAGCAGAGACTACTTAATCACTGTTAGCTATATACTCAGTACAGTGTCCTTTGTGAATTACCCATATCCCTGTTTTCAGTATCATTAGCTTGTGATGTTAGGACTAACCCAATGAAATAGTCACAACAGATGCTGAATTGCAACTATATATACAATTTATAAATGGCTCTTTTGTGACTGTGTTGGTAAATTTAATTACAGTCTTTTTAAAAAAGACATTACATCAACATTAGCTGAATGCCAGCCTCAAACTGAGGTATGAAAAAGGCTCTCTGAGTCCTCTGAGTAAAATATTTAGGTTTCTACTCGTGTTGTCAGAGACTACACCTCAATAGCATAAATCATAGGGAAAATTTCTGAGAAAGGTGGAGGCCAGATTTCTGCAAGCATTCAGCCATTGAACCACCACTGATTTTTAAGGGCATTGTAACACTCCAGGGGATCTTGCCTGAAGAAAGAGAGTGACACCTAATAGAGTTTTACAAGATCCCATTTATTAGGCTCCCATGGTTTTTACCAGGCCTGGAGACTCAAGGGTACCTTGTCAGAATGCCACTTAGGTTTCCCCGTGTTGCTTCCAATGCTATCACACCCCCAGAAATCAGTTTGATAACCTGTTTTTCTTTGAAAGCTAATAAGTCACAGGCTCCTGGAGATGTTTTGGCACCTTACATTTACTAGAAGCACCTTTGATGGCCTGGGTCTAACAGCATAAAAAGATAACCTGTGCCTCTTGGGTGGGTTTGAAACATCTGCAGCAATTACTAGGAGATGCTGCAGTACTTCAACAGGTCTGTTTACTCTCAGTTGTGCTAATAGCCAGGTGAAGGCCCAAAACATGAAGCTCCAGCATTGTGTCCCATTCCTTGCTGGAAAAGAACTAACCAGGCATTCATCCCTGTTCCTGCCTTGCCTGCCGTGATGGTAGCTTCTTCCTCAGCCATACAGGAAAAGCTCCAGATTTCTGGAAACAAAGTTGGGAATTTGGATCAATCTAAAAGATTGCAGAGAGGATGTCAGGGTCTGATGGAATGGTTCATTTAAATTAATTCAGCTTCAGGAAATGACTCTCATGATTTGAGTCCTGAGGGCTTTTTTACATACACATAAAGATATGCAAGGTGTGAAGACTTTGATCTCAAGAGCTGGCACAGAACCCACAGAGGGTGAGACATCAGGCACTGGGCTTCACTTGCTGTGGATGCAACCTCTAGGGAGCTCTTGTAGGCGACGAAGAGTGGCCTGAGCTGCTGGGAGAGGTACAGCCCTTTTGTTTGTGGTATTAGTGCATGCCTGCCAGGCTGAGCCTGTGCAAGGAATTAGGGAAAGAAATGCTAAATTTCTGAATCCCAAAGAGCTGTAGGTGCACATGACATTCCTGAGTAGCTCAGCCTGGATGGGGTGGGAGCACTTTTGAGACCCAGAGATCAAAATGACGGTAAATATCTGGAGAGCTTTAAACCTTTGGAGGTCATACACACTGAAAAGTCTGGCACAGGCTGCATTCAGCATCACAGTATTAGATTTAGGCACCCGCATCCCACTTCAGGTTTAAATCCTTAAGTAGCTCTAGTTCATAACACTCAAATTTACTTCAAGAATTTTCTTACTCTCTGTGCAACTTCCCACTGACTGTTCCATTTGCTTTCAGGTTGACAGCCTAAAGCACCCCAGTTTAAATACTTAGCTGCTAAGTAATATATATATTTCATCAAAGCAAGTAGAGAACTTAAATGAGGTATATAGATTCTTAGCAAAAATTGAGCTTTCAGCATTTCTTGTTACGTCCACTGAAAGAAAAAAGTGTAGGCAAAAGTTTTTTAAAAGTGCAGAAAATAATTTCTTCTTCAGCTTCAAACAGCAGTTTTAGAACTACATGACCCATTTTTAGTGCTTTCTATTACATCTCTCTATTTTTTCTCACACACAGAAATTTTAAAACTCAAGTCTCATCCCCAGAGGAGCATCCCACATAGCACAAGCACATGAAAATAAGAGACCGTGATGCTCAGTGTTTTGTACCTTTCTAAATGGGCCTAGAAACATTTACAGCCTTAGCTAATCACATTACATTTGCTTAATTAATGGGAAGAGCCTATGCTCTCAAGCTGACAGGCTTTGATAGATGAATACAGCTGCCCTGGCTTTCAGCAGCATGTGTGACCGCTTAATGGGAAGAGGGTGGGGGGCAGCAGGGGGGGGCAAAGCAATGAAATAAATGTTCTGAGTGTGTATTATTTGTGCTTACTCTGCACCTGAGATGGAGAGGCAGCTCAAATCCCTGTTTGGGTTTGCTGTACCTGAGACCCACCATCCCTGCCTGAGGAGGCAGCCTATTCCCTGGCACAGCCCAGAGCCATCAGCATGTCCTGGGTTACCAGTCCCTGAGGGTGCTGAATTGGGTCCCACCCAATTCACATTGTTTTTGGCAGCTTGGGACAATGTCACTGTGAGAAAGAGATTTCTAGAAATGAGAGCTAGAGGATGGGAAGAACATTGGTGGTTTCCTAAGCAGAGAAAGAGAAACCTGCTCTAGATGGCACAGGAAATCACCTGCATTTTTCAGAGCTTCTCCTGTACTTAAATCAGAAAACCAGCCTTGTCTCCTGAATTATCTACTCCACTCCTGTCCAAATGACTCTTCATGTGCTTGCATCGCTGTACACGAGTCTGAAACACATGATATAAGCAGCTGCCAGGCCAACTGCTCAGATGATAATTAAGCCAGTTGTACACACTTTTGTACATCATACCCCATCACATCCGACTCTTACTCACCCTGTTGCCAACTGCTTCTTGTCTATTTTCTCCAGGAAACAGACTTTATCAGTGTAATTTGCAGGAAACCCTCCCAATTCCAGCTGGAAAGTCACACTCTCTCACACCCTTCCACTACTTTCTTCAGGACTCTTAAGTTGCTCAGCAGGACCAATTAGGAATTCAAACCAGGTAGAAAGTGAATATAGAGTAGTGATAAGAGTCAGTGGCATGATTGATGATGCTTATACACATGCTTCTGGCTTGAAAAGCAGTGTCTGGGTTGATTCCAGGAGTTGGGTCTAATTTCAAAAGGATTTTCTGACAGAAAAAAAAAAAAAAAAAAAAAAAAAAAAAAAAAAAAAAAAAAAAAAAAAAGAGGTTTAGCAGCACATGCTACAGAAAGCAACTTCCACAGATTATTCCATCCCTAAAATATCAACCAATTACTAAGAGTAAAGCATGAGAGAACTAACAGGAGCTTTTGCTCATACTGATCCTCCTGCACGTTTACTGAAATAGGGCTGAGACTGTTTTTTCCTGTGGATTTCCCAACATTCAGATCTGAAGTGGTCTAAGGTTTTAAAGTTGCTTTGTTACATATGCTAGGAATAAAGGCTTAAAATTTTGAAAAATTGAATAGCTATTAAGCACAGTAAAAAAGCAAGCACTGAATTTCCCACTGTGTTGAAATGAATCTTTGCAATTTTTGGAGACAACAAGAGATTTTTGTACATCACCCTCTGATTTTTACTGACATTTGCTTGCAATGCCTGTGGGTCTGTGTTTGTGCACAGCTTCGATATAGTTAAACCAAAAACCCCCATTCCCTGCCTGTCCTTCCTCATCAGTCAATGGCTCTTCAGTACTGTGCTGGCACATCCCCTTCTGCCAGCCATGGCAGGAAGGGAACAGAAATCCTATGGAAAGATGTTGACCCAGATTTACCCTGGAAGCTGCCAAGCCCAGGAGCAACAGAAAATGAATGCAGGACGAGTGTTGAGGAAGTGTGTGGACCTGCCAGCTCCACAGTGACACAGGCAGTGAGCTAGTGGATGTCTGGATATCTGCCAGGAGGGCTGCTGGGCATCCAGAAATCCTGGGAAATGCAGAGGGACACTGTGTCCCGTGTGCAGCAAGCCCCATGCATTGGGATGCATCAGCCACCTTCTACATGTGCAGAGGTTGTCCAGAGCAATCTGGTTTGGGATGGTTTAAAACATCCTTCTGGCCCAAAGGACTGGTTAAGGTTGTACAGGCTGTGCAGGACTGGGAGAGCCCCAGAGGGCCAGTGCACAGGCACTGGAAAAGTGGTTAAAGAGGGACAAGAGAACTGGAGGTCTCCATTAGTACTTGCTGTGATGTGTATTTGCACAGCCCAAGCTGAGGCATTTAAATGAGGTGTCTGATTTTGGACTGTGGTCTCCAGAGCATTCCTCGGAGGATGGTAGATTTCCCTGCAGCATGATCTGCAGCAGAGCCTGTGTTAATGGGAGAGGAGCCCATCTCACCCAGCAACTGCAGAGGGAGCCATGGTAGTTTGGACTCTTCCTTGCACATCTCAACCAAATGCAGAGTTAAATGCTGTGACCAGCATGTCTGTCCAAGAGGGAAAAGCCATAGTGTTTATGTGTCTAAGCAGATATCTGGATGGGACAGGACATCCTTTGTCCCAGATGTAAAACCTGTAATCCTCACTGGACTGTATCCTCATGGTCCAACAAGAACCACTGTCCTCCGGGTCACATCAGCAGGGCTGCTGCTCCTGGCCTTGTTCTAGCTCTTGACAGAAGTGTAAAACATAGTTTTCATATAGGCAGGTGTCTGAATCATCCTGGGATCTGACTGGTGCTTATTACCCTCAGTCTGTGTGTGGTACAGCTGGCCCATGGCTCAGAGGTGGGAGTTTCATCCTGCTTGAGAAATGTTAACCCTAGTAACATTATCTCTAACGTTTAATGTTAAACCTCTCTAACGTTTTTTTGCTCCTTTGGTGACCTCTACTTCTTTGCCTTTAAAATGGGAGTGTCCTTAGCATCAGTAGAGCTCCTCAAGTAGGTTTAGAGTTTTCAGGGTGCTGCCTGTTCTTTTATTTTGTAATCACTGAGCCACAGTCAGATGGGTAATCACCAATGCTTCATTTCAGGCATTGTTGCATGTGGCAATTCATTAAAAAGCTCCAGGGAACAAGAATGAGGTTTTTATTTTAAAAGCTCTACTCTCTGGGACATACACAATGTTCTCTCCCAACCCAGATTTGTCACAGCCGGCTGCTATGAAGTGCCATTCTCTGCTGTAAGCCATCTTCAGTGTATTGTCATTATAATTCACTACAGATTTTTTTCTTCAAGTGACACTCAAGGAGGATTGGAGGATGACAGCACATGGCAGAGTAAATATAGTTAGGGAAACATAGGAAGAGCCGACTTTTCCCAGAGAGCTTGTGGCTGTCAGGGAGGAGTTTCTTTTTTGTGTCTGAAATGGGATTAAGCCAAAAGGCTCATGGGTTTACTGCCATCCGTGCTCTGGTTCTTTGTAAAATCAAGTTAAACTGTCAATTTTCAATGCACTAAATTAAAATCTGAATTCACGTTTTGCAGGGTTTGGGCATCAGAGCAAATCCCTGGCAGAGCCTGGTGTGCACAAAGGCGTTTGAGCTGCCCTGGGCTTTCTGGTGTGGTCATCAATGACCACTCTGGCCTTTTCCAGGCTGCTGCATCGTATGAACAGGGAGCTCTCCAAATTTGGTTTTGGGGTTTAAACAATCTCTCTCTGCCACTTACATTTCAGGCAAGAAGCATTAAGTTCCTCTGTGTAATTACTGCCTGTACTCCATGTGAAAGGCCCCTCTAACTCATCCAGCTGACTGAATTCAGAAAAAGCCCCTGCTCTGGTGCCACCTTACAGGAGCAGCAGGACTGCAGTTTAGATACTACATTCAAAAGGCTTCAGCAAATAAAAAGCACTAAATACCAGTAAGTCTTAAATGAAGAATCAGCGGCAAAACTACAACAGACTACTCCAAAGTACTCCAGAAATGTGATGCAATGAAGAAAGGCTCTTATACCCACCATGATGGATAATATGGATAGAAGATGGAAGGGTAACAGCTGGAGGAGTAAAAGAAACAGCTAAGAGAAAGGCAGATAAGGAGAAGGAAAGTATGAAAGGAAAATTATCTGAGTGCTGATTTGTGGAGGCACTTCTCTGCTTGAAAGTACCCTGCTCCAGCAATGCCAAGCATTTTTTGTGTAATGCATGCATTGGTGAGCGCTCTGGATTATGTTGTAATGGCCTGCCCTAAGTCTCTTAAATGTAACTGAGTGTATATTTAACTATAAAGGTTTTATGAGGGTAGCAGGTTGGGTGGACTACAGCCCCTCTGCAAATCAAGCTTCTTACTGTACTCAGCAGATACTACTTGTCCTGACATTGCTGTGGTCTTAAGGATTAAATACATCTCTATTCAGTTTTGGATGGCACAAATGCAGAAATCTCTTATTGTAGGCTGCCTCTGCATGTCACTGTCATATGCCTGTGGTCTGGTATTGCTGACCCACTGAAGACAGGCTCCTTGAGTGAGCAGGCCACTGTGCAAAGCAAACAGAACAGTGATTCTCAAAGCACAATAGCAAGATTAATAGTACAGGCAAATAATAATAGTAAAACCCCCTTCTGTTTAAAAAAACTCACACCCATAAATAGGCAAGTGATAAATTTATCTGCATAAGTGTCTTTTTGCTTTTCAGGAAGATGTTACCAGCTGAAGACAGAAATAAATCTTGTAACAGAATTAATATTTTATGGAGAGGTCATTTCTTAATTGAAATTGTCCAGAAAGAAGAATGGCTGTGAGTTAAGGTGTAATTGCAGGGCCAAATGCCTTTTGTATGAGTAAAGAAGCTGGTCTCAGCTTTTCTGTCAAAATGATTACTGACTTGGAAATTATTGGAGAAGTTGGCATTTTTTGTGGAGTGTGTCTCCTTTTACAGAAGCATTCTCCATTTCTGTTGCTAGAAGCTTAAACCAGTGCAAGGTCTCAGACACTTCTTTCCTTTATGATGTCTAACTGAATCATATCTGATTTATATTTTGTCTTGCTTGTTGAAAAGTCAATATTTTTTCTGCATTTCTCTCCATTGCTTTTGCCTGTCCACTGCTTATGAAGGGAGAAGCTGAGAAATAAAGCAGCTACAGAATAGAGCATCCCAGTACCTCTGAATGGACAATGTGCTTTAGCAGTGACTGAGAGCTCCTTTGAAACCAACAATAAAAGCATCTTTTCTGTCGAGGAGTACAAGGCTCACAGGGGCAAGAGACTTTAATGACACCATTATCTTTCAGGCAATTAGGACTAGCTGGCACAGTCCAGCACTGGTACAGGCACTGTTTTGATTGCACTGCAATGGCTCAGTGAAATGTAGACTGCTGAGACTTAGCAACACCATAAATCGCTTTTAATCTCAAACCACCATGGATCAAAATGTACTAACACAGGCATAATCAGAATTTACTGGCATATTTTCTCTTTTAAAAACATATGTCTGGGAACAGAGGCCTCCCCTCCTTCTGTCAGCTCCCCAGCACATGGGCTGTGTGATGCTGATCCTGGCGCTTCTCTCCCGACACGCTCACTGCAGGGACGGGTCTGAGCCTGCCAGCTGTGGGCATGTTTGTTGTCCGTCGTGGATTATATTTTAATGACATACCCTAAGCCTCTTAAACTTGAACAAATGTGCATTTAACTGTCTGTGCATTTGTGCCAGTTTATAAGGTAGAGGGTGAGCCAGCTTATCCCCCAGCTTCTCTGTGAGGGCACTGTCCAAGAATTTCAATGGAGCTTTCAAAAGCCTCCCGTTATGCAAGGTGCCTTAATGGAGAGTCCTCCTGCCTCTGAAAGTTCCCTCTTGTTGCTAGACACAATGAAAGGCAAGCCATAATCTCTGTGGAGAGTGCCCAGATTTTTTCCTGTCGCAGTGTGTAGCTGGGATGCAAAGCACAGCTTGCTCTGCTCCCCTGCCACAACCAGGGGGATTCATTTCATTAGTTTGGAAAGCTATTTTAGAGGGAAAGGAGGTTATGTAGGTCATCAATTCATTCCTGCTGCCTTGAAAAAAGAATTCATTATGAAATTTCACTTTAATTAATGCAATGCACCAGATTGTAATAGTATTTCATCAGGACATCTGGTAAAAGCACATTAGCTACAGTTTAATGTTAAAACATAATTGAACAGAACTCCTGTTGGAGCTTGGCTTTTGCAATATGTTTTACTTCTGCTTTTCCTGCAAGCTGCCAAATAAAGGAATTGTGGGACTCCCTCATCAGAAGGTGATGGATCCTGACCCAAAGCCTCTTTGACAAAACAGAAAGGCTCCAGTTAACATTCACAGGCTCTGAAGTGGGTCCCTGAGGAATAGACCCCAGGGTATCAATCCTGTATTTACATACCAGGTACTACTGGTACCTCCACTGATCTATAATCCTGAATATAATGTAACAGTCTTGGTGTTTTGTTCCACTTCTGTTTGAAAGGCCATGATCAAATGATTTTTATAAACCATTTTCTATTGGCTTAACTTAGAACCTTTTCCTGTTCTAATTATATGTCTGCATAATTGTTTGTTTTAATACTTATTTGATTATCTGCTCAAATTAGTGTCAGTGCAGCAGCTTTCCAAATGCCGTATTTAATATTCACATCCAAATGGGATTTCTTTCTGCCTTTTGTTTTACAGTGATCTGGACTATAAATGTGAACTCTCAAAAGATTTTAGTTATTTAGTAAGTACTTGGTCATGATTATTTAAATCTAACTAACAGGCTAAAGAGTCTTTGGAAGATTAATATATTTAGAAAAAGTTTGTGAACTGTTTGAAATCTGTTTGATTGGAGGCTGCTGTCTCCACTTCTCCTTTTCTTTTTTTGGGTAAGTGTTTGAATAGCCAATAACAGTAATAAAAAACATCCACCACAAGCGCAAGTGCATGTTGTAGTTTCCCTTTTACACTCTCCCCCTTCAGCATTTTTTTACCATTGTTTCTGGGACAGTTTTACTCCCAGGCCTCACTGAGAAGAGACACAAAGGTTAAGATGTTAGAGAAGCTTTGTCTGCTGTTTAGTTGCTCTTTGGATTATTATCTGCACCAATAGACAAGAGAGGGGGGCAGGACTGATCTGGAGAAGCATGGTGTGCCCTTACTGAAAACCCCAGTGCATTCCCAGTGGTGCTGAGCAGTCCTGCTGCCAGCACCTGCCCTGCACACACACAGAGGGGTCCTGGCTGTGGACTTCCCTGCTCATGCCAGATGCCACCCACCCCTGTGTGTTTGCTGTTGGACATTTTTGCAAGGGGCACGCAACTGACAGAGACTAGGCTGGGACAAGGCCAGTCCACATGGCAGGTAAGGTCATCTGTCATCACAGATGCTCTCCTGGGCTTTAATCTATATATAAACCATCTAATTCTGATACCACCTGAAAACACAGACAAAATGTTCCTGCTCTCAGCTGGTCAATTCAGATAATCCATTGTAAACAGTCGAATTGTCCCAAAGAGATGCTAAGCCACAAGCCCAGGCCCACAATCAAATTCAAGGCACTTACCTCTCTCCAGGGAGCAGCAGCAGCTCTGTCCCACCTTTACAGAGCCTGTGGTAAAAGGCTGTTGCAGACAGTAGGCAGCTGGGCAGTAACAAAATGTTGTGCTGTGGCTAGACAGTCCTCCCAGTCATTTTTCAGTGCTGAGTCCCATACTGGTCACAGTAAGAGGAAATCCAACTTAAACTGTTGGTAGACCTGACTAAGCCTGCAGCTTGTCATTAGTTGGCAATAAAACATAAACAAATGGGCAGCAGCATGGAGCATTGGTCAGGCTGGTGCTAACTCCTGTCTCAAGAAGCAGAGGCAGTTTTTTCTACACAGGCATCAGTACCATTATTTACATGGCCAGGTCTGGTGGCCCTCTGGATGCTGGGAGGAACAGACACTGGCATTAGGTAGTGCCATTTCTTTGTTGTTGTCTTAGGACAACATTGCCAAAGGACCTGTCATTTTAAAATTAAGCACTAGCCCCCAACCCTTGGAAACCTAAACCAGCAACTCATCTGTGGGTTCACACGGCTTCCACGTGCTGCTCACAGGTTTGATTTCCTCAGTCAGTCCATCCCTGATCAGTCACTGGTATTGAGGACTCCATGGGACAAGCAGGAGTCAAGCTTTTGTTTTCTAAATAAGTCCAAAGGCATTTAACAAAGGGTAATTTTTTTTCCCTAAATAAATTAGAACTTGTGACCTTTTCCATTTTTATTTTATCTGTATGATGTGATAAGATGAATCCTAAATTAGGAAGGAGATAGATTGCTTAGGGGGAAAAATCAATTGAAAATCCTGAGAAAATGCCACTTATGGAAGCAGCCTATATCTAGTGGGTATTTACAGACATTATCAGGGAATGAAGCTCTCAAGAGAGCTGGCCTTAGACCTCTTCATTTTGCATTTTAAATTTATTTTCAGCTAAGTCTATATTAATTATAGTTTCACAGCTTGAAGCAAACTGGCCACAAGTCCCAGCAGTGTTTGATATTTGGGCATCTCACCAGCCCCTGTTCTTTGTCTACATTTCAGATGTCTGGGCTCTTGTTTCTTCAGCCCATGGAACAGGATCTACCACTTCTAAATGTCCTGACTGTGAGAGGTTGGATTGTTTCTTGAATGCTTTAAGACCCTGAAGTGAAAAATCATTAGTTCTCAACTTCTTTCATTAAGTTCTAGTTCTCTATTCTTTATTCTTTTATGGTAGCACATGAATTTTCCCAAAACAATTTTTATGTGCTGAAGTAAAACCAACAAAAACCTAGCAGAGTGCCTCCTCTGCCTTTAAGTGTTGTATGCTGATGGTGTGACTGCTTTGCTTTCCCCATCTCCTGCTGAACCTCCTCTTCCCCACCTTCTGCCAAAGGCTGCCCAGACACCACCATCACCACATTAACCCTGCAGCCCAAAGGGTGTTGGGGGAGACAAAGAGACTTCACCAAAGCAAGCAAAAAACACATGGGAATGAAACTTTGTGACCAGCTCTGTGGGAAACTCAATACCAGAAACCAGCACAAGCTCTTATGAAAATTTGGAGGCTGGGACGAGACAAGGCAAGGCAGGAAGCTCCCAGGGGAGGGCGAGTAGCACCCTGTCCCCAGCTCACACCATTGTGCTTTGTTGGACCTCAACAACTGTGTGAGCAAAGCCCGGAGCATCAGCCTTAACTTCGCATTTCCTGCTTTCTGTCGGCTCCATCCCAGGGACTGTTGTTTGAAACACAGCTCTTATTATGGAGCTTGCAGAAAGAACTCCCTGCTTTATGGGGACATGGGCTATTGAGTTGCAAAGAGGCATGCTCAGTCTGGGTCTGGGCTGGTTGGGCTTGACTGCTGCAGTGAGAGGAGCTGCTGTCACAGGAGCCACATGACAACCACTGTGTGTGTGGCAGCCCAAGGAGCAGCTCGTGACTTGTTCAGCTGGGCTGACTCCTCAGCAGAGATTGTCTTAATCATGAGCTGTACGATGTCTCTTGCCCAGATTTGCAGAGGATTTCGCTTTATAGAACAGGGTCCTGATTCACAGAGCTCCTTCCTTCACCTCTTACTTCTGCTCTCTTACTGACCAAATCCAGGATGTTGCCTGAGTCCTCCTGGCTCCTGGATCTGACCACATGCCCAGTCTGAGCTCTCAGACAATGTTGTACATGTCCTGGTCTGCATGAGAGAGACCTGGGAGGAGGGATGGAAACCAGAGAAATAGTAATGATTGTGTGCTGTGTTTGACTTGGCACAATGTTGCTGGTCCCCCAGATTTGGCAACGGAACCATGAATTCAAAAGAATTTAAAAAGCTGTCCCAGAACTGCAAGGATTAGGGGATTTTGGCTGCCTCTACTCCACACTCAGCACTGCTGAACACCCCTTTCCTGTCATTAGCAGTAACCTCTGCACCCACCCAGCTGGCAGGTCTCACCTGCTGGGTGTGAGCCTTCCTTCCCTGGCCCCTCCCTTTGCACAGCAGTGACACAGTGCCAGCACATTTCTCCTGACTTGGAAAGTCTTGACCTGCCTGACCTACTGGCCACTCATGAGTGACTTCTTGGAGCTGGAGAGAAGCAGCAGGGGTTTGGCACAGTGGTGGGAAACCCCCTCAGACCAGAGCCTACCTCTGTGCTGTAACTCCTCGTGCTTCCCCATCATGGGATCCAGCACATGCACTCATCTCTCTCCCTGTTCTCTTCTGCTGCAAGCTAGTCCTGTGTCATCCCAGAAACCATCTGTGAGATCATCTATGAAATATTTATTTTGCTTGCATGCAAGAGAAAAGGAAGCAAAAGGCCTGAATAATATTGATGGAATCCCTGATAGCCAAATATTGAATTATCTACAGCCTAATTGTGCAGCTGATACTCATGAGATTGCCTAGGCTGCAAAAGGCAATTAATACATTTCACAAAATCGGTGACTTCTACTTTAGACTTTGTCTAGATGCATCAGTGAGTCCCTAAAACACAGGTGACATCACTTCGGAGAAGAACTAGGGTATCCACAGATACTTGAAATATCCACTGACTTTCCTTGGAGCACTGCCGTGAAATAGAAAAAGGTTCTCAAAGCACCCCAAGGTACACATCTGCAGCCATTCCAGCTGCTCAGGTAAATCCTTGCCTGCCTGGTGGCTGCTGTTCCAGAAGGGTCCAAGAAGGGTCCAGATTTCCCATAGGTCTCACAATACAGCTGAAACTTCCAGGTAAATGCCCTGTATACCCAGGCATCTTCAGATGGCATTAAATACATAAATGCAAGACACTCAGTTTAGCCTGTGACACTGGAGACCTCACAGCACAGGGAGCAGTGACCAAGATCGGCAACACTTTCCATGCCACAGCATCCTTCCTCTCCTTTTCACTGTCCTGTTTGCTGTGCACTCTAATGCAGTCCTTAAAAAATGCACTAAAGCTCCTCCTTCCTGCCCAGCCTACAGCAGATAAAATAGGTTGGCCACTGAACCCAGTTCACAGAAAGCAGATTTCCAAACACAGAGCTCTTCTGTCCATTCCAAGGTGCACAGGTTGGTGTGGCAGTTGTCACAGGGCCTTGGCTATTTCCCTAATGCCAAACTTCTCTCAAGCCCTCTCTCTCTCTCATTAATAAATATCTGAACTCTGACATCTGGAATAGACCATAAGTTGCATCTCTGAAAGTGTCTTCTGTATTCCCCTTTATATTCTACTCTTAGCAGAGCTTTGAGGGAGACCACCTCCTTCCCAAGCACTTCAGCAGCATTTAGGGACCATCCCTTAAAATCACTGGAGCTGAATAAGGCTCTGGACAATCCATTTTGGCCTGAGGATGGTAACAAGCTAAAACAAAAAATCTGAACCAGTGTTACAATGCTGTCCTCTCTGTGCCCAATAATGCTCATTTCCTCTCCAGACGGGACACACCATCTATGTCTAAACCCCTCAGCCTGTCCTAATTTGCAAATTCTAGTACAGCTGTAGGTTAAAAGAGCCAGCCAAAATTAATTATTGCAGATTAAGGATCCGAGCAACATACGACAATGGCCTCTTGTTAAACTGAAACATCTGATCCAAACCAAGCAATTTCAGCCCCTTGCTAAATACTTGCTTCTCTTGTTCACCATCTCTAGTGTTTTGCTGCTGAGCTCCATCATCTGAACGTGGTTTATTTAAATGTACCCAGGCTACCACAGAGCAGCTTTACCAGTGACAGCACTGGCCTTAGCTGAGGCAGCCAAAACAGGTTTGTAGGTGGCCACCATGTGCAGGCCTCCTCAGGTGTGGGGTGGCATTGTTTGGTTTTGCTGTTATCAGGCTTTTGTGCCATTTAGAGCTGGCAGGCAGAGAGGGGCAATTAAACTCTGCTCATGCCAAAGGAACGTGCATTTATTTCAACCAGGCACTTTTCCTTTTCTTCCTTCTCAGCCCTGTTTTGAGAGATGTGAGGTTGACAGACAAACAGGTGACTTGGCTGGTACAGTAAATGTCATGAACCTCAGAAATTCATAAGAAAACTAAACCAGTGGCTGCAGGACCGGAGAGGGGAAACAGCAACATGATTTACCTGAAAGCAGTGGTACTGCTGCTATGGGATCCCAGGTTGGGGAGGTGATGACACCTTTGCAAAGCCAAAACTTAGGTGGCTTAATACTTTTTGTTTGTTGTTCTATAAATATTATTCATGTCTAAAATAGAAAAATGAGGTTATTTGGTTATTAAATACCAATAAATCTGTAAGGTTTTACCCCTCTTTTTATTTTGTTTGAAATTGTGTGTTGAAAGCAAGGTCACCTCTATGTCCAACTCTACCTTGCCAATTCCTGTTTAACAGAAGAGGAACCAGATTGCTCTGAGACAAGAAAATGCTGATTTACCCAGGGGCTGAAGATGATGTTAGGTCACTTACACCATGCTCTCTTTGGAAGTGAGCCCCACATGTGCCCTTACAGGATCCTTCTCTAGACTGCCCCGACCCCAGCAGAAATGTCCCTATCCACTGGATGCTCCATTGAAAAATACAAGCTGCCCACAGCACAGTTGTTGCTCTCTGCAGTGTTGTCACCAACTGGTGTCTTCTACCCAGGTCTGTAGATGCTGTGCCTGGCATGGAAGGTGCTCTCCATTTCCCAACAGCCCTGAATATGACAGGGTGGCTTAGGTGGCAGAAGGCTTTGTATACCTTGCTGTTTTCAGCACCCTAGGATTGTCAGAGACACAATCCTTGCTGGAAAACACTCCTTGCTATAAACAAGCTGATGATCGTAGAAGAAAACAGCCATGTTTTCCCCACTGGCCCCTACTCCATATTCTGTTGCTAATCTGCTCCTTTTCCCTCCTCCTCCCCTCCATTATTCTGCAATAGCTGTTAGTTGCTAAAGGAACTGAAGAAACAATTAAGAAGCTTTAGAAAAAGCAGATAATTTCTCACATGCAGTGCTGAGTACGCAGCAGATGTGACTCAAGAGACACACATGCTGTTTTCAGGCAAGCATTCCCAAGGGTTTAGATAAAAATAATAAGGATGAGGTGTTTCAGTAGGAATCAAGTTATTTTTAAGTGGAAGGGCTCTAGGGGGTATTAAAAGAGCTCCCTGAAAATGCCATCATCTTCTTGTGTGTGGGATCCCATAGCATTAGTAGTGTATAATTAAAACTATTAAGCCAGCAGTCAGGCTAGACAGGGATTCTGGTAGGGAAGTGGTTACAGGGGTGATGGTGAAATGGGGTGGTTGCAAAGATCAGATAATTTCTGATTTACTAGAGGTTTTCAAAGCAGAACAAATGAAATGCCTACAGGGAGATCTTCCTCCAGAAGGCAGAGGCAAGTTTCAAGGACCAGAATTTGAAGTGGATGGCTTCAGTTGCTGCAGTTCTGTTCAGCCAGCACTGGGAGAAATGCTGTGATGGTTGGGAGCCACATCTCAGCTGACACAGCACGTTGCTACTTCTCTGAAGTGTATGGCCCACATCCAACCTAAGAGACTGTGAGAGACACTTCTTTCCAATACCCCCCTGCTTAATCCATCCCCAGCATCTGTCACCACACCAAAGGGGACAGAGGCAGCAGAGCCAGCATTACCCTAAGCAGCTTGCTGAGCCAGCCACAGGCTTTTGCCATCTTCTGGCTGTGATGAAGACTCGACAAATTAAGAACATGTTTCCATTAGCCTCATTCACCTGAAAAATAATCAGCAGCCAACTCGCTTCTAAAAAGTGGCCTGGCAAAGCGTCAAGAAATGAAATCTGGTGGCAAATAGACAAGTATGGACAACTAAGGTTGTTATGATCCATCATCTTGGATGGATCTTCAGTATCCAACACCAGGATTTTCTGAGCTCAGACACAGAAACCTCAGGCATTCATACTCTGCCAATATTTTAAGTCATGCCCAGAAAGCATATTTGAATAAGATTCAAGCTGATGAAAAGCAAGTTGCTACTTTTAAACAGGTTTGGTGACCATGTGAATGGAGCCAATGGATTCAATCCAGCAGATGACATTCCATTAAAGACAAATTTGCCACTGCAGCTCTTACTGCCAGGAAAGGTGTGAAAGAACACGTGGCCCCTCCAGGATGTGCACAGCCATATTTCTGGTGCTACAGATGGCAGTTTGAATGCTTGCAGGTTTTTTGCCTCATCCTTTCATAAGGCATATTTAGTCTTTGCTGTTTTCAGGGAGACATTTTAGATACAGTCAGCTTATGAAGAGACACATCCCACTTGAATAATTTTAAAAACACCTCTTCCTTTCAAGTCACCAACTTGGCAAAGGAGGGAGGAGGAGAAACATTGAGCCAAAGTCCATAAACAGATTTTTTTCCTGTGTGTGTGAGATGAGCCTGGGAAAAGCAAAACAATTAATCTACCCACAAGTGGCTTTGCAGGGAAAGGATAAGGAATAATAGAGAGCGATTTAGATTGCACCACTTTACATGCATTTATGAGGGGGAAATTCAACACCCAAATAACAAATTCAGTTCAGATTTACTTCCTTTCTCCCTTCCCCTCCACCCCTCTCCCTCAAAAATGACATGCCCTTCCATTTGTAAATTACTTTAATTTAAATACTTCCAGGTTAACAAAATGTCTTAAGTCTGACATGTCCAAAGTTACAAAACAGAAACAAAACCTCTTGACAAAGGGTAAGAAAAAAAATATAATCCTAGCCCAAACCTCCTTTCCTAAACTGGAGTTTATGGTCTGTGAGCTGGCGACTCTCCAGAGTCTGACACAATGTCTGGAGCACCCAGAGCAGCTGGAATTAATTTTCTTCCTCCAAATCTATGCACTTTCATATGAAGTTGTGTTTTGGCACTGCCGCCCAAGAGAGAGTTCAGTGCAAAAAATCTAAGCCTGGCCGTTGTTTCTTTGCAACCCAACACTCGCTGAGCAAACAACAAAAAGGAAGAAGAGGACAAAAAAAAATTAAGAGAAAGAAAACCCCTTTCCCTTCCCCCACACATACACAGACAACTGTACCAAACAGGGGGGCCATTCAATGGCTGTTCAGAAATGGGTCACAAAGAGTAATGTTTGCAGATAAAACCAACGCTTTTTAACTTCTGCCTTGTTTGTTTGTTTTTGTTTTTTTAATAAACATCATGGAGGCCCCTGGAAGGTGCTGGGGGTGTTTGAGAGTTGAGGTCCTGCTGATCCTGTCTGCCTCCCACTCACACAGCTCCCACGCTGGCCCTGATGTGCAGCCCCTCTCCAGGGTCCGGACCCTTTGAGCTGCCTCCTCCAGTCTGAGCTGCCACAGGGAGCCTGAGGGGCCACGGGGCCTGTGGGCATCAGCATCGAGCTGTGGCTCCTGGCCTGGGCTGGCCCTGGGTCAAGAGGGGAGGAGGGAGGCATCCCAGGCACTCCCAGGGTGTCTGGTCACAAAATCACGCACTGGAGTTTATGGGAGCCTGTGGCTCTGTCCCCTCGCCATTTGGTCTTTTTCTTCTTCTTCTGGCTTTTCTCTGGGATCTGTTGCCTGTTTTGGGAGACAGAGAAGAAAGCAGGCAGGTGAGACATAAGGCTGGCTTGGATCCGGAGCCCTGGGCAGCCTGCAGAGCAGTATCTTGGTGTGCATGTGCATATTTGCATACATATCTCCATATACCCTTCCAGCACTGCGTGGCTTTTCATGCCACACAGCTGAGAACTGCCTGCCTTCTTCAGGAAGGAGGAAAGAAGCCATTAAGGCTAATGGCAGGGATGCATGTCCTGCCAGGGCACTATGCCTCCAGTTGCCCAGGGTGAACTGCTGCCTCCTCCCCTGCCACGGGGGCTGCTCTGGGAAACAGGGATGCTCTAAGGGATGCAACTGTCATCCATTACACTGCTGCTGACAGAGTAGGGAGGAGGATGAGAGAGATTCAGAGAGCACAGTGAAATACACTCTTCTGCCTTTCAGCTGGCATTGCACTTAGCCAGCTGCACTGAGGCAGACTTGGTGATGGAGGGAGGCTAAAAAATAATAATCCAAAAACAGAGTTTGCTGCTGATGGGGCTCTTGCTTCCTCTGAAGTTGAAGACCACCTGAGCACAGAGAATGAGCTGACCCCAGAAAGATGTCCCTGGCTGTCTGAAGTCACAGCCACCAGGAACACACAGCTGAGAGCCCTCCTGCACTGTTCCCTGAAGCTGTGAGAAGCCTCTGAAGCATTCTATTGAGGGCTTCTCCCTGTCCAGTAAGATGAGGCATTGCCCAAATGCCTGTTTGCAACTGCACCCAACTGCAGCAGCTACTCTGCCAGCCCAGCAGTGCAAATCCAGCAGAAGGCTCTGCAGCTTAAACACCCAATAGGCAGCCTGTCGATGTAGATTTTAGTGCAAGATAAAACATACAAACACTGGCAGCTTCCGTAGATCCAAACCTGAGAATCTGATCAGTTCAAAAGCAGCCTTCTTGTCATGTATTATGCCAGGCATTAAACTAAGTGTTCATACCAAGTAATCCAGACCAGGATGAGACATCACTGGGGCATAAATCACTATGGCTTTAGCTTGTGTGTCTCTTACAGCCTCAGGTTCCAAATTCTTGCAACCACCTGAAAAACTCAGCCTGCACTACTAAGACTTTTTTTCAGTGGATATGAAAGCTGGAGGCATGAAAAACATACAACTTTAAAGCTCAAAACTAGAAAGATAAAATTCAGAAAATACTTTAAATCTGGATAAACACTGACCACAAGCTGTTCACACTCTTCTGGATCTGTTTTAGAGATCCAGAAACCACACCCTGGGCCTGCTCAAGGCTTCTGCTGTGACAGTTCCTGTGTGTGCACTGCTGCAGCATAAAAAGGGCATCAGGAAATTTAAAACATCTATAAGGTGGACTCAATCAACCCACTCCTTTCTGGATTACTTCCAGACAACAGTTTCTTGTATGAAGCTAAATAAACTGGGAATCAAGTGCAAGGAGCACAAACAGTGCAACCCTGAACAAGCATCCTCACCCTGAGAGCTCACAAGGGCTCTGAGGAAGCCCTTCATTTGCAAAGCACTCCATCAATGACAGTTATCAGGGAGCTGAAATTTACATTTTATTTGAAAAAGCTCACTTGAGAACCAGGAAAACAATACTTGATGGGTGATGGTACCCTTGACTGTAGACAGTTTGTAACATCCAAAAACCAAGCAGAGCTGCTTTGCGGCCAATGACCAGCCAGATCACACAGCATCTCCCTGCTCTCTGACTTAACCCGAGTTCCAGCTCTTGTGAACATTTCTTGTGCACTTGACATCACAGAGAGTTCCACCTGGCTGGCAAGGACTTTCACAGTAGCTACTCAGGAAACTGAGGTGTACCACTTATTTTTGAAGCTATGGAGTGCATTTTCAGGGCTTGAAATTAGTAATGCTTCATTACAATACTCCTTTCAGCCTGTCTGGAGTTGTGTTATGTAAAGAAAGCAAACAAAGCCTTTCCATCTTATTTTGGCTGTTTTCCTTTCCTGCAGAGCAGAATAGATGGTAGTAAGAGCCTGCTGCAACACAAAAGTAATATCTAGCCAGTTAATACTGAGTTACAGAACAGTTGGGAAAGAGCTTGGGACACTTCCAACTCAGTTCTCCAAAGACTTTCTGCCCTCTGCTTTTGAGACATGAGGGAAGAGTGGGCAGTACCATCTGCTTTTGATGGAGGCTGGCTTGAGGCTGTGCTAGGATATTCACAAGTACAGATATGCTGTGAATAAATGCCTTGTGGTTTAATTGCCGGGCGAGGCACTTTGACTGCACGGCAGGGAGGAGCACGATTTCAGCTCAGCGCCCTCCCAAAACATGAAAAATGAGGGCCCAGAAAATCTGGCAGACAGCTAGTGCCAGAAAAACAAATCTTCTCAGAGAGAACTGAGGTTATCAGCTGAGATGCTGGGATGTGTGTGCAGCTCTTTTCCTGCAGGGGAGCCGGGGTTTGGGAAGGCAGTCCCTCCCTGCTGGCAGCCAGAGCAGGGTTCGCTCAGAGAGCGAGCGTTTGCCAAAACTGGGAACAAACCTCTGCAGTCTGAGGAAACCTGGGGCTCAGCCATTAGGTCATGCAGTTTCTCATACAAAATGGCTTATTTTTTTCCATTTAGCGAGTAGAAAATGTTAGAAGTCACCTACAACATTAGAATTTTGTAGAATTTTTTTGCCAGTCCTTTGTAACTACTGGCAAGGCAAGACCCTGAGAGGACAAAACTATGAAAACCCAAAATACTGGTCAGGAGCGTTCAATGCCAGCCTTTTAGAGCTGATCATTATAGTAGGCTTTGCACTGTTCATCGAATAAAAAAAAATTCATTATGGCCACAGGTACTTCTTACTGTGCCTGGTACTGATGTCCTGCACAGGTAGCTAGCTAAGTGCTAGTAACATACCTAAGCAGATACAGGACAAGAAAGTTAATAAACACCAGAAATATCCTACCCCCAAGAAAACCTGGCTCCCCAGAAATTGGCTCCTGACTCTCTGGGCCATGACTCCTGCACATCCCATATCCATGGGCAGTAAGAAAGGGAGGAGTTTGCAGCTTACCTTATTACCCTCACGAGATCATGAAAGGCCTTGTCCACATTCAGAGGTGGGTCCTTGGCACTCGTTTCTATATAGGGAATCTGGAGGAGAGAAGTTTATCATGAAGGAGATCAGTAACAGCCTACGTGTTGGGATAATACCAGTTTCAAAATGAAAAGCCTAAAGGCTGGAGAAACGGGCTGCTAATACCACGGAAATACAGGTAAATAAAAGGTTGCCATGACACTGCTATCAACACCCTCACGCTTGCAGCAAGGTCAGAGAGTGCTTACAAAAGGTCTGGAATAAGCACCAGGCTAAACAGCTGCTATTGGAGCTCTGGGTTTGGGGGAGAATAATCCCAGACTTTACGTCGTCAGATGTTCTTTCCCCCCTGAGCTGTGCTCACAGACATGAAAATAGCCGAAGGTTGTTGAAAGACCAGCACTTGCCAAAAATTCTTGCTTGCCACATTTTATTGGGACTACTGCATGAATATTTCATGACTACAATTCCCCTTCAGTGTAAAATGATCTTCCCCTTCAAAGTCTGACAGCCAGATGGGGCCTCCTAGAGTGCCTGTCCAGCACACTGGCAGATTTATAAAACTGCCTCTGATAAGGTATTTTCATGCAGGGCCTTTTCCAAGGCGTGTGTATGCAGATGGATACAACATGCTGTGCTGCAGTTTAGGTGTCCTGGCTCTGACAGAAACCAGATTCCTTGGGGAGAGGGGGAGTGAACCTGCCCTGCCAAACTCCCATCGTGGTTTGCTCAGAAACCACCACACAGCTTGTCCTTTAGGCACAGCAGGCTGCCAAGAGGTCTCAGGCTTGTTTGCCTTTAACCTTTCCATTCAGTTCCACCTCCTAAGGGAGACAACAACTCTGGGTATTCAGGGCTGCTGAAGAGGTAGGTAGTGGAGCAGCATGTGTTCTACACCCATCTAAGACCAATTTCTCAGGCTAAACTAACAGCATGAATAATGCAGATCTAAGATAGTGGGCCAGATTTATATAGGCGTAACAACCCTGTTAACTTCGTTATCTTTAACAAGCTCAGGAACCTGGATGTACCTCCTAATGGCTGACTCTGCCTTTTCACTCCAGGAGAGTGCACTTTCTTCCTTCATCCTGAACACTTCTCACCACTTTCAGACACCTTGTACATAAGTCTTAGTGACGGCCACAGCCCTGCTACAGCCTGATGCACAGCAGAGTTCTGGTTTCAGTGATGAATTTGCCCTGCTGAAAGGAAACTGCATAGCTGACTACTTCCTAGTAGTCAAAAATGTATTTACAAATGTTTAATTGTAAGCCTTAACTCAGCTCCTAATGAGCACAGATTTCAACTCTGAACGCCTGTAACACAATTTTCAATAACCCATTAAATAATCCCGTCAACTTACGTTATGTTTTGTTGCCATTTCTCTCCCCTGTTCTCTTGTAATTTTCCGTAAGTGCATTAGATCAACTTTGTTTGCCACCAAAATCATTGGAAAAGACTCCCTGGAAAAAATCAAAACCATCACCCAAATATTAGCAGACTACAACATAAATTTCACTTTTTGATGCTGACATCATCTAACATTTTCAGCTACAGACATACCACATATGTGTAAAGAAATATAGAGAAAACTCCCAGGCTGTGCTATACATATGTTCATATTGTAAAAATTTACTTGACAAGTTGCATGCATGCACACATTCATTGTTATTTGTAGGGACTTCAGGAACTTATTGTCACCATTTTTTCAATGCCTGATGATAACTAAGCCTGAAGACCCGACTAGGTGAAGAAAGATCTAGAGAATTAGCCAGAAAATCAACTGAGACATAAAGACAGATCTTGGACAGGAAACCGTGATTCTTTTGTAGCAGTTAAGGCATCTCAGTAACCGCATATCTTGGCAAGATACTTAGGGATGATGGAAGAATTGGAGTAATTTCATTCCTGGTTATCCACTGAGAGCAACTGTGGGGGAAGGAAAGATTGACTCTGGGAGCTGGTGCTTAGAGGGGCATTAAATGGTGGAGAAAATGAGTGGGAGCAAAAAGATGCCCATCAGATGTTACCTCAAGACAAACTGAGCTTGGCAGTGGTAGCTGGAAGGAGGCTGGAGGGATTGGCTAAGCCTCCAATACTACCTACCATCTCCTGTTTCTAATCCCAGAAAAAATACCAAACCCATCTCCCTCTGTAATAATACTCAGTATTTCCTTAACTACCAGGCATGTAAGTGCCTGTCTTCAGCCACCACGTAAGAAGAGATCAATCTATCCACAGCATGTCCTGTGCAAGGCTCTCCCTCTCTCACCCTGCAGAAAGCTCCACTGTGCCAGTGATAATCAGAACCAAGGTTGGGAGCCATGGGAGGTGTTGGCAGTGCCCTTCTCTCCTCTGGAGAGAGCAATCAGCTGCTGCAGGGCCTCTTAGGCACTGCTGGGAGGGAGGAGGTCCCGTCTGATCACTGACAGTTACAGCAGTATTGTTGTCTTATATTTAACTTTAAACCCTCCTAAATGATCCCAGTGTTCTCTGCTGTAAGAGAGCTGATTTTACTGGGGTAAGGAGCAGCTGGCCATACTCACTTCTATATAAAACACTTCCCTGGGTAACTCTGGATTTTTAAACAGCATTTCTGGGTCATTTTTCATCAAGATGATAAGAGCTTCATCTTCCCTTTGGCATGTTGCCCCATTGCTCTGGCTGGAAAAATACTGTACTGCACTCTGCATTTTAAATGAGTCTTAGAGTTATTCATTCTGATAATGTGACCATGATTTAATGTTAATACCTGAGCACTGATATATTTTGACTCTGATCCTTCTGGAGCAAAATATTTGCTTGTCTGGATTATTTGATTGCTTTCTGGCTTGCAGCGCATTGATTAGAAAGGGATTACTTTTGGATGGTGTTTCATTTGCCTTGTTTACATCAGGCATAAAACTCTATGGGGACTTTGTTCCCTATTGTAAGCTGTACAACTGCTGGCTGAACAAAGCTGCTACAGTTGGACATTTTACTATAATGAAGGTTGCGGAAAGAAATGGGAGGAAGGCTTTGAACAGCCCTGCTAACACAGCAGTCTGCAATTCTTTTGGATTTTAAGCTGCCAAAACTGCCTGCCAGACTGAAAACCAGAGTGATGCTCTGCTCCCAGCTACCTGTGGGTTTGGCAGGTTTTTTTTACTCATTCTGCTCCTACTGCTGTGATTTTCTGACCGCGCTCAGGTTTTGGATGAAGCATTGATACGCTCCTCACGCTCGGAGTGGCGCTGAGCGGGGAAACACAAACAACCTCAGCAGCCTGTTTCACTTCCTGCCTCTCACACACTGCTGCAGCATTTGCACGTTGTGTGGAGGGTAAAAGTTTCAGTCCAGAGCGTACAGTGAACACCACATCTTATTTTCACCAAGTTAAATTAGATAAAATCAGCATCACATTGGGGCAGGTTACAGGAAATTCCGTCCCGTCTCCTTCAGCTTTTAGAAACAGATTTACTTTGCCCCAAGCTAAGCCAGCAGTGCTTTTAGACTGCTGTGATCTGAGAGGCTGACTGACTGACAGTCTTCTTCATTTGAATGAAATCAAAGGGTGGTTTTTCCTTTACTTTTCACTCTTGTGGGCTACACTTTGGATGCTTTACTGGAAGAGCTGTCAGCTGTGAACCTCACATGATACGAGTCCACCCTTCCTGTGGGGAAGTTATTCAGAGCTGTGAAAGGAAGCCAGCAACGAGGCCCAAACCCTCTGGTGACTTTTCTTGATGACTTCCATAATTAAAAGTCATTATGAATGGAAAAACTAAGTGTTTCAAAGCTGCAGACATATAAGGCTTAATTCACACCCCACCCAGTGAGGACGGATCCATTGCCTCTTGAACCAGGATGGGAAGAGGGAGTTATCTTGAAGATAAACCAGCAGCTTCCCCACACTCTGCCAGGACATATTTATTTACCATGATTAAACTCCCATGCTACCTTCTCCCCTGCACATGCAAGGAGGAGAGAGGCGACCTGTTTTGCTGTCTCCTCAGGCACAGACAGATGTTTTATTCTGTGCAACTTTTTGCTGCAGAGCACAGTACATTAACTACATTACACCCCTGGTAAGAAATACAGTTCTTCCAGCACAAGATTTTCCCCTTCAAGACACTTGTTCACACCCCCAAATTACACAGGGCCTTTCAAGGTATGTTTGCCACAAGCCAGGGAAAGGAAGATGGTGCCAGTGCACAAAATAATTAGGACCAAGTGCTTGCTGACTCCCTGCTGGTGATCCCAAAGTGCCTGTACTGTGCACAGAGCATCCTTGCCCCTCTTCAGAGCTGAGCTGGTTACCTTCAGGAGTGCCTGATCTCCCTTTGTCATACTGCTCTGTCAGACCATTCTGGCAGAAGTTTCTCCCTTCCAGATGCATTTTCACTCCATTGTTACACTACTGACCCTTTCCACATTGAAAGCACTTCATGCTTATCGGAATAAGTAAACCACTTCTTATTCACCACACTGAGGTCCACAAATCCCACATAAGGATTTGTCTCAGGACACCCAGAAGGCAGAAGCTGGGGTGAGATGTGCAGCCATGCCCCCAGGATGGATAACAGGAGCCTAGTGGGTCAGGCAGTGCCCGGCCAGTGACACCCACCTGTCCTTGACCCTGAGGATCAGCTGGTGGAACCGGTCCACGTGCTCGAAGCTGGCCTTGTCTGTCACTGAATAGACGATGAGGAAACCATCTCCAGTCCTCATGTACTGCTCCCGCATTGCGCTGAACTCCTCCTGGCCTGCTGTATCCAGAACTAGGACAGAAGAGACAAAGGTTTTTAGTTATTGTGAGGGACCTGTAGCTGCTGACACCACTGTGTGTCCTGTGGCCTTTCTGCCTCTGCAGGGCTTGCTCAAAGACTAAGATCTGATGAAATCGAGTTGAATGGACAAGAGGGTTTCTGTCCCAGGCCTCACTCATCCTTGTGTGCCTAAGCTGGGAGCAGATGAAGGGGAAAATAACTGTGTAGATTTCATTTTCCTTTTCCAATACCAAATACTGATCACTGAATTTGGAGAGTTGCTCCTCTGGCAAGATATGGCTCAAAGGATTTCACAGCCCTCCCAACTTTTCCCTCTCCCAGCAAAGAAAACCCAAGACAGGAATATTAGCTAAAAGCCAGTTTAAATATCAGGGATAAACTACAAAAAGCATGGTGAAGCAGAGCTGGGAGACAACTCAAAATAATAGCTACAAGCATTTTCCCTTTCTCAACAGCTGGATATCATTTCTAGACAATTTTGTCCTTTCAGAGTGAGCCTTGGGGAACTCCCCTTAAATATTTAGTCCCAAATGGTGTCCTAATACTAAGGATGTAACTAAAATAGAGGAAGAAGCTTTAAGTGCCTTGCATATCCAATATAGTGATCACATTTCTGTGAATAAATCCATGCTTAAATCCTCTAAAACACCTCAGTTGTGACAGCCACTCAGATGCTGTTCCCCACTAGATTAAACTTAATGGCAACATAACTCACTGGTTCTCCATGGATCTGTCTCGCAGGGAGCCCCTGCAACAAGCTACTCCAGCCTTCTGGGTAAACCCCACAAACTGATACACACATCAGCACTAGTTCCTGAGCCCCAGCTTTGTGCACAGCCAGGATTTTGACTGGCAGGAGAAGGGTACAAGAGGAGTTCATCAGTTTAGGCTATGCCAGTACAAACATGGGGTGCATCACAAAGTGCATCAGCTGCTCAGATGTACTGATCCTAATGCATCGTTGCACCCCAGACGCAAATGTGGGACCTTCATGATGACTGGGAACATTTTCACATCCCAGTCAACTGGGCTGGGTGGGAAAACTGCTTTGCCTCTACTGTACAGCCATGGAGTAAACATTTGCTGCCCACAAGTGATGGGGAAAGCCCAGGGCAGCTGTGGATGGAGACAGTGGCAGGAACATCCTGCTGACAGAGCAGCAGGGCTTGATACAGGTTTATCTAGTCTGAACAAGCCCACAGACCCAGCAAGGTGCTCCCTGTAGGGGTAAGAGCTCAGACTGCCCCAGTTTCCAGATGGGACCATGATAAAGACACTTTGCTGCATCAGCATAGGTGGGCACAGGTGGACACGCTGCACATCACAGCACACCCCACAAGCCAGCCACGCACCTCCACTGCATATCTGGAGGAGAGACAGCTACACTGGAAGGCCTGGAGACCTTCCTTGGTGATGGCAGGCCCTTTAAAGCCTTCAGCCTCATTTGTTCTCCTGCCTTAACTGGTGTTGAATGTCTGTTTTCATGACTCTTAGGGTAAAAAAAAAAAGAGCTTCTAGGCTCTTGCAAAGATCCTGAGATTTAGGCTTATTTGCCAAGATTGGTGGAAAGTCACCCGAGTCTCTTCATAGCCTTTTATCCTGCTCCTCCCCTCTAAATCTAAGAAACAAGGGTCTCAGTGCAAAGGCATTTAGGCTATGCTTAAGGACTGTACAAAAAACCAAAAACAAAACAAAACAAAACAAACAAACAAACAAAAATCCAGAAATAAAAAAACAACCAGAAGAGACTGCATGTGCTGGTAAATTTCTATGCCCTGGGCAGAACTGCTACCATGGAATAAGGCCAGAACTCTGGAACTCTGGAGCTGGGACAGAAGAGGAAATTACTCTCTCCTACCTGCCCAACCTGTATGGAGAGGCTGGGCTGCCCTCATCTGACTCCTGCAGCAGCTAGACAAGGTGTCAGGGCAGGGCTGAGAGCTGACAACCAGCACACAAACCCAACTTGTGGTGGAGTGGGAGAGCTCCCTCACTGAGAGCCAAGCCCTCCTTCCCTCCCTCCCCCTGAGACAGGGCAGGTGCCCCAGCACAAGCTGCGGGCAGGAAGGTGGGGATGGATGTGCTGTATCCTGCATGATAATTTGCTTAGGGACTCCCCCTTGCTCTAGCACATTTGCAAACTTCCCATGAAACACATAAGAAGCATCCAGCTCTGCCTTTGGACCCATCAGCCCATCCGCAGCTGCTGCCCCTCCAAAGCTCTGCATCCCCTGGGAGAGGGGGCAAGCCCTGGTGGGGGCTGTGGGGATACGCCACTGCATGGGGCTCTCTTACCTTGCCTGGATCTTGGCCACCACACTATAGACAGGCAGAGCTGCTGTGTCAGCAGCTGCTATTTAAAGGGAATTTACTTGCAGCATTGATAAAAAGGTGAGCAAGTCCAGGCAGCATTTAAAATGGCAATTTGAAAGTGCAAGTAAAAGAAGTAAAAGACACACAGCAGTGAAAGTTAAGGTTAATCTCAGATGGGTTTCATACAAAGTTAAGCATCGTGTAAATGGCCAGAGAAAGTTCTTGTCTTAACTTTAAATGTGCTCCTCATCAAGGTAGAACTCCCAGCTCAACACTTCTGTGCTTTCTGAGCTGTAAACAACAGAGGAGAGTGACCTGTATCCTTTGTAGGCAGGACAGGACCACCTGAGAAACACCAACAAAGAGCCAGATCTAAGTGGCTTTGCTTGTGTTATCTTGTGGCATAAAAGCTTCAAGAAGACTCCTACCTACAGAAATGGGAAAGTAGCAAGGAGAAACCTTGGGAAGGGGTAAACTCAGAAGGTGACTGGCATCCCAAAGGGATAAGGAGATTCAGCATGTTAGCCAGCACTCACCTTCATGTAAAATTCTTGTTTCTACAGACAGGATGCCAGAAGACAGAAATAGCAATGAGTAAAGAACTGTGAGCTGGTACACTTTAAACCACCAGTTGCCCCACTGGCAGCACATAAATGCCAGTATGGAAACAAGGCTGGACCAAAGCACAATGGGTTTCTCCTACCTCATTTTTCCAAGAACTGAAATCAGACTCATAGGCTGCACAGGGCATTGTCAGGGATTTCCAACAGAAAACTTGGTGAAGTTCTCACAAATTTGACCAAAGAAGCAAGGAGGAGCAATTATGAAAGCATTTGGATAAGCTGAAGGAGAGAGAAGCCGAGGATGATGTCTGATGTAGGAACAGACATCCAAAGAGGGCAAAGCCATTTACAGCTATCATGAGACCAGCTGGAGACTAAACTAAGAGCAATTAGGCTGTGAGAGCCCAGCAGGAAGGTCTCCTGCTTTGCAGGTAAGAGGTTGCTGAGTGAAGAGATGGCCTTTTCCACCTTCCAGTGGATGTGACCCCCAGCTGCTGTGATGAACTCCTTGCTAATTGAATCCTGCCCCTTTAGAGCTCTCCACACCATTTTCCTGTGAATCCTGATGGGTTATGCAAGAGTGCAGCTGCCTAGAGAGCACTTCTGAGCAGGCACAGGAGCCCAGGAATACACAGGAATTTGTGGTCCAAAATAGAAGCCCTTAGTGCTTCAAGGTGTATCATGTGGCAATCTCTGCAACCAACAGTGCTCCAAGTGCCCATCCAGAGACAAAGGCACTTGGTGAATCTAAACTAAGGGCAGAGACACACTGTGAACTCTAAGTCAACAAAGGCATTGCTTTTTCTGGAGCCTAGGGTAGATTCAGTTCAAACACAGCATTCCCAGCCTTCGAGGAGCTCAGATCTGGTTGTGCAGGTGAGTATTTCTCTTTTCATACCGAGGCAAAATTTCCTCCTGCATCTTTACCTTTATACTGACAGGCACCTGAGTGTATAGGTCACCTCAAGAGTTTCTCCACTGTCCATGACATCTAGAGAAGATAAAGATGAACTGACAGGCACGTTAACTCATTTTCTCTTCCCTCAGCCTTTCGGTTTCACTGCCCTGCAGCTTGGTACCTAAGCTCATGGGAAAATTTAACTTGAATTGCCAAGTCAAACTATCGAGTCTCAGGCTGAAGAAAGCCACCTCCACAGTGTCTGTCTTCTCCCATCAGCAGCGCCGTGGGAGAGGGCACTCCTATCAGCCACTGGCTTCAGCTGAGAATTGGTGTTCTGGGCACTGCACAGTGGGTACTGGGGTCACAGCTCCTATTCTGTATACCCACACCCTCAGTCACCTTGAAGAGGTATGAGGTGCCCTTGCCACGTGCAAGGCAAGGCAGATGCTTCACTCAGTCACTCTGATGCTCCTGCTCTTTCTCAGACACAGCCACGCTGCCCCTGGCATGACAGCTTTCCTCAGCAAAAAACACATGATAAGAAAACACTGGGGCTTTTATGAGCCCTTCTTCTGTGCCCTAGCTAAATACACAGATGTTATAACATGGAAAACCCAAGTACTTGAATTCTTGCCCTTTCTTTAAGCAAAAAGAAGAGAGAAGTCTTCAGGAGAAAGGCTTCCACATCAATAAACAGAATAAAGATGCAAGCCCTTAAAGGAGCTCTTTCTCTAACAAAGGGCAAGTATTCAAAGCCTTATGTTTTCCATCTTGCAACATCAAAATTTTCCTGGCAGGAAAAAAAAAATCCCCACAACCCAAGACAAAACCCCCTCTTTCATGGTTGCAAAATCCCAGCAATTAAGGGAGGGGAAATACTGTACACACAAATAAAAGAATGAAAGTACAAATTTAACTTGAATTTTAATGCTCTCAGTGATGCTACTGAAAGTCTAAATTAACAAAAATGAGAAGAAAGTGAGCCACAAACCAACCCTTCTGCCTGCAAATCTGAAGTGACCTTTGGTATCCCTCTGGCCTCATGGCTGAGCTGATCTCAAGTTTCCCAAGAAGAAAAGCAGACAGTGTGCCCAGGGATGACTAGCAGCAAAAACTCTCATCAAAAGGGTTGCAAGAGATACACAAGTGAGAAGGGCAGAGAGAGTGTGGGGGAAGGAATGGAGCTTGGTATGACTGTACAGGGGTGCACACCAGGCTCTGCAGGTCCAGCCCAGCACAAGGGCACCCCAGGACTGGGAGGAGGTCTTGGGAAGAGAACTAGAAGGGAAACTGAAGCTCAGGAGCAGAGAGACAACTTCTAGGCTATGAGAGTTTAATCATACTAGAAATCATACTAGAGAAAGGAAAGGGAAGAGAAGGGGGACCACAGCTTCCTTTCATCCAACACAATTACTTGTTTGGCCGGTACCAATTGGCACAGCCCTACTGACAGCTAAGAGTTCAGCCCAATTCCCCAATAAGGCCAAACCATGTACTTGTGGTGATCTCTTCATCTCCCTTTGCTTGCCACCTTTTTATCTCTGTGTGGTGCATGAGCCGTAAGGAATTCTGAACCATAGGGAACTTTTTTTGCCATATTAAGGTATTCCAGTTTTGGCTTCACGCCCAGATTAATAAATCCAGACTGGCATTTTGCAGCCACACCAAAAGTAATCCTTTGCTACTTGCTAAATTAGCCAGCACATAGAAAAGAGTGTACAAAATTAATCACAGCAATGCAATTGGAGGAAGAGCTAATCAAAGCACATTAACCCTGGCCCCCACTTAATTCTGACCTCATGTCTGTACAGCACCTGTGAGTGCATTTCACTGAGCACAGCTCTGTGCTGATTTCAGCACAACCATCAGGGAATAAACCAAGATAACATACGCAGAGAAAATTGGAGGCTGATCCTAAAGCCTCATTAGAGTGGCAGCAACCAAAAAATGGGCTAGCCACAAACTGCCTGTGCATTTTTGATTCAGGTTAAGTGCCCTCTTCCACTCTGTAACACTTGTCTTCCAAACACTGCATCAATGGTCTTCTAAAGCTGGCATAAGGTCAACAATAAAGTGGTTTTGTGTAGTGTGGAATATGGACACTACAAACACAGGTCCCACAATCTTCTGAGAGGCAGGGAACTATCACAGACAACTCTGGTGAGAAAAATAAAGAGATGTGCCCAAGCCAAAGAACAAACAGGTAAAAAGATTTTGGATGTAGCTTTTGCTCCAAGATTTAAAATAAAACCCTATTCCATTTCAGTCTACTTTCAGTGAGAGATTTCAGCAAAGGAAAAAAAATGCAAGTCAAACATTTCAGCATGCAACCAGTTAGTGCTGTTGAATAAATGTGGGTGAAGGTCTTCATGGAGGGAAGCCAAATGCTTTATGCAAGCTGGCTAGCAGAAAGGTTTTTTTTTGCAACATAATTGCTGGTGCAGTTACAAAATGCTTGAGATGCTTTGTACAGAACTGCTCAGGCAACAGCCTGAAAAAGGGTGGGCTGTTTCTCTTTTTTTTTTTTTTTTTTTAAGTTGTTGGATGTCTATGTATTTGGTTTTTTTAAAATAACAACTGTTTCTGAAAATTTCAAAACTTATAGAGCCCCTCATGCTATATCCTCACTTGGTTGTTCATGTTCCAAAACTAGTTCCTATTTTGGGGGTGGGCAGCTGCTTCTGCCCACCAAGCACTGCATGAAACCTCAGCTTGTAAAGGCTTTGGTCATAATAAAGAACAACTGGAAAGCCCAGGATTTATCATGAGGCATCTTCACCCTACTTATCATGTTTGTCCCTAATTTTATACTGTAAGTGATTCATGTAGCCACAACAAGAGCAGCTGTCCCAGTATATGGTGACCTCTGGGAATGGCCTAGATCCAAAGCCTGTGACAGAGAACTGAGGCAAATGACATGAGTGTTAGTCAGTCTTGGTGCCCTGTTTCTGCTGGGCAGATGGAAAAAGGCCACATCCTTTTTCAGGCAAGAATATTGCCTTTCTTCCAAAATTGTGATTGTTCAAAGTCTCAAGTGGTAGGAAGGAGAAGCAGCTGCAGTTTCACTCCTCTGGCAGTGAAGCATCTGTGGGCACACAAGCCCTGGAAGTCAGGGATTCCCAACATGCCATTCAAGGCCACAGCTGAATTCAGTTCAGCCCAAGCACAGCCATTGAGCTCCATCTGAGCAAAATAAATGCTTTTTCACTAAAACAAAGGGTTACATTTCTGCTTGTTGGCAAACAATTTCTTTCACCACTCCCACTCAGATCAGGTATGGTTGGGTTTTTTGCTGTTGCTTTGTTTTTGTTTTCCTAAACAAGAATTCCAAATATTCAATAAAAGATGCCTTTCTACTTTTCAATAATTTGCAAAACCAAGGCTGTTTCAGCCAACACCAACAGGTACAGCAGCTGGTACTGTTATATCAGAACATAGGGCATACCAGTGAAGATAAAGGTTGCTCATTTTAGAGGGCTGGATTCTGGACTCAATGAATTTAATTTACAGCAGGACTGGATTTTCTTTTATACAGGACTGCATTTTAAAAATAAGGGTGCATGTATACATCATGAGACGGTTAATTGGGAGCAGATATCTCTAATGCAGATGACAAGAAGAGACATTTCAGCACCGATTTCACAAATACTCCCTCACATCAACTATTAACAAATTCAAATGAACAAATGTTGGCAAGATTAACTTGTTTTGTTGTTTGCTTGTTCTGGCATTTTAATACTGAATAATAGCTGTTCTTTTAAGGACTTTGTGGCCATTTGTACTCACTAAATTATACCTGATAAATCCTTAAGAGCGCAGCTAAGGATCTCAAGTTTCCAGACCAAGCTACCAGTCTTCACAGCAAACCCCACCAGCATCCACATTCCACCACTCATGACAATCCCCCAGCTTTTTGTCCCCACACACCAACGGCACTTATGCAGAGACACCAAAGACCTTGAGCCTTCTTGACAAGAGGGTGGAGGTGGAATTCAGCACAAGTGAGGCTAAATTTAGGTCAGTTATGTTAGTGGCCACATATGTGAACTTGGGTAATCAAGGCACAAAACACTTGCTTGCTTTTATGTACTACATAATTGTTGTATAAAGCAAAACAAAAACTTACATTTAAGAGCAAGATTCCCTTTGTAGCTGTGGTTAGTCTGCCTCATGCAGCACAAATGAATAAGCTGCAGCTTTAGGTAATACAGGGTTTTCTTCTCACCTCCTAATCAAATCACTTTTGTTTGGGTGGTTTTTTGGTGTTTTTTTTTTCACTTGGTGTGTTTCACTGTTGTTGTTTTGTTAAAAAAGAAGGCAGTTTTTCTTCAAAGAACTGAAAACTCTTGGTTACAACAGCTCTCCAGGCTGGTACCCTACCCATATTTAAATGAAACAGGTAATTAAATATAAAAACATCACATCTGAATAACTGGAGTTAAGAGCTGTAATAATTCCTCAATGTCAGTGGACAACAATTCTGATTAAATGTTCTTTCTGGTTATAACCCTCCCTCAGTTACCCACTCACTGTTATTTCCCAGGGGATGAGCTCAACCACAATGAAGTATCATTAGCAATAGCCACCTGGCAGTGCTGTAATTCACCTGCTGCAGAAGCCTACTCCAAATGTCAATGAGGATCTGTAGCTTTTCACAGGCCTGCAAGAAACATTTCTGTGCAGAACTGGAACAAATGCAACTGGAAGCAGAAGCTTTGCTGGAGACCAGCTGCAGACTATGCACTGCAGCTCCAGTTCCTGCCAGCCCACAGCAGAGCAGGAGGGACACAGGGACACAACATGCTGTGGGAGACACTGAGGTCTATTTGTAATTATGCTCAGCTAGAAGGAAAAGGGGATTGTGAGAGTAGCTTGCTTACCATCAAGAATTGCCCATTGCCCATCTATTTCTGTGTGCTTCAGGTAGGAGTCTTCAATGGTTGGGTCATAGTCTGGCACAAAAATCTTCTGGAAAAACTGAATAGTGAGAGCACTCTTCCCCACACCACCATCTCCAACAACCACCAGCTTGTACGTGGGGAGGTTTTCGCTGGGAACGGCACTTGTAGCCATGCTTCCAGTGTGCTGAACCTGCTGGAGAAAGAGACCATCTCCAATCACTCGGCAGCAATAAAAAGAGTGCAATATGCACAAAGCAGCTTTTACCTGCTGCCTAAGTGAGAATGAAAGCAGCTCTAACACCCCAAATCCTTTTGGACAGAAGCAGCAGCACCAACCCCTCCTAACAGCTCTACTCCAACTCAGACCCAGCACTTAAAAATGCAGACAACTGTGCCTTGTTTACTCCTGCCTTGTCTACGAGCATTGCTGATTATCACCAAATGCACGTGCAACACCTTTGCCATCAAATAGCTTTCCTACAGGAGCTGGGTCCACATGGCAATGACAAAAATCACCTTGACTCAGTACCCCTGTCAAGCTCCCAACAGTTTCCTGTTGCCAGTGACCAAACCTCATTGATAAGTCAGAGCTGTGCTATTCCTCACTGCTTAACCCAAGGTATAGCAAACATTAAATGCTGTGTTACATCCCAGGGCCAGATCTGCAGGCAGAACTGGTGGTGATGGATGAAACTGGAGCTAAAGGTCCAATCCTGGCTCTGCCAGCAGACAAAAATGCACTTAGCTGCTTTCTTCTCTCTCACTTTCAAGTTTGAGAAATAAAAAACAAGAAGGCAGCAGGCCAGGAACAACAGGTGGTTTTTGTTTCGCCATTTTTTTAAAAAAACAAAAAACCCCTCAACCCTGCTGTGGCAGGAAGGCTGGTGCCTGTGGCTGTGACCCAGCCAGGAGAGCAGCTTCCCGGCAGCATGGTCACAGTGCTCCCCTCACCTCAGAGCTGCCTCCTAAAATATGAAAAAATTCCCTGGTTCAAACTGGGCAACAGCATAGGTATGTGGAGAAAGGAGAAGAGCCAACTGTTGCTGACTGGCCCATTTCAACACTCAGCAGCAGAGACTGCTCATTTAAGGAGAAGCCAGGCAGGAGATTCTGTACTTGTAAGTGCCCTCCACCCACCCACCCACCCACGGGCAGCAGTGATGCTGACTCAGATCACAGAGGAAACAAGTGGCCGTCTCCCAGATCTGAATGACCATTGCATTTTCTGGGAGGTCTTTCACACACTTAAAGAGAAAACAATAAAAAAAAAAAATCCATCATAATGATAAGGCTAAAGACAAGGCAGTTGATTTTCTTGGTATCAGCTTTCTTGAAAATACTGTTCAGTGCAGCAGCAGCTTGTGGTGACACTTTCTGCAGAAACCCGCTCCCAAGACATTCTGGTTTTGCCGGTGCCCTTTGGGCTGCAGGTGCTGGCAGGGCTCAGCACTGAGGTGGGACCAGTGCTCTGAGGGAACCTCCATAAACTTTTGGCTCCCAACCTGTATCCCCAACAACCTACACAAGCTTTTGGAGGCTTTCCCAATAACCTTAGGGAATTATTTTTCATTAAAAAGACAACTTTAACTTTTTCATTCTCAGAAGTCATCAAGCAAGGCTGATGTGCTCTGTGCCACAGAAGCTGATTGTGTTCTTGTCAAAACACAAGAACATAATCCCCTAATCCAGGTTAGTTTCTGATTTCTCTAGTCCCTTTCTCTAAAATCATTACTTGAGTTTAATCCAAAATATTGAACCATAAAAACGCTTTTCCCCTGGCAAACTTGGGAGTCTCATGTTCTTTCACCCCATACCACCTCTAAAAAGAAAAGCCTATAAGGAGACAGAGGATGAGATTGCTGAGTCTAAGTCTGACTCTTGTCCTTTGCTCCAGAAAGTTGAGACAAGCCAACATTTTCAGAGCAAGAAGAAGTATGATGAAGTCTGCTTGTTTCTAAACCACCCTTGGAGGAAATTCTTGAGAATGGCAAGAATTTCCACTGCAAGCAACAGCTGCTGGATGGGGAGAAGACCAAATGAGCTGAGGTTTCAAATAGTCTTACTGCATTTCCTCACAACAACCCCAAGGAAAAGTTTCTTGACCCTATTTTTGAGTAAGCCTCTTTTTCTCTTTTTATGAGACCACACATCAATACAGAGCAGGCTGGGCTGCAGAAAAACCTAAGAATTTCAACTAAATGCCTTATTTTTGCTTGAAAGACCAAGTTTTATTTCTGTGTAATCCTTCTTGGGTCAGATGATCCTCACAGGCTTTTTGAGACACAGACCCTGGCTAAAGCTCTGCCCCTCCTTCCAACGCATTTAATGACTATTTTTTGCTTTGCCCATGGCCAAGATTTCACCCCATCCTTCTTTACACAGCAGAGCAGCTCCAGCCAGGCAGAATGAAAGACTGATTGTTACTGACATGGCGGGGGACAGTCTGTGGATGTGAAAAACATCCTCCGTTTGTGCACGATTTCTGACCTCCTCACAAAACCACAAGCTGCTGCTTGGCAACAAGCATTACATTTTCACTGACATTTTGTGCCAGCCCTTTAACCCGCTCCTAAGAAGCCTCAAGCTTATCTTGCATGAAAGCTCCCCCCCAAAGTCCTAGGATAATGTTTAGCCCATTGTACAAACTGTGTCTCTGCCCAGCATGCTTATTGGCTCAATTGGCATGACCAGAGGTTTGGTCATGCTCTGTGTCTGAAGCACCAGACTACGTAGCCTGGGGAAAACAGCAAGAACTGAATTGAAAAAAAAAAAATTGAAAAAACCCATCAGGAACTATAGGCTGGTTTGTTGAGCACAATTCCCCATATTTTAGATGATGCTAGCACAACAGATGAAAACTTCAGAGTGTCAAAAGGCAGCAAGTTTAGATGCTCCTGCAGGATTGTTTCTACTACTTGTGGAAACACTCCTCTTGCTGCTGAGATGGCAGGTGCCATGCTCCAGCCATGTATGTATGTAAAACCTTCCAAACGTCAAGCACTTCAGTCCCTCTACCCCTCCACCTGCCCTGATAACCAAAGCAAGAAGACAACTCATGCCTTGACAAGATTATAAACTTAACCAGCTCATGAGTCAAACCTTCAAAACAACATATATCATTTCCTGGAAAAGACTAAACACTCCCAAAGGTGCACAGAGCTACAGGTAAGTGCAAAAGACTTGGGCTGATTTTCATGTTTTTGGCAAGAGTACTGACACAGTCCTCCTCAGATGGGAGCAAGAATAAGCGTGTTTGCTGTAGATCTGAGTGGGAAAAGTGAAGCACAAATGTTTTTATCTATTGTCTGAATACAAAGCAGCATGTGGTAATACACTAATAAGCTCTGATGATAACCATCTTACAATTTATATAGTTACTTATTTTGAAGGAGCCAAGAGAAGGATCCATACCCTACACTGACAAATGCCATCAAGGCTTTGGTTTAGTCACTGGCAGGAGGCTGATTTATATAAACATCTTCATACACACTGGCAAGACTGGTGGACTGACAGCACACACCTGTAATACTGAGACAGTCAGAAGTGTGGCTACTTCTGGGGCAGGTGGATGGGAAGAAAAAAAAAGAAACATTGATCCAAGGCCGTCACTGAGGCTGAGCCTCCTCAGCAAAAAGTTGGGGTTTTTTAGGAGGCAGAATAAACTGCATAAAACCCCATTTATCGGTCTGGACATAGAGATGGAATGGAAGAGCTGAGCTATCCCCTTGGAGCAGCCAAGTAGCATAAAAACACCAAATTCAGCTTAGTTTGCATGACTGCCCCACAAAATCTAGGTAGTGTATCTAATCCCCACCCTCGTTACAAAACACTTGCCCTGAAGGCAAAAGTGGGTCTGAGCACAGCTTCTGAGCAGGGTTGTGTCCATGTAAGACAATAATAAAAAATAAAATGGACCCCAGATAGTTGATAATCAATGTGCTGGCACCCCTTTCCCTGGTTCCTGCTCTGCTCTCCTGGAGACTGAGCTCCCAGGGCAAGGAGGCCTTCACAGAAGGTCAGCAAGCTCAGAACCAAGCCCTGGATTTGTAGCAGAGGTTAGTGCAATTAAAGACTCCGGCTCCCTGACTGAGAAGGCCAGCATGACAGTGATTTACAGTCTCCATGGCAACATGCAACACAAATTGCTTAATTCTGTTATGAAACCTCCAGAAAAAGCTACAGCAGGGCCTGTGTAGGAACTACCAAGCTCCCTCCTCCTCTGCTGCAACTCTCCAAAGCAGACAGCTTCAGGGAGCCTATGTCACTTTCAGCAATAGGCTATGATTTAGCACATACTAATGTATAAGCATGGATGCTGATGATTCCATCAGCCCATGGCCAAGACAATTTTCCTATCATCTGCTTGTTTTGGTCCGTGGCTCTTCACCCACGGCCTGCCAGAGCTCTGCATAGCTGAGGATGCTGATCTCACCTGAGGAAGACTATCAGCCACCGAGGCTGCCAACTACTCCCACGGTTGCAATTAAGAACTCTTCCTCTACCCACAGCTCACTCGATTACACCCTTTTACCTGGCCACTTTGTAAGCATTAGCAGCTCCACGCAGTGCCTGCAGGGCTGAAACTCTGCAAAATCTGAACACTTCCCTCTCTGTTCCTCTTGCTGACTGCTGGCTGCAGCCACACAACCACCACGACACACCCAGAGACGCCAGCCAGGTACCAAAATAGTTCAGCCCAATGTGTTGTAGGCAATCCCTTGGGCTGGGAACTACTAAGAATCCTTGAAAGACAGGACATGCCCTTTTAGGAGGCTGCTGCTTCCCTTGAGTCATGCTGATCAGGACTGAATGAACTTCAGGAATTTTTCCCTCAAGTAGGCATGACCATGTCCCAAGCCTTCAAGAGCCAAAGGACTTGAAGGTGTATGAAAAACCACTGCCAATTATTATTAAATAAAGATGATTAACTCTTAGCCAAGTTTTCTCCAGCCTGTCAGATTTCCTTCCCAGTCAATGCCTCCAAAAGGACACACTGAACAAAAGCTGGACCGTGTTCCAGTCTTCAGTGGGAAGTCAGCATGGAACAGAACTGTCATGTGGGAAGCCAGAGTCTGATGCCCTTTGCAGTTCTGGCATTAAGTTTTCCAAAACACAAGTGAAATTTCAAGCCTCTGAGGTTTTCTAAGAAGGCAGATTCTAACAGGTGCTCCCAACTCCCATCAGCTTCCGGATCTGATGGAGCCCAGCACCTGGTAAGACCTGCACAGGAAATTACAGGGATTTCCTTTTGGAGCAGTGATCAAAGCACTATCAGATTGCTACTAAAAGGGAGAAAAAAAAAAGAAAGCCTAAAACCAACTGTCGTTTAAAATAAAGTCTTCTACCAAGCCATAAAGAGCTGAAACTGGCTGGGCTTTGAATGTGGGGAGATGTAGCTGTGGGTCCTGAAAGCGGCCTCTTCAATTCTCCTCCTGCGCAAAAAGATGCTGAACCCCAAGTGTTGTGTTCCCTGAACTGCTCACTGGCTTCCTGTGCCAGCCAGACCTTTTCTCCCTTTCAACCCAAAATTGCATCACCTCCCCCACCACACAGATGCTGCTCAGATTTACTGTAAGAGAAAGAAAATGCACCGGGGGAGTAATGAAGCACTTGAGATTCACAAAAAAGGCAGCTAAAGGCAGTAGTTGCCTGATGAATACTTGGTAGTTATTTCAGGAAACACAGAATTATAGCCTGAACAAATAATAATAATAAAAAAAGCCACGTCACTGGAAACAGCTTAGGTAGTAGGCGGCCCCCCCTCACCTTCCCCCTCTGTGAATCCCTGAGTGATGTAAGGAGAAGCCCTTGCTGTAGAGAACTGAGCAGCAGCTTTCCTGTGGCCAGGCTGGCCTCAGGGACTCACTTGTTTTTACTGGGAAGCACGTGCTTGTTGGTGTCCCAGTCTGTACGTAAGTGCAGCAGAGCATGAGTCAATCATACTGACAAATGTCATCCAAAACCAACTCTGTTCCCTCTCCCAACTCCTCCTCCACCTCCCACAAAAACTCCATTAATCTTCAGCCTGTTTCCCTTGGTGATGTAGTGCCCTTTTCAAAATAAGAAGAGTTCTGTCACTCTGACAAGCCAACAATCAGGTGCAGAAGCCAGATTGGTTTTTTTCCTTATTATTATTAAAAACAGCACTTCAGTCAGATTTGGGTCATTTGCAGCTACAGCTCTGCCACTACTAGTTCTGTAGAAGAATACAGTTATGCGACCAGAGAGCAGCTACACAAGATTCATTCCTGTGTCTCTAAGACCTCAAATAAAACTGTATGGTTGCCCTGTATGGTTGCCAGTTTGGGGGTGTCCACTGGAGGCTGATCCAAGCCTTTTGCCAAGGTATGAAATGAGCATCCTACTCAGTAACTGGGACCTGGCTCAGCTATTCTTACTTCCATTACTTCTTGTGTGTTTAAATCCACCATCCCTTTCCTTACCTATTTATTTCCAAAGCTCTCAGGAGACATCAGGGGATGATAGATTCCTGTATTACTCTTGCAAATTCTTTGTTAATGAGGCCAGGAAGGCCTCTCCTATGTTATCATGAAACCAATGAAACTGACCTAAACATACTGTAGCAAAAAAGCAGATAGCCAAGATGTTCCCCTGCCCTGCCCAGGCAGAGATAACACACCAAGAATTTAGTGGAGGAAGCGGCTTCGAATTCCAATAGCTGCCCTTCCTGCTCACACAATCCCTGGAAATGGGCAGCTTCCCTCCTACACATCCCAGCCTGCTGACACACCAATAGAAAAGACCCCAAATTCACTGCCCTGGGTGGTTTTGCTGCTCTTAACACTGCTCAGTGAGGTTTCTGAAGCAACAGCCCAATGCTTCAGCCACGCCCTGTTTGCAGCCCAGATGTTCTGCTGCCTGCATGCAGCCCTGATGCTAGCAATGCATGGCACAGCCAGATGTGCATGGCACAGCCCTCCCAGCCTCAACCAGCATCAGCTTGTGCAGGTGGAAGTGGTCCAGGCAGTGAATTCCTGTGCAGCAGCATGGAGCTGTGAGGGGATCCTAAGCAGCATCAAGGACTGCCCAGCATGGACCACCTCACAGCTCCACCCTGCCTTCCCCACATCAGTCCCAAAGCCCCTGCCAAAACAAGGGGTACATCCACCCCTCTGCCCAGCTCCTTGATGGGTCATTGCCCTGCAGCCTTATGGGCACCACGCTGTCCACACATGGCTGAGCCAAGGCACAGACTTCATGGCACCTATGGATGCTTTGGAGATGATTAATGGATAGAAAGGGTACAGGGCCACCTCATTCCAGTCACCCTCCTGCAAATTAATCAATGCATTTGGCTCCAAGCTTGTCTTCCAGTCAGGCTCAATTCAGTATTTAATGCTTTTTACATCTCCAGTGTTGCTACCGGATGTCTTTCAGGATGTAAATGGCTTTTTAAAGACTCTCTTCCCTCCTGGCAAACACACTTTGCATCTCTTAGACAGCTGCAAAGAGCTGAAGGCTGTGAAGTTCCCTGATAATAGCATTTCCACTAGGGGATGGGTGAATCCTATCAAGTCCAAGGGGCAGATGAAGAAAGGTGAGGAGAGTGGGGATCCAGGCCATTTCCAAAATCCGTCCGCTACCTTCAAATCTTTTCCAAAACTTGACTCATGTCTATGTCCTTCCTAGGCAAAAAGACTATTGTTGTACATATCCTATGGAAAAAAAAAGACACATAGCCTGTTCAGTTTGCAGCACAATATTCCCTGAAATTATCTGTGAGCTATGGGGCAGCACTGATGTTTCTGCAATAGTCCTACACCCCAAGGCACAGGGCAGGATTGTAGGGCTCTCTGTAAGTTTTCCCAGGGTGTTGGATAAAGGACAGTCCTCCCAGTTCCCCATAACACATCTAATACTCACTTACAGGTACAGAAGAACAGTGAGTATGCTGGTCTGTAATGCTGGAGATTTAGTAGAGCTTCACCAGCATGGACTTCAGAAGATGAAGGAACTGTTACCTTCCAAATTTACCCAAATAGGCACATGGCCTATTTTACTTAGAATTTAATGACGCTACATCCCAGAACTGTGTGGAAGGCTATTCCAGGCATTTCCCAGGTCCATGTCATTACTCTGTCGCTTGGAAGACTCCAAGATCTCATCACTGGGCCAGGGCCCATAACAGTAATTTTTTCCAGGCTTGTTACAGTGTCTGCCAAGAGCATAAGCCTCTTATTTACGTACAGCATGCTGGGGAGGTGACTCCATACTTGGCAAATCCAACTTGTCTCAAAGAGGAGGGTGGGCAGAACTTGGGGCTGGGTACAGGGATGAGGAGTGGGATGAGGGGTGGATGCACAGGCCCCTCCTCTGCCTCACAAATGGTGATGCAGGGTTTTGCAAAGCCACAGCATTCCACTGAACCTGCCTGAGGACAGGGTGCATGTACACTGCCAGCATCCCAGCCATGTGCCAGCCCTGCTGCCTCTTCCTAGCCCCTCTCTTTGGCAAACCCCTTGGCTGTCAGCTCCCTTCCCTGCTCCTTCCGCTCTGTGCCAGCCTGGTGGTAAACACACACCTTGACACTCAAACCAGTTAGCAACTGGCCAAACCACCCCTGAGGAACAGAATTTACCCTTGCATGACTCAAGTCCACTCCCCTATCAACTGCCTTCACCCTGCCAGCACTGGAGAGAAGCATCCCCTGAGAATATCCCCTTGGAAGAGAGATACCAGGGCCCCAGCTGGTGCTGCTCTGTACCTGCACTTTGTTGTTGAATGCCCAACTTACATCTCAGGTGTCATGAGTGGATGAATCCATAGGGCAGCAACTGAAGATCAACATGTCTTTGAAAGCACCCTGTAAGTCAGCTGACCCAACTTTAGACCCCTGTGGCCACTCCTCAACCCCAGTTTCAGCAGAGATCTGCATCAGGATACCCTAATTCTGGTTCCTTTTACACTTAGCCTAAATTCTCTGCCTTGACTCTTAAATCATTCAACTTGCAGCCGTGTGGGAGGGTGTATATGTACATTCATTAACACTTCCATTATGCCCTGTGGTTTGGCAGGTGGTGCTGCATTATGGATTTAAACAGTGCCAGCAAGCAAATCTACAGCACTTCACTGGATTAGCATGCTATGGGAAATCATACCTCAAAAGTGTTTTGCACTCTCATGAAGCAGCTCCGATGAGCAAGGCAACAGCAGGGCTCCAACCACCACTACACCCCTCATCACTGTGGAATCACATCAGAAATTCACCCACAACTTCAGGGGAAGACAAACCCCCTTAAAACCCAATTACCATTTGGTGGGGAAAAAAAAAAGAAAAAGAAAATAAGAAAGCAACAGCAGATTCTCTTGCCAGTTAAAAGAAAAGAGAGGCACACCCACTTATGCCACAAAGCATCTTTCACACACACCAAACAGTAACATCTGCTTTTGCCCTATAAACTGTTTTCACATGGGAGAAACACACCACACTTGGTTATACTAATTTCAGAAGCCAGCTTTCAAGGTATTCAGCACCCCACACCCAGCGTGATGCCTCCTTCTGTCTTATCATCAGGCTGACACTGACAGATTTGCAGAAACTGCACAGTCAGATTCCCTGAGAGGATGCTGTCCCAGAGGGAATGTGGAGATGTGCTGGGCTACAGAGCAATACAGGCAGTGGACACACCACTGAGTCTTGGAAAAGGGCAGGTAAGGACTTTTGATGGGACAAGAGGATAAAGCATCAGTTAAATATTGGTATCACCACACTGCTTGTCATTTTCTGGGGCTGGACCACATTCACCTTTCCTTAACTGTGGGTTGTACTACAGTGCCACTGTACACTGCAGCTGTACCTGAGTGGGACAGAGCTCCTACAAGTGTACAGCACTCGTGCTTTACCTGAGCAGTGGGAAGGGTCACTCCACAGGTCAGATCATGCATCAACCAAATAAAACAAAGTAACTGGACAAAGTTTCTCAGTCTAGACTATTGAGGTAAATCAAGAGCTACCTTCAAAGAATCCCTGGTCTTTGATTAGCTCTTCCAGATCATTGCTTTGGTTCAATTACTCTGCTCTTCTTTTCCCATTTGAAACTCAGAAGAATTTGAGCAAAGAAAGATGTTCAATCTCCTAGACACCTTGGCTGAGAAATTCCAAAGAAATGTTTGGGTTCTGCCATAAGACCCATTTTTAACTTCCATCCACCACACAGCTCTGAAGTACAGCTACCCTGCTACAAAGTTGTAACCAAGTCAATACACCAAGGTCCCTTCTCAAAACCAGTGGGCAGCATTATGTTGCTCTAGCCTTAGGGTAGATCTCATGCCATTCCTATGCAAGTACACTGCTATTATTTTTAAACACCAAGCAAAGAGATTATGGATTAGCCTTAATCTTGGCAATCCATTTAAATCTCTCATTTGCATCATATTTTACATACCAGACTCAGCAAACAGCAAAAAATTTGGATTTGACCCTTCTTTGTACTGCAGGGTTCTCTGCAAGGGACATAGATCCTTACATAGAGTTATCCTCTAATATTCAGCATCTTCAATGACATTTCAGACTTAAAATTTTAAATAAAACACAACTATAGATATTGCTTTTTTAATATCGACCTAGTGAGTGATAATACAATGAGATGATTTACCCTGATGACATCTTGACACATCTCTGCATATAAAAATATCTCTATTAAAAGCGCAGATAGAGACAGCATGGATGGCAGCCACTTGAAAAAAAAAAAAATAAAATAAATAAAGCCCCAAAGCATTAAGGCCTTGTAAGGGACAAGATTACTTTCATCCTGCCACAGCATGTTTCAATTTAACCACTGCATCTCTCAGCACTTTTGGTTCATATTCTTTTACCACACAGAGACACAAGTTTGGTATACGCCCAGCCTTAGGAAGAGGAAATGGTATTTTGGGTCACCAGTTCCACCCACAGTGTCCACCCACCCCTCCACTCAACGAAGCTTTTGAAGTGCATCAGTCCCAAACAGGAACCAGAATACATTAGCCTGGGGTCAGGAGGGCTTGAGGAGCCTGAGGTTGGGAGATATTTAAGGAGTTTTTTGGGGGAAAGTGGCTTTGTTAGCAAGTTCCTCACCTCCTGCTGCCCATGAGGACACCCTGCCCAGGGCTGCTGGCAGATCTGCCCCAACCATGGACACTAGCAGGCATTTCCTCAGCCCTTCTGTCATTGTCTTGAAGGTGGCAGACCTCCAATCACTGCCCAAGTTTAGCAGTTCTTCACTGCTCTGGCTGAGACAGCTCCTCTTTGTCTCTTCCCACTTCTCAGCTATGCCAGTCCACCTTCACGAGTCTTCCCAAGCCCACAGGAACTTTGCTCTATTCTCTTTTCCCCCAAACCAGAGAACTGCTCCCAGTGTTTTGTGCAGTAGAAGGATTTATTCTTATGCTGCACAAAACCAAACAGATGCTTTGACACAGGACATGCCCCAAACCATAATTTTTCTGCTTTGCTTCGACAGCCTAGCATTTATTTCCATATTCTTGTGAGGTTAGTATGTAAACAACAGAGAATAACTTGCTGTGCTCAGGAGACCTTAAAATAAGAGTCCTATTTCTCTGTCCTCCTGGATCCAGTAAGTCATCCCCCCGAGGTTCAAAGAGTTTCTGAAACTCATAATTTAAAAATCCATGGAATAAAAATGGGGTTGCTGGAGATCTTTACCAACAGAAAAGTAGACTGAAACTGTTCTGTTATTTAATAATTCAAATCCCAGTTGCCTAATTAAACAGGCTTGCTACATTGCAAAAAGAATAAGGAATTATATATTCTCTTAGCTAACTTTGTGGGTTAACATGAAAGCCTTTTCATGCTCCACAGGCATTTGGTCCAAGTCAAACTTTTGAAGACAGATTTAATACTCCACAAGTAAATCTCATCTAACAAAACCCTTGCTGCTCTCAGGACTAGGGTGATGCAGCAGCTTATCAGCATTTCTGTGCTTCATGGAGCTGTTTTGCAGGATGCACAGAGGAAGCGATGCCCAGCCGAGCATCGTAACAGAGCATTCAGAATCTCTTCGGACCTTCCCAAAGCTCAAGAAAATCAAATGGTCTGCACAGTTCCTCATGCCTGACATATTCTCTGTGGATTAGATCTGAAAGCATCCACACCATGTGGAGGAAACAGAAGTCTCTCTCAGAGCACTCTGCCCTTGAGCTACAGAGTATTTTCTTAGGGAAGTGCTGCAAGTACTCATTCAAGTCCACCTCATTGCTACAGCTGATCACAACCTCTGGACTTGCTAGTTCTGAGCTACGATCCTTCCAGGTACCACCAAGGTCTCTTCAAGTGGCAGTGAAGTGCACAGAGTGGGCTCAGGAAATACCTGCCTTGTTCTCCAAGGGCAGCTGTGTCAGATGCAGGCAGGTACCTTAACAGCGAAATCATGCACTATTCTGAGAGCTACAACAGCAGTGTTTGACCTTGCACTGTTGCACAAAAACAATTCACAACAGCTGAGGGTTTTTCCAGAGCACTGGGGCATGTCTCCTCCTGTTCCAAGGTTAGTTAGGGATTCTTGTCCCCACGAAACATCAGCAGCCACCAAACCAGCCTCAGTCTGCAACTGCAGCTCAGCAGCAAGCACCACTGAGCCAAAGGGATTCCTTCAGTGATCTCCCCACTCCCAGTTCATCACCCTGCAGCACAAGCTCTGTGGATGCCCTTCATGACTCTTTCTGGGATTGAGTGCTTGGTACTGAATAACTTCTTCCAAAGAGTCCTGCTTTATAGCTGTATGTTCCCCACCCAGCAAGCATTGCACTCAGGCTGGTGACACCAATACTTCTACAGCAAGTATTACACAAGACGTTAGCTACATATTTTCTAAAGATCACAATCTCTACTAAACTGCCAGCTGTCTATGCAGACCACTCAAGAGCTATCTGGGTATGCTAAGTACAGATGACAGACCTGATAACAGCGTCTGGATGTGTCCAAGAGATTAAATTCCATCTGCATCCTGTTACTTTTGTCATTCAGTACCCCTTCAGATTCTGTGTTTCAACAACCAACTGGTAAAGAGCTTGTATCACAGGATCACAAATTTACAGAAAAAAGCCCTTTAAATGCTTTTCTGGAGTCACCAGGTGCCTGATGACATGCTACAGTGGGTGTTTTATCAAGAAAAAAATTGGATGTGATTCCCACTACACTGATGTCCATTAACATCTTTTTAATGTGGGTTGGGTGGGTCTTTGTTCCAGCTATTGCCTATCAGACTCACCATGAGGCTTAGTGCTTCCAGCAATGCAAAGAGCAGAACCCTATTCAAAAGCTTTTCACCCTCTCTTATATTTGCAAAATGAACAAGGATTTGTTTCCATAAACCAGAGTATGCCTTGCACTGGAAAATGGAACAGGCTGCAATAGTGTACCACTCAAAACTGTATTGATGGAAGTTGACACACATTTATTTTCATACTGACATGACCAATTCTCAAAAAAAAACCCAAAAAACAAAAACCAAACAAACCCAAAACAAATCATAAGAAAACAAAGGAAAAAAGAAGATTTCACTTTAATAATTATTTTTTGCTCACTTCAAAACCACCTCTTTCCAATAAGTGGATAAAACAGAGGAACTGTGGAGCCTCTTGCTGTTGCCAAATCTGCATTTTTTGGACACATGGTGCTGTCAGGGTTTGTTCACAGAGTCCCTCTCTATACTCCATTGTTGGCTCACCCAGCAGTGAAATCCTGATCCCAGTCCCTCCTATAGCTGTGACAGGAGCTGAGGTATGCTGGCAAGCAGACGTTTGGAGAGCTGAATTCACTGGTGCTCTCAATCAGATTGCAATTTCATTAAAGAACTTTTAAATAAAACAAACTCCAAGATTTGCACTTCATAATTAAGTGGAAGCCAACTGAATTAGTGTCAAGACATGCCTTAAGTTAAAGTATCCAAGCCCTGGCAGTTCTGAAAGGGAAGCTCCAGCAGCTTGTACCACAGCAGACCCTGACATTACATCTCCTTGGGACTGCAGCTCCTGTGGAGGAGGAGAAGCTGAGGCATGCCAGGCTCTGCCTGCTCCCACTCAGGGTGCAGGTACCCATTCCTGTGGTGCTGCAGGCACAGCCTGGGAGGCACAGCAACATCCCTGCCCTGGCAGTGACCCAGGAGTGACTTTCCAGAGGCAGAGCAACAACTGCTGGGAGCAAGTCAAGCTCCTGCCCAAGCCCAGGGAAGTCAGCAGCACTGAGCACTCCTGGGTTTCCCATGAGGAATATTTCACTGTAACCCACACACGGTACATGACATGGGCCCCGAGCAAGGCACAGCATGACTTGCAGCTGACTTCAGCAGGCTTTAGTTTGATCTGTAAATCCTCTAGACACTTCACAAGAATGTTGCTCAACTCCCACTGCCTTCAGCCTCACAAGAGGTAGACATAAATACTTAGCATTAGCATAGCTCCCTGTGACTCATTTTTTCTCCTTTTTAAATATAGCATCCTATAAACGTGGATACATTCTGAGCAATAAAACTCACATTGTTTCTGTTCATCATGCAACCATAAGAAAAAATTCCTCCTGCCAGCTTTGGACTGCTTCCTCCACCAAACCCCAAACATGGTGACCCTCACATAGCTGAGATGGAGTAGTGCAGGCTCTGCTCCATCGGGGAACCCAGGTAGCACAGGGACTCAGCACTGTGACAGCAGACATGGAGCTGGGCAGAAAGCTCCATCATCAACCCTGACACTCACATCAACTTTATTAAGAAGAGCAGAGCTGGCTCTGGGTACAGGAAGAGCAGGGATTTTCCAGAGAGGAACATAGTTTCAGTGCCAGCCTTGGGGATGCCACTCACCAAAGAAGTGGTGGTGGAGGCATCTCTAGCTGGGGGATGCTCCCCACTCTTCATCTTCCCCCAGACATACATCAGCTCCCTCCCCCTCCATCACCAGGCTTGAGCTTTCTTCCTTAGAAAAGCCATACCCACATTGTCTAGCCAAGCAAATGTCACAAGCACTGAGAAAGAACCAGATGGGAAAAGCAGGGACCAGAGCTTGTTGATTTTCATGGGAATTGAGACCAAATTTCAGCACCCTCCTGTTTGTCCTGATGCAGACTTTCTTGTGTGATTAATCCTTCATGCTGTGTTTAGCTTTACTGAATACTTCAGTTTCCTAGCTGTACAAATGAGATAAAGAGCGGGTATCTCACAGGTATGTTGCAAAATAAATAGATTTTGCATTACGAATGTTACAGGAATGTTTAAAACTTGCATAAGTATGAAGACTAATCCATCACTGCTCAAAAAGAACCCTAGGACTGATAGCAAATTTAAATCTTACCTACACAAACATTAGAGTATGCAAGACTGTTTTCTTAGTTTATCTGTTTCTTCTGATAACCATGTTTACCCCAGTGACTTGAACTGTTCTAGTCACAAGCTGTTTAAGTGCACCAAATCCTATCTAGAGAAATATATGCTTTACTCTGTCTACAACAACAGCTGAAACATCAGTCATCTTCTCAGCTGTCTTAAAAATATAGCTGAAAATCCATGCCCATATCCATCCTGCTGTCAGGTGACTGAAAACTACATTTCTACCTCTTGGACCTCTCTAGTAAGATTACCCATGAGAATTTATTTACCACAGTATTTATCTAATTGTTTCGCTAACATTCTTATTTCATATCTGAAATTAGTGGAATGGCAGAGCTGCCACTCTCATCCTAGAAACTGGCATTTTAAAGACAAGCTTAACAGAAGCCTTTGCTGAAAACTTCCAGGAGTGTGTGTAGCTTGAAAAGCTAATTCCTATTTAAAATAATGACTAAGACTCTGAGGAATCTAACTCCCAAAGTCACACAGGTAGTTTTGAATATGTTACCCTTTCAGGGTAATTATGCCATCAAAGTTCCAGTCAAAAGCTGATGAGCGTTACTAATATATGCTGATGAGAGAGCCTTGAACGTGAAAGACCTTCTTGGTTTATTTACACTCCAGTAAATCAGAAAGCACACCAAGACTTATTTTCACATACAAGAGTAACAGACCTGACCACAAGGGACATTTAAGGAGGTTAACCCACAGCCCAGGGAGCAGGTTTACTCTAAACTGGCTGCAAGCTGATGCTGTTGTACTTGTTTTCACTGGAGATGATGGAAACGTTGAGCAGCTGTTTGGACTTCAGTGGACTAGCACCAGTCACTACACAGAACAGTGGTCTGGCCTATTACCTGAATCATTGCAAGTCACCATTCAGATGCAAAATAGCCCCCAGGCAGTCCTCAGTGACATTCATCTCTATACCAAGAACTAGGCAGATGCAGTCAAGAGCTGGGATGAAGAAAGAATAAGCCATTTTTACCACCTTGCATAAAGTTGTATACTTGGCACAACATTCTTTGCAGAAGCAGACCTTCACAAAGAGAAGGCAAGGCAGACATTGTGTTATTTGGGAGAAGGGGAAGGAGTGCCAGGAACTTTTTAAGCTGCTCTACAGTAGAAGAAGAAAGTACAAGAAAGTAGTTAAAGATTTTACTCTTGAGCCTATCAATGTCAAACAAATTCCAAGGTTAACAAATTTTAGCCAAAAATGAATACATAAATTGTGCAAACACTGAACATTTTTGCTGGTCAGTTCTGGCCAGAAGAGGAGTACCAGGAAGGGGAATCCCATCTAAGACTGTCTCAGCTAGTTAAATGCCTTCTGAAGTATCTCAGCTATATTTATGCTTCCAACACATCCCACTGAGAAATAACTTCCACTACCCCATTTTAGAAAGAAGAAAAGTGGCCTCAGTGAGAGGAAGGTTCATTGGTACCTGTAGGAGTTTCTGACCATAGCCTCCCCACTCTGGCCAGATTGTGACAAAGGACTTGGGGGCAGTTTCCCATCCCTTCACCTAGCTCTAGCAATTGGGCTGGTCTTTCAGATTAAACTTATCTGCCTGGGCAACAGTAAACACCACTCACTGGAAAAGCAGTGTCTGAAGCAGTAACATTGCATCAGAGTCAGTAATGAGTACTATAAGTAGAGCAAACTACTTAAAAATATTGTTAACCTCCCTCAACCCTGTCCCTACCTTTTCCCTCCATCATTATTTCAGGAGACATATTTTCGTACAATTATTTCATTATCTAATGGCAAACTGGCTGCCTGTTCTATCTCTATGCAAGATTTCCATATATATTATTCCTCCGCTGACATTTTCTCACACATACACACGCATGGATCAGCAGTTACTCCACTACATTCTCAAACAGAGAATAAAAGAGACATAAATCTCAAAAAAATGAGTATGCCAAAAAATTCAGCATCTGAAGTTACAGCTGTTCATTTCTCCTCTCTGTTCAGAAAAAGCCAGTCGTGGCTTATTGCAGATGTTAGTGAAGTAGATGGTGTTGCTCTAGATTTACTTTGGATACAAACACTCGAGATGTGACCCACTGGAGTGCTGGAACTTTGTTTGCCCATGAAGAAAAATACAGCCAGTGACATTTGAGTAGAGCAGGAAGGCTCATCCCCCCTCCTCAGTAAGTATCTTGTCTCAAGCACCCCTGTAAGCAACAGCAGGAGAAAGAAGCAACAACTCCACCAAGGAGTGGGCTAATGTTCTTCCCATCTGCCAATCCCACGCTCATTCTGTTTGCACTTGGACCAAATCCTCCCAGCCCCTTCTGCTTTGTACTTCATTAAACTTGGGTGCTTCACACAACAAAAATAATGTCATCCATCTTTGAAAGGTCACTTTCAAGGCACATTTCCATATCTTTAACATGGCCTCTCTTCCTCAGCCCTGCCTTGGAAGCCTGAAAATTAATTCCCTATTTTTCACATTGAATCTGTCCCTCGAATCCCAATCTACTTATTTATGACAGTAAAAGCTTATGCACACACCACCATCATGCCAAAACACTCCCCTCTTTATTCCTGTGGATTCATTCTTCACCTCCAGGGACTGAAGTACTCCCTGCATTGAAGAGCTGCACATTCCCATGCTGAGGTGCAATCCCTCTTACCTCCACCTGCGCAGGTAAGAGAGGTAAAGGGATGAACAGTCATGGAGAAGTTACAATGTTGAGGCAAAAGCAGCTCCACAAAGTGTAGGGGCACTGCACTTAAGGCCCTACACGGCTCCAAAAACTGAGCAAGTCTGAAGCAAGGAGCCACCAGAAGAGACAGTTTAACTGAAGGTGTGACAAACAAATAACCCAGGCAAAACCAAATTATTAAGAGTGGTCAAGCTGAAGTCTGGAGCCTAAAATTTTTACAGGGCATACTGATTCATCCTAATGAACTGACTCACCTGGAGCCAGCAGGTCAGTAGGGATGCCAGGCTTGGCAGCTGTGGGTAGAGGTTCTTGGCTTGAATCCAGCTACAAAAAGGACTTCACACCCAAGGAAGGAAGATAAAAATGAAAGGGCAGAAATGAATGAAGCTGAACAGTTTTGCTCAAGGAGCCTTCCAGAATTAAGAGAAGGGAGTGGAGTTTTTGCTCAAATGTTGTCAGCCCTGAAACACCCCTAGGAGCACATGCTGCAGCTCATGGGCCAGGGAAGACTCAGGACACTGCAGTTAAAGAAGAGCCTAAGAAAGCACAGCACAATGTCAACAATAATAGATCACCACATCCATTTTTCTTATATCCACCTGCCTTACATTGCCTTTGCCAATGACAACACCAGCTCATGTGCAGGATTCCTCCTCCTCCTTCCAGTCCCCAAATGCCATGTCTCCACCAGTGCCAAAAAAATGCGTGGGGAGAAGGAAGAAAGTCTTCTCTAACCACCTTCTGATACAATGTTATTCCTCCCTAGTGTTAGTCTCAGTCCTAGGTTAAGAAAAAAAAAAATCCAATGCCACACATACCAAAAGCTCCTCCCATGAAGAAAGCAAGGTAAATTTCTGCAGATCCTAGCACCTCCAAAAATTTTTGAGCTCGTGAAAATACCCACCAAAAGCTTCAATAAATAGAACTACCTCTCACATAATTCCTGAAAAGAGGTGCTGGGCCAGCTCTGACTCTAGTGCAGCTGCTCTGGTTCAGGAGTGATGCTTGGTGGGGTGTTTGGCCCTCTGCAATCTGGTTATACTCTATCATACTGGATATCTCCTAGAATGGAGGAGCAAAATCAAAGGCAAACAAATTGATGCAGAACTATAATATGAAACTAGTCATACCTATTTTCTACATACACTATTATTTTTAAGAAGATGCTGTCAGCTTGGTATTTTCAGACTCAAATATCTGGAAAGAAATCTTACTTCTCTTAGGCAGTCCAAAGCTCTACTAGAGAGGAGTTTTTCTTTAAAGCTATTACTTCATAATTTCCTTGCCACACCCCTTGTTCTTTCTCTTATCTTTCTCCTAGCCTTTCTTAAATTGATAGATCCTGTTTTTGCAAATCTGTCTTAACAGATTCAGAGCAAGAGACAAGTACCTTTCACAAAGAAAAATGACAGTTTTAGGCCTTTGAAATGCATTTCTCTTGTGTGGAAAGAGCACGAGATAACCAGATAATTTCAGAGTGAAAATTCAGAAAGCACATCTATATCAGAAAGCTGATACCACTATAAACTTGATTCACCTTTCTTAATATCAACTCTTGGATGAACAATAGTTTCCAGGTAAGATGTGCATAAACATTTCCAGTCAATAACATCCCTTTAAGCCTGCCAACAAAATCTGAACTTAGATGATTTAAGCTACCCGAGGAGTTGGTAGCTTAGAATTTCATATTTCCATGGCATTACTGGAAAACAGTGCCAGCTGACAGTGCTGCAGTTCCCTGTGCTGGGAAAAAGCCTCACGCCGGGGTCAGGACTCCCCTGTGCGATTTGCTCTCCTGAGAAATCCCTCCCTCCACTCCGACCTGAAGTGAAGTCCCAATTTGCTGCACGACGTAATGAGCCCGACAGGAAGGGTCACTGGAGCAGAGGAGTGCAGGATGCTTGAGACTGATCCACCACCCGAGGTCTGACACATAGCCTGCTCCTCAGCTTGAGCCAGCGTGGCTTTATCTCAGTTTCTCTGTCTAGGAAGCAGGGCTTTATACGCTGTTTCTAGGGCTCTTGAGCCATTGATTAAAATAAATAAACAAACACAAACCCTACAAGTTTTCTATGTAACCCCCAGCAATCCCAATCACAAGGTCTGAAAAATCTTCGCCCTACCTCTGTTTTTTTCTTAAAGCGGAGAGTAAAAAAAAAACGAAGTAAGAGTAAAGTAAAACCAGAAAAAAAACCCCAAACAAAAACCAAAAAAAACACAACCACCCAACCCAAACCCGTACCTCCTCCTCTCTTTGTAACTGAAGATAGCATCTCTATCCTTCTAAAAGTTATGGAAGCTTATACAAAGTACTCAGTGATCCGAGAGCAATTTTAATGCAAGATAAGAAACCTCGCCATACCCCGATCACCTCCAAACGCAGCCGGGGCAGGAAACTAAAACATCACCGTGACTCCGAATCTGTGGCGCGGGGCGTAATCCCTGCCACAAGCAAAACCCAACAAAACCCTCAACTTAAAAAACATCTTCCTTACACCGCGTAACTCAGAGCGGCCCCTCTGCTGGGCGCTCACCGCGGGGAAGGCACGGAGCGCAGGGCGTTCCGAGCACTGCACCGTGTATTCCCTTTTCCCGGGGACCCTCCCGCGGCCCGGAGCCCCCCGGAGCCCCCGTACCGTCCGTGCCGCTCCCGGCGTCCGGCGCTGCTGCGGCACCGGCACCGCTTTCCTCCCGGCTCCGAGCTGCGCCCAGGGAAAGCGGCGGTGCCCGGGGCGCGCTGCTGCCGCCGGGGGGGCTCATGCCAGCGTGGGGCGCCGCATTTCAGCGGGAATCGCTGCGGAGAGAGGAAAGAGGCGGAGGGGGAAGCCCCGCCGCGGTTACCGCCGGGTGTCGCGGCGGGCCCGCCCCTCCCGCGGGCTTGTCACGCGTGGAGCGCCCAAAGTGCGCGGCGCTGTCCCGCGGGGGACGGGCAGAACACACCCGGGTTATTGTTTGCTCGGCCGTGCCCCCCCCGCCCCGCTCCCCGCCCGCTCACCCGGGCTGTGGGCCCCTCAGTGCCCGGGCAGCGCCGGCGGCCCCGCGCTCTGGCCCCGGCGGCCGCGCAGCCCGCGCCCGGCCATCCCTTATATCGCCGCCGCGCCTGCTATAAATAGCCCGGCCCCGCCGCCGGGGGCCGGCCCGGGCGCCGCCGGAGGGGGATTCGCGGCGGTGCGGGGACCCGCCGTCACCTGCGGCTCGGGCGCGGGGCCGCGTTCGCCCCTGGGGGCCGCGTGGGGGCCGCTGTCCGGCGGGCGGGGTGCGGCTCCCGGGGGCCCCGGCCCGCCGACCCCCGGCGCGGCAATGGATGGGCCCGGCCGCCGCCGCCGCGCGTTAAGGTGGAGCGAGCGGGGCGGCAGCGGCACCTTAAACCGCTCGGGCCGCTCTCCCCGCCCGGCACCCCGGCCCCGCGGGGCTGCGGCTGGACCGGACCGGACCGGACCGAGCCCCCGGCCGCGGGGCTGTGCAGCCGCCAGCAGGGGAGGAGGAGGAGGAGGAGGAGAGTAAACAGCCGGTTCTGTCTGATGGACGGGGCAGCGGCCGGAGGGCACGGGCTGGTACAGGCGCCGATCACGCCACATGAGCACGGCACACACCGAGCCTTTGAGAGCCAGATACTGTGTGCACCCAGCCCCGCTTCCCCCCTCCCCCTCATAGTCATGCTTCATACGAGGAAGTCTCGTCAATTTTAGTCCCAATACGAGAACTCGAGTTTAATACACCAGAGCTCACCCTATACAGCACTCGGGGAACACACGGGCAGTGGTTACTTTCTTTACCTCTCATTTGTGCCCTTGGATGGCACTGGGAGGCAGAACCAAAACAGTGCTTCCCATGCCACCTGCGGGCTCCTTTGCCACCTCACACCTTGCACCTGACACCAGCACAAGCCCTGCTCCCGCACCTACTGACACAGGCTGCCCTCACAAAGGGTGCTGGCAATGGCTGTGTGAGATAATCCATGGCAGGAGGGATGTGTCCTACCACAGGAGCACCTTGAGGACAGCCCTGCAGGGTGCTCAGGGATGTACTGAGTGCCCATAGCATCTCAGGGGGCTATATTTAGGCCCCTGCTAAGTTACCTTGCTGGGTCAGGGCTTACCTCCCTGGTGGTGTGCAAAGCAGAGGTACAGGAACTCGAAATGGTTCTTAAACCCAAGTGAAGAGTCCCAGCTTTCCCCTCCTGTGCTGAATTGGCATTACATATACTCCAGTAGTCCCCAGAAAGATCTGCCCAAAGAGTCTGGCACAGTGCTGTGGCATGCACAGAACAAGACAGCCTCAGTGCTGGCTTTCCCACATGTGTAAGAGGCAGAGAGAAGTGTACTGCCATTTTACATACAAGATACGTGAGTATCTGCCTCAAAATCTGCATTGGTCCAGCAGCATGGAAGAGGTGAGAGGGAGCAGACCAGGAGGATCCCCACAGGCTTTCCCAACCAAACTGTGGGACAGATGTGTTTTGTTCACAGGAATTGACAGCTGTGTAAGACATGCATTTGTCAAAAGGAGTCACATGTTTACACCATGAATTTGGTGTGAAACACTTTCTCTGTTGGTTACAAATTTTTCTTCTAGGACAAAACCGTCTCCTCATCTTCCCAGAGCAGACTGCAGTGCAGGGATAGAGGCGACTGGCTACGAGGAATCTGGTTTTTGCTATCAGCACGTCTTGCCACCAGTGAGGGCAGAATTGGTACAGCTGCACACAGCAAGTCATTTACACACCCTCAGAGGTGTGTAAATGCTGTCACTCAATGCTGGGGGCACAGCAGTCTGCTAGGCCAAAGATTTCAGGTTTAGATCTTTAAATCTGAGCATCCAACTTTCTGTTTGATCATCTTAAACAGATCATCCTTCAGACCTGCACATTTCTGCTTCTGTGGAGATAGCTGCATTTGCCAACCAAGCCCAATATTCAGACACCTACACCTGAAAATCTCTGATGCATTTCATACCAAAGTCAGTAACATTTGACAGGAAAAGCCTGTGGCCTGGTTCCTGTGTGTCAGGTACCTGGGCTATTGCTCAGTTCTCAGTAGCCTTCCTCCCATAAGAAATACTAAAATTATGGACAGAAGAAAGCCAAAAAGTCCTCTTTCAATTCCATCCAGTATGTGGAGCAGCATTACATTTCTTGTAGTGCATATTAGTTAACAACATTGCTAAAGGGGAATTGCTGCTGTGGTTGAGCGCTTATACAATGCAACTCCTATTTAAGTGCATTTTTGTATCCTGCTGAGTCACCCCAAGGAGCCCTCAAACAAAACATCACGTTCAGTTTGACAGCAGAGGCAGTGGCATGAAGAGCCTCCCCTTTACCAGCCCTCCCTGGGGGGACGTTAGTGCAGGATGGACGACACTTCAAACCCTGGAATGAAATACAAAGCTAAAAGAAAAGAGTGCCTTAAAATTTCAGCCAACATTTCCCCCATACAGATTCAAGCACATGACATTTCCAGTCTGTTTCAGCTTCAGTGAATAGATTAAAGCGACCGTACAACCTCTGAACTCCTCAAGTCAGATTATACTTAAGGCAAGCTCTCACTAAATCAGAGGATGCATTATGGATGTAGCATAATATTTCACTATTAGGTCTAGATGAATGTGGCTGTTTATTATCCCATATTAAAGCTGAGTGGGTTTAGTGCAGCATGAGCATCTTGGCTTGTTTTGTTGGCAGCTGCCTTTTGGGCTGCTGGGGACACTTCGCTTGCCCAAGCTCTGCAGTAGGAGGTTGCAAACACGAGGGTTTGCAGGAAGGCAGGGACTGTTTGTCCCTTAAATCTTAAATCTCAGCTCATCCAAGGGGATGTCCTGGACTCCCAACAGTTGCACAAAAAAAAAAAAAAAAAAAAAAAAAAAAAATCCCTGCAGGAACAGTACAATGGGTAAGATTTTTTTCAGTACAAGTTCCTGTTGGTGCCACATAGCCAGGGATAAGAGCTCCCTTCAGGGAAGTCAGAGGATGGAGATGGGGTTTGGGGGGATGCAGTGGTCTCCCAAGAACTAACTGAAGGTGCTGCCGGCATCACTGTCTGGAGGACAGGCTGGTTGTGCTGGAGCAGGGAGCTGTACCTGCCTGCACCCTGCAGAGATAAATGCACCATCCTGTACCAGATCAGTTCTTGCTAGAGCAGAGCCCTTTGGGCTTGACCCTCCCTGTTGAATGTGGAGAAGAGCACAAGGAGACCACAGCCTGAACCCAGTCTGATGGCTCAATCTCAGGTGAGCTGCAAAGGAAAAACCTGAAGTGTTCCTACACTGCCAATTGACTCCAAATCTGCATGAAACCAGTGCAGTAGCTTTGTTGCCCCTATGAGTCCAGTTGGTCAGAGATAGCACATCACACCTCGGGCCTATGGATGAACAATATTGCTCTGCTTCTGTGGGCTAGGAACAATGAAGCTATAACATAGTTTAAACAACTGAGATTGATTTCACCAAATTTCTTTGGTGCTTGGCACAGACCACGGTGAAGCTACTTAGCAGTAGAGGACATCTAGTGATATTCACGTGCAACTACATAAATGTAATAAAAGTTCTCATGTGACTGTCAGCGTGGCTGGAGATGGGACACAGTGTGGCCGTGACAGCTGCAGGAGGGCTGGGACAGGCTGACCATGAGCACTCTTTATAAACGAGTCACAAAGAAAAAAACTCCTGAGAGGCTTAGGGAACATACCATGGGGGCACAGGTAGAAAGATCAGGGGAGCTGGTGGTGCTGCACCTTTTAAGGAGACATTATAGGAGAGTGCAGAGCTTTTATTTCTACAGCAAAGACCCTGTAAGCTGGGATACAGAGATTAAAATCAGTCGTTTTCTTTCAGGAGTCTTTGCTCTTATCTCAATTTGCCTTTCATGTGACTCATCCTGAGCACACGCTGCAAACATCAGCCTCGATATCAAGATTTTTTTTCTCTAGTACAAGAGATCAGCCCTTTCTCCATGCCCTTTTACAGCCTTACTGCTCTTTGTTCTAGGAAAGATACAAAGAATACTTCCCTCCTCCTGGTTATTTATAACAGGGGATTCTCTAGAAATGTTTTTCCAGACATACTCCAGGCCTAGGATGAGGAATTTGGCAGTGAAACAAAGAGACTGCCAATTTGGTTTCTAAAAAAGCAAGGATTGGCAGAGCTTTATAAAAGAATACACTTCCCTAAGGAAATAGACTAATTTTATCTGACACTTCCTTTGAACAGAACTATCCCCATTAAGATCACCATTAATTTAGGAGTAAGGGCTTCACATTTGAGGTCTCACCGTCTTGCACTTACTTCCATGTCAGAGGCACTCAGTTTACGAGTGTTGAGGAAAGGTGTGACTTTTATTACTCCTAATAAAACACAAGGGAAGTAAGTTTCTGCTGGCCGGATTAGATCCTTGGAAATAGCTGTGCAAAGCTACAATACCTACTCAAAATGCAAAGGGTGATGTTGAAAGGCATCAGTGACACGGGTGAAAGAACAGAAGAAAAGGCTGCATTAGCAACTGCAACAACTGTTGATTCTTGTGCCCTTCATGCATTTATGCTATTTATCAATGGACTATATTTAGCAATCATAAGACTACTGCATGGAGCAGCCCCAGGTCTTTTCTCTGCTCTCCAGAGGGCAGCTGGTGGCTAGCAGAGACTGGCACAGCTCTGAGAGATCCACAGTAGCTGCTCGTACAAGGCAGGAGTACACTGAGCATTTCTGCAGCATACTGAGTCATTGTAGGAAGGAGACTGAATCTTACCCAATTTCCAAAAGCAGAAGAGCTCAAGGCTCTCTTATGATGAAACAAAAGCTGGCAGAGCACATGTTGTTATGTGGCAGGCAGGGAGGCCACTTGAGACACATTCAGGAGGTCTTCATGCGAGCAGTAGTGAAGGACACTTCAGAGGCTGAAAGCTGCTGGTGTTGAGCAGCGAAGGCACAGTGCAGCTGCTTCAGTACTGGAGAGCCACAAATTAATGTATGATGTGAGTTTCAAGGCAGAGGAGATGAGGAAATCAATGACCCAGACAGAAGGAGAGATAGTGCCAGATGAAGCCCGATGACGACATTTCCAGGCAATTTGTTCACACTGCTGGGTGAGCTGCTTGGGGAGAGATGGAACAGATTAGAGATGACTACATATATTTTGCCCAAGAGCAAGACTGTGAGATTCACAGTTGCAAGGGCCTTGGTGGCTGTGCTACCTCCACGCAGAAATATTAATAACTGCTTCTCTTAACTATCAGAGCATTAGCTCCAGCTGATTTTACCATTTGTGCATGTAAAAAAGCAATTACTTTTCCTCTTAGGGATTTCATCCGAGGGATGTACAATGTTAGTCAATTATGTGTTCACTCACAAATATAGTTTGGTGAAAAAGGCAGGCTCTCAGGGGAATTTGAACTGACAGGACACATGCCAATCAGAACTCTAGCAAAATTTAGCTATGAAAATCATGTTCTAAGGAATGTAGCAAATTCCATTTTACTGGGGAAAAAAAGTGGAAAGGGTGTCTTATGTTGCACTGGCAGTTCCAGGGCATTAACCTGCAGAAATCTGACCTTGAACAGGAAGAAAAACTAGCTAATCTGTCTAATGAATATATTTGGTTGTTGTTCAGGTTTCTGGCTGGACATTGACCACACATCAGGAGCTCAGGCAACACAGTTAAGCACAGGGGAAAGACAAATGGCCACGCAGACTGGCTGTGTGCTGCAAGACATGAAGACAGGACATGGCAAGTGGAAAGTGAGGTAACTTTTAGCACTTTCCATTTTAGTGGTCTCAGTTCCACACATAGAAGCGAGTTTTTCTTCTGGGACTGCTTGAGGTTGGGGCAGGTCTGTTCATCACCAGATCTGGAATGCAGCAGTGTGGTGTGCTCTGGGACATGCTATATCTTAGCCTCTGACTCCAAATACAAAGAGGGAACAAACTCTGAGAAATATTAGACCAGGAGAGCTGTAACAGCTGCAGTTGGTTGTGGCTCTGCCCTGCTGTTCTCTAGAACCTCCCTACAAGTTATTTTTTATTCCTAAGCTCATTTCAGCTATCTTATCCAGTGATCTTATGCATCTTTTGGGCTGCTTCCATATGGTTAGAACATAGGACAGATGATCCCCCAAGACATAAGACAGGCTTAGCAAGGAGACTAAGAAATACAGGCTCAGGATTTCCCAGATCTCTGTCCTTGCACCTGGAGCTTATTTCTCCTTGTGCTGCACAGACCATAACTGTATGCACAAGGGCTGTGTGTGGGTGACTCTGCCCACGTGCTCTGGAATTGGCAGGGCTAATCTGCCCTGCCAGATACTGAGGGCAGTGCCTTAATAAAGCTGTTGAACTTGTAGTGGCTGTCGAACCTACACTGGGACAGGGAACCTTCTCTTGTCCCTGCTTGCCGGTATACAGAGCAGAATGCTGTAAACAGAGCTATAAATACTCCTGTGCCCACTGAATGCTCGAGGTCAGAGCAGATCAGCATAGCAATTCCTTCTGGCTTTGAAAATAAGCTATGAATCAATGCATTCATTGCAGGCTGAGTATCCCTGGAATGAGGCTGATAGTGCTGCTTCAAAGCATTGGCATTCTGGGCAAGAGCACTGCAGAGAACAAAATACATGGTAGTGAACCACACAAAGGGCACAAAGCAGCCAGGTCCCTAAAACCTACTGTTGGAGTCCAGGACATCCCCTTGGATGACCTGAGACCTGGGAAAGAGAATTTGAGCCCTGGACAGGGGGGTGTAGAACCGGTCCAGGGGGGTTGGAAACCTTGGCACAGAGCCCAGGAAGACACTGAGTTTGATCTTAGCCCATGGGAAAAACTTCCAGCATTAGGAGAGGAATTGCAAATCACCAGGAAGTGAAAATAGTAGTATAACACAGTAGAACATACAAAATTCAGTAGTTTTAAGATTCTTAGAATAGAGGTAAATGGGGGACAAGATGGTGGAATTTGGGTGGTACCTCGTGTCCCTCTCCTTCTTCCTCGTCCTCCATCTTCTGGGGTGGTGATGAAATAAGATAGTTAGAGTGGATTGGGTCAAAGCAGAAGTGACCCTCTTAGTGTAAGCACTAGGCATTGGTGTGAAATAGTAAATATCCTATACGTAATTATCTGTATAAATGTAAGGTGACGTCCCATCGGTAGTCAGTCGCCTCGTGTCCCAGCCGCTGTCCGGACCTCGGCTGGGAGCGGAGAAAAACTTTGTGATATCAAATAATAAACAACTCGAGAAACCAGAAAGCAAGGCCTTGAAGACTCCGCTTCTTTGTACCAACGCGACTCGGGGCTTTTAGAGGGCCAAGGACTTTAAACAACTTGAATCTCGGGTGAGAAAACCAACCCGAGACCTACCTTTGGCAAGAAGTAATTCATCAGGACACCTGGATGCCAAACCTGGAAATACCTGGTGGCTCAAGGAAATATTTATAGCTCTCTGAATGGCAGTGATTTATTTTTTTTTTATAAATTATATGTTTATAACCCTCTGAATGTCAGTGAGGCTACATTTTGGATCTCCTTGCTACATCTCAGCCTCCATGCTCTCCACGTGAAACTCACTTTATCATCTTGTAGTTGAAGAAGCAGGACAGATGAGAAGATGGGAATTGACCTGGAGGTGGAAATCCAAACCTCAGCCCTAGGCAGGACAGCACATCAGTTACCACCCTGCAAGCTCAGAGAACACACTCAGGAAGGCAGGACACATCCTACTCAATATTGCCAAGAGCAAAACCTAATGCTCTTTAAATTCTTTCAAGCTTAAACTCCCTATACCAGGAAAAGGTTTTGGATCCAGAACCCAGCTTTAGATTAATCCAGCTTGAGCCAAGCATGTGAATGAAGGTCTCACCTCACTACATCCTTTATGAGAAATCCCTGTAGTTACAGCTAGAAGTGATGCACCCTCTGAATCCACCTCGGATGTCTCCTGCAGGGAGACAATTCTCTGATTCCTGAAAGACAGTTTTATGTGGAAAGAACAACCACATAAAAAAAAAAATCTCCAATAAATTCTTGATACTACTGACCCAAAGACCACAGTAGCCGTGGAAGCTGGTGGAGGGTCTGTAGCACAAGTCCTATGAGAAGCATTTGAGGGAGCTGGGGGTGTTTAGCCAGGAGAAAAGGAGGTTCCAGGATGACTTTATAGCCCTCTACAACTCCCTGAAAGGAGGCTGTAGCCACGTGGGGGTCAGTCTGTTCTCCCAAGCAGCCAGGGACAGGATGAGAGAAAATGCCCTCAAGTTACACCAGGGAAGGTTAAGATTGGACGTTTGTTATAAAAAAAATATTCACTGTTAAGGTGGTCAGGCCCTGGAACTGGCTGCCCATGAATGGTGGAGTCATCAGCCCTGGGGGTTTTAAAAGAGGTTTAGATGTGGCACTTAGGAACATGGTTTAGTGATGGCCTTGGCAATGCTGAGTTAATGGCTGGACTTGATGATCTTAGAGAGCTTTTCCAATGTAAACGCTTCTATGATTTTTGTGGAAAAACATTTCAGAGACTCTCCCTTGAATTCTCTTTCTGACTAATATTGTTCTTCTCCCCCTCCTTGCCAACTTAACAAACATTTCTGTGTCTAAATAGCATTTTTGGTCCACTGCCTGTTGCAATCAAAAGAACCTTCTTATTGACTTCTGGGACAGTCAGGCACAGCTATTAGTGAAACATAAAAGCATTCGAACCCCTCACTACTGGGACTGTGTGTGTAAATGGCATTACTTGCCTCCTCCTGTGGTTGTTCATGAGATCAGGACACAAAGCTTGTCTTTTGGGAGCCGTCTTTCCTTCAGAAGCCTGTTTGCCTTTCTATCTCATAATGACAGTGAGAAATCCTTAAGGGTTTTCTAACTCCCATTCCCCAGCAGAGAGCCCCAGCAGGCAAAGGCTTTGTCAGGCAGCATATTAATGAAACAGAAAACATGACCTGAATTTTTATAGCTTGTACTTAGCAGGTCATTTACTTGTCATGAAAAGGGACATTTTGCATTGGTTGCCAATAATAGCTTCAGAGAAGCCAGCACTTAGCTCTCATGTTTAATTCCCATGAGGAGGAAGGGTGATAGGAAGAGCCCCCCAGCTGCTCCCTTACCCCCACCCCACGCTGGGATATTCAAACTATGCTGAGCACTCTTCTAAAATTTTGTTGCAGGAGCAGGGGTCTTGTGTGACCCTGGCAGTGAAGCCCACACACAGGGCCGAGCTGTGTCCCGGATCTCATCCCGGAAGGGTTTCTTATCCTCGCATCCCACGCAGCAGCAGCAGCCCAGCTGAGCAGCTTTTTGCAGAACTGAGCTTGCCAATTTCCTGTCAGGCCAGCACGGTTCTGTATGGTCAAGTTATCTCTCCCAGTCAGGGCTGTATGACTAGACCCAGGCGAAAATTTTGATTGGCAAAAGTGGGGTAATTTTCACAAGCTGTGGGGTGATTTTCACAAGCTGGAGGGTCAGACTTTCCTCTTTGTGTAAGGGGAACAGTGAGGCATGCAAATTCCCTCAGAGATAAGGAAGATGTTCTCAAATGGGCTCTGAATCCAAACTAGCATATGTATCAGCTGCAAGATACAGGAATGAACTGGGCACAAGAACAGTCTAGACCTGTGCCAAACTTGAATCATTAGCTGAACTGTTGCTAAGTGCCTTAAGTCTCTACAGAAGGGACAAAAAGGCCCATTTCTCTCCTCACCATTCCCAGGTAACAAGTGACAGGACAGAGGAAATGGCCTCAAATTGCAACAGGGAAAGTTTAGATTGCATATTAGGAAAAATTTCTTCACTGGTGGGATTGTTAAGCATTGGAACAGGCTGCCCAAAAAAGTTAAATCACTGTCCCTGGAGGTATTTAAACAATGTGTAGATGTGGCACTTGGGGACATAGTTTAGTGGTGGCCTTGGTAGTGCTGGGTTAGTGGTTTGACTCAATGATCTTAAAGCTCTTTTTCAACCTAAACAATTGTATGATGACATAAGCTTCAAATAATAAAAAGGTTTGGCCCTCCTCACAGGGCCTTTAAGCACCATTAGGGGCAACAGCAGTGTCCAAGAGCTGACACTTTCTCAGTGATTTCACATACGGCATTTTGAACTGTGTAATATTCTTTGTGTCTCATGGAGAAACCTTAAATCTAAGGCCAAAAATCTTTGTGAGTCCCACTCTTCAAATAGGAAAAACTTCAGACTTCCACAGAAAGCTGTGAGGACTAGATAATATCTGTGGCTTTGCTCTCCCCCCAGTATCTCAGTGTTTTGTTTCAGCCTTGTCCTGCTTGTGGCCCCTGCTGCCATAAGCCTCTTCAGCACCCCCTTGATGTCTTCAATTAGCTGAGTCCCTTCCAAAGAAGAATACTAAAGATTGATGAAGGAAAAGAGACCAACACTATAACATTGTTTCCAAATCTCTAATGATCCCCTGTGGGTATATCCAATACCTTTTCCCCATCCTTAGACCTCTTTCTTTCTCACTAGAATGTGAATATTTGTGTGTCATTCAACAGGATAGGACTCTCAGGCAGGGTCACAGACTCCTGGAAAGGCTTGTTGGGAGGGACTTGTAGAGGTCCGCAGCCCAAACTCCTTCTCAGACTGGAAGTTACTGCCAACACTAGACCAGCAGCTGTGGGTTTGAGCCTGCACACAACAGTAGTGTGTTAATTGCTGACTCCTGCACTCTTGTGTACGTGAGCTATGTGACTGTTGGTCAATGGCAGCAGAATTGGATCAGGATATTGTTTAATTCATTCCTTCTGTTCCTAAGCTCACTTCTAAGTCCTGCTATAATCTATACTATTAATGAACTAAGATAATTTTCTAGAGGGCAATGAAGCTAAAGGCTGGTGATTTCGTGCCCTAATCAATTAGTAGCACTAATCACTGATTAGTGGTTCATTACTGATTGTTGAATAGCCCTTTACTCTGAAAGAGCCAGGTGTCAGGAAACCATCCTTGCCAAGAGGTGGACCCTGTCCTCAAGAGCTGAAGCAGACCAAGCATTGGTGAGGACACATGGCTGCATGAGGTAGAAGCCAGGACTGCTGACACTGTTCTAACTCGTGTAGTTTCACACACTTCATCACACAGTTATGTGTCTGAGGAACAAATCCACCAATCTGTCAGGTTGTTCTGATTGATTCCTTTCACATATGAGCCGTCAGACTTCCAAACATGCCCCTGCGCAGGGTCTCTAAGAACCTGATGTCTGACCCTCTTCACCAGGCAGAATCACTGAATTACTGAATGCACTCAGTACAGGAGATTTAATAAGGGCATGAAAAAGCTACTGAGAAACAGAAATCATGACCCTACTTCTGCTAAGCCAGTTTAATTTTAAAATAAAAATCTCTAAAGAAAAATCTGAAGAGACTTATAAACAAGGCTAGCATGGCTCATCAGATTAATTACAGGACAGAGTGCATTTCAGATATTGATCTGGGTCTGGAAAGGATTTAATAAGATTAGTTAGGAGTTACTAGCACAAGATGGAGATATTCATCTGGTTCATAGCTTTGCTGAAGTCAGGATACTTAGACTAGGCAGAACTACAAATCTTTGAAATCCCCAAGCAGAAACTACCATGTGCTTTACAAACATCAGTAAAACAAGCCTCACTGGGAAATGGGAAAACAGGCTCTTTGCCCCACTGTTTTACAGGTAGTTATGGAAAACCTTCAAGCAAAGCAAATTTGAGGAGACAATCTTACAACTCTGAATGTGGCAGGCATTAGATCAGGCCACAAACAAACTGAAAATCCTTACTCAAAGAAGGACCGTTTTGAAATGGAAAGTCACTAAAATTGCCATAATGGTTGGTACAAGTCCACTCTTTTTCAGTGCTTCCTCAAAGGGAGTTGAGTTTGGAACAGCTTCAAAGGCAGAGTAATTATTTCAGTCTGAAGAGACACTGCTTGCCCAGCATCCATGCCCCACATGGAGACCTCATGGGGATGCTGCTGGGATTGTGCTGCTCTTTAGACTTCTGCTAGCTGCCAAGTTTTAATAAAAGTGAACTATTTCTTTTCAGAAAGAAATTAATGATATGTTGCCTGAGTGGGGAAGGACTAAGCCCTTCACCCCCACATCCCCTCACTCACCAGGACTGGATGGTGTTTGTGGAAGGCTAGACATTTCCATAGCTATCTCTTTGCAAGAAGCAAAGCACATATCAGGCTTTTGGTGGATGATGAAGGCCTCTAATGCTCAAAGAGCCTCTGCTTGAATATGGTTGGGTGGACACATGCAAAGCTGCTTGCAGTGTTGAGGTTCCACCTCACCCTCAGTATTTTGCCACTCCAAAGTCCATTTGGATAAAGGATGATGTTGCTTGCACAGGTCTTTATATCCAACAATAAAATCTTCTGAATTCTACAGCAGTCCAAGATCCAAAGGAATAATCCAAACAGTTTGAATATGTGGGGGTGGTTTGCACTGACAAGAGGTTAATTTGATCTGAAGTGATGTTTCATCATGCTGCAGTAATTCAGATTGCATGCTAATTTCGTCCTTGGCTTCTTCTCTGTTAAGAATGTGTCACCAAAATTTCCAGTATTCCATATCAACCACATACCTTTAGAAAATAGAAACTGCCAGTTCATTTCAAAACCAGCTGTCAAGTAACGTCAGTTTTTACTCAGACATCAGCCAAGATCCAAATCAGCGAAATTAGAATAAAAGGTTCTGAAGTGGGCTGCTAGCTGGGAACCATCCGTTCTCCCTCAGCTGTGGAAAGATCATGAACAATTAAATAACTTGAGTGCTTGAGCACTGTTTCTAAAGCAGAGAAGCCACAGAGAAGAGGAGTCCAAGTGCCATGACTTGAGACACTTAAGGAATTATCATAAAAGCATATGAGGACAATTCAGTGACTTGCAGAAAGAAAATAAATTCCAGGACACAAGAGAGAAGGACCTACTTCAACCATGGATTGTGAAAAGTGGTCTGGGCCATTCATGAGGGATTTTCCTTTCTTCCACCACTGGTAGATGGTATGAGCAATCAAATGCATTGATCATTTCCTAGAAGTAGAGTAGAAAATCTAAATCTTAAGAGAAGATGGTATGGTTGTGTGTATGTGTGTTACTAAGTTTTAAAATGCTGCAGTTAAAAGGAGAACCTCTGAGGAAAATGGGAAGTGACACAGCAGACTGAAAAGAAAATTCTTGGAAGAGTAGAGACTCAGACACAGAATAAAGGGATTTAAGGAGCTGATGTATCACGTGCACTTAAGTGATCAGAAAAAAAGCTACAAATAAAAGTAAGCATTCCTTTGTAACTTTTCTTTGGGAGTAAGAACAGAAAAGAAGCCTGACTCTCAATTGCACTGGGGGAAAAAAAATCTGATTGTGTTCCCCTCTTAAGAAATTAAGCCAACAAGGGTTTTAGATTTGAAAGGAAGAAAGACGATCCTCTTTACTTTCAGATTAAATGCCTAACAATGGCACTTCTGCCCGTAGTGCTTAAAATCTATGGAAGTGCTCACATCTACACTAAATCCAAAGGCATTAGGTCTTGGAGGGTGAGACTGCACAGGCCTGGTGAGCACCAGCAGTCAGGTTCCCCCTCCTCCTCCAAATCTCTCTCCTCCCACTTGCCTTTTCAGCTTTGATGTGAAATCACCGTTTTCAGGATGTGTTCTTGGAAGCTCACAATCTGATTTTGGGGGAAATCCTCCCTCCATGATAAGCTGTTTCCATGGGGATTAAATATTTCATTTTCAGTTTTGTGCTGGGAGTTTCTATAGAAGATTTACTTGCCAGTTTTCATGCCGCTAAAAAGATAAGGAAAATATCACCATGACTGAGATCAATCTGTACTCCCTCTATGTAGATGAGAGTGGCTGGGGTAAAGTATGGCATATCAAAGCAGCTTGATTCTGTATGAAAAATCCAAACATTTTGTCATTATGGAATAATCTCAATACATAAATGAATGAGAAATATCAAGAGATCAATTTGAATAAGTTCAAGTTTCCCAGTCCCTATTGGGATTCCAGAAGAGCCAGTAGGAAAAACAACTCCCTAAACCAAACCACTCTGAAGAGCAATCTGTGAAAACAGATACTAATAACACACCTAACCAGTGTATACCTAACTTGTATACAACTTTGCAGTGTCACTTCACTGTTAAAAAGTACATCTTTGATGCAGTTTTTCCTCTGCTTACTAGAATACAAGATCACTTATAAAAGCAGTGTGTTCCATAGACTACTTTGTCATATCTCCTGAGTGCAAAACAGATGTTTGTCTAGCTCCATATCTGTCTATTTGCTCTAGCCTGAATTGAGACTAAATTCTTCTATCTTGGGAATCTTCTTCACACGTTTCCAAACCTGGTCATTGAGAACAGTTGTGAGGTCTGTGGGGTAAACTCTCCTTTGCTCTGGTCTCCTCAGATGGGCCATCTGAGAAGTCTAATTACCATCCTGCTCTTGGATCAGTGTCCTGTTGGGAAGAATGGATCCAAACGATTCAACGGCAGAGCAGACACAAGCCACCACAGTAAGAGTAGGCAACTGAGCCCTGCAATAACCTGAAGTGAAACAGTTTTGGTGCAAGTGATGCCCAAATGTGTCCTTCTTCAAGGGAACTCTGCAATTCAAGTGCTGTTGCTTGTGCAATATCTGGATGGGTCCTACTTAAAAATGATGATGTAGGACTCCATCAGGCTATAATCACAATCTGAAGGATTTGTCATCATCCTGGAGCTGATCAAACAGTGATGAGAAAAGTTTGGGTTCTTTCCTCCAGAAGTACCATTTTCTGTTGAAAAAGTGTGGTTTTATGTGTATATATGTGTGTGTGTGTGTGTGTGTGTGTGTGTGTGTGTGTGTGTGTGTGTTTGGGTAGGAACCATCAAACCAGGTTTCATCAAGCATTCTCCTACTTTCACTAGATACCTCTAGCACTTTTAACCTCAGCATTTTCCAGAGGTAAAAAGCCACAAAAGTGGACGACAGCAACATCTGAAGAGATCCCCCTGGCTGTCTTTCTTCTCTCTTTCACATTAAGAATGGGAAAATACTGAAAGGTGCTTTCCAGACAGCTGTGATGGTGAGTAACATGCAAGGAGTGTGGGATTTGAACACAGAAAAGACTTGCTATCTTATCTCCTCCCTGTATCTGCCTCTCTGTGAAGCACAGCAGTGTCTGTCCACCTTTCTGCTGTCAGATAACACCAGCTCTAAGGTAGTCAGAAAGATGCTGAGATTGGACACTGAAGAGTAAATAAGCGCTGCATGAGCTAATTAGAGTGTCGAGGAGAACGGAAGGGAAGATCCTTGCTTCCAGCTGTTTTGTTGTGTGTTGTCTCATTCATTTAGTGATTTATAATTTGTTGCTGGTGAAGCAAACCAGAGCTGCTGCCCATTGCTGCCACATGGAGAGCAGTGGGGAAAAACTCCCTCTTGTAGCCTGACTGTGACACAGACCTTCCCATTGCTGCTTCTTTGGTCCAAGAACATTTGCAACACACTGCTTAAAGGCTGAATTTGACACTGTCTTTCCTTTTAAAGAAGTTTTAAAGCCACTTCTTTCTATTTAGCAAGTATTTCTACTTTGAAGAATTTGGTTCTCAAATTCAGTTTGTAAAATTAATCTCACCATTTCCCTCAATCCCTGTTACTAGCTGGAGTAAAATATCCACACTGTTTTCTTGATTAAAAGATTGTTGCAATCAGCAATGAATGAACAATGGTTCATGAGGATAAAATTGAAATCATCCCTGATGTGAGCACATGAGCTGTTACAAATTTTTCCATACTGAGCTTTCAAAATAATTATAGTAACCCTGCATAATTTGGCCTTGTTTTTATTGTATTCAACATCAAACTAAAACCAATAACAGTTATTTTTAAAACAGCAGTATTCCTTCAGTACAACTCACCCAAATAGAATCAGTTTCTTCAAAGAAAGTGCATTTTTTGTAAAGAAATACACTGTGATTTTCAGCTGCACAGAAAACTGGCCCATGGATGCAGTTTTCTCTGGTGCCATGAATAAAAGGCTTTGCTGTCAGAGATTCACCTTGTTAAAGATAGTGGGTATTTCACACCTAATACATCAGTGACAGCCCAAACCTTCCAGCTGCTCTAAATCTACACCTTGGAGAAATAAATGCTTCTGGTTTTTTTTCAGTTTTATTCTTGATCTTGAGAACAAAACCAGCTCTGCCATCCACCTCCTAATAGCCTCAAGGTGGATCCTAACAATTCACAAGTAAAAGGATTGGGTTAGAGGCCCTTATCCTGATATTTGTCAGGACAAAGAAAAGGAATCAAGAATTATATAGCAAAGGAGAATTATGCTGGATTTAAATAGACGTAAAATATTGCCAGATACAATTGTTCAAGTTAATGCTCAATTGGGCAAAAGTCAGAAGCCCTAGAAAATAATTAAGAGACTTTGGACACATGAGCATTGAGTTTGGGGAACAGGAATGGGAACTGAAGGAGATAATCCTCTTATTTTGCTCTTAATTTGTTGGTAGAATTACTGGTCCAACTCATGAATTGATGCCATGAATATTTACCATTAAGAGGAAATTTTACCCCTCTGAAGTTCACCCTGGCAGCGACTGGCAGTACTTGAACAACCTGCTGCAAACTTAAGCTGGATATGTTTCACAAAAGAAATAGGGCAAGATAGTTTTTATTATTGGAACAAATCCCCAGTGGAAGGGCTGAATTGTCTCACATTTGTGCTTTTGTATGGAGAAAAGATTTGAAAAAAACCCACAGGTTTTGACCTTAAAAATAGCAGAACTTGGTAAAAGGAGGATAATATGAAATACAGTGTTGTTCCTTCATGAAAGAATTCAGTTTTGAAATAGGTTTTTGTCTTATACCAGCTACAGAATTAAAGCTTTCAGGGCTCCAGACTCCCAAGTAGAAAAAGATTCTGAAACAATTATTATGGCAAAGCCCAGGGCTGCTCAGCAATGTGATTCAATCCTCCTCTGTCCAAGCTGGTGAAAACTTTTGGAACAGGTGCATTGTTCTGTGCACTCTTTGTTGTTATAATATAAAAGCTGCAAAGACTTTTTTTTAAGCTGAGCAATAGTTATCATACTAAAGTTAAAACATTATTTATAAAATCTTAGTTTACATTTACTAATATAATTTCCATTATGAAGAGATCCATTTCAGGTTTGAGGAACTGGGCAAAGAGGAAGTGTGAAAAGATTCTCCTGCAATTCCACATGTCCTGTGAGGTGCAGGTGATTGCAATACATGAGCTGGTCTGTACAGACTTTATTCTCCCCACCTTGAGACATCCAAGGAAAGAGATTTCATTAACAAGCTAGTTGAACTTTAAAGGTAGTAATGTGAGCTTAACAGGGACAGTTGTGAAAACTCAGGTTTTTCCTCCAGTCTGAAGTACGCACAGAGGTCTATGGGATGTTTCCCAGATGGATTGTTTAGTTATCAGTGGACATGCAAGGGAAGAATTACCTTCAGCATGAAGCACACACTGCTGCTTTACAGAATCTCAAAATGAGACCAATACAGTCTGTCCAGTAACTAATTAGCAGACGTGGTGTGGAAGCGTTCGCACTTGCTTATCGACGATGAGGCAGACATGCTCTCTGGATCAGAAGGGATTCCCGGGGATTTTCAGCTCTGCACCAGACCCTACAGGTCAGTTTGCCATGCTCCACAGGCTCCGAGGAGCCAAGACAAGCCCCCGAATGTGGATTACAATGTCTACACAGTGTGGGTCCCATCCTGAAGCCGTTCAAACCCAAGAGGCATCAGCAGAGATGCTGCAACCTCAAAGTGCTCGTTCACAGCCTGGAGAGGACTGAATTTTTCAGATTAATTCTTGTCGTAAAAAATCCGTGTAAAGTCAGGTCGTCTTGCTTTTCAGCTTCTGTCCTTCCTGGAACGAGAGCCCTCCCTTTTCCTAACTGATCCAAAAGCGGGCGAGCGAGGACACGAAGTGGAGAGTCCCGAAACAGCAGCTGCTGTGCGGCAGCTTCCAGCCGGCGCAGGGTGGCTCCCCATGCCGGGAGGCCAGGGCAAAACAGGGGGTTTAGTGCTCACTGCAAGCTGTCTGCGGCCACACCAAAATAGCAAAATGTTCACACACGTAGCGGTGGCACCACTGGCCTCCAGACGTGCACACTGAGATACTGCTCAAGCTCTGTACAGAATAAATGACACAGCCTGGTCCCTGTGCCAGGCAGTGTGAGCATCACAGCCTTGGTCTTCCATGCTCCCAGACTGGTTTCTTCGTGCCAACTTGGTGCTCTGGACAGTTTAATATTTTAGTTTATTCAGTGTGACTCTGCTGGTTTTGGCTGAGAGGTAATTTTTTTCATAGTAGCTGGTGTAGGGCTATGGTTTTGATTTGTGCTGCCAGTAGTGTTGATGATTTAGGGATGTTTTCCTAGAATCATGAAGGTTGGAAGACACCTTTAGATCATCAAGCCCGACCCTCAAGCCAACACTATCACTGTAACCTCAACACCACTAAACCTTATCTCCTTGCTCCAGATCCAGATGCCCCTTAAACACCTTTTGACACCTCTTTTGTTACTCTTGAGCAGTGATTACACAGAGCCAAGGCCTTTGGAAAGAGACACTGCTGGGACACAGGACACCAACTGGCCACAGGGGTATCCTGCATGGTGACATGCTCAGCATAAAGCTGAGGGGAGAAGGAAAGGGGCGTGTTCAGTGTGATGCTGTTTGTTTTCTTCATTGCTGTTAACACTGGAGATGACTGAACACCTACTTGACCATGGGAAGTGAGGAACAAATTTTTTAGTTTGCTTTACTTGTGGAGCGTCATCTTTTATGAGTGGTGAGGATCATTATGCTGTTGCCAGGGAAAAATTGTTTTTTTTGACACCTTCTTGTGGTGGGACTATGAAAGTACCTTGGGACTTGCAACAGTCAGGGGGGAAAAGATTGTTCCCAAGTAACTTGAGCAAAGGGATTTTGTAAAAGAATGTACAGTAATTTACTTAGATACTCTGAAAAAACCTACCTGACATCTATATTTGACACCAGAAAGCTGATGCCTGACATTTTTTAAGGAACTGGCCAAAGTATCTTAGATAATAATATATACATAATCTAATCTAATAACAATCTATTTTCTTATCCCTGTTTTTTGACTCCTTTGTTGCACCATCTGTTTTCACTGCAAGCTATAACAAATTCCCTGCAATCTTTCTGCCATAGAACAGAGATAGCATAAGAGATAGAATAATAACAGTCTCAGGCTAAACCAAAGGTTCTTCTCTCACAGAAACATTTTTTCCCAAGGCTATTATCATGTTTGCAAACTCTGCTAACCATGTTGAAATTAGATTGCAAATGACATTCTTTTTGCAGAAAGAGATCTCTGTAGCACACAGGGCATTTGCAACAATGCTACTAAAAATAAGAGCATAATCTGACAGAACATTAAATTATTCATGTGCTCACAAGTAAAGGGCAGGCAGGCTCACAGAGCTGCATCAAACACATCTCCAGTACTGCCTGGCTCTATGTCCAGTGCAGTGTGCTGGATAAACAGCACCCTTCTGCTAAGAAAGGGCCCAAGCTTTATCTATTGAAAAGTGATGGAAGCCCAAGGGGGAAGATCCTCTAAGAAAGCTCCCTCAGCTACCGGAGACTTCATGGCTGGCTCCTGCAGGCCCTGCCACCAGCATGCCAGCTCCTTCCTCTCAGGGAGGAGTCTCTTAGGAGACTCATGAAACATTTATTCTGCATCCATGCCATACTGTGCACTTTTCTGTCCCAAGCTATAAAAAATGCAGCATGCCTCCCTGCCTGCAGTTAAAGGGAATGGCTTAGCAGTCAGCCGGTTAACCTTTTCTTCCCCACCCTTCACTTGAAGAAATCTCCCTGCAACTCTACCTTAGCTCAGAAGGAACCCAAGTGTTTAAGGCCACTTGCAGTATGAAAGCACTTCTGGTTGGGTGAACTTCCTTCAGAAATTACTGGGATAGCTGGGATTTCTGTGAGCAGTGAAGCAGAGGCAGGGACATTAAAATCTTCAACTGAAGTCTGGTACACCTGGTCTTTAGAAATGTGTTTGGGAGAATCTGAAGGAAGGTGGAAATGTCTTCTCTTGGGCCTCTGAAATGCTGTCCATCCTGCTTTCATCTTGCCATCAGTAAGATGAGGCACCAAGTTTTGTCATTCTGCATTTCCCCTCTTAAAAGCAGATTAATTGAAGGACCCAAGAGGGCCCTACAGGGAGCTGCCACATGGGAGTGGACAGGTCTCCTGGGACCCACTAGGTGAGCAGCATGAACCTCTGCAGATAGGAAATGGGTCCTGGTGGTTTGAAAGCTGTAGTTCAACATCTGAAGGCTAAGTAATTGCGTGGTAAGATGCAAGAGGAGTTTACAGACCATCCAGTGTTAGCAAGATAATTTTTTATGGTTAAAAAAGCTTACATAAATTCTGCTTTGCCAATTACTCATCTATCTGGAAGTTGCTATCCTAATGTTTTAGGTCTCATCTTTGAATGGAATAAAATATTAATTAGTAGGCCTCAATGGAAAGGAAATTACCAGGTGCTACAAACATTCAGAGCATAGAAGCCATCCCTGTCAGGGATACATTTGAAATAGAACTGCCCTGGCCAAGGACAATCTTGTATTGCATGACTGCATGCTAATAAAGACCACCCATGTCCTTGTCATGGTTACTAACTCCTAATGGCAGCAAAGAATAAGAAGCGTAGTAAGATTAAAATGTAATAGTCCCTGGATAGCCATAACCAGTTACTTCCATTGGTGCCCTGCCTTTGAGCAGTTCTGAAACTGCAGAAGAGAAAGAGTGTCTGTAAAGTAGGAGCCAAGTAGTGAGCAAACATCCCCTGGCTGCCAGAATCAGCCAGGAGAAAGTGGTGCTGTCCTTCAAGTATGAGCTAGAAAGTCAAGAGATCCAACTTTATTGTGTTATATGTTTAAAAGTTGAAAGTAAGACTGATATGATTTGTAGCACTCAGATTTGTGCATTTTTAGGAATTACGTGGGTTTTTGTCCAACCAGTTTCCAACTAATAGTTCATTAACTGTTTGGAAATATTGAATACTAATTTACATGTTATTATAACTTAACTCTTAATTTACTGGTAATGATTATGGTACGTTTTCAGCTCTCAACCCATGAACACAAACTAAAGGCAAAACCCAAAAGGCTAAAGAGCTTGAGAAACAGCCTCCCCATACCCTGCCCTATAATATATAACAACTTTAAAATAGCCACAGCAAAACTTCCTGAGAGCTGTGGTGGTGAAACAGCAGATTCAGCTCCGATTTTGAAAGACAATATCTGCAGTAGAGACTTCAGCTGGTTGAACTCATTTGGTGGAGTGCTGCTCAGGAGGGCTGGGTGCTAGGGTGGAATGAGAATTTAGACTCCTCAAGTGGATTTGTTGAGGTGGAAGTGATCCAGATATGTTTTGTGTTAAGGAATCTGCAATTCAAACAGGAAGGAAAATTCTCTTTCATCACCAACTTCAAAGTAATTTCCAGTAGTCTCTTTGACTGGTTTATTGATTCTGCCTTTTGTTCTCAGAAAGGAAAAGAAGTCCAAGAGACATAGCTTGCCTCAAGAAACAAAAGGCTGTACTGTGAGTCTCATTTAAGTTCTCTGTGATTATTCATTACTCTGCAGATTGTTTCAAAGCACCTCTTCAGCTATTTTACGTGCTTTCATTTCTAATATTGTCCATGATTATCCTGTAAGGTCCTGATCTCCTAATGCAAGGCTTCCCCCATGCAGCAGAACACAAAGGAACCTTTCTGTATGTCTTGAACATTTTACAAGCAAAGTCTGATAGGTGTCTGCAAGTTCCATGTACTCCATGCCAATTCTCACTGCATCCCATGACCTTTCATGCAGCCTGGAGGTGTGTGCAGAGAATGACAAACTTATGCTCAGCAGTGTATAGGGAAGACCACAGATATCCTTCTTTCCTCATATTCTGCAGCATGTCTCAAGCTCTACCAGATACCCTACAGCAGATTCACTATTATGTTGCCCCTCAAATGCAACAGAGATGTAGCTAGGAGCAGGAAAGTCTCAAAACATTAAGTTCAGGCTCCTAAGTTTGATAAAATTTTGTGTCATTTTTGGGAAAGAAAAAAAAAGTACTCAGGAAACTTTTAATCTCGAATTATTTGATGGCAAGTTTAGCAGCAAACTGGCAAGCTTCTGAACTGGCAATTGCTTCTGTGCCGGGCAGCATTCAGAGCACGAGGATGAGTGCAGAGCCTTGGCAAGTGGCAGCAAGTGAGATGGGAAACAGCTCCAGAAATCACTTTGCCCGCATTTATTGGAGTTTAGCACCACCTAATGTGTGAGTGCTTCACGTTCAAGCACTTCCCGGCACGGCCAGGATGAAACAGCCTGAGTGGAGGTAGAGGGAGCCTCTGGCATCAGAAAGCATTAAAATTTAATCCCTTGTCTATTCGGTTCATTGTTGTTCCCTTACTAGGAGAGAAGAATCTAGGAGAAGGCAGCTCTGCTCTGCTGTGAGCAGACCTGGAAGAGTCAAGAGGCAGAAGAGCCAGGAGAACAGGGACACTGGGGACACCAATGGATGTTCACAGATGAGATAAACAGGGAAAGGCTGGTTTTTGCTCAGACAACAGGACACAGCTGGGAGGAGTTTGCAGCCTTCTCCTGGTTGTTTTCATCCTGGCTACTTGACATTTGTAGACATAAAATTGACAGATGGCCTCTCCAGCCGTTTTGGGAACAGCAGATGTCAAGGGGACCTGTAAAGGATTTCAGGACTGCTCTGAGTCTGGGATCAATTTGGACTGTCCAAAAGTTCCAGGAATGGACTTAGAAACAGCTTTGCAGGGATTGAGAATGAAGAAAATACTTACACTTCTAAATTAAAGCTGCAAGTGTAATGATTCACATGGCCTTGCAGGAGCAAGGGGCTCTTTTAGCACTGTAGTAATTCAGTTGAGCTCTAGTGATATTTCTATGCTTTCTATGCTTCTTTAGCCTCCAAAGAACTATGATTGGGAGAATATTGTCTACAGTAATACTCAGGAAATCTGTCCTCCTTCCTCTAATTAAAAAAAAAAATGCTGTCACAATTAGGATATGCAGACTATGGGGCTAAATGATAAATTCAGCAAAAGAAGATAAAAGAAAGGGTTTGGGTTTATGACACATTTGGATCTAAATAATCAGAAGAGAGGGGCTGAAGTGCTGCTAAGTTTGCCAAGAGTCCTTGTGGAGAAGTAAGCACTGAAGAGCCACCTACAGCAGCCACTTCCTCTTTACACACAGAACTTACCTGCAGCTGGAACATCTCATCACACCTGTCTTATAGAGCACAAACTCTTCATATACCCATACTTTGAGCTGTTGGACATTCCTTAAAGCTCAGCACTTGGGCCATATATGGTGCAAACAAATGTTTTGTCCTCTGGCCTGGCCAGGAGCCACCCTTGACTACAGAAGCCATTATGTTCTTAACATACTGTACCTAAAAAGAGAAGAAACTCAAAGCTTCCACTGCTTCTTTCCTCAGACAGAGAGAGGACACAAACTAGGCCAAGATGACAGCTGCTTTCAAAAGACCCCACAAGGAAAGATGTCAGGATCAGGAAATAAGTCCTTCAGGTGAAAATCCACCAGAGTGTCAGGAAAACAGTGAGACGACATCCTGTCCAGCCTGCATTGATTTTTCAGGACAACCCATTTAGAAGGCAAATGTAGCAATATCCAGGAACACTCTCAGTTTTACCCTGGGTAGGTATCACTCAGAACACTGGAATGCTCTTTTCAGCATCAAAAACAAGATTATGAAAGCACACAAACCTGAGCATCCTCCCTCCCCAGAGTAATTTGTCCTTACTCACTGTCTGTGTTTCACACAGGGGCCTGAGCAGCTTGACACAGGCAAGGGCATCTCTGGAGCACCTGGAGATGGTGTCCTACCCAGAGCCTCTTCCAGAAAGAGGGATTCCCCAGGTTCACTGAAAAAGTGATCTCCTTTGGCCTCCTCAAAGTCACACATCAGCCTTGTTATGAGCTACTAAGAAATAGGCTCTGGGTTTAATATAGAATAAAGAATGGGGTTTCAAATAAATATTGAAAGTCCCAGCCATACCAGGGTCATTCTAAGTCAGCTTAACAAACAGAGCCTGAATAAGCCCCCTGAGAGCACTATCCTCCCTCCACCAAGTGCACTAGCTGGCAGGGTGACTCAGATATAAAGATAAAATGTGTGCTTCAAAAGAATTGTAAATGAAGGGCTTACAAGACTGTGACTTGTTGCATCTACCTTACTTGTTAAGACTTAGTGAATCAAACTTGAGGGATTTTTCTACCCAGAATCATTAAGTTTGGAGTAATCAGAAACTTTAAAATTACATGACCTCTTAGAGTATATGCTGAAAAAATAAAACATGTCTATTATATTAGTGCTAATGCTTCAGAATACATGGTGTTGTAACAAATGAAAGGGAAGTTTCATCTTTGTTAAGTCCAAAGTCAAGTGATTTTTCGCAGGCAGAAATTAATTAACATCCCTAGAGATAATTATCTATGTGCAGTAATGGTTCCCTGTATTCCCAACTCCTAAAAAAGCTTGATCCAATCTAAAGCAGACAATTCAGAAGTCCCTCAGCCCTTTAGATCGTGACAGCTTATGATTTTCAGCTAGATTCTTATAAATATTTTGGTGTTTAAAGCAGCTAATCAATTATGATTCACAGCAAGATTGTAAGTGACTTTGTAAACCACTTTCAGGGCTCTCCTGAGATGCAATACTCTGGACATTATAAGTCACTGATTTTAATCACCTTACCAAAGTACATGAGAAAAAAATATCTGTGTCTGTGTAGAGCTCATCCTAACCATAAATAATTTTGTTAAGGGAGTAGTAATACATAGGAGAAGGCTTCAGCATTTCTCATTTATGTGACAGGAAAACCATAATGAAATTTCATCCTGGCTGATTTTTCTCCCCCTTTGTAAAACAAAAAGCAAACTACAAGTGATCCTATTTACTGAAAAAAAACCCCCACCTTTTTAGCCTGCACCCTTTACGGAAGTTTGGTTGCCCATAAACACACCACTGTAGTTTTGTTAGTCTTTTCAATAAACTCTTAAGCTACTATTCTTAAAAGCCAGGACTGTAGAACACCACTCGCCAAGTCAGTATTACAGCCTGAACCAAATAAATGAATGGATTTATAATACAGTACTAGAAAAGCAGTTAATAAAACTATCAGACTGAAAAACACTGGGAAAATTCAGGGAGCCCCAGACTAATTTTTACAAATCATCGGAGCATCTCAGAGCACATTCTGCTCACCAGACTAAGACAGCAGATGCGTCTTTCTGAAATTTACTGAAGCTTCACCTTGTCAAAGCCTTTAGTGAAATATTAAAGCAGCTCTCAAGAAATACATTAAAACTAAGGTGTTACAGGGCACATCAATAATTTGGGGCTCTGGGTTTGCATACCAACTCTGCCTGCATCTCACAGCTGGCAGGCTCCAAACCAGCTCTGGTTCAAAGCCCTGTAGAAGATCTCCATCTGTGCATCATTCCCTGGCCACACAGTCTACAACTTCTTTAAACTTACTTGTGCAGGTAAACTCACTATGTGCACTCTCTGAAGATGCCATTATAAGTCTCTCTTTTTTTTTTTTACCTCAGCCACCACAATCCCAACAGCACTGTCACAGTGATCCTCTTGCTCCAACAGCATCCTCTGGAGCCTGGTATCTTCCAGCATGTTCTGCCAAGATCCTCTCCCAACAAAGCTAAAAACAAAGAGGGAATAACAGTAAGATAAGCATAACCTATATACTATGGAGCATGTAAGATAGACCTTTGTCTTCAAACACTGTCTCCTCAAATACACAGGACTATTTGCCTCCAGAAACTCATTTACCCCCATTGAGCTGCTTCCTGTTCAGTCCTTCCTGTGTATGACATCTTCCAAGAGGAACACAAGGTGATGTTAATGGAGATGTAATGGTCTATTAAGCCCTCTTTAATTAATGTGGGATTACACAACTCGTGAAAAGAATTTCATTAAATGGTGCAAATGAGACAATTATCATGGAGAAGCATATGACTTCACCATATTGCTGCTTTGAGAAAAAAGAGTGGACCAGCATAAAAACTGGATTAATATCTCCTTCATCCAGAGCATATTGTCAGTTCTCCTTTAGAATGAGACAGCTCTCCAAAGCCCAGAGTGAAGGGGAAGCTCATGCCAGATGTAATACAGCTGTACAGGAATAGGACTATCACTGAGTATCTTCTCCTCCAGTTTAAGTGTACTCTAGACCAACTTTTCAAAAGTTTGAAATTCTGGCTCTGACACACTGAAACCTGAGTATTCTCCTTAAAGAAAAAAAAAAATAGGTGATTTTTTTAATTTTTTTTTTTTTTTTTTTTTTTTTTTTTTTTTTTGGTGAAGCTTTTGTAATTCTCATCTTGCATCAAAATACAGGTTGGAATGGAGAGATTTCAAAGAGACACTTTCCATTTCAGCTGTGGCTGTAGATGCATTTGGAGATGGAATTATGCAAGTACAGAACTGTGCTCATTTCAGTCTCTGTACAAGAGAATGGGATGTAAAATGAGGTTAACAACCTGTGAGACCAGCTACTGTGAGTGCTGTTCAACTCAACTGATCTTTGAAATAGAAGGTTTTTTCTGCAGCAACTATCAAATCAGAAGGAATTGAAGCTTCAGAATAATCCTAAGGAAATTGCAGCAGTATGTTGGAGAAGACCATTGCCTTTAAGAATGGCTTGGTGGGTTTGCTTATTGCTGTAAATCTTGTTTGTTCTCTGGATTTCTACAGCCTGGTTTGTCCTGAGAGAGACCTGCCCATTGCTGTCCCTGTGGTTTGATTGGGTGGACAGCAAATGCTGATGGCTCTGGCAATTATTTCCTTGGCATTATGGCTAACATTACCTGGAATTGTTACGGTTAATGTATTTGGCATATGGAAAATGGTACCAGAATATACCTATCCTAATCCTGCCTTCAGTCAAACTTTGTACCACTGATTTTTGGGGCTGGAAGGTTTAACTGCAGGCAGAAGCTGACTTTGTTTTTATGTAAGTGAAATGCTTCAAGGGTGTACCATGCTGTTTTTTTTTTTTTTCATTATTAAATCTGTATTCAAAACTCATTATTCCAGTAAAATATAAACTTCCCCGGCTCAGGAAGATCATGAACTCAAATCCTATATAAACACAAGACATTTTAAGTCATTGATATCCAAAGGTTTTCTTTTTTTTTTTTTCCTTTTTAATGCACTTCTCACGCAACACACTTTTTACATTCTGATTTAGTAACTCCATTGCTGCACCTCCAGTAATGAGGCAGAACCACACTATGCCAGATGCTGTGTAAAGAGAAAATAATTCCTGGTTTAAATAAGTATGAAGTGCATTTTAGGTAAAATATTTCATGTCCCCTTCCCTGATGGTTGCCATAAGATGCCAGGAGTCGGCAGCAGAGCCTGGAGCAGCCCCCGCAGCCCCCGCTCCCCCTCTGCCAACTGCTGCAGCAAATGCTGCTTTTGCCTGAAAGGGCTCTTGTCTTCCAGGGCTGCTGCTCGCTCCCTGCTCAGCAGCGACAGCCACGGCGCATTTTACAGCATAAACCAGAGGATTGTTCTCTGCTGAATATTGACATATGATGATGGTGCATTTTAAAGCGTAAACCAGAGGATTGTTCTATGCTGAGTATTAGCATATGGCTTTTGACATCTGGCCCTGTAGGAGCAATAAACTGCCAATCAGGAGGCACATTGGGTACAAGCATATTTTTTATCGCTACCCTTACTAATCACCAAGATTAGTCCCAGCTTGGCAATTGTGACTGACAAACACACTAAACCTATTCAAATATCCTCATCCATATTCATTTCCTTTAAAACAAATTAAATTCTCATGTAAAATAATCCTCAAATTCTCAAAAAAGCTGTTGGTTTTTTTACATAGGTGGCATGAGTTCAAAGACATCTGGTTAAATATGCATAATTTCTTAAGAGCAAAAATTACAGCTTTTAGTGGTGTTTGCCTTCCACTTCATGAAAATCTCTTTTAATGTCACTAGAGATCTGTGTAGCCTGGACAGAAGTTTCCTTTTCTAGCCCAGAGGGGTAGAAATGTCATCATTTTCAGAGCACAGCTGCTTTGTCAAGACAGTGGCACAGACAATTTGAATAACAAATACTGAATTCCTGCAAGCATTTCTAAATCTCCTTTGATTGAAAAAAAAAAAAAAGCCCAAACCCTCAAATCTAAAACAAGAAGGTATAAAGGAAGAGGACAGGATATAGATTATCATCCATCCATCCTGAATCCTTAGACTTTTGGGGAAAGAAATAGTTTTTTCAGAAAGTGACCTTCAACAGCCAGTAAATACACATCAGAGGAGGCCACTTTTCAGTGGTTGTCTCTCAGAAGTGAGAGAGAAGGACATGAATTTTAAGCAGAGATTAATCTAATGAGCCATTGTATTAATAATAAGAGAAAATCTTCAAGCTAAACTGAATTGTTCCAAGGAGTCAAAAGCAGATGAAATTGAGAAGATGAAATAAAGCCAAAAGTGAAAAAGTAGTTAAGATAGATTTGCCTGAATTGCTATTTGTCATGGACTCCTTAGCCCCTCATCACTTGGAAAAAATAAAGAGAGAACAGAGACTCTCAGAAAAACTTCATGGAGACAATCAGTGCAGGAAGGAAGAGTTTAAAGGAGCCAAGGGGAACAGGTGGAGCTGTATAGGTGTAACTTAATTTAGCTTGCATGTAGCATGGGCACATTCTTCCTGTACTGTGGGTTTCAAAATATGATTCCAAAGAGCTGAATATAAAAAAAGAGTAATCAAAACAATGCAGAATTATTTGATACAGTTGGCTCCTTTTCCATCTTCTGTAATATATCACCTCTTTCTGGTGTGTGGTTTTGTTCATGCCCTCTTTTGGAACACTTCCTTCTGAATTAAGGATTTTTCTACTATCTATAGGTAATAGGAATTTTTATTCTAAAATTGCTTTGTTTGCTTTACTGTGACAACTCACTCAAAAGGCTGTACTTCATTAGAAACATGGATATCTGTATTTGCCCTTACAAGAAATAATTTTATAGTACAAATTATTTATCTGGAAGAGTTTTTTCTTTGTATATTAATAAGAATATAAATATTCCTGAGAAACAAATATTGGATTATAGATTTGCAGGGTCTGTGCTTTCTTGCTACAATAAACTGTATAAAAGGAATGATAATAGAATCCCCTAGATCAAAAGGCAGCCCAGATGCCATTTTAACAATTTCAGAGTACTGCCATGACCTTATAAAATGACTTGTTAGAAAATTGCAGCAGTGTGAGAACCACTTGTGATGTTCATTTTATGTTGCTTTGTCTCTGCATATATAGGGGAGAATATCATGTTATTTGCAAGTAGCATATCAAAAGGAGACGGTGATTCTCTGGACTTGTGTCTTCCAGCTGCTCTCTCAAGTGCATACTTTGATGTCTAATCAAGGGTCAGTTTATGCTCCACTCTTTATTCTGGGTAAAAACTCTACTAGAGTCTCTCTGATCTTTTCTTATTTTTGCAAAATGTATGGGAATTTCAGGTATTTGAAACCTCTGCTGTGTCCAAGAAATTCAAACTGAAGGAAAGAATGGTAGAGATACTTGCAGTCCTGCAAACTTTGCTTCTACAAAAAAATCATGATAATGAGACAGATTATTCCCTGTCAGAACCTACTGGAAAATACAATGCAATTTAGAAAATAAGCTAGAATGCCATTAGACACGTATTTTCTACTAATGTTGCCATTTCTCACTAATGTTGCCATTACTTACAGAGCAAGAAGCACTAGAAAAAGATTTTCAGAATGTAGCACAAGCCAGCCGAGACACAGTGCAGGTGACAACTGTGTGCCCCATGTCCCTGATGTTGTCAATAGACCTGATAAAGGCTGATTATTTGGTAGTGTAAGGAATGCATTAAAACCCAACAGTTTCCCTGTATCAACCAAGTGAAGACAGAACAAAAATGAATCCTCATTTTGCCTCTTTTGGGGATCAAGATGGGCACTAGTCCCCCTTTAGACAGATCCCATCACCTTTACTTGGCCACTCACTAATTTGTCCGTAGGAGCTTTTAATGCCTGGTCTGTGGGAAGCCTTGGAGCCGCAGCCGTTCCCAGGGACGAAGGCAGGCTGGGAGGCAGCACTGATGGGGGATTGCCTGTGCAGCCGGGCTGGGCCGGGGCAGTCCCCGGGATGCGGTGGCAGTGCAGCAGCAGCACCGCGCGATGGCACAACGCGCACACGAATGCGATACAGCCTCCTGCAGAGCAGCAAAGGCAGGGAAGGAAACCGCCTGCTCCCCTCCCCTGCTGCAGCTGCAGAGTTTATTAGGCTGCTGAGGGGATAAGACTAGTGAAAACCAGAAAGAAATTCAATCTCCCTAACTGGGACAGGAAGAATTCCACTACGCCTGTTGGAGAGGTGGGGAGCATCAGCTACTATGTACTGCACATCACAAATGGCCAACAGGGATATTATAGATTAAAAACAAAAACAAAAACAAAACCAAAAACAAAGCTGAAATCAGAAGCAGCACTTCTGTCTCCTGTTTTATAAGGACAAACTTGGGAGTCTAAATTGAGCCTTCCCTCCATTACACCTCCTATTTATGAGAGAATTTGCTACCCAAATGACTGTTTGGTTGTTAAGGCAGAGAGGCTTGATTGACAACAAGCAGTCAATCAAGCATTACACTAATCCTGTCAGTCTATTAATAGGTACACTGACAAAAAGATGGAAAGAAGAAGGGAGAAAAGTGCAGGTATTTGTCATGGTTTAACCCTTGTCAGCAATTAAGTGGGGTGGGGGACAGAACTGGGAGAATGAAAGAGAGGAAACTCCAGGGTCAAAGTAAAGACAGGTTAACAGGCAAAGCAAAAGCTGTGCACATGAGAACACCAAACCAAGGAATTCATACACCAGTTCCCATGGGTAGGGAAGTGTTCAGCATCCCCAGGACAGCCAGGCTCCATCACACATAATGATGACTTGGGAATACAAATTCCATCACTCTGGACATCTCCCTGTCCTTCTTCCCCCAGCTCTATGTGCTGAGCATGATACCATATGGGATGGGACATCCCTGTGGTCAGCTAGGATCAGCCATCCTGTCTGTGTCCCGTCCCAACTTCTTGTGTACCCCCAGTCTCCTCACTGGTGGGGTGGGGTGTGGAGCAGAAAAGGCCTTGACTCTCTGCAAGTGCTGCTCAGCAAGAACAAAAACATCCCTGAAATTTCAACACTGTTACCAGCACGAGTCAAAAAGCCCCAGAGTATTTACTGTGAGGAAAATTAATTATGGCAAAATAACTAGAAAAATATGTAGAATGTTCAACAAGGAAGTCTTGAAATGCTCTTGTTTTTACTCATGGATTTTTTTTAAACTTGAGGAGGGCAAGGGCAGAGGGCATTTGTCATCAACTAGATTTATATCTGGGCATCAGGCAACAACACAAGAAGAGTAATTTCACCTACCTCCCCACTAATCCTAAAATGATCAAATCACCTTCAGTGTTCCTGACGTCTTAGAGACAAGTTCTGCACGTCAAAGGTGGCCTTGCTGGCTACTTGTTAGCAAGATATCAATTATTATAAGATGCTCAAGGTGAAATATTTAATACTAAATAAAATGCAGGATTGTTTGTTCTGCCTAGTGTAATAATCTATTCCTGAAGCTTCTAAACATTTAATGAAATGCGTCTTTTACTTTGTGCTTTAATTTTTGTGAAGGACTTGTGTTCCATCAGGAAGTTAAATTTGGATTCAGAATCAATGGTTTCTTGATAATTTCAATCTAATTAAGTAGATACAAGCGATTGAGGCAAATTCTGATGAAAACAGACGACCTTATGACTTCAGAAGTTCTCCTAGGCCCCCAGCAAAGCCAATACTATTTTTGATCCTACAGCCTACTATTTTTGCATTTTCAAAGCACTCTGAAATGACACAGCAAGGGTTTCTGTTTGTAGGGTGCATAATTTTTCAGAGTGTCGTTTTCTTTCCACGTTCCTGAAGATTTACTGTGTGATCAGTTAGGAACAGCATGAAACTTCTGCAGCTGGCACTGTGACAGCAGGGAAGTCAGCTCTGTTGTTGCTGCTAATCTCAAAGCCTGTGTGTGTACCCAGCTCACTGCTCCACTACCACTTTCCATATGTGAGGAGCCGTGGTGCTGCATGCTCTCTCCCTGGGAAATGAGACTTGTTACTCATGGTAACCTTTATCTCAGTGTGACATTTGAGCTGTGAGGAGAGGATGGCAACCCTTTCATTCCTGCGCTTGCGCCTTTCCTTGGCAAAGTGTCAGTCAGTTCTGGATTGTGCTGCTTCTGCTGCAGCTCTGGCATACTTCACAGGAGGCACAGAATTACAAGGTTTACAGGATGCTTTATCACTGAAGACAGTCTTTTCCTATGCCACTGTCTGTATTCTTCTCCAGTTAGAATAAAAGAGAGCAGAAGCTCCTATCTGCTTCTGCTGGGCATGTGACAGATCCTCTCACCCTGCACTCCTTAAATTCCTCAGTGACCTTGATTTCACACAGATCACTAAGGCTGTTGTTTTCTGTTTTAAGACTTGTCTACCTATTTGTGCCAGGACTGAAAAACATTCAGTCTTTTCCTTTTTACTAAGTACCACTCTATTTTTAAATAAAAGTACTTTTAAAGTAAATACTTTATTTATTTTTTTGAAGGGATTATATAATGCAATCATTAGTAGGGGACTAAACTTTGTCATCCAGGAAGTTCTTTCTGTTAATAGTATAAATCTTTGTTAAGCTATATTGGACTTGTGTCTTCATCCTGAATCTGAAATTTTCTTCATCTAAAGTACAATGGACTAATTTTGAGTTCTTGAGCCCTTCACATCATACTCAGGTTTTCATTCTATTAAACAGGATGAAAACTCATCTGAACTTGTCTGAAAGCTAATATGGTTGACTCAGGTTCTGAATGGGAAAACATCCTGAAACTTTGTCTTGAAAATAAAGCTTTAAATGAAGTTACAAGAAATGGATAGCATTCTTCTTTTACACTGCATCCCTCTAATATGTGTCTATACATGACTGAAATACAAGGATTTTGATAGGAAAGGTAAGGATTTTGATAGGAAAGGCAAGGATTTTTTTCTTTCCCAGAAAGTCCTGAGGAGAGCTATTGTGGTAAAAACATACACATTCTGGTTTGTCCCTCCTGACACGTGCCAGACAGGGAAACTGTCCCTGGAAATTATATTTCATTAAGAGATTCATATTTCCTTGAAGATGGGTTTCAGATGCAAGTAGCTGATAAAATGAATCTATAGTGAAAGAAAAAGAGCATTAACAATCCAACTCAGATGGTACTACTCACATTCTGGATTTTGAGTCTCAAAATACTTTTAAAGACTCCACTCTCATCGAGCCCAGTGAGCTTCAGTATTCACTTTTTTTTTAAAGTTCATTTTTACAGCTCTAAAGAGAAGATGTACGAATGTGATCAAATACTACCTAAAAGTTACAAATCAAAGTAAAATGCAGTCCTGGAGACTGTGAGATGTGGCAAAGGTCCACAATGTCACTCTTAAAACTTTAAAGGAGCAGCTATCTCCATTTCAGCACATGGCAGTCCAGCACCCGTGCAGAGCAGGAGCAAGGTGTGCAAGTAGGGCTGAAAACAGCCCCCAGACACTGGTGCACATTAAACATCTGAGTCGTACCTGGAAAACTTTCAGGCCATTGCTGTAACAGTCTGCATCCTTCCTACCTCCTGCATAGTGAGGTATCTCTGCAGAGCTGTGCTGGCAATGAATACTGCCATGTTGTTCTGAGCCTCAGGCCACTGTTGTAAAGGTCAATGTAAATAGCTCCTTAGTTACCCCTCAAATACTTCAATAAAGCACTGCAATAATGAAGTTGTACCAGACTGCCCTAGAACAGAAATGCCACTGACACCTGGCAAAAGTGATGGTCTTCATAATTCTAAACAAATTCTAGGTCATTCCAGTAACCTGGGCTCATAGCCTCAGCCTTGATCTCCCTTCCTTCCAAAGGAAAGGGAAATGGAATTTGGCCTAAGATATTATAAAATCTGTATTCCTTGAGGAAATAAGCACCCTTTTCACATAGGGGAAGTGCAGCAAGGTCAGGAAAGGCTCTCTTGGTAAGGGAAAGCCAACACTTGCATACTATATTGGGTTGCTGTGCTGAGTTTTACTTTCCTCTTGAATAGCTCTGAGGGATTTTTTTAAGCTTCAGTGGTGGGATTTCTGTATTTATGATCCAATCAGTAACTATGAGCCATTAAACTAATATCCAGCATTAGTCACTGAAAGAAACCTGGGAAGTTAACCACAGAGCAGTTAAAGGGAATGGATGGAAAGGCTCAGATAGTTCACTAGGTAGAGCTCTAAAGTGTCTTTTCCCCTCCTTTTTTTTTTTTTTTTTTTTTTTTTTTTTTTTTTTTTTTTCCCTCAAGTCTTTCTACCTGGTAATTATGTAGGAATAAAAACATCTTATTTTATGAAGCATGAGGAGTGGGGAAGGGGTTTAAGGCTGCCTGAACTGAAGGAATGCCACACTGGAGATACTTCAGGCTTTCGTTCTTAAAAAATTCAAACTGATTGACCTCAAGCCCAACATAGACATTTAATGTTTTATAACTGGAGACTGAAATACAGAAACTATGTTTATTTAGGATTAGCACTTTTGAAATGCGCAACTGATCTGTTTTCATGCTGTGGGAATGGGAAAAACTCTTAAGGAAAGGCTGTTGTGCTTGAGAAAGATTTGGGTACCTCATACAGAAGGCTGGTATGTATTAATATGAATAGATACTTATCAAGTCTAACTGCAAAACTGGCTCTTTTATATCACTGGTTATTCCTACTTTCAACTGCAAAGACTGATTGGAAGGCATATTTTTCAAGGTATTTTAGATACTGCCAATTCTAATCCATGCCAGAAAACAGAATGGGAGATATATGGAAAAAAACCCAAGTATCAAAAGAAGGAAATAGTATTAGTGTAACATTAGAGGTGTTGCTTTAAATTTTAAAATGCTCAGGAAATGTAATATATTGGTTTTGTCAACTTTTCACCTAAAAAAGGAACAACATTTTAATGAAAATAAAATAATCTTTTCTGTGGCTCTGTATAGAATTAACTGTATCATGTAAAGCCTGTACAATCTGCTAAATAAAACTGTTTTAATGCAGCCTATAAACAGGCTAATACATGAGTCTGCTAACACCCCCTACAATCCTCCAGATATGGAGATCCAAGTGTATAAATGCATTCAAGACAACTTGTGAGAGAATAGTGAGGTAAAGTCCATTGTGTGTAAAGTGCATTGGAGACCATTGGAGTGGCCTTTATGCCTCTAAGTCAATATCTTTATATCAGACTCAGCTCCTGAGTGACTGAGTCCTGTTTGGAATTTGGGACACTGCTGCTCAGGTGACACCTCTGCCACATGGAGGGCAGAGTGGAGCAAGTGAAGAAAAGAAGTTTGATTCTGTGTAGTTTCCCTTTCAATTTCCAGTCCTCCTCACTTTCTAATTCTTAGTGCCTTTTGCTGTCAAACTCAAAACCTTTCAAAATGCTCCCAAAATCAATGTTTTTAATTGAATTTCTGTTTCAAAATCTCATAGGAAAATGCTGACCTCACATAAAATTTTATAGTACTGAGGGATAAATTTGAAGAGGATTGTAATTCCACAAAAGTTAATAATGAGATAATTTAGTCCTAGTTTAGTCCATTTAGACAGTGACATTAAAATAGGTTTCATTAGCATTATTAACTGTGATTAATGGAGTTAATAAAGGTAATGAGGTTTATTTACTCCAATGTATATAATATTATTTGTAGGCATCCCAAACAGAAGTATGGTCATGGTATCTAACAGCATTTGTTATGTGCAGTGATTAAAAAACCTTTGAAATATCTTTAAGGAAGAAAGAGAAGATGAATGATCTAGATTAAGTAAAAAAGAAGGAAATGAGAGCAAGTAAGTGGAGCTGAGTAAATAATTCAGAATTAATACTTTATTTCATATATACAGCCCTACTTTTTCACTCATGGGATCCACTGAAATGAAGAGATTTCCTCAAACCTATTTATCATATGAACTTGATAGTTTAAAGAAAGCCTGCACAGCAATGGGACCAGGAGCTTTAGAAGCTCAGGCTTCATTGCAAAGGTGTGAATGGCTGGGGAAATCAGATTGTGTTACTTCTGTTCTCTCCTTAACTAAACAAAGATTCCAGCACCAGTAATTCTCAGCTTGGCAGGTAAATGCAAAGTATTATCAATATGTATTGTCAACCCTAAAAAACCTCTCTGGCTATGACTAGAGCCTAACGCTCCAGGGTATTTGCAATACAAGACAGAAACACAGTGTTTGTCTTCAAGGCTGTCTACAGTGCTGGGGTCAATCCTAGGATGCCATCAAATCCTATATCCTGGTCCACTGAAATACATCCAGTAAATCCCTTATCTTCCTAGCTCAATCCCTCTTTTGAATTCTCATTCTGCATAGTTGTTGCCTGATGTATGTGGCAGCATATCTGCAGCTTTCATCCATTCTTCAGGACACTGCTTGCAATGCCAGAACTCCCTGCTTTGATTTCTGTTTTACAGCTCATTTTCTAAATATTTTACAATTAAATTGTGGACTTCTAGAAGAAAAATCAAATAAATATGCAGGGTGATCCCTTGAACAGCTCTTCAGGCCAACCTGAGATACATTTTGCAGTATTTAAGGAAAGGAAAAAAACCAACCCAATCCCTAAAACCCTACAGAGAATAACCTATAATCAATCCTAAATATGAATTCAAATTCAGAGTCTACCTGAAAAAGTACTAACCCTCTGCTTTAGGGTGACCTAGTGATAGTCCTTATGACTAAGTCAGTTTTCTTCAGTGAAATATGTTATAGGAACAAATACCTACAAATAGGGCACCAGGCTCAAGAGATGTACAAAGAGTGAGGGAAGACAAGGAAGCTCCTGTAAATACTCATCCACACAAACTTTGGAAATTCACTTGTTAAAATGCATGTTGACATAAAAGCAGCCACATATAGCATGAGGGTGCAAAAGGTACACTGGGAGGGTGAAGGTGAGTAATGGAAAAGGAATACTGTGTTTGCTGCAAGGACTACACTTATAGCTTACACTTATAGCTGTGATTACCAGCAAAGGGTGAAGTGGTCTTTTTGGAAAAAAGGAACAAGAACAAAAGCAAACTGAATACAACAACAACAATCATTAAGATTTAGTTGTATCAAAAATTTGCCTGTTTCATTCTAAACTATTATCTTCCAAACAAATATTAAAGCAGTCAGAAATGTTTTACTTTCATCTGAATTAAGCAACTCAGCTTCCTGAGATGGGTACTTTCTTTATAATATAAATCAGAACACATTGAAAACAATTCTTTCAGCTTCAAAGAAAGCAGGGTTGAATTCCTGTTATTAAAGAAACTACTTCATTTGCTCTGCACCCCATCTCTGCACTGCAGGATTGCTGGTCAATTGACCTCAGCTGCCTGGCTGCTTCTTTCCATGCACATGACTTACCCTCCTTGCCAAGGGATAGTGTAAATCAATCAATTCTTCAGGTCATGTCACAAACTTCTGAAATTGCCCCGGTAGCAACCAGTTCCCTCTAAATCCTATTAGTTCTTGCCTGGAGCACAATCATCTTAATAACAAAAGAGGAGGGAAAATCTGAATTTCCCCTCCCTATGGACAGTTGAGTTTTGAATCAAATTCAGTCACAGTGAAAAATGTTTGTTTTCCTGTGTGGAAATCTAAAAAAAATGTTCTTGTAGGGAATGCAAAACATCCCCAGTCACAGCCTGTGACTCTCAGACCAACATGGGTGATGGAAGAGAAGTGGTTGGCAAGGCTTATGAAGAATCCACATGTCTGGAGGCTCACTGTGAGATTTCTACAGTAATCCAGGATTGCAGTGGCCCAGTCTGTGGTAAACCAGTCACAATACGGTGGTACACAGAGAAAGACAAGAAAACCAAAACACAGGGATCCTAAGTCATGTTTTCCTCCCTTTTTGGACCCTTTCGGATGCATTCCCTGCTAACCCACCCAAAGCATTATTAAATCTCCACTCACAGGAATTTTTGATGTAGTCCTGGGTCACTCTTGTCCTCCATTGTCTGGAGGCCCTGCCATCCTCTCCAGCAAGGCATTTTTTAAGGGTCCCTGGCCATAAGCCCATTCTCCTTTTATAGCTTCTCCAGCAAAACAATGTTGGAGGTCACTGTGAAAGGAACTGGTCAGAACAGGGCATGCTTAATAACAGATTTCAGAAAAACAGGCTGAAGTTTTTCAAAAGCAATTCAAGATCTGATTGATTTATCAGGGCCTGTCAGCAAGCTTCTGCCCTCCATGAATCTTTACTAAAACAAGCCTCCCACAATTTCAGAGACTTAGGCTGTAGGCAGCTCTTGAGATAGTAATGAGAAATTTCTTGGTCAGTATGGGCAGGGTTTTTTTTCTCGTTTGTTTTGTGAGGTTTTTTGTTTGTTTTGTTTTTGGGTGTTTTTTTGTTGTTTTGTTGGTTTTTTGAGGCAGAATTAGGAGTTTCCCACTCTCTGCTGATGGTGAAGACCTACAGCAAAACCACTCATGGCCCACCCGTGCAGAACACCCATGCCATGGGCACTAAGGCTTCCCACAGTAATTCCCCAGTAGGAAACCTGCTGCTCCCAGCACTGTCAGCTGTGCTGTTTTCATGGGTACTTGAACAAGGTTTAACTTTGAAATTCAGCATTTCATCTAGTGAAATGTGCAGCAAAACCAGCCTCATTGTGGGTTACATAGATACTCTTCAAGTAATTTACATTAACTTAATCTTGCTAAACTCTTAGAAGATCCTACAAACTGCACCATGGGGGCCTTCTCTGCTGTCAGCCTTTTATATTAGAAATGCGTCTTTACAGAAAGCCTTTCATTTGAATCCTTAATCCCATTTTAATTCTTTTTTTCTTTAGTAGCACTGTGAGACAGTATAGAAGCCTCTTGTCCATACCTAACTTTGATGCTCAACAGAGGCAGCACAATTCAGCCTGTGCATTTTTGTGCTTCTTGTTGGAGGATGGGTTTCATGTCTTGACAGTTCATTGTGAGGAATCAAAGGGACAGCACAGATTTCAGGAGATAGCAAAGTTCTTATGAGAGCCCTTGAAATCCCCAGCAACTTGGATGAAAGTTTTGTTCACTTTATTGCCCTTGTTACTTGACTTTTTTACCTGCTATGGTCAATCAGAAAGGCAAAAGCCGTCTTAGTATTTGTAGTAAAAAGTTTCTAATTGAACAGGAAAATGATGTCTTATTATGCTAAGTGAAGCCCTTCTGGCTGGGTACAACCTTTTGCTAATTTTGGAAAGAGAGAAATTAATCCTCTAGGTGCATTTAAGTAGTACAGTGGAGCCTTGAAAGGTTTGGGACCTTCACCTGCATGTGAATTTTCAGATACACTCAGATAAGCATCTCCCTTGTAATGCTTTTAGGCAAGTACTCAAAAGAGCAGCTTGCTGGGCTGCATCCAAACCATGTTAATTTGGCAGTATGGGTGGTTGATACATTTTGATCTGGCTCTGGTGGTTGATACTGAGCTCTTGAATACTTGGCCTTCTGTGACTTGCCCAAGGTCACAATGGAGGTCAGTGCCAGAGTTGAAAAGCAGGCTCAGATTTTGAAACAATTTCCTTCTGACTGTTAACTCAAAAATATACCCTCTCTTATTAGGCACACAGTAATGAGACCACAGGAGGCACCTGAAATAGAAAATCCTATTTGGATCTGGTGATCTCTACTAGAAGATGAAATGGACACATATGAAGCATTGCCCATTTCTTCTTAAGGTTTCAACTGATTAAATTAAAGCAATGTGAGAAAACCTGCCCTAGGCCACAACGTCTTTTAGGACTGTGGAAGGAAAAAACCCTTATAGCTTTTAATGAGCTCATGAGATTTTACCCTCTGTAACCACTAAATCCATCACTTTGCAACAATGAAGGTAATTTATGATTGCCTCAATTGTTTCTTTTATTTATGGGACATTTTTAGTATGGAATTTAATCAAAGAGATTAAATGTCACACTACCTATTACCTTGCTGTTAAGATATTAATCCTATAGAAAGAAATATCAAACTCTGGATTAATCATAAAAGAAAAGTAGTATGATGGCAATGCAATTGCTTTAGGATTCATGATTTTTTAACTTATTTAATGGGGGCAGAAGTTGAGATGTCACTGCCTCTTGTAGCATACTTGTTGTTTTTCAGATTTAGAAAGGAATGTGAAAATAACCAGAGTTAGGCCTTGATTTAACAAAGTGCTTAGCACACACTTAGCTTCAATGTGCTTGCCTTGACTCCACTGAGACTTATGCCTGTGGTTAAGAACTATATAAGGCAGGATTAAATCACATGCTTAATTTTAAGTATCCACTTAAGTGCCTCTTGGTAGGTAGGGCTTCAGTAAGTTAAGTTACATATTTGACAGGTTTGCTGGCTTAATAGGATAATTTTAAAACTAAGAAAAGGGAATGAATATGCTGCCTTTATTTATGTCACACATTCTATACAAAATGATTTCTCAAAGCCCTTTATGAACCATAAACTGAACTACATTTCAGCAATTGATTTCAAAGCCTTTTCTACTGCAAAAGCACAGCACCAAGAAACCTGGTGAGAGAGCACAAAGTTTGATACACACTTGCAGGAGTATTGTATATTTAGGGAGAAATCTGAGACCACAGGAAGACAGCAGTATGGTGTTAATTTGTAGTTTAAATCTGTTGATGCACTTTTGAAAAGACTGTATTGAGTTAAGCACTGTTCTTGCCAAAGATATTTACCATCACAGAAAGCAATGGCCATCTCTGTGTCATCAGGAATAAAAACTATAGGTGCCATGTTCTCTTCGTGGAGTAAACACTATACTGCCCAAGGTAGTCATGAGTTAACCAGTTCATAGGCATTTGCTGTTTGCTGCATCAGTGACAGTCTCTCTGGGTAGGCCTAGTTTTCAGCACTCAGCTCAGCCAACTTACTGTAGTGTCCCACAGCTGGCTAGACCTCCCTTTCAGAAGTTGTTGGGTGGGTTAGTTTTTACCAGAACTCCCCACAATTCTGTGCCATGCTTCTCACCACGTGAGCCTTTTTCATCCATGCTGACCTAGACTCAGGCCAGGGTGGCCTCTCAGGGACAATGCACAAAGAGCTTCCAGTAGCACTTTCAGAAAATAAGCACTCTGACAACTACTGGAACTGTAATCTGTGGCTTAATATTTGCCTGAAGGATTAGGTACCTAAAGTAAGCTTTGTATGTGTATAAATTGAATTTATAAAACCAATTAGTCACTCCTGACATCAGCTAGGTTGAGCCTGGCTGGACTGGAATCAAAAAAGCAGTGAACAAGGGCTCCCTGTGTGCAACTACCTTTGTTCCTCCCTTCACAGACTACAAAGAAAAGGTTTCTAAGACACTGCCCCAGTCACTGTCTGGCTTTACCTTGGCCTTCCAGCTTCATTAGGGCAAGGAATACAGGGATTATATTGCTATGTCATCCAGAAAATACACAAAAAGCCTCAACAAAAAGCATCATCTGGTAATAATGAAATATTCAAACAGGTTTGCAGATGACAGTGCTCATTTCTGACAGGAGAATATTGTCTGGGAGAAGTTATTTGCACAAACCAGTGAATGATTGATGCAAGGCCAATGAAAGATTGATGTGTGAAAACACAAAACACATCTGCCCTAATTGAAAGTCCTGGGCTCCCCAGGATTATGGGAGGGGAGAAAAATTCCTGCCTATGAGATTCACCCTGTCATCCCATCCTCCAGAAATTTTCTAATCACTCATCCTACATCTTTCTTTCATGGTGATTTCTCCTTGATGCCTCCATCAAGATTATCATGGAGTGACAAACTGCATACGTAGAGGACTTGGTGGGAAGTCAGGTTGGAAGCAGAATAGTTGTGGAGAAGGAAAGCAGCAAAGTGAGGGAAACTGACAGGGAAAACCAGAGCTTCTGCTCTGTCCTTTAGCACCCAGCTTACTACACAGTGTCACAGATGCCATAAAGATCCATTCTGGTGCTTTGGTTTATGACCATCAATAAATTACATAGAGTCAGGAGAAACTCTTATACTAACCACATGTGGTTCTTGCTTCCCCTGTAATTAATGCTTAGAAAACTTACAAAATTCTAAAAAGTACCTTGAAAATCATGTGTATGCATATGCAATTCAGACAAGCTGAAATGGCATCAGGAATTTTATTCCTGGGAAGTGCTTTGCAAGGGCAAAAAGCTATTATGCATGGGCTTACCAAATAATAAAAGCCAGTCTGGGTATTCATTTGTAAATCAGAAGACTAAATGTTTTGGAGGTTTAGTTGTTCAGAGTTTTTAAGCTTCACAGTCAAATCTCACTGACAATATAGCCAGGACATGGCAGATTGAGCCTTGCTCTGAATGTCATGCCCAGGATGTGCTTTCTGGTACACACTGGCATATAACAGAGTAATAAACAAGGATATATTTTCAGTCTCCTTCTTTTGCAAGAGTCTGAACTTCTACCTTCAGTGCTTCTACTCTCTGACCTCCTCAGACACCATGATACCATCACTGCCTTTTTCAGTGCATGTATTATCTGGCATCTTCAAGGCCAGGAACACCATTAGGAAACACCAGGGAACCTGCCCAAAAGCATGAAATGACAGGCATTAACTCTCAGCCAGGGTTCACTAGTAGTTCACAGCATTTCTTGCTGCCAGGAGATAACTAAGGAGAGTAGAATGCATTTGATATATTTTAAATACCACTGTTTTCTTGCTAACTTTGTGGTGGCACAGAGCACCAGCAACTATGCAGGTAATGATACCTCAACAATGGACACCAGCTGAATTGTTAGAAAGTTCCAGTCTCACCCAAGAATTTCCTTGCTAATATTACCAACATTGCTTTCTCCACAGAGCTGTAAGATGGTAGATGGCAAGAGATCTGTACTCTCAAAAGTATCTGTACAGCAACAAAGAAGTGGTACAAGGAGACTGGCCCTCCCTCAGCCTTGCAGACTTTAAGATGGCAATAAAGAATAAAGACAGAAGTAATCACATATGTGATTTTCTGCAGTCAATAATATCACATAATCACTTTTTTTAAAATTACCAGGAGACAGTCCTGATATTATTATTTAATTTCCAGTTATGCCTGGGAGCTCTGTATTTGAACTCTCCCTTCTCAGAGCAGACTCTGAACATGCACAGAACAAAAAACTGTCTGGTCCCTGAGAGTTTTCACAGGACAAGCTCTGCCAGACTGGATCAAAACTTTAATGTTTACTTGTTTCCTCCAAAGAAACACCACTCAGGGTTGTAAACAGAGTGTTTTTATAATTATTGCATGCCTTGAAGCAACTGTTAATTTCTGTTCTATTACCAAATTTAAAAGAAAGTGGGTGGAAGGTCACAAGCAGACAAGAGAAGGCTTAAACATTTCTACTTTATCTGTTATATGCACATTGTACTGTGATCCAGGGAGAAAGTTTATATTCAGGTAGCATTAGGGTGGCATATCTGTCACTGAACTGGTTGATTTGGGCACTGAGCAAGCACTGTGATATTCTTGAGTATGACTTATTTGCATGAACCATTAATAAGAAGTGACTATTCCTTCTGCTGGCCCTGCCTTGGGCAGGTGTTGGCCAGAGTAATCCTTTTCCAACCTTAATGATTCCAACCATGGCAAATCCCCTGCCTCTCAACTTTAAAACAGGCTTCCCTTTTCCAACACCTTCTGGAGCCCCTATAGCTTGGTCTTTGTCTCAAGAAAGCTCAGCCTTTGATTTTACTGTGCTTCTAATCTCTAATTTCACAGGTCAAAATCAGAGGTTTTATCTCGAATGCCCCTGTATTTGAAGGGGTTTGGGGGTATCTGAAGGGTTGCTGCTGCAAAGGCTATGCCTATAAAAATACTTGTGGAAAACATGAGCTACCCTGCTCTCCCATTAGGAAAACAACAGTTTTGTTTTAGGACTAAAAAGTGTTGTTTTTACACAGCAACAACAACAAAAAAAAAGGACTGTCACTGTAACATCTGCTCCTCATATTGTACTGTGATGAAGTGTAAATCCAAGCTGAGCAAGCTATAAATTGCATTATACCATTGCTCCTCCCGACCCTCTAGTCAGACAAGTTTTCTATTACAAAGACCCCATATTCAGGAGTTTATATCCTGGCTATAAAAGTTTAGTTTAAGCTGGAAGTTGGTATAAAATACCATAACTCCAGAGTGAATCTCTTTTGTAAACTTGATAACAGCTTGTAATACACGTCAATAACCTCTTTCATAGAAAGAGGATGGACTGTTTACAATTCACTGCACCCCCCTATGGAAGCATTTACCAGTGGAATCATCTTTGGAATAGGCAGAGTAAAATATTGCTTCTAGCTTAATCTGCAGAGGGAAAGGCTGAGTTTTGATGCCTGTTTTGGTAAACTGGAGAAGAAAGCAGCAGATTTTTTTTTCTCTGTAAAAGACCAGCATGATCATTATAAGCTACTTTTAAAAATTTTTTAAAGTTCTAAGCTAGTTCTAACTTTAGTTATCAATACTATAAAACTAGAGGCTTCAAAACTAGAAAAACATCTATTTATATTTTTAAAACACATTTGGTAAGAAATAAAGATTGTACTTGAATATTTTCCCTTCTTACTTACTTGCAAGTTTTCAGCCTTTGAGTTTTATCTTAGTTTAAACATTTAAGTCAAATCTCTTTCCTCTGCAATCTTGATTTTTACTTCAGTTGATTTGATCCCTTAAATCCCATATTATTGTCCCTGTTCTCTGCACTGATTAGCATTGCTTGAAGCACCAGCAGATGAATACAAGAATTCAACTGTTAACCCATAAAGAGCAGACACAACCCAATTTCTTCTGGACAGAAATAGATTCTCAGGAACATTTGCTATGAAAAAGGATCAAAATCTGATCAATATATGACTGAGGGTGAATCACAGTTGTTGCTTTGCATGGAAAAGTCCAGTTCCAAACAGTTTCACAGTAAATAACTCCAGGCACAAAGTGGACTCTGATTGGAGTAAATCCAATCCAGGACGGTCTCAGGGGCTGTGCATTTGAGTGAGACATTACTTCAGGACTAAACAGAGGAGTTTTGATTAAAGCATTTTGAAATTCTCATCTCAAAGCTCCTGTGATGGAAAGCCTCCTTGGAGGAAGCAATCTGGGACAAAAAGTTGTGATCGCTTAAGTGAGAGGCCTGCCAAGGGACACCAGCTTCCCTGTCTCTTGTTTATATAAGTGGGAGGGAGGGAAGGAAGGAAGGAAGGAAGGAAGGAAGGAAGGAAGGAAGGAAGGAAGGAAGGAAGGAAGGAAGGAAGGAAGGAAGGAAGGAAGGAAGGAAGGAAGGAAGGGCTGTGTGTGCAGTTGTCAAGATAATCCCCCATAAAAGCCTCCTAAGTTGATAAATACCCTCCTCTCCCAGTAGGATGCGTTGTTTCTTCGCTGTTTTGGACTAATGAGTGTTGATTATGATACAGATCTTAACACGACCTAGTCACCAGTCAGGTGAAACTCTTGCCAATTTTTCCGTGTACACGCAGAATTAAAACCTTCCTGAGACCTAATGATCCACGAGGTAAGTGGGAGGAAAGGGAAGGAGGAGTGATTAATCTCCCACTGTTTAGCACTGCTTCATTCTTTACAGAGAAACACCTCTTTGCATGAGAGTTTTATAGATTATATCATCATCCAACACCTCAGTATGCACATCTCTGGTCCCTATGGGGAAATCTAAGGTTTCTTGCTCAGTAAAAATCTCCTAAAGTTTTCCTCCCCACAGCATGCAGAGCTGTTTCACTCACTATTCCACCTGGGTTGACGCAGCTCCATGCAGGCTCCAGGCTGGCAGCACAGCAAGATGAGCTTAAGAAACCCCCACAAGGGAGTTAAACTCCCTTCTCTGAGCTTTGCTGGGGGGCTCCAGCTTGGCTTTCACCAACCTGCTATTGGTGCTGGGGATGTAGATGGCTCAGCAGCACTAAGAGAGGCACTGCCTTATGGGGTACCCCAGCTGGCTCTCCTTATGTCTGGAACACACAGTCTGCTACACTCCCTGATACTCTGCAAGGCTGACAAGCACTGGTAGCCATTTGGCATACAAAGTATGGAAAGGGAGGAGATCTCACTGTTTCCTGACTCTTCAGTGTCTGTATATACTTATTTTTCTGAGCACTTCTGTCTTTAGTCTCTTCCCAAGACGTAAAAAATAAAAAAAAAAAATTAAAAAAAAAAGTTTGCAGCAAATGGCATCTCCTTTCTGCAACATAAGCTTGAAAATACACAGGGAATAAACTTCTTTTAAATTATTTTGCTATTTGCTTAAAAAGAGCTCTTTGTTCTAGTGGTTTTTTTTCCTTCATTAATCAGAATTCTTTCTGTATGCCATTTCAAACTTAAGGGCATACCTATACTGCTAAAGAGAACACAGCCTTATATCAGGTGGGAATGATTAAGGAAAGCAGGAGCACAGCCTTAGTCTCTCAGGCTGGGCAAGAGGGAGACATGAAATCAGCTAAACCACTTGTTAGCATTCCCACTGCAGAAGTGGCTCTGGGTACACCCAGAGATGAGACCCCAGGCCAGGTGTTTCAGAACTCCTGTCCTTAGAACTTCCCCAGCATCTTTAGACAAGGATCAAAGATTGACCCACAGCAAGCACAACCCACTGCTGCCCTTGGCTACCTGCCCTGACTGCATCCACTAACTGCTGGAGGTGATGTGGATGCCCTTTCTCCTCCTTGAATCCCTACCTGACAGATAAGGAAGACACAAGTAGTCCCACAAATTTCTTCTGTCCATCCTGTGGGAGGAAGACTACCAAATACATCTCTTCCTCGCTGCAGCACATGAGGATAGGTTTTCTTCCTTGTCCCCTCACTCTTTAGTGGCAGCTCCTTCAGTGTTCCCTGGGCTGCTGTAGTCACTCCTTCCTCCCCACTTTGCTTGTCTTGTTATCAGGGAGCAGCAAGAGCAGAAGGCAACAGAAGGGAAGCTGTGAGCTGAGGAAGACCACAGCACTGGAGGTAACAGGGTCTATCAACAGTCCCAGATAAAGAAAGGCAACACATAAGTCCAGAATCTGTGCAAAAAACATACACAGGAACAAAAGAAGACAGAGACGAGGCTGCAGCCTTGGTCCAAGCACCACCCATGAGACAGGGCTGGAAACAAGCTGTCTATAGCCCTGGGCCAAGTCTGAAAAGTCTGCAGCAGGGCTGAGAAAACATCCACAGCACAGCTTGGGGACGGGTTGAACCCCCTGGCCTTTGCTTAAATGGAATCCTCAGACCCAGGGGAAGGGTATGGATGTGGGTCCCAAATGAGGCTGGTTAGGGTCATTTGAGGCCTATTAATGTCCTCACACCTAATTACATTTTCCACACTACTGGGAGTCCTTTTCCCTCTCCTGTGGCCTGGGGTCCCAGCCCTACCTGGGACCTGATGGTGTTTTTGCAATGCAAATAACAAAGCAGTTAATCCGTGATGCGAATTAAATTCATGTCAAGTGCTACTTGAAGGGTGCCCACACAACCTGCCAGGAGGAGTGTAACTGCTAATTAGCACCCATGTTGGCTGTCGGGGTGAGGACATGGAATGTGTGAATGGAATACAGAGAATAAACTACCCACGCTGGGAAACTGCAAGTTGACACAGTCTTTTCTATGCCAGATTTTCTGTGCTCTAATAACAGATAACATCAAAAGTGAAGGGAACTCGTAGGGGTGTAGCATTTCAGGTGCAGGAGACTGAGAACCAAGATTTTGGATACAAATAATATTGAACTTTACAGGCAAAGGGACCTTAAGAGATAGGTGTAAACTACAGTTATAAGTAATAAGCAAAAAAAAAAAAAAAAAAAAAAAAAAAAAAAAGAAACTAAACTGTTTTGGTTATTCATATTGGTTTCTCTGTGTCTCTGCTGCCTCACTCTGCTGGCAATGTGGGTAGTTTTCCAGCTTCTAACCATATTGGTTTTCTTAGCAGAAAAAGCCTGAGGTTATTGGAACAGTTTAGTTTCTTGATTCTTTGTGTTGAATTCATTATTTTCTTTCTGCCTGGATATGTTACTCAGTGTTGCACATGGTGCACCAATCTATAACCTGAGCAGAAATTGTCCACAGAGCTGGCCAAAAATCAAGGTGGGTGTGTGCTCTGATGATTAACACATCAACACTCCCATCACCGGCCAAGATTTGCATTAGAACTCCTCAAAGGGACAACAGGCCAATTACTGGTGGTGTCAGTGGATGCAGTTCCCAAATTTAATGTTTTTCCTTATTTCATGAGCTGTGTTCAGCCTTGCAGCACCAGCAAAAGGGACTCTTTGAAGGTATTTCCCACCAGGGCAGCTGGTACTGACTTTGCTGAAATGCTTTCATTGATTTCATCCCAAATGCAGAACAAAGGAGAAACAAGAGGAGTTTCCAGGTCAGGAACATAATCATTTGCATACTAGGTCATCCCATCCCTGTCAAATCCCTCTTGTACCTGAGATTTCAGAGTCAGGTGAAAATCTCTTACAAGGGCTGGTACACAGAAAACCTGGCATGTAACATGGGAATGAGATGTGATTCCTCACCAGCTTGAGGCCATCATAAAACACTGGCCAAACTCCTGCTTTGGAGAAGTCACCTAGGGCAGAGTAAATCTATTTCTTTGGGTAGGAGCTGTGCTGCAGTAGCAGAGGACGGGACACTCCTGCAGGCAGAAGTGCTTCAGAGTCCGTGAACCCTGTGCAACAGCTCCATTCCTGCATCCCTTTTTTTGGCTGGGCTGGAACCAGGACCATAAGCAGGTTTTGAGGCTGAAGGCCTCATAGTACAGAGCATAGGTGGGATTGGACTGCTGAGCAATGCACATAACCATGAGAAGCTCCTCTTCCTTGACTGAGGAAGAAGCTGAAACCTCTTCAAGTCACTCCCAACACTCCATCCAAGTTCCCTATCCACAGTAAACTCCTCTGCTCCTTCCCACTGACCAGCCTGACTGTTGCATGGCTTGTGCCAAGATATGAATGTCACCCCACATCATGACCTATGACCTGTGACCTGTGCCTGATTAAACACCAGCAAGCAGCCCCTCCATCTCAACATGCCTCAGCCACCTCTCCAGTGCTGCTAGTGCCAACTGTAATTGTCATGGAAAAGGCCCCTGGAAGCAGCATTTTATGGACTGACAAATAGATTCTAGATTAATGACCAGAGTCCTGCAAGGCTGGGGAAGAATCACCACAGGTTGTACATGGTGTCCTGGGACAGGCTGCTGGTGGGCAGGTGACTCTGCTTTCTTTTGTGTGTTATATTCAAGGAGATATTAAACCAGTTCTCTTCCAGCATTGTTACAGATGCTGCTCTGATCTGCTGCATTAAGTAATTTGTGCTTCTCCCCCAGAAAAGAATTTATTTCCTCTCTGTGCTGGTGTCAATGCTGATATTAGCGAGTGTTACTGAAGCATTTTACATCTGCTCTAACAGCAGCTGCTCTGCAGGAGGGTGACTTGACAAGGGGGCAGGGCAGAGGAGAAAAGTCACACTAGGTGCTCCACAGAAGGGGCAGGAGGAAAGGCCTGGAGACTGTGGGCAGCTGGAGACGGGCACTCAACAGTTCAGGGATGCAAAGAAGGATATAAATACTATATAAATAGATCTCTTCCCAGATGCATGTTTCAGTGGTGTGAAATGCCCCACATGAGAGGGGTCTGTTGCATAATTGTCACCAGGGACGTCTGTGGGGATGTGTCAAATTAACTCTGCTCAAAATCTGCCTAGGAAGCAGTCTGGCAAACAAAAGAACAATTTGTAAATTTTCTTTTCTCTTGTGTTAGCAAAAAACAGGCTCAGATCGTCCTGTTTCTGAGGCAAATATGTCAAAATTCATGTTTGCACTTCAGCAAAATAAAGGGGCTCACTGGGAGCTCTGCAATCAGGTGGTCCTTCTCCTAGAGGGGTCAAAGCAAATTGGGGAGCATCTCTGATGGGCAGCAGGGTGAGACAGCCTGGGTGGTGTGAAGCAGTGCTGCTCTGGACTCTTACTGGGTTACAGATTTTGCAGCTGGGGCAGTCCCCACACTGCTGTTTCCCTGCACAGGTACCTGGTGCTGTGCAGCTGACTGCGGGAACCAGGCTCTAACTCATTTTAGTGAATTTAGAGGGATATGATCCCTGTCTTATGTTTTACTGCACTTCAATAGGTAAGCAGGACAGTGCTGGAGCTGAAATGGAAAGCCATTTGGTCAACATATCAAGGACTAAATTGGAAAATTCAAGAACTTAAGAGTGTAACTATATTCTTTTGGTCCACCCTACAGAGAGAGCCAGTCAGGGCTGGGGGCTGGAATGTGTCCCTAGTGCAAGGACAAGGCAGACCAATGGAAAGCAATGTGGCAGTCTACATCCAGCCTCAGGAAGAGATTCAGATTTCTTTAAAAATCTAATTTATTTTTTTCTTCTCAAATATCCGGGGTTTGCAAATCTTCCCTGTCCCCTCAGAGCCCCGGCCCCTTTGGCAGGCCCCTCACGCTGGGGGCAGAGTGGCCCTGTGGGGAGCATTGGGCATTTCCCACCCCGCACATCCTCGTGATTCTGAAACAAATCTTCCTTCTGTGCAGGGCTGAGACCAAAACACAGCGAGAAGCTGGTAGTACTAAACCCTGCATGTAAGAGCGTTTTGGCGTTTTAAATCTCGGAGGATCCCCCCGCCGGGCTGGGCTGGCCCGGGGGCTGCAGAGGGGCCGGAGATGGCGGCTCCCTCACGCCCAGCGCCGCCCCGGCCCTCTGTGCCACAGACCTGGTTACATCCCGCAAGATTTATTTATGTTGTTGTGAAAAATGAAGTTTACTTTTTGGTAAATTTTAAGAAATATGTTTAATAAAATAATTAAGACAATTAGGAGATAAAAAAAAGCTAAGTATGGCTGGTTGGGTGACTTGGCATTCAGCCAAGTCCACACTTTGCTATTTCAGAGACATTATTTAAAATACCCTTCTTATTGCAATAGTTTATGAATTCCATAAACTAGTTTCCATATTCTAGGAACTGTTTTGCATTGTCCCTTTTTGGGTCTGCCTTTTTAGAGCATGTGTGGTTTGTGGCTGTGTCTTTATTATCACTTTCAGTCTGGGCCTTGGTCTGTGCTTTTTGTAGGTGGTAGATGCTGATAGTTGGTATATTAGTAGTAGAGTTTTCTTTACATGTTCACTGGATGTTATCCCAACCAAATAGACAGTTTAAGCATACTTACATCAACTACTTCTATTATATCTAATCTTCTTTTACTAATAGCAGAAATAAACTTATATCTTATATCCTTACTATGTTATTAATCATATAGCATACATTTTGCAAAAAGCCAATTTTATAATACACATTTATAACATTGTAAAACTATCTGCGGCCGAATAGACGAAAAGAAATATGTGCGGGGAAACCATAATCATCTAATACTTATTCCGTTTGTTTTCTGTTCATTTAGTGATGGTGGCATTCTTGTTATAATTAAAGGGAGCTGGGTGGCCTTCTAGTGCTTTCCCACATGTGTTTCTTCCTTCTCTTTGAAGGTGCTTGGCAGATTTAGGTCATTTATTTTCTTCCTATCGTGCAGCAAGGGGAAGAGGGGAAAAAATTCCCAGCACCAATCTTTTCTAATACTTCTACATTATTTCAATCCAGCAGAGGTTTGCTCTGCCTCAAGCTAAAGAAAATCTATTAGGCTCTTTAAAGAAGTAAGTCAAAGGGGATGCGTCCAGGATAAGGTCAGGCAAAGATGTGTACAGCAGAGAATGATAGTGCTCAATATCATTGCTTTGGCTGCCAGGAAAAGTTCACCCCACGGGATGCCAAACTCCACTTAAACTTGTCTTCAAATGCCTCTGCAAGCTGGAGACAAGCACTTTACACTATTTCCTGGCACTTTCCTGAGGTGGGTGGGAAACAAAAATTCAGAGGGCAGGACCAGATGCCCTTGTCCCAGCAGTGCAAACTGAGAAGGGGTTGAAGCTGGAACTGTCCAAAAGTCCCAAAAGTCATGTTGCTGCTGTCTTCTGGGCATTTTAAAGCATGCTTAGTAGTGCTCATATTTAACAGCTAGTGCTTGTTAAAATTATTACTGGTAGCTTTTTACTTAAAAAACTGTACATGCAGCTTGCCAGGGCACATATTCGAGCAGATGATTTATGGTTAAGTTAGGTGGTTAAACCTGTATCTTTGCACCTACTGCTACAGATTTTTTTTGTTCAGGGTCTGAGATAGGGACAGAGTTGCTGGAGGTTTCTGCTACACTCCCAGACAGTTGTATCCGGAACAGTTTCAGAAATTAGGATCCTTTGGAATGTGACTCAGCCTGCACAAGACACCACGTCTCTGTGGAAAGTCCCATCTGTGCTGCCGATTGTAGCAGGGCACGAGAGTGACAGCTCAGTTAGACACCTCGTGTCAGAGGGAATGAATACAGAAAGTGCTGCTGAACTGCATCTTGCCTGCTTTTCTTGGAGTTTGGCAGTTGATGAGGGTTCAGCATCAACCTTGGCACATCTCTGATGCTGTGACAGCCAGGTACCAGTAGCTGCTCCTGCCTCAGTTTTGATAGATCCCCAAGCAAAGAAACAGTCTTTTTGTCTATCTGGAGAATGCAGACAAAGAGAAGGGGAAGATGGGAATGCATAACTTTCTGCCATTTCTCCTTCTGATGCAGCCCCACAGCAGTTTCAAAACACCTTCAGCTTTGGCAAGCAGTGCTTTTGCTCCTACTCCTTTCCTTTGGCTGTCTCTTCCCTCTCCTAATCCTGCAACACTCATAGAGTTTTCTTGTTGAATCTTTAACCTCCTCTGTATTGCAGGTGTTGTCCATGCATTTCTAAAGCACCACAGCCAGAGAGGAAAGGGGAAAACTAATTTCATTTTGAAATCCTGGTCTGTAGAACCTTTTATATAGCAGTGTGCCAGGAGAGAAAATATTACTCTGAAGAGGCAGGATGTTTTAGAAGCAATTTTGCTTTCCCCACTTCAGCAGCTCTGGAATGCTGGAGCAAGAGGATGCTGCAGGGAGGATAACCCTGGGTGCCATGGTGCTGCCTGGCATTTTACTATCAGCATCAGGTTGAACACAAGTCTGGAGTGTACAGTGAACTCTGCATGGCCATTATGGACCAACAAATTAAAGGCAGTGGCCAAGAATACCAAAAGCAGTGGTGACTGAGGGCACACAAAATGTCACAAATTGGAATTTCCAAAACCTTAGTCTCTGAAGTACTGAAGTTGCCAGGAAGGGTTTGCAGTGGCTGTTGGTTGGGCAGCCCTGACAGCCGCCTCTAAACACCCTGCCAACCTCCTGCCAGCAGCGTCCCCAGCCATGGCTTGGGGAGCTGTGGAGAGCAGCTCTGAAATGTACAGGGGGTGTGTTCCTCCACAACCCGAGTGTGGCCCTGCTGCCAGCGCCCTGCTGTCATTATTGCCGCTGCTAATTGTTCTCCAGAGGAGTCCCACGGCAATGGGGTGTGCTCTGCTTAGATAAGGCACTTACGCTGGCTGGGAGCAGACAAGGGCTATCAATCCTCATGCTTCAGGGATCAAATTGAACACAGTTTCAGGCTAAGGATGAGCCTGTGAGAACTGTTCTCCACAAAAACAAAGGCATGCAAAATTCACTCGCTTGCTTACAAATTCTCAAGCCCAGATTTGGCTCGTTAAATTGTTTGGGTTTTGGGGCACAGAAAGGAGATTAAGCCAAATCCCATCGCAGCAGAATCCCCAGAGTTCCCAGTTTCCATGTGTTTCCTGTGCTGAGGCTTCAGGTATGATTGCAGAGCTGAATGGGTTTTGGTTTGTAACCCTGGTCTTGCCTGGGAGTGAAATGCATACGAGGGAGGAGCTCTCTGCAGATAGAAATGGAAGAGTCAAAATGTCGACTGGCAGCACTTCTGCCCCTCTCACCTCTCCAGCTTGGCTCATAAAATAAAAAAATTTCATTGAATCATGTCAACAGCAGAGGGTATCCTAATTGCCTCTGCTTCCACCCAGCAGTTCTTATTCCAAGCTGACATCTCCCAGCAGCTAATTCCACTGTTGCTTTTTCTAATAAACTACAGAGAAATCCCAGTACCTTTAAAAATCCTTTCTTTGGAGATAGCTGTATCTGATTCTCTAATAAGGATTCTATTAAGAGAAGCCTCTGCTGTGCTTTGTTAAGGAATTGATGCAATTTGATTTTTATTACATGAACAGACTAACATGGATACTAGCTGTCTGTGATACAAAGAGTCACTGCAAAAAGTATTGTGCTTCCTCATACACACCAAGATAAAGTAATTAACTTTATATTAAAAAAAATCTCTGTTGAGATCTGTTCTGCATAATTCAACACCTTGTGCCAATTAAAGAGAACTTCTTTGGAAAATGGTTTAGGCTGTAATTTTATAAGTCTTTAGATTTGTGTGCAAATATGCATGGCTTTATGAATGTTTTGATGAGTGTAATTTTTCTAGTAGAGTTTACACATTTGTTTCCTTTCTTAATAAAGTGAGACTTTGTAGAAGAGCTCCCGGATCAGGCCTAAATGTCAAACTTGATGCTCCTGTCAGGGACAGAAGAACCCTGCCCAAGATAAGAAAACTCACCCAAGCATCCCCTCCTCTGCCCTCCTCCCACCTCTCCTGCTCTTTCCAGTCCCTCAACACTGACCCATGGTTTGAATGGCAAGACCAAGGTGGACAAATCAGCACAAGGACTCTAGTGATTCACCAGTGCATTCCATGATACATTTCTGAGTTGTAGGGAAAATTTTAGGACAAATCTGGAAACATAAAAATGAACAGAGGACCAGCTGGGTACTGTTCTGAGGATAGCTGAGGACAACACAGCCCTTCTCTCTGGTGGAGAGTCCCTGTCTGCTGTTGCCTCAGGGATGGTGGTTTCTTCAGGCCCATTGGGGCATTAGGGTGAATCCTGCACTGTGGTGTCTGGCCAACCTGCTTTCCACCCCTCTGGGGAACAGAGCCTGGGTGGCTGAGAGAAGTTCTGAGAGAAACATTCAGGGCAGGTAGAAGTTGCCTGTCACCACTGAAAGCCCATCCTAATGCTGTGAGCAGCTCATGCTGCTCCCCCATGACACAGAGAACCCTCTCAGTTAGTGCTCCTCTGAGTTTGATTTGTGGGAGGGTTCAAAATATCTTAAAAATATACAGTCAGAAAAAAGCATTTCTTGTTACCCTGGGATGCAGCAAATCAGAAGGGTTGCTTGATTGATATGGCTTTCTGAGAAGATGTAGTGAGAGTGACTGTGATGGATAAAGAAACTCCAGTATTGGCAACAGTAACAAAAATCCATGTCATGGATGGATTAGACCAACATCAAGAGATTAGGTGGTGTGCAATCAACTATTGAATAGGATAAATACCATAAACATTAGGGCTACATTTTAAAGACGAAACTGCTAAATGAAGGTCAAAGTGAGCCGCAGAGTTTTTTCTCTCAGCAGCCTGTCTACTTACCTGGACTGATAAGCTCCACATGAGGGTGATTCAGTTAAGAGGATAATAATTAACAATCCCCCAAAGCAGACAAACTCTGTCACTGAGCCAGTTGAGAGTCTCATTCTCCCGTTCATATCCTCAGCTTGCGAGTGCTGTAAGTCACTTATGTCAGAATTAGGAAGTTAAGGTAAAAGAGCAGCCAATGTTGGAATTTACTTGATTAACATCTGGAGGTTGCCCTATTGGACTTCAGTGTGATGGTTCTCTGTGCCACAGATGGAGATTCTGAGACTCAAAACTTTATCTCAGCATGTGGGCTTCCAATACTTAGAAAAGTGTCCCCCATTCTATCTATATATCCACCACCTACATCTAAACTACATCTATATCCACATCTCTTTGCACTATATCTGTCCACATACATAGTCTATGGTTAAGGTTTTTCCTTGTGTTAATTTTTCTATTATAATATTGCTAAGCAGCCCTAATTAAATAAATTCCAAATAATACACTAGCTTCCATTAGAGTTATTTACAGTTTCTTTGGGTGTTTATCAGACATTCATTTTTCACGCAGTAAATTTTACTGTGAACCCAGGACCACTGATTCATCCAGGGTGCATCTTTTGAGTTCACTTCAACAGCTCTGAAGAATTTAAATGGGATGAAGGCCAGTACATCCCTTCACCAGCTTCTACCAAGCAGTTATCACTGTGCCCAGGTTGCTCAGCACAAAGAATATGTGGATACATACGTGCTCACTTTAAGTAAAAGACTCTGACCTAAAGAAATTATGTATTTAGGCAAGTGAGACATGCAGTGGGTGGAAGAATATTAAACTCTTCTTTCCTTTTGAGTGGGAGAAAAGAGGGAGAGATCTGAAGCATAAGTATTAAATAATATTAGGTAATCTTTTTATAGCACAAAATATGAAGTTGCTTTCAAAATTCTGGTATAAATATGGCATAGCACCATAAGAGTAGAATCATGTATATCTGTATTAAGGTACCTGTAGTAATAGATCTTATATCTGTCCAGAAAGAGCAATATACTACCCAGCTACTAAGAACTTTTACACTGATACAATTTATAAAATGGTATCGATTTACTCGTGCAGTAGAAAGGCATGTTCCTTGCAAGTGAAAAAACTGGTAAAAATATTCTGGGTAGTGGTTTGTAGGAGAGCTTGAAACTACATTTAGCTCTTCCACAGATATAGGAAAGGCATAGTTTGGCACTTTTTTTTTTTTTCTTTTTTTTTTTTTTTCCTCTAGATTTTGATCTGTAGGAAGGAATCGGTTGAAAAATCAACCCACCAGTGAGTCAATTGGGAAAAAATAGGGATTGTTAAAACTAATGCTATGTTCATTTAAGCCATCTATATGATCCAAAACAACTGTAAATGTCATGCACAAAGGCTTCTTACTAGAATGTCATTATTTTCTCTTCCTATTATTATTCAGTTTAGTAATCTCACAAAACCAGCATGTTTCACTTAGGCCAGAGTCAATAAAGGAAAAATCATCACCTGTAAAACAGATGCAACTTCTCCTCTAACACACCCAGGTTGTCTGGTTCTTTTGGTCTAATATTTGCTATTTGTCTTGGGTCCAATAGTTTTTTTCAATTTTTTTTACTACTTTCCAAACCGGCTTGTCTCATCCCTATTAGAAAGAGGGTGAAATTCTGGCTACAGCTACGGCTGGCAAGTCAGTAAAACTAAATGTTGCTTCTGCAACAGTCTATTTGTACCTTGAATTTTTATTATATTTGTTAAATACTTTTATTTTTCTTAATACAGAGTAATCCTTGTGATACAGCCTTTAGTGAGAATTAAGATAAAGGTACAGTCACTTCAATGTTATTGTATTATTAGTCCTACATATTTCTCCCTGTCTCTGTTGGAATTTGAATTGCTTCATCTGTCCCAGTATAATAGCCTGGCCCATAAGCATCCCGGCTAATGAAGAGAGTCTGTTGTGGATTTGTGTCTTATATCCCTAGAGCTCCACTGCAGTAATAGATTGAGTGCTGAGACCTATAATTTTTTTTTCCCCATAAAATTATTGGACCATCTGTGAGGTCTCTTTTGCTATGCCAAAATTGCTTAGAATTCTTCATAGATTGAGAGTTGTGGGTTGCAAGGACACACTATGGAGTGTGCAGGCAGTATGATCACATTGCCTTTTCCTCCTCAGAGATCTGAACAAAGACAGAACAACATCTGCATACAAATGACTGCAGAAAGGCTGAATCTTGGGGCCATATCCATGGGTTTAAGAGCTTAGGGATTCACTGGGCACAATCCTTCACTGTTGTGAAGGTCACCAGTGTGCCTGTGGAAGATCCTTCAGCCCTAACCATACCAAACAATCTATCAAATCCATCAGTAATCTATCAAAAACCACTTCACATGAGTAGGATTCCAAGCTCTGAATTGATTGCCTTTGGATGCCAGCTTTGTGACCTCTTCTTGAGAGAGCGTGGTGTCAAGAGTTCTGTACTGCAGAGGGATGTTTCTAAGGATACATATTGGAGCTGTCTTAATTATCCAAAGCACCTGGAGTTCCTAGGAGAGAAACTGTTGAAGAAATGTAAAGCATCATTTTTATACTGAGAATTAGGGAGCTGCCAAGGTTTTCTTGTCAAACAGAAATAGCAAGGTTTTGGTTCTGAACTTTTAAAAGTAGCCTTTAATAAGCAAATACTTTTAAATGTGAAGGCTATTGACTTAGGAACATCTGTAATCCGCTCTCTGTCTGGGGAGAGCTGTAAGCCTCTTCATGCAAATGATATGATGAATAGTCTAAAGCCATCGATGGCATGCACCAGGGTAAGCTTTTTAATGCGAGAAGCACCAATGAGCTTTTGAAACACATCTTCAATTTTTTTTTTTTTTTTTTTTTTAATGGATTAGTTGTCTTTTGTTATTTTTAAGCCTTTTCTAGAGATCAGCTGGTGGCACTGATAAATTATCCATGGAGCTAGACAATCTCTGCTTATTCAAAGCACCCTTTTCCATCAGGGAGATTGGTCTGAATGGAATGTGTTACTTTCCATTGACATGATTTTATGAAAGATTTCTTTATGGCAATACTTGCTTCACTTACAATGCATTACTTTAAAATAGCATGTCATAGTGATGGAAAAGAGCATATCCAGGGATGTCAGCCCAGGGATGTAATGCAGTGAGAAAAAAATAAATACATGAGACTTCCTACCTAACGTATACTCCTCTATGGTGCACTCTCCATACTCCTATAAATATGAGAATTGGTGTATTTTCAATGCTAATATTGAGACAGAACTGAGTCTACCTTTTGTCCTGTTATAGAAGTCAGATGGATCACCTCAGGTATTGCATGTTAGCAAACAAACCTAACACAAAATATCAAGAGTTATCAAACCATCATGATTATATTTAGCATGTTAGAATTAATTTTGAGACCTCGATTGAAGCATACCTCTACTTTTATGAAAGGTGTCGATTTCTAATGTAAAAATTAGTACTGCTTGAGCAGACTGTAATCCCAGTCTATTGATAAATTCTGTTTCTAGCAATGGCTGATACAACCTGAAAGAAACACAGTGCAAGAAACCCCACAGTATTTAATTATGGAGAAGATTGCCCACAAAATCTGCTTTAACCTCTGGTAGTTAGAGGCTGTCTTAAAGCCTGAGGCATGTGGGTTTGTGGGCTTGTATCCCTTTCAACAATTCTGTGTTTAGCAAAATACCTCTTGGAGGATTTTCTGGAGACCGATGATTTTCTTACCCATTGAATGTCCATTTTGTCCTAATGCACTGACATTATTAACTTCTGGGAAAAAGCCTCCAAGGATACCTGTGTGTGAATAAGAAAATTCCTTCCTTCATGTGAATAGTTAAAACTGTCATGCTTCCTGAGAAAAAACCCATGAATATATATATGGTATATATATAGAGCACTCATGAAATGTTTATTTTTAAGTAGAGAGAACATTAAAGATAACTTGCTTTCATTTAATTTTACATGTGTCAGAAAATGTGATATGTTATATGGTGATCAATGAAAGAATTTTTTAGATGGTAAAAGATCCTAGATTATTTTTGCTGATGTCTTTATTATCTGATATCCTCCTCAGGAAAGTCTTGAGCTCTGAGCCACCTTGGATTTTTGTTTTTCTCTTAGGGAGTTCAGCTGAGCTGAAGCAGTAAAGATGAGTACTGACTCAAGAAGTAATTTTGCAGTGTTGTACAGCAGAAAAGGTAAGTCATATTTCCAAAGGCTGTACTCAGGTAACTCTGATTTGGCTTGGGATTCTCATCAGCCGCTTCACAGCCCAGTTGTGTCTTGCTTTAATTAGCCCTGAAATCAGCTGCATATGAGCATTTTTGTCTCTATAATCATGTTTCCAATAAATGTCCTGCCACACAAAAGGGGATGATTTATGGCAAGTTGTGGGGAAGGGCAGCAGCTCTGCATCTTACTTTTCCATGTAGGGAAAGGCAGAAATAAAAATGTATGCAAAAGATAGAGGTGCAAGCACATCCCCATGAATATGCAGTGATCTTTCTGCCTATGGTCTTCAAAGCAAAAAAACCCTCATTTTAAAAATGGGAAAAGTAATCTAGATAGATTTCTGCTACTGGTTTCTTGATCTGTATTCCCACTTTTTTCATGCTTAACACTACACTTCCCATAATTCTTGAAACAAGCAAAAAGTTGCATAAGTACTGCAAATTATCTCATGGCAACTTTAAACTGCAAACTCATAGGGAACCTAGCAAGTAAAGAGTTAACCCTGCAAGGATTTGGTATTACAGCGAAACAGCAGCAGGAAATTGCACCTGGATTTTCTTTCATTTTTCTGAACCCTTTAACATGAAGGGCTACAATACACTCGTCTGATAAAGCACAACGTGCATGACTTTAACACCACTGTTATTCTCTTATCCACAAAGTACATTGCCAATGTAAAACAAGGTACGAGTGCTAATTACTTTTGTTAAGGCTTATGCTTTCATGGTAACTTAATACAGCTAATATCCAGGGTAATTCAGAAGGTTCCAAATACAAATAAGGGGCAGAATTAACATTTTTCTTTATAGTGCTAAAGCTACTGGAATTATGTAAGGACAAACAATACCCACTGTGGCATTTAGGCTCTTTCTCAAATGACTTACACAGTGACTCTTTGAAGTCCATAATACAGTGTCTGAGTGAACTGCAAGTTTTGCTCCCTGGTGCACATAACTCTGACTAAAAGCTTGCATAATATCCACTTTTTCTGTATTTTCCTGATTTTTTACAGCTGTAATAACTACAAAATAGGATTTTCCTCCTCTTTATGGTAGATTTCTTGGAATTTCAGGGACTGATGAAGCAATGCCTGCCATATCATGAAACAACATTTTGCTTTGCATGATGGTGCTTAGGAGTTGCAATTCACAGCCATTGTGTTCCTCCTTGTGTCTTGTGGCCAGGGTCCCAAGTGAGACTTCTTTTTCCAGAGTGACTTGACCCACTGTGGGAGGCAGCTCACCATGAGGGATACATTACTGTGGTAATGTGGTTTCAGCTCCCTCCACAAATACCATTCAAAGGGATCCCTGGAAAGTGGACAGAGAATGACCAAAGCTTTTAAAGGTATGAGCTGCGGGGATATAACCTGACTTGTGTCAGAAGGAAAAGAGAGTGAAGATGAAGGCACAAAGAATAGCTATGGTATTTCATTTAGATTTTTTTTTTCTATATGAGCATAAAGCAAAAAGTATCAGTCTGACAAGGCCATCAGGGATGTATTTCGGTTAGACCTCAAGGGACAAAAAATTATTCTAGTACTGACAAGTAGGGGAGGTCTCAGTCTCTACTGCTGGGGTCTTTTAAGAACGGCTTAGGTGGATATTGGCTGGTTCAAAGCAAAAATTTACTGAAACTGTTTTAGGGTGCATGAATAGGCTTCTTGTGGCCCCTTAATATTAACCTTTTCAGAAAAATAGACAGTTTAACTTGCAACTACCTTGGAAATACCTGGGTCAATGTGCAAAAGGAGAGGAGAGGAGAGGAGAGGAGAGGAGAGGAGAGGAGAGGAGAGGAGAGGAGAGGAGAGGAGAGGAGAGGAGAGGAGAGGAGAGGAGCTGGTTTCTGACCTCTTTGAGTGACAGAAGCAGTCCTATTACGTAGCCTGCCTGAGCAGACTTCTTTATGAAATCTATGTACATTTGTACCACTTTATATTTAGTTTAATAATTTATCAGTGGTTAATATTTCAAAAGAGTAAAGTAGAAAATCAGATAAAATTTTTATACCTGCTATTAAAAGTTGAATTGAGAGATAATCCAAGCAATCATCCCCCCAGACCTATCTACTGAATCAACCTGGCTTGGAGGAAAAGGGAATCCTGACACTCTATTTTGTGCTCAGCATGAGGATGTGTGTGCTTGTGTGTGTGTTGTCCCTGCAGTGATTACAACCTCTCCCAGAGATACTCGTTCAGCTGGTCACCAGCTCCTGCCAGGTCACTGTTAAAAAGATCTCACAACCTGTCACCTTACTGGCTCATTTTCCTGCTGTGTTACCTGATATATCCAAGGTGTGATCTTTCAGCTGGTGTAATACTGACTCATGCATTTAAAGTCTTTGCTGCTACTAATATCAATAGCACCAAACTGATTTGTTATATTTTTACTTTTTTGATATTTCATGGCATAACTGAGAAATCAATAAGCCTTTTGGCTGTCACCTTGTATGGAAACTGTTGCTCCTAACATCTAACATAGTAATACAAGAATAAATTAAAAAGAAAGGAAGAAAAACAGATAGAAAACTTAAAAAATGGCTTAAATGTTAACTCAGGTGGTATTAAAATAGATTTTAAGAAATTTTAAAGGCTTTTTGTTTGGTTTTTTTTTGCTTACTCAATAAAAATGGCAGGAGTAATATAATAAGCTGTATGGTATTTTATAGCAGCTTTAATGCAGTCTAAGTCCATTAAGAGACCTTTCCTCTGCTTTTTCAAAAAAGGTCTTTCAATTTTCTTTTTCAAGGGAAACAGTTCACTTTTTTTTCCAGTTTTACAGCTTAATGCAGTGAGTCAAGCACAAGGTGGAGAGTACCTTTCTTGGGAAGTCAATAGGCTCTTGCTACAATAAGTCAAAGCAAATTTGTCGATTTTGGTGGTAACAAAAGCAGGGCAAAGATAAAACTACTGCTGCATGTACCTGTGGCTGAAGAGGTGCACAGGTCTATGAACTGATAAATCTCGGGTTTTTGGTTTCTTTTCCGACCTGAGATTTCAAGGCTGGTGGTTCGAGTGGGTCTTTTTCTGTCTCTGCTCCCTGTGACCTCTGAAGGCTTTGGGTCTGGTGCGAGAATGAAGCAGTCTCAAGGCCTTGGTTTTCTTGGTTTCTCGTGTTGTTTATTAATTCTTATCTTACAAATTCTTTGTGTCCGGCCAAGGTGTTCACAGCAGCTCAGACACGATGTGTCTGAGACAGACTTCCATGATGGGAAGTCACTCTGCTTTTATACGGATAACTATGTACTTATTATTTACCACTCCATACCAATGCCTACTAACTATACTAGAAGGGTCATTTTTATTTTGACCCAATCCTGTCAAACTACTTTGTGCCCATGTCACTGCAGAAAATGGATGCCAAGGGAGAAGAAGAAGAACTCAGGGTTCCACCCTAATTCCTCACCTTGTCCCCTTGCATCTACATTCTAAAAGTCCCAAGACTGCAAAACTTTCTACCTGGTGATAAACAACACTACTGTCTGTTACATATTTGTGACTTGCAATTCTTCTCTGCTTGGAAGTTTTTCACATGGACCAAAATCAAAGACTGCGTCTTCCTGGGCTCTGTGCCAGGCAAACCCCCCTGCACAGACCCTAGACCCTCTTTTTTGGGTCCCAGGCCTCTCTACTGAGGTCTGTGACCATCCAGGGCACCCAGAGGGATGCCCTGGACTCTGACAATAAACAGCTTACAGTCATGATCAGACATTTCAGATTAGGAAACAACAAAAAGTTGAGTAGCCAAAGAAGATGATTGAAGGAATTTTATCTAAGAAACTGCACCAAAGCTAAAATATATTTGGGTTTCATTCTCAAAGGTGAGTGCTTTCATACTGCAGAGGGCTTTTGAGAACCTTTCTGTGGGGTGCTGAAGCAAAGTGACAGTGGTGTGGATGGATGGATGGATGGATGGATGGATGGATGGATGGATGGATGGATGGATGTGTAAGTGGGCTTTCACAGCCCCTGACTTCAGGTGTGTTTGTTGGGTCACTCGTGGAGCCTGGCTCTGTGCAGCTCAGCACAGCCAAGTCAGCTTTCCCCAGGAGCAACAGGAGGAGCTGTGACCTGTCACTTGGACATGAAATGTAGATGGTGTGACTGTGGCCTGCTCTCTCATGGAGTTTGTACATGGTGGAGGAACATCTTTTCTTCTATTCACAGAAATTTTGTACATTTAAATTTCTGGAGTTAAACTCCCATTTGGTGCTTTTTCTAGATAGCAGGCAATAAAACACATGGCATGGTTACATCACAGAAGAGTATCCTCCATTTTCACGGGAAAGAAAAAGAAAAGAAATCAAGGCTTACCTATCCTGAGTCTTTGAGAAGCCCTTGTGCCTCTCAACGCCCATACAGCCAAAGGCAATGCATCCTGCAGGAAAAACAAAGGAGATGGCTGAATTGCTGTCCTATCAGTAACAACTAATTCCCTTTCTCCCTGGCCATTCTAATAACACAAACACTTATTCAGTAAAGAGATAACCTAAACCCCTCTGATCTTAATAGGCCTGTTTCTATTGACTGCAGCAAGTTTTGCAATAGGCTGTGAAGATTTTATTTCTGCTTGCTTAACTGGTCAGACAGGGTTTCTTTTTACATGCCTTTGAGGGAAAATGTGCCATCTTCTCACTAGAGCATTTACTAAGTTCAATTTTTCACGTTTAATTATTTATTAGTGATGTGTTTAAATAGTCAAAACCTAAGGCTATCAAAATCTCTATCTGAAATATTGTATCATTTGGACAATATTTGCTTGAAAAAATCAGATTCTATATGTTTTAGAATAGCAACCAAAATTACAGCTATCAGAAAGAAAACAAGAATTATAGGAACAGCAAATAGTATTGATTTAGCATTCATCATTATTTCAACTTTAGTTAACTTATGGTTAATTAAAATTATTTGAAAAAAATAGAAGTAGTTTATTTATTTTTAATTCCCCTTATGCCATATTTTTTATTTGGGTGAACTATTTTTTACTGAAAGTTTGCAGCTATCATCCAGTCCACTTACTTAAAATATTTATGCATTATCTACTATGGAGAAAAAGAGGTTCTCATATTCTTTTTAGGATTAAGAAATTTTTCACAAATGGACAATAAGAAAGGCTTAATTTTTTCTAGACTTAGCTAAGAATAATATAGAATGTTACAGTGTCAAATTCCCAAGCAATAAAGTAATATGAGGTTATAGTGGTGTTGTTAAGAAATGAGATTAGTGACTTGGATATTGTTTAGTTTGAACAATATAGAGTAGCATTTCTTATTCCCCAGAAAGGGAAAGAGCATGTGTGCTGCCCACAGCAGCTGGCATTTACTGATTTCACTGGACTCAATATCTTTACCCTGGGGTAAGAAAGTCAGTGAGGTCTCATTTTGTACTGATGTACCAAAGGGTGAAGAGGTGAAATGGAAGAGTCCTGGGGGTTTTATCAGCATTAAAAGGGGGAGTGCAGCTCCATCCACCTGAAGATGAAAGGGTCCCTTCACTGAGAAAAGCCACCCAAGAAAGGTGTCAGCCACAGAAGAGGACCCTGTGGTGGTGCTTGAATTCAATTCCAGTTGGGTTTTCACTGCTCCAGTTTGGTTTTATAAGTTGTGTTTTATAATTGTTTTGGAAAATTGTAATTATTACTATTGTTTAAGATGGCCTCTCCTTCCCTCAGACTTTCCCGCCAAACCTTGGTTGTCCCGGTTACCCCATCCCATAATAGTTATTTACCAGTTTTCGGTTATATGTCAATCTTTAAGTTATATAACTTCCCCACCCCCTCATCATGCATTCCTCCTCCCCAAGTTACTTATTATTGGTTCAAAATTTGTTCATTCCCTTGTTACAAGTTGGCAAAAGGTTGTGATTGGTCCCACTCAATCCCACCCCTGTAACCCACTCAATAAAGAGCCGTGTCATCCCAAGGTCAGCGTCTCTCCGGAGCACTGCCTTGGGGACCATGCACCCCCTTGGCTGCAAATCCTGAGAGTCCCACCTCTCTATTCTGTGCACTATCCGCACCGTGGTCAGGTTTGCTCACTCCTCTGGCAAAGTGGCCCCCGGGTTGTGGTGGCGGCAGGGCTGGCCGGAGCTGCACCCTTGGTAGCCGACCACTGCAGGACCCCCACAACCTCCCTCTGCAAATACCTTGAGACATGAGGTCCCTCAGGGTCTGATGAGGAGAAGGCATGGCAGTGAGGTCACCCCGAGGGTAGAGTGCAAGTTTGCTAGAGGTCTCTTGCTGCTGGCTCCTGTCACACCATGCAGTTGATGGGGCTTAGGGCTTGTCCTTGCCTGGAGGCTTTACAGCAGTGGGAAAAAGGCATCATCAAACCTAAGCAGCTCTGCCTGAGGATGCAAGCGTCACTGTAGTTGGTGGTGGTTGGGGTTCATGTAAGATTCGCCTCCTTACCTGTGTCAGCAAGTGACTCAGGGTGGGCTGTCAGCCTTGCCATAGAGACCAGACAAAAAAATAAAGCCAGGCCCAAAAGAGTCCTTCTCTGGGATTTTTTTTTGCCTGTTGGGTACATTTGACTTCTTGACAGACACAGTTCAACTTATTTGTAGTTAAAGATTAATTTTTTTCTCTTGATAATACTCCCAGTTCAATTCTTCATTTAGACATTTCGTATAATTAATGTTTTTGCTGCTGGGTTTAAATTTTTTTCAGTAGACTCCACAACTGTTGACATAATTTAGCAATGTACAAATTGCATGTAACAAATTTTCTTAGGACAGATGTATGACAGAAGACCCCTTTTGAAGGAATGACCTTTCTGCTGTAAATAATGTTTTCTTTCCTAGCCTTAGCTCTAATTTACTATTTATATAGCAACAAGTTGCAATTATAAATGTCTAGACGTTTTAGGGAGCAGCTCTGGAATGATGAAAAGTCACACTGCTGGCCATTGCTGTATGTATTGATTACTATTACTTGAGGTGCAGAGTACCATTTAATCACACTATTTACAGTGATACCAAAGGCCAAGACAATTCAATGTGTAAATGTGTAACAAGCAAAACTTTGTGGTGTTCAGAGGATATTAAATCCCACAATTTTAGAAAGAGGAGAGCAGCAAACTTTCTCCTTTCCTGGTGTTTTTTGTCACGTTCTTTTGCCTATGGCATTTATTTCTCACTGGTGAGACTAAGCGACAGCTAGAAACACTCTTGTAATACTGATTCTCAGGCAGGTGCTTGAAATACTTGACTTCATTCTCATTTATATGTTGAAGCCCTGTTGCACTGCCAGCAGCATGTAAATCACAGCAACCCATCTTTGACTACTAGTTTTGATATAAATTGCTGCACAATAAGCAAGAAATGAGCTAAAGGCTACAAAGCAGGTTCAAAGAATGTCCTCCAAGAGACATTTTAAATTTCATGTTATCCAGAAAACACATGTCCCTTTTACCAAATCCCCAGCTGTGACAACTGATATGGTAATCTGGGAAAGAAGGAAGACAGATTCTATGCCATGAATATCCTTAGGTATTTAGAAGCTGGCAAAGAAATTTGCATGTGAGACTCTTACTTGGCAACATCTACACCTCAGGCTGTATGTCTGTATGAACATTTGATTTCACCACATTGCCAGGGTTGGAGATGACAATGGGGGAGGTTGTGCTTGGACTGTGGAACCTAAATTTCTTCTCCTTTTGGTCACTGTTTTATTGGAGGAGGGTGGGGAAAGGCACTTTAGTAGAGGATGAGCTCTCCAGAGCTCTGCATACATGGATTCATCCTCTGCATACAGTACTGGTAGCAATTTGTCTGTAGTTTCTTCCATTCTTGCTGATGGAAAAAAAAAAAAAAAAAGGCTTTCCATGAACCTCAGGAAGCTGTTAGTGCAGTTTGGAAGAGTCTGCTAGGACATACTGCTCAGAGCCAAATTTAGCCCTTGGTATCTTCACAGCACTGGCTGTGAAGAAAAAGAAACCACATGTGTAGTGGTTTCCTCACAAGGGAGAAAGAAATGTTAGCTGTAAGCTAAAAGGAAAGAGACAAAGAGATTCCTGCAAACTGTGAAAGAAAACTCAGTAGCAAAGGCAAAAACTTGTCTGTTGGCTGCTCCGTGACAATGGGAGGAAGCAAAGATGAGACCTTACAAATTCATCCACTACATAGAGAGAATCTTTGTTGCTGCCAATGTGGATTCAGCTAATTCCATGTTTCCTGTGCACAAATGAAAACTTTTTCTGGCCTAGGCTCATGAATACAACATTTTTCTCCTTACTGCCTAGCTGTAGTGCCTTCTGCCTTGTTCTCTTTGCACAGGCTTCAAGTGCTACTCATCAGCATCCTTCCCTCTGGCCTTATAATGGTGATTTCTTGCTGCTGGCCTCACGCCAGTTGGGTTTCCTTCTGTTTCTTCACAGCCTCAGCACTTTGTAAGGAGGGATTATTATCACTGTGCATGATTAGAAGTTAACAGCAATATTTTTAACCTGTGTCACTGTCAAACATAAAGAGAACTAAACCCTACAGACTCTACTGTCTGGTTAAGAGTAGACACAGTGTTTGCAATGTGAATGAAATCAGTTCTGAAGCGTGGTAAAAGTGTTAGGCATTACTGCTCTCACACTTTGCATACCTCGGTCAGCAAGCACAGGAAGGACGGGAGAAGTTCAGGGCATTGTTTTTTAGGAATCTGGGACAGTGCAATTGAGTGTCTTAAGCAATGTGTTTATCCCATTAGCAAAAACAGTGACTACAAGTCTAGTGATATTAACAGAGCCAATTCTCCCACTGCCAGAATTTCCCTTAGATAAAATAGCTTAAACCATTCAATCCAGAACTGCAGGAGCCCTAATTGCCATAGTAATCAGTCTTGAGTTCAGTGTAAATCTCAGGTATTAGTAAGTTTGCATCTGGTCTGAACTTTCTGGTTGTACAACTAATGTGGCAGGTCCCTTGGCTTGAATTTGTTCACCTTTGGTTGATCTGAAGGTATTGAATGGTTCATGTAAATATTCTAACTAAACCTATGCTTGGTCAGACCTGGTTTGCCAGGGTCCTAAGTTAAGTTCTGCTGCAAAATGTCTTCTCCTCCTCCTCCTCCATTTTCTGCAATGTTGAGATGGTGCAGCTATTTAATATTAAACTTAAAGGCCAACTATTTGTATTCATCTCTCAAAGGAGAAGGAAGAATAAGCAAATGCTCTATTATGATTGCGTGCATTTATATTTGATAAAAATGGTTGCAATTTATATGCAAATTAAGTGTGACTCAGCCTCCTGGCAATTTGTCAGTGGGACCCTCAGCATCACAAACCATTTATGTACCTACCTAAGCAGCCCTGGGGCCGTCTGGAGGCATTTTAGTGAAGAGCAGCCAAATGCTGCTTTAAGGGGTTGTAAACATGTTCAAACTATGTGTTTATACAGATACAAGCCTGGCTTACCACCCCTCTCTGAATCACTGAATCCTCTTTGCTCATTCCTAAAGATGTTTTCGTGTGTAATGCTGCTTTTCATAACCTCTCCTTTCACATAGAGGCTCAGTGGTAAACGTGTCTTGGCTTTAAAGCACAGATCTCCACAGCTTCTTTGGGATACTCACAGTGAACTTGGGGGCAAAACCTCTTTTTAGTCCACATAAGACTACTTATTATGACCTTTTTACTACTACATATTATTACTACATGTTACTACCTCCCTCAGTGCTTAACAGCCTTGGCAGATGGCAGCAAAAGCATGAGCACCACTTTTCACATCCATTGGAAAATACTCTTGGCTACCATCCTGATTTAACCTGCTCCTCCTTCAATTTTTCCTGATGGTTTCCTGCCATTACCCTTCCCTTATCTCTCCCATTTTCCTATCTTCCTTCAACAGCATAAAACAAGGACCACAGGATATGTCTTGTGTCTTTCCTCCCAGACCTTCCTGCCATGTCAGCTGGACATTTCATAATTTTTCTGAGGAAAGAAAACCATTTCTTGTGTATTTGTGCCCTTTCCTAACCCTCACTTTGGAGGGATACATTTAGGGATATAGAAACAGTCCATCACATAATTCCACAGCCCTCTGTTTGGTGCTGGTGTACATCAAGGTCTGTATATACACATGAAGAGGAGTAGACCACTCCTGTTGGCAAAACAGAGACTTGTGCCAAACAGCTGACCCACACATGGGTTCAGGAAGGGCTCTCAGGAGGTATCACAGAGAAAAAAGAAGTAATGGAAGCCAAAAAACCCAAGGAGGAAAGATGGACGAGGCCATGTCCAGGGAAGCCCCAGTGTGAGAGTCCCTAATGCAATACTGTCAGTGGCAAATAATACATCTAAACATTCCAAGAAGCAGATGTACAAGGAGCAGTGATAACAGAGCTCTTCTCTATACTAGATTTAATTTTGTTAAAGGATGGCTGGAATTAACTCTGGTTAGATAATGCATTTGTAAATGCTAGTATAGGCAGTCTGCAAACATTTATTCCCAGAGATGAATGTTTGTGGCTTACTGAACTGGCTGGTTACCACAAGTTAACTGGCAATCAATTACAGTGGTGACATACCACAACAGGGGAACCTAAACCACCCATGACTCAGTTTGCTGTTTGTGATTGTTAATGGATTAAAAAGTGAGCTTTTAAAGAGAAGATGAAAAAATATGCATGTGTTTTAGGCCAGTTATTTGATGGCCTTTGCATTCTCAATAGCTTTCAAGTACATGCAGAAGTAATCTTTGCTTTGTATGTATGAGGAAATCAGAGGAGGAAATTAGTTTTTATTATTGGTATTGTCACACCATAAAAACAGGGTCACTGAATAAGCCAGTGGGCATTTTTCAGATCACCTTATCTTGCCAAGGAAGAAAAAAGCTATTAATGAAAGAGAAATTAAAAAAATAAATCAACATATAGAGAGAACTCTGAAAAAAAATATAATTATGGCATGTCATTTATGATGGGAATGAAAGTTTGCAGCTGTAGAATTCAGTAGCGCCAGTGTGAACATTTCAAAGTTAGCTGCAAGGTATTATTTATTGGATTGTTTCATTTGAATTAAACTCACTTTAAAGTTCCAGAAAGAATGCTCACACCTACATTTTTCATCCAAGGTTTGGCAATTCTGGATGACATTCTCCTTCTCCTCTCCCATTCACTCCACCCTCCCAGAGACGAGAGACTAATCCTATATAGAGCCACTGTAGATATAATTGAACCCCAGGGTGCCAGAGCAGTGCTGCTTTGACATGAATTCCATATAAAGGTGTTTCTGTTACTCTACATTTGTGCTGTCTGTGGATTTTAGTAGTGATTTACAATATTGATTGATTACTATCCATCTTCCTTGATATTCTGCTTTGCATTCCACTTCAGAGAGGCTGAATTAATCACTGACAAGGCTAGCAGTCTTAAAAGTATATCATGAAACCACATTGCTTTATTAGGCATATATTCTGGTAACACATTGTTTATAAAAATGGCATTTCTCCTAGGATCCAAGCAGTAAAACTCATGGGCTCCTGTACAAACTAAGAAGAAAAGAATAGAAAGAAAGAAACAACAAAAAACCCCAAACAAAACAAAAAACCTCTCACCAAACAAAAACCTCCCATACTAAAATTTAGTTAATCTGAACTGGATTTCTCTCATAAATTAATTTTTTTTTTTAAATCCCTTCAGGTGTAATCTAAATTGAGCTGCTTCTATTCTGAAACTCCTCTATAATTTTACAAATGTCACACTTTGAAATTTTTTTTTCCAGCTGAAAATGTTTATTATAATTTATGAATAGCTTCAGCCTCACAGGTGCATTTTAGGTGTATTTTGACAATCTAGTTTGAAGGAACTCAACTATTAGAAATAATTTAAGAATTTTTTATAGATAACATGCTGGTCCTTTGAAAAGGTACATCAAGTGGATTTACTTTGTCCTTGTGAAATCACCTTGCCTGATTAGCAGCACTCACTTGTTCTACAAGACCTCCATAAATTAAAGAAGTACTTGTGTTACAACTACACTTGGTGGTGGTAACGCACACTAGGGACTTGATCCAAAGCCTGTGAGAACCAGAAGCTCAGTGAGATTCAGGTCAGGATAATTGCTTGAACTCACGTAGTGGTATTGAGAAAGGTGAGCTTATGGACTGCTTGGCACCCCTAATAACAAAACGCTGCAGTGTCCTACTCTTCATCTTTCTCTCGCATTTTTTTGTTCTGACATAGTTTCTTGTTGCATTGTGGAAGGTTTCTGGTCTGGAGTGAATGATTGTAAACAAGCAGGCTGCTTCTCAAAGTGAGGAAAATCCCTTTTCTAACCTGCCCCATTACTTTTCTCCCTGCATTTGATTTGTACAGGCTGCACGGGTCAAACAGACCTTGATTTCAGCAGAGGTGGGGTTTTACCCTTGAAGGATGGGATACTTTTTTCTCCTGATGCATTTCCATCACAAAGGCCGTGATTGTGAGACAGAGAAACCCAGACTTTGGAATAAAAAGTCTTTTGTAATCAAAGCAGCAGGTAAATGTTTCTCAGGCAATGTCTGAACCATCAAATTCTTTACAAAGTCTTGTTCTAGCCCACCGTTGTGCAAATAAGCAGGATACTCCAAATGAAGTTCAGAATGGGTTGAAAAATGCAGCATGGGGAGGCAGAAGAATTCTGGGCTATTGTCATTCATGTTGAATGATGTTTAGCTCTTAAACATCTCAAGCATATTCCTGAAAAGCAGCCTGCTATAAGCTATGACTTGCAGTTCTGTTTTGGCCAGTAGAATCTCATGGTGTATCTTATCCCTGAAAAGCAGGTAAACATCTCTGAAGTGCTCATTTTGCAGCAATGAGTGGTTAAGAGGAAATGATGGGCATAATTACAGTATGTGCTTTGTGCTATTAAGCCAGACAGCCAGTTAGTTGACTGTGTGCCCCAGGGCAGTTTCTAAGTTATCTCTACCAAAGTGGAAACCAAACTTCAGTTTAATTTTATTTGACTTGTAGGATCTGGTGTGCACATAATTTGGAAAGAGCTAATTTGCTGGTAAGCAGCTTTTAACATTTCACATTAGATTAGAAAAGGATATGCTCTAGAGGTTTTGGATGATTATTCACTAAACAAACAAGCAAGCAAACAAAAATCTGTAGCATCTAGAGCTGAACTGCTGCAAAGAAAATTAGATTTAAGAGAAAAGAAAGAGAAAATTAGAGAGAAGACAAAACTGCTGGGGGACCGTGTGTGAAACAAATACATGGGGCATACAAGTAAATGCAATTTCATCTATTTTTATATTGATTCTCTAGTCAGTTTGGCAGGCAAAGGTTTGGCAGACCTGTAATATTCCTATCTCAGTCTGATCTATTTTCGTGATTGCCTCAACATTTATCCCAAGAGTTGAAGACAGTTGGGGTGGAATTTGGAAAGCATTTGCTCGGGAACGCGTTGCATTTACTTAAGTGAGGGTGTGTTCCTAAGTGTCTTGTGTTAAAATTTAATATATCAAGGTATTTTATTATATAACCTGAAGTTTTCAGAAGTGCCACAGGCTCCAAAACCACCTGTGGATTGGTCGTTGCACTAGTCTGTTATTTCTTCCATTCCCATGGTGTTCGACACCTCCACTCATATTCCTCAATCCTTTTTATGGCTCTTTATCATCTCAAAATATTTTACTCAGTGGCCATTCTCCACAAAGCCTCTTGTCAATCTCATCCCCATTCTGACTCCAACTCCTGTTGCTGCCTGATTTCTGCCTCAGTTATTTCCATGTAAGTGTTTTATTTTTATAGATTCGATCTTTCCTTTTTTATTGTGTTGAAATGGCTGTTCCCAAAGTCTCAAATGTCTTTTTGACCTCATTTCAGTCCTTCTGGTCATCTAAATCCTCTCTTTCTTCTTAATTGTTTTTGCTAGTGCCTCCATAATGATACATTTCCAAGATTTTTGAGGTTCCTCCAACCTCTCAGGGTGCTCCCCCACACCCCAGCATCCGAGTTCTCCCACTAACTCAAACTTGTTCAATTGCCATTTTCATGGAAGAGATTCCAATCTCTTCTCACTCCTAGCCTGTCTGAACAATATCTCCGTTCTTTTGAATTTCAGGTTTTTCCCTGTCAAATGGTCTAGGATCAAATGAAATGAACAAGGCCCAACTTTTGTGAAATGAAACCTCCTTTCACTCTCTGTGATCTTACCCAGTCAATATTGCTCAGATCCTACTTCAGTTTTCCGAAACCAAATCAGATCAGAGAGTATGTGCATGTATGTGCACATCTGAGCTTCCTCCCACATGGATAAGAGCTGGGTCACAATACCTGTGAAGCAATTGAGATACTCTTTTTTTCTGCAGCCATTTCCAAATACTGATTTACCAACTCTGGAATATACAAGAGAAAATTTTCAAAAGGAAGAGACAGATCAACAACTCAGGGGAGTATAACTGATTATATAAACAATTTAGACTTTTCTTTTCCCTTTGACTTTTGCAAGCTTATTTTTACCTGTGTTTTATTACAAAGCCTTTCCTATTACTTGACTATTTGTAAAGCTTAGATTCAATATATGAAATCCGCAGCCTCTCTTCACAGATAACATCACTGACAGCTCAATATATTCTTCCCCTTTGGTGGAAAAATGAAATGAAGCAAACCTTGGAGTTAATGAAGAAAACACAATGGATATTGAACAATGCACCACTTTTATAAATTAAAAGTTTTTCTTAGAGGAAGGAGCATAGCATACACACAGTTCTTGCTTCATTTCAAATGGTTATAGGACTTTCTTGAGGACTCCCATAAGTTGTTATTCATAATCCTAGCAACAATGATTTAATGTACTTTTATGGAGTCAGGCTGCCTCTGCTGAGGCAGTGATGCCTGATCAGATCTCTATAGTTTATTGTTACAGTAAATAAAGGGCTTTTATATATATATATACACATATAAAGATATATATAAAAATGATTTTTCAACCATGGGATAATACCAGGTTATCCGTGCTTGAGGAATTACAATGACCTTTGGGTCAATGGAATCTGTAGTAAATCACACTGGCAGGATCATTACATTATTCCTAAATTGTTTCTCATAGATGAGCATCATTTGGTTGCACTACTGGAAAAGATGGACTCACAATGCTGTCACCAAGTCTTTCAGTTATTGCTGGTGTGGAAAATAGTGGTCCTAGGCATGCTGAGCATATTTTAAGACTTGGTTTTTCTCTCAACATAAGTTATCTCTGCTCCATTGCGATTCTTTGTTTAAGATCAACTCTGTTATATTTTCATTTTCCCTTTATGTTACTGCTGAGCCCTTGTGACTTTTGATAGGTGAGAAATGCAAGATTCAGTGCAGGATCTGTGACACTTTTGGAGGACGCTGTAGAGATGTGAACTGAGGTGCTGATGACATCAGTCCCCAGTGCTATTAATGCAGCCGTCCAGGATCTGAGCTTTTGGCAAGGCTTTGACCAGCTTGTCCATTTAGTCAGCCTGTAGAGCTGGGACTTTCTCCAGAGACTCCCTGGTGTTTGGAAATCTCCTCAGGGAAATAATTATGTTACAGAAATACTGAAATCGTTGTGTTTGATTATAAGAAATGTGTCAAAGACTGGACCTAGACTGCCATGTACATTCCCAAACTGAGGTAAGTACACTCAGCTAAAACGAATTTTGAGATCATGCTGAGTTTGTTACTTGAGCATTGCTTAGGTCCTGCAGTCAAAAGCCCTTCTCTCCTTGCTCCTTGGATCTACATTTTTTGCACAAAGTCATGGTCACAGAAATTAGTGCAGCTGTTGTTCAGATGCTGGATGTATTTGATGTTCTCACTCTAACTCATTGGTAACAAAACACATAGAGCAACACATAGCTCTGCAAGCCTTCTTCCAGACTACAGGCAAAGGCCAAGCTCTCTTTGCAACAAGACAATTTTCTACTCCCTACCCATTACCTCTGCAACATTAAGTGGCTTTCCACTGATGGAGCCCTGTAAAGAGACATTATAGTGTAACAAAGCTGTTCCAAATATACTAAAAATTGGTGCGTCAAGCTGCTACAAGAAGCCCCTTATGACAAGAAACAAATAAAGCTTCTCTGAAAAAACAAGTCAAAACCCTGAAATGCTCTGACTTCTTGAGCACTCTTGCTGTGACTTTATCTGTTAACACATATCCAGTTGCACAGCATGGTGCAACATTAAACAGGACACTTCTGACATTTCTGGGTAGTTCTCAAGATTATGGTCATGGATCAGTATTTGGTTGGATGTTTATTCATGGCTTTATCACCCTTAAATATAGTATCCCTTCCCAAGCACTGACAGCAACATTAAATGTGCTCTAAGTGCCCAAGTTTTGGGATACTCTTTGGACTCTCCCAATGCCAAAAGGATCAAGAAGTGCCTTGGCCACCTCTGTCTCCTGCTGTTGGGCACTGGAAAGATGTCCTTTCCAGCCATTTCTGCTTGTGTCCCTACATAAGCCTTAAAAAGAAGCACATGGTCACTATTGTTAGTGAACCTGGTACTGAGGTACTGAGGGCACATGGATTGTACAGTTCAGTTTAACCACTTATTGAGCAGAGATTACATTTTTAAAAAAAGGTACAGGCAGAAGCGTGTGGTCAGCCTGCATATGAAGTAGCTGAAATGGCTGTTTTCACTCCTTGCTTCTAGGACATAGCAATTTAGGAAAAGAATACTAAAGATGGAACACTTGAGAGTGTAAAGAGCCTGGGATTTTGTGCCTGAATGTTAACTTTGCTATGGGCAGAATTTTAGAGAAAAATTGCTAAGGGCTGTTGGCCATATGAGTATGTAGGGAGAGAGAGAGAAAGCTAGAGAGTGAGAAAAAGTGCAGTCAACCATGCACCCATCCTCTACAGGAGAATTTTTGGGGTCAATTTCTGAAATAAAAGCTATATTCTAAAAGTACTCTTGTTAGTCTTAAGTGACCCAGTACAGTGAGTGGCCCTCCCAGAGGCATTAATCTTTGCTAATTCTGTCAAAATCTGCACAGAAAGGAGTTTCTCTATTGACTGGTAACTTAAGATACCTTTTTTCCCACAAGATTTTCAGCCACTTTCATCTTTATGTGTTCTTATTTTCTGCTTGTGATTTTAAGCTGAAAGACCAGTCCTGTGAGAGGATGCTTAATTAAGAATAGTAGTGAGATAATGAAAGAAGCTGTTTGTTGCATCTCTTGTTGCTTGGTTGTGGCTTCCCTTGGTGAGTTTGCCTAGGGAGCAGACAAGCTGCCCTTATTCCATGATATTTCAGTTCTGCTCATGAGGAAAACTACAGTCACCCAAACTGTACATTGTCCTGATAGCAGAATCTAAATGTGGTTGCTTTTCATGACAACAGATGGAGGAGTATTCTTGGGCAGCAAAATAAGTGCAGGACAAAAGAAGGTCAAAGACGAGCTTTGCATTGCGTTATTTACATCAATGCTGGGAAAAAGCCTCGTGAGCTGAGAAGGGGTAAGTGGAGATCAAAGGTGGGCATTAAAGTTTTTTGAAATCGATGAGTAGGATTCTACTGACTTCTGTGAGCTCCAGAGCAGATGTGAACAGCTGTCACATTGCCACTTTGCCTATGTGGGTTATCTTTTTCTTCTAAAAATCCCAGTGCCAAATATAGCTCTTCTGTAAGAGATACTAGAGTTTTTACAATTCTTCTCCACATTTCTTATATAGGTTTGTTTTTTTTAAAATTTTCTCCCCTTGATTATGGATTTTTCTCAATGTGTCAAAAAGACTATGGACTTCATCACAAGGTTTTATCAAGTGGAAATAATAACAGGCATCTAAACCAGGAAGGTTTGTGATATGCAGTCTTCTAATTAGGTGCGTAGTGGAACAGAAACACACAGAGTTATTTTGGGAACATATTATTAGGAGTACAGAAGACTTGAACGTGGGTATCTTTATTTCCCTGTAAATTCTCTATAGTTTAACTGTGGAGTATCTGAGCAGTATCACTTAACCCTTCTCAGTCCAGCTGCTTAGCTGAAAACCCTCTCTTAGCTGAAAGGTTTTCTACCAGGATTAGGGGTTAGTACAGCAGCTAGAGGTGCTGAACTTTTGTCAATAAACTCAGTCAAATTCTCTTTCTACACAGGGTGTAGCAGAAAGTAAGAACAATGAGACCAATTCCTTGCTTTTAGACAGAACTTTTATCAAGTTTTGGGCCTCTCCCTACAAGAAAGCCCCTGAGGTGCTGGAGCAAGTCCAAAGAAGAGAAGAGTAAATGGACCCAAGTTGTGCCAGGGGAGTTTAAATTGGATATTAGGAAAAAATTCCCCATGTAAAGGGTTGTCAAGAATTGAAACAGGCCATCTAGAAAAGTGGTGGAGTTGCCATTCCTGAATGTATTTTGAAAAAGTGTAGATGGAGCACTTAAGGACCTGGCTTAGTGGTGGCATGGTCAGTACTGGGTTAACAGCTGGACTTGATGATCTTAAAGGTCTCTTCAATCTAAATTATTCTGTAGTGACTTTTTAAAGTGTTTTAAAAAGAAATCTGATATATCAACAGGGAAGCCACTGCAGAGAGTGATGTTATGACAGGTCTGAGTGCAGTCAATGCTCTGACCCTCTTGGTTTGAGATTGTAAGTCAGACTTCCCCAGTTGCAGTAAAAGAAGCCGTCAGAGTGCTATTCAGTAAAAAAATAACAGACAGCAATAGTGTAGAGATGGAGAAATTATTTCTTGGTGTCTCGGGTTTGCCTACATATATATGTAAAAGCTATTACCTATGAGTAACACTGAACAAATAATCTTCAGATGTGTATTTTCCTGTAATACCATTTTTGAATGGAAATGTGTCTATGTTGAGTGGCATGGATGTTCTCATGAAAGATCCTGGGCTAGATTCCATTGAAGTCAGTATGAGAAATCACATTCTATCCTTACTTTAAAACCAGAGGCTATCAGTTGGTGTCTCAAACAAAAGCAGCTGACAGAAAGCACTGCATGTAAGTGCACACAAGGTATCTTTCCTTTTCCTGAAAAACTGAATATGGAAAAAGTAGCAGTGGGCAATGGGTTAATGAATCATAAACTAAATCTTGACACCTCCATTGAAAGAACAAATGAAGATTAAGTTCCTTTGGAGAGTCATGATTTTCATTAAATTTATGAACTTCAGGATCAATAAATTCTAATCTCTGATGTCTTTACATTATTCCAAAGCTTCTTGATGGGATAAAGCTCTTATAGGAAGGCAGTGAAGTGATTACATTAGATAAATTGGGAATAGGACAATGATCTGCAGACCAGCTACAGCAGGACTCTTGTGGACTGGATTATCCTCTGGATGCACAAAAGGGGTCAGTAGCAGGTAAATTAAATGATGGGCTGCCAGAGAAGTTAATAACTATAACTCCCATATCAGATGCAAAGTCCTCTAAAGGAGCAGCCTGGTGCATTCATTAGTTACTTGACTTCTTTCCAAAATCCTCAACAGGGACAGTGTCACCACATGGTCAAAGAAGGGCAGAAGTGTGAGGGGGGGAGATTGGCATGGATCACTTCAGCAGCTGCATTCCTCTGAAAATCCTGAAACCCAGAAATTAACTGCAAACCTCTCGAGCCTTTTCAAACTGAATTTTGCTGCACTGCTGTCTGCAGCAGTTCAGGACAGCCCCACACTTCCTAAAAACTGTGAGTGGACAGCTCCCTGTGCAGAGCCTGTCTCGGGGTGGAGCTACAGGAGGATATTTGCAAAGCTTCCCCAGAAACTCAGGACAAAGAATGAGTAAATGAAGAGAAACAATCCATTGTTTTGCTAATCTGGATGAAATATGAGTTAATTACTCATATCAACCCTCCCATCCTCTACAGTTTCTATAAAAATGACTGCTGAAACCCTGTCACTTTTTTTCCTTCCTTTTGCCTTATTTCTACTTCAACAAAAATAAAGGATTATTATATTTGCTTTGAGTGTTTATCCATTTATGCACTTTAAGAGCTTGATCCTGCCTCAACTGAAGCCATTAAAAGACTTTATGTATAAGTCAAAACTCTTGAACTGGTAGCTGTAGCTTTTAATCATATATTCGGTCATTTTCTTGGGCTCTGCTGTTTTTGCATGGCCTTGCCTTACAAAAAAGCCACACTTTGAGTGAGCTCACCTAAAGTCCTTCAGACCAGCTGAGCAGAGAGATCTGCATGAAGCTGAGCTAAGCCTGAGTGCTGGAGAGGCAGTGACAGCAGGCAAGGGACAGGATGGAGCTGTACAAACCCCTCTGCTAATGCAAAGGAGTATTGGCTCTGATACTGGTGCTACGTGAGAGGATTTAGAATGGAGAGACTGTTTCTACTCCAGAGCCATAGGTGAGTCTTGTTCAGCCCCCAGATGATCACCTTTTGGGGTGATAATGAAAACTTTCCATTTAAAAGCAGCTGTAGAAAATAGCAAATAACCAGGGGAAAAGGATGATAACAGCAAAGAGAGCATCATGCTTTGCAGCGGCACACCACGTTTGGGGCATTAAACCTCAAACACACTGAAAGTCTTATCTTGGACACAGCACTACAGTGAAGTAGCCTGTCTGTATTGGCAAGGATATGAGAGTCTTTCTGTTCTTCTTATAACTGCACAGCTTTTGAAGGAGGAAAATAATGTGAATTTGCTTGGGCATTGCTGATTCGGAAGGAAAGCCATTCTGTATCAAATAAGGCTTCTTGCAACACTTTGGGTTTCCTCTAGCAGTACCTCATTTAATCACTGCCCAAAGCCAGCTTCAATTGCTTTGAGGAATTTGCCTGCTGGATCAAAGCAGTGGTCCACCTAATCCTGTGTTCTGTCTCTAACAGTGACTGCCTTGTTCAGAGAAGAGAGGGGAGATCTCCACAGGCAGTTTCAGGGATACTTTTCCCAGGGAGCTGATAAGATCATGCCAGAGGTGAAAATATGAAGGCTGAAGAAGTGAAAATGAATATGATTAAAAAGACATCAGGATTATCAAAGTAGATGGAAGAATGTTAATTAAGAGATGGTGCAAGGAAGACGGTATGGAGGGAAAGAGCAATACTGGAGAAACACATGTCCTACCAGGGGGCATTTTAGTAGTGTGAATACTCCCTTTAACGTTCTCAGAACAACAGATGGTAAATCATCAGCAGAACATGAAGAAATCAAATAACCTTCACAGCTCAATTGAGGCTGTGTCTGTAGTATTTGGCTTTTACCAAGTAGTGGAAATTAACAGTGCCAGAGTGTTTTCATACATAATTTCCTTCTCCCCTTTCTCCTCTGTGCAGATTGTCATTACAGGTAAATGAATTTCACTCAAGTGAGTATCACTACCAAGAGGAGATGGAAAGATCAAGGTGCTGTGTTAAACTGAAATTACCGGAGAGAACAAGGCAAAAGCCAAACATGAGTTTATTATTTGTAGATTAAAAAATCACTGAGACCTGAAAATGTCTGCATTTTGTTTGGATTGCTCTTGAGTCTATCATCTGTGACTAGCACAGGCTGAAGTCTGGGAGCAATCTTGGTTTTGGTGAGAAACTCCTGGTTCAGTGCACACCCTTGATCAGGTTTTCTTTTCACATGTGGCAGGGGTGATCTCATGTGTCTTTGCCTTATCTGAGATCATGGCAGTCTCCCTATATTCCTATTGTGTTGGCACATGGTTGAAGTGTGGTCCACAAAATGAGTGTTTTTTTATTTTTGAGTGCTTGGCTCAGCAGCAGTTGAATTTTTAATGGCTCTTCCTATATGAGATCAAAGTCTAAGAATAATCTGTAAAACCCCCTAAATAATCAGACATACTGTTTATAGGCCTGTTGTATTTTTATAACAGGAATGCCAAATCTACATGTCCTTTAAACTGGCTTGACGGGATTCATATTTACATCTGAATTAACTTTTTCTATATTGTGAGGTACCCTGAAGCTATTTTGACAGAAACCACCATGGCTGTACAACAATCATCACACATGGCTGGAAGGCAGGTCAAAGACCACATAGTTCCTTCTTCTCCCAATGTCAGGATGTATACTGATAGTATTCCTACCAGCTGCCTCTTACACCTTCAATAATGAACACTCCCTGCCCTATCCTGGGGAATCCACTCCAGGGCAGTGCACTCCCTACTTTTATAAACATTTCCTTAATATTTGAAATCCCACTGGAGACCCTGTGCCTAATGATTCCTCCTGGCTAGACACCATTGAAGACACAGGGATGTAGATGGAATTAGGCTGTCTGGAGATGTCTCTGTACAGTCAGAATTATCTTACAAAACAGCTGAAAAACTCAAATAGATCAATGGGCTTTTTAATGGTAATTTACATGCATAGAGACAGTGCTGTCTGGACACAGAGGACATAAGTCCACATTCAATATCTTGTTGTGAACTCTGGGAGCAGCTCAAATTGCATCTGATGTGACCACATAACAATATTTGGAGAATTCTATATGGAGGTTAATATATGAACAGCTCTGGCTCAACACATAATTAAAATAAAGTACATTTTAAAGTGATTATTTGCCCTACAATGAACATTTACTTCAGGCAGAGAAAAATGCCCTGAAATTCAGCCCTTCTCTGTGTAGATTCTCAGCACTTTCTATTGCCATTCCATAATTTTCTTTACTGGCTGTCAGTGCTTTAGATAAAATGGGTTCCAAAATGTGTGGGAAATGCTATAGCCACAGTTTCTTCTTGGTGTTTCAAGAAAGTCTGTTAGTACCACTGCCACTAATAGTGGAAAGTCAGATGCTGTCCCAAGGAGCATCTCAGAAGCTGAATTGGAGACGGAAGGCATCTCCTCCAACACGTGACCAGGTCTGATTACTAGAAGGGGAAATCCAGGGAGAAGCACATGGTTCACCTGTGTTCTCCGGGCTTCAGAAAAAAACTTTTTGACTATTCATTTCAGCCCATCTCCATTTCTTTTCTTCTAAGCTTGGACAGTTCACATGCGTTTGAGGGTCATGCCAGAAATTCGACTGGGGGAAGGTTTTCCAAGCCAAATAGCCATCACACTTCAAGAGTTTAAAGAACAATGTCAGAATATGTGACTCTTTCTAATCTAGGGTTTTCATGCTCTTTAAGCAGGGATACTCAAACATTCCATTAAATAAATGAAGATCCCATCACATCCCCTTCTGTACTTTAAGCCCTGAATCTAACTGCCCCATTTCTGAATCTGACTGTGAACCTTTCAAACACACCTACAGCAGTCACTGCATCATTTGTTGGCATTATTAAAAGAATCTTCTCAAAATAGAAAAGCAAGCAATGGGGCATCGTGTTTCATAGAGCTGATCTTTATCTCAGAGATTTTACAATCCAATTTTCTTCATGCATTCTCTGCTCCATTGGGGCCTTTTATGTGAGGCATTCACTAGAATAACAGTGCATTTCCATTTGTATCTCTTTTGTTGCACATAAAATCTCAATTAGTATTCCAATTCACCATCAGCCCTGTATCTATTTAATGAACTTTTATCCACTTCCATGTTCCTTAAGTTTAATTAACTAAAACAGAGCAAGTATCTTGGCATTATTAAATGCTTCTGGAACAAAAATATTCTTTCCTTGAAAGATTTTATCAAAAGTCAGAAGCTCTGAGTTTGGTTTGGATATTCTAGTAACTTTAACATTGCTTTGCAGTTTGGTGTGGGACTCAGCAAAATATTATACTGTAGCTTTAAGTTGTTCCTTGACTAGATTTTAATCCATGTAACATTTTCAACATTTGGCGCTGAATCCCAAAGGAAAATTCCATTCAAGCATCTCTCTTTAACAAGAATGATAACAGAAAAAATGATTCAGGCATATCAGTGGGGGATTTGTAGAAACCTCCTCCAAATGAAATTACTGAATCTTATGTCACTATTCTGCCTTTGAGCTCAAAAAATGAGATGAACATACAAAAACATTTTTCTCACTCAGCCTATGCACAACTTTATTTTCAGCAAAAGGGAAGTTTGTAATTTTTTGAAATCATCTTTTGAGTCAGGTTTTGGTGTGAAAATGCATTTTCTGAACATTTTTCCAAGGGTTCAGCATTTCGTGTGCTGGTTCAACCTACCATGGCCTTCTGCAAAGCTCCAGCTGGTATGCAGGGACCTCAGGTGAGACACAACTTCTCTGAAGGCTCATTTGTGCCTGCTACAGGGCAGCATTTTGACTGACACTGGTCCCTGCTTTTTAGATGAATGAACTTATCTACTTTCATCTTCCTTAAGATCAAAATCTTTGCCCACTGCTCTGCAGTCACAATATTTATGCTGAAGTGCCCCAGAAAATTTAAGTGCCTACTCCAAGAGGATAACTTCTATCAATTCCCTGTTACAATCACTCTATATGGAAAGACTCCTTCAGAGAGTTTTCCAGGGGAGTAACCTTACTTAAATACTGTGACTTTCCCCCTGGAGGAGGGAGCATCTCTCTCCACAGTTACTGCACAAGGTTTAGCCACCTCACTAAAAAGGTAGGATCCCTCTCTGGGCAGGTGGTTTGTAGAGCTGCGTAAGATGCATTGCAGCTCATACAGATCAGGATAGGAATAAAAGGGCAGCTATTGAAGCTTTCTTGGGAGGTGTTGTTAGAAGTGTCCAAGCAACAGCTAATGATGGGAGAGTGTCCCTGGCAGGAGTGCTAGGAAAACACAGCTGTTCTGTTGACTCCGTTATATGGCAATAACTTTCCATTTTGCATTTTATTTTTGCAACATGATCTGTCCCAGGGCTTTCTGTTCTCTCTGCTCTAAATCCATTTCTTATGGTATAAGGCCATAATTGAACATGAAATAGGCTTGAAGCCACATGGATAGAGACACTTTTTGAATACACCTCTGAAATTTTTTAGAATTTCTTTTCACTCACTTTATTTTCCCCCCTTTTACCCAAAAACCTAAACAAACAAACAAACAAGAAAAAATAATAAAAAATAAATTTAAAAATAGAAGGTAGTAATAAGAAATGCCCAACCATTACTTTCACAAAGTAAAAGGTGATATATCTGTTGGATTCACTGCCTGGAATCTTTGGGACATGCCCTGGAAAGACAATTTGCTGCTTGTTGTGTGTCAGGTTCCTGTCCCAGTGGTAGCTGCAGTTAATTGGCAGTACTCTTCTGTAGATGGGCTGACATTTTCAAAGCTGCTCAGTAGGAATTAGGTGCCTAAAACTTCCAGCAGTTTCCAGTTCTGTAAATAAACATACAAGTTGTTTTTAAATTTACTTGTTTTAGAAGTGCATGACACTGTGCTTGTGTTCTTTTCCCCTGAAGAACCTCTGCAGCCAGCATGCTACAGTTAAATCTGAGAAAAAAGGGAAGATATTTACACTTCTGGCAGTGAAAGAGAAGATGCTTTTTTGCTGTGATTTATAGAAACTGACATTAATCTCTATTGCTTTATACTATACTTGCAATAAACAGCTTTGGAGATTGATTAAAGACTTTGTCTGCAGCTTTCACTCAATTTCAACAGCTCTTCTTGCTCCATAAACTCAAAAGGAATAGAGATTATGCCTTAAACAAAGCCCATGATATCCATCTCTAGGAGCATTTACTATTTTCAGTGCTTTGAATTGAAAGTTATATATATGTATATGTGCATGTGTTAATTCCAAACTTTTCTTACAGAGTTTCTTCCACAAGAAAATTGGCTAAATACACAGTTCTGGATCTGTCTTATTTCTTCTTTCTCCCTATTCCTTTGCCCCAAGCTTGATTTTTGATAATGGACTTATTACCCATTCCATGTGTTTTAGGAAAACACATATGAAAGAAAAAGCATGAGAGAGAGGCAGAAAACCCTCGCTAGTCTCATCAACATTTTCTCCACTTCCAAATGCAGCAGCGAATAGCTTTATTACTTTGGTACTTATTATGCCAACATCACATTCTAATTATTAAAAGTTTTTAACTCCATATAGCCTTGTGTTCACTATTACTGACTCCATTCTCAGCATCCCTCTTCTTTGTATCTAGCCCCTTTTTAAAAGGCAATTCTCTGATCACTTTGAGAACTATTTCACCCCATGTTTCTGTTTTCTTCGGCCACACAACCTGCTCCTGACTCCTGCTATCCATTTAATCCCATGTCTGCTCTGTGTCTTGTCTCCTTTTCGCTAAATTCAATTTATTTTTGGATTTCAGCTCTCTTCTCTTTTTTGTTATCACAAACTCTATCTTCCAAGTTTCTTTGGCTCTACATGGCAATAGTTTTCAGCTTTGATTCTACCTTTTTAGCTCCTATCCACCCTTCCTAAAATCCCACTCTGCAGCTTTCCAGTGCATCTTGTCATATGCACCTGGATAACTTTAATCTTTTCTATTCTGGCCTTTTACCTGCAGCTCTTTGATCCGTTTAATGAATAGGTACAATGATGAATATGCAATTCTTGGTTGGGATGTTAATCTATTCACATCCTCCTCCGCCTTCCTGTCACACTTCTGACTCATCTCATCTCATTGATGGTCTCTGTCCCAGCACCACGAAGGTACTCAGTGACTCTGCACCACCGATTCACAGATTTGTGACTGTGTTGATCTGATGAGGTGCTCCCAACTCAACCACGACTGCCATGCCAGGCTTCCTTCAATCCCATACGGCTCTTTAAACACTCCTAGAGCCCCTGAGGGGAACATTCCCTTCCTGACCTGATATATGGCTATATCCATTTAATTTCTTCTCTTAAATCTGCTTCCATCTTTCAACAGAAATCAACCCAAAATTAGCCAAGCTAGCTAGAGAAATTCAAGCCTAGTTACATGAGTGCCCTCACTAAATTAACTGCCCCATTAAAATACTACCTTGTCACTGCTTTCATGGTACTGACTATCCTGCAAATGCTTGTGAGCTGGTTATTGCTACCTGGACTTGCCTGGAATAGATTTTATTGCTGATAAAAATAATTAAAAACCAGAACAAAACAAAATGAGTAAAATTCAAAGTTGAAGCAAAGGCAATCTAAAACTTTATATCCAACCAGCCATAACGTTTGAAGAAATACGAGTTTTCAATCCACACCTGGACTTTATTTCCATAAAATAATGAGGAAAAGCTTAATATTTGAATAACCTTGACTGTTGGAGAAGTTGTCAGCAAGCTGGCAAGTTTCAGGTTAGGATTTCTCTAGAGCAAATCACAAATTACAAAAGTAAACTAGAGTTTTATACCTTGAATGTTCTTCTAGGTTTTTGGAAATGGAAGTTGTTGGAGTTAGGAATTTGTGAGTCTATTGTAAGAAAGTTCGGTGTGATGATGTCTCTTGAGCAGGGGTAAATTGAAAACATCTGCAACTGTTTGAACTGACTTTTGTATAAAGTGTCTACTGCTGTTCTTCCTCACCTCCCTTCTTTCTGAAGAACAGTGTACAACAGAAAAATCTGTTCTGCTGACCAGCTTCCCTTTTACATAGATGGCACAGGTGGGCCAATGCAGCTCTGAGCAGCTGCACCAACTCCTTCAATGTGTAACAAACCCAGAAAAGAACATTTGTGTCACCACTATCGACTTCTGCTGCTGGATGAGTCCCTAGAGCGGGATGCAACAAAGATTATGATCATGCCTGTGAAGCTGCTGCATGACATAAAGGTAGTTAAGAACTAAGATGTTTCTATCTATTAAATATTAAAGCTCAGTTATCTTAGTAAGAAAGAACTCCAATTTTGATCGGGCAGCTGTGAGATACTGAGGATATACTGCAGTTAAAAGTAGCAGGAGGCAGCATTCCCAACATTAATTTGTGGGCACATTGGAACAAAGCCTTTTCCATTGGGCTTTTCAAAGCAATCTATTCTATTAGATGTGATCCATGTTCTTGATTTTGAGCAAAAATATAACATTGTTCAGAAAGAGAATATGTGAATAAAAATGGCAAGTAGGATCCACCTCCTCTCCAGAGCAAGCCCAGACAAAGGAAGCTGAAGGCAGTTTGCACATGAGCTTTCCAGGGACATGAGTGACAGCTTGCATGGGTGAGCACAGTGCCTGTGTCCTGCTCGCACCTGAAAAAGGACGTTTGTTAATTAAATAACTCCCCATTGGACACAGCTCTGTTTGATTATTATCAATGTGCTAATTTTGTCATTAGGAAAAATAAACAGCAGATCTCTGCCACCTGCCAGATTGTGCACATTCAGATTGGTCCTTTCTAGCTACACTGGCTGCCTGGCAGGTGGGCTCCCACTTGGCACTTCTCTCTCCAGCTTGCTCTGTTCCAAAACAGGAGCCAGGGTCATGCAACTGCAGCAAATTGGTTTACAGTTATCCAATAAAGCCCTAGTTAAAGGGTAACCATCTAGAAAGATGCTGGCAAGGTTGATGAGTTTGGATGAACTTGCATGTGTGGGGAAGAGCATGGAAGATGTCCAGGTTTTACAGTTTATTTACAACGAAAGTGTATGGACCAGATTCCTGAACTGGAATAAATCTGTTCTGCTTTGTTATTTCAGTGGTGTTCTATAAGAAACATCCCTTGGGGACTTGAGCCCTGCCACAAAATGAAGTGTAGCTGAGTAGATAAAGCTTGAGCTTAGATCTCCAGAGATCTGGGCTTTGTTTCTGACCTCTTGTGTGGTCCCAGCCTGAGCAGTGCTTGTTTGCTGGTTGTGCTGAGGCAGTGTGGCACCGAGGCTCATGGCCCTTTGGCTGGGCATCATGTAAGCATCTCATGAAAAGGGTCCTCTGCCCAAATGTGCAGAGGGAAAATGAACTTACAGTGATCTCTGTGCTGCTGTGTGTGCAAGCTCTGTGAGTCAGACTGTGTGGTGCAGGAAGCCTGGCTATGCTATTTGTGGTGCAGCACATCCTGTCCTACACTCAGTCTGGATTGTCCTCAGGCACCAGACACTTAGTTCTTGAGGCAGCTGCATCTTTCCATTTGAGTACATCACTTGGAGTCACATGAAGGGCTAAAGTAACAAATTCCAAGTAGGCACCTGATGTAATACGCTTCTCCCCTTGGTGAATGCAAATAATTAACATTAATTAGAGCTGTGCACATGCATTAAGAGCAGACTTCAGCACTCTGGGGAAATTTTATTTTCAATTAAGTGAAAAAAATACTTTAAAGTCTGATAGCTCTGAAAACAAAGGGAGCTTCTGTGCCAAGATACCTGACTTTCTTTTAACCAAGTCTGCTCAGAAATTAAAGACAAGGGCATCACATCTAGACGGTGTTTCCCACTGAGGGAGATCTTTCAGCAGCATTAATTAGTCTTGGTAGAACTTACAGTTAGGGATAAATGGCCAAGGACACCAATGGTTTCTGTGGCTGACAAAATTCTGGGAGATCAACTCTTCTAGATACCGAAACTAAATTGTGTTATGCCTGAGTTCCTAGAAGCTCTCCATAGTGGAGCAGTATTAATTTCATATATTATCTGCCACACCTCAAACTCACATTAATATTTTTTCACAACCAAGTCCTGCATCTGTAAACTAGGAAATACCTACAAACCAGGGCAGGTTTGTAGCCTGAACTCAGCTCCTAGAGCTTTTGCAATTTGATAGGCTCTTCTTGTCCACGGTCACATACTTTTATTCCTCTGAGCATCTGTCTGTTTGGCAAGCAGGATGGATGAGCCTCAGAGGACATTCAGCTGTTTGATGTTTCTTCTTAGCTTTGTCATTCAGCATGTGGCCCTATGCATTATTTACTATGTCTTCACTGCAGCTCTTTCTCTACCTTGTGGGCTCTTTCATAATGTTCATGCTGTACAAGCATCTTCCAGAGAGTCTGGTGTTCCCATGGCTGTGGGGAGGGACTTGGATTTCTTGTTTACATTGTATCCTGAGCATCATTTATCTTCCTCATAAAGAGCTGGGTAGTGTGATTTGGCTGTAGCCCATTTCAGCAGAGCCTGGGCCATCCCACATCCCGCTCCCAACACCAGGTTATATTGCTTGGAAGAGGGACAGAAGTAGTGGCCAGGCAAACTATCAAAAGTAAAACAAACCCTTTCCCAATAGACAGAAGGCTTCATTTTGGGAGTGGGATGAACTTGAAAACAAATTAAACAGAAATTGTAATCTGTCAACAGCATTGTTTTACATTAAGATAATGTTGGGAGAGAGGATTTCCAGATGCCTGGGTTAGTCTCTGCTTAAGATGATGCCCTTATTTCATCTGTCTTTGTCTTGCAGCAATTCATCTGCAGCACTCAATCAAGGCGAGACCTCACAGGAAAAGGCACTTGTTAGAGCCAGGATGTGCTGTGAGCGAGGCTGGCCAGCTCAGGAGGGGAGCACCTCGTACGGAACATCTTTGCACTGATGGAGGGAAGAATTGGGTATTTTCTGCTTTCATTTACTCCAAATGGGAAGGAGCGTGTGACTCCTGAGCATGGCTGTGTGGTGGTTCCAGAATGGTGGTGCCAGGGGGTGGCTGTCCTGCCTCCCTGGCTGGCAGGGGTTCCACAGCACCAGGGCTCCTGAAGCTGTTCCACCCAGGCATGCCACATCCCGCCGGAGCTGGCCACCCGCCTGGGCAGCGGGCAGCTGGCCACAGAACAGATGGGCAGGAGTGGTGGTGGCCAGGGCACGTCACATCACCCTCCCTCCAGCCGTGCTGCAAAACCTCACAAACAGCCTTGGCAGTAATGAGAGCTGTTGCTGCTGAAGACTTTTCTCTCATTATTTGTGGTTCATGGTGTTGGTAAGGTTATTTTCAAGCCAAGCGGTTTTTCAACAATGTATGTTTATGTAGATCTCATTTAAAACAGTAGCTTGTCACATGCTTTATATTCATGGAAACTTCAGAGAACAGTTTTTAAAGCCCATGCAATCTGGATTTAATTTGCATTTTAATTAATATTTCAAAATAATTCCTTGGCCTTGTTTATTTATTTATTTATTTGAGCCTTCAAGAGCAAAGGTTCTATCAAAGTCTTGAAATTAGAAGGACTGGTATTTCTTTGAGTGCAGCTTTTATTTGGTCATATGGTCCAAGACACCTCTGACTAATTATTAATATTAAGTGGAATTAGCTACTCTGTGGCTTAGACTCAGGCTTGTCAGTTGCTTTATGGCAGATGCTGCAGCAAACTCACTTTTCAAGAAAGGAAAAAGTATTCATATTATCTGTTAAGAGTGACCGAGTTTAAAATGAAGTTTTAGATACATGAAATTAAAAAAAAATCTCAGTCTTATAGAAAGAATGAATTTACACGTAGACTTAGAGGAAAAAATGAAGGCTGCATTTCAGGAAAACATTTAAAAACATGCTTAGCTTTTTGTAGCACAAAATGCTTAAACACATAATTCAGATTAGACACTGCTTATCTTTCAGAAGTAAAACAAAAAAACCTAAAAATGAAGTTAAATTCTACTCAAGCAATGAATGTTTCAATATGTTTGAAATGAATTGCAAGAAAGTGTAATTTTTCACCTAACCCAAATTTATTTGTTGGATATTAACAGCATCTAATAATACTCTGGGTCAATTCTGGGTTCTTTATAAAGGAAACATAAGTTATGTTGGTTGGCTCTATACCTGCTATAGATGGTGAAACTGGATAAGATGATGCATAGCATAGCTGCCCTCATGAATTCAGTGCAGAAATAATAGCACTGAACTCTAACAGTGCTTATTGCCTGAAAATTTCAAGGCAAATAAGCATGAAAATAACAATTAAGGAAATTAACCTTACTGCCTTCTTATCAGAGTCAAAGAAACTGAGGCAGGAGACAATGCATCAACAGTTTTAAAATCAGCAGCCATCTAGCAGTAAAGCTGGAAGGAAGTCATCCCTCAGTTCAGCACCAGTGAGCACATCCCTGGCAGAAAGTCAGTCCCCTTTCTTTGTCAGGAGAGCTGCAGGGCGACGAAGAAACAGCTGAGTCCTCACTGGTGTCAGGGTAGGAAGCTCTGAGATTACAAAAAACTGTCTTCTCATACAGATGGAGATTTCCAGAACTTATGGCTACTGCCAAATATGGCAGGTGCCATGAAACGTTTTTCTTGTGGTATTTGGCATTAGGATTTTGGTGAAGTCATTTTGCATTGTTTGGCTTTTCGATGCCTTTGGCTTTCCACACTTAAATCTATTTATGAAGAACATCAAACTTTCATCCATTTTCTGATTTTCAAAATGAGTTCATTACCCTCTGCTTCAGTCTCTAGGCTTCATACTTCTGAGAATGCCACAATGCAGTTGTGTAACTCTTAGAATAATCCACCATAAATTAGATGGTAGGAAATACATTTTATTTTTGCAAAGCTGATAAAACTCAACTCAGCTTCAAACTCTTTTCCTGACCAAAACAAACCAAAATTATTCTCCAGAAGATTTGTTTGTCTCTTTTTCATAGTCAAAGGATCAAACTTGCTGTTTCTCTTTCAGTATTCTCTGTTAAAATCTGCTGAGAACACTGGCAGGTAGCTGACTCTGCCAAGCACATCCCAACACCCTCAAAGTGTGAATACTTTCAGGGATGGTGATGAAGAACAGGACTCCAACTTATTTTTTAGAATCAATTTTACCAACAAAGCACAAAATTCAGACTTCTGTAGTTGGAAGAGATTCTGTATTATTAAGTGATTTAGCAAGAGATTATGGCAACAGGAGACTTTGCTCTGAAATCAATTAAATTGTGATGTGTTCATGCAAGGTTTCTTTCTTGCTTGCTTTCTTTTTCCTTCCTCCACCCTCCCTAGCCATCTCTATTACTAATTCCAGCTAATACCCACCAGAATCTTATAGAAATCTACCTAGAGGAAAAGCAGAATTAGTCAAAATGAGGAAACATGAACTGCTGCCTTGGAACAATAGGCAAAATGTTTCCAGTAGTTACCAGCAGTAAAACACTGGGCAGGGCAGAGTGAAGGTGGGAGCTGCTTCAGTTCCTGATGGTGCCTGGAGGCTTTTCCGTATGAAAACTCTTCTTTTCAACCTTGTACTAAATAACAAGGATTAGGAGGCAGTGGGTTGGGATTTAGAGAGTCTAGACATAGGAGAATTACATTTTCCACCAATTTCCCCTCTGATTTTGAAGCTTTCAGCCTCTTACCACTTTATAGTCAGTTCTTTGGCATGTTCCATGAAGTTAAAAACTCCCAACATCTTCACCTCCAACCACGTGGGGGTGGTGAAATTGAATCCAACCACAGTCATCGGAAAACACTTCCAAATTGGGACACTTTTAAACTTTGTGAAAATCACAAAGATGTTAAAGAACACATTCACATGCACAAAAATATTTATGATTTCATTAACAACACAGGATGAAATGTGTTCAGAACTCTTCCTGTGTTCTGAAAATAATCAAATTATTATTTGATGCTGAAATTGCACAAATAGATTCTTGGCAGGCAATTATATTTTCCTGTACAGGTTTTTTAATCTCCATGTTTCTCCAACATGTCACTCATTTTTCATATTCATTTATAGTTAAGTATAAACAAAGTGCTATAAATTAATTCTATGTGTAGTTAATTTTTCTGATAAAATATGGATGAATGAACATGTTGTCTTCATTCATTTCAATTAAGAGGCTTCGATTAGCTTTAAAATCCTTGTGAAAAAAGTATTCATGAGAACTGCTTTCATTCAGGTCACATGTGGATGGAGGCATTGGATAAAGACCTACAACAAACACCATCTGAATGACATCTAGGTTGCTCTATACTGTTTGATAAATGTGACACAGGATGGTAGTTTAGTTTATTTTAGAAGATATGATCACGCCAAAATATGGTGCAGGGCAAGAAGACAGTGGAGCACGGTATTTACAGAAAGGTGGTGAGGAGATCATAATGGCCTCTTAAGGAAGGGAGAACCAGAAGACAGAGAACTTTTAAAGCTGGACTTAGGCAAGCAAGAAAAGGACTGGAATATGGTTGATTAAGTTGTGTGCATGACTGTGAGTTTCAAAGTGAGTCAGTATTCATAAAGAATAATGATGATAAAAAAAAAATAATGTTAGGGAGCTTGCACTGACCTTAATATGGCAGCAACATAGCTTGAGAGTTATTCTTTGCCTCTAGTTTCTGGATACATTTAAATATTTGCTATTGTAGTGCAAGAAAAATCTTACTGACTTTTGTGTTTGGAAATCTATTGTTACTGGACCACAGTAGCCTCTAGACACAGTGAATCCAGTCTCACTGTGATAGGCATAGTATAATTATTAAGCCTTGGCATTTCAGAGACTTGGCATTATTTTTTTGGTGAGTGTTGCAGTGAAATTACTGCTTGGTGTTGTCTTTTATTTTTTTTCCCCTCTAAACTGGAGAGGAGCGTTCATTCTATCTCTCCCTTTTCCCAGTTTTACTAATATGTTCTGTAGTGCCTTGGTATTTGTGGGTGCAGTGTAACACAACTGAAATTTGACAACTGCAGAGAGATCTGTAAGACAGTAAAACTGTGAAATTTAGGGGGTGTTTTTAAAGACATCAGAAAGATCACTGAGGCTGGAACAATTTCTATCTCATAAATAGTAATAATCATAACCAACCTGGTAATACCGAGACAAGTAACATTTGGAGTTCTGAAAGAAAATGAGGAAGAGGGGTTCTTAAGCTATCAGGCTAGAAAAGACAAGATGAAAGTGGAAGAGAAATGTCTTGCTTTTCTTTCTTTATCTTTGTGCCTATTCAACTGATGGATGTTTTCTGGTACAAACAAATAGGATGATGCACCCTGTGCAAAGCTGTCGAATGCAAGAATAATTAAAGGTAATTTAAATAGTAAAATAACTCATTAATGTAGTTTACGAAGTGCTTAATCAACGTGCCTATGCAAATCAGCCATCTTCTCAGCAAACAGTTCCTGCAATTGCAAATGCTTCTCCCAGACTTTGACCAATTAATGCTTAGCTGAAATAGGTCCCCTTGGGTACGTTGCTTCCTAGCACAGAGGGATAAAATGTTCTTCCTTTTGTGCTGCACCAGTTCTGAAGGATTACCATTGTGAGCTTTTTTCCTTTTAAATGCTCAAATTCCCTCCAGAAGATGACTCTGCAAATAATATAAATATGTTACTCATGTTAGTCTATTTTTTTTTGTGTGTGTGTGAGCAAGTTCACTTCCAGTTTAACAAATTCCTTATCTCTTATAAATGAAACTAAACAAATTTTCTAGCAGGTGCCACTAATATTGCTGACCCTGTGCTGAGAAATGTTTGTTATGGTGACATCTGAAATACATATTTTGGGGATTTTCTTAAAAAAATAAAATTAAAGAGTTTCCAAGGGACTTTCTCATCAGGACTAAATGCTAACTGTCCTGAGGTCAGGGAGGGAGTGAAGAAGGAGTATTGAACTGAGGGTAGGCACAACTCGGCATTGTTCTGGCCTTCTGTCAGTGTTGTGGACCAGGGAAACCCACCCAGTCCATTGTTACAATAGTGGCTTTATGGCGTTGATTCTATCTATATACATAGCTGCTTTATTTCTATGACTATATTGTTATTATTAATTTGTTATTGTTATTGTTAATTGTTATTGTTATTGTTAATTTAAGACCTAGCTACTGTGAAAACAGGAGCTGTGCAAAAGAGGAGCTATTTTAAGTTTGCCTTCCATGAGATGGAAGCACAGCAGGTTGGCCAAAGCTTTGCTCCTTTAATTTCACTGATTTTTTCTCTGAAGTGCAGGCTTCTAATTATTATCCTTAAAGGGAGTGCTGCCAGGAAGGATTCACTTTGGAGATGTCTTGCTTTATTGGCAAGGCAACTAAACCTGACAGTGAAGGCTGCCAAGAGGAGAGTGGTGTGATTTTACTGAGTAGGAAGGGATGACAGGAGGAGTCCACTGTGCATAATGTTGCCTGGGAAAGGCCATGAGAGAGTGATGCTCACATAAAGGAGAGGATTTGTGGTGGAAAGCGAGAAAAAAATCAACAAGGAGGTGAAGGGCATGGAGTGGGGGTGAGGGTGGGGATGACAGCACAGCAAGAGCAGTTATGAAAGAGAGGAGGCTGATTTGATTATGCAAAAGAGACTGCTCCAGTGCTTTTTTATTCCATTCTGTGTTAAAAATTACTGAAAATTCCATATGTGGGATTTTCTTCAGGCTACCAGCAAAAGCCTTAGCCAGCTTCATTTGTTTGCAGCAGTTGTACCATCTATTCTAGTCCAAATTTTGTGTTACCATATCTAACACCCAAAGAGAGTTGGGTGGTGGGAGAAGGGGAGGCAAAGATGTAAAAAAAGATACAATGCTATGAATATAAAAAGCATAAGAGATAAAAGGGTGGTGAGTGAAGAGACAAAGATTTTGGAAAAAGAATACTTAAAACCATGAAGAAGAGTGACCATTACTACCCTACACTTTCAGGAAATTTTTCCAGGTAAAGAGCTACAAGTAACAGTCCACCTAAACCATTTTGGTCTTCACAGCAGAAGAGAGAAATTAATTTATTTGATCAAAAAGTAAGGTATTTTGCTGTTCTGGTTAATGCTTCATTAAAAAATAGTATTTCAGAAATTATCAAAGTCCAAAAAAGCTCTACCAAGTATTAAATGCTTCATGCTTATATGCACTTCAGGAAAATGAGAGCAGAATTTAAATTCAATGTGTATCAGCTTTCATGACTGTAATACCTGAGCAGATAAGGCTCTTACCCTTGCAACTCTTCTATTTCACAGCAGGGCAACTGAGGCATGGAGAGACAATGTCCTAGGTCTTTCAGATCTTAACTTCCCCTGAAAACAGCAGGAGTTAAATCCTGCAACACCTCAAAGAGACTGGTGTTAAATGATTCATTGAAGATCACACAGCAGAAACCCATGAGGAAATAAAGACTTTGGGCTGGAAACATCAAGTCCTGGGTTACTACCTTAAACACTAGAGCATCCAAGTCTCCTACTGAAGCGGAACTAAAGTTTCAGGTGTTGTGCCTGCTCTCAATTTAGATTTTTCAACAAACATAATTTCTAAAGTGTAATTACAGGGGAAGAACCTTTGCTCTGTAGCATCAGTGGAATTCAATATCCTTTGATAGGATTGCTCATCTGTAACTGATGTCAAAATATGGGTCTCTCTCAGATATATTTTACTTTGGCTTAATTAAAATGTTCCTCCACTATCGGCATAGAAGTAATTTTATACAGAACCATAAATGTGTGTATCTACTCATCTTGCAAAAAAAAAATTGGATCAAACAGTCAGTAATGGTGATATAAATATGTAGTATATTTTTCTTATAATAGGAAATATGCATAAAAATTACTCGCATTTTCTGTAAAATAGGACAGTGAAGGGACTGAGAAATAGCTTGATGGAAAAGCAAATGTTCAGCATACAGTTTAAGAATGTAGGTATTTGTTCATTTTCATGTACATTATAAAATATTCAGGCTGAAGAAACACGTGAAATTTGGAAAGTAGAGGACTGTCAGACAAGGTCCAGTAGTTTCAGCAAGAAGAAAATTGAAAAATTTTATACAAAGAACCCCATTATAATTAACTATTCAGAAGCTGTGAGAAGGGACAATATTAGCCAAGTAACATATTGCAAAGGAGTTACAAGGAGAACTGATAATTCTTATGATGTGTTGACACTCAGTGCTTTGATTTGTTGGAACTGCATTGGCAGTTTCAATCTTATTTCCAGAACTGATCCATTCATTTTGTAAAAACATCACTATATTACAGCTAGAAAAGCTTCCCCTCCCCCTGCCCCAATTTCTTTAAAGTGTGAAAGGAAGTGGTTTTTCTGGAGCTTTGCACTGGAAGCAGGATGGGAAGAGGCAACACCCATGAGCTAGGCCCTGGAACAATTTTCTCAGTTTACATTACCATGAACTCAGAGGGGCTGGCAAAGAGCTCCTGAAGGACAGGCTTTGTGCCAGTGGGCTTAAATGGTACAATATATTTCCACTGGAGAAACAGCAACCAATAATAAATATGCCAGAGGGCAGGGGGCTCTTTCATATATTCTAGCTGGATTTTCATCAGGCTTGCAGTTATTTTGCTTCTTACATACTTTAGAAAAGTTTCCCCAATACCCTTCAGAGATGCTATTTCTCCCCTCTGGATGTTATCTTGAAATTATGACTAAGCAAGAAAACTGCACAGGGACAACCCACTTCTTCCTCTCTGTTTTTTGTTTTTCTTTTTTGCACAGTCAAATTCCCACTTGGGATTTTTGGAGCACTTTCAGACAGCTTGTTAGTTCTCATCACTGAAGTCTTTTACAGCACTGAAGGTATCTTTCATTCCGTAGGATGGAGCAGAATGATGACAACACCTCTGCCAGCCTGGTCTGTTGTCTCAGAGGAGCAGAGGTGGGTGGGCTGACAACACTGCTTTGGGCAAGGAGAATAAGCCTCAGCTGCTGGATAGTAAACTGCAACTGAGAGGAAGGCAAAGTACATTTCCCCTACAAACAGCAGGGTCTCGGGTGTGGAAGAGGGGCAAACTGTGTTTTCCCACCTGCTCTTCTGGTCCAACATTCACTGAGTTTTATGGAGTATGTTCCAAAGTCAGCAGGGCCATTACCATTATTGTTTTGGGTCTCCTGGTCCAGTGGCTTGTGTTGGCGAGGAGGGCAGCACCAACACGAGGTTCTTCAGCTTTCACAGAAAAAGCTTCTCCTGAGGATGTTTCAATCAAGGAGCCTAAGCAGCTTTCCTCCTGCTCCCTCCTCATGGACCCTCTGGGATAATCTCCCCACAAACTCGTGGCAGATGCACCTTTCCATGATACAGGGGGAAATAAGAACGTGGTGGTGGGGGATTTCTGCAGGGACAAGACATCCTCCTTGGTAGCTGCTCACTCTTTGCTTTTTTTCTGCTCCCTTAGTCTTGTGTATGCGGTTTTGGAACTGAAGAAATATGTGAGGTTCCAGCACCAGAAAAAGAAGGTCAGAAGGAGCTGAGCCACTAGGGAGCTTAAACTAACCACTTAAGGAAAGGAGATGTTAAGACCTTCAGCCTTCTCCAGCTTTCTACATAAAGCTGAGCAAAATAAATACTGATAATAACAACAGTAAACTCTCCATAGTGAGAATATTTCCTGGTTTACAGTTTTCACAAGCAGAAATGCCCTTAAAGCCTCTTGGCTGAGATTTATTTAATCTCAGATTCTGATGTAAATTTGCACTTCGTGACCTGGCAACAATCAAGGAAAAGAGGCGCTAACTGGGAAAAGATCCTGCTTCTCTTTGTTTAAACGTTCAACTTGGGCTGTGAAATTGCATTTGTAAGGGAGGAATATACTCTGAAGCCCTTCAGCAGAAATGGATTTCACCTATTTAGTGGATGCCTCAAGGCAATTTCTTTTCTTAATAGGATCAGAGCACAGCTTTAATTTTTCACATTTTATAAGGCTTTTCCTTGGAATTACTTTTTATGTGGTTCCTCTGTTAATGGATCCTTCACACTGAGGCATGAGTAGGAGAAAAAAAATCTTTTGAGAAGAAAAAAGTAGAATCATACTGGGAAAAAATTCAGACAATAAATTGGAGATCAGAGACAATAAAACTATCTGCCATATTTTTAGTTGATAAATGCTGGCTCATTTCCTTTAGATTTTGAAGACATTAAAATATTAAGACAAATCTTTGTTTTTTAAAGGAATGTTTTACTAGCTTGATAGAGAATCACAGGAATTATTTGGGCACAATATTAAATTGTCCCTGGGAACTCTGACAGTTCTGATATGTTAAAATGTCATGTTCTTAGGCAGGAATAGTGACCTCATCTGAACAAAAAAAGCAGTGTCTGCAGACCTTTTGCTTAAAATAAGACAGGAACAGATGAAACAGTCTTCGAGGAGTTTTAAGGTGTCCACTTTCTAAAATCAGAGCACTTAGGCTGTATAGCAAAGGCAGAGAATGATTTCTGTTTTCTAAGAGGTTATGCATAGCGGTTGAATTTAATATAACTAGTGGAAAAAGTCCCTACTTATTACTGAAGTCATTAGTCCTTCCTGGTTTTGCCACTGGCATTTTACAACACTGGTGCCATTTGATCTCAGAAGGTTTTTCTCTTTTAGTGCAGCTGAGGGGTGCTATTACAAATAACAAGAATATAGACAGTTCTGTTGTAATACTGAGGGACATTTCTGAGATGCTTAATATGACAAGCATACCTTTTGTTTTCCTGAGATCCTAATTTTCCTTTAAAAAAATAAAAATGTGCAGAAGTAGTCCCATTATTGATCTGGAATCCAAAAGAGTTAGTTTGAGTCACTATAATTGGCAAAGGCTTTTACAGCTCATTAACTGCAAGATTATGTGGCACAATTCATTAAAATTCTGTTTCACTGAATGCATTTGTAAACACCTTCTGAGAAGTTTATCACTCTTTGCATAATGCTGAGCTTTCTTTCAGCAGATACATTTCTCTGCTGCTATTTACCGATATAGGTTTTTGGAGTAAGTTATGGTAAAAAAAGTCCTATCTTCTCACAGCAAAGGCAAGGAGAAGGAATTGTGTTGACTCTGAAGCGTTACAGATATTAATTAAACATTGCTATACTATTTCCATTAGACCACTGCATTTATTAAACCTCTCATTCCATTACTTCAGTGCACATTTTTTGCAAGAAGAGCTTGAATTTAGTACAAGTATGAAACAAAATTTTCAGGACAAGCCATCTTTATTTTTTTCTTTCTCTGCAGTGACAGAAGAGATCGCTGCATCCTGGCCAGAAAAACCACAAATAATCTTTCTTCCCATCTTGTCAGATCTATTTAGATTCTTTTTCATCTAGAAGCATTTATCCAGGAGAATATCTAACCTATTCCTTGCAGCTGTATGAGTAAATAAGTATTGTACTCACAATACAAGCTGGGCAAGCACTTGTGAAAATATTGAGAGATATAATGCAGTTTAGAGTAGAGAAGATTGAAGAGTAGAGAGGTCTCCCACTCCCGTTCTCATTTTAGCATCAGGGGGTTCAAGCCATCACTGCTGAAAGGCTGAAACATTTAACCTTCATTACAGTTTAAATCTTTCAGGTAGGAGCAGAGCAGATGCTTGTGAATTGTGAATCCAGATGGGTATGGCTGGCCAAAACATGGAGTAGGTGGGTTATCTATGGATAAATTAACTCTAAATTCCATTAATTATGTTGACTAAATTTTCCTTGACTATGCTGTTAACCCAGCATGCTTTGTGGACAGATAAAGCTGTCAGACAGCCCTCTGAAGTTGGATCATATTCTGGGTCTCCAGTCATTCCACTTTCTACCTTCCTGGTTGCTTCTGCCATCACTGTCATCCTTTCTTAGCCTTGGCTTTAATATATGTGTGATGGCAAAAGGTGGGATTTGTTCTCATATGAGACGTGATTCACTATAGCTCTGGTTTTATGGAGGCAGAATAACATATAATTTATGGACTTAAAATGTACTCAACAGTAAGGAAACAGGTGTAATGTGTAGAATCTAAGACAACAGCCCTGAGCCATTGCACCAGAATTTTTAATGCAACTGTGATCACACACCAGAAGAAAAGGCAGTACCTGGTTCCTGTGCTTACTTTCCCCAATTATGTCTGAGGCTAGGTGCTTTTATGTTCACAGTTTCACTGTTGAAAACTTTAGCGCTGAGAAAGTCAGTTTAGCCAATTGATATAAAAATTATGTTTTTCTTACATATCTGTAGAATTTTTTTTGATTCAGTACATGAAAACATACCACTTGGGCTGTTGTCTGAACTCAGTTGTGGCACCAAGGTAGCTACTGAGATACCAAATGTCTGTTTTGTGTAGCTGGCACAAATGTCATATAACTAACAAGACTTTGGTTTGTTCTGGTACATTTTGTGTTTTGAAAATAGCAGATGGTATGAGCTCTTGAAAACAAATGACTGAATCTTCTATTTAATGTCATGGGAATACTTTTTTTCCTCCCCACAATAAACTATATCTTTTCCTTTGTACTCTGGGCAAGGACCACCCTTGCATTTGTAGATAAATTTTCTCTTAAGAAATTAAATATATATATTTTTATGAGCATACATGTGCATGTGTACACATTTAGGTGTATGGGCTACATTAATAAATAAACACTATTGCATGTACATATCTGTTACACAGTTAAGTTAAAAACTTGGGATATTTTTTAAAAGAAACTGTAGGTGCCCAGGTCTGCTTACCTTAGCATCCAAAGTTTCAAGCAGACATCACTGAGTTGATAGAATTAACAGGGCTGTCAGAATTTGTGAGCACAACCTGCCTGAAAACTTAAAATGTCTGAGAAGAATAGCCAATAAAAGAGCACATGAGTGGCAAACTGAAGATGAGTGCATCTTCTGGTTTCCTTTTTATCTTGGCTGCATGTTCCTCTCTCATGTTTGTTTGACTTGCTCCACAGGTTGGTACAACTGTTATTATGAACTTGACTGAAGGGGTTTACTGCCAGCAGATTATTTTAATCTTTCCTTCTTTAAACTCCTCTCTTCTACTCTAAGGAAAGGGTGAATGATTCATGAAAACGAGAAGCACCTGAGGAATGCAAAAGCAGCTAAACTGTAGCAATGAGGTGCACTCTGCCCTTGGGCTTTCTGCTCTCACATGGTTTATGCAGAAAGCCTGACTTTGGAAATTAACACACCTGTGATTTTTTTCCTTCCCACTTACAGAAAGCAAGTGATTAGGTAGAAGGAAGAAGGGGAAAACTCTTCACTCCGTGTTCTCTGCTACCAGTGGAAATCACAGGACAATAAGGAGAGCAAACACATGCCAAAAATTGAAGGTCATACGGGCTGATGCTGGAAAAAAAGTTGAGAAAATTGTTTAGATTCCTAATCCCTTTGATATCACTTTTCAAGCTCTGGATTGTAAATTACTGCTTGCTGCAGTAAAGGGAAAGCTGAAGGAAAACAGGCAACAAAGTTTTTACACTGATCTTGTCTGATAACTTTGTGAAGACAGGATGCAGTCCAGGCTGTAACACTATTTATCTGTCATTCGGTGCACTTACAGACTTGCATTGTCAAACTGCAAGGAACCATAATCACATAGATACAGTTAACTGAGACTTTTCCTGGATAAATGCCACTTTTGTTCCACATGGAAAAAATATTGCAAAGTTTTTATTAGGTGCTGAGGCAGAAGGAATATTGCAAAAAGCAATTTTTTTCCCCAACATGAATAGAAAGGCTTTAATTTCAAATTTTTGGAAAAAGATGGAAAATCTTGTTGATAACATTAACAAGAGTATGAATTCTGAATTTTGTCTTCGAGGATAATGGAGACAGAAATATAGAATTTCCTGTAGAAAATATTTTGTGATATGATTATTTTTTCTAATGTTTTAAGTTACAGCATCTGAGGAAGATTATTATGTTGAAACATTTCCTTTCCATTGGTATTTATTTTTCTCAAAATTGATGAAATATTGAAACAGCTCAGGCGTCATGCAGTATGGAAAGGAACTTTAGAGACAACAAAAAGCTTCACACTACAACACATCAACATGACATTTCTAAGTGAAATTCCTTTATTTTAAGTGTATATATTTCAAGCTCCAAATAATGACTTGTTTTCATTTTGATGAAAGTGAAAATGACAGGAAAAAAACAATTTGTGGACAGCCTTACATTCCTAGGACTTTCTTACTACTGATGAGACTGAGGAAGCTGAGAGTTATCATGATAAAAATAAAAATACTGCTAGTTTAATGCTTATTTTCTCAGACTCCTTGTTTGCCAGGAACTGAAGAGATGGTTGATAGAGCAGATTGAAATCCAGCTAGTTTTCCATTCACATTCACCTGAGATTTCGTGGCTTCCACTCTAGTTCTCCATCAATGCTTGCTTGAAAGTTAAAAAATGTCAGGTTTTGAAAAAACACAGCTCAGAGGCAGGACCCTTGATGCTTGTAATTTTGAACTTGTCAAAGTAAATGTGGTTTGTATTGTATTTATTTCCTGAAATCTGAGCAGACAAAATTCATTCCTTCTCAAGGGAACTTAAAACAATTGGCCAATTGCTTTAGAAATGTGTCTTTTGAGGGTAGACAACTTTTATTTGTAGGATTCTTCTCCTCATACTTTTTTATATGCAGCTCCTATGTATAATTTTAGGGACTGATTCTCCTCTCCAACAGCATTTTACACCCATATGTCTCCACTGCTGCAGAGGACATGCTGCTATCAGCATCATCATGAGCTAAAAGAGTCCAGAGGATTTTGCCACGTCACTGGCAAAAGCAGCTTTAAACGACATTGAATTTCAGTGGTTGCACTTTCCTGCTTTCAACAGCAGGCTCTGCTTTTGTAACTTGTCCTTATTTAATATTAAAAAGAGGCTGGGAATACATTAATTTTGATTATAGAACATAGGAAACCTTCAAGAAGATCACTGGCCTGCTGAAGGGGTGCAGTGCATTCTGGATATTTCTGCCACTGCCTTAAATTTTCCAAAGTCAACTTCCCACACAGCAAGATCAAAGGCTGTGGTGACATATCCCAACTCCTTTTTTTATTCCTATATATCCATGTAGAGTGTATAGATATGGGGATTTGCAAAACAGATAAGAACAAGCCTTTGGATCCAGACACAACAGCACTTCTGCTATTCTTGACTGAACAATTTTCTTCTGGGAAAATACTGCATTTTTGAGTTGGCAACAAGTTATCTTTTCCAATTCCTGGTGCTGAGGGAGCAAGACACGCACTTCCAAGCATAATACTTAGGTGAGAGAATTATCTTGGATATGCGCCTAGTCTCACCTAGTCAAAAGTTCTTCCACTTTATCTAAAATAATTAAAGGTTTACATAGTAGAGATTTTGTGCTGAAGTCTTCCATCGTCCCAGCAGAGCAAGGCAGCTAATAGACTATAGTGTCTCATTCCCTTAGTGAATATTAAATCATTAGAAATAGTTCCACTTGATATGAAATACTTAAATAACTCTTAGCTCAAAAAAGGAGAGAAAAAGAATCAATATTCCAATGCTGAACTCTCTCCTTGAAAGCAGTGAGCTTCGTTTCAAATCTGGCTCTACTGGGAAACCTATGGCAGAATCAGGAGCTGAACCTGGGTTTCTGACGGCACAAACTAGTAACCTCGACAGAGTTCAGTGCACTTATCTTACAGTCAGCTTGGAGACAGGCTCTTAAGTGTGGGTTCCTGCCAAAAATTCAGAGTCGCTGTGAAGACATTAATTCCTCTAAAAACACTTAATGAATTTTTTCTAAATCTTCTGGAGTATCTTGTCTGCCTTTTAACTTGTTATTGGTGAGATAAGTCACAAGAGGTACCAAAAAATAGATTAGTTAAAAATATGGCATTTGGGCAGGAAAAGTGCTTTCTTATCAGAGTGATTATACTCTGCTTTATTTACAGTATAGACAGCAAGCATTGTGTGTGCTATTTTTTAAATTCAGCTACATAACAGAAATCTTTATAAATCAAGTGGTTTTATACTCAAGTTGACATTATCATGAGCAAGAATGGATTGTCTCGGTTAGTTTAAGATTCTCACTTCAAAGTCAACCATGCATTTAACACTTATCAACAAAATTAATGAGCAGATACTGGTGGCCTCTGAAGGACCAAGTGGCACTGGTGGCAGTTCTTTCAGAGAAGAAACCCCATAAAATAATACCTAATGTCTTCCTAGTTGAAATAAGAGGAGGATCTGAAACCTTTAAAACTAAAATAGTTTAAGGTTTAAAATGTTTAAATCCTTCATGTTTATGTCTGGGCCCATACAAGACTGCCTGGGTGGAACACTCTTCTCAGAGTGAGAAGTTTCAGGGCTGATCCAAACTGAACAATCCAAACTGGCCTTAGTCTGGTGTAAAACCTGCTGTGGGAATAAATCTATCTTTTCCTAAACTGATGTATTTCCTTTTAACACTTTAATCAGCTGGAAAAAAGATGCAGCATGAGTGTGTTCCCCAGGTATGATGTGGAGTAACTACGCTCATGTGGTTTAGCAAGCAGTGGCAAAAAGTATTTCCTGGCAGTGCACGTGTCTGCTCTGCTTTCCAATGACAGGATAACTCTCTCTATTTAGGCTCCCAGCACAAAGTTCCAGAGCAGCACATAAGCTACACAGAGTATGGTGAAGTCTTGATAGAACACTTGGACAAATACTGTTGGCACTGCTACATCAGTGTTCTAGTGGGAGGATGGGACCCTGTTAGTCCCAGCTATGGTAAATGGCTCTCCCCAGAAAAGGGGGTAATGACAGTGGCTGTGTGATCAGACCTCATCTCTGAATTGCCTTACAGGCAAAGGTCTGTCCTTATTGATACAATTACCACAATAGTGCAAAGCAGTTAAGGAAAACTAGTTTTTTCTTCAATTTCTGCAGGTCTGCAAGCACATTCAGAAGAAAGCCTATGGACCTACTCTGCGGCTTTGTGGATATTCTGCAAGAGGTTTAGCATAAAACAAATATTCTTCAGGCTCTTGGAATCAGGGTGTAAGAATTTACTGTCCTAGCCCATGTTGGAATTTGCTACTCTTGTGACAGATGCAGCAGAAGGGAATTTACACCTGTGCTTCAGCTGTTCAGTTTGCAGTCTACTGTCTTAACACAAACTCACACATTCATCAGCAGGTTAAACTGAGATGCCAGGATGAAAACTGGAGCAGCTGAAATGCAAACACATGCTCTCTTCCTGAAAACACAGTTTCTTCCTGCTCTCAGCTCTGCCAAACCATTTCATCAGCCATTTCCAATTCCCACAATTTCCTACTGACTTCCTGATATTGGGGAAATGGAGTGGCATGCAGCGCTTGAAAACGGCAGCCTGATTTTACTAAGAGACATTATTTTTCTTTGAAAGACTTAAAACAAACTCCCTTTTCTCAGAATTAGATTCTACCTGTTCATGGGGTTGGGTTCACCTAGTTAATGATTAAATAAAAAAGGAAAATCTTAAGCAATAGATTTGCTTCCCCATTGCACTGATTTTTTTAAGGTGTAGTTCCAAGAGAAACAAACTTCTTTGTGGAACAGGAGTTGGACCTGTAACACTCCAGTACTATGGCCAGGGCTATTTCTGGTGCCTGCAGGCAGTGCAAAACTGAAAGATGACAGCCAATTTCTAGGCTGCCTTGACCATGATCAGGTTTTCAAGGTGATCAAGACAGAAGTGTCCCAACAAGAGTTTTAACTAAGCTTGGAGAATATTTTTGGCCTGGAAAGAACCCAGGTTGAAGTTTGAGTGGGTATTTCCAAGTCCTTACACAATATATATCCTCTTTGGAATACTCTTGTGCAATAGTAGAGAGGAAAAGAAGAAAGAACTACAAAGAAGGAAAGAATTGCATTATGTTTTACATTAGTTTTATCTGCTTGGGCTCCACAGCTTCTTTAAAGCTACTATAGAATAATTTGATGGAAGATACCAGGCTTTTCCCAACCATCCCCAGAGCATCCAAATCCCATTGCAAATTTGGTAAGTTGCAAACCTTTAGCAAACTCTCTCTGAAATATACAATGAAACATATAATGAAAATTAAATGGACAGTAGCCAGCAAGTACAAAAGCAATCTGTCACTGTAAGACATTTCTACACAAACCTAAAATGTTGCACACAAAAGGTATACTATCAGTCAAAAGCAGAGGAGCTTGAATGTAAAGCAGCCCTAAGCTTCTTTGTACCACGGGTCTTTAATTAGACCTAACAAATGAATATGAATCTGGAGGAGGAGAATTGGCAGGAGACCACTGCTGACGATGCTCCTCACAATGAACAGTGGTGTTTTGACTCTAAAATGCAGATAAAAGGAAACGTGTGTCCTTTGTTTCTATAATAAGATGCAACATGCATTACAGAGGCAAGAAAGAAGAAAAAAAAGATCAATGTCTGAGACTTTCAAGGCTCAATTTCTAGAGGGCACAAGGTACAAATGAAAAAGTTCATGAGAGACAATGATCCAACACTTAGCCTCAAGTCTGTTTTCTCTGCAATTAGAAAACGCTGTTTCAAAAAACAATACAAAAGAGCCCACACACAGAAATGAGGAGATACATGAAAACATAGGAGACTGGGAATGATTAATATTAATTTTGTTCTAGTTTTACATTCATTTTTTCCTGAAGACCTCACTCCCTGAAGGAAGGCTGCCTTGAACTTGGTAGCAGATCAGATTTTTTTACAGCAGCAAGAGGAGTAGACAGTGTTTCAAAACATGTGAGATGGTCACATTACAATTATTTTCTCAATTACATCATGGAAGATGACATTTTGAGCTCTGGTTGCAACAGTCCCCAGGAAACTGAGGACACCCCTGACTGGCTGGAACTGGCATGTGACTCCAAGTAAGAAAGCAGAATTGCTCCCATTTATGGCATCTACAACATCTTGAGTTTCTGCTCTCCTAGAATGTTAGATTTCCTGCAAGAAACCATGTCACAGAGGGAATGTGGGTTCTTTGGGGGAAGAACCTGTTGGATCATAATCTCTCTAGCTTCTGGGGAAGAAGAAAGCTTTAGAGCAGCTGACTATAATTCAGCAGCAAGAGGTAGCAACTAAAAGATGAGGCTTGATGAATTTTCTAGAAACTTGTGAGTTTCCTGAACCAGGAGTGAGATAGCAGTAAAAGTTGCCTTTCAAACTCTTTATTACTGTAAAATGTTAGATTAAAAAAACTTGTGTTCTTTTTAAGAACTTCAAATATGGTTGAATATTGTTTTAAAACATGGTCCTATGTCATCCTGAATGTATAGGCTTAATATAAAACAATCATGGCATGAATTTCTCCAGCTTTTATTGTGAATTTTAATGAATGTGACAGACCTGTGGCCTTAGGAATGTGTTGGTCAAGCTATGACATCTGGTGTCTTCTATAGTTGATCTGATTTGTCCCAGGTGAACAACATGTTTAGGTGGCAAGATTCTTTATTGTCAGTATTTTATTTGGTCTTTGAAATAAAATATTTTCCTAATAGCCTTGAAGATTCTGTATTTCAGAGTTGTAAGGAAAACTTTTCTTAAGAGATGAAATTCTCAAATGGTAAATAAAAATTAGGTTTTAGCCTATTTTCTTTGGGGTGCAGGAGATAGTGGGAACATGATTTTTCCCGTCTGACTTCAGAAGTGTATTTGGAAGGTGTTGTGGAAATGAATGAAAGTCATAGCTTGTTGTGATTAGGAAATATATTAATCTATTCTGAAACCAAGGTCTGCTCAGTTCATCTCACTTTAACCTGACTGACTGAAGCTACAGCTCTTACTCAGGACAATTACTTCAAGACTTTTGGATCTCAATTTAGGCACAAACCAAAAAAAAAAAAAAAAAAAAAAAAAAAAAAAAAAGAAAAAAAAAAAAAAAAAAAAAAAAAAAAAGACCTGACTTCAATGATTTTTAGAACAAAACAGGGCCCTGGGAAGCATGAAGAGTATATGAAGATAAAAAAACCTTCCCCTCTAAAAGTGAATATTGCTTTTTTACATCTTCAAGGGATTCAGTTCCAGATAGAAGAAGACTTGAGAAGTTACTCCTTTCTTTTTACTTACATGAGCTCAGTACTCCTGCTGACCATCTCACAGAGTTTCATGCCTGCTGTGAGATGTTAAAAGAAAAGGGAAGGGGAGGACCAATCATTTTAAAAATACAAAAGTTATGGACTGCTCAAAGTGCAGGAGCCATGGGTTCATTGAAAGTCAGTGGGGCTCAGGAAGGAACCAGTCAGCTCCCTGAGTAGGCCTGGGATTGTCAGAGTTTCTGTTTCATGAGAGGAATGTGATGGAAAGACAAAAAACACGAGATGCAGAATTTGAGGCAGTAGCACAGATATGGAGAGCCCTGAGTATGGCCAATTGTCTCCTGGGTTATTTGACTTGAGATAGGAACACCAATATTAAAAAGTACTTCAAGGAAATATTCATGAAGGGAGAGTGTTTTAGCTGATTTTCCTTTCAGTGTATATAAAATGGAGAGAGAAAGCAGTTAGAGAAGTAGAAGCTGTAGGCCTTGAGGAAAAACTAAAATGACAAAAATTTTATATGGCACTTGAAGGAAAAAATACTCATTCTAAATATGTCATGATCTAAGATATAGCTGACCATGTAGATCTTTTTTGTTCTCTGGGTGACTGGAGCCTGTCGGCTGCCTCAGGTACCACATAGGCTGTGGTCCTGTGGGTCCACCTGCAAGACTCTTGTCTGTCCCTGTCGAGCTTTTGGGATCCTGGAGGTACATTTAACTCTTCGAGTGAGCTCTGTGTGCTTTCACATGTCTCTGTCCTCTGATCAGTTAAAGGTTTTGCTGAAACAGCCCGAGAACAGCCCCTCTGTGCTCATCTTCAACAGAAATGAACTATGATTTAACCCCATCTAAAGTGTTTCACCACGTGTGAATGACAAAAGACCTACAGGAAATCCTCTTTACATAACTGAAAAGCTAATTGGACATCACTTTAGTCAGGTGATAAAAACAGGGTTTGTAGAAAGCCACACAGGAACAAATATCAACATAGAGAGAAAGCTCTCACTGCTGTGAATGGGCTCTTTTGAGCAGAGACAGGTCAAATTAAAAAAAAAATCTAATTCAGATCTGATGTGACACCCAGCTCTCTTCCAGTGTCCTGAAAGTTCAAGCTCATTTCTGGAGGCAGTGTCATCCTCCTCTGCACCTGGAGGCCGAGGTGAGCAGCAGGACCCAACCACAGCTCCACAGCACGTTATTCGGGGTGATGCCACCCCTCAAGAGGAGGGAGGGATGGCAGCAGGACACAGCGGTGACAGCCCCGGCCCGGCACAGGAAATGAGGCTGCCTACCCTTCTGAAAAGGGCAAAGGCAAGTGGGGATGGAGGTTTCACTTGTCAGATGTGCGGCAGAGGGGAAAAAAGGTTTGGCAGATACGAGGGAATTTCAAAATTCCACAGCCATTGATTTCACAGGAAAACAAAAAAAGAGAAATGAAGCAAAATGGAAATGCCTCTGGTTTATAGCTGTTCCCTCTCTTTTGCTGGCCAGCAGTGGAACTCAGTGAGAAAATAAGATCTTTCTGTTACCATTTTCTGCCTTGAAATGAGAAGGCAGCACAGAGTTCCTCAAATGTTGCATCACAGCAGCAGGTAGCATCCAGTGTACTTATTTATAACCAGTGGGAGGAAGCAGAGAGATAAGAACAAGCTCTAATATTTTCTTACCCTTTCCAATATGATTAATCCATTTTATTCTGATGAATGCAAAGAAAGAAAGTAGTGATTCTTTGTACTCTACTCCTGTATTTCATTACAAGTACCTAATGAATGTTAATAAATTAATTTTCAGACACTTTTCTGAAGCAAAGTATTTTTACATCTGACCTGCTTACACCAAGGAAAAGAGAAATAAACAACTAAATACTGAAGGTCTTGCACATTAATCATATATATATGTGTGTGTATATATATATATATATATATATTTCTTTTTGCAGGCAGCCTATAAGATTCAACAGTTAAGGTTTGGTCAGAAATCATGGAAATTGAAATCATGGGGAAAAAAAATCTGTCTCCTAGACCTTTAAATGCAAGACTAAGTGTCACCTAACCATGTGTTATACTATCATGCATCCAGCTTCAGAAAGTATAAGTAGAGTGTTTTTCCCTTTGATATTTGGAAATTTCTAATTAGTGCTATGCTCTACATTAAAGGGACACTTATAAATTAATGTGGCCTAGAAATATTAGTATTTCAAAAATAAGCCTACTGGAAAATTGTTAGATTTAGTGTAGGAAATCTCTGGCATAAAATCTTAATTTGTTCACATGCTTCTTGGGTGCAGCTCATATATGCATACTTATATGCATACATATATATGTAAATGTATATATATCTACAGTGTTGGAACTTGGGATGATATCCAACTAACTGAATCTTCCTTCCCTTTATATTTCGCTCATCCTTTGGTTAAGATAGGAATGCGCAAAATACCATACACACCTGGATTGAATTACTAATACAAATAGTATACAGGGATGACAGTTAAAGAATTTTAAGCTAATGAAAATAATTAATAACTTCAAAAACCCGCAATAAACACATTCACCTAATTAACAGAATAAGCCAAGTGTTCTTATATAACTACAAAGCTCTGGAGATATAATGTAATTTCATGCTAGCTTCTCTTGTACTGCTTATTGCTTTAAAGTAACTGTATCACTGAAAGTATTTAAGAGAGCAATTGCTCTTGGGGATGTAAAAATCCTTAGATGTTTGCATCTAAATAAACTGGGTAGCCCCATTAAAATAGAGATAAAGCCACATTATCAAACAAGTGGTAATTAGAGCTCTTATACTTTCTGCATGAACAACCCCCCCAAAAAGTATTAATTAGTGATTAATATCACCTGAGATTAAGCTGAGCCAATATTAAATTTAAGTACTCAAGTTCATTAAATAGCTTAGACTGGTGCAAAAATTTATGGACAGGCGCTATAATGATTTTGCACCAGTGAGATGTGGTTTATCTATTTTAAACCACTGGGCTACATTTTACTGCTTCATTGCTATTCTCAGTAGAAAATTAGAATAGAACAGATTTATTGTTCTAGAAAGATTATTAGGCTTCATTTCACTCTTGTTTAGGCCCAGTTGCAGGAAAACAGAGCCAGTTCACAAGGACTTAGCAATGCTCAGGGTCTTTGTAGTGTTCTCTTTCTGCATCGACACAGCTGGTGGGGCCCAGCTCGCTGGCTGTGGGAGCCACACAGATCTCTTGGATGGCTGGAAGCTGTTCCTAAAAGCACAGTTGTCTCATTTTTTTCCCTACTACTTGTTAAAATATTTTGCTTCAGATTGTCCAGCTTTTCTTGGCAAAAACACTAGACTGAAAAAAAAAAAAATTATACTTGCATGAATCACACCATCCCCTGTTCTCCAAACTCATAAAACAATTGCTGAAGATCAGAGGTGGCATGAGGGAATTATCTGAGCTGGCAGTGGCTGGTTGCTGATGCCCATGTTTTCCAGTTCTGGTTATTCTTGTTAGCAATAGTTGAACTATGAATATCTTCCCAGTTTGAACACTCCAGCATTTTGATCAGGGAAATAAACCCTGCAAAGCATCTGCATTGATTTTTGCTTATCCTTAGTGCTTCCTTCATCCAGCTTGGATCACACCTGGCTGGCCAACTCCCTTCTCAGCTTTTGGGTCTCTTTCTGGAGCCAGAGGAAGAAGAAGCATGAAAACATACAACAGCCAGGCCAGAAACATCCAATGGGTGCACACTGCCACCTCTGCTCACTGGAGTCAGCCCTGGATTAAGGACTGCAGAGAAATCAACTATTTGGTTCCATGTCTGGGTTTATTTAATCTACAGTTTTCTTCAACTCTTACCATGATGATGGCCCCTGGCAGTCTCACCTCTGGGCACTGATCCAGGGACTGTATTTGCTGCTTAGGGCACAGATTGCCTGCCATGCCCAAGGGCAGGAGTAGCCTCCAAGACCACAATGTTATCTGACCAATGGAGGAAGATGGAAATCTACACTGTGACTGGGTGGATTATTTTCTTGTGCTGAAACAACATTACACAATAAATCTGAAACTTGGTGTATTTAATTTTGCCTGGCAATCCTTGAAGTCCATTCAGTCAAAAGAGCTCTGAGATGGTTCAGCTGATATCTGAATCTCTCCTACTTAGGCAGCAGTATCACAGTAACATAATTAAAAAGGCTGTCCTGGCTCTTTGCTGAAATAGAAATGAGACCAGCTAAATTGCAAACTGGGCCCCAATGGTGCAGAATTTGTGACTAATTTAAATAAGGCTTTGCCTAAAAGTCATTACTGCTCCTAGTTCTTAGAGAAGACATGATCATTTCTGTTTCTGCTGGAAACTGCCACCCTGGTGTTACAGAAACACTGCCCACCACAGCCAACACATCGTGGATGTGCTGTGTCACCTGACAGAGTGATCTCCTCAAAGGAAAAGCACTGCTGGCTGTGCACACTCACCTCCCTCTCCTCTTGGCACTTGTGAGCTCCTACCATGAACACAGGATGCTTTCAGGAGGGCATGGGGCCATGCAGACAGATGGGCAGGGGGAGTGACATGCTGGAGAAATGGGATGTGTTTCAAGGGTTGAGTAACTAGGCCTAAATACTCATCCAGGGATGTCAGAACAGCAGTTTGGCTTGGATGCCTGCACAGGAGATCAAAGGAATACCCTTTTGCTTCCCATTGCAGTGAAGGATGTGAGGAATTAAATCTGTAGCATTTATATGTGGTTTATATGATCAAAGCACTGTTCTGACATTACCTAATTAAACAGCACAGCACCCTTCTGAGACAAGTATGTCCTTCAATTCACTGATGGGACAGCAGATGGGGAAAACTGTGTGTTTTGGCCACCAGTGCTTCTGTCAGGATCTCCCTTCTCTCTTCCCTGTGCTTGTTTCTCAAAGCCCATCTATGCAAAAGGCACTGTGCTAGGCTGTAGTTGCCGAAGGGGAAATTTTGTTTCAAGGGACTTGTTTCTTTGCAAGTTGATTTCCATTGCATGTAAGAAACATTTGTTGACCTCAATGAAAGATAAAATTTACCCTGAATTCTCTAGCCATACCCCCATCCCCGCCTCCTGTGGTGCTCAGGTTTGTGTGTGATCACCACAGCAGAGGCGCTGATCTTCTTCCATGCTCAGTTTACAGTAAAAGCTAACGTGTTGCTCTGAGCATTTCTCCCTCTTTGTTACTGCAGTGCTGAACAACCCAGTACACTCGTATATTATTTGGGTACAGAAAGACATGAAAACAATTTTTAATGGAAAAAGTTTCCTTTTTTGGGGTCGGGTGACTCTGGAGCCAAAAGCGCAGATTCCTTGTTGGGGTGTCTCACTGAGACACCTGGCTGAGCTGACAGAACCATCCATGCTGCAAACCCACAGAAGGGGAATGTCTGCTTCCACAAAGCTGTTCACTGGGTGATGCTGCCACAGCTCTGCTAATGACATCACAGGTGAGGACCTGGGATGTGCTGGGATGGACCCCTGCATGGAGCTAGGCTGGGATGGAAAGCACTGGGAGTGTCTGGGGCTCCTGTAGCATCCTGTTCACCAACCATGCCCTGTGCTGGCCCCAAACACACCTGAAGCCTTCACAGCAAGGACATATCCATGTATTACTCCACCTCCTTGGGAATGTCTTATAACCTAACAGTTCTTTAGAAGAAAGTATTTGAGGGGAATTTCTGTCTGTCTGGTATTTTGGTCTGTCAGCACAAGAAAGCAGTTGCAAGAGAGAAAGAGCACAAACTTCTCAGAAACTACTCCTTCCACCCCCAGACTCCTTCCTATGGAGTAAGTGAGCACAGACTGGTCTTTAATGTGGGAGTTTAATGATCAATATTTAGCTAGGAGGTTTGATGAATATTGTATTTATTATGTAAGTCTGGAAAGGCACTTCAGGCCTTGTATTTAACTTAGCACTTTTAATACAGTGGAAATAAGAAAGCCCCCTCACATTCTATTCTTTAACAGGCAAACTATAATGTTCTTTCCTCTCATGCTGCTTCATTTTCAAACACAGCACATGTAAACAAATTTGGTAATAAATTATGCAAAAGTGTAATAGCAACAAATATTTCAGAGAGCTAACTGGCAAGTTTATTCTCTGAATATGAATGACAAATAATTGCTTTATTTGCCTAAAGGAGCTTGGATGTATATTTAAAATGCTTGGCATTGCACTCCTCTTCAGCTCAATGACAAAATTCTCTGCACTGACAGTGGGTCCCAGCTTTTATCTATGGGTATAATAAATTAGCTGTATTTATGATTTTTATCCCCTGAATTAATTAATAGTAATTGATCTTTACCTTCCATGTGATATAAATCTCATGCTGATGAGAAATGGCTCAGGTTTTTCTGCTATAAAATCTCACAGAAGACTTCTGTATCCCATGTTGGACTGCTAATTTCTCAGCATTATGGAATGTGAGACCCTGAAGTATGAAGATTTTTTTCAAGACTCCTTAAGTTTTAATTACCTACAGTGCAGCCACTAGAACACTCCAACAAAAAACCCACAATCTTAATTTCCCACGAGAAACTCTTTGTCCCTTCTCTCATCCACAAGATGTATCTGCAGATGGACTTGTAGAGACATCATGAAGTGCTGCTCTGAGATGGGTCTGTGGTAGGGGTTTGTTCACTGTCTTCCATCCCGAGGTTTGCACCTCACTTAGCTGGGAGAAGCAGCTGCTGTTCATGGCCCCACATTCAGCCTGGGCTGGAGAACAGCCAGGGATCCATCTTCGGCTGCTGCTGTAGACTATGAGCAACTTAACTCCCTGTTGCACTAAAGGTCAGCAGACACATTATCAGAGCTGAACAGACTCCCAGCCTGGGGCTCAGGTTTTATTCCATCTTTCTGGCACACACAGGCCATGTCATGCCATCAAAGAAAGAAGAAAAATCTCTTCAAAGCCTTTCTATTGGCCAAACAGAATTTCCTTTGGATGAAATGCCAATGCAGGTACACAGTAACTGATCCACTGTTACCGGTGAGTGACAGCAATACAAATCTATTGCTTAATAGTGGATTACCCAATCAGGGAGCTTAAAGGACCCATCTCAGCTCTCTAAATAACCATAAGTTCTTGGAAGAAAATGAATTGACACCAATCTCTCTCCACAAATGGAAGGACTGGATGTATGGAGGAGGAAAAATTAAATATGGATGATAGTGGTTTTTGGTTCTTGCTGCTGAGAAGGACTGTTCAAATAGTATTTTGTTAGGTTCTTCAAATAGTTAACAGTGAAATGTATAGGAACTGCAGCTGCAGGCTCACTTTATGGTGCACTAACAATAAGTAGGTGTGGTGACTCTTCCCTTACCACAGAAGGGAAAGTCATATGGTTCAACATGAATGAAAAGCACAAAAATATGCTTATTTCTTTGAGGCATGGAGCTACTTTATGTGTAAGACTTGAAGAGAAGTCAACAAACTGAACTGATGTACATACAAGAGTGGTATTTTCCAAACACCATGCTACACCAGGTGTGAGGCACCTTCAAAATTTTCATGAGATAAATCTCACAGACAGTGAAATGGGCATGGGAGGTCACAGATTTGCCTCCAGACAAGATTGCCATAAGAAATGGCACAGTTGCAGATATACTGCTTTTTATAGGAACTTGCTGTAAAAAAACCCCACTTCACATGAAAGCTTATCAATTTGTGTTCCTTCTGTTGCACGTTAGAGGAAAAACTTTTACAGAAAGTGCTTAACAGTTTTTTTGACAGGGGAGATAGAGAAGAAAGAGTTTAAATAAAATCCAGAGAGTATATGAATAAAAAAGTCCTCCCATTAGACATGAGAGGCTCAGGTTTTGGTTCCTGAGCTTAGAGAACCAGAAAACCTCTCTACCATCTTCAGCTTGGGGAAAGGAAGGTGAAAGACTGCAGTGCCCTACTTAGTCTGGGTTCAGTACCCAAATTTTCATTCAGAGTTCTCCTACTGAATCAAAGAAACATTCCCAACATGGAAATGCTTTTTATATTGCTAGATTTCCATGAAAATGATGATTTTGAACAGGTGCTGTGCTGCAGCAAAAGCATTTGCTAGAACATTCCCAGTGAACACCACTGATTAGCTGGAAAAACACCAAGCTTGCTTTTTAAGAGAAGAACTTACCGATTAACATGTAATTTTACTGTTTTAAAAAAGTATAGATCTTTTTTCTGCGTCAAAAGAGTTGCATTCCAGAGTTCCTACCGTGCTGAAGTTGTAAACTTCAAGTGGCAGCATTCTGGTTGCTCTCATATAATGGCACTTCTTTCTGAAGGATGAGAGTGAAGCAGAGACTTTCAGATAACATTTCATTAATCTGTAACTGAAACAAAGGAGCTATAGCAATAGTTGGCCAAGGAAGAATGTCACTTGCTTCAGAGATTGCTGGCACCCAGGATATCCAAGTGTTTTATTCTTCAGAGGCAGGAAGAATTCCTCTTGTTACTGAACAGTTTTATGTCCACTAACTTCATGGCATTCCTCTCACTTTTTCAAACCCCAGGTTACACAGTGACCACTAGTTCAGTCCAGGAGCATAGTGTGTGTACAGGGGGAATGTGAAGTTACTTGTAGCAGCTTTAGAGCTGAGAAACATTCCATTCTGTCTGTGAGTGCTTCAAATTCCTGTAGAGGCTCTTTAAAAGAGCCTTAACTATTTATATTTTTTTAATTTTTTAAAATTTTTTTAGTTTTTTTTTTTTTTTTTTAATAAATAAAAAGAGAAAAGCCCTTCTGAGATGACTAGATGAAAAATCAAGACAGGCAAAGTTATTTCTATGAAGGACTAGGAAAAAGTTTCCCTGCATAAACTAAGAGGAAAATAATTTTGCAACTCAGACCATCTATCAGAGAGCTGCATCTGTATATAGAACTCTTGTTTGTAGCTAAGGTGTAATGCAACCTGGCATTCTGTGGCCAAATAAAAATCAAACAAAAGAGTAGAGAGGCAGCCAGAACCATTTACCTTTTAAACTCAACCCCAGAACTACATGCTTAGCATGAGCACTCCCTCCACTCCAATCCCCAATACTTCTTGTTCTTTTTCTCTTTTTATAGACCCTGCCCTGAATCCTGACCTAGAAACCCGGTATTCATAGAAAACGAAGGAGACCTCACAAGTTTCCTCAACTGCTCCTGCCCTCCCACACTGCCAATCTTCCAGCCCACCCAACAGCCCCCTCAGGCTGTCATTCTCTAACACTGTTGTTGCTCCAGCTGCACTCTTTTATGGCAGTGGCTTTGTGCCTGCAGCTGGTTTCACACCTGAGGGCAGTAATGAACTGCTTCTGGTACACTCTGCTGAAGTGGGAAGATGTTATTATCTCATATTATAGGTGATGAACGGCTTGAGGGACTTAAACCCAGCTGCCCCAAAGTATGTAGGAATTTTGTATATAGCACAGTAAGGCACTTTGCACTTTTAAGGACTTGAGCTTAGTCATTTGTGAAAAATCGTAAGCCATTATGTGACAAAAGAGAAGCTGTGTCTGTTCTCCCCATCGAGGAGATTTTTAAAAATCGTTTGAATCCTTCCTTCCAGGCTTGTGTCCTTAGGCTAACTATAAGGTTGAGTAACACAGAAAAAGTGGACACAATCATTGAATTTGCAATACCATTTCTCCTATAAATGAGGTCAGATGGGTTTTAAATAAGGGTGGCCTTGCAAATTATGAGCAGCTTTAAGAACTCAGCTACTTCTGAAGGAACCAGGCTTATTTCTGAAGGAACCAGGGTTATGCAAGGTCAAAATAATTCTGGGAGTCCCGATCCCAAACATTTTTTTCCAACCTAAGGTGTTGCAACACCTTACAGAGAGGCAAGGGAGGCAGGGAACTACACACTTTGCCTATGGAGAGAAACGAAGCAACCTTGAAGGTCACTGCTTATTAGAGCAATTGACTGAACATTAAATCAGCAGGGTGTTAACATCCAAGGATTTTGGCTTCAGTCCTATAAAGTCCTTTTGCCAACTTCTGGCAGGTTTTCTGTACCTGCAACTTGTTGTTCCCTTCCTGTTATTTCTTCACAAAGGAGCTAAAAAGGTGAAGGACTTTGCTGAGCTTACACTTTGTTTCTGGACAGAACTGAATTTTATAGAAGTTCATGCTGAAGATATATCCAGGGTGCTTCTGTTGTCAGCTCCTCCACAGATGATACTTATGCCCATCTTGGAGATCTGCTTTATGAACTGGCTGTCAGACACAATGTCTTCAGTCCAAAGTCACTTTTCCCCGGATTCTATTAAATTCAAAAAACACAACCACAAACCAAACAATTTGATGTAGTTTTTACTGGTAGTAATAAACACTGCCTGACTCAGGACTGGCTCTTGTGCTAGGTGGGAGAGCAAAAAGGTCCATCATGTACATTTTTGTGCTCTTCACCAGGAGGGATTTGGAAAGGGAAGCTCCAATCACTCAGCCCTGAAGCTTCTTGTGTGTCCAAACAGCTGAGACAGAAATGTCAATGCTTGTGTAATGTGACATGAGAGAAGCATGACCAGACCTGAGGTCCCTAGCTGCCAAGTTCCACAGGACAATACCAGCAAACATAATTCTGTTTTTTATTGGGTTTTTATAACCTCAGTTGCCAACCCCACATTTATCTTTCCTTCTTAATTTCCTCTATTACAAAAGCAACCCAAAAAAGATTACCCGAAAAGTTGTTCTATCAAGGAGTTTTCTAATCCTGTACAAGTAAGTCATAGAAGACTGGTTTTCATCCTCTTTTGTCCTGGCTCTCTCCTGTAGCTTCAGAAATTGCAGCTGTTATCATGGCTCTGCTACCATTGGTACTTTCATTGTGTCCTGCCAGTCACACATGGATCTGCTGCCTGGGACTCTGAGCACACACTGAAGGACAGTCCTAGTTCTAAAACAGTTGTGATCCATGTAGATGAGACATGCCAGGGGTGAAAATCAAGTCTAATTTGACAGAGGAACCATATGGTGAAATCACCATTTAAAGGTAAATTTCAGTGCTTTATCAAATCATCCAAACAGTTTAGGTTTTAAGAAAAACTAAGCAGGTTGATTCCTCAAAGGCTCCTCTGGTGATGGATGGATATGCATGTGCTTTACCTGGAACCTGTGAAATCACAAATGACTCTTAAAAGCTAAACCAAAGTTGCCTAAGGACTAGGCAGAGAACTACCAACAGAAATTAATCATTCTTCCTAAATCTTCACCTAGTGCTTTCTTTGTTTTGCTGGTAAATGATAACAGCAACAACAAATTTGATCAATGGAAAGAAGTGATTTTTGGTTCTTCTCCTCTGATAGTTTTCATCTTCATTTTATTAGCAAAGAAAAAGGAAAGTAGTATCTGATATCATGGGAAATACAGTATTTGCTATGAGAAATTTCATAAAGTTTCCCCATGTCATTCTAGTTTTTAATACCAGTTTGGCACTCAAGCTTTCAGTTTGGCTCAACTTTAGACTTGAGCTGTAGCTCAGGCATAATATAGTTTCCAACTGTGATAATTTCAACTCCTATTTAAAAAAATATATTAAAAAAGTTTACTTTTAGGCATCCACTTGCCTCTAAAATTGCCTTTGGTGACAACTACTGCACGACATGACTGCTAAGGTATCTGCTAACACTTTACTGCCTGTCAGGCTAACTTCCTTTAACCATCTCAGGAGAACAGCTTAAATTATAACAAAGAGTAACAGGAACATGATGAAAATGCTTGTAGAATAGAGGATAAGCCTTCTAAAGGTAAACAAGTTAACTTTTGTCTCTGGTAGATCTAATTAAATCTATTTTTAAAAAGCAGAACCAATAATTAACTAAGTAAGTAAATAAATAAATAAATAAATAAACTAACTCTCCAAAACAGCAGCAGGTTGCTACATTAGCATGAATATTTCATGTCTGATCTGAGTATGCCCACACAGAATTTTATTTTTCTCTGGGACTTGCTGGTTGTCTTAAGGAGAGAGCCAAAAAAAACCCAGAAATTTTACAAATTCTTACCTACATGTCTGTATTCCTGGCATTTCATGCAGGGACTGGTACCTCTTACACATTCAGACCATCTCTGTGCAGCATGGAGTGGAAAAAAACAACTCGGAAAAAAGTGCCATTTCCATTTGCACAAGAAGACTGAAAAAAAGATCAAACAAAGCTCAGCCCTCTCAAGCATTATCAATAATAAGAGGAACTGACAGCATTTGGCTTAGACTTGTCCATTTTGGGCAAGGGCAGTCCATGTTTTCAACAGCTCTGAAAGGGAGAGAATGGCATGTGCAATCCTCGCAGGGCTGCGCCGCTGCTCCTGTGCCCGTCATATGTCAACATACATTAGGTTTCCTCTCCTGCTGGGAAAGTTCTGCCAGTCTGATGGCTCAGTGTACTGATGTTTGCAGTGTTAATGGTGCTTCTGGGGGACCTGGAAGGCTGGTGGGCTGTGCTGCCTGTGATGATTTGGGGAGCAGAATGGAGGCTAATGATCATAGGGGTTTGAATCAGACAGTATGGTGGTGGCATCTTGGTTGCCAGGCTCCCTTTACCCTCCTAGCCCTTGCATTTCAATTAGAGTCAGGCCTAATTGAAGTTAATTGCTCTTTGGCCAGCTGTATTTACAGGACCACAATATCCTGCAAAGGTGACACGGGTAGGGAAATTAAAGTGCAGGTGCAGGTGAAAGGCTGTGGTCACTGTCTCTGTGGCATTTGCTTTCCAACTTCCTCTTACACTGAATGTCAGCCTCAATTGTTGTAACCTGAGCGTGGATCATCCTTGTGAAGCCACAGCTTCCCCATTTTTTTTTTTGTTGTTGTATTGTTTTGATTTTTTGGTTTGTTGCTGTTGCTTTTGCCAAATCTATCCTGCTCTTCTCTTTCATGCTGTCTCCAGGAGCACGTCTTGCCTCCTCTTCTCTTCCCACTGCAGTGGTGTTCCACAGCAGTACTGTTATTACACAGCAGGATTGCAGCAGCCCTTTGAGGCTCCAGAATGGATGCAAGTGTTTTGTTGGATTTACTGCAAATGTGCAAAGGCCACATTTCTCAAGACGAGCTAATGATTCCACGTTCACTTTAAAGACTTTTTAACACTGATATAATGAACCTGCAGGTCACAGAGAGTTTAGGCACCACTTTTTCATCACCAAGCTGTTTTTCTCCCACCACCTCAAGTAAAAGATGATGACTGACAAAGTGTCACACACAGTCTTACATTAGTAAATGACAGCGCCAACACTTGTAAAAAAAAAAAAAAAAAATATATATATCTCCTTTGCATGTTGGAGGCAGAAAGCTTGCCAATTTTAGTTGAGGACTTGTATGCTTAGCATGTGGAATGTAAAATTATGAAACCTCATTCTCAGTGCAATCTACACATGCAATCAGACCTGACCTTGCAACGCTCTCAAATCTCTGAGGGCAGATTTTTAGAAGCACAACTAAGATGCAGATATTGACCTCCCCTTCTTTTTCAGTGATATTTTTTCACTTAGCCATTCTTTCTGTTTTGGAAAATGTCATATCAAGTAACTTAATTTTGCTAGAGGGAGAATCCTTGGTGTTTAATATAAGTTATTAACTTCTCTCAAACAAGTGGGATACAGTAAAACATAGTAGAGAAGATTTAGAGCAGGAGTAAAGAGCAAAATGAGCACAAATAGACAACTATCATTCAGGCATTTTATATGGACAAAAGGAGAACACACAGAGAGCTTCTTTGATGAGACATTCACAAAACAAAATAATGATATAAAATTGAAATAAATTGCAGGAACAAAAAGATATACTGGGAGAGAAATAGCTAAAAAAAAAAAAATCTGGCGACTACCCTGGAGAATAATGGAGACAAATCTCATTACAGATTTCCTGTGATGTTATCATCTATATCACACATAGTGCAAGCAGGAACATAGAATAACTTTCATGAACTATACTTGTATATTGTTATGTTTGACAAAGTATAGTATTAGGCAGCTACAGCATGAGTTAGTGAAATAACTTGGTAACTGTGTTCACTCACAGAGGGTGTTTTAATTTGAAAAATTAATAGCAAAGTCACAAATCATGGAATTGTAGAACAACTTGTTTGGTAAGGACTTTTGTAGGTCAGCTAGTTCCAACCCCCACTTCCCCAGTGCAAAGCAGAACTAGCTTCAAATGAGAGGATGAAAAAAAGGGAACATTCTGTTTTATGCTAGAGAATGCCTGACATGTTTTTCTTGTGAATTTTTCTATGACCTCTATTTATAGCTCATTTACTACCATTTTCTGAGGTCGTCTTGCTGCAAGCCCTTGTATTTCAGACAAAAATCAGGTAGACTGTACCTGAGCATTAATATTTAACACAGACTTATGGGAAAGGCAATGACTAAAAGTGACATCTGCTTTTTACCAGAATGAAGGTTGTGAAATGGCACCAAGGACTGCTTTATCCTTCTCTTAGTCTTAATTGGCAATTCAGTATGCATGTTTTTTGTGTAATTTCTCTACAATAGAAGGATAGTCCTTGAAGCAAGAAGCAATTTTACACGGCATGAGAATAGCATTTTAAGAGGAGTAGAGGGTTTTTATTGCCCCAGAAAATATTTTGTATGTCTGATCTGACTGTGGCTTTGGTAGACGGAAAGCTAGAGGCCATTTGGTGGCAAAGTTTAAACTCCCCAAATTCCTTGATTATTCTTAACAGATATGGAAAACCTGGTCCTTGGAGATGCTTTAAGCTTAGGGTACTCATGTGAACCAGCTTTGCACATTCAACATCCCTTGGTAGGAGCGGTGAGTTCAGGCTGTTGTTCTTTGGTGTCTTTGTTGAATCCCAGGGCCTTTTCAGGAAAGATTTCTGGATCTCCTGTGTTCCAGCCTTGTCTGAGTGTTGCAAAAGCAGATGCTGGATGATGTCTGGGTCAGCAAATATCTACTGCAGGGATGTCCATGGAAAGAGATGCCTGGGGTTCCCCTCTTCCCTTCCTCAGGTGTGTTACCTGGCTGGCCATAAGTCTCCCCCTGAGAGTGTTCCTGCAAACCTGCCTGGCCAGCTGGTGACTTTAACACAGTGAAGTGGCTTCTTCGACATCAGGCAGATGGAGAGTGTCTACCTAACTCTGTTGTTACTTCATTTTAACTTTTAAGTTTTTTATCTGTTTTACTGCTAGGACAGGTTTATTATCTGTGATAAGAAATGAGGCAAAGCATAGGTTAAGTGACTTATTCAAAGTCACACACCAAAAGGGTAACTGAGCAAGATATTAAATTTTCATCTCTGTATTTCTATTCCAGTGCTTTACAATCAGATCACAATTTAAATTCACTTTCAAATTGGAAAAGGCTGAGGATTTTCAAACATTTTCTTATTGTCAATCATTCACATATTTCCAAGACTGAGAAAATAATTGTGGAAGACAATTCAAATTGACAGGCATATTTCAGAACTGGTTACCTGATCTCTAAACTCTGACTTGCATGAAAACCCTTGCTACCAAAATCTGATCCAGATTTTTACCCTCCAGAGCCAGGTTTTGATCTCAGGCCATTCCTGAGAGGGTGTGACAACATCTCACTGTCTGTCAGCTTCAGGTTTGCTGCACATCTGCAGTTATTCAGGCTGGAAAATCAAACTACTGCTATATGTGTAAATTCAAAAGTTAACAAACAGAAAAATGAAGTACAGCATACAGCAAATGATTTTGGCCATTAATTCTGATGTATGCTTGATTTGCTACAAAGATGATGGGCTTAGATCAGTGATTTGGAGGAGGATTTGAAAGTTATATTTTTACTGCAGAGGATAATAAATGGGAAAAAAAGTATGAATAATAAGGAGCAGAGCAAACACTTTCAGAAAGACTTGGATAATTCATTAGGTTAGGCCTGAGAATAACAAATATATTTCGATGAAGAGAGTTATAATGGAATCCAGAAACTTCAGGGATGACCTGAGAGTTATCTTGGTGACAAAGTTGGCTAAAAAACCACCATTCAATCCCCACTGCAAATTATCCCTCTGGTATTTCATCCATGAATCAAATGGATGGCATTCATAAGCTCCTTTCCTTGCAGCCTTTACACGATGTTCAGACTTTTGAGAAATATGCAGCAGCACAAGTGGAGTTATATTTTTGGAGAGAGTCTGCTCCCATTCAGCTGTGTGAAAAGCAAACATTGGGATATACTCAACATCAGCTTGGAGAAGACATTGACTTTCTCTGCATGTCTAACTTGCTTCAGTCCTTTACTGAGCCAGGGCCAAAGGTATTAATACATCTTGACTAGGGGCATACTGGCAGAGACTGCTTGCTTTGCGTTCCAAGACATTTTTAGCCATAAACCCAATGCATTCTTTCCTTGTTAGGAGAGAGAAATGATAATTTTATTTTTTAAAAAACAGATGACCTCTTTCCAGACTGTAGAAATGTTCTCCCAGGAGTCTCTTCCTGGGACAAAACTCTCATCATACTTGAAGAAAATACCTTGCAACCAGTGAGAATTGCCAGTGTAATCACAATTAGTAAACAAAACTAGATTCAAGCCAATAGTTCTAGCAAACATCTGTGCTAAAACCAGAGTTAAAAGAGGCAGGAAAACACACACTGAATACAGCAGGACTGAATTTCAGCAGTATGAACACAGCAGCAAATTATAGTCTTCTGGGAAAAAAAGAGGGAGACATAATCTGACTGACTGGTATGAAAATGATGACGACAGTACTGTTTTGCAATAAAAATATTTGCCATAATAGTACACAATTTTAACTTGGAGTCCAAAGACTGCTCTGTTAAATTGGCATAAATCAAAAACATTGTCTGTGCAATTGGCTGCCACCTGTCACAATTCCATCCCCTTTTCTTCATTAGAGATTTTTCTTGACCAGGGAGCTGTTTTTGACAGATTAGAAAGGACAAACTGCTCCTTGGGTCACCCCTGTTCACATACAGTCCTTCTGAAATAGCTGACATGTGCCACTGTATAATCACCAAAGCTGTATATTCTAGAACACTGCCTTCCAGTTCCAGCTGGCATTTTGCAATTTACTTCTGGACAGAGAACAAGGGTTTGACTGGGCTTCCTCCTGATTTGTGTGACCATTAGACTTCCAAAGCTCCTTGTTAGTGAATCTTCCTCCCCACATTATGGCTTCCATAACTGGTAAATTCATTGGTTTCACCAAAACCTCATGATGTACAAGAGTAATTGGAGTGACCTCCGGCTGGCTGTAGATGTAGCAGAGGCAGAGGGGGTCACATCTACAGCCAGGCTGAACTGTCTGGGTTTGAGAAGTGCCCAGACATTCAGTGAAGGCTAAGTGCTCCTGCTGTCCTGATGAGTTTGCTGCCCTCAGGGAAGCTTTCAACACCGATGTCTTCCACAAGATTCCTCTAATTTACCATTTGCAACTTGATACATTTTGTTCAGTGTGAACTGTAATTATCCACTTAGCACTTTGTTTGTTTTATTTTTTTCCTGGATGCTCCCACTAAACTGTTACAATATGAAAAATGTGATCAGGCCCTATTCATTTATTATTAAAAAAAAAAAAAATCACATTTTTAGCTGGACTATTATCAGTCTATTGTGACTGCTGGTGTGGTTTCTCTGGAAGGCTGCAGCTGTGTTTCGGGGGCTGAAGAGCAGATATTATGTTATCTTCTTCCAAGGTGATTCATGAGGAAGGGCTGCTGTGAGACTGCTACAATTAGGCGGGGGCATTGTAGACATAGCACCTGAAAAAGAGTAACGCTTTATCTATGGCATGATAAATAAATGGAAACTGAATCTTGTTTTAAAGGAATTTAAATGTACAACTCCATCCCATCATACTTTTGTGGGTACCCTAATAATGTGAACATGAAAAAAGATCTGGCTCTAGAGATCATTTTTCTCTTTGAAATTACAAAGTTTTTCCCCCTTGCCTTTCCCATCTTTTTCTTTCTTTTCAACAAATCTGACCCCACGTGATTTGCCAACAGGAAATTCAGAGCAAACCTCTGATCTCTACTACGTCACTTGCTCATGAACAATTCATGCTCAGCAGATTAAAATCTGGTTTTCCTGTATATGTCAGCAATTTATTTGACAGACAGGTTATCCTGAAGAAAAAAAAAAATTAATAAAGAATAAAGGATTTAAAGTAAAGGAATTCATATTCATGAAGAGGTTAATGTGCCTAAAGGGCCCTACAGCACTATTGTGGCTGAATGGTATCACACACTATGGTGATTCTTGGGAACTGCTGGTGAGAAAACTTGATAGAGGTCAGAATAATGTATTGCTGAAGCACGGAGTTAAATGAGGAGGGATACAGAAATAGAGATGTAACTTCATTTTAGGCACCCAAAGCTATTCTTGCCTGCATCTGAAATGGCACTAGAGGTCTGGTTAGGCAGCCGAATTCCTCTCTTGGCATTTTCCCAAGCTCTCACAGGAAAACTCTGTTGGACACTTGAAATTGCATCTTTCAAATCTGTGGGAATATTTCCCAACAAGCAAACTTTGTACTGAAACAGGCTATTTATGAGTGCCTGATTTGTCAGCTGGTAATGTTCTTTAACTGGATCTTGTTACTCATCCCACATACACACACACACACATATATATATGCATACACACAGACACACACACGCACACATGTAAGTATATGTATATATATGCACATGTATTTTTGAAGCAAGCTGAATAATGACAGCAAGCTGCCATCAATCAAGAAACTTTCCATCCAGCACATAGATCTCTGCTGTCACTTACACACACTGAGTGACTGATAAAAGCAGATTGGAAACTTCTCCCATCAGCTAACACTAGAGAGGGAAGTGTCCCTTTGTTTTGTTTCCTTGCAGATGAACTATTGATAGCTTTTGGCAGCTGAGATGATGTTGAAGGTCAACTTCCAAACACATTTTATGATTTTTTCCTGCTTTGACTAGGATGTGGCTTTTTCAAAGGAAACTTGTGCAGGTTGTTGCCCATTTTTCATTTCTGCAGCCAGAAAATCTGTTTTCCTCTTTCACAAGGTAATTTTCCTCTCTACTTTTACTTGGAAGTGTTTGATCCTTTGTAGGAAGATCTAGCTTTTGCCCACTGCCTGCTGCTTTTCTGAGTCTGATATCCAGAATTTTACTTCTTTTCTTGCTTTTCCCTGCACCTGAATGCCAGATTCTTACATGTTATCCACAAGGGGAACAGAGAAAGCAAGACTTCCCAGAAAGCATGACTTGAGCAATATCTGACTCCAGATCCGCTCCCATCTAACAGTGAAAAAAATCCATCTTTTAAGCTTAATTGTAATTGTTTTTGTGAGTGTCTGATTGAGAGGCAAATGGAAACCATTATATCAACAAAACATGAAAGCAATTGCCACTAGTGTAATCAACAGCTCAGATACCAGTAGTTCCTCTTTGTCCTTCTGCCACATTACTACTGATGATTCTTCAAAGATTCAGAGTGCCCAGGGCTCTGTTTCAGAATGCCCAGAACAAGGCATGAAAGCTCTTTTATTGTCATCACTTTACCTCCTTTTCATAAATGAATATGTTTTCATGATAGAAAGAAAAACCCCACAGAAATATGGTCTAATTATGAAGGAAGACACTACAGCTCTAAGAACAAGTGCTCTTGGGGAAAGCATCCATCAGGTTCTGCCATATCTGTCATGAGAAACAAAGGCTGCCAGACATTTACTAATTCTTTGATCTCAGCAATGCCAGTTAAATCTTTCCCAGTTTGTAGTTCTGCTTGACAAAGCTGTCCTTCCTGCTTATCTTGCCCCATTGATCTGACTCTACTATTGCCAGACTTTGTTTCTGCAGCTTTTTCCAGGTTTAGACACTTAACTGTATTCATGATGCTTTAATGTAGCCTAAATTTCCTAAAAGGAAAACATTCTAGTCAAATTGTCATCTATTCACAGAATGTGAATAAAATCCAGAAAACGCGGTCATTTGGGTGGTTCTATCACAGGCTGTTGGCTTTGATTTGTATTGAGCTCAATGATGTGGGATTGAAGCATAATTAGTAGGCACCAAAGGTAAAACAAAAAAACATACAAACAAACCAGGAAGGCACACAGGTCTGATGTGGAGATATTGGGAGGCAAATGCCGTGGTCCTTATGGAAGTTATTTGGTCTTACTATTAAAAAATGCACCTCTTTCCCATGTGTACTTCTCTCATTTCTTCTTCCAGCTATGAGTTAGTCTTATGTTTTCCTCCATTAACATAAAAGCCTTTTAGGTAACCAGTATTTTCTGGCAATGAAAGCATAATTTGTCAAGTTACTGTTTTTCCTTTTCTTAAATAACTAGATTGAAGTTTTAAACTCTTTTTTTACTGTGAAGGATTTCCCATCCCTCACCTTCTTGTGGTTCTTTTTTCCCCTGTTTAAAGGAATGTTTTTTAATGCCATCATGAAATAGTTGGTATTTTTCAAAGTGTCACAAACTACTTTGAGGTTATATTGCATTTTCAGAAAAAAAATAGGAAAAGGGGTTAAAATAACAATGAAAACAATGCACTTTATTTTCCCCATGCAACATGAGTCCAGTATAGTGAATAAGTTGAAAATATGTTTATGTGAGAAGTTTTCTTTACTGGCAGAGTACGATCCTGATATTTCAAAATGTCTGTAAAGGAGCCAAGACAAATTCACAAGTTGAGATAATGGTAATCACAAGTCTTAAAATTGCAAGGGATATTTCTGAACAAAGTTTTGAAAAGTGGTAAATGATTATAGTAACTGACAGAGACTTCTCCAACAAAGATGGAGTGATTTTATGTCTGTAATATTCAGACTGTGCTATGAACATTTATGAAGTGTTCATCAGTTTGGGCAATGGAGACTGTATTTTAGTAGAGGTTATAATAGCAATAAGGATAGATTATTGCATCCTAAGTTGAAGATGGACAACTGCACATGGAAAATGTTAAGAAAGACCTGCTAGTATGACAGGTTTAATATCAAGTAAAGCAATTATGAGATCTAATTTCTGAAAATATGTGTGGGTATGTATATATATATATATAGTCATGACTTTGCCTTCAATTTGGCACAGATATTGTTCAAAGCAGTGTAATTTGAAGGAATATTCTAAGATCTGTTTACAAAAATAAATGCACTTAGAAAACAAAAATTACCTCCCAAAAATGACTGTCTTTCAGGTCAAAAGACAAAATAAGTAGCACAAAGTGCCATCAGCCCTCTGTGATCCTGGCCCTTTGCAGTGATGCCAGGCTAATGAAATGGCTCAGCTGCTGAGAGTTACCTTCAATTAGTGTAATTTGATCTCTCTGATACAATTAAAATCCAAGAAAAATACTAAGAGAAAGGCCACCTGTAGAGCTCGAAGTTGAGCTTCTCAGGAAAACACTAATAGGAACAGTGAACCTGAACTACCCAAATACAGCACAGACTATTTGTAAATCCATTTCTTCCAAAGCAATTATTTTATGGTGCTAGTACTCCTTTGAGATTAGAGCAGAAATGCTTCCAGATTGTACCTCTAGAAGATATTGCTGCAACCATAGCACAAAACTGAGGTGAGAATTTTATTTCAGGTGCCAGCTTCAATCATGATTAACTGCTAAGTTTCATCTATTGCAGATGTACTACGAGGTCATTAAAGTCAGTTCAGAAATGTCTCCATCCACTCAGCCATGCCAAATGCCAGCTGTTTATGAGATAGGAGAAGTGGATCAAAATGATTTTGATAGTGTGTTCAACCTGTGATAGGAGTGCAGTTTCAGAGCTCTTTATCATATTAAAGCCCAGCTTAGATTGACAGTGTAGAAAATCACCTATGACTTTGAGAAGCTGCAGAATAATGTTTCAACTCAACAAACATGAGGTATTTGTCTAGTCACACATTACCTACGGGTTTGGAGAGGATTTAACCCTCCACAAGCCACTAGCTGCTTATGCTGTGTTGAAGTCTAAATTTTATCCAGGTGTGGGAAAAATGGAACAGAGTGTGGAGATGGACAAATCAGTCTATCCAGGCTCGTCACTTAAAAGAGAGGATGGAACCCACTGGAGAAAGAGAAGGCAAAAGCAGGTTGTTTTTCCTTTTTTTTTTTTTTTTTTTTTTTTTTTTTTTTTTTTTTTTTCAGTATAGTCTATTGAAAAACAGGAATGTACATTGAAGGTCATCTGATGACAGCTTGGCAGTACTATACTGCTTTTCAGATTCCTACTGCCTTTCCTGACCTGCATGCTCAAGTTGAGATAAGACAGAGATTACCAAAAAAAGGATAATAAAATTAAAAAATATCAAGATACCTGCTCACTTTCAAAGACAGCCTTAGTAGAGATCCCTGGCTTGTAAACCCAAATCTTCTTACAGATTTTCTCTCAGTATACTGTACCAGGCAGTAATCATTTTCCTGAACTGTCATCTTTAAAGTTTTGTGAGCCACTAAGGGTTTGTGAGGTTAGACACTAATACACAAGAAAGCTTCTCCACAGTCCTACATCCAGGTTCTCTATTTCCCCCCAGTAAAATGATGTGTTTGTGATGAAAATGACAGCCCCTCAATTTTCTGTTCTATACAATGACATGTTGCAAAGAATTCCCCAAAAGAACACATGCTGATGTACCCAAAGGGCTCAGAAAAGTTGAAACTTGCTTTTTCTTTTTATTACTGAAGGAAAAAGGTCTTACTATTTCTCTCTATTTAATATTGTCTTTCCAACTGACAGAGCCCCTCTGCACTGCAGGTTACAATATTAACTTAGAGAATGAGATGGGATCCATTCAAAATATATTTTTTGCCTAATGTATTTATTGGGATCTTTCATTACATAAAACAGCTCACTGTTTGTCTCTTTTGTTTGGCTCCTTTAACCTGTGCAGGCACAATATGTTCAAAGGGTAAAGCAATAGCACATGTTCCTTTCACTCCTGTGACATGGATGTTTGTACCATACATCAGCTATTTGGAGGAGAATAAAGAAAAAATGCTGGTACCTCACTTGCTTCTGCAGTAAAACACGTCACACCATATCTCAGCTGCACGATAAAAAAGACAAATTTAGTCATTCTCAGGAAACTCAGGTGCTCTATGATGCATTTGCTTTTGGCAAGGGAGAAAAGTGAGAACTTAACTACTTCTCTGACCATTTTGCTCCAAAGAACGAATCTACAGGAACAAGCTGATTCTGCCAACACTTCCCTCTAACGCAGGCACGGAAAATAGCCTGCTAGACTTTCCACTTTTTTGCTTGTTAGGAAGAGGTTGTTGCACGGCTTTTGACAATAAGTGGCAGGGATTTGGAAGGTTATATACACAGCTGGTGTAAATTGTCCAGATTCTCCCAAAGTCAATGAGTGCTGAAATGTATTTGTAGGTTCCATCTCCTATCCCCCTCAGAGCCAGATTTTACTTGCAAAAGACTGTAACTAACTTCTTTGGTAAAAATATTAGATTTTGTTTCTACACCTGTAAAATTTACCTAAACTTGTTTGCCTGCACCTCAGGGGCGTTATAAGGTTGAATTAGTTAAGCAGTGTACACTTTGAATTCCTTGAATAAAAAATGCAGTAAGAATGCAAAACAGTGAGAATCCAGATCTCCTAAATTCTGCTTACTTTGTTATAGTAATTCTGGGTAAACTAGACCAGAGAGCAGTGCACTGGCAATAACTCCCCATAATCCTGTGTGAACTATTATTGGTCAGGGTATAATAGATGATATCCTGCAATTCACAGAGGTACTAGTGGAGTACTATCATATTTATAGATATTACTGTAGCCACAGAGATAGGCAGTTAGGTTTAGAAGTCCTTGATTAGTTCCCCAGTGTTAGCCCTGGCTGTAGAGTTGAAATAAACAAGTTGCTCCAGGTGATATTATAGCACAGTAATGAGGTCTAGATGGCAGCTGTAGCAGCTGTGGTTGCCCTTGTTTTATTTCTCTGATTAACATATACAGGTTATTATAGCTAAGGTGATTTGGGCCTTATTTCTGTCTTACACTTTCCTAAATTCTTTTCCTGTGGGATGAGAGACTTGTCTGCAAAAATCTAGACTGAATATCATTATCACTCTTATGTTTTTCTCCCTTTTTTGATCTTGTTTGCAAAAAAATAAGAAGAACCACGATGTGCCTTTACAGCTTCAAGTCAGCTGATATACTACAAGTTTATGAGAAGCAACATGGTTAGCTTTGGTAATTGCAATCTTTGATGTAGATCTTTGCTCAAGCAGACCATCATCTGACATAAATTGACTAAACTGGTCCACCTGCTGCCAGTTTGCTTTTATGCACTGTAATGGAAGTCCCTTTCCCTCTTTTGTTACTCTCTTCTACCAGTGTCACTTGTGGCTTTTCTCCCACCACAGCTGAAGGCTTTACTCATTCATTACCTGTTATGATTGATTCATTACCTCTACATTGATTATTAGAATAGGGTTCAGAGGGCAGTAGAAGTAAAATCATGATTATGTACTAAACATGTTATCTTCTTTATTCAGAAGCTGTTAGGCCTCCATTAAATGGGAAGTCATGGCACATTTAGGCAGTGAGAAATAGGAACAGATGATTGATATACATAAACCTTTGAGCAAAAGTTCCAGATCCTATTGCTTTCTCTTTTAGAGGAAGAATCTGAAAAGTTATCAAGTTGCTCCTCCTCTTATTATCTAAATCAATCAAACCAAACCTAGACCATATTGTATGATGGATGCTTATTGGATTTTTTTATTCTAAGAAGAATTAGTTATGCATTGAAGTTGCCTTTGTATTCATTTTCCCTCGTGTACTTCAAGCACTGCAAAGAGCTAAACATCCCTGTATTTCAAAATACAGTGAAGACTTGATAAATACTGTATAAATAATAGGATTGTCTTCAAAGATAAATAGGCTGTTAGCTTTCCACTGTTGAAGAAAAAGAACACTTTGAGTGCATATGAAGAATGGGTGGTGTTTGAGATTTGCTCTTTCTTGCTACTATTTATCTTCCTGCCATACAGCACTGAATGGTAGAAACCAAAGGAAGGGTTATGAAATTTAGGAATAGAACTATCAAAATTTCACATGCTTTTTTTTAAAAAAATCATGATTTCAATAGATTTAAAGTAATTATGGAATCTCATAGCTGTAGCATAATTTACATTTTTTATCTTGTTTTACAACTTAAAACAATTCTTCATCCAGAAGAATACAGTTCAAAATATATCATTAGTTCATGAACTCACACTTCATCATTCAATAAGCTGTTTTAGTAAAAGAGTGGAAACAAAAATAAGTAATAATATATGTTACAAAGAATTGCATACATTAAGATAAATTGTTATAGTATTTCATCTCATCTTTAGATCTGAAAATACGTATTTTCTGTAAATGATAATTCTACAGGCAGAAGGAAATTAGATCAAGTGGAGGAAATCAGATCAGAACTTGCAACAGAGGAGGAGAATAATGTTCTTAGAAGAAAGAATTGGGTAGCTGGAGTCACTTTCAAGGGATGTGGTCAAGACACCATTGCTACACACATTCAAGAATTAGTCAGATAAGACATTAATGGAGATTCTAAATTGAATTGTCTGTAATAGCTGTAGGCTCTGTCTGCAGGAAGCAAGTGTTTTTCTCTTTGACTTCACTGATTGCAGACAAAAATCTGTTTTAGTGTCAAGTAGAGTCTGACAAGGGATTTGCTGTCTTTTCGGTACCATAAATTTTAGCAACAGGCAATTTGAAAAAAAACTACACTGGGCGCAAACTTTTGTTTGACTCAAGTAGGAGGAAGACTCCTTAGGACAGCAATTCAAAAAGAACTTTAAGCACAAACAGGTCAAGGCCAACTGATTTTCAGTTTAATGGGAAATTTATATCTTCTCTGTAGCCAAACCAAGAAGAAAGAAATTCTGAAAAAAAACCCCACTGTGGACAAAATGCAAGATTCTCTTACATATTGCAGCTGGATCTTGGCATAAAGGTAAAATAAAAATGTCTTCATTTTGACTTTACCCATTTGCACTTATCTGAAAGTGTAAACAAAATGCACAAAAATATACAGAGATGGATATGAAATAATGTATTGTATGCGGATAATGAAGGAATATTAATTACTAGGTACCAGTTCACTTCCTCTCCTGCAGATTAGGAACATGGCAAAACATGTAATTAGAAACAGCAGTGGTTCTGACCTAGAAGGGTTTCTTAAAAAAAAAAAAAAAAAGAAAAAAAAAGAAAAAAAAAAAAAGATTATTTTCCTCTCTGAGAATGAAACAGATTTGTTAAAGTTTGAGAGAAATGTGATAGATTTGGTCTTGTTTCATTTCACACCTCAGAGTTGATTTAACTATAGCATAAAGGAAATTGTTGTCTCTGGTCGAGATAATATACAATCCATGCAGAATCACAGCACTGAGAATAACTGGCCATCTGGAAATACCTTTTCAACTTATCTTACATATTGATTACTCAGTTAGCAGAGGAGGTAGATTTCTTTTGTTATTTACTTACAAAAAAAATCACCCTTAAATTAAACCTTTGACAGTCTGAAGCCTTTCCTTGAATAAAGTGCTGGCAGTGGGAATAACTCCTGTGTTTAATGTTGCAGACTACTCTGGAGTCCACACTTGTGTAAAGCTTTGTGTTTGTGTCAGTGGCTAAAATACAGGCAAAACCTGGGAGAAGCCTTGAGACAGCCCAGTTCTCAGCTTGTACTTGGGCCCCAGTCTCATCTCTTTGCTTCATGAAGGCCACACCCAAAGTGGACCAATCCTCAGACTGTACTTGAGCAAGACTGCTCACGTTTACCCTGGTGTAGATCTTGCTGGCTGCATGATGCTGTGCCTGGTTGAGTTACCCAGCTGTAGGGAGGGTGATCCTGGAACCACCGTGCACCTGCTGTGAGCCCAATCTACAGCTGGGCCAGGAGAGAATACAGAACGGGAATGGGCAAAGGCCACAAAAATATGTAACCCTCCCCTTAGCTCTGCCCTTTGTCCCATGGTAGAGGTACACTGCAAATTAAAGAGGCTCACTTCTGAGCGACATGTTTGTACTTCATTCTCTAAACTGCATGAGGGGTTTCTTCAGAAAGATGAAACTCCTCTGTCCAGGACAGATTTTGTGTTGTAGTGCTATCTGGTAAGCAGGCAGAAATGGACATATCTCCCACCTCCTACTCAAAGGTTATCCTCTCTGCTTTTGGAAAGCTATTTACTTCTTCACTGAACATGCTTACACAAGACTAAAATATGACAGAAAAATACCTACATACTACCCATCCTCCTATGAGCCTGAGCTCATTGCCCTACTTGAATCTCAGTGTGTTGTCTGTTCCTTTAATCCAATTCATCAGAGGTGCTTTCTGAGGGGTTTCCCTGCAATATATTCCCATTTCTTCTACCAGAGACAGCAATAAGGATTGTCCCCTATGAACTCAGGAGGCCTAGTTACCCTATGTCTCAAAGATAGGGATGGAGAGAAAATTATATTCACTGAAGTCAACAGAAATCCCAGGAGAGAGGTAATAATAGATTCATGGTTCTTCAGTATTTTTAAGTAGAACAAAATCTATTCATATTACGTGGAGCAAGAGTGCAATGTTAACCAGCAGTATTAGAGAAGAAATATTGGTTAATAAAAATAGCTATAGCTACATGCAGGCAAATTAGATGCATTTCAGTTAATCTGAATTCTTAGGAGCTCAGCCATTGAAGTCTACTGCTAACATTTATCAATAATAACTACAATAGTAATAATTATTAATCAGAGTAGTTCTGATTAATTATATACTCTGACTGTATTTTAAATGCTTTTTTTCTTTTTTCCTCATTCTTCTGACAAAAGTAACTTGTCTACCCCTTTCATTACTGCTGGCATTTCACATACACACACATAAATATGTATGAAATAATAATTTAAAGAGAAATTTTTGTTTAATTTCAAACAGTTTTAATTTTTCTAAACTTGCTACTTTACAAGATTTTTTACTGTGGCCTTCAGTTAATGTATATTTCTGCACTTGGTTCTTAATTTCCTGCACTTTATCCACTGTACATACCCACTTGCTGCCAAAATCATCATTTTGCATTTTACTCTGAATGGTTTCAAGCTGGTTAGGTTTCATTCTCCTGCTTTCTGGAAAGTAGCGGGGGAGAAAGCTTCTTTTCTTTTAATGCTGAGTGAATAACTACAGTACTTGAAGCCTTTAGTGAACCAAGTGGGCAGAGTCATCATTATCACACTGAGTCCCAATTTTAACATCTCATGATTTGTCTGAAATTCAAGATATGCAGCAATCAGCCTTCTGTAGTTAAGCAGTTCCAAAAAGATTTCCATAGAGCAAAATGCAAAGGAATTACAACTCCTTGGGCTGAAGATTTTCACAAAGAATTCTTAGGGGTTTTGTCCAATTCCTCAGGAAGTTAAAATCCAAAATAATACAGTTGACACTGACAGCTCTGAACTACTTCAAAGGGCTAGAATTTAACATGACAATTTTTAAGGTCCTTAACTTAGTTTGTGCTCAGACAAACTCTTCCCCACTCCTCGGTGGGAGGCTGCAGTGGAGTGAGGAGTGTCTGAGCTGTGCTCTGGGTGTGAGGCCTCAGTGCTCTGCTGCCCTCAAGCCTTGGTTGGATGCCCAGGAATCCTGGATGCACAGCTGTGCTTTTCTGTCAAACAAGGCAGGCTGGGCAGCCCAGTGCTTGTCTGGGCTGATACCAGGAATCCCAGACCACTCCTTCCCACCTCTGCACATCTCCTGTCACTTGTGGCTGCCAGCACTGTGGAGGTTTGCTGAGAGCTCTTTGCTCTTTGCCTGGCCCTCTGCTCCTCAGGTTAAACTCCAGCCAAGGAAAGCCCCAGACAATAATGTACCACTGGGGGCACTTTGTGTGCCCCTTGCTTGCCACACACTCACCTCACTGCTCTCACATGGGCACAGTCTGCAAGCAGCTCCCAACCCTAACCTTATGTCACCAGGCCCAAAGTCCTCAAATGTCACCCAGCTTCTCTCCTTACTCCTCACAGGTGGAGAGAGTCTTTGTGACGCTTCAAATGTCCAGCCCCCAAGAAACACTAGGGAGTGCTTGCTTCTCTGTTCATCTTTACCATCTTTAGCAACTTGTCCCCAGTTTGAGATGCTAGTCTGGCAGCTATGACGGAGGAAGGCGAGGAGAAAAATGAAACCAAAGTGTTGTGAAATGCTGGGAGAAGGAAGGACTGCAAGAGCAAGCTGGGGTTGGCTACATGGCCAGAGCCACTCCCAGAGCCACAGGGCAGGAGTTCAACACACTGAGTGCTGAACAGAGCCCATGAAGCACAGCTGACTGGTGAGGCAAACCTCCCTCACATCCCATGGAAGCAGGAGACACCAAAGGACTTCATGAGAGGCAGCTCACAGGAGCCTTCATGGTGGACACCCCACCAAGTGCCAGACTCGCTCATCCAGGGGTGCCACCGGCCCTTCAGAGCAGAGAAAATTTGGGCTTATTTCACAAACGTCTCTCTCCTCTTTCCCTGATTGGAAGTGACCACCCAATATGGCTCTGCAGACAAATGATCTCTGCTTCTCCCAAAGCTTCAGTGTTGGGCTAGTTTACAAGAACATTTTTTGCCAGCTTTACCTGTCAGTCTCTCAACTTTAGCAAGCCAATTCTAAAAATTTTGCTGCACTCAAGCAGAAGACAATTTAAGAAAAAATAAATTGTGTGTGTAGGTTAGAAAGCAAGACCTTCAATTATAAGTTTGATACAGCTGCTTATGGTCACTTCCTCCTGAGGCAGTTTTCATTTTATGAAACAGCTCTCTGTCTAGACTGGCATCTCTTTTGTCCTCAGGGTGGTTGCCTGATGCATGGTCAGGCTTTTTGGGGGTTACAATTAAGCTATCTCACTGAAAACCCAAAGCAAACCCAAAACCCCCAAACCCTGGCTGTGCACCACACGTTACCCCCAGTGCACCAGCTGTAAAGAAGTGTCCAAGCATCTGAACTGGGCACTCACAAGGGGCTGGACCTGCTGCCAGTCCTATCAGTCCCTTCTGTTACTGGCCTGCCCTGGCTGTGATGATAGAAGGGATTTTGATAAACCTGATTAAATATTTCCTCTCTGGTATGGAAAGTATTAACTTTCAACTCACTCTTTTCTTGCTTGCTAGAGTAATGGGCTTTTTTAAATAAATATTTTCTTCTGAAGGCACATTTGTATCAGCTATAAGGTTCTTAATAGATTTTCTCTCCTGTTTTCCAAAATCAATTAGGACATTAGGGGTAATGGTTGCACTGATTTATAACTGTAAGTTTTTGAGGATGCAGAGCAACATAGGCCTGTGGAATCAGGGAGTTTAAAGCTATTGGCTTCAGTATGTTTTCATGATACAGAAATAAAAGTGCATAATTTCATCATAAGAAAGTAAGTCAGATGTCAGTACCTTTTCTATGCTATTGGGACATTTATATTCATACAAAAGAAAGATTAAGGAAATAAACCCTATCAACAGCTTATAGCACTGGATATAAATTACATTCAATTAAAAAGCTTATGTTGTTTTTTTTTCAAACACAAAATAAAGAGAAAATGCATTTCTTTTCAGAATCCATAAAGAAGGCATGGGATACTTAAGAAAACAATTTGCTGAAGACTCATTAGGTCAAAGCAGCTCTTGGAATTTTGCCTCTGGCTCTCTAATGATCCATGAAAGTTGAATTCAATAAAAAATGATTTAACTGTAAACTAGTTGAACTGAGCCGACTTTTACTTGCCTGAATATTTTTTTAAGCCCTTTGATGTGTAAATAATGTTTGTTTCTCTTGGAGTTAAAGGTTTTCCATAGAAATATTACTGAGATGCTTTGAGATATTTTGCAGCCATATTGACCTTTGTGCCTTTTTTCCTCTGGCAGTATCACGTACACCCAAAACCCAATAACAGGAACTTACGGGATATGCACAATGAGGCTGCTGGTCTTGAGAGACTTTTGAAAGCTCATACATTAGACTCTCACTTTCCAATCCATTAATTCTGCTGTTCTCTGCCTGTTGGGAGTTTTGTTGTGTCTTGTAAGAATAACAGATCACTGTTGAAGCTTTTAAGATCTGTTACCAGGAGAAGCTGCTGTGCAGACAATGTGTCTCCACTAGCCTGGCACTTTTGGCTGCCAAATTTTCTTTTCTTTCTACTAGTTTTTGTTTTGTTTTGTTTTGTTTTTTTACTAATAAAACATTATTTTCAAGAATGAGCACTGGAGAGGTCTTTTTTTCTCTTGGACTTGAACTGCACAGAGTGATATTTTAGACATGGACCTGCCAGAGGATGGCACAATTTGTTGGAGCACTGCACCTGGAACTGGAGAACTTGGGCTGATTAAACTTGCATGATGGGGGTTGCCCTGCAGACCCCTCTAGGCAGATGTCTGGCAGCAGCTGACTTAGCATAACTTCGCACAAACTCCTTTACCCTCAGGAAAGCTCCTCCTGGAAAAGAACCTGTGTGAAATTTCCTGGGGCAGATTTACCTTAGGGCAAAGCATTATGTCTTGTGGCTGCTTTACCTTTCCTCCTGGCTGCAGTAGTGCCTACATTCAATATGTAAAAAGGCTACTGCTGTGGGTTCCTGAATTTGCACACTATGTAGAATTTTGCCTAAAAAAATGCAGGATGCTGAGAGACTATGCAGTGCTGTGGTGACCATAGCATGGGAACCAGGCCAAATTTGCTGCAGATCTGAGTCTCTGGACTTGCCTTGGCTTCTAGGGAATCATTCTGGCTTACAGAGGGGAATTGGTTTCATAGGCTTGCACTGCCAGCCTGACTATGTATTTGGTGAATATAAAGAGTCTTAAGTGTAGCTTATTCAGACATTGTTACAGGATTTATCATTCCAGAAAAGGTAGTGTGTAGAAATTGGTGTGTCAGCTGGTGTAAAAAACCTCTCTAATAGGGAGCAAGTGCAAAATAGTTTGTTAGACTATTGCACACAAAGGCATTCTCAGTGCAGGCTAAGAAAACCCTCATGGCAGGTTATTGCAGAATACCTTGAGGACTGTAAATCCACATCTATCCTCACACTAACTTCCCCATCCATCTGCATGAGCTCATTGCACATGACACTGATTTTAGAGTAGAACTCCCCGCTGGCTTTTATAAACATAAAATCAGTCCCCTGATTTCCCTGCTTTGAAGACCATTCTCCAGATATGGCATACATCTGTCCTTTATTCTTATTTATGTTTTAGCTTAGTGTGGTATAAACTACCTTCCATCCAGGGATTGCTAAGCACTTTGCAATATTCAGTTAACAAAGTCTCAAAACACAAGTAAATAGTCACATACCAAAAAACGTGCTGGGTTTGGGATTATTCAAAAGAGTCTTATAGTGAGCCAATGTGCCTGTGTTTTTCACTTCCCTCCAAATTCTGACTTCCAGAAAAGTAGTAAATATTCAAATCAAATATTCAAATATACAACACTTTTTAAGAGAAAGGGGGCCAAGAGAAGTGAAGTGCAGACTAAAAGCATGCAATTGAAGAGCTACGGAGCCTCTGTAAGAGCCTCCATAAGAACAATCATTTGTTCTTATGTTTGACCCCACATGACTACAAATCATTGTATTGTATAAGCCAAGGACATCACTCAAGTATGTTCATAGTAAATACATTTTCAGATATTTCATGCCACTGTCATCTATCAGTTAAAAGAAAAAAACAACCCAATCACCCCTGCTCCTACTGAATTGCTTTTGAGTAGAAGTAATATAGGTTGTGGATTTTCTATTAATTTAAGGAGAGTGGGTGCATTGAAATATAGTATACAGAATTTTGAGAACTGGGATGTGACCAGGTGGGGTTTTCCTGATTTATACCCATCTAAACTTGTACTGGCTGAAGACTTTGGATGGGATAAACTGCTGAGATGAACACTGACCTTAGCCTTGTCTTGCAACTGCTGTGCTTACTTGGGAAAGGACAGGGCAAAACTTCAAAACCTCCTAGTTTCACTTGTGTAAATTGGGAATTTCTTCCATTCCCATCTTAAGGGTCTCTCAATATCAGGTTGGTTGTGCTGTAATGGTTTAAGAACCAGCTACTCTGTCCATTAGGGCTGTGCATAGATGACTTGGTTGCTTTATCAAGCAGATACCTTCTGTTTCTGTTCTGTGAAATGGTGCTGGGTGCTGGATTGGGAAAGTGAAATCTTTGTGCATGCCTATGTTTTCACACAGGACTAAAAGTCTAGTCATGCCTTTATTTCCCATCCTGACTTGGGAACTGCAATTTAGCTGTGCTCTTCCATTTCTGCTCTCCTACCTTCATCCTGCAATGAATTTCATATACTACTGTACATCTATCAAACTCTAAGAGGTTTCATTCACTGCTATCTTAGTTTCCATCTGGGCAAAAGGGGAAAAAATTACAAAGGTATTATTCTTGTTTATTAGTGGTTTAATAGTGCAGTTATATAAAGGTATTAAATACCTTCCACCCTCAAATATCTTCTGCATTTCACACTGTTTTAGATGATTTTCACTGTTTTAGGTGAAAAAAAATGGTCAGGCTATAAAACCTGTGGTGTGCATTATACTCCTAGTATTTTATTTACTATCTGGAGCTGGTCAGTGCCTTCCTTAATATCTTTGCTTCCATGAGGAACCAACTTATTTTGGGTCTTCCCCTTTTTTTTCACAGTATCTTAACAGTGTTGGTATCTTTCTGCCTTTTCTTTACATGTGACCAGGATAGGGAAGAAATTCAGGCAGAAAAAAATCCACATTTATTGAGCTTCCACCCTGGATAGACTGGACCTGCCTCAGAGATCATCAGAGCCTATTATTCATGCACAATTCTCATGGGATTCATTTAGGCCTGGAAGAGAAAAACTCATTAGATAGGTCTTTAGTGAAGGTTTAGTCTTGACTCTAGAATTGACCCTTACTAAACTTTCATGCAGCACAGATCGCTTCTTTGAATTCAGCTGCTTTAATTAAGAGTCTACAGGCTGGTGTTTAAATGCTGATTTCAGCTTGGCTGGTAACCTATACTAATATAAAAAAGCCTAAAGCATCTGACAGGTTTTTGGGTGGCTTCCAACAGGTTCCATGAAGATATCCAGCTGTTTGACCAGAAGACTTATAGGACTGCTAGAAACTGAAGATCTATGAGATCTTCTCCATGATCTCTCAACATATACACAAACAAGATGAGTGAATTTCTGTACCTTTATGGTTTGGCTGATCAGATCTCATTTGACCAAATCTGAAATGTAACAGCTTTGAATTTGTTCTGGAAGAGGGACATAACCATAACCAGTGAGCCTTTCTCTTCTCTTCAGGAGAATTTCCCTGTGGAAAGAGAGCTCATGTCTGAGGAAGAGAAGAGCAATTCTTTACAGAGATGTGTTGACACTGCATCTTTATGCAGTCTCAATCACAAATATATTGCCAGAACTTACCTTTTATGTGTAGGGTGTCCAGAGGCTCCAGCTTTGGTCCAAGTCATGGAATTGGCTGCGAGATATAAAACTATTAATTACATGATCATGAGCACTCAGGATTGCTGATATTATGATGGTAGCTGTACTGAAGCAGGTGGAAAGAACTCTGTTGACATTAAGAAACTCCAACACGTACAGTCAGTCAAAACAGCTGTGAAAACATAACTTAGTAACACCATCTGATTGTTCTGATACTGAGGTTAGCCGATACAAAGGAAGAAACTTGCTTCTTGTCACTGGAGGTGAAAACTCACTGTTTCAACTTTCTATACAAGATAGAATTTTTAAATTACTTTGTCTTTTGGCTTCTTATTGATGCTAAGGGGAAATAACAGGTCAAGGATGTTTAGGAGAAGATTTTACTTTCCTATGTTTGTTTGTTTCTTTGTTAGCTAATAGATGCCAAAGTTCTGCTGAAAGAACACAAATTGTGTTGGAAGAGGAATCTGAAAGGGTCTTCTGTTTTTCATTTGTAATCATTACTAGGTGACTCCAGTAAATGAAGGAGTTATATGTGAGGCTTCAACCTAGCATAAGTTCCTGAATGTCTTCTCAGAGTTTTAACAGCAATAAAAAATTCTTTTGTTTTCTTGAAATCCAAGAATTTCAAAACTCACAAGTTCAATATTGGTACCTGCATTTTAGTAATAGTAAAAGAAAGGTGCAGAAAGATCATAAAGAACAGAGCCAGAAGTCATCTTATGATCCCAGAATAAATCATCTTGATTTAATTATGATGGGATGCTCAAAATAGTTGACCAGCTTGGAATCTAAATTTTGTGTTCTTGCTGCAATGCCATCAGTCCAAGGCAAAAGAAAGGGAAAGGAAAATGGCTACAATTCTGCATCCTTTTGAGGTTTCTGGGAATGCTTTGCCTGTAGGATCAATCAGAAGTCAGTTGTGCTCATGCTCTTGTGACACTTTGGTGCCTAAAGTTTGGTCCTCACTGTGCACATGTGCTTTTGCAAATGTGTTTTAACAGACCCAGAGATCTTTTTCAAAGAAGGGAATATGGGAGAGTGAAGTGGAAATAAGATTTAAGAGCTTCTCCAGATGTCCATTTGGACATCTCTTCCTTACCTGTCTCATATTTACTCTTGACAAAACCAGGAACTGTAAAAGTAGAACTAAAGGACCAAATCAGCATTAAAAATCTATAACATTTTTTGAATCACAAAACTTGTTCCCATGGATGATCAGTAGAAGCTGCTACAAGTTCTCCCAGTATCCATCATTGTCTCATTTAAAATACTCTGAGATAATGTTACATGTCTTTAATTTACTCTTTAAATATGCTGAGCAAGTAGCTCTAGATTGCTCTTCACCCTTGAAAAAAGTGAAATGATAGAATAAAGTAAAAAGGTATGGAAGTGTGTTACTTGTTGGGGGCTGAACACCTACAGCTGTCAGGATCAACACTGATTAGCATTCCCATGATACCAAGAAGGTTCCAGTCTGGAGCTATCATATCTGAAGTCTTCCTTTTAGCTTGATTTTAGTCTCTCATATCTCATTCAACAGATGGTTTCTTGGCAGGAAACATTACATTCCTTAAAGCAACATTAATACAGCACTTATGGGAGTGGCATAATTGTTCAATTATTTAATTCTTTGCACAGAGCCATAAAATGCTGTTATGAAAGTGAAGCTTTTTCTGAAACAGGAGTCAGCTATACTATTCAGGAAGAACTACAAGCATTTTTGACTCCTGTGCAGTTGGTATGAAAAATCAGATTGGTAGTTCTAATGAAGAGAAATCTGTCCCTTGGTTCCAGAAAAATGCCTGGGAGTCGAGTTGTCTGCCAGTGGGATTGTTTGTGGTGAGGAGCTCTGATGCTCTGCACAATTATTTTCAAGTACTAATAATAAAAGTAAAATTCTTTGCTCCATATGTAGTTCTCCCACCCCATTTAAAGGCCATTATGTGAAATAGCATTGGAAGGACAGCTGAAGGAAGTTGTCAGCTTTTGGCATAGTTTTGAAAGCAGTTGTGAACTTGTTGCACATCAGGGAGATGATGCCATGCAGATTATATATGAGTCTCTTTGGACTGTCAGCTTCTCAGTTCCTCAAACATTAGGTGCTCCCATAGTCCTGAGGTCTCTGGTAAGTGGCCTTGTTTAAAGGCAAGAACTCACAGAAATGTGTGGTAGAAGGGTTGCTTGGCACCACAGAAATAACAATTCTTTTCTCAAAAGTTCCAATTCCAATTGGCTCTGGTAGTACCAGGCCTTCATAAGGAAGTAACATGGCGAGGGGATACCTGGGAAGGTCACAGTGTATAAATTTCTGCCCTTAATTAAACTCTCCCTGAGAACTTTGAGGCCTGAGCATGACAATCATCATTTACAAAATATTCCTTGACCCTCCTGTGGTCTAACACTGCATACCTGCAGAACCTGGGTGTGATTTCCTGAGTTTTTCATTGTGTTGGGCCTTTTGATATATGGCCTGGCTATTTCTGTTTGCATTTATATTCATAAATTACCAATGCAATTTATACATGTACAGACCTGATTTATGCAGCAGAATCATGTTTATGGTCATGTTTGTGCTATCATTCCCTAAAAGTTAACAGGAAGTGTTTGGCTGCTTTATGTGGTCCCACATAAATGCTGAAACAAAGGCTGGCAATGTGAGCACTGACGTTACTTAAACATATATATATGGCCATTGTTAAATTAACAACCTTTTTATTTATAATACTATTATAAGACTGATATGTTTATATCCATACTGTCAATGATAACCTTCCTGCCTTTATTTCAGGCTTAGCTGGTAATGTTTGTATTAGGCTTTTATGTCAATGTGTTTTCAATGGCATTAATCTCACACACAAAGCAACATTAGGCCTGCAATATCATTCGTAATATTTTGATATGGATTCTATATCTGTCCCTTTACTGTTAACACAAGTATAATTTACGCCTGTTTTTCACTGGAAGGATTTTTGATGCTTCAGAACCTCAACATCTGTCTCTGAAGACACAAAAGTTGCGCTTGATGAAAGCCTAGCTTTCAGATTAAAAAAACATCTTGTTATCAGGCTCCTCCAGGTTGACAAGAAATAGAAATCCCCTTGCTCCCTTCAAACAGACATGAGAGAGACAGTCCCTTTATCATTTAGCATACCTCTAGTCCAACAAGGCAAGAGCTTAAGTGTGTGATGTCGTCTGCTGAAATAGGACTGGAAATCAATTATTATTATTGTTGGTATTTCAATTGATTTTAAAAGAGCTAGCTAGTCTTGTCTGAATGACTGACTGATTTGCTGTTCAAACTGAAGAAAGGAAATTTCAAACAAAAGAAAAGAGGTGATTTGAGTGTTTCTATGAAACAGTAAAAAAGACCCAAACAACAATAAAATGCCAAGTCAAACTGAAACAAGCAAATAAAAAGAACCCCAGACCTTTTTTTTTTTTTTTTTTTAATTGAATGAAAATGCTTCTCTGATTTCAAAATTATTTGCAGATTAGGATCTGATTGCACAAGAGGATATTTAAACCTATGCTACAACATCACCTTAATAAATTTAGTCCAAATAGATGGAAATAGATGTGGCAGATTTTGAAGGTCCAAGGTTATACATTAGATATTTATTAGGGTTGAAAAAAGAACAGAAGAGGATTTAATTATCTAGTTGCCTTTACCACTGGTCTATACTCCAAGATTTTAAGTTGTCCTGTAGAAATGCAGGCTGAAGAATAAGGCCTTCAACTCCATGAGCTGGATGTGGATCTGAAGTCTTAGAGTGAAGTAGAAAAAGAGAAAGGATTTAGGGAGATGGAAAGGACTTGTGCAGAAAGGACACTAGCAAGAATTCACACCGAAGCATGAATAGGTGATGATGATTATTAGCCACTATGTCGAGATCTAGACTTATGAGTATGGAAACCTCATTCAGGAGTCCTAGAGGGAGACACAGAGATGAGAAATATAACACAGTGGGGTTCTGATACTGTGGGTGCTGTAGACAAATGGATGTGGGGGAAAAAAACGGCCTGGAAGAACAGGTGGAGTGCCTCAGAGTACATGAAGGAAGGGCGACTTATCAAGTGCCCTTGAACATGAGAGGGTACCACATGTGTGGGCTGTGAGGAGTGAGTGCAGAGATATGTCTGGGTGCCAGTGCCTGATCACTAATTTATGATGTGTGTGTACCTGCAGGCTTGACCCAGAGAAAATGATCATTTCTAATTAGAGAAAGAAAGGTATTTAAGGATGCCAGTGACTTTATAAGAAAGAAAGAAAAGTGATGAGATGCTCTGAGTCACTGTTGCATTTACATGGAAATATTTTTGAATGATTTTTGCAAAAGTTAATTCGTGTTTCTCCAACCTTTCTTTTATTCCTTCTGTTGTCTAGTCATAAAAATAATGTTTTAGTGTTGACCTCTAGCAGACTTCACAGGATGAACGTGATGCCTCTAACTGAGACATCATTGTGCCTCACTGCATGACTTTGCACTGAGGAGGGTCTCTATATGCCAAGCATACACATTGAGGTAATTTCTTTGCTGAAGATAGTGGGAATTTTGCCAGTAGATGTCAAAGGTGATAGGATTTCAGCCAAACCATTTCAGTAATGTAATTTGGCATAAGTCCACTAAAATCTGTGGAGCCACTTGAATATACATCAGCTAAAAAATCAAGCCAATAAAATACATATTTCTCAGCATAGTCATGTAGATGTTTAAGAAATGTTGTGAAGAAAAGAAGCAGCATGTGATACCTGTAATTTTGATTCAAACACATGCATATAAGCCCTAAGGGAATTTGGATGGCTACAGATTTGAACACAATTTAACCTAAAATGACACCAAGGCTGTGCTGAGATAGACCTGTGTTCACCCTGAAGGCTTAGACTGAGGCAGAAGGAAAAAACAAGGAAACAAAAAATTTCAAACTGTTTAGTGCTAAAGCTCTCTATTTTCAGTTATTAGAGAGCAATATTTGAAGGGTAAATAGTAATAAAGAGGGTAAATATGCCTGATGCTTACAATCAGGTGACTGTATGGAGGCTATTTTAGTAGGTTATGGAAAACTCGTCTTCTTAGTTTTCAATATTTAGCACGAGATCCAAGGATATGGACAAGGTAATATCAGATTCCATTAGTGGGTGCTTGCAAAATGCAGAGTGGTTGTTTCACACAGGAAAAGGCTGATGAGAACAAAAGGATTTCAGATGAAGTGGAACATACGGCTGCAAAACAGATTTCTATAATGAATTCTGAGGGGCGCATCTGTTATTATCTACGTAATATAAAATTGCTCTTTTTGTCTCATTTCGCTCAGTTGTGCAAGATGCAATCACATCAAACAGGCACGTCCAATAAAACTGTGATCTGACTGATTAAAATGAACAGCAATCTGTTTTCCTCTGACAGTCACACAGCAACTTGAATAACAAGGACTATGAGCATGGAATTGAATAGCCACTTGGAATTGATATTAATGTTTGTGAGGGCTGTTAAGGCATTTGACCAAATCTGTCCATCCAGTGAAATAACAACCCTGTATCCTTAAATCATTTAAACCGTAAGTAATTTGTGAGACATATTCAATAACATCCTGCTGCTCCTCTTCACTTCCAAAGCCTTCTCCTGAGCCACTGCACTGCTTTTTTATGCAGCATAAATACCAGCAAAGGAAGTGTTCCTGGAAGGAAGGCATGGGCATCTGTTAGCAAGACTGTGAGAAGTTTCCATTTGCAGTAGCAGAAAGAAGGTTTGCATAGAAAAAGACATCTTGATGGAGTCCTTTCCCCTAATTCCAACATGTAGCCTAGGCTTTCTGTTCACTCCCTGTGTAGCTGAGAGTGGAGAGAGTGGAGAGAGTGGAGACATAACCCTTCACTTCCAGAGAAAGGTTAATTCTGCTTGTTCAGACACATATAGGTGGTGGAGACTGAAATGTGTTTTGAGATGTCTCCTGATGGAAATGTTAAACCACTGGATTTTTGTCATTTTCCTACAAAATCCATCATAAGGGATTAGTACCACTGAGAGGGTGCATTTTCTGTCTTGGAGCAGGCAGCCTTAAGCTCTTTTATCTTGAACATGATGAAGTCTAACGTAGCAATCAAAGGATCATATAAATCTACCTGCTCTGTTGTTAATGTGACATAGCTGAGAATCTATTGATTCTGGTATTCAGTCTCACAAAGTGGTATATTTTATGTCTGTTTTGTTGTCTACTCCAAGTGTTGTTTCTTTATCTTAAATGTCTCAAACCCACAACGACTTTTCAAAAGGGCTTTAGTAGACTTCTAGCATGAACACAGTAAGGAAGTATTACTATTGGACTTCCTTTTCTTGTGGTTTTGAAAAATCTATGTTAGCTTGCATAATATGCTAAAATATGGAGGTAACTTGAAGGGAGATGAGCAAAAGCAGAGTGAATTAATTTATCCCCATACTCTTTTTTAGTAGTATCTCTTTGGTTTTTAGAGAATCAGTAGAATAGAGATTCTTTGGTTCTCTATAAAGACCTAAAATATTAAACAATGAGAAGAAAATTTCAGGTCAGATGTTTAAGGCATAGACAATACATAGCCTCCAGATCATAGAGTAATTTTATATGTAACTTTTTGCTCTTTTTTTTTAATAGACATCAATGTTCTATTGAGGTAAAGGAGAAAAATACTTAGAAGGGGAACTTAAATGTAACATGTCTGTAGATGATAAAAATTTATTAGACTTACAAAGAGGTAGGAATGATGAGTCTGAGGAAAACAAGCTTCCTCATGTATCACTGTTTCGGGTAAAGTCCAAGACCTGCACCCCACCCATTAGAAAACATTCTATGGAGCAAGGAGACCAGTTGACTTGACTTTCCTACAAACACAAATACTTCTGCTGCTGCCCATCCTCTCAAGAACTGTTGAAAGAGAAACCCATGCCTGTAGAGATAAGAGCTCTCCTTGCTCTGTATCTTCCTCCTCCTCCTCTTATATGTCCATTAGTAGGTGCTATTGGGAAGAAAACACCAGCGGACCTTTCCTCTGATGTGGGATAAATCTCCTTTTTTCCCCTGTGATGGGAATAATAATTTAAAAGATCTTTACTTCACTATACACCTTTAATCCAGGATGACCTTAAATTAAGCTCTTAAAAGACAAAATTCTTAGAAGAGCGAATGTGTCTCCCTGTGTGCTTTTCACACAACCATTTTATGCCAGCACTTCAGCACTGAGGAAGAAAAATCGTTGAGTTGTATTTCATGTTGTTGAAGTCCCCATTTTTCTCATTTCTTTCTTTATTCTCTTGACAGAAACTTCAAGGCTGTGAAAGTTGCTTGGCAAGTATTTTGAAGATCCATGTAAAACTGTCATGGCACATTGAGTGACTTTTGGAGTTTCTTGCCTGCCAGCGCAATTAGATAATGAATAAACCAATTGTCAGAAATGTTTCTGTGATGAATTCTCATCTTGACAAGCCTTTAATGTAAAATAAGCAATACAAGTTTCTTAGGGACAAGGGAATAAGGAGGAGAGAGATAGGTGAAATATTTATATTCTCACAGGATTTTGTTTATAAAATTAATAAAAAAATTATACTTTGCTGAAAAAGAAAAAGAGGAGTCTACTTACTACTCTTTGCAGACAGGATAAGATAACACAGTGAAGCATCTAAAAAGTCTGTGTTCTCTGTAAATTACTAATAGACTATAACAAAATTGTCTGGCATGCTGTGCTGCCTTTGGCTGGGCCAGAGCTAATTTCCTTTATAGCAGCTACTATGGAACTGCATTTTGTATTTGTCCTGCAAATGGTGTTGATAATTTAGGGATGTTTCCTTTACTCCTGAGCAGCACTTGCACAGAATCAAGGACTTTTCTGCTCCTCACCCCACCCCACAAGTGAGGAGGCCAGGGGTGCACAGGAAGTTGAGTGGGGACACAGCTGAGAGAGCAGATCCCAGCTGACCACAGGGATATCCCATCCCATATGGCATCACACTCAGCACATAGAGCTGGGGGAAGAAGAAGAAAGGTTGGGACATTGGGAATGATGGCATTTGACTTCCCAAGTCACCATAGGCATGATGGAGCCTGACTGTCCCAGGAGTGGCTGAACCCCTGCCTGGCCATGGGAAGTGGCAAATGAATTCCTTGTTTGTCTTTGCTTGTGCATGAGGCTTGTCATTTACCTATTAAGCTGTCTTTTTCTCAACCCATGGATTTTCTCATTTTTCTCATTTTTACCCCCAGGGTAGGATGCAAGAGAGGTAGAACACGCAGTGAGTGGAGGCTGTTTGGGTCTATGTTGCTGGCTGAGTTAAACCATGACATGTGCCTATGTCTGTGGAAAGCCAGTGGAAATTCAATTCCATTGTACCCTATTGACACCTCAAAAATAAGAGGTTCTTTTTCTCTGTATGAATTTAAATTTTCTGAGCTTCTGTTCTTCTGTGGGAGACAGGGTGATGTGAAAACATAGGAATGGATGCATATGTTTTAGGCACATATACTAATGGCTTACATCAGGCTATCATAGTATTATTATGCAGACGTTGAACATTGTGCAACTGATGAAAACTGATCATGGACAGAGAGAGCCTTGCTGAGGGAACGGTCACAGAACAAGACCATCACACCATGTCTGCCTTTTAACTCACCTGTATAAGCCAAATAACTCTGAAATAGTCTTAGCATGTGGAGCTCCACACCCACGAAAGAAAGATTTGGCCACTACATAAATGACTTATTGAATGTGTGTACGTGTGCACAAAAACAGAGGTGTTCAGGAGAAGCTGTGAAGGCAGCTCAGTGAGGTGGCTCAGGAGATGACTTTGGAAGTGCTGAGGATTCAACAGGAGCAGGTGGTTGCAGTAGGCAGTGACACAGGACATCAGGACAGGGCAAATCTCCCTCCGATAGTTCCATTGATCATGGATTGCTCCTTTCCTTTTGCAGTTTTTTATCTTTATGATTTGCTTTGGCCACTAACACTTCATTTAAACAGTATTGTTTCTTGCATTTCTAGTATCTCATTAAAAGTTGTGTTATAGATCACCTTTTGCTGCCATTTTTAGGAGGTATCGCTAATATCTTTTGTTTTTTGTCCTCCTATGGTATGTGATGCCACATCCATTTGTCTGAGCAAGAAGGCACTGGAAATAACTATTGCAGGAAGCTTGAATAATTTTAAGCACTTTCTTTAGCTATATTTCATTCCATGAGGAGGCCTACAAAAGGAATTTTTAAAATGTATTAAATCAGGTAGATTAGACAAGTAGAATTAGCGTAGAGAGTATTCTTGTGGATCTGTTCACAGTGTCATTGAAATTATCATATTCTCATAAGATTCTGCAGTGGGAACTAAACACACACTAGAGATGATTAAAGTCAATGATGGCAGCTTTAAAAAAAAACAGAGAAGAGCTTGTCCAGAAAATGCACAACTCCTTTCTAGGTTGTCAAAAACTACCTGACAAAAACAATCAAATACTGGAAAAACTTTATTTGTAAACCCAAGCCAGGTTATGTGATGTTGGAGAAGGGAGACGCGACACCATATGGTCATCAGCAGAACTCAGTTTATTTAAGTACAATCTTGAGTTATATACTTTGCTTAATTAACTCATACATATTGCAAAAGCTAAGCTCCTAATTGGTAGTGACTATACAATAGTTTACTTCATGTTATATCAGCATATTGCAACAGTTTGTATTACCTTGTAGCATTTAACTCCTCTTTCTCATGATCTCAGTTCCTCTCCCTCATCCTCATGCTGGCCTTGTCCTAGCTTCTAGTTCTGAGAGCCATTGTGTCTTTTCTGAAAGCTATTGTGTCCTTTATCTTCTTTCCCATTTCTCAGCCAGCTTCTCAACCTCTCCACAATTCCCCCTTTTTCTTTTAAGAATTACTAGCATTAAAGACTGACTACATATAGAATGATAATTAAAATCATAAACAAAAATCATAGCTCATCATTGGTTATCAGCTATTATCATCATAGGCACTGTTGGAAGCCAAACTTTTACAGTTTTGTGGTTAACACATAACTGTCTGTTCCACTCACATTGCAAGAGTTCTCAAATTCAGTTCGGAAGTTTCCTGATCACCGACCTGCAGATTACAGGAGACGAGTTCTGAGCTCTTGGAACTCGTCTATCCGAGGTGAATTTGCAAACAGCTGCCGTCTCAAATTATCAATCTGATTTTGTAATACTTGCTCCGGGTCTTGGCCTTGTCTGATAGGCCCAATCCACCTTGCATCCTTCAGTGGTACCTTACTACAACATTTTGCTTTTACAATATGAGAATTTGTCAATATGTGTCGCTTCCAAAGCAAAAACCTAAATTCCCATCTCATCCATGCTAAGATTATTTGTTCAGGGGAATCATAAACCTCTTGCCAGCGGTCTATTGATATCCCAGATTCCCTTTCAAAAGCGTCAGCCCAATCTCTTCGTCTCAGGACTTCCGATAGACACCTACGACACAGCAATTCAACAATAAGCAATTGATTAGCCCAAAATAGCCTATTACATAAACCACATTTAAAAGCTATCCATGCACTACATAAACGATTATTGCATGCTGCACAAGCCTGTTGGTTCCAACAACAAAATTGCTGTGCTGCTGCTTGGAACCAACTTAACCAGTCCAGAGGAGGATTCAGTAAGGCTAATTGCGCGTCTTTATCTGACGTCGCCAAGATGTCCAAATATGGTCGCAAGACAAGCGTCAGCTTCTGTTGAATCCTGTTCTGATCCTCTAGAGATAGACGTCTCCACAGGTTGTACATTTAGGGCTGGTTTGATCCACTTAGCTGGAACCCACAGTGTACCTGCTGGAGTAAGCACACAAACATAACCTCTTCCCCAATATATGACTTCTGCAGGACCAGACCATAAACCTGTCTTTGGATCTTTGTAATGGACCCACACAGAACATTGTTTCTGTTTCTTGTCAGGTGCTTCAAAATGTTGTATTGCAGGTGGTTCTTGGCCCTCTCCAAATACACATAAGTAATTTAAAACATAAAGCACCTTAGAAAGTCTCTCTTGTGGATCTGCTATCCCTTTGTGTTTTGCTAAGTATTGTTTCAATGTACCATTGGCATGCTCTACAATTGCTTGTCCTGTGGGAGAGTGAGGAATACCTGTGATGTGCTTAATTCCCCAATCTTCTAGAAATCGCCCTATTTTCCTGCTAACATATGCAGGTCCATTGTCTGTCTTGATTTCCTTGGGCAATCCCATGACAGCAAAACAGCTTGTTAAATGTCTAATCACATGTATTGCTTTTTCCCCAGCTTGTGCAGTTGCCCAAATAAATTTACTATATGTATCAATAGTGACATGTACATATTTGAGCCTTCCAAATTCTGCAAAGTGAGTTACATCCATTTGCCACAATGCATTACTTTTTAAACCTCGGGGGTTTACACCACAACCTAAACCCACTCCTGTATTGTGAAAACTGCAAGTTGGGCATGCTCGCACTATTGCTTTAGCATCTTGTATTGTGATTTTAAACTCTCGAACCAGCCCCTTAGCATTTTGATGCATCCTATCATGAGATATTCTTGCTTGCAATAATTGATTTTCTGTGCTGTGCATCACCAGTTTATCTGCCCTGGCATTGCCTTCTCCTAATCCACTGTCCCACTTATGACTCCTAATATGGATAACACAATATGGCTGACTTCTCTGAGCTATTGTCCTTCTCAATTGTAAAAGCAACATATAAAGTCTCTGATTTTGAACTTCCCTTATTGATGCATCTTCTATCCTTGTAGTAACTCCTGCAACATAAAGAGAGTCTGTTACCACATTTAATGGGTCTTCCAAATTGCCTAAAGCCCAAATTACAGCAACCAGTTCCAATGTCTGTAAACTGTCTTGTGGAGTAGCGTCTATCAGTTGATGTCTCCATTTGAGTCCATCTTTCCACGTCACAGCTGCTTTTCGAGATTTCTTTCCTGCATCTGTGAAGGCTGTAAGTCCATTTGCTATGGGAGTGTCTGAACGCAATGGTGTGACTATCCAGTCCCAGTCTTTTAACCATTGCAATTGGCGGGGAGCAACCGAACCTGTTAATATTTGTGCTCCAGACCCCAATAATGCTACTTGCAATTGTTCTGAGTTAAGTAAATACCAGTCTAAAGTCTCCTGTTTCATCGGGAGATATATTTTGTCTGGTTCTACTCCCAAGAGTTCAATTACTCTCATGCGGCCTTTTTCAATAAGTTTTGCCATCTGCTCTATTTTTGTACTAATTGTTCGGTGAGTTTGCAATGGTGGGGAGAGCCACTCCAAAACTCTCAGTTCCCCAGTTTTTGGTTGCAATTGGACTAAAGCTCCCAATAAATGATGCAACGTGGACCACAGAATAAGTCCAACTGGCTGGTCCAGAATGCGACGCGAGACAAACCCTTTTTGAACACAGTCTATGATGCTCTGAAGCGCTTGACGTTGTGTCTTTGTAACAGTGATAGGAGTAGCAGGGTCGGTACCTTTTAACAATGGGCGCAACACCTCCAACAAGGAGTTAGGTATGCCTACCACAGGTTTCAACCACTGTAAATCTCCTAAAAGTTTCTGTGCATCTGTTAAGGTAGAAAGTTTAGTATGCAGTTGCAATTTCTGAGGTCGAATAACCTGTTCTGTAATTGACCAACCCAAATATTTCCAAGGGGCTGTATGTTGAATTTTTTCATCTGCAATTATCAGAGAAGCTCTAGCTAGTGTCTCTCTGATCATCTGTACATGTTGTGGGGAAAAAGGAGTGGGCTGCGAGAATAAAATATCATCCATATAGTGATAAATAATCACCTCAGGCCACTGCTGTCGTAATGGCTGTATCGCAGCATCAACATATAATTGACAAAGTGTGGGGGAGTTCCGCATTCCCTGTGGAAGAACCTTCCATTCAAAACGTTTATCTGGTTCCCCACGATTAATTGCAGGTAAAGTAAAGGCAAATCGCTTGGTGTCCTGAGGGTGCAAATTAATAGTAAAAAAGCAATCTTTTAAATCCACCACCAAAAGAGACCAGTCTTGTGGGAGCATAGCTGGATTAGGTAAACCTGGTTGCAAGGCTCCCATAGCTTCCATTTGAGCATTCACTGCACGCAAATCATGTAACAGTCTATATTTTCCAGATTTCTTTCGAATAACAAAAATGGGAGTATTCCATGGGCTAGTGGACAGCTGGAGATGACCCTGACAATATTGTTCCTCCACTAATTGATGAGCATGGATTAAACTTTCCCTTTTTAAAGGCCATTGCTTAACCATCACTGGGGTATCACTTGTCCAGGTGAGTGGAATTGGGAAAGTCCAAGCAATGGCAATTACCCTAAAGGGTGCTGGTTTGACAGTACAACTCCAAGTTGTGACAAGATGTCCCTTCCGATTAACAATTGTACTGTCGGGGGCAAAGGCACCACAGTCAATACTGTAACTAATGTTTGTCCATCAATTGTTACTGAGACTAGGGGAGTTTTCTTGGCTAAGGTAAACCCCCCGACCCCTGTGACTGTATCTGTGGTATTTTTTATTGGCCAATCAGAGGGCCAATTCTCAGGGGAGACAATACTAGTATCTGCTCCAGTATCCAAAAGTCCCCATAAGTCTACTGACTTCCTGACATAAGTGATTGTGACTTTAGTCTTTGGCCTAGTGCTTAAATCCAATGTGAGCATTGCTACCCCTGACGAACCAAATCCCCTTTCTCCTCGCAACTCTTTTTGTTTTGGCATTAATCCTGTTGTAATTTGTGGCAAAGGTATAAATTGAGCAATACGTTGACCTGCTTCAATAGCAAGAGGAGGATATAGGGTGTAAGCCATTATTTGAATTTCTCCTGTATAATCAGCATCAATAACTCCTGTTAACACAGTCAGTCCCAAAAGTGTCGTTGAAGATCGCCCCAAAATCAGCCCCCCATAATTTATTCCTTGTATTTGTATAGGTCCAAACACGCCCGTTGGAATTTTAGTGGGCCTCGTGGTCATTAACGTAACCTTTATTGCTGCTGCCAAGTCGAGTCCCAGGCTCCCTGCTGTGGCTGGCTGAAGGCAGGAGGTGGCGGTAGAGCGGGAACGGGCGGTGTTGCTACGGCGGCAATTTGTGTCTTTGCGCGGCTGCCTGAGTTCGCGCTCCGCCTGAAGTTTCCCGATCGTTGGCGGCATGCAGAGGAGTTATGAGAATCACTCTGACAGGACTGACACCAAACTTTAGTTGCTCTGCAATTTCTTCGTATATGTCCACTGACTCCACATCGGTAACATCGTATGGAAGGTGGCTTGTGATTTGTAGAAACCACAGGAGCTGCTGCTGAGGCACGGAGAGGAGCAAGAGCTGCAAGGACTTGAGCCTGATTTGACTCTGACTGTTTTTGTAACCCTTTACCAATTTCCTTTCCTAATTCCTTAATTGCCTCAACTATAAAAACCTGTGACCCTACAGGCTGTAGCGACATTCTTTCTATAGCCTCTTCAATAGTCCAATTTGCACCCAATGTAGCTAACACTCTTTTCGTATGATCATTACTATTCTGCAACACACACTGCTTAAGCAATATTCCATACATATATTCTGGAACACCTGCTCTCTGGATTGCAGAAGCAACTTTATCCACAAAATTTCCAAAAGACTCATCTCTTCCTTGTTTGATTCCCATATACATAGGTATCCCAGAACTATCCTTTACAGCATCCAAAGCTGCCCTCACCAATCTCATAGCCTCTCTTATTTTATCCGGACCCATAATCATCTGAGCTTCTGTTCTCTGATAAGGTCCCAATCCCATCAATTCATCTATTGTTATCCCATGCAACGGATCTCCTGCCCCTCTTTGTACTGCAACAGATTCATTAACCTGTGCTTGCCAATGTGCATTAAAAACCAATTGTTGATGCTGTGTGAGTATCAGCTTTACCACACTTCGCAAATCAGTAGGAATCAACAGCTGAGTGTTAAAAATATAATCTAGCATCTGTCGAGCAGGCTCACTCTTAAAGCCAAATTGACTAACAGTCTGTCGCAATTGAACCAACAATTTCCAATCTAACGGAGTATATTCTCCTACTTGAATCGGATTACCTTGTGCATCTACACCTTGCGTATAAGCCACTGGAAAAGCCCATAGCTTTCCTGCATCAATCTGCGCCTCATCTCCCTGTTCAAAGCCATGTTTTGCTACTGCATTCCATGCCTCTTTGCGCTGTCTCACCCTCTCCTCCCACAGGCTATTTTGTAATTTAGGGACAAGGGATAATTGTGGCGCCTGTGGCTCACTAGACACCTGTGATGACTGTGTAGATATTTCAGGCAGAGGTGCAGAGGGTTCTACTGAACTACTTGTGGCTCCCGATGTTCCCGGCAAGGGTATCAGCACTTTTGTTACAGCTGGGGCTTTTGGCTCCTCAGTAGCTGCATACTGTTCATTCCTAGTTTGTGCCTTTAAGGCTTCTTTAGCAGCCCGCTTTTCAGCCTCTTGTTGCAACAAAGTATTTTGAACAATTTGCCATGTCTTAGCTAACTTTTTCGCTGTTTTATCCTCCCCCAAAACTAAAGTAAATAACTCATCACCTAACTTTTTCCACTCGGTGAGCTCATGCACCGAATGTGGATTAACAAAATAACCTTTAGCATATCCCCATTCTAACAACCCCGGGAGGTCTTTCCTTACATCCTTAACCCCCCGTTTCTCTAACCCTGTCATAAATAAATCATATGCTGCTTGCCTGTCCATTATGTCGTCAGCGCTGTTGCAACTCTCCGGCTTCGGCAGCACGTATGGCTCAGGACCACCTATATGGCTCCTGAGGGCGTCATCCCTTCCTCGTTTAACGCCGACCCGGTTGCATCAGGCCCCAACCCTACTTCTCCAACCGTGGCAGACGTGCACCAGGGCGCGGAAGCTCTTCTTTCGCGGAATCTCTTCTTTCGCCAGGCGCAGGCAGACGTGCTCCCCCTTTTTCTTTTAGTCGAGACGAGAGGCAGCTTCAGATTCAGGTTCCTGTTTGGGTCCCTGTTCGGGCGCCATTTGTTGGAGAAGGGAGACGCGACACCATATGGTCATCAGCAGAACTCAGTTTATTTAAGTACAATCTTGAGTTATATACTTTGCTTAATTAACTCATACATATTGCAAAAGCTAAGCTCCTAATTGGTAGTGACTATACAATAGTTTACTTCATGTTATATCAGCATATTGCAACAGTTTGTATTACCTTGTAGCATTTAACTCCTCTTTCTCATGATCTCAGTTCCTCTCCCTCATCCTCATGCTGGCCTTGTCCTAGCTTCTAGTTCTGAGAGCCATTGTGTCTTTTCTGAAAGCTATTGTGTCCTTTATCTTCTTTCCCATTTCTCAGCCAGCTTCTCAACCTCTCCACAATGTGAAGAGACTTTGTCTATAGGAATCGTGGCAGGCTTGCTTTTTACTCACTGTGGTGTCAGTCAGGGACAGCTCTCTCCAGGTCATGGTCACAATATTGTTACTTTCTTTGACATCCTCTGTAAATGTTATCTTGTGATATCTGAAGCTCTTACAGGCAGCCCATGTGACAGACACAACTGTGTTGTGTTAATCATTGTGCCAACTGAGCTGAGAGTACCCCAACATTTCCTTGAACTTTGTCTTCAACCCTCTGCTAACTTAAACATTGATTTGTCTATAATGTCGAGCATCAGAAAAGCTTGTGTCTAAGGATCTACCTGTCATATCCAATAAACAATAATAAAGATGAGAGAAGGACAGTTTTGATGTCTCTCTGATTGCTTCTCTGTCAGGAAAAAGGAAAATTCTGACAGAATATCTGTTTCCCAAGGAGAGAGCAGGCACATCAAAATGGGAGAAAAACATATTTATTAACTTAATAATTATTAAAACCTCATGTAAATGTCCTCATATCAAATTCTGATTTTGCAATTCCTCTGAAATCAGTAGGCAGGTATGGCTTAGTTATGTGGTCTCTTTTTCTCTTCTTGCCTCAATAGTTTCAATTAATATATATGAAAATACCATAAGGAGTTTTACAAACACCACTCTCCACTTTAGTTTGTATCTGCCCCCTACTCCAGGTGCTGTGTGAGCTGAATGTTTTCCATAGCAACCTTCAGACTAGTCAATTCCCAGGCACAAATTCTGGAATAAACCCTGCAAGTATTCAGAAAGGATTATCAAACATTGTGCATTCTTCCAATCACAGTAATTATTCAGATACTTAAACTGCAATATTTTGTTTATTGTATGGTACAGCACATTACTTTTGGCTACAATTTCATTCTTTAAAGTCTCGGATCATTAATCACTTCACTTTACCTTGACCATGATCATATTTATCATCCCCTCATCCATTCCCTGGACAGGAATTTTCTGATTTGATGCTAACAATTACAGTATTGGAAGAATACATTAAATGGAGTGTGGAGATCAGGTAACAACGTTTAAAAATGGTACATTCCAATTAGATACATCTCTTCTGCACCCGTTTATTTATAAATTAGCATGCAATGGTGAGTGCAATGCTTAATGGAACTGAGGATTTGTAGTTTACATTTGTAGAGAGAGGTATTTATGGGATAAAAAGAATTGCAACAAATGAGGCCTGTCTTGTTCAGTTTGTTGACACTTTCTGAGCAATCATAATTTGGAAGTAACAGCTCTCCAAGATTTCAGTGGCTAGCAATGAATGCAGTTACTTGGGCAAACCTAAGCATATGTATTTCAGTGGATGGAAGTAAGCAACCACTGCACACAATTTCTACAACAGACCTTCCCACATATCTCTGCCAACACTTTTCACTGCCTTAATGTGGGTTAAAATTTCAGTTCTTAGATAATTTTTACTTAATCTCAGCAGCACACTTCTTCAGCAAACCCTTTAACCTTTGGTTATGTTCAACTGCAAGCTGTCTGAAAGCTAAAAAGGAAATCTGGCTTTTGCTTTAACTGTTGAAATGAAACAGCCAAGCAAACTTTTTGAGTTTGTCACTTCCAAATTCAGACTTTGAGTCCAGACGGTGTGCCTGACTCATCTGGTGTCAGTTCTGTCTACATTTGGGTTAGCTAAATCAAGAACAGTGTGAAGACAATTTGGCATGTTGAATTTCTCAGGAGGTAAGGACTCAAGCTCCAGCTTGGTATCAATGTCATTGCTTTGTTGCAGTTTTGTTGCTGTATTTTCTTTCCCCAACTGTGGCTGCTACTAGCTCATTTACTAGTTTTCCTTGATCAGCAGTGGTGGGATTGACAGATCTTTTCTAATCTTTTCTTTGATGGGAGACCAACCCTCTCTGCAGAACCATGAAATCTCAGTGCAGGGAACATTATCTCACCTTAAGCTTCTCCATAAATAGAAGGCTGCATATTTAGTGCTTTTCATCAGAAGATTTCAAAACATTTTACAAGAGATGATGTGTATTTATAGTGCAAGCGTATTTATAGTCAGGAAAGACATCAGATTCATAGACATCAAAACCAGATGTAAATGTAAAGCCTTTTTAGTGGGCTATTGGGAAAACTTGTCTTGATATCTAAGTGATAGCAGTGATGTCCCTCTTTCTGTGATTTTCTAAGCCAAGAGTACATTGTCTGTTTCCTGCAGCTCACAGCTTACTAGAGCTGTCAGTCTTTTTCTCTTTTGTGCTTTGTTTATGCTGAATTTTCAACTGGTTGATCTAGGATAAGCAATGGCCAATTGTGGCCTCCCCAAAAATGTAATAGTACTAGTAGCTTGTGTAGATTAACAGTTTCTGCACAGGGCATGAAATGCTCCAGTGATATGCTCTTCAGCTCAACAAGCCACTGGGAAATCTGGAAAACCTGAGCTTGGACTTTAAGATAATAAGAGAAATACTAAAAATGGACTAAAGTTTTTGTGCTGCTTAGTTTTGGATCTGTTTATGAAGTTTCATGCATGTTAATAATAAATTAAAATACTTAAATGCATGGTCATCATGGTTTTTAAATTAAAGCTTTCCTCTCAAAACATCTCAGTCAGGGGAGTGATCTCAGGTAAAGTTTTCACTGTCTGTGCTGCTGATTTACTAATTTGGATGCTAATCAGAACAGAATGTGTCAATTTACTTCTACAGAGTTTTTATTTTGAACCTTTTCTTTGCAATCAGGCAGCTGGAATATTGGTTAAAAAGTTTTAATTTCTATTCATTTCTTTCTGTTCCGTCAGCTTCTCTACTGCTGTGATGATTGTAGCTGTGAGGCATAAGTATTACCTGAACTTTCTATGACCTAATCAAGCTCAGGTAAAGATAAAACCCAGGCCTAATTCCACTTCTTTTGTGCTCTTAGAATTCAAATGATATTTGCAAGGTAGAGGGGTCATCATCTCTTTTCTGCCAGGTATGCTTTTCTCTTTCCTCCAGGTTGTGGATGTATTGTGAAAACTGAACAAAACCAGATTCATGTTAAGGACATGAGCTTAGTCTTTACTTTCTAATCAGATAACAGCTCTTTGTGTATTGTGCTTAAAAATCTGAGTCATGGTTCATAGCTCTGTTGTGTGAATGCATCCAAAGGCAAAAAACAAAGAGGAGTCTGTGCCACAGAGAATGGTTTAACTTTTCATTGGATTCAAGGTGAAAGAAAATATAGCTGACACTTTAAACCCACTATTTTCACTAGATGACTATTGGCAGTAGTTATGAAATAGCAAAGCTTTCTTCAATTTTCTCTGATTCTCCTCATGAGTAACATTGGTTTTCTGGCTATGATTACAGTAATATATCTGTTAAGGTAGTGATTATCAGTGATTAGATAATTAGATATTGGAATCAAAGATTTTTCTCTTTTTTTTTTTGCCACAGAAGATATGAGACAAAGACAAGAGAACCATCAGTATTAGCTCAAGATTTCCTTTATCCCAACCATAGGATAAATTTCGGGAAGGACCTTTTAGGGGAGACCCTATGATGCTATATGATCAATTTATATGATAAGGAACATGACAACTTTGAAAAACATTAAGAAATTAATCCCACCTGTACAAAGAAGGGTGAAAGAATGGCCCATTCCTTTCCTTTGACTCCATCCTCATTCTTCTTCTGAACCAGGGATCTATTTCTATTACATGGTACTCATCCAAAGTTATATTTTCTTTTAAAGATTAGATCTGCTTTGGATAAAGTTCACTGATGCCAGTCTGATTTTAATTATATTAACCATGTGTTGATCCCTGGCAGTACTTTTAAATTATTTTAATATTTCAGTTTCAGAGGAGGACTTCAAAAGAACATGCTGGCACCACTTAGTTAGAATTTGTATAGAGGACAACCTGCCTGGGAAATTGTGCATCAGTGGCAAATGTAACGTCCCCTACCTATGTTTCTCTAAAATTAAATCTTCAAAGTAATTTTCTTACATTACTAAATCTTTACCCCTTTGTGTAGGCTGCATATTATGATTACTTAGTTTTAGAAAGAGATGACCTAGCAACCCAAGTTCTCTTATTAATTTTTACCCCTAAGGGGAATCTTTACAGCATCTTCAGTTACCATAGCAATCCACATCATATGCCATTCAAAAGCTGAAAGTCAGAATTTTGTTATAAATCAGTGGAGAGAGGCAGGTACCTTTGGTGCTGACAGTGAAATTTTAGAATACTGAAATTAGCTGTCTGAAGTGCAGAATGTTGAAATTATCAAGTTTTTAAATAATTCGTAAAGCATTATTCATAGAAAGGTTTTCCTAAGGTCACCCAAGAAACTTGTGGTATTGTGCAGAAATAATGCCTGTCTCCCAAGTCCCATGATTGCACTTTACCATCTGGACAGTTCATTTTCTGGGATATTTTTCAGGAAGAGTAAGAATAATAATGTATTGCATTCAGTGCTTTTTCTCTTAAAAAATTCATAATTATTCAGCTTTCTGGCATTTCCACACTGTTGAGGGTAAAGCTCACCAGTTTACACAGGCAGAGTCTGCTTTCTGATCCACTTTCCCTCTGCATTAGGTGATCTCAAAGCAAACAGGAAACTATTTTCCCTAATGACCACCAAGGACTGCCATTTTGTAATACAAAGAGGTTTGTCCTGTGCTTATGCTGTATTTCGGTAGCTTAGAAGAGTCTTTGTTTTACTACTTAGACATATTAATCATGCTGGATGATACACTAGAGAAAATCAGTTTATGTTAGTTATCAAAAATGGTTACAGTTATTAGAGACACGTTTGTCTAAGGGAAACACATACCCCTGAAGGCTTTTGGAAATCTATGGTTCCCTTCATACTCACTCCTGTTTGGCAGTGAAGGACTGATCTGAGGCAAGGACTGCACCTGAACCAAGGGCTAAATCAACCATCCTTTCATCAGACATAGGAGCTCATTGCATGAGATCTTGGACATGTATAAATCAAGTCAAAAATATCTCTATAAAGAAGTAGCAGGTACATGGACTGTGCTCTGTTTTCCAAGATTGTGACCTGTGTTTTCAGCATGCTTTCTTCTGCCTGTTAATGCAGTCAGTTTTCTTCTTAGTAGCTGGTACAGTTCTGTGTTTTGGATTTTGCACGAGAATAACCTTGTCAATACACTCTCTGATGCTTTACTTGCTGCTCAGCAGTGTTTACACCAAGTCCATGACTTTTCAGTTTCCCCTGCTCTGCCAGTAAGCAGGTGCACAAGAAGCTGGGAGGGAGCATTGCCAGGACATCTGACCTGAACTGGCAAAAGGAATATTCCATGCCTTAGGATGTCATGCTGTGTGGAAAAACAGGGGTGAATTTGCTGCTCAGGGTTGAACTGAGCATCAGTCAGCAACAGGTGAGTGATTGTACTGTGCATCATTTGTCTTTCCTGGGTTTTATCCCTATCCTCCTCTCTCTGCTTTTCACTACTACTACTATTATTATTGATATATTTAATTTTATTTCTGTTATTGAACGGTTTTTATCTCAAACCATGATTTTTAACTTTTTTTCCAATTTTTTCCCATCCCATTGAGTGGCACTGAGCAGCAGTGTGGTACTCGGCCTCTGGCTGGGGTTAAAGGATTATGCAACACACATATACAACTGTATTTGGGGTGGTATTTGAATGGATTGGGCTGATGGGAACTGAGGGATATCAAGTGTTTTCTTATAACCTCATCCTGCAGTCCTTGGTAAGAGGTCACTTTGTCTAGTGCCTGTCCAGACAGCACTGCAGCTTCCTGGAGAGAGCCGAGAGCCAATTCTTTCTGGGATTCCTTGGTGCTGCTGGCATGGTGGGGTCTGAGCCCCCCAAATTCCAGAGTGACCAATGTGCTATTCCTTGACAATCCTCTGTCCACATCTTCCTTTTCCCAGACCCTGCTGCAGGAGGGTCCCCCTCCCAAACCTGCCCAGACCCCAGGGCCCAGCACACACCTCCCTCCCACCTTACTTTGAACTTTCAGGACTGAGAAATTGCCATTTTTCAGTCTCTGCAGAGCTGCACTCAAAGCTTTGCTGAGCAAGAGCAGGGGATATTCAAGTGCAAAGATGAAAGGGACCAAGAGGCTGTGATTCACACACTAAGACTGCTCCCTTGTTTTCTCACACAGGTTAGGATCTGAGAGATTTCCAAGGAAGAAGCTGGACTTTGAAGACTTTCTGAGGAGAATCCTGATGCAATTCAAATTATTTTCTATTAAGTCCATGGCAAATACCTGTTTGGTTAAAATGCTGGAATTCTGCCTACACATTCCTCTGCTGAATAAATTCCTGAATCGTCTGCTCCAAACAAATGACTGATCTTTGGATAATTCAGCTGTATGAGTGTGCTAAACTAATTCCTAATTATTCTCATTAGGTTCCTGTGCTCTTCTGCCCACTTCATCTGGGCTGGAATCCAGCTGACAAGGGCTCAGAGAGGCTGAAGTTGGAATCCAGGTCTGATGACAGTCACTAAAAACTAATTTATTTTCCAGGCAGTAGCATTTATTTAATTTCCATTTTAATAGACTGTTATTTCAAATACTAATCTCCCTCCTAGATACCTTCAGGTTTCTCTCATCCTGTGCACAAAGTATGAAGAATAATATTTGCTGTCATTTTGATGTTGGACTCAAATCAGTGTTTAGCAAAGCGGTTAAGCTTGTACTTAACTTTCTATGTCTTCATAATTTCATTTCATATTAACAACTGAAGATTGGCTGAGTTTATTCTACTAATTTTTCCATTTTAAATAATAGCACCCTTCTCAGTCTTTCTGTAACTTACTAATTAGCAAACTCACTAACAATATTAATAATTTCTTTTGGGATGACTGAACTTTTCTCTGTAGTACTGTCTTTCTGAAAACATAATTCTCAAATGAAAGTATTTTTTTTAAGATAAAGAGGCTTTTTTACCTCTATTTAATAAAAAAAAGGATAAAAATTTTATAGTGTATTAAATTTTAATTTTGAAAGCTTATTTTTTTGTGTGTGAAATTGAGATACTTTTGGAAAATTCCTTCCTTTTGTAATGTTATACTTATAAGAAAATTTCCTTATAAAAAAAAGATTGATATTTTCTTATAACCTGGTCAAGGCTAGAGATAAATTCATGTTTTGCAATACTACAGCCCTTGTAATTCTTATAATATATTTTTTCTAGGAGACATATTTTCCTTGCAGTGGGCAAAAGAGGTTACAGCTGTCCCTCTTGACACAAGTGAGAACTGAGGGATAAAATTATTAAATAAGCTGGTTTGGTTGTCTAGAAAAAGCAGAAAGATCAAAAACTGAGTTAAGTTTTGAGTCTCTTTTTCCACAAGGGAAGTTGTTAATCCTTCCAATAATAACCTTAAATTTCTCTGTCCTGTTTGAATCTGTGTTTGTCTTGTCAGCTTCTGAATCCAAGTGAGCAGGATTAATTGCGCTTGGAAAGGTTTTTTGGGTGATTTTTTGAATATGAGAGCAAAATAAAAAGAGCTGCAAGACTTTAACTAAGTTCAGAAAAGAGAAATGGGAAAGTTTGGGTTTTGTTGTTCGTTTTTTACTCGTCTGGGAAAAGACTTCTCTGGTCTGCAGCCTTCTTGAGGCTGACAGAGCAGCTGAGGTTCACTGGGCATCCACAGCGCAGCGCGCCTGGCAGCTCGCTGGGTCGTGTGGGATTTATCACTGTGAAATCAATCGTAAACAGGATAAACTACACCGAGCACCAGGGCTGCAGGAGGTGGAAAATAGGAGGTTCTTATACCACCAGTGTGAGAAACACAAACCTCTGAGGAGGTGAAAGAAATGGAAACAATCTGACCAACAAGTTTGTGCAGGTGGTATTGCGGGGAAAAAATGATAAACCATAAAATTGGCTTTGGCCCTTGAGAGAAAATGCTTAACAATAAAGCACATGATCATAGACATTTTTCTTTCATGAAAATAAACTACTACCAAATCTTGCACAGATTCCTAGGTTCCTATGTATTAGTCAGCAGAAAAATCACAATCAGCCACTACTGAACTTTTTGCGGGAAAGGATGATTTTGCTGTGTTAAGGTTGCTATCTTAAGACTCATCATATGAACTTTGCAGGCCAGATCATCTGTTTTTTCATTGAAAAACAGAAAGGTCATTTTAATCTTTATTTTTGTTCCAGTGTAAATCATAAATTAAAAATATTTTCATTATACTGATGATTCTATTAAAAATGGTTTTATAAACTAACCTATTCTTCCCCATTTTTTTGTTTATTTTCACTGCCATCATTTCAGCAAAGAAAATAGCAGGCATTTCACTCCTTCAACCAAATATTACTTCTCTGGGAATGAAATCAAATCAAATAAATACACTCTCATAAAATTAGAGCTACCTGCAAGCCTCAGTCCAGATGGAAGGATGAGCAGATGAATAATTTCTGAATTTGATGGAACTGCTCATCTGCAAAAACTGTTTGCAGAGACAAGAGAGAGAGAATTTGAGCCCCGAATGCATAAGGGATCCATAAGTTGCACTGTGTATTTTCAGTGTATATGTTCCTGGCCATGCCATAAGTACAGCCCTGGGTGCTGGGGAGCTGTGGTGTCACACATAAAGACATTTAAGGCCTTCAGCTGTTGCTGAGATTCTGTGGCAGACGAGCAGATATATCGAACATCTGAGTCTGAGGCTTAAAACTACACACACCTAAAATGCCTATCACCAGTCCCTAGTCAAACCTAGAAAGAGAAACCAGATTTCTTGGTTTCCTGTGTGCCCCTTTATGGACCAGTTCCCTCTTTGTATCTAAGAGGGATAATGGCCAAAGAGGTGGTGTGCTTGCTGCACAAATCCTGCTGTAAATGCTCATCTGAAGATATCAAAGTCATTTGACTTTCACTGACCTTAATCTTAGAAATTTCCTCTACTCATCTTAATTTGAATATAAATTGCAAATTATTCACATCTTTCTCACAGAAAATGTCTAAAGCAGGTCTACTGTCTGTCTATTTATCACTTCCATTTCTTATCTTTTCATTGTAAAGATATTTTTAGCATAACTGAGAATTACCACAAAAACTATTATGATTTAAGTGAGTGTGTAGAACAGGTTTCATAGAAAGCTACGGCTATCATAAAAATTATTCTCATTTGTTAAAGTTGATTCTGCCTTGTAATGCTTCCTCATAAGCTAATGCTTTAAAATAGTTTATCTTTGGAACTTGCAGCAACTTTACTTATCTAAGTAAGTCTTCTCCTCTGAGTTTTGGCCGCCAGTCCTATATTATTTCTACAGATCAGCAACAAAATCTCTGTAAGACCATCAAATGCCAGGAATCCTTCAGAATTCCCAGCTAAATCTAAACAAAAAAGATCATGAAAAGACTCAGGATAAGCCAACATCCAGCAAACATTCCAAGTTTGTAAAGGGTAATCACGAAGATGATCATGTCTACATATCTGAAAATAAATAAGGCATGCTCACATTTCATGGAAATGTAGATGCATGAGCCTACTGAGGCTGTTTGCAAAAGACAGGATATTGAGGTTGTAAGGAGGAGTGTGTAGTCTGTGTGTGGGTTTAAGTCCTTTTTCCCCAATGTTATTTTTTTTTTTTTTTGACATGAACAGCTCTCAGGTCACTGAGAGTTAAAACATGTTGCTGAGATGAAGAAACTCAAAGCCCTTTGGCTCACATGTGAGAACACCTGGACAACAAGGATCATAAAGCAAGAGGCTTGCAGCATCTGGTCATCATAAAGAATGGAAAACCAGAATGTGCATTGTCCTGGGTTGCAGTGTAGGATGTACACAAAGTATTTATTCTATCACCATCTTCATGAACTGTTGAAACCAAGTGGGCTAGCGTTTTCCCAAGCCCCCTGCCTCTTCTGCTAATGACCTTTAGGGTGTCTTCTGCTAATGGCCCATTAACGCCTGGCCCATGAATCACAGCTAACTCCCTCCAGGGGTTATCTCTGTTTAATGGGCCATCAAGGACTCACTTGACACTTCTCATGCTATTGTGAGATGCTCTGCCCAGGGGGAGGAGCCAAGCATTCTCACCTGGATATAAGCTGGTATGTGGGACAGTGCAGGTAGCACTTACCCACTGGATTCCCAGAGGAGCAGGGCTGCCAGACCTTTCTACAGGATCACTGCTTCAGGAAGAGCACCTCACCTGGACTGCTTCCACCATCCTGCTCAGGTTGTATTCTGACTCTGTCAGTGATCCTTCGTGTTATTGCATTTATTTTATTTTTTTTTACCTTTTTACCTTTCTTCTTATTAAATTATATCTGGGATTTGGAGCCTCTCATTCATTTTGCTTTCAAACCACAACATGCATTTAGATGTATAAATTATTATTATCATGTCAGTAAGTGATATCTATAGAATCTCAGAAGAGGTAGAGTCACCATGGAAGGTGAACTTTCCAGTTGTGTCCATCAGGAGTGGTCAGGAATGAGAAAAACTTCATTTTCTTGGGTTTCCTTGCAATGCCTAAACATGATGGAAACAAAATTGGGTCTTAGAGAAGATTTTTCACAAAACCTGTCTATTTTCTAGAGTACTGCTCAGGCAGAGAGATCTATGGTTTGATAGAAGTTTACAGTCTGTGAAGGAGAGCATAGGGAGTGAAGCAGCAAACTGTATCTTCCATTAGGGAGAAGAGTTATGTTTAATTTTTTACTCTCTATTAAAAATTTAAAAGTGTTCATAGAAATAAACATTTCCTACCAATAGAATTTATTTATTTATTCTTTTGTTTTAATAAAAGAGATAGACTTGTGCTACCATTTAGTTCCAGATTTCAGTAGTAACCACAGAAATTCACTTTGAATTTATGATTCAGGGGGCCTGCAAAACAGTCTGACACATCAATAACCAATGACACTCCTGAAGACTTCCTGTCACTGGCATGTGTGGTACCTTGGGCATTTGCAAGAGAGAAAGGCTACATGGGTATTTCTGTGCCAGCTGGGTTTATTAGGAATAGTTATCATGGTTTATACAAATTTCTCTATTAATATTATGTGTTCAATGATTCATCTAGCTGTTACTGGAAAGTGCCTAAATAATATAAAACCAAGGTAGTATAAACCACATATAAAATTAATTAAAACTATGTTAGATCAGTGATGCTGGGTAATGAGAGCAATGAAATTCATAGGCATATTCCATTCCTTGAAGGTGCTTAGGAGATGTGAGGACCTGAGAACTCTTGCTGTTGCCTCAGATGGGCCTGTCTGATGCAGGAAGACCTCAGATATCTGATGTGACCTGCTGTGCTTTGTCAGCAAAGGGTGCAGCCTGTGAATCTCCCTGTGGTTATGAATTTGCCTAAACCTATTTTTTTTTGTTCTCTGATTAAGTAAATTATGTGTAATGCAGAGTTACTGAGCTAAGCTCAGGGAGACCAGAGTCTTTAATAAGGGAACATGATGTTACAAAACACATGAACTTTGTCAGCTCAGTCTGATGGGAACTGTTGCTATGTTATGAGACACCACAGCACTTGTGAGATTTGGACAGCACTTAAGCACAGGTTTTGTCCAAAGACTGTGAACGCACAGTGGAATGAGTATGGGTAGCTCTAGGCTAGATTCTCTCCTTAATTACATGATAGGTACCAAAGATTGTCTGTTGACAAACACATTTGGCAGCAGTGGTGACATAAGTCATCACACTTTAATCCCTACTGCTCATTGATGTCTCTGCAAATGCCATTGTAGGGCAAATAAGTGATGTGACCAGAAAAAACCCTTTTTATCTAAAAAAGTACAGTGGTTTATTTTTTAGATGGATGAGTTCCAGTAAAGGTTGCCATAGAAATCCTTGTAGAGTAATGCAGAAGGAAATGGGTGCATGTGAGGTTAAATGCAGCAGGAGCAGTGTGTGAGGGACATGGTGAATATGTGAGTATAACCTACTTACAAATGAGTGAACACCATACCCTGTAAATCCAATATTGTTGTTTACAGAGGAATTCACTTCCCAGCACAGCTGAATAGTTTAAGGACCATGTGTCCCTTGAAAAGGTTGCCTTGTTACCCACCCCAGAGCCCCCAGATGTGCATTGCTTTGTCTGTAATGCCTGTATGGATGAAAGAAGATGAGAGCACTTGGAGGGACACAGTAAGAACATAATGTCTGTATCAAACTAAAGTTGCATCTTTTCTTTTGTAGTCAGTGACAGACGTAAAGAAAACACTTTAAGGATGCAGGAGGTGCACACACAGATCCTTCCACTTGTATTACTAAATCTCTGAATGTTTTGCACATTTAAGGACATTCTGACCAAAACCTTTCATCTATATATTGTATTTAATAGATGTCCTTTACTTTTGTATTGTACTTGCTCTTTGAATCTGTATCCAAATTTCATCTGTGGTTTAATTATTTGTTTTAATTCTGTGTGATTTTTTCACTAGATGTTTTCTCACTTCTGTTTATGAGAAATAAAGAATAGCTATTTCCCTTCTCAAGACTCTATTCCATTAATGCTTTTATAGCTCTTTATTGCATTTCTCACACAATCACTTTTACCTAGGACAGTGGATGCTAATTTTGTTTTGTGACTTCCATATGGATACTGCTCTATGTTCCTAATCACCATCTTTCTGCTCTGAATTGCTTTTAATTCTGTTATATCTTTATTGAGATGGGATGACCAGAATTCCTCTTAATGTTCTTGAAAGTTAGGGTATCCTATAACTTTAATAGAAATATAATAATGATGATGTGTCTGTTAATTTCTCTATTAATTTCCTCATGATCACTAATACTCATCTGATTTGATGTGAAGACTTAAGAAATAATAAGATACTTTCATAACAGTGTCCTCTGCAAATTCAAGGTCCATTTTGGAGCTAATTTAGCTTTTATCCATTTCTATGTATTCTTAGGTTTATTTTTTTGACTACACTGATTTGCATATATTAATATTTACATTTCTTCTCCTATTTTAGTAGCCAGTCACACAATCTTCTGAGATCCTTTTGCAACATCTCACAAAGAAATCATTTTGCATTTGAAAAATTTATCTCCTTGCTATTTACTTTCTTTCCAGATTTTCCAGGTGTATTTTGCACCTCCCAAATCCCTTGGCAGTCTACTGAGGACTATCTGCTTATCCCCCACCCTTTGCTTCTAACCTTTTGCACAGTTACTAATTCACAGTGGGACCTGTTCTTGTATTCCATGGCAGCTTCTCCTGAGGGGCTTTTGCTGTGCATGTTAAAAGTTTTGGGAAATTCTTGTACCCTGTTGTACCTTCTGGACCACAGCGATCCATGTCCTTGTTCAGGACTGGCAGACTGGTAAGTGCTATTGAAGCACTACATCCATCTGTCATTTGGATTCATTCTCATTTTATCACATTTATTCACATGTCTACAAACCCTGTTCTTCATGTAATGTCAAGTAATTTCTCTGTAACCCAGACTAGTTTACTGACATGTAGCTCTTCACATCCCCATATCCTTCTTTCTAAATCTGAGGTCTCATTTTCTGCCTTTTACTCCTTTGGTAGTATGACTGATTTAAACATTGGCAACATACTACATATTTTACATTTTATTTCCCTTAGAGCTGTTGCATGAGTAGCATCTGGTCCCACACATTTGTTACTATTTATTTTACCACCTCTTTCAAAACCTTTTCAACTAACATTTGAATTTGAAACAGTTACTCTGACTCATTCACTCTACATAAAGGTGCAGGTGTGGGATCAGGCCTTAAATATGTTTTTTCTTTTTATAACTCTTTTCCACATTAAAATTATATTATAAATCAATCACTTATCTGAGCATTTTCAAGAGATTCTATATTTGAGCTTGAGCATTTTTGTAATTTTTTTCCAGGGAAAAGGCATTCAAAAGAGCCATTTTTTCTGAATCTATTTTAATTAATTTAGTTTCCTGCTAGCTCCTTTTTTTTGGTTTGTTTTGTGTTTTTGTTTGCTTGTTTATTGTTTTGTAGGTTTTTTTTTTGTTTGTTTCTTGCTCTTTCCTCAGCCTTTTTCCTGCCAGAAGTTTCTTTTAGTTGAAATATCTTCTGAAGTTTAAGAAATTGTACTTGGCAATATCTGAGTGTCTGACATTTTGGAGTGCCTTTTGTGTGTTTGCTAGAGTACTATCAGTATTTTCAAAGCTGCAGCCTAAGGGTGGCCAAAGTCCCTCTTCAGCCATGTTTTTTCCTAAACAAGATTTCAGAAGCTTCCTGTGCTTTTTAGCTGCTAGTAAGCCCAAAAGAAGCTGGAAACCAGCAATCTCAAGCCAGCCTCACTAACACTAGGCACTCACAAGAATCAGGGCAAGGTCCTTGGAAGCACTCAACAAAAATGAGAGACATACATGATGGTAAAAGAGCCCTTCAGAATTTAAAGCAGAGAGGAAGAAGGTTGAGAGAGCTTTCAAATACACAGTAGAGAGGGAAAGATGTGAGGATGCTGTAGGACATATAAGTAGCTCAACTCTGCTGTACAAGATTGTTGCTAATCTCAGGTCCACTGCGCAGAACAAATCTTTGGTTTAATAATCTGATTTATCAGGATTAGAGTTATGCCTGACTACATTCTGAGAATCTTTTTATTAGGTACTTAACTGCAGTAATTTCTTCTAAAGAAACCACTGCCAGGTGGATAAATCCATCCAGAAGACCTTTTAGTGAAGAAAACTTCTGTTGGAGGTGAACAATAGCTGCAGCCCTTCCAAAATAAAGCTTTGGCAGCCTTTCCAGCCCTGGGGACCCTCATGTTCACAGCACCACACAGTGCTGGGTCCAAGGAACCCCCTCCAAGGACACCTGGTCCTTTGCAGAAGGATCTTGCCTGTGAGTTTGTTTTGTTACCCTTGGCTTTCCAACACCAAATGTTCTCCTGTCTCTGTTACAGTTCCCTGGTGTTTCTCACTGTGCCCTCTGATCCTGCAGAGACAACAGGCTGGTGGAGCCAGTGCAATGAATTTCTGTTGTTTAGCTTTCATTTGTGACCACAGTTGGAGTGAATGATTCATTGCAGCAGCGTTTCTTTGCACAATGGTGTTGTGAGCGTGACTGAGGAGAGCAAAATGCAGTCCTCAGCTAGGAATGGAAAATAGTCAGATGCCCCTCATGAATTTTAAACTGCTTTTATTTCTAGCATCAGTAGCAGCCAGAGGAAACCTGGTTATAAAATTGAATAATTCCTACTAGATCTAGGATGAAAAATGAAAAGCCTTCACTCCTCAGGAGCCCATTTGACAGGGGCAACAGTTTGATATTTCAGGGATCTTGAAAACCTTTCAGGCTTGAAGCTCCTTCTGCAGACACGTTTCACCTGAAAATATTTTCAACATGGGAAGTCAGAAGTGGAGAGCAAGATTAAGGAACAGTGAACTCGTGCTGAAGGTCTAAGACAGACTGAATTTGAATGCCTATTCCAGATTAAAATCCTCTTTTCCCCAAAACAGTCACATTTATTCCCACTAAGGTGGTCACTGCACAGGATAATGTGCTAGAATCTGATTATGTGCTATGAAGAATTTGGAAATATGATATTTTCTCTTTGGTTTCTGTTTTGTTTGCGTTTTATTTTTATATGACTTGTGTTAATACTAATGTTTTCTTTGGCTTGTTTATTTTGGGTACTGCAGAGTCCTTTCCAAAACTCTTGACAGATGTATCTTTTCTGCAGTGTGAGCAAAGTTTATTGCTAGTACAATATTAGCTTTTCTAATCAGAAACTGACGTTATTACCTAATAGTTATTGCTCTGCATTACCAGTCAGATGTTGGAAATAATGGGCCGATAAAGATTCTATTATTTTGAACAGGTTGACAATTTCAGGCTTTTGCACAAGATCAGGAGACCCATAAAGGAACAGAAAAATAATTTGAGTAGGGAAGGTAATCAAAAGCTCATAAACTTGAGAATTATTATCCAAGTGTGACACTCTTCCTAAAGCTGCTCACTGTGGAGCCACGCAGCCTGTGCTCCAGTCCAGAGACCAGACATGACCAGACCTCAGGCAGACAAAAGTATATGAGACTGTGCCAATGTCATTCTGAATCTGAGCTGACAGGTTGCACTTCTTTGCATAAGGTATTTTGTCTTCTAGCATTGTGTCCTGTGTTGCTGTTAGGGATGCAAAAGAGCCACACACTCACCGGTCAGGTTGAAGGGAAGAAAGAAGGGCAGTTTATTATGATTTGGGGTTTAAATAGGATTTGGAATTTGATCAAGGATTGGAGGACAGGAGGAGCACCTCTCTGACCCCAGTGGTCAATTCAGAAGTCCATCACAGAGAAATATGAAAACAATCTACATTGTTTTGAGGAACTCCAGAAGAAATATGTAAACAATCATCAGAAGGCTAAAGATCAAGGTGACAGTCCTGAGGTTTTTGGTCAGCTGGAATTGTGCACAGGATGGGCTCAGTTTCCAGCAGCTTACCATGGATGAGATTTAAGGACATGTGGTTGTGCATATTTAGAAATCAGTTGGAGAAATTTTTCCCTGTGCTGGTAGAAGAGGAAAACAGAAGCTCATATTAGTCTAAACTCCACCTTTTCTGCTACCAAAAGACAACCGTACTCACCTTGAGAATGCATTTTTGGGGCTTGCTGATCTAGAATGTGAATAAGGAAAAAAACTTTGGTATCCTACCACATATCAGCTTTTGATCTTCCATTCTGTGTTTAAAATACAGAGTACTTTAATGTAACATGATGGTATAAACATAAATAAACAGCAGACAACATTTCAGTGCACGCCTGTCTATCCTTGGAGAAAGATTAGAAGTCAAAGAGGTGTCAGATAATAGAATATTTAGAAAACATTCATGTTATTTAGAAGCAGTAGCAATGAAGAAAACAAGACATCCATTGGTATTCAAAACCAGAACAGAGTACACAGTAGAGCAGCATCCTTTTGGAGCAGAAAAGGTTTGCCACCTTTTCTACACTGATGCTTCAATGTCCAAAGAAGTCAGGAGGAGTTAGCCACCTCTACATTGACAATAGTGCTACTGTGCTTGGTTTTAACCTCAGTTCAAACTGCATCAATGTCCAGAGCATTGGACTTTCGGTGAGAGCAGGTACAGAATGACTCTGATTCAGGCTCTTGAGCTTAGTTCTAACTGTCTTAAGGGAGAGGAAAAATGCAGAAGTGAACCCTCACTGATAGATTTACTTGTAACTATTATGGCTGAATTTGCTGTACATTTTTATGGTCTAATTGGGATATCTACTTGCACGTACCTGACACATAGCTAGCTAAGGTGGAGAATTTATAGAGCATGCTCTTGTCCATGATTTGGCTATTCCTAATTTACCATCTAGCAGAGGGGGAGGAGCAAGAAAAGGAAAGGCAGAAGAGTAATTTAAATTAATAGTATTTAACTTTTGAAATCTCACATTAAGAGGCTTTCATTTTACTGTTATTTTAAAATGTAGAATAACATAAGGAAAAAGAAACAGTGCTCTTTCCAAACTTTTTATTTGAAAATATGGCATTTTTTATATTTATGCATTTAATTAACTATTTCTGTTGTCATTTAAAATTTCCCTTGGAGAAAGAATATATATTTAATAGAAACACTTATTAAATCTTTATGGGCACATTTATTTTAGCCTTCAAGCATTTTCAGAATATTGACTAAAAAAGTTCTAATTTTGATGTCAAATTGGATGTGACAATGTAACTTTTTCTCTTTTTTTTTTAACAAGCTGGTAGAATAAATGGAAATGCCACACTGATCACTGAAAACTTACACTGAGAAATCTTTCCTGTGACAAAATGCTTCTCATTTCTTTCTATTGGCATTCACAGTGACTTACAGGTGGTGACTTTTATTCATCAGTGCCTATCAAGGTACCAGTGTTGCAGGGCATTTTCTGTGGAAATGGCATCATTGACTCACTTCCTCATCAGAAGTATATTCACCCAAATATAATGGACTAGATATAAGGACAACACTAAAGTAACTATTGTAGTACTGGTGTAAATTAGTTGTCTAAACCAAAAATAGTAATCTAAGGTACATCCCAATGAGCTGTCAAGTAATACTGGAAATATCTGGATTCACTATTTAAAAAAAAATAAAAATTCCAGAGTTGATAGTATCAACTAGCTGAGGAGCTACCTGGTTCACTGATTAATATTTTTAAAAAGATAAAACAACTCCACCAAGTATGGTGGTGAGATGAGCCCTGGTGTGCCTTTCAGCCCACTGATTACTATAAACCAGAGGACAATGAAGCTGGTGAAAGGTTTGGAGCATAAATGTTATGAGAAGCAATTGAGGGATCTTAACCTGGGTGAAAAAAAATGTAGTATTTTGCCTTTTTTTTTTTTTTATTTTTTTTTTTTTTTCAGAATCTGAGCAATGTTATTGCAAAAAAAGACTTTGGTTAGAGACATAATGGATTTTTAAAATTATTAATTTTAGCAGCTGAGAAGTGGTCTTGAGCAGCTATATAGTGATTATTTGTTGGTGGACTGGATACCTGGAGGAAATCACAGAATAATTTCATTATTAAGAAGCATTTTCAAAAGGGGATAATTTAAAAATATATATTTTTTTCAAAGTCTGTGTATATTTTTCTCATATAGTATAATGGTAAAACCAATTGCGCCAGTTATTTGCGTTAAATGAAGAGAAAAATGATAATTAGGATTAACATTATGAAATTGCAATTAGAGCCTTTGTAAAATACTGAAGCTTTCATTCATAAGGAGTGGTTAACAATGCCTTTGTAATGCAGATTTACTTACTGTAAGATTTATATTTGATGAATTGAATTATTTAGAAGACACTGAAAGCAGCACTAAAAAGCAGCTCTGTCCTCACTGACATGGTGTCAACAATTACAGTCCAGTTATTTTCATGTAGCACTTTACTTGAGTAAAGTGGACAGAGTAGAATTTTTTAAGCTAAAATGGATCAGATTTGCGTGGATGAATTAAACAAGGTTGGTTGTATTGCTCTGAATACATATGTGTATCCAAATTCAAATTTTATTTGAAATGTGCCTCTTATACCTGTTTCTTCCTTCTTAAGACATTAAACTATGTTATGGTCCACAGAAAGTGCTATGATGTAACATGCCTACACAGATGATGAAAAAACTCTGAAAAACTTGTGGGTTTTCATTATAACAAGCAGTGGGAGAGGCTATAATTTATCTCTTGCTATAAAGCACAGGCTACTTCATCTTAGGAAGGAGGAGTGCTCAAGATTGCAGCCAAAGGTACATGGCTCTTTGAAACTCTCTTAACTACACAACTTTTTTTGTGTGAAGGAGATGGCTTTCCTTCTGTGGGTGAAATACGTGCTACTTGACAGGTCCTGGTGCTGAGTTCTTAAATCTGCTCTTAAAATAAACTTGCAGAGGACACGCAGTCAGACAGCTTCTCTCTTCCAGGTTCTTTGCTTAGCAAACAAACAGCTGCGCACGCTTTTGCTATTTAAACAAGACAGCTTCATTTCAAATGCATGTACAACTCCTATTGAAGTCAAGGAGAGCAGGTCATGTCTGAAAACATGGTTTATCTTTTATTTTCCTTTGGCCGTCTGATCAAGACTCCAGGAGAAGGAACAGCATCTTGTTTGGGAAATTCAGGGTTTCAAAGCATGTCAAAAGGAATAGTGAATAATGAACAGAGAGATGGGGTTGAAAGCAGGAGATATGAGAGAAAGAAAAGAAAGATAACAAACTCCCCTGCCCTGTTACAGAGTTACAGAGGGGTGGAGAATGAAGGATGCTGCTAACATCTTCCCTTGAGGTACTCTCGTCCCAGTAACACCATGCAGAGAGGAATTCTGCTCTGTCTAGTGCTGGAGCAAGGGAACTTTTGGAATAAATTTATGCTTGTTTCTATTTCAGCATTGGATTCCTTAAAATTCAGATTTTTGAACATCTCATTTCCAACAGAAGCAAGAAACTATTATTTTCTAGATGTCTCTCAAAATTATCAAAGGTTATCACCGTTCTCAGAAGATGAGGGCTTCTAAGAGAACTTATAAAAAACCTTATAACTTGCAATAAAATTGTGAGATTTATTAGAATCAGGCTTCTGGAGACCACCTATGAGAACAGATTGCTAAAATCACCTCAGAGTGGTTTTACAAAGCACTAAATTATTGAAAATTGATCGTGATTTTATCTTGGGATCCCAGAAGTGAGTTTTCAAATCAGTTTTTTTTTTTTGTTTTGGTTTGGTTTTGACTGTGACCTTGCCTTTGCAGTTGTCTTTCTACAAATACTTCCCTTATTTAGATCTGAAAGAGTTCATAGCTAAATAGATATTCCCTTACTGTGAATTTACAGTGGCCCAAGTCATTTACCCCAATCTTAAGTTGCAATGTTTAAAACAGAAAGGACATACCTGGATACTGAAAAATATTGGTCATTACCTCTGTTCATTGTCAGAGGAGTAATAAAAATGGACTGGAGATTGAGATGGAAAATATACAATTTCTGCAATCCTGATGGGAAAATATTGGGAATTAATTTGAAATACTTTGATAGAAGGAGGTACAAAGGGGAAAGTGGAAAAGAATACACCTCCTTCAGTATTCAGCAGATACTTCACCAAAAACGCACCCCCAAATCACAGGCACAGTGGCTCATACAGATCTGGGCCATGAGGTTGTGTCTAGACCTTAGAAAACACTTTTTTTTTTTTTTTTTTTTTTTTTTTTTTTTTGATAGGAGCTGTACAGTCTGTCTTTACTGCAGGACTGAATCTCTTACTCAACCAGCCCTTCTAATTGCAGAGAAATCTCATCCCAGACAAGTTCTACTGAACACTGGAGAAACAGAGGAGCTATGACACAAATAAAAGAGAGGGAAAGGGAAGCTTTTAAAACAGAAGACAAACCATGATATTTCTGCTGCAAATCAATCATAAGAACAGGAGTAGATTTTGCTTATTAGCAACAGAACAGAGACAGGGGCACTGATATTGGCCTGCATGACAGGTAAAAACCTCAGCCTCATCTTCCTCAAAGATGAGGAGCACCAGAAACCAGATGGAACCGAGGCAGTCTCAGACTGACACCTGGGGCAAAGGCTGGGGGACTTCACCATGTGTCTCCATCCCATGACTGGTTCTTGCACAGCTTGGCTCTTGGCTTGGTTTTCTGCAGTTGTTTGCAGTGTCTTGGATTTTGTGACCTGAATTCTGCTGCCTTTGAGGGAGGGTGTTTGAGTACTTTCTTGGGTAAGACCCAACTGGTCTCACAGTCAAACTAGCATGACTCAGCAGCATCAGGCAACTTGGTACTGCTATAAGTGATTTTTTCCTGTAATCAAGAGAGGCTTATAATATTCTAAGCTCTACAATATATACCGATTATAAATTTACAGTGTTTTCCCACTGTAAACTCCTTTAGTCTATGTAGAAAAAATATCAGTCTTGGTTATTAAATTACAATCAGAATAGGTGGTCTTTTCTATGTGTGTGAGAGTAAAATGATTGCTCTTTTCTTACCAGTTCCTGTTCAGCAGCTAAAAATCTTATGTGAAAGGTAAATATAAAATTTATGTTTCTTTCCTAGGGAGTACTATAGATGTTTTTGCTGGTGTGACACCATTTTCACATAAAGAGAGGAATACTGACAAATGGATCTTTTTTCTGGTTTTAAACAGATCATTTATAGGTTATGAAAGAATTAATTTAAGGAAAAAAAAAAGAGGAGGAACAAATCACTGAGCAAGTGGCTGGGTACATTGGAAAAAAAAGTTTAAAACTTAGAAAACAGATGAATATAAAAATATTTGGGTCCTAATGTCTAACTAACATTTTTCTTGTTTGGAGGAGTGGTTTGATTCTAGTTTGAAGGTTTGAAGAAATCAGCCTATGAATTGTAAATGAAATGCTAATGATTTGGGGGGTGTGTGTGGGAGTCTTGGCTCAAAATATGCTTAATATTTTCTGTAATGGGTGTATGTGCCCACACCACAAATATCTCTGTTAAAATTATGTGCCATATGGGAAAATTAAATTTATGGGTTAGTGCATTTTGATTTTCAGACCCAGGCCAGAGTCACCACTGTGCCTTAGAGCCCTGATGCTCTGTGTTGCACTGGGTCTCAGTGTAGAGTGAATTCTCTGTTGCTTCTGCAATGTAATTTACACTTGCTAATCTGCTACCAATCGACCTTTTAAGACATCAGAAGATAAATAATGGGCTCAGTGAATCCCCAGAGCATCTTCATAAAGGTTCAGCAGAACAGCCCTAATGATCCATACTTTTATAAGCCTTAGTTTTCATAGCATTAGGGCTGATGCTGATGTCCAGTAAGTGATGAACACTAAGATATCCAATAGTCAAACAGCCCAGGAGAGCCCCTTTTCCCCTGCACCCATATCTTACTCTTTGTGCTGGTAACTGTTTGCATAGAGGGGTGAATACTTCTGAAATTCTTAGAAAGAGCCATTAAATGAGAAGGAAATGCCTGACTTCAGGAGAGCCTGCACAGCTATAAATAGCAGCACAAAACTGATCTATAATTCTAGTCAATGGCATGGCTCATTTCTAAAGTTGTACTTTCCTGGATACTTTCAATGAGAACCATGCTTCTAATAGTGATTTAACATGATAGTAAATTTCCACTTAAATCATAATTTAAGGATTTATTACCCAGGTTTGGGAAAGTAAATCTCTCTCTGCATGAAAAAAGGCCGAGCTGTGAAGGCACCTGGATCAAGCCCAAAACATTACCTATGGGAAGAAGAGTCACAGAGTGATAAAAAGCTCTTTAAACAGTATGGATAATAACACATATATTCGTGTAATGAGGAAGGAGAATAAAATGTTAATTCACCTCAGATTGAATAGATTTATTAGCTTTGAGACTTGTTAAGGAAATCCTGAGACCCTCTGGATGGATTTAGAAGGGTCTTCTTCTGGTCCTTATTCTGACTTAGAGTGAGTGGTATCAGGACAATCCACTGCTCTCTCCATGTCCCCAGGGCCCCATGCTCTGCTCACAGGTATGGATGGTATGGGAGCCACCCAACTATGGGAAAGCCTGCAGACTTTCCCCTCATTGTAAGGGAATATTTTACAAACGTTTTCTGAACACCTGAGAAAACCCTATGGGAGAAAGAGTCTCTAGCTATTGTTTGCATTTTTCTTCCTTTGTCATTAAATTGCTCTCTAATTTTTCACAATTTCAGCACAATTCGAGGTGCTATGGGACCACAAAGTTAGTCAATATACATGCTGCTTTTAAAAATATATCCACGTAGCAGTATACCACTAATAGTTATACCACTGGTTATAGTGATAGTACAGAACTTAAAAAGCCATAAACCCTCTCTCTATTGAATGATGTGTTTTAAAAACAGGGCCAAGGCAGCGCTGCCTCTAGACAAACAACCCTAAACCCAAACAGACCAAATGGGCCACAAAACCACCATACATTGCCTTATGCAGGATGTTCCTTCAGCCTGGATCAAAAATGTTGGAACAGCGAGGTTGTGGAAGTGATTGTTGTATTTTGAAGACACTTCTGAAAAATTTATTTATTTAAAATAAAAGGAGAAAAGTAGTCAGGGGAGGGGATAATCAATGATAAATTCATGTAGAAATTAAATTATATAACTGAGAGATTTGAACTCAGAAAGAAAGCAGAGAATATACATAAAGAGAGTTTTGCAATTGGTATTTCTTTTTCCCCTCCTTTTCCTTTTTACTTTTTCAATGCATTTTCCTTTTATTTGCCATTCCCTTACACCTTCCCTTTTTTTCTCTCTTTTTCATTTTCACCCCCACAGAGGCTTCTGAGACCATTTTAAAGGCTAAGAAAATTAACCAAGCCCAAGAGAGGCTGTCAGTGACAGAGAAAACGTTATGAAGGAAACTGGTATGATGGAAGTTATTATGAAAGGTCAAGGAAACAGACCAAAATGCCTGAGTGCCATGAAACTTATGAAGGAAAAGACGGTTGGAGGTTATAATATGATGGAGGAAAATGAATGAGATAAAAAGAGAAGTGGAAGTGAAGATTATGATGGATGGATTTAATATAAATAAGGCACAGTGCATATGACAGGTAGGCACACATGGCACACATCCCTCAGCTCCCACCTTGAAGACTAGATATATGGCTGACAATATCAGTAGGTAATAATAAGAATATTAAAAGTACAATTTGTAGGACAGAACAATCTAGGGTATCAAACACTTAACTCTATCTCTTGTCTCAAAACATTGCCTCTTTATTTCATGTTAATCCCAGACTTTTGTAGGAGTTAAACAATATTCAGTGTGAGTAAATTTTCCAGATAAGATATGATATAATGGTCTTTTAATTTTGTTTGAAATAGGTTGTCTTTAAGCGAAGGAAAGCTTTGAGTAGAACAAGGCAACAATGATTTTCTTTTTTGAGAGATCATGCAGAGTGAAAGTATTTCACTACAAAAGTGACTGAAACATCAGAATATTAAAAATACCAATAAACAGATGGGTCAAAGGACCAAACTCAAAAGAGTGGAAATAATTTGATAATGTCAATATGTAGCATTTTGACATTGAACTGTTTATTAATTTGTAGGAAAATTTCAGAACAAAATGATATTGATAATGATAACAAAAGACTTCTATGATTTGAAAACACTGAGCTCACTCGATCAAGCAGCTCCAGAGCTTACTCAGCCATTTAAACTGAGCAGCGAACTCCACTTCTTATTGAATAAATTGGACTCATTCAGAGCCCCCAGCTGATGTCTCTTTGGCTGTAGTTTTTGTAGTCACGTAATCCTTTCCATTCAGCAGCTCTCATCTCCAAAGGGGAGAGCAGGCTGAAATTTCTCTTTCTGCTTTTCTTTCCATCCTTAAGAAAACATATTGGATTCTTCATTTGAGAAAGAATCCCTCTGAAATCCCTCCAGTGAGTCTTTGCATTTCTGTTGGTCTCAGCGCTGGGGAGCCTCTGCTCTGTGGTCTGTAGCAGATCTGATCTCATTTGCTGCTCACTGTCCCGTGCCTACTCTGGCTGCCCAATGTATTTACAGGGACATTTGGGCACGTCTCTGCCACTCGGATGTCTGACCTTTTAGCTTTTACACCTGCATTGGGAAAAGCCCTGTAGTGGGGGACACACAGTTTATAGTAAAATAATAAGAATGTGTGGTGTTTGGGTATAATTCAATCTATTCAAAGGAGTAGTTTACAAAAGAAGAGCCTTTTCTACTTGAATAGTTTCTGTGCTCTAGACCTTTGGGGTGCAGTATGGCAGCAAACCTAGGGCAAGGATACCTTTTGCACTTCCTGGAAATCTAACACAACAAAGTCTGAGTTTTTACCGTGGCATTTAGGGGCTGTTTTAATACAGCTCATAACAACAGAGAAAAAGAAACAGGCAAAATAGCACACAGCAATTTGCTGAAGTAGATTTCTAAATTCCTTTTATGTTACCTGCACTAACATCCTCCATATTTATGACTAACCTTTTCCACTACACTCTGCAATCATTAGTCTGCCTAGCCAGTATTTATAATGGTGGGACAGACTCTGGTGCCCCAAACGCATTATAACTTTCAGAGGCACTTCTAACCAACAGCTAAACGTATGCAGTAAAAGCTGACCAAGCACATGAAAGGTTTCTATAATTGCTATAATTATGTAGAAGCTCTAGAATAAAATACCATTTCTCCTTGCTCCCCTTTTACCTTTGAAAATTCATTGTCAAAGAAAATGAAAAGGAATTGTTCAATAGCAGGGTCACTGTCTTCAGACTTTGATGCTTTTGATTGGAAATTAAAGCCACAGTGATTACAAAGTGGATACAGTACCTAATTATAACGTTGATTCTTGTGGTAATATATAATAATAATGTACCTCATTTATATCCCTTCTTTTGTGGCAGAGGATTACAGGAGCTGGGGAAACACGGCCTAGTTATAACTCTTTAAAAGTTACTACTGCTTCTGAATAAAGCTAAGGCACATAAAACTGCAATCCTATCACCACAAACGAAATAAAAGCTTTGTGAAGACATGGGCAAGAGGAAGGACTGTTTAAGAGCCTTCTATTACCACTCAGCATTTTGAGGCTTTGAAGGTCACATAGAGAGCTGTCTGCAGAAGCAAGATGTAAGGAGGTCCTGCTCTGTGGTGATGTGTCCCCCAAGGGCAGCAGCTCCCCCACTCAGCCTCAGCTGTCCCTCTGGTATGCAAGAGGCCATAAATCCATTGCAATAGATGGAACATAAGTCCATGTTTCACTTCCTGATAATAAAATTCATGTCACAAAGGCTACTGGAGTATTTCAGGCTTGAGGATTTTGTCTGAGGCCATTGGCCTGCCTGTGGTTGTGGGGAATGAAGCTCCATCTGTAGCAGTGTGGGAGAGTAGATGACATTGCTGTAAAGACTCCTCAGGGAGTGCACTGTTTCCCCAGCAAGGGAGAGCTAAGGTCTGTTGTCCCAGCCAGAAACACATCTCTGTGCAGAATGCTTTTTGTTGAATGGGAAAAAATCCAGCACACAGCCTGAGCCCTGCAACATCCTTCTCTTCAGAAGAGAAGGGTGCTCTAATCTAGGATGAGAGTAACAGAGTTTCAGTATTTCAACGTCTTTGATGGTCAAAAATCTGGCAAAGAACTTCCAACAATTTACAAATCTCTAAGGAATAGGTTGTTCCCTACCTAGCAAAATTAGTTGTTTAAATTCTGTCCACATCTTGAGAAGAAATCTGTAAATTACACCCATATGTTTAAATAGGAAAACAGTACTGAAAATTCATTCTTAGTGTGTTTGTGTAAAGCTGTGGATCAATTAAACATAGTTAAATTATGTAGAAATGGTCAAATTTTCCTCTCTGATGGGTCAGTATCAATCTAATTTTCTGAGCTGTTCCCAGTGTATGAGTGCAGGAGAGAAAGCAGAATTTCAATATGGGATCATACATAAGTAAAACAAAGAAAGCAAATCAGATATGAAGAGAAAAAAATCTAATAAGAAATAGACATTAAAAAAATATGAAAACCAACTCTATTTCTATTTAACATGTCGTCAGTAGAATGAAAACCTACTGGAACCACAGAATTTATTGATGCTTATGAGGACCCAGTAGTTCCCGAGTTATTATGTTCTGCAGAGACTTTTTAGCAATTAGGTTTTAGTTTAAAACTCACAGCATCAAAATGTAGATGGGGTTTACATTTATCCCTTCTAGTATCACTGTCAGCAGCAGAGTCACAAAACAGCACAAAACTGGAAGGTGCTTTGGATCTGTGGATCCAGGAATATGGGAGCTTCTGCTTGTAGTCATTGCACGTGTCTCTGCTCTTCTCTCCAAAGTGATCTGTGCTTAAGCCGATTAGCCTGCCTCTTCAAGCCAGGCAGAGAAATCCCAGAGATTTCACTGCCTCAGAAATCTCTGTGAGCCACAGGGAAGTGCAGTAGCAGCACAGCAACAGGATGGTTGCAAATGGGATATAGTCAAGTGACACAACTAACAATACAGAACACGTCTGTGGCCAACAAGGCCATCTCTAAAAAAATGATTATCTACTCTGCTCTATTCTATTTGCTTCTTACATTGCAGCTGTCAGCTTTGCACCAGAGCCCTAGTGATTTCCATGACAGATAGCCTGTGCAACACCAAAAAACTTGCTTTTTATGCTGCTCCTAATGCATACTTGCACATTTTGTTCTGTCTCCAGGGTAGTGTGTTGGCTAGCTTTATCCTGCAACCATTCAGTAGGTAATTATTACCCTAGAACAGTGAACAACTCATCCAGCAACACTCCAAAGTTTGCTGGTGATAACAGAGAGTTTTGTTAGCTCTGCTTACCTGAAAGTTGCTACTGAGCCCTGGAGCTGTGTTGCTCTTTCAGTACCTTATAATTATAAAGACCTGTGAGAGAAAAGAAATTTTCCTTCTCTGGATACTTTTTCTTTTTTTTTTTTTTTTTCCCTAAAAGTCTTTAATAGGCATTGATTTCAGCTTTTTTCCACCTTTTAGAAGGAACTATTTATTGCTCCGTGGGTTGACTGATCTCAGCTGACCTACCAAGTCAAAAGCTTTCATGTAGTCGATATGGTGTATCTAATGTCTCTGGTTTGGGTCCTCTGTCAATTCTGTAACTGGCTTTCAAGCTGGAGGAGTCCATCCTATATTGCTTAACTCGGTGTTTTCTGGCACCATTTCACCAGCTACGATTGTTCTCTTCTCTCGACCCATAGTATTCCTTTGCTTGCAGGACAAATGAATGGGACTTTTAGGGTTAATTATAGGTGAGAAACTTTTGCCAGCTTTTTTCTCCACTGCCTACTTTCAGAGACAAATCAGCAAAACTTATTAAAAATATTATGATGCTCAATCATCCTTTTGTCTGGACATTTGTCTTGTTGTCCTGCCTGAGGGACATCACATCCTGATCAAAACATTCCTTCTTTTAAAGCAGTTTATTTTAGAGGAATTTAGTTTGGCTACTATGATAGCTGCCTAGCTGTAATTCATGTTTTTTCCCCATTTTGAAGGCAGACACACCAGTTTCCTTATTACAAAGTTCTTCAGCTCTGCACACTCTTTGTATGCTCAGCCAGAACCTGCTCATGTGAGGCTGACATCCTCCTGGACTGCTACTGCCAGTGGTAAATTTAAGTGTCTCAGCCTTCCCACTCGTCCAGTAAATGAGGGATGAGTGAGGGAGCTGAGGTTGTTTAGCCTGGAGAAAAGGAGGTTCAGGGGAACCTCATTGCTCTCTACAGCCACCCTAAAGCAGATCGTGGGGAGGTAGGGGTTGGTCTTTTCTCCCAGGTAACAAGTGACAGAACAACAGGACATGGCTTCAGTTAGTACCAGTGGAGGTTTAGATTGGATATTGGGAAAAGTTTATTCTCTGTAAGGGTTGCCAAGCATTGGAGTAGGCTGCCTAGGGAAGTGGTGGAGTCACCATCCTTAATGATATTTTGAAGATGTGTAGATATGGCACTTAGGGACAGGCTTTAGTGGTGAGCTTGATAAGTGTGAGATCAGTGGTTGGACTTGATGAGCTTATAAGTCTTTTTGAACCTAAAAGATTCAATGATTCTAAGAATCTAATTCTTATCTGGTGCAGAGGTATTGCTATATTTACATTTTTTAATGAAACAATGGCATCTTTTGGAAGTTAAACCCTTGACTGTCACTACTGCTTCTGTTTGCAGAATGTCTTTTGCCAATGTAAACACATTTCCCTGCAAAAGAAACTAGTCCTAGATCTCTCTAAAACTAGACCAACATCTTTCGGTTAAATATCACCAAATATGCTCCAAACCCAGTGGAGACAGGAAGTCTAAACCAAGGATGCTTTGGGGCTGTTTGAGTGGGATACTCACAGTGGGAACATGTGTTCCATGACATAACAGAAAGCCTGGTTTGACATTCCACCCCATAACGCACCACCTGAGTGCAGGGGCTTGAGTTCCATTTTTCTCTGTGGAAATGTTGCTCTTGCATTAAATACTTTTACTCTTTGATATGTGGTGGGCTTGACAACTTTTACTTCCAGTTATGTCAGTGAGAGCATTAACCTCTGGATTTCAAAACTACTTTCTGCATCCTCTTGCAGAAAGTACAAATTTTCTAATTTTAAGCAAGGAAGTACATGCCTGATTGTGGCTGTCTTGGTTTCAGGAAGCCAATCTTAGGCAGAGTCACTTCTGAAAATTCATTCTTTAAATTCAGATAAAAGTTGAGCTGAACTGAAGAGAGAAAGAGACATTTAAGGCAAGTTCTAGACCTTTATGAAAACTTTCTCAAACAAATTATAATTTAAAATCAGTTGAAGTTCCACGAAAAAGAATATTACTCTTACAACAATCTGAAATTTTCTTCAGCATTCAAATTATGGACTGCATTTTCATTGTCCTAATATACATCATCTGTCAAGATAGCAGCTTTCAATTTGATTGTTAATTATTCTTCTTCATACAAAAGACATTTGAGCCATTTTAGAGCTTTATTCATCTTTGCAATTAGATTAGAGTATCTTTTATATGCTGTTAGAATATTCTTTTAACAGTGCTTGACTACATAACAATTCTTCCTTCCAAGTATTCAGAAACTTCTCTCGATTGAACATCTCTAGGTATGTCCCTGTTGTTTTTCCATTCCAGTGTCTCAAACAGATCATGTAGCTGATGAGTCTTTATTCCATCTCAGCAGAGAATGCATGTGTTGATTTTCTGCTATCTTTTCCTTCCTAGTTTTCTCCTTAGGACTTATTTTGGTTTTATTTTTGAACTTGTGTGCTCCAATGACTCAACTGAAATCCAGGTTTTCATTTGGACAACTGGATTTTTTAAAAATAATTATGTTTTTTTGTTCAAGAAACTTTTTACTTATTTGTATCCAGTAATCTATAATTTCATTTAATGTTATCTTCTATTTTTGAAAAACTGATGGTTTCTTATGGCAACCATACAAGTTATGTTATACACTTGAGCTCATGACAACAGGCTCATATTTAGTGTGAAGTATGTTGGTTTCTACCTTCTCAGTAATATATGTAATTAATCTGGTACCCACCATGATATCAATCTCACTGCAGGTCTAAGCAAACTATTTGTGCTGCTCCTGACACAACCTCTGTCAGTTTAACATCTAATTATACCCTGCTTGATGCCTTTCTCTTCAGATAAATGGATTTTGTTCTGGATAGACACTGTTCTTTCTTAAGATTAATTGTGATCTCAGCCTCCAAACCCCATTGACAAGCACCTGTGAATGTAGGGGCCAAAGCCATCTATTACCCCCCTATGTTGCTTTTTTTCCTCTGTTTGATAATTTGATCAGAATGAAAGTTAATTCAAAAAGCTTGAATATGTTTTGGATCTCAAAGATTTCTCCCTCTTAAGCCTGAAACTTACTATATCTTAAATCAAATCTCAAATCATCAAATTATAATTAGGAGTACTTCTGCTTCGGTTTATTATTTTTTTTTAGGGTGTTTGTTTGGGGATTTTTGTAAGTGTTTGCAATTTTTTAGAATGAGATACATGTTAGACAAAATATTTGTTTTAACAATAGAAAATCTGAAAAACTCTGTACCAAAATGAACTTTGATTTCAGGATCCTGAGGCATACCTTGGTACAGATTTAAACTGATGAATCACCACTGAAGGGAAACACTCACTTCCTGCTGTTCCAATTCTTTGAATAATAAACACAAATAAACACTGTTTATTTGACAAATAAACAGTGAAATCTGACTTTCTGTAGAAGGCAGTTTAGCAAATGACAATTATCATTGCATCATATAAACAATCAAAAAGGATTAGAGAAAAAGATCTACCAGTTAGATCAATATGATCCAATTCATGGATAGAAAATGAAGTAGGTACAAATTCTTTGCACTTACTTCCATGTAATCCTATCTCATATATTCCATCTTATAAAATTTTGTATTGTATAAGCAATACAAAATTGTAGAATACAATTTTAATAGTACTATATTTATAATTATAATACAATTTTGATAATATAATAATAAGCAATACAAGCAACTGTATAATAATCAGCAATACTTGATGATTCTGTGGAGTGTCTCAGAAAGGTTGCTAAACACCAGATATAGTCATGTAAAATGGAAAAAATAGATATAATAAAAAATGTTGAGTTTTTCACACTATGAAAAATAGTAACTTTTATGTCTTGAAATACATCTAAAATATTTGATGAGACCACATATTATATGCTGTAAATTATTTCTGTTTTTCAATTTATGCTTCGATTAAAACATGTTTTTGTTGATGAGAACCAGCGATGATGTACAGTGACTCTGCCATACTGCTGTAAATATTGGACAGCCAGAGCTTTCTTCCTTCTCTCTGCCTTTCATTACAGTGCTGCTTGATGACAAAGCAGTTTGCATCATTTCTAGTTATTTGAGATGAGATGCCTACTATTTGTTTTGTGCCTTAAGCAACAGCCAGGTGTCTTGTTAATGAGAGGAGATGACTGCAAGGCAAGCCAACACAACATGATCAACTCTGGTTTGCTACTGCCTCTGTGAGTCTCCAAAGCGTTTTGAAACCTAGTAGAAGTCTATTAACTTTACTTTTGCTTTAAAAAATTTTATATTCATAGAACAAATACCCTAAACAAAGCCATTTATCATTTTTGTTTTTGCTAAAGAAGTAATTTTGTTAGATGAACAACCATGGGTCTACCATCGTCTTTAAATCAACAGGGATTACTTTATAGGCTTACACAGTGAAAGAAGAATACAGTAGAAACACTGCTGGGATGAAATGAGAAGGAAAGGCATCCAACTGTTTTTTGCTACATAAATCACACAACCAAAATAAATAAATCATGAAATCTAGGATACAGGATTTTAGGTAGGATTTAATTAATGCACTCTGTTAAACAGTAATTTTCAAAACTATTTCCTCAGCAAAGGGATATTTTAATAAATAAAGCTAGCATCCAGTCTTTTGAGAGTTATTACAGGTATTTCAAATGCTAAAACTGTAATGGTTGGCTATTCTTTATTGCCAACTTTTTTCTGTATAAATAACCTGCTGCCAAAAGCTAGAATTATTCTATGCCAAGAGATTTGATTTAATGGGCAGATAATCATCTGTTGATTCTTCCTAATCTAAACAGAGTGTTCTGAATAAAAGGTAGAATATGAAAGGTAGGTGGCAAAGCCCATGAAGTTTTTACAAAATGGCAAAACTTGAAAATCTAAATCAATGACTGAAGGATAGGTTTTCAAAAGGCCATTTAAGTACAGAGTTCTGAAAAATTAACTTTCACTTTGGTGCCAAATATCCTCTATAAACAAATCATTTCAGTTTCATTTCATATCTGCAGTGAATTTTTAAAATTATTTTAACAAGTTGTTGATCTCTTAGACATTTATGTAGGTAACAATAAACAAATATGCCTTTCTTGTTTTGGTGGCTGGCCAATTCAACAGCTCTTTTGGAGATACTGCCTTCAGTTAATTGACTCTTCTATCAAGACATAGTCACAACAAAGCATTTATATTATAAGAAATATTCCAGCATCTATCTTCTCCAGAAATGGGCACATTAGAAAATTTGGCCAACACTTGTGCTGAAATATTGATACTACCCCCCACGGTTATGATAGGGTTGAGGGGAAAGTTCACTGAAACTTTTAGATGTGTGATCCAATTTTCCAATTAAGTATATCTCAGTCTGTTAGACACCAAAGTCATGAAGTGTTGATGAGAAATTTTGTTCATATTGTATTTATTCAGATTTAGAGACATAAACTCTGTTGAATAGTCTCGAGGAATGAGATGGCATTTCTTCACCAGGCTTCAGCTTATTTCATTTAACATTTAACTTCAAATTTTAAGATGGAAGTGGGTGGTGTTGGGAAGCATTCAGGATCCAGATGGAAGCCTAGTGGAACCACTCTAGTCAATAATAAACTTAGCAAAAAAGATTTTCTATCAAGTTGCAGACCCTTCTGTTTCCAGTCAAGCACAGAGAGGGGGCAAGCAGCCTGGTGGCATATACATATTCTGATTCAAGCTGTCAGCTGAAGATACCAAACTACATCTGATCCCTCTGAAGCCTAAATAGTGTTTAAAATGTCTAGAAAGGTTATTTTGGAAATTATGTAAGCCAGAGGAAGCTGAAAGAGCCTTACTGCTATATCAATATCTTTGGGTAAATTTGTTGAGGAAGTAAATGCCAGTTTTTGAAGGGCTTCATTTCATGGAAAAAGCTAACCATGAGGAAAAACCTCCATTAACATGGATGATGTATTCTATTTGCCTTGCACATTCACTGTGGCATTATACAAGGATAACTTAATAATATTGTACCAAAACCCCCTGTGAAGACATAACCCATTTGTGAATTCTAATTCTAAATGCTAAGTGGAGTTTGCATAATGCTGGTGACAAGTTTCATTATCCAGGGTTACTAAGAAGTTCCTATCAGTGAGCTGGATGCATCAGCATTGTAGGGTCCATTTGGGACACCAACAATTATGGTTCTCTGCCAAGCATCATATTACTTTTCTTCACTCCCTCCTTACTGTATGGTATTGATATAATTGGAATTTTGCATCAAGTATAATTTCAATGGAATCTTTGACAAATGGCTGTCAAGCTCTGGGCCTTTTCCTACATGTAAATAAAGAAGCTGAGCTTTTGACTCTTCAAGGGGTTGTAATTACACAGCGCATCCAAAAATTTTATTAACAATTTGATCATTTCCTAAGGGTTTTCTCATTCTTTTTCATAATTAAATGTGCTCCCAAGAAATAAACTCAGCTTGGTGTTAGCACAGTGAAAGAGAGATGGGTTATTCATTTTCCTGTAGTAGATTGTTGATATTTTCCTACAGATGTCATGTTCTTGGTGAATTTTATGCACAGTATTTTGATAAACTAGTATTTTATTCTTTATTTCCATGAGCACATTGTTTCTGGAAGGGCAGATGTGTGGTTTGATGCTTTGCATGTTAATTAACATTTTAGTAGGGCACAGTCTTTGTTCTTGTGTTTGAAAGTGTCTTCCCCTTTCCTTAATTCCACAGAATACCCTTGGCCGTTGCTATAATATGCCTGCAGATTTGCTGTCATCTCTAGGAGATACATAGACAGAAATATAAATGCTTCTTTTAGTTTCTCCATTTAGGATTCATCAGGCCTCTATTGATCTTTGTTATTTCCCTCAAAGGATTTTCTGAAGAGGCATATTAACAGTATAATAAATATTAAAGGCACTTTAACTTCTGGCAATGAAAGCTTTCCTGTTTTAGGGTCTCTTTGGTATGCAGAAAGTGTTCCTAGCTGTTGAAGTAACTACACTTATGCACCCACACTGCCTTCTTGAATGGACCTTGCCTTGCTGGATGCCAACCACAGTGAGAACACAGATGGGAATTGGTGGAATTACAAAAGGGTCAGGAGTCAGCACCTTTGGTTGAAAGAGCTGGAAATGTTTTTTACCTTCATTATAATACAAAACTTACCTGACTGTGAAGAAGTCTGCTTCCTCACACTCTGGGTGTGGGATACTCCTGGGATAGAGCAGAATAAGGAAATTGTGTGCTCTTGTTATGACCCTGCACAGGCTCCCTTTGCTCTGGGTGCTCGTGCAATGAGGAGATGCACTCTTCCCCAAAGTGTGCAGAAACTAAATTCTCCATTTCATGTTCCCAAGATGGGATCCCAAAACTCAGGATCTCTCTGGCCTATAAAGAAGGCCTGCTTATTTCTTGACTAAGGCTTTTATAATTTTTTATCCTTTGCATCAGCCAAAGGCAGTGCAGAGCTGCTCTACAGGTGTGTCAAGAATACTTCCAGTTCAGAGTCAGACAGGACACTGCAGTCCCAAATGGCCAGCTTGGTCATGCCTGGGGACAAGCATGCAGACAGTGACATTTGTCCTTTCCTGTCACCAGAGACACAATGAGTGCTTAGGCAGTAGGCATGAGTGTCCTCAAAGTCTTCCTGGCTGACATTTTCATGGTAAGGCAAACCATATGGCTGCATTGCTTATTGGCATACAGCCTTTTGCACCACTCAAACAGCAGAAGAGATAAGAAGCTAGTCTCAAATAGTTAGAAAATAATTCTTCCTGCAGAAAACTGCTCCCAGACATTGAAAATGTGCCAGCCTCATATCTCTGGCTATCTTCTCCATCCACACAAAACAAAGACAGTAAAGTAGGTGTTAAGCATGGTAGACTAACTGGGCTGGCCAACCATCTTGACTCTGCCAGTCCCATTTGTATATTCCCTGGACATCTACCACATACCTTAGAGAAGCCAGGGAAAAGAAAGGTCCTGAAGCATTAGAGCTCACCAGGTCCTTGCATTGGGGAATTCACCTCTGTTACAAGCAGAACCTGCAATGCTGCTCACAGCTGTCTGCTGTGACACACTTTCCAGAGCTGGACCTTAGATCACCTGGCCAGCCCTGGCACTGGCACAGTGACCACACCTGGCCAAGGCTGGGCAGAACATCCTTCTTTCGGTCAAGGACAGACCTTAGAGCTGGCCAACCAATATTTACATGTTATTCACACCTAAAGAACTGGGACACTGATTTTATCTCTCTCATATTTTCACCCTTTGCTGTACCAGAGCAAAAATTGGTGATATGACAGCAGGGAGGAGATAGACTGTATCAACTATGATTAATATAATGTGCTTGTTATAATGCTCATAAAACCTAGATAATAGTGGAACAGATTACATAAGTAAATAGGCACTGTAAAATATGACAAAGTTTACAACATGAAGTGGATTTCCCTTCAAATCAAAACAAATACAGCATAAAAATTATGTTAATTACCTTTTGTAGCATGGGATAAGTCTCCACTTGTTGGAAGCATCTCTCAGCAGTGATTCTGTTTGAAGCACACCCAAATAGCTTTGTGAAGGAGTTTTTTTTGATTCCTAAGAGGAGAAATGTTTTGATAAGTATTCCTGCTAATCGAAGACAAGGTCATCAAGTCATATCTAGTGTATGAACCTGGAGAGCAGGGACTATTTTTTCTTTAACCTGGATTTACTAATTTTGTTGCTCCTGTTCTCAGCCTTTTATAGACTGTCTTTACAATAATATTAAAGACTGTGGAGTAGCACCTGGTCAAAAAAAAAACCTAACAACCCTTCCCATAATGCAAGCCAGCTGGAAATTAGTTTCTAAATTACCTATGTATAGAAATGGATCAGCAAATTTCATTGATTTTATACAATGCAGGCACTTAAAACTTTTTACTTTCCTCTCTGAAAATGTTAGGATGGGTCTGAACTACAGACTTTGTGGTCATTTCAATTATTCATAGTAGCTGAGTAGATTTGTAGGTGATTGTTTCATTTTGCTTGAGGGATAAATTATATTGCAGGCAGTTATATGGCAAAAAGCAGTGCAAGATTTTTTTATTACTTATTTACTGCACACCCCAGGTTGTGTAATGACTTTAAGTAGCATCTATTATGCAGGTGGACTATTGTCTGCTGCAGGAGAAAATCAGAACTTTCCGTTTGCATCTCAAAAGCCCCTGCAGTGACACAGGTGAATAGCTCATGCATTTTAAGCAGTGGAAAGCTTGCTATTTTATTCTACTGTTCTCACTTATATTTGTCATAAAATACCAGTTTTTCAGATTCCTAAATTTCAATAAACTCTGGAAAGAAATCCTCTGTTTTTCTGTTACATTCTAGGTAGGATTTCTAGTCAAACCAGGAGAGAGGGTGCAAGAGAGCAGGGACAGTGAGTGCAGCAGTGACCGTGACACGCTGTCACAGCAGGCTCATCACCAGCGCTGTGCCAGCTCTTCTCAGCTCTGGGGGCAGTGACAGTGGACACACATTTTCATCACCCCACATCAGCCCGTGGCATTCAGCCCACCCCACACTCAGGGAGGAGGAAAAGGCAAAGTGCTTGTATTCTCACTGAACATCACGTTTGCTGCCCTTCATTCACCAGTAGAGCCAAGAGAGAAAAGCAGTATAAACTCTTCCCCATGCTTTGTGTCCCAAATCATACATGGTAATAACTAATTTCATACTATCTGAACATCTGCTAAATATTTGGGTAGTAAAGCTTTCCTTATGTCAAATTTCAAATACGTTAAAAATAGAAATTTGGGAAAGTTAGTGAAATATTCAGCTGCCATACACTACAAACATCTACACCCTTTGGGAAGTACAGTGCTTTCTGAGCAAGTGGTTTCAACACAGAAGCTCTTGTGTGTTGATACATCTGTCATGCTTTCCTAACTATCTGGGATAGCATATCCTAGAAACACTGCCAAAAAAGATGGGGTCAGCTTACCTTTCCCCCTTTCTTTTCCCTGATGATGACACACAGGGGATCAAAATGGGAAAATTATTAACTTAAACCGCATTTTTATAAGATTGCTGCCATAGTATGTTTTGAACCAAAGTTACCCATGTGGGAGAAGACAGAGTGAGGTTGTGGATAAAACAGTTGTCAGAGAAAGGAGTAAATGCATTATAACCCTTATGAGCAATACTGAACAACACTGCTGATTTCTAGGAGATTAAAGTAATTGTGAAACCATAGCATATTTCTACGTTTTTGCTACAACAAAAGCTGTTTCCTAATTATGAGAAATAAAGTTTAATACCATTGTACCAATTTTTTATGTTTTAATTCTAATAGTTTCTTGTTTTATTAAACTAAATACACTGCAAAACATACCTGAATATTGAAAATAGGATGCCTTTGCTAGTATCACATTCATTAAATATAACTCAATGCTTTTTTTGCTTTCACTCATCTGACAGTTATTGAATGTGTATGAGATGTGTTTGTATCCTCATGGCACTGCAGCAGCACTGTGTATTAAAGAATGAGCTTTTAAATGGGGGTTAGCATGGAAGCCTCCCAGAAAGTGCAATTATTCAGAGCTGATGCTGCAGGATTCCTACAAGGACTGAAATAAATATCTGAATATCAGATTAATAATTGGAGTTTGGCAAGTTTGCAATTCATTACCTTATATTATCGGAAGTTTAGTCAACATTCATTAAAAAAAATAGAGGAAGGAATATTTTTTTAGTGCAAGACATTTTCTCAGTCAAAACACTCACTTCACCTTTTCATCTGGGCTTGCCAAGCTATATGTGTACAACAAGGGAAGTGGCAATTTGACCTAATTATAATTTGAAATTAAGATTACTCACACGTAAATATCCTAAAATTAACTCCCCCCACCTCCACCAAATAAATTATATGCCATACTAGAAATGCTAAGTTTTAGGTTAAACTTTAGTTAATTTTTATTTCTTTTTCTCTCATATGAAGAACTGGGGTGAAAAGGAACAGAGCCACGTTTTGGGACACTAACACATAAAAAAATTCCTTTCTTAAGGAGCAGTTCAATGTGCCTGATCATACTGACCTGAAATGTAAGGATACACTTAACTCCTTTCATTAGTCAGGTCCTGGATCTTAAAGCAATAATTGCTTCCTTCTTTGAGATTACAGGGGAGTTGGACTTAAACCTGAAAAATACTGCTTAGATACCTGTCTTCCATTGGAATGATATTCAATTAAAAGTCTCAAAAATAGGACTTGAAAAGTTCTTTCTCTGTTGAAATGACTGGACTCTATAACATTATTAAGAGGGCATTTCAGAGATTTTGATTAGTTAATGGATGGCTTATCCATATTTATTCCATTCCTTTATGCTTGCTATGCATACTTTTTTCCAATTTTTTAAAGGCATGTCTGAGTTTTATGAGACATTTTTCTTTTATGCATCATTTATTATGCAGAGCCTCAGTCTCCAAAAACCACATTACATATGATCCAGCTACGGGAAATTAGAAATCCAGTTTTAGTCAATTGTCCAGTTCTTCTGTATCATCAACACAGAGATATTACTTAATCTCTAGAAAGTGATTCCATCTAAACAGAGAAAAATCTCTCACATAAGCATGGAGCAATTTTTCCTGCCCTCCAATGATTATAGAGAAATATTAAAAGGCCAGTGAAGGTGGGACACCTGTGTGTCACCTAAATGTGTCTAAGTAACTTTAACCTAAGGTGATTTGCACTTTTTTCTTTTTCAGAAACACATGTTGCCTGTAATGTACAAAGTGTTATGTTCATGTTATACTAAATTTTCCCCTTTTGTTCCCCAAAACCACATTAAAAATATGCTTTACTTTTTATTTCTCTCATTTGGCATACTCTGCCATAAATCCTTGGTTTCTGGGTGTGCAGTAAAACCAGTATTTTTATAAAAAATAATATATGGAGCCCTCCAGGGGTGTGTTGCTAAGCAAACCAACCATAAATGCTGAGTTCAATAAATCATATCCCATCACATACAATGTCTCTTACCATCCCTTACCATCCCTGCTTTAGCCTAGTCTGAAATCCTGGATGTGGCTGGATGCACAAGCTGAGTTCAGGTATTGATGATACGACTTCTCCTAGAATAAGTTCCTTAAATCAGAGGGCTCATGGAGGCACTTTTAATCACTCCAGTTGAAGCTGTTTGAGTTTATCTGGAGGAATTCTCTACCCACTGGCCTGGAGGAGAGAGACTGGTTTGGCCTGAGGATGATCAGGCTCTTGGGTTGGAGAGATTTCTTGGGTTGGAGAGAGTTCCCAGCTGCAAAACGTGGATCAGCAGGCCAGATGCGGCTTCACTCTCAGTATGAAAAGCACAAAGAGCTGCCTCTCTCTCTCACAAAGCTGAACTGCTGACAAGCTGAGCAGCTCCTCTGTGATTAGATGTGCTACCAGATAGGGTTCTGCAATAGAAGAGGAGCAATTTATTGTGTCTCATGAGCACAAATTTATGACTGGCTGTGTGGGCCTGAGGAGACCTCAGCAGACCTTGAAGGAAGCGCCATCTAATCTGTGTACACAATATAGCACTGATAAAATTTAGCCAAGAAGCACAGGCTGCATCCCTTGTTTGTTTGCAGAGTGCCACAAACACATTTATAATTTGGTATAAATAAAAGATAACACTGAGTAATGACTGCAGGCAAGGCTACAGCAGTTGTGCTGGCTCAGCCATGAAAATCTGATAGTGCCAATAAAATAATAAGAAAACCATAATTAGGTTAAAGGCTTTCCCATGCTACTCATTTTCAAAGTCTTGCATAATAGACTTCTGGCTATGTCTTCTGACATTCCTTCTGGAAAGCAAATTTATACTAATTATATTTTTTTTTACTGTGTTCTCTTTTTGTTGTGCCTAAACTTGTTTTCCCTGCCTTTGCTTTAGAGTGCATGAAAAACACTTGTTTAGAAATTTAGAAATGTATAATAGGATTTCAGTAAAAAGGCTAGAATCAGAAAGTGATTATTATAAAGGTAAATATGTTCTTTACAAGACATGTGTACCTGTGGATATTTTAAACACAGAGGAACCACACATCACAGTGTATAGAGGTGGAAATTTTAAATGGATGTCATCTGAGGTCCCAGGTTCAATCCTGATTTTTCCTGCTCTTTTCAAAATTTGAAAGCTTATGGGTTTACTAGGCATAAAACATGTATGGATGGGCAGGCTTCAGACCCAGAGTAATCTTGGAGGTTTTTTTTGATAGGTGATCTGGGATGCAATTCTAGGTGTAATTTACTGCTGGTGTTATTTTATCTTGACTTTTTTGGGTCATAAATATTAGTTGAAATTGGAAACACCTTTCAGCTGTTCCTTAATTTGTACTGATGCTTTCACCTCAGCATTTTTTACAGCGCTGTTCAGAATATTCTGTACTATTCAATTCTCTTTGGGGGAGATAAGCAGACTCAAATCAATCCTTGCTGAGTTTTGTGATCATGGCAGGCACAAATGGTGTTTATTTGTCTGTTGAGTAATTAGAAGTAAGCCTTCAAGGTGAATCATGAGCTGATGAAAATAAACTGCTAAAACTGTGAGTAGAGCCTGTAAACCAAGGGGTGTTGTGTCCATAGATTCACCCAGAGCTGTAAAAAGAGCTTTTCTGCAGAGCTCTCCAGATGACAGCAGGTTTCATCCACCCTCTCCTTTGTGCACATCCAAATGATCAAACAAAACCCATTTGAGAGGAACAGAATGAAAGCCTCAGCCAGGGATTCACACATTGAATTTTGTGACTCTGGACAATGCATGCTGAAATTATTCTTTGTTCACTCAAACCTTGTTTACAACCATCCCCAAGCCGTGTGGCTGTGTGATTTCCCCCTGCCATATCTCAACTCTTTCTTCCCCTCCTTAAAAGCTTATCTGCAGATATGCTGGCAAGGAACAGTGGATGATGGCCACTGTCTCATGTCAGCAATTCTGTCAATACTGTGCTGAAATACAATGGAAGAAATTGAAGCAATCTTTGTCTTACTCTGTAGAACTAGATGGAAGAGACAATGTGTATAAAATAAGGGGTCTCTCAAAGTTGGAGCACTTTGCTTCTCTCTTGATGCTGTGGACAGGATGAAGAAGAGAACTGAATGAGAAGGGTGAAAGGAGACAGTTCTAGCACTGGTTAACAAGACTGCCAGTCTTTCACTCCTTTTCTTCTCTGAATATAACCAAACAAAAATAAATAAAATTAATCAACAAAGCATATTTGGGTCATTTCCCCATTAGCTTTTAGGATAAGAAATGCTCTTGAAAATAATTATGAGATAGGTTGAGGAAAGCAATAAAGAAGTGAAGGAGAATAGCATCTATTTTTACTAAAGCCCTGGGGTAATTTAGGGGATGAGTAAGGAAAACATTGATATGTTAGAGTGGTCTAGACTGTGATCAGTGGAAGATGAGTCCTGTAAAAGATGCAGCTCTTTGTCATGTTCTGGGGCACTGTGCCAGAGTGGGCTTACACAAAGGCTGAGGGCTGCCCTGGATGGAAACTCTCTCCTGCCACGCACAGTTTGAGCAGTGCTGAATTTAAAGCTGTTGGGCAAATATTGGCCATGGCATTACTTTGGCTCTCTCCACTCCTCATTCCTCTTGGCTACTGAAATCAGCTGGCGTTAAACACCTACCACTTAAAATGATAATGATCATCTTCATTGGCCTCTAAGAAAAATCGAAACTTATGTATTGTACATGTAGGAATTCCTCTGTCAAGCAGTCTTACCTCCAGATGACAAACTCTCCTTTTCTGCAGTGGCAGACTAGATATTATTATAGCTCTGTAGAATAGTTCGTGTAGCACATTGATTTTAATAAAATACATATTGATTACAATAAAATGTCAGTCTTTCTGCTCTGAACATAATATCTAGATGTCATTAGGTAATGTTAAATTTTTATTAAATCAATATTATGTGCTCCCTTTAATTAAGAAGAGATTGTCTTTGACCTTATTTGTGCTGCTTGAATGAAAATCCACTCCGAGTCAGCAGAAGACTGGTCTCTTTTCAAGAAAAACCCATAAAATTAATATGTACATACATTCATATTTCATTAGTGGGCATAGAGTCACATATATCAAGACAGCTTAGAATTTTATTCATTAGAAAGAAGGCTATTATTAAAAGCAATGTTTTCAGCTTTTTTGGAGCTCCTTAAAATCTCACAATATCAGGTCTGTGAGAATACAGCAATCCCACAAAAACTCTACAGCTGAAGTACAGAATGGTAAAACTTGGAGAGAGGTAACAGGATTTAAGGTGAATACATTTAGGCTACCCCAAAATCCTTATAAGTTTTAAGTGTCTAAAACCTGAATGAAACATGAGAACAAAAATGCATTCTCTAGGACAGCAAAAATGAGTGGCTAAAAATCTCTAGGCAGCAGAATGCCATTAAGGGAAAAAATGAACCTCCAAGGAAGAGCTGTTTATTCACTGAGCAACTGAGTTACATGAAAATAGAAAAAAAACAAAACAACCACTTGTGAGATAAAAGGAACTGTACTATACTGATATATGCATCACTTCAAAATACTCTCTGAATTATTATTTCACATGCTTATGGGATATTTCTGACCCTCCATTAGCTTCTAAAAGCACTGGTAAACTGGTTCCATTGGTTGGGTGCCTGTAGGAAGAGAAGTGCCAGCACAGTCAGTGTGACTGATCCAGAGGCAGCTTTTATTCAGGAATGCTGGTTAGTACCATTTGATCATGCACAGTCCTGCAGCAGCTCCTCTGGTAACTTGGGGAAGTATGAGAGGTACAGCGAAGGGCACAATTATTCACTGGATATTTGGATCTTCTACCCTGTAGGTAAGATGTCAGCTGTCCTAATTAGTGACCTCATGGCATGTTTGGGAGTTTTATTGTTCATTCATACAAGGGTATGGGTAGTTGTGATTATTATTGTACATAATTAGTGGGTTTAGTCATTGTCCAGCCTTGAAAAATTATATATACCAGAAAAACAAAAGTGTTTTAAAGCCTACAGTTTTCATCAAAAAGACAGATGACACTGCCTTCATCTAACCAAATGCCCACTTTTTATTCTCCTGTATAATCTAATAATTAAACCACACAATTAGACCCATTACAACAGCCTAATTTATAATAATTTCAGCTCAGTCAGAATTCTTCCTTGAATGTATTTCCTTCCAAGTTTACATGAGGAGAAATGGAGTATTTTTCCTGAATAACCCCATAAAGAAAAGTAATTATATCTTTGCTTTAGTTAATTTTTCTCTCATAAGACGTACTTACTTAATCATGAAGAGTGAAACTAATACAAGGCTGGGGGTTCAAACATAACAAAGTGGCTGAAAACCAGCTTCACATGTCTCACCAAGCTGTTCTAAATGTCATGTACTATGACACAAGAAGTTGGAGAAGGAAATAACAATGAGTTATCAAAATGTCAATCACCTGGAGGCAAAAAACATCATAAGATTTCTGGAAAATTATGGCTAGTGTAATTATCCTATTGATTAACATGAAAACTGAGTAAATGTTTTCCTAAATTTAGATTTTACTGTTTTAATCTATATCATAGTAACAAACTGGTAAAGCTGGAGCCTGTTGTTTGCAAGTGTACAAAATCTCTTTGTTTAGCACTATCTTGCTCTGTCCACTGTAGTGGGTTCTTTATTGTGTTCGAGAATCTTCTCAGGTTTTTATTCACCCTGCAATGCCTCTCAGCCATATCAGAGAGCTGTACACACATATAGTTTATTATCAATAGTATGTATAATTGTAATAATATACTTGCTGGAGGAAAGAAGAATTGGGGAGAACACAAAAAAGACATTTTTCCAAGCAGATCTGAGAGAAGGAGAAAGAGAAGTGAAGAGCAGTCAACAGTGCTCTCAAGCAGCATCATGTGAGCAGCAGTAGGTGAGATATGCAGCTCTCTGAGCAAGAGATACAAAGCATGAAACCAAAATGACTCAAAGTGAAGGGATGAGACTAATTTATTATGGTAAGGAAGGAAGAGGAATTAGGAGCAAAGTCATGGTTTAAGAGGGGTGGGGAAGAGGTGAGAGGCAATGGGAAGGTAATAGACACTCCAGAATTAAGGGACCAAGGTATCACTGTACAAAGTGGCAAAGAATGACTCTTCTCCTGTTTATTTTGATTTCAGATGTGAGTTTTCATGCATTTATTAATAATCCATGTTCAGATATTGTCTGTACTGACATAAACCTGTAATAGTATCTCCACTTGGCATACTGGGGTGGTTTTGGAGACAGGACTCCAATTCCCTGGAAATAGAAAGGGAGCTGCCACAGCAATCAAACTCCTGCACCTTGTGCTGCAACTCACTGTTATCACAGGTAGGTCCATTCAGCTTCTCTATGCATCACAGTGGTAAAGATCTACCCCTGCTTCAGTCCCAGCACCTGGACATCTTTCAGTCTGACCTCCACATCCTGACCATTATAGAGCATCTGGCATTGTTCCAGTCAAGGTCTCTGTGCAGTCATTTTGTGTGTGAACTGACAAGAGACAGGAAGGATTTGTGAGCAGTGGGGGGCAGGTCCATCCTCTTCTTTATCACAGTTCACCTGGGCTGTGGGTCTGGTGCTGTGTGTCCTTCCTGGGGGGTGGTCCCTCCACCCCGGCTCCTTGCAGGGCAGCTCAGCCCATGAAGAAGACTTTAAGCTCAGTGATGTATTTTTTGGGGCATAGAACTCTGTGCAAACACAAGGGTGAGACGCAGTGGATTATGACCATGGAAGGGGTCTGCAAAGTTTTAGAACAGACAGAAGAACCATAAAGAGAAGAGAAAAGACACAAGAAAAAAGGGGTTTTAGATACAGGAATATTGAGTGGCATATGGCTGTGATCACATGAAATGTAAAGCACTAAATCAAGTGTGTGCTGGTACATTTGGGAAAAAATATAGGGAAAATATTAAGGTTTTTTTCAGATGGAGGAAATCAATTTGTCCTATTTATATCAGCTTAAGTTCTGTACTTTGTTACTCACTCTATGAACATTATTAATTATATGTTCTCTAGAAATGACATAATGACATCAATTACCTTTCGTAATTCCCAGAATCAAGGTTTTCACTTCTTGTTCACCATGAAATTTCAGTTTTGCTGAGGGTTTGAGGGGACTTTGTGAAATCAGACATGAATATGGAGATGCTCTATTTGTGCAGTATCGAGTTGCAGCAATTCAGCATAAAGGGTTTATACTACTGTCGAAGGGCTGTGCTTGAATGAGCTGACTGTTCCTGCTGTGTTTTGTGGGATATTTGATGGAGTTACCTTTTGTGTTAAAGCTCCAGAAGAATGACTTTTTGAGACCTGAGTGCAGCTGTTGCATAAATGGCACTGAGCTGATGAGGGCTGTGTTATCCAGTTTCTTTGTAGTCTACATTTAAATTGATTTTCCTCTGCACTTCTAGTCTGGGCTGCTGCTTGCACATATTTTTTCCCCTTTGAATTCTCCAAGCAGCTTGGTGAATGAGATTTGTGGTCCTGGCATTTACCACACTGGCTACACAGGAAGCTTAGGTCGAGTTTTAGAGTTGAAACATGAGTTGAACTCATCCAGGTGGGTTTTGAATGTCTCCAAGGAGGGAGGTGTCACAACTTCCCTTGGCAGTCTGTCCCAGTGCTCTACTGCCCTCAGTGTAAAGATGCTTTTCCTCATATTGAGGGGTGCAGTGGTTCGGCTTTCCAATGGGTGCAGCTCCGGCCAGCCCTGCCGCCACTACATCCAGGGGCTCACTTTGCCAGAGGCGTGGGCAAACTCGACCACGGTGCGGATAGTGCGCAGAATAGAAAGGCGGGACTCTCAGGGTGTGCAACCAAGGGATGCGTGGCCCCAAGGCAGCGCTCCGAGGAGAGACGCTGGCCTCGAAATGGCACGGCTTTTTATTGAGTGGGTTCAGGGGTGGGATTGCGTGGGACCAATTACAACCTTTTGCCATCGTATAATGAGGCAATGCACAACTTTTGAACCAATAACAAGTAACTTGGGGAGGAGGAATACATGATGAGGGGGTGGGGAAGTTATATAACTTAAAGATTGACAGGTAACCGAAAAGTGGTAAACTACTATTATGGGATGGGGTTACCAGGGCAACCAAGATTTTGGCGGGAAGGTTTGAGGGGGGGGGGGAAGGAAAGTCTGAGGGAAGGAGAGAAGGAGAGGGAAGGAGAGGCCATCTTAAACAATAGTAATGAATACAAATTATAAAACACAAATTATAAAACCAAACTGGAGCAGTAAAAACCCAATTGGAATTGAATTTAAGCACCACCACAGAGGGGGAATTTCTTGTATTTCAGTTTATGGCCATTGCTTCTCTTTCTGTCCCTGTGCACCACCAGAAAGACTCTGTCATCATTCTCTTGACACCCATGTTTGAGATATTTATATACATTGATGAGATACCTCTCAGTATTCTCTTCTTACACTAAACAGATCAGCACCTGCAGTCTCTCCTTTTTAGAAAGATGCTCCAGACCCCTCATCATCTTTTCAGATTTAACTGGACTCCTTCCAGTAGTTCCTTGCCTTTTACTGAGGAGGCCAGAACTAGTCACAGCAGTCCACTAGGGCTGAGTGGAGGGGGAGGATCATCTCCCTTGACCTTCTGGCCACACTCTTTCCAATGCCCCCCAGGACACCACTGGACCTCCTGGCCCACAGGGCACTGTCAGCTCATGGTCACCTCTTCATCCACCGAAACTCCAAGGTCCTTCTCCAAAGAACTGCTCTCTAGGAGGTCAGATCCAAATATGTGCTGGTAGTTTGAGGTTATTCCTCCCCAGGTCCAGGACCCTGCACTTGCCCTTGTAGAACCTTGTTAGTTTTCTCTCTGCCCAACTCTACAGCCCAGTGGAGTCTGGCTGAATGGCAGAACAGTCTTCAGGTGTATCAGCCGCCTCCTCCAGGATCAGATCATCAGGAAACATCCTGAGGGTAGGTACATTTTACGCCTTTATCCAGGAAGGGATGAACGGATGGTTTCCTTCCTGCCCTTCAGCAACTGAGATCATCCCCATTTGCTTCAGTTTCCTCCTCTTTAACAGACTTTCTCTTTGGTAATAAATTAGCTGAAGCTGTCAAGTTAGTTGAATATGCAGTACAAGCATCAGGTGGAAGGGAAGGAGATTATTTCCAAACATATTTCACAGTTTATGCGGAACGACTCTTACCATATAATCTTGTTGATTGCCAGGCATTGAAACAGTGCAATTTTCCTTTAAACCGTGAGATTTGAATTGCAGTCGTTGTGGACTCGGCAATTTTAGATTTCTTTTCATAATCTACTTATGCTTACTTCTGCTAGCCACTGCTATCTGTGGAAATCTAGCTGCCTTTCTCCCTGGGTTAGTGCAGTCCCCAATAAACAGTTTAATCACCACTAAAAAGTGATATTTCCATGCAACCAACTTAATGATACAGATGAAAGATGACAGGTGTTACTGATACTTTAATTTCTGCATATTGGAAAACCTGAGGGGTTCTTGGTTTGTTTGCAATGCAGACCTGCCTTAGAAACAGTAACAAAAGGATTTTAATAGCATTCTGTCCTTGGAAGCTTCTGAAACTCACTTCTGCACAGCCACACAGCTCCTGCTTTCACTTAATTGAAACTATTTGTTATTATGTGGTGGTATTTATTTGAACACCTCTTGTACCAGAAGAGTCCCAGCAAGACTGTACTAGTTTTTGGACAGTAAAACAGGCACAACTCTGAAATAACTAGGATACAGAAAGTCTGGAGAGCAATAGAAAAGACGAACTGCAAAGCAAGCCAAGTCCCTGCAGTTTACTAGCTTGCAAGGATCTCCCCATTTCAGTGCTGTTCTTGTGACAGTTTTTGAGCAGGTTGCAAGTGATTTTTTAGATTGGCACTTAGGAAGAGACTCCCCAGAGTGGAGACAAGATAATTTCTCTGTGATATCTGTGAGAAAAGTGATAGACCATCCCAGCAGATGTCCAGCCCCCAACTTCTCACTGCGGTGCTCTTGTTATTGCAGATGCAACATTGGAGAATTTACAGCTGCCTGACCATGCTGAGCCTTTTACCTCACCAGGGAGGGAGATGGGCCATACAGTAATGCATATTGATCCATGTCCCTAAATGTAGTTTATGTCTTACATTTCTGGGCTGAACTATATCAAGGGGAAAGCAGACCATTACAGCCCAGGCTCCCATGTGCAGATACAGCATGAGTGATGACAGGCCTTTCAGGCTAAATGGATGTAGGTACACACAGGATGATGGCTCAGATGGACTAACTGGCCATAACTGAGTGGATGAGCATGCTTAAGCCTGCCACAAATCTAAGGTAAAATGAGTTAGCTTGAAAATCAATAAAAGATCTTAAGAGTACTCATTTGATTGTGATAGCTCGGCTGAGCTGGGGTACATTGCTAAGTGACAAGATCTTGTGAATATGACTAAGCCTTTCAGACTTGGGGCAGTAGTGAATTTCAAAGAGACATTTCCCTGTCTTGAGAGGTGCAAAAATAGCTGGTAGTGCAAAGAGGCATTGTTTCTGGCAATGTTAATGTAATAACAAGTTATTACACGTTGTTACAGTTGTGTAGTTATTACATAAAGCAAGTCCTGGAGAGTAGTGGGAAGAAGAGAGCTGGTTCTTAGACCAAGAAGGCATTCTCTGGGAATTTACCCAAGATTTTTTTTTTTTTTCTCAAAACAGTACTCCTGTAACTGAAGATAAAAAAGCTTTTTGCAGTCAGTTGGTGGGCAAAATTAAAATCTAAGGATTGGAAATGTGCTCATTTTTGTTTCGTTCATTTAAAAATCATGTAATTCTAATATTTTCTTCCAGCTACTAAATGTTGGGATTCATCTCTGGTGTTGCTCTTTCCCCTGCCAAGAGAGAATATAGGTGTCCCAACCCTGTCTCTGGGGTGTTGGTGACCTGACACGAGGACTGTGCAAGAGCTGAGGATTCCACCTTCTCACCACAGTGAAATGATGGAGGAAAGGAGAGCCTGTCTCTTGCTGTGGAGAAAAAAGATTTGAGGAGGGTTAGGAATGCAGAGCTCTGCTGCATGATGATGGTTTTAAAATTTTAAAATTTTGTTCATCACTTGGGCTATGGGAAATAGCCAAACACATCCAAATTGGACTGTGAGGGTTTCATTTTTGCTTCCTCTCTCTCCTGAGAGATTCAACTTCAGCTGTATTGGAAGTTAGTAATTTCCTTAATGCTGGCAAGTGTAAGATATATTTTATGAGGTATCTTATGGAACTGATGGGAGGAAATAAATAATAACAATATTAATAAAAAAGGAGTGTTATCCAAACTGAAAATGTTGCAAGGATAAACAAATCAGTAAAAGGTGCAGTTTTCTTATGATACAGTAATTTTATGAGCAACAATTTTTCAGATGAACTGAAGCTATCATCATTATCAACTAATAACTCTAAGAATGACTTATCTTACTTGCAACTGCCTATGGTATTTCTGGAGTGTGAAAGAATTTTAAATTGTCTGTGAGGAACTGGTGCTGCTTATAGGACATTAGAATAAACGAACCAGAGCATTAAAAGTGTTATCTTTTCAGAAGAAAAGAAACAAACATCTTTCACAAAAATACATAAGGGTGCATGTATTCTACGGCTTCTGAAGTATCTGTGCTGCTCTTTAGCAGAAAGGTGGAATTAAAGCTGGATCAGGTCCTCTTTTGTTGCACCAAAGAACCACCAGCCATATCAAAGAGCTTGTGTCTCTGGGGTGGGCTGAACTCCACTGCAAAAGGCTGGGGCAAACTACAGCAGTATCCAAAAAGATATGTCAAAATTACAGAATTGTCAGCATTGTTTACTGAAAGTGAGCCAAAAAATGCCATTTAAACTTGTAACAAGAATGTGAATTTAATTTGAAGAAAGTGAAATACTTACTTGTGCTTTTAGTTTTTTTTTTCTTTTTTTCTTTTTATTTTTTTTCTTTTTCGTAATTTTAGAACTGCTGCTAAATGAGCAAAGTGAAGCAACAAAGAATGTTAAGCATCCATTCAAGAATAATTAACCTTTTAAAAGCAGAATTAGATATCAAAACAAAGCTGGATGGTTTAGAATGAAAACTTCATATATTTAATTTTAGAAATGTCACCACTAATCTCCTGCATCTTCCCCATAGCCACTCTTGTTTTTCTACACCCAGTGAAATGGACTCAAGTGGTCACGGATTTTTATTCAGTATAAATCTGCTTGGTGAATTTGCTATTTGCTGAGGAAATCAAACAAACAGATAAGAGAAAATCTCTTCCTTTTGATCACCTCTCAGCTTGGATAGGGCAGGGATAGTAGCAATTATTTTGAGAGCAAAATAAATCAGCCACTGCAGGACTGTTGGCACTCATGGTCATCTGACAGGATTTCTAAAATTGTTCCTTCAGTTGGAGATTCCTCAATCCCTTCAGTGCTCTGCTTCTGCTTCACACAGACCTGAAAGAGAAGCTGGCAAAAGTCAAATATCCAAAGCGATGTGGGGCTCCTTCCCTGTCCCAGAAGAGGCTGTAAACCACTTGAGTGGAGGCAGTGAAGCTCCTTCTATAACAATGGTGCATCTGCATGAGGTTTAACTGAAAAAGAACTAATTTGAATTACAGCTAATTAATATGTACAGGGCTCTGCTCCTGTAGAAAGCAATGAAAATCTGTCCAGTACAGCTGCACTAGAGTTTTTTTCTGTTAGTTTTGTGAAATGAAATGGAAAAGGTTATCCAGAAGAGTACACTGTATTAACTGGGAAGCTATAACTTGTTCAAGAAAAAGTTTATTGGCTAGTTGAAATATATCAACTTGACAAAATAATAGTATTTTTCTCTTTAATAATTGATTCAGGCCAAAATAATTCATTTTACACTGCTTGGAAAAGATTGCTTCATTTATTTAATTTCAATTTTGTTAACTCTAAAGAGCTATAATTTAATAGAGGCTTCTCCTATATGTTTTCTCTAAACTTTATAAAGTTTTTAAATGCCAATATTCTAAAATAAAGTTGTAATCAATGATCATGTATATTTGGAAAATATACATAATTCAAAGTGATACCCTTACATCACAGTTGAAATATTTCAAGTGATGCAGAACAATTTTTTAGCTTTATTTAACAGGAACATTTGATTGAGAATAAATAATATTTAAAATGCCAGAACAGTGTGTGTGTGGTGAAAGTTTTGCATTTCCAGTAATCCTGTGGTTTTATAATTCAAAATCAGGCAGTCCTGAAGTTTTTTTCCTATATTTTATTCTGAGAAAAGTCTTTGATTTCAAATACAGTATCACTGCTGCAAAGAGCATAAAATACACACAGGTAATTTCCACAGGGAGGAGAATGCTAATTGGTTACCTCAATGACTGCTGTAGCCTTTTGAAACCCTGATCATGTTCCAATCTCAGTGGAAAATGAAGAAAAGAAAATAGTTTTTCCACATCAGAAGTGAAAAGCTGACTGCATCCTCAAAGGCACAGGAGGGCTGAGCATGAAGGTGTCCTGGTGCTCTGCACCAGGCATGGGGATAATATTGGCAAGAAACTTTCAGGAAAATGTGACAACTTTCCAGAACTTCTTCAGCAAAGAAGGGATGATCATCAAGGGCTCAGTCAGAAAGAGTCCCACAGTCAGACAATGACAACAGCTGAACTCCCTGGATCACTTGCTACCTTTGTCAGGCAGGGCAGTTGGGCTTTAAATGTAAAGAATCCTTGGCACTGAACAGGGCTATCATGGCAGAGGCTGGATGTGTAATCAAGGGAAAAGCAGCAAGAATGCAGCTTGCCCCTAGATGCTTCCCTTCTCCTCTCCCTCTTATTGCAAACTGAAAAAAGTGGGAATGGCATAATGGAATGATGTGTCCATCACAATTCATTCTACCACACTGAAAGGCTTTGACACATGCCCGTTGCTGCAAGACAGGCTCCAGGATTCCAGGTTTCAAATCCAGGATGATTGGTTGTTCTCTCAGTGGATCTTTTAATACTCTGAAAACCAAGTAATTTGTCCTCACTTGTGAATAAGAAGATCAGCCTCTTCATCCATTAGAATTCCTCCTGTATTTATATCCAAGTGCTTTGAGATGGAGGCCAGCCTTCCCTCTATTCAACAGTTGTGGAAAGAGGGATGGTTTTCCCAGAGGCCAGTGGTAAAGCAAGGACCTGAGATCCTTGCCTACTTCTGTTTCCTAAAAATTACCTCCTAAAACCAAAGGTTATGTATCTCTGGGCATCATTTCCATCTCTTGGTGCACGTACACAACTCCAGGTTTGTTGGCTGGCACTGTGCCACAGGGACATGAGTGCCTATGTGATTTCCGGATCACTGTTTCTGACTCCAGAAGTTTCCAGTGGGACTCCACGAATGTTTGCCCAATCTGTGATGTTCTGAAACAAAAATATCAGGCTTAAGGAAGTGGCATTTCACCCATACATTACTCTCCCTGTCTGTTTCTCATCTCTGTTTAGTTAGAGCAGCATACTGCAGGGTGTTTGTTCCAAATAAGAGTAATTACTTTGCCCAGACACGGTAAATTATTTAAAAAGACATTGCATATGGACACAAGGCACGATAGGATAAATTAACTAGTTTACAACTGTGTAATAATCCAGCACAAATTTGCTCAGAGTGCAATGCTGCCAGGCAATGCAGCACATGGAGAAGAGTTCTTCAGTGGGATTGAAAATTTATCCTCTATGATACAGAGATATTTCAGCACTCCTTTAAAGGATCGTTCTGTAAAGAGGAAAGAAAATTGCAACTTCTACATGCAATTTGTTTATGAAATATAGCTGCTGGGAGCATCTTAGAGAAAAAATATCTACACAAATGGATTAAGACATTGGAGATGATTCACATAAATGTCTTTTTTCCTATTCAGCTTAATTAACTTCAGAGTAGATGAATTCTTATTGGTGTAGTGGAAAGAAAATGAAACCAGTGTCAAGAGAAAATCTTCTGCATACAACTGCTTGCTATAGCCCAATTTTGGATGGTATAAAAGCATAAAATTTTTGTTCATTAAATTTTAAAAGCTTTCTGACTTCATGGAATTATAGTGTGGAGTTGTAAATATTTTGTGAAATGAAATGTACTTCCCTATACAAACAACATACAGTGGAAGAGCTCTGGAATTACTATTATGGTCTGCTATTTGCAATAATACTTAGAAAAGTCAGCCATTAAGATAAATAAATAAAAATACCCACCTGAAAAAAAATCACTGAAAATAAGAAAGGATGGACATATTTTAAAGTACTCTGCTTGTGTGGAGAAAATCTGTAGCAAATTTGTATACTTTAGAAAAACATTTTCAGTGCTGTTTGCTCTTCAATTCTCTGTTCCTATAGGCAGAAATTCTTTCTGGACAGAAGGACCCTTATTGCCAGATCGAAATCCTCTTTTTACATGCTCCTGCATTTAGCAGAAGAGAAGTGTTTTATAAAGACATGCCAGACTGAATTCAAACTTCACCTAAACACGCAATTCTTAAATCTGTGTGACCAGATGTCCTCTGACTGTACTCATTATAGTAGGATGTAAAGTCTGAAGTCTGATAAATTATTCCCAGCTGATCTTCACTGGTAAGGCCTTCTTCCAACTTGTTATTAAAAACTTATAATAACCACATTTTAATAGCTGTTAAAGAGCTTCCCTCAAGTATACTATCTTGGCCATTTCCTTAGAGGAAAAGTACTCATTATACAAATTTGCAATAATATGGTGAAGAAATACAACAGCATTATGAAAATCCATATTACTTGCTCAGAGACTTCAGTGCCTCAGGGTGGTGTTTAAACTAAATTTCATGTAAACTACAGCATGAAGATGTAGAAAGGAATACAGGTGACCTCATCCCTGATAAGTAACAGCTCCTCTCCTCTCCTCTCCTCTCCTCTCCTCTCCTCTCCTCTCCTCTCCTCTCCTCTCCTCTCCTCTCCTCTCCTCTCCTCTCCTCTCCTCTCCTCTCCTCTCCTCTCCTCTCCTCTCCTCTCCTCTCCTCTCCTCTCCTCTCCTCTCCTCTCCTCTCCTCTCCTCTCCTCTCCTCTCCTCTCCTCTCCTCTCCTCTCCTCTCCTCTCCTCTCCTCTCCTCTCCTCTCCTCTCCTCTCCTCTCCTCTCCTCTTTCCCTTCCCCTTCCCCTTCCCCTTCCTCTCCTCCTCCCAGAGGTGTGCCTTACAGCTGCTGACTTCACCTCAACTTGAGCAAGAGCTCAAGTCAACTTTTGATGGAAATGTGTGAAACTTATGAAAAGCCTCCAGAGAATTTGAGTGTGTGTGAAGGACAAAATGTTTCCTTTATTTAAGTTTCTACCATGCATGTGTGCCACAGAAGGTGGTTTATGGTGGGAGGAGATCAAGCCTTTGGGTAACTTAGGTTTTATAAAAATGCTAAAACATTTCACAGATGAGTACAAACATTTTAGGAACTGATAGTGTGTGGGAAGACAGACCACACAGTCCTTGACTTGTGTAACTTACAAATATTGTGTAATGGTTCAGATGCCATTGGATTCCTATGCACAAAGCAGTTGATCTATAAAACATATGGCATTTTAAAATATTGATCTCTTCTGTGCCAGTGAGTAAGAGATATTAGTGTAGCATGGGATTCTGTTTGTAACGCTGGGATTAAAGGCAGAGAAGTGGAAAATTGGAATAGACCTGGATTCATGCGAAGTGGAAAGTACAGCTGGATGTATTGCTAACACAGGAGAATAACAAATAAAAGCATGTATTTTTTTTAAAATCATATTTAAAAATCATGTAACAGCTACTGAAGGAACAGAGTGAATATCCAAATTAATGTTTTATATTAGTTTACTTATAATTCTACTGGTAATGTAAAATCACAATATAGTGACAAACACCAGAAATGGGACAAAAAAAGAGTAATACCAAACAAAAACCAAACAAATGTTTTCTCTACGATGTAAAGAATCATCTGTATTTTAAAGTGACACTTGATCTGAGTATGTAAGCTGTGCCATGAAATATATGTTTCTGAAATAAAGAAAACAAAGCAACCAACACCCAACCTTTGCTCAATTCCTGCAGATTGTTGACCTGATCTTCAGGCTGATTTAAATTGGGAGTTTATTCCCCTCTCTCTTCTTTTTTGGACCCCACTCTCTAACCTCCTCTGTGTTCTTGGTTGTAAATGTGGGATAATTGGGAAGAAATTCCAGAAAATAGAAGTTTTAAGTTTTTCTAGTGTTCTTCAGAGTAAAAATAATTTTTTTCTTTCTCTTCCTATTTAGTCTGTTAATGAGACTGGTAACTTTTTTTTCATCATCATGGCAATTTTAAGACAACAACTTCAGTCTTTGTCTAAAACTATTAATACCTAATCTGAACATCTGATTAATACCTAATCAGAACAAACCAAAACAGAATCCACAAAAAAGCAACATAAAACCTCAAAACCCAATAAGCCAGAAGCTTTATTTCTATGAAGATTTTACCTGGTGTTATGTGAAGCCAGTGGTTCTTGTGCTCTTCTGTGATAGATTGAGTCCTTTGCTACATGGCATTTTCTCTCCACGAAGGCACTGCTATATTGCAATTAAGTAACTATTGATCTTTTTTGATGAACAGATTGAGCTCTTTAAGTCTTTTATTATGAGCATTTTTCAGCTCTAAAATCACTTTAATTTTTAAAAGTGATCAAAGGTTATCTGAACCCTGGTAAAAAGTCATATATCTCTTCAGCGCACAGTACTTTCTTCCTTTAGTTCCATAATAGTGCAAAATGAAGTGCTTTTAGGTTTTTTTTTGCCATTATCATTAACATGACATAAAATGACACATTGACACAATAGATGATGTAGTTTTTACATCGAGTTTAATGTTGTTCTATTGAAATTAATGGAAATCTTACCAACTGTTTCAATGGCAGTAGAATTAAACCACTATTGAGTAGTTCTGAAACTCTCAATTCAGTTGTATTACTGTCCTAAGGTTCTAGGGGAAATGTGACAGAGAAGATGCAGTTTCATAGCAACTGGTGCTAAGAATTGACATTTTAATGGCAATCGTTTTATTGGAAACCTCAGACAACATGATCTTCTATGCCCTCTCTATCTTTGTCTCCTGATTCAAATGCCATTATAATAATGAAAAAATATTTCTGAGATTTTTCCTGGGTTTGTATCTGACCCTGGTCTTGAGAATTAAGTGTTTGGAGAATCAAACAGACCACAAAGGATTTGGTATTTTAGGTGGCCTCTAATGCATCCTGTGGGTAAGCAGGCATATAAAACCAGGGATATCAGAGTTCAGTCTCTTTGCTGTTAACAGCATTGGGGAAGTCAACAGAGCTGCTCCCATTTATTTGAATAGGCTTGTGTCCGAGCCCCACAGGTTTCACTTTTAACAACCATCTTACTCAAAGGTTTTAGTGGATGAGTTGTTTTAAGCAAAAAGTAAACTAATCTAGATACTTCACTCCATTTTCCAAAAATAACACATGGAGAGTGGTTTTCTTTTTAGAGAATGGATGTCAAAGAAGGTGGAGCACTTGGGCAGTGAGTGTGGGACAGTTCCCTGTGTCTGGGTCTCTCCTGAGCCTGGAGAAAGACTAATGCCCTCATCTGTGATCAGTGGTGTCAGCTCTCCAATGGCCATCAGCTGGGTGCAGCACCACTCTCCACCACTCAGACAGTTTTTAATCCAGAGGAGAGTGTACCTTTCCCAAAGGATGCACCTCTCAGTTTGTCAGCCTTGAGCTGGGGTTCAGCCACAGAGGGAAAGGTGGAAGTTAGCCAAGTATTGCAAACCTGGACAGTGTGGGAAACAATCATCAAACATAAAAATGGCACAATTATCAGGCAAAATAAGGTGTCAGGCCGCATCTTTTTTTGCAGTTCTTAATAAATTCATACCTCCCACAATCCTGAAACAATTTTGATTAAGAACAAGGAAGGAAACCTCTTACACTTCCAGTTTGACTTTGTTTACTTGCTTTGTTCTGTTCAAGTAATAAACCCTAATGACCTTGGCATAGGATATCCCCAGAGGGAATAAAGACTAATTTAGATGAAGACTTGCTCTTGTCTTGTTCTATTGACATAGAAAAGATGAGGATAAAAATCACTGTGTTAATTTCAGAGATGAATTTGACATGTGTCTTTACCAACAGCTGAGCAACAGATACAGGCTTCGACAGGGGTTTCCAGCTGGACTGTGCATCCCTAGTAATTTAACTAAAACTTTGATGAAATTCCTGTCTTCCTTTGAATATCACCACAGGATTTAAAAGTACACTTAGCCAGTCCACATTTTAAATTGACCTTTTTTTACTATCTTAATCATTTACTGCACTAGCAGAAGGAAGGGCGGATAATAAACTGAATATTTTTTAAAAATAAAATTACTTTTATTTTTTACAGTAACAATATACAGACAATTGATAATTGTTACTTTTAAGCTTTGCAAAGTTTCAGCTACATCAAGAAAACACCAGTTTTTTAAAAAGAAGCTGGAAATAATTTATCTTTTGATTTGGAAACTTCTGAACACCTTTTGGAAATACTTTAAAGTGTTTTTAGTAGAGGTTAAAGATAAGGCAATAATTTTCAGAAAGGAATAATGTATTGTTATTATCATTATTTTTATTGATATTTATTTTTCTATTAAGAAGCTTTTAAGTATTGGCTGGTTTATGAGTGAGTTTCCTCCCCATGTAAGAGTTTCAATATATTTTGTGCTAGCAAGGTTTTAAAGTTTATAAGTGTTGGTGTTTCTATCCCTGTTTTAATGGCTTTTGGAAGTTTAGCGACAGCTTTAGCAGATACAGACACACATAGAATGTGGGAGCCTATAGTGCTTGTTAAATGTTATAAATACTCTTAAAACTAAAAGTGCAGCAAGCACTTTATAAACAGTTTTAATTTATAAATAATTTAAATTGTTTATGATAAGTAAAGTATTTGAGTTAAGAATACATTTGACTGTGACTGTGGGAAGTGCTCTGTAAACTGTTGACTGCTTGGAGCTCTTGCTTTAGGCATTTTTTTTTTTTAATTTAAAATTTTATTTTCTTGATCTTAGATGCAATTGTTTTCCTGCTTTTTGCTTTAACCATCTCCTCCCTAAAAATAATTGTCATAAGCTTTTCATCCCTCTGCTCAACCTTTCAAGAACTTGAAAACTGAAATTATTTCATGCTTCAGCTATAAATGGTTTTGGTCAATCTGTATATCTGTATGTTCCATTATTTGCCCACATTTCCTTTTAAATTGGACTCAGAATAGTGTAAGTAGTAAACACATACATGAGGAAGCAGTTGCACTCATGTTATTATGGCAAAATAAACACTGACGTTTCCTTTGACTGCCTGTGGTAACACAGAGGAAGAGATTTAACTTACATAATTTATGTACTTAATATTTAAATGTGACTGTAAACAAGGTATGAGGGCCAAACACAAGAATCTCTGGAAATTCCCTCCAGGCAGAAGAATTAGTAATCAGAGTAAAACCCCCCACATAATAAACTGAATTACAGACATCAGAAGTCCCATTTCAATAATTTCCAGCAAGATATTGATCATAAAATTTCCCTTTTCCTAGTGCTTCTAATGGTAAAATAATGAAAAAATCCCTTTATCTGGAAACACTGCCCTTCAAGTTTACTAGTCAGAGAAGAGATAGTGAGCATTAGAGAATGCACACCTTAATCTCCTGTTTTCAATGGTATCAGGTGGAGTTTTCAGGGATGGTACTTTCAGCGCCTGTACTTCACAGTGCAGAATCTTCAATCTCTTCAACCTGCAGAATCAAGTCTGGTGAGATGGTGAAGAAAACCCCTTGTTTGTTCCTGTTCTGTGTTCTCACAGGCTATAGAGGATTAGCCCTGGTGATGTCTGTGGGGTGCAATGTGAGCAGCATGTTCCTTCATGACTAATGGGCTGCACTGAAGTTAAATCACTCATCCCATGGAGTTTTCATTTCTACTGCACTGTGGTGATAATTATCTAAATAACTAATAAATGAGGTGCTTCTGCTGGTGTGACTGGGCTCAGATTGCTCACTTTAGTGCAGTGCTGTAAGATTTGTGTTTCCATGACACCCAAGGTGAGCAGTAATAAATGTTTTTTGTGTGGAATTCCTGAACAACACTTTCTACAGCCCTCACTTCACCACTGGGCAGTAATAGGAGACACTGGAGGGGCAGGGGCATTGTGAACTGCAAATAGGAGTGCTTAGGAGGAAAGAAGATGTTTTATCTCAGCCTAAGGTGAAGAGAAACATGTTAGTTTTGGTACCTCAGTCTGTAATCACTAGTTATAGAAAGCATCTCAGTCTCCTTTGAAAAGGCACACAGGAGGAAATGAAAGACTTCAAGAAAACAGAGAAAATAAGCTTTCTTTTCATGTAGAAAGGGATCTTTTACTGTATTCAGATGTGGCAAAGGAAAACCAGGCTGGAGGAGTAGGGATTGAAGTACTAGTTTCATGAAATTAGTTGGACATGACTTCTAGCTCCCTCTAAACAGATTTAAACACTTTATCTTGTGCATCTGCACTATGGAGCCACCATCTGGGTTTGTTCTGAGGCTGTAAGACACGCACTGATCAGACTGACAAATCTACAGGAGTTTCAGTAAGTTGACAGCCAGTTACTGTCAGGGACATGAGTAGAGCAGCTGAGATCTGAAAGGTGGAGGAACATGATATTGTGCTAACATCAGTTCAAACTTTTCATTCTATTTAAAATATATTTTTTTTATAGTTTTAGTATGACGGGAGACTGGATGAAGGACAAGTGAGTGAAGAGTCAGCAGAACTTATTCCAAGACCAGATCACTCTGGTCTATTCCCATCTTAAAATTGCTCCTAAAATTTTTGAAACTAAACTTCATTAGGGGACATTCCAAAATGTATTTAAGCCCATGAAATGGATGCCTTTCACTTTGTTGTCATGGTTGCATGAATATTCTTCTAAACAAAACTAGCGCAAAGGTATCGGAGTTTTCGGAGAAGTTACTGCCTGAGATTTTGTAAAAGCCACATGGCATATGGAAACAGCATATGGAAACTTGTTAACACTGAAAGGTAAGGGGAAAAGTGGCAGTGAGTGATGAACTACTTGGAAATGTTTAAAAAGCTGAATCACTGTCATCTGCAGAATTCCTGATGGAGCACATTGAGATTGAGATGAAGTCAAGAGTTTTCCAAACCTCTCCATCACCTGAATGATAGCAAAGGGCTAGACACTAACCATATGTCAGCTGCTCATTGCAGAAAGATCTTCTGCCTCCTGAGAAAAAGAGGGTGTGAAGTCATTAGCACAGCCCAGAAATGTGGAAAGTGAGGGATTGTCACGTAACCACACAAAGAAAACTACCGATAAAGATTGTATCAGCTAATGAGTTTTTCACACTGCTGCCTAAAACAGGAGAAAGTTTCTGCATTTTTTATCTCAAATAGAATCAGAGGGGTAGTTGAAAAAACATCTGTAACATCAGCAGGGGTGAATTTAGCACCTCTGTGCAGAGAAGATACTTCTACTTCAGCAATTTATCATGCAATGGCAGATCTGAATCCAATAGTAATTAGAGCTTAATTGACTTTACTGGCACATTCAATGCTTTGTACCTTCTCTAATTATGGAATGTCCTTTGTGTATATGCATTTTCATCAAAGTTGATTTTTGCAAGAATATTGTCTGTATTAGAATGGCTTGAGGTCCTATGTTAAAAGTGATGGACTAGTTTAAGAGTTAGCCCTGGCATTGTCACTCACAAGATAATAAACAAACAATAACCTCTTTCATCTCAGTAAATCCCAAAGCTCTGTACGAAGTAAATAATAATTAAACAGATGAACATTTACCGAAAATATATACATCAAAGAAGATGCATATCACATTAAAAATATATTTAGCTTCAAAACATCCCCACCATCTAGCCATTGCTTATCAGGTTTAACTGCATCCAGGGATGAAAGAGTTGTCTGATTTCACAGCCCTTGTAATTAGTGATTCTCTTCCAATTACCCTCAAATCTGGCAGCCTGTGTTACTACTATCCTGACTGTTTCTCTTTCTGGGATGTTGTGCTGCAGTTTCACTCCACTTCTCTGTCCATTAGGGAGGTAGCTTGTCTCTTGAGGCTGACTGAATCCAATTGGAACCTTTCCAGTTTCTTCACCAGTTGCTGGATCAAGATTATCCTAAATTCCAGCTTGTTTCTTTACGTTTGCTTCATTTGCCTGAGTACCTGGGGCCAGGCCAGTAGACTCTCTCCTTCAGACTAGTGTTTGGTGTCTAGTCACTTCAGGTTGCAGGTTGGATGGAACCAAAAAGGCAGATTCTTGTGTGAGCCAGTAAAAATGTCAGTCTTCAGCATTGTCTGGAATAAGGAGAAACTGCTTTTGCATGAGATAATTCACAATCTGCCATCAGATGGAGCAATATGTGGAAAAGGGACAGACTCAGCCAGTTACAGTGAAAAAAGGTGTTCTCCCCATGCATTTTTCCATACCTATTTTCAGCTGTTCATACAGTTTCTCAGTTTTTAACGATGCAAAGATTTTCTCATCAGATGGGAACATGAAATCTGCAGGTGTCAGTACTGTAAGGACTGGCAAAATTTGTTATTATTCCTTTGGCCTAAGTTGCTTTGTACATTAGTTTAGGAAATTTCACTTCCTGATTATTTTTATGTTTTGTTCCTCCCCACCCCATTTTCTCCATGAAATTGCTTATTCTTTTATTCATGGATGGTTTCTGTTGTTGGGTCTAGCAAAGGGCATGGTAGCCAGGGGAAAACTTCCTCCATTTTCAGGCAGTCTCAAAACCTGTCTACATCACTGTCTCTGCACGTATCTATATGTTCTTTAGTCTAGAAAATACTGTGTAAAAAACCAGTACTGATCAGAAATTTGGAATTATATGTGAACAACTGCACTAGCTCCCCCTGACACTCAGAAAGAATCAATACCTTTAGTTACAGACAGATCTTCCAGAGACAGTGAGGGCAGTGAAAACACCTATTCTTTCTGAAGGAATGGATTACATTTCTAAGCAATTGCCGAGAAATCAATTCAGGAAAATCAGAATGCAACTGCTAATTATGCCTTTTAATTTTGGAAGGGGTGTGAATTTGTGCCAGAAAACGAGGGAGCAATCATTGCAGGTAGAGCCAGAGGAAAAATCATTGAAAGTCGCTGAAAGCTCCTCCGTTCAACTCCAACTTGGAACAAGAAATCAGAAGAGTTTTTAGAAACTTTAGATTACTCTAAGTGCTCTTTTGTCCTGAATAAAGTTTTGCACTCCTTCAAAGACAGAGCTTTGCAACCTCAGTAAATTTTAGCCCCCTTATTTGCAGGTTGCTGTTCCTAATAGTAGTAAATGGAACTGAAGTTCACATGATTTTAAGGTGAAGTCCCAGCTATAACTCAGGCATAATTAAAGACCCGCTTTGGCTGTAGGCTTTCTCCCTACCTACCTGCTCAGCAGGTGATGACAGTCTTCAGGAGCTGGTATTTTAGGAAAAGGGCAAACTGTTCTGAGAGGCAGAGAAAGCATCATCACTTATTTCCCTCTCTCTGTCCAGGCTTGTCTTTCTAATCTGCCTGCACCAAGCCTAGTTTATTAATGCTCAGCAAACAGTTTTACCAGCACTCACTGTCTGGCTCTGCAAAGCCTTTGCTCACCATGCTGACCTATCCTAAAGCTGTGCTGTTGTGTTGGCCTCACAGAAACCCCTAGGAGTGAAGTAGCTGTAATTAAAGGTTTTCAGCTACAGGGCTGTCAAATCCTTTTGTGTATCTGTTTTGGCAAGTGCTTCAAACCCTACAGCAATATTAAATAGACCATCTGTTAGCCTTCATTAGGCTCTCACTCATCAACAAGGCTATTAAATATAACTGAGGATGCTAAAGGAAATCTTGACATCTTGGCTTTCAATTGGAATAGTGATCAATATTGATAACAAAAGTATTTCACACAAATTTATTATTAATAGAAAGTTAAATACAGCATAAATATGGATGTTTTGCCCTACAACACAGCTTTAATATAACTAATCTAAATGATATAGTGAAAGCCAACTTTATTAGTATCACTATCTGCAATGAAGAACTCCATGCCAATGGCACTGTCCTTAAAACACGTGAAGGACTGGTCATCACTTTGATGTTTGCTAAATGACAGAGCAGATAGGATCATGCTAAACACAAGGGATATTATAGAAAAAGACCTGCAATTACAAAATATGCTTGGCTTATTCTCCTCTTCTCCATAACAACTTCTTACATATTTAAGGATAAGGTATAGTAGCTTCCTCAGTTTCCCTTGTCTACAGTAAAAAAAGCTCCAAAAGCACTCCCTCGAGAAAATGTTTTCTATACTGTTTTACACTTCTCACTGTTCTCCTTTAGACTCTATCCACTTACTCCATGCCTGTAATTAAAAGATAGGAATATTCACAAATTCTTCGATGTTCCAGCTGAGGGATATTGGACAAATTCTTATATATGAGCATCTTGACCTGTTGATGCAGAATCCAATTCTGATTGTATGAAATCCTGGAAGCAATGTTTTTGAAATTTTCTGATGACTTGTTTGTGATTTTGATTTTCTCCCTAAAGGAGACATAATTAGGGCAAACTCAGGGTGACACACCCAAAGTAAAATCTACTTGAGATTGAAACACCCTTTATAAAAAAGTAAAATGATACTCAGGCAGTCTGAGGAGGTGGCACCAATACGTTTCTATTTGGAGGTGGTTTTCAGTCAGTGGCAGATGTGCTGGAGTTTTGCATTCACACAAATGTATCAAGATCTAGCAAAAAAAATTGTATCCCAGAACATCACTATAATCGAGACAAGTTTTTCCTCTGTGTTGAACTGATCATGTTGAAGAAAACCCCAAATATTTGTTCCATTTTTGCATAATAAACTGTGGTCAGTGAGATGTGATTCAGATTTGTTGGTTTACGTTGATGCAGTTTGAGCAGGGACATTTGTCAGAGTTTTAGTATGAATGGCCAGATGCTCAGCTGAATCCCATACACCACATGTCAGCCTGGCTGCTTTTTGTCTGATTTCCTTAATATTGAAAGCAAACAAAATGGACAGAGTTCTCTTCAATTGCTGCTTTCCCCAATTCTTTCTGAAAGCTCTCCAGACATAATTTGTATCCTTGTACTTCAGAGATTATTTGGTTTTTATTTTATGGCAATTTAACCTTCCATGACTAAAATTTCTGGTTTTGTCCCAGATGAATCACAAGTTATTAGTTAAATACCATAGTGAGAGCCTTATGCTCAGGTATATATTAATGTACTTTTTTCAGCAGTTCATGCACTACATCAAAATATTCCTACTATAAAACAAGCTGGTGTAGCTTTCACTGATAGTGGGTTCACAGTGGTAAACTGAACCCTTTGAGTAGAAAGCCCTGGATGGACATTGAAATGATATATTCTCATTGACAGAAATTGAAATGATGAATTCTCATTGACAGAAATCTCTTCCAAAGAAATGGAGCAGATATTTTTTTGCAGAGACCAACAGTGCATGTGGGAATACAGCAAACTAGTCAAAGGGGAGATAAATTCAGTTCAACGAAGACAAATTGTGGTGTATCAGAAACAGAAATGAACATGAAAGTCATAGCTATGGTTGAGGAATGGGTGGTATGTAGAGGCAGTGAAAACTGGTTAAATCCTGGACTATGACTATGTCCCTTGAAAATTACATAAATGCCAGTTTGTAGTGAAAGGGAGGACTCTTCCTCTCCAGTCAAAGGCATGCTTTTCTGCTGGTCTGTCTGTGCTGACATGATGATTTTGTGGTGCATGATAGATCAGATCAAAGTCTGTTGTGTCTGAAAGGTTGAAGAATACCCTACGCACCTATGAAGAGGGACCTGGGGGTTCTGATGGATAACAAGTTGTCCATGAGCCAGCAGTGCTTCTGCTATTTGTATCCTGAGATGTATAAGGAGGAACACTGCTAGTTTGAGGGAAGTGATCCTGGCCCTCTACCCAGCCCTGGTGAGGCCACACCTGGAGTGCTGTGCACAGTTCTGGGCTCTGAGCAAAAAAGAGACATGGAACTCCTGGAGCAGGCCCAGAAGAGGCCACAAAGATGATTAACCAGAGTATCTCAGTTAGAAGGATGGGCTAAGAGAGTTGGGCCTGTTCAGCCTCCAGAAGAGATGACTGAGAGGGAACCTCCTCAATGTCTATGAAGGGAGAGTGTCAGAGATGGATCAGCGTCTTCTCGGTGGTGCTGAGGACAGGACAAGAGGCAATGGGCAGAGACTGATGCACAGGAAGTGCCACCTGAACAGGAGAAAGAACTTCTTTACTGTGCAGGTGATCAAGCACTGGAACAGATTGCCCAAGAGAGTTTGTGAAGTGTCCCCACTGGAAATACTCCATAACTTTCTGGACACAATCCTGTGCCATGTGCTCTGCGATGACTCTACCTGAGCAGGGAGATTAGACCAGATGACCCACTATGGTTCCTCCCAGCCTTACCTCTTCCATTTTTCTGTGATTCTGTGAAAGTTAACTTTATTTTTGGCAAGTCAGTGTTAGGATCTATTTTCTGGATCACTGAATGACTTTACAGATGCTGATGTCTTCACAAGACCAAGAATAAACAGCAAGACTTGGCAACAACTTGGCAACTGTGTCAGAGTAAAATGATCTTTATCTGCAGTTGAATTCAGTGAATCTGCTTTTGGGACACAAGGTAATTTGGCTGTGTGCCATGTTGACAGGAATTCTTGCCCTGAGGTAGGTAGATTATCTGTTGGTGCAGTTGTAATTTTATTCCTTTTTATTCTGTGCCCAATGGCACTCTTGTAAAGTCACCCTCTATTTACAGCTGTTTTAAGATTGTTCTTGTCACTTTTTACATACTTTAAGACTAATATATGTAGGCAAAAATGCTTTAATTTCACTCTTTTAATTCTTGGGAGATAAAGAGCAACCTTTTCATTTAGAAGGAAGTCTCTCAAGTTCTAGTAGAAGAAGGATATCATATATTGGAAGTTACTCAGAAATTTAATTTCTGCAGAGACTTTCTGAGTTCTGTATATTTGCTTTGAGAGATTTCAGCATTTCTTAATAACTGAAACCAAACAAAAGAGTGTCTGAATGTAATTAAATCAGCCCTAATTGTTTATATAGCATTTAGAGTTTTCATGGCCCCAACACATAAACAAGTTCTGGAGCATCTATTTATGCAGCATTGACCTTCACACAATGTTGTGTGTGGCTTGGCATACGCAGTGAAGGTTGTGATTTTCCCAGACTCACCTGCTTCCTGCATTGCATTAATGAAATAAAAACTACAGGGGGTAAGACACTGATAGAAACAGCAAACAGCTCATGGGAAGATGTTTAAAGGAGTTGCTGTCTGAGAGAAATGGCAGAGGCTGCCATGGCTTCCTAGGCTACAACCTGTCAATGAAGCCACAGTAACTGAGAGTTGTGCATTTTTGGTCCCACAGAATTTGCAACCAAGAGCAAATTATTCCTGTGCTTTTTACTTTTCAATAGGACAGATCAAAAACATGCACATCACTGTTTCCTGTCAATCAAATGACCCGTGGTAACTCCTCTATCTGTTGCATATTTGCGTGCCCAATTTGGTTGTGCAGCTACAATGTATGTACAAAACAAGCTATCCATGTAAAGGGTTTATAAGCAATGAGCTTATGGAGAGTTTCACAGTGTTGTGTAAGAGCAATTTCAGCCAGGGACAATGGCAAGAGTAAGGAGGAGAAGATTCAGCTGGACAGAGACAGAAATAGCCATTTTTAGTGTTATCTTTCAGTCCAAGTAAATTATAGATATGGGCAAATAGCAGAAATAAAATGAAGGGAAGGATGGCTGACAAATGGCATGAAGGAGGAAATTTTTCTAGCATGGAATGTGGCTGAGGCAGGACTAGTCTCAGAGAGAGTGAGGAAGTGACTGAGAAAAGAAGAGGGTGAAAGGTGTGTGCAAGGGAAGAGAGAAGTAGAGCGGAGGAGATGGAGAGTAGACAACAGCCAGTTCATCATCAAGTCCAAAATTAATCCTCTGGAAAACCATGTGCTTATACAATAGGAGATGGTCCTTCCCTCAGCAGCACATAATGAAGCAGTTTTGAAACACAGTCTATGGTTTGAACATGTGTCCAGAAGCAGAAGATGCTTCCCATGATTGCTGCTATTGCTCAAATGACGCAGTGTGTCACCTCGGTTTGCGTTCCCTGGTGTGGATGGAGCTGGGTCATCTCTGATTAATTCTCTGACCTAGGGGAATGCTTGAAGGATAGTGGAGTGTCTATTAATCCTTCTGTAATGCTGTGTACCTTCTATGCATTTCTCTTCTCCAGAGCAACTTTTGGAGTTTTCTATGGATATCTTTTGGCTTAGGAGTGGAGTATCAATTTAAAATCCCTAAAATGGAAGGATATCCCCTGGCAATAATTACTGTGAAAATCTGTTGTGTGCAGATTCATGTTTTTCACCTGTAATGGGAAAGTTAAAAGTAATGATGGAGTTCTGATTTGGTTCATCTAATCATTGAATTCCAAACTAACAGATTCTCTTGGGCTTGAAAAACTGGGCCAGAATGATCACACGAATAGATTGCCTCTTGATATTCCTGAATGGAACAAGGGCATGTTAATAATAGGAAAAATGAAAAATAATTAAAAATAGAAGGTCTGATTCTCCCTGAATCAGGATTTTTTGTGTTTTGCTGAAAAGGGGAAGGCTTTTTTTTATAATAGACAAGATTCAACTTATCTGTGGTAGCTTGTGCTATTTAAAAATATTATTTAAAATAATTTCTAACTCTCAAGAAAGACTTACTCTATTTTTTTTTCCTGAGTTTTCCTTTTCTTATTTGCTGGAAGATTCTAACTGAAAAAGTTTGTGATGGCTAGGTAAATAGTTGTCTGAGGCTGTGCTTGTAGCTAGGGGTGTGGGAATTAAATGACCCTGTCGTTCTCTCGTGTCTTCATTTTGTGATTGTTCTGAGCCTGTGCAATGTTTCTATGACCTTCACTACAGGATTAATGGGAGTTATTTCCTCTATTGGTGCAAAGCAATTATGCATGCCATCCTGCTCTGAGATGGTTTAAATGAAAGTTGCCAATAGAAATGTTAACCTTCACCTGTCATAATGCTATTATGTTATCTTGGGCTAATGGTGAAAAGAAGTCATGATTTCATTTTATTTAAATTTCAGCTGGGTATTTGACCATAAAATTATTTCTAAAAGGAAACATAATAAAGACAGTAGATCAAGAGTTCAGCAGTGAAAAAGAAAAGTGTTGTGCTATTGTCTGGAATGTAATTATAGAAAAAGCTTCAGAGTAAACCAGAACAGATGAAGCATAGGTACTCAAAAGATTCTGTACATGTGAAGGGACTGACTTCATCACTGTCCTTTGAAAATCCCAGTATTTGACTATTTTATTACAGTGAGGTTAGTAAATGCTCATAAAAATGGCTGGCACAAGATCACAGTTAAAGTTTCTGATCTGAATACCCGTCTTCAAATTGAAAGTAGGAGCTAGTCTAAAACTGCAGGTTGCCTAAAGGACAATTTTTGTTTTCATTTTGTTTCCTTATGCCCTTGATAAGCATAGTTTGGTGAAAATGAAGGTTAGGTAGTATGGATTCTGCAAGAGCAGCACAGGATGCAGTATAGTAATGGTACATCTGGTCATTTCCACATTTCTGTGTGATTGTGAGAGAGAAGTGTGAAAAACAATGTAAGGAAATCAGAGAAAAAGTGGGCTGAAGTGAAAATAGGTTGTCATATGAATATATATACCAGTGTCCAATAGGTTGTCTGGGATTAAAAAAAAAAATTGCAATTGTTTGAAGATAAATGAATAATATGATATTATTTCTGTCAGAATGTAACAGAAACAGGCTTAAAAGAACAGCATTATGTGACTGGTGGTCATATCCCTGCCTTAAATCACTAAAGCCCTGTGTGTTCTAGAATAGGCTACTCCCCTTCTCAGAATGTGAGAAAATTTCCTAACAAGTATAAAATCGTATCCTTGTGGGAAGTTAATAGGAAGAAATCAATTTTTGGTGAATCAACGTTTTTCATCAGAAAAAGGTATCCCAGAAATTTCTGTCCAAAAAGATGAACCACAGGTTCAACATTGCACTCTGCACACCCTAAACTCATGTAAATTGCCCTTTTTCTGTGAAACTACTTGAACAAAACTTGCTCTTTTTCACAAGGTAGGATAAAATTCTTAGTGTCAGGAATTGGTTTATAGGAATATATAGACAAAAGTGCCACCATTAAAATTCCATCTGAATTTTGTATTATCTCCACTGACTATAGTTTACATTTTCTGAATGTCTTGCATTGGCTTTTTCATTTGTTATTTTAAAAATTATCACTATTAGAGTAGGGTGCAATGGTGTTTGTCCTATTTCTGTATTATAGAACCTATTAATTTTGGAAGCACAGGGTGATTCAATGTATCTGAATATAATCAAAAACTGAATCCAACTGCTTTGGCAATAGGAGGATTGCACTCTGAAGAACTTGTTCCATTATTGCTGATCCCAGAAATTGTGCCAATTTACTGCATCATGTCGAGAAACCTGCATGAACACACACTTGTAGCCAAGAAAAGAATAAGGGGATAAAGGTTTTAGTAATAGAAATGCACCTTGTTTTAAGCCTTTGCACTGATAATCCACACTCAATTTTAATTTTTTGCAGACTCTTTAGATTGCACCAATAATTGAAGTCATGTTTATTTGCCTCTCCTTTACTGTCAGGATAGGGACAATGTGATCCTAGTAAATGCATCAGTGAGGCTTCCCATTGCATATTTATTAACAACCATACAGTACTTGGGTCAAACGCAAGTTACAATCTGACTGGGAAAGATGGAGACAGTTAAATTGCATCTTGGCATCTATGTGGAATATCTTGTACCGCTATAATTACATTATCAAGGTGAAAGATAGGCAAATATGAAACAGTCATTGAAATTAATAGCATGAAGTGTAGCATTTACAAAGGAATATATTATTTTCTTGGTATCCTTTAATATCTTCCATTTGCAAAGGCTCTTTTTTTTTAGTGTCATCACAGCAGGAGTTTAGCAAACATGTAACTACCTTTTTTAATGAGGTCATTTAATGAAGATTGTTCTTTTCTTATTCTGATTTCCATCCCATATTTCCTTTCCTGGTACTTCTTGCTGTATTTTCACAAGCTTTTAGAGAGTACAATTCTGTAAGCCTTCTCACCTTTTCACATCTAATCTTTACCTAGTTTGAAGTTGCAGCATTAGACTATAAGTACTTAAAAATCAAATTCATGGTATCATTAATGTGAAGAGTACACTCTTCCACTGAGCTATTCTGCAGTTACACTGCAGATATGATGATGCCGTAATATGGCTATTTGCCAAGTCTAACAAGTGCAATGGAGACATTTATCAGTTCTGTAAGTTGTATACAAAATTTTAGTAAGAAGTGGGAAAGAGGTTGGGTTTTGTTCATAGTCCTAAACTGAACAAGGACCTGTGCAAATGAAATGCAATTTGTTTGCCTCAAAGACCTTATTGCTTAAAATGGCAATAGAGACAAAGGGAATACTAGTCATGTTTTAGTGCAGAAGATAAAACTGCAGACAGATCAATGTATTGCCTTGGGTCAAGCAGAGATTGCTGAGGACCCAGGACTTGACCTGGAAGCCAGTGTCTTTGGCCACTACCCTATAGCAAATCTGCCTGGGCTGTTCACCTGCCATCCAGACCCATAAATTCAGTTTCAATGTGTATTCTCTGTGTGAAGGGACTGAAACAAAATAAATGGGTCAGCCTCGTATCTTCTGAAACAGTGTGAGAACTCCATGGTTTCGTTCATGTTTTGCATTAAAAAGAGCCATGAACTCTGTGCAGCTCACGAAATTCAATCCTACATGGATGAAACTAAGATGAAAAGACACATGAAGGATTCTTTACACGTGACTGGGTTTGATATTACTCAGGGAAGGTAGCATTTGACACTATTAAGGATGGTAGCTGAACTGGGATGGAGGGACTGAAGAATAGGACCTTCAACCAAATCTATCTGCTCTGATTTAGAATCACAGTCTATTTTTTCTACACAAATTAAGATTTTTGACCTAACGAGCAACTCCAGTTTACAGGAACAAAATATATGAACAGATAAGGAAGGACTTAGAAATTAATATATGCATTGAGGGGTGTAGTGCTGACTGCTTCTGTGGTATTAGATAGAATTTAAAGAGACTTAAAGATGCCATGTGATGGAAAAAGAAAATTAAAAGATTAATTACTTCATGGGAAGCAATTTCTTGGAGCATTTTTCCTGGTTCATCATGTTCAGAATTATGAGGCAGGTAATTACCAGTTCTTTTCCATTTCTCACATGGTGTGGAGACCAGATCAATACAACTCTTTCTACAGTCACTCTGGTACTTATCTATTCTACACTGGAGAAAAATATCTCTCGCCTTTGATTCAAGAAGAAAGGATGGGTGCAAGATGTGCAGACACTTGACTTGTACTCTGTCAGTGTCTCTCCTTTGGACTGCCTGCCTGACAAGATGAAAGAAAATTTTATGTTCAGGGCTTTTCGGGAGGGAAGGAAAAAAACCCTCCAGTCTGTGATGCATGATTATCTACTATTTATAAAGACTTTCTCCTGAAAAGCATTCTAGGGGGGTCCTTCAGAGCTACCACATCACAAATAACAAAGGACAATGCTTATTGTTTAGTTGAACTACCACCAGCTGATCCATCGACTTCCCACTCCTTGTGCTACCCTGACACTAATGGCTACCTTAGAGCACTCAGGATGCACACTCCTGGGGGAGTGCTTGAAAGAGTCAGTCAGTGCATGCAAGAGCAGATAATTTTTTTTTATCAACCTGGTTCCTGTCTTATCTCACTAAGTTTTCCACTGTAGGTGCTTGCTACATACAGAGAGATGGACTCCTGCTAAATGCACTTACCCAAGACATGCTGCTGTCTTGTCCCTCAAACACTGGAAAAAGCAACTGGAATTAATAATAGGAAGGGGGACCAGTATGAGGTGACACCAATTTATTTATGTCCTGGATTCAGTTGGGACAGAGTTAATTTTCTTCCTAGCAGCTGGTAGAGTGATGTGTGTTGGATTTTGTATGAGAATAATGTTGATAACACACTGATGTTTTAGCTGTTGCTAAGCAGTGCTTACACTAAGTCAAGGATTTTTCAGTTTCCCATGCTCTGCCAAGGTGCAGGTGCACAAGAAGCTGGGAGGGTTATTCCATGCCACAGAACATCATTTTCAGTGTATAAGATGGGAGGATTGGCTGTGAGGGATCAATCCTTGCTCAGGGACATGCTGGGCATCTGTCAGCAGGGGGTGAGCAATTGTGTATCACTTATCTGTCTTGGGTTTTATTCCTCTCTTTTTCTTATTTTATTTTATTTTATTTTATTTTATTTTATTTTATTTTATTTTATTTTATTTTATTTCTTCCTCTCCTTATATTTCTCCCTTTTCATTTTTATATTGCTATTTTATTTTATTTTAATTATTGAACGGTTTTTATCTTGACCCAGGAGCTCAATTCTGCTCCCCACTCCACCCACAGGAGCACATAGTGAGAGACTGGCTGCATGGTACTTAGTTGTTGTCTGGGTTTGAACCTGCACTCAACCCAAATAACAGCTTCAGCTGGAGCAGGAGGCATTCAGGTCAGCTTGCAGGAGGGCCCTTTTTATGAGAAGGAAATGTAAGTTCAGATTGCCAGAGGAATGGGCCAAGACCTCAGCTCTGGGTCCTTTTGAAGAGGTGGATGTACTTCTGTCAGGAGTAATTTAGATGCAGTTTTTCTTGCCTCAAGAACAGATATGGAGAATGTGCCTTCTGCAGATATCTTTCAAATCAATTTGTCTAGTCTGCTACTTATTCTTCTGTCCAGGCCTGAAGATGAAGTCCTTCCAGGCTGGAGACGCCTGGGGAAAGCTGGAATGCAGATCAGATATGCAGTATCTGATTCAGCCTGTCTTAAGGGATTCAGGCTTTAATGACTGAGCTTTAAGGAGTTCTTGCAGGCATTTTATCAATATTGCCTGGCTCCAGAGACAGGACAGGGTCATGGGATGCAAAAGACCTGTGCTCCTGACAGAGTGGTGTGGTTAAGAACAAATCTTTATGAAATGGAGGACCTGGGGAAAAATACATAAATTAATGCATTAACTTTTTATTTTAAAGTTTGAACATGTAGAATGGAATTAAAAGCAATTTTGGAGAGTAATTTCATATGTGTTTAAAATAGAACCAGACATATTGGATCACCATGAGCACTAGTTAATTACCAAGACCATACACTGACACAGAATGACTAATTTTCCACTTCTGGGTGTATCCTGCAAATTCTGTCTCTTCTATTTATCTCAAGTTTATTGTGTCACCCTGCAGAAAAATAAACAACCAACATACAAGCAAGGACTATGAGATCCCTCAAAAAACCAAGAGAAATATACAGATACTGTTAAAGAAACAATAAGCAGTTGATAATGACCTTTAATTATGTAGTTGGGCTACATTAAAGATGCTGATTTCATCCTTTATCCTTATTTTTTATTCCTTCCTTTCTTGGGTGGATGCTTCATAACATTAGACTGTATTTACTTCCACCTCACACTTATTTTTTTTGTAATTCTACTTCAAATACTTTAAAAAAATGCCAAAATTTTTGCCAAAATTATAATAGAAAGTGACCAGAAACTTTAGTTTCAGTGCCAATTTTACAAAAAAATAAGTTCAAAAGTTTAGTAAAGATAGAAGACAACATAAAAAAAACCTATTTTGTATCATGATTCTTAGAAATTCTTGCCTCCTTTGAATTGCTGGATCATGTTTGTCATAGCACAAAATTAAATTTGAAGGGGCCCACAGAGTTAATTTTCCTGAAATAATACCTCAAAGTAACAGCTACATTGATTCAGACACATTGTATCTGCACATTTGCATATTAAATAAACGTCTTTCTTCCCCCAAGATGTTAGCATAGTCTTTTTAATAAATTCCCAATTAATTTTATTAAACATCTTCGAATAAATAAAAGATGAACAGAGAGATGAGATGGAACTCTGCCCTCTAATGTAGAAAGCAAGCAGGAACAAAGGTGGGTTTTTTCCATTTTTTTGGCTAATTAATTTTGCCTTCTGGGAATAAGAATGAGTCTTCAATTTAAAAGATGCAACAAAGAACAAAAATGTGTCTAAATAAAGAATCTCAAAGAATGAAAGGGAAGGCTAAAAGGAAGCACACTTTTTAAAAGATAGCTATCTTATATCACCTAATTTTATTAAAATTATAGTTAAGGCTGAGATCTATTCTAGAAGGCCTACAAACTACCACTTGTAAAGAACAAGTGCAAAAGCTAAGGCAAGATATTTTTTTAGAAGACCCATTCCATGTCAGCTTACTGCAGGGTAACATTCCTCTCTTTTTGAAGATTTCTTTACTGATCATCATCTTCATACTGGACTACAGGTTCAAGTCATCAGAGACATTCCTGACTTCCCATTTGTTAAATGCATTGTCCACAGGGAAAAAAGGGAAATGCATACTTTAGACAGATGAAGAATATTCTGGTGGTTTATTTCAGTTAACATGGAGTAAAAAAACCCTAAATCAATTGTTCTACTCCTGCAGTACACTTGAAAACCTTTAACTTGATTTTATGTGGAATATAAATGCAGAGACGATATGAGTATGAAGTTTGAAGAATACATACATGTAAATGTTTTTTCCAACTTGATTTTATTTTCTTTACTGTATTCTATACAAAAAAACCTGTTCAGGGTGAGGCCATAAAAAGTTCATCCGATAGATCTGGCTGAGGCTTATTACAAATGTGGCTTGTTGCACCCAGAAAACACTGCTCAGAGCATAAATCAGATCAACACATCTCCCTGCAACTGTTTATTTAGATGTTCCCTCAAGGCTAGCTCAGTGTTCAATTACTCCCACTAATGAAATAAGGGAAGAGGGCCAAATGGTAAATGACTGGAAGTTCTCTCCTTATAAAATAACAGAATGGAAGAGAAATAATACCACAATACCATAATCCTCAAAGTGGTGTACCAGGCAAACTAAGGTTTGCTGGACAGGGGCACATACAAAACTGTCCTCAAGTCAAGCTTATACAATCAGAGTTTATCTAACAGTCCTCTAATATATTCCCAGAGCTCCTCCTCTGTGTACCTCCTTTTTTCTGTAATTTCCCCATAGCTGTGCTCTCTGTGCCTCTGAGAATTGGGGCTTCCATCCAAGGTGGGTCACTATGTCACTCACAGAAATCACCTCCATTGCTCTCTCTCTCTTTGTCACTCCATCTGGAGCCTTTTCACACTGATAAAATTCTCCTACATTTTTATTGCATAGTATGTGATTATTTCTTGGTTCTGCAGGCTTGCAGATAGAATAAAAAGGTGAAAATAGCTGGACATTAAAATAGACACTGTTGCAAACCTACCCATGGATCTCATAGCCACATGACTTTTTTCAACTCCCCATTTAAAAGCTTTAAATTAAATTTACATTTCAATTTTTACAGAAGATGAGGATGACAAGGTGCTGCAGAGAGCATCTTAATAAAGTTGGCATAGTATTAATTGTCATTCTTTTCCAGCTAAATATTCACTAATTATAATGACTCATTTTGCTTCATTATTTTTCCAGTTAAGGGGTTTATATTGTCAAGGGGTTTAATCTTCCTTTGCCTATATTTCTAATCCACCAAGGCCTTTCTCTTTGCCCTTCCTCCTTTACTCAAAGCCAGGAAAGTTTTCACTACCCTTGTTCTCTTAGGAACAAGCTATTTGTGGTTTAGTCCAGCATTTTTGTGTTCAATCATCTTTCTTTTCTTTGTTGTCAACCCTTTAAAGATGTTCGTCTTGCTTTTCTGTAATTTATAGCATCTCAAAAAGTCTAATCAATTTATGCCTTCCCCACAGGTTCAGATCCGGCTTACAGTGCTGGCTGTTTGAAATTCACAGTAATAGGTGTTGCATTTTTGATAACACATTTACTGGTGTGTTAGCCAGGGTGATTTATAAAGGGTGCGTGGGAGGGTTTGATTTTTTGCCATCCTTAACACAGATGAATTAGGTGAAATATTTCTCAATCAAAAGCTGCCACACAAAGCTTGACTTTCAACCACAGCATAAGCTCATTCAAATGGGATCTCTGAGCTTGAGGCATGCCACAAAATACAGCACTACAGCAGGCAGATCCTCCCGAGGCAGCCTGTACCATGCAGTGGGAAAAGACTTCTCAGACTACTGGAAACTGCTAAAACATTAAGCTGTCCACAATGAGGGCAAGAAATCTATTCTACTCTCAGGAGGCATTGATTTGCTTAGGTTAGTTCCTACACGGAGGGTTTGTGGGCAAACCATTTTCTCATTTAGTTCTAGCTGGAGTAAAAACTCCTGCAAGCAATATCAATGTCAGCCCTTGATTTTTGGGTGCGAAGGTGCACTTTCTGCCTCACATCCAGCAGCCCTTCTAAGACACAAATCAGAAAGAGTTATCCACTGAAACAATTTGATAGGCATATTCAGTTTTCCCTTCTAATGAAGGTTTCCCCTGACATGAGATGTTATGGTCAGTGCTTCAGTACCCACAAACTTAGTGATGCTCCAAGCTGGCCCAGAGCTGCTGTTTCACTGCTCCGGTGCCTCCACCTGCTCCCTCACACTGAACTCCAACATCCCATTTCCCTGTGCTTACAGGAGCATTTGGCCTTTGAGCTGCTGGTAATTATCAACACTCTAAGGTAACAGTAAGAGAATACAGCTTATTTCTCTTCATTTCTAGTATCTGTTCAAGGACCCCAGAAGATGCAGACAGGGAGAGGTGAGAACAGAGGAGCAGGAGCAGCAGTGAAGATGAATTTCCAGCAGAGGTCACGAGAACTCCCACATCTTCTGTGATCTTTCATTAGAGAGAAAAGACTAAGTCTTTTCTTTCAGAATCAGTGCCGGCTAACACTGGTCCTGAAATCAGAAATCAGAGAGGCCTGAAATAAAAATCTTTCTCCCTACCAATAGGCACTTATACAGAAACACCTGTGACTTTCTAACCTGCATATTTTCATAGTCAGAGCCATATTATGTTTCCAGGGCTCTGCCTCCAGAAAAAAATCCCCTCACTTAGGATGTAGACTGGCACCAGAGCCCTAAATCAAATTGAAAAAAAAAAAAAAAAAGTCCTTTAGCCTGCAGTGAGCAATATACACTCTAGGAACAAGTTTCACAGCCCAACGACCTTTGCTAAACTTGGCCAGCCCATTTGTAAATGATTATTTCTGAGTTGTTTCCTTCTACTCCTGCTCTGAAGGCAGAAAACCCAAACACAGGTGTTACTATTTCAACTAGTGTCTGAGCCAAAGTGGGTCTTGGTATTTTCAAGCTCCTACAGCTGGAAACTCTGATATTTTATTCCAGGTAGTTATCTCTCTGCAGCCAACTCACATAAGATATCTGATTGCTTTATACTTCAATATTTGGAAAACTATCCATGAGAGTCTCTTTCCACAATATTGCCAACACTAACAAACACTTACTGAATAAAATAATTTTCTTTTTATTATGTGACACTGTAATAATTGATTAACTGTTAATGTGAAGTTGCATGAGATGATTGATTTTATTTTGCAAAAAATTTATGCCATTCTCTCCTCTTAATTGGCTTCACCTCATCTCACAGAGCACCTCAGTGAAATGATTGCAACAGCCCACTTTTAACAAGGCTGGAGTTATCCATCCTTGAATGTGCGGAACTGGATATAGTCTGAAATTTCTTGGCCTTGAGGATCTATTTTATATTACCATTTATTAGAATGAGCATAACCACTTCTACTGTAGCACCTGGAGCTATTCAAGTGCAGGAAGTCTGATAACCCCTGAGGAAAAGACACTGCACGTGCACACAATCAGAAAACCTCAGTATTGTCTGGGATTTTTGGATAGAAATATAAGAATCCTACTGGGAGCCCTAAGGAAATTAAGGCAGTGCAGTCTCAGACAGAAAACTCACTGCTCCTTTCTAGAGGTAATTGATATTTCATTAAAAAAAAAATAGAAAGTTTTGTCAAGAGAAAATCCCCTCATAATTATCAGTTGTCTGTGAAAGACAATAAATTTCTGGGCATAAAAAGAGTTCCCCCTACAGTCCCATTTCTAGGGGGGTGCCATAAACTCTCTCTAGGGGCAGAACTCTCAGACAATGTATCTGGAAGCTTACTTTAAAATTAAAGGTAATGAAAGGTATGGGATCCCCAGGTTTACAAAGTAACTTGTTCAACAATTCTGGAAGCTGAAATTCTGAGGTTGCTTATAAAATCTGTTGCCCAGGAATTAGGACATGGTAAAATTTACTTTTTCTACCTCTGTAGTGTTTACATGATGGAATACCTTCTGTCACTGAGGCTTCTCAGCTGGCTAAGGAAACCAGGTGGCAGGAAAGCACCTAAGTGTAGGAGCCATGCCCAAACTTTGTGACAGCTTTGGCAAAACAAGTCATTCTTTGTCACATATACTTGCAAATAAACATGTATGGGACTGAAATGTAAACATTTCTTAGTAAACTTAATTAGTACTCTTAATTGCCTTGCTGCAAAAGCCCCTAGTAAATAACTTTCCAAAGGGCAGACAAAATGCCTTACAAGATAAACATCATCCAAGAACCACCCTCACAAAAGTTACCTTTCCTTTCAGCTGTACCTTCCTAAAGCCTTCCTTGGACATAAGAAGAAATATATGAATACAGCCAGGAAGGAAATGCAATATCTGTTAATGCAACAAAGTTCCACAGTTATTCCTCAAAAAATTTGAGAGCTTTCATCTGCTTTCAAGAAGCTTCCTGCCTGATTGATTACATTTATTTTCGTTTCCCTCCCAAATACAAACACCCACAGTACTGATAACCGGTAATCACTGGCCACTGTTCCTACTAGGGTTTACTTAGGTGTGTTAGAATTAATGTCTCTCTGGTAATTAGTTTTAAATCATATTAATTCAAATTCATATAAAATTCATTAAAAATCGTCTACATAATGGGAATAATTCTTCCCTCTCTTTTTCCCCCAGAGTTCTTAATTATGCGTCATATTTTCTGGTGAACTGCCACTAGAGAGGAGATAAAGCATCCATTACAGTTTTTGGAACTGAGAATAATTATTCAACGAAACCAAGTGAGTAAGAAATAGGGAAATGGTTTAATGGTCTGCTTGTTAAGGAGTGACAAAAGTTGATAGCCTCAGAGAAATTGCCCAAAATCCATCCTAAGAATTATGGCAAAACACGGTTGCAGGTGAAATCTCTGATAAGTTGCAGATGTGGGAGGACATCAGTCTCCTGGGCTATATGTGCATGTGTATATATATATATGTATATACACATATGTATATATATATTTCTTGATATTGGGTCAAGGGCAAGAACATCCCTTAACTTACTCTCCTTTCTCCTCATGAGATGTTGTTGGGGTGAATTTTGAGATTTCTCCTGTAAGCTTCAAGTGAGATAGCATGTTGAGAAAATTCTTATGGAATAGATGTCCTTTAGGCAAATTTTAACTAGCCACTCTTAAAAAGTGTCATTGTTTCATAATACTGAGCCCCTAGAAACAAGGGCTACCCTCAATGCTTGGAAAGCCCCAAGCAAGGTACAGATAGTCTCCTAAAGAAACAAGAGACTACTGGATGCAATGAAGGTATAATATAGCTTTTTTTATTTTTCCCTGATTCAGTATTTTTCTACCATAGAAAATGAGAGAGAAAGAAGAATTATTCAGTAAACCAAAAAGAGTGAAATCATGCTTGTAGCACCACCCTATGTATCTTGTCAGCAACATGACTTTACTATAAATGATAGCTAAAATATATTGTTTGTCGTGCCCCTTGATTTGTTAAACCATAATCATGAAATTGAATTACAGGACAGGAACGATAATAATAGATGAAACTATTATGTGTCATAGAGAGGCAATTATGCTGTAGCTAATGATCTTTACTAATGGGATAAGATATACTGCCACATGTGCCTTGAAGACCATCATCAGATAAAACGGAGTAATCCATCAAGCAAACCTTTAAGGCAGTGTTTAATTTGAGAGGTGAAAGAAATAAAATTGGACTTTGGAGGACATTGCGAATTCCATCCATGTAAGGAGATAGAATATCGATCTAATGAACTACATGAAGTCTAGACTGTATCATTTACCTGGAGCCTGGGGCAACTGGATGCACACACATGAATAACCAAAAGGTTGGTGGAGTATAAATTAACTTTTCTCACTCAAAGGCAATATGGTGTCCCGTATAAACTGGAATATGATTACGTCCTGGCTGCAGATTATATATCACACATTAATAGCAGGATTTCTACTGAATTTCTACTGGCAGGATTCTACTGAATTAAGCTGTATGGCTTAATCAAAGAACCTGGACAATGGTGCCTTGCATTTGTCCCCGCCAGGGACTTAACAATATGGAAAAAAGGAAAAAATGTCAGAGGTTTTTGTTGTTGCTGTGTTTCTCTCCACTAGGCAATTTCCCTATTATTAACTGCATCCATTCTTCATTCTCCACCATGCTCCTTGTGAAGTAATTCTTTGGGAAGCTCTGTCCAACGGCAGCAGAGGTTACTCTTGGGCACTCACACCAATCTGGTCACAACTGATAGCAAACAGTTGACTGGATTATTTTCATGATTAATGTCCCCATTCACTGAGACAAGAGGGTATTTAATTTGGTATCCAAAAGAGGATGCCTATGCTTAATTGTGTGTGGGTTATATGTAGATATTTATTCCTAAAGTCTCTGACTGGCATCTAAAACAATTGCATTTCATTTGCAGCATCTTGAGAGAAGAAAATGCCAATAGACAGAAGTGACATTTATAAATACTGACTGAACAAACAATGTAAAAACAGAATAACCCCCAAATCCCCGTGTCTTCCCTCTCCTTCTCAAAAGGACTCCTGAACTTCCTTCAACCTTTAAAAGGAAGACAGCAAAACCAAGTGGGAATAATCTACTCTTGAAATTTTAACTAACTGTATTATTGAGTTTTCTGCGTGACAGGTGTTGACCTATATTTAGGACCTGTGTATGAATCTGAGTAAAAAGTGATAATAATAACAACTGTGTGTTTTTGTTGTGTGTGCTTTGCTTGCCATCCCCCATTGTACCATGGGTTCCATGTATTTTGAGTATTGATGAAAACTGTATTGATTGAGGAGGTTTAAGAAGCAGGCTTTCATTCTTAGAATAATTTTAAGTCTCATATAGGCTCTCTGCAAATTTCAGAGGATTTGCATGAGACTGAACCAATTATCAAAGATTCATCCAGCAGAATGTCAGGAAAAGCCAATCTGAGTTAATACAGACAGTTCTGTTTTGAGTCAGAGACTGCAGAGTCTCAGAGAGGTAGGAACATAATTCTGCCTCTGATTAAACACAATGTGATGTGCCAGGGAGCTCAAGACAAATTACTGATTCAGCCAAGAAACTGCAGATATTGTAGCAGTCCTGTTTTCCTTGTGCATTTTGGCCTTGTTTTCTGTACAATGTAGCAAACATGGTATTAATCTAGAGAAAATCCTTAATTTGTTATGGATTTCCACTTTAAGTCTGCTATCTAGCATAAGTGTTATCTTAAACCGATTATGTCTTACACTTGGATTTAATGTAGTAAAAAACACATGAGATAATTCTACCAATTACTTCTTGCAACTTTTAGTTGTATGTGTGAGAAAAAGAGCAACATGGGCAGGTGGCTATTTTAAATGTTTGTAAAATTCAGTTCATTCTGGTAGGGGAATCTGTGAAATTTCATTCTCAGCAGACTTTAAATGCTCCTGTCTTCTCTGTCAATCTGTGGTGTAATATGAATAAATGTTTAGCCATATTAAATGAAAATAGAAAGCTCTTGACTGGAAAGCAGTACACGGTTGGTAACATGGACAAAAATATGAGGTTTAAACCAAAGGCAGGTGCTTCAGACAATAAGCAATCTGGATATAAAATTGGCTCTGTTGGAGCCAATATTCATAGGTATTTTAGAGAAACTGAGCCGTCTACATAAAATAATAGAAAAAAATTGCAGCAGGGAATCTGCCCCACAGAGGAAGTTAGAAAAGTGAAATGTCAGATCTGCAATTCCCATGAGACACCTTGGCAACATATCTAAAACTCACTTCTCATAATAAAAAATAATAACTACAAAACCCCCAAAGCCCTGGAAGAATCTTTCTGTTTAAAAAAAACCTGAAAAGGCAGAAAGACTTAATAAAAAATTTTCAACCAGCCTGATTTTCATTGTCAACTACATAAGCAATACTCAGCTGCTTGGTTTTTTTTTTTACGACCAAAACAACATTAATTAAGTAATTGGGAAATACCCGTAACAGACATACTGATAGCACATTTTAACAGGAAGCACCAGGGAACTTGGATGTCTTGTTTCATTTGTGTCCAACCAATGGAAGTAGCACAGACACTTTACGGTTTTATTTAAGCTATTAGACTGTCTACTATGTGTGTATGTTCCATGTAAAAACAGTGCCAACAGCAACATGCTGACTAAGCTTAATGAAATTTTTAGTACTTTCTCCTTTTTTTGGATACTATAAGAATCATTCCCTTCATAAAGACAGTCCTAAAGAGGATAATTTCAGACTGAGGTGGCCAGATTTGAGTTATTGTCAGATGCCCTAAGAAGTGAATGTTTCATGTTGCTGACATTCCTGGGCTTGGAATATTTTTCACTGTCTACCATGGATCAAAACTCTTCTGTTCATGGAGTGGATGTGTGACAAACTGATTGCTTCAAAATTGTAGGTCAAAATAGAAAACTATTGCAAACAAATTTAGGAGTTTAATGAAAAACTTAGTTATGGTTGAGTGTATTCATAGCAGTTGAAACTCTGGAGAAGGCAAAGAGCTGCACTCAGTTCCAGCAGCTGCTTGGGCAATCCTCTCCAAAATCAGGCACACCCAGATGGTGCAATCTGTCCTGGAGAACCCCTGGTACAGGACAGAGACACAAAGAAAGACTTTTGTCCAAGTGTTCACATAGTACTGCACTGCTTTGGAACATCCAAGACTTTTAGCCTTGCCCTAAGGAATTTCTTTTTTTTTGAGTCACATGATTTTAGAATAAAATTTGTCACGATTTAAAAATATTTCACTATGAAAAATTCCCTTAAGTAATAAAAAACATTTTCTGTAATTTTCTCATCTTCCTGCATTTTCCCATTCAAACATATTGAACATATAACTTCAAGGTTTATAATTTATAAATGATCCTATTTAGTCCTTTGGTTTTATTCTACTCTTTTCCTTAGGTCAGGATTGTTATGATAAGATTCTATGGGCAGCCTGATGTACCATTTAGAAACCTTGTCAGAAACTCTGCTATGGCAAGCAGGATAATACACGGCAAGATCAATCCATGTTAAACAATTCTGCAAGTTGTTAGACTACAAATCAATGCATAAGGGACAGGAGTCCTTCTAAAGAAATTTTGCCCCATGGGGGAGGTCTGTGAAAGCCTCCTGATATGAATGAAACATTCTGTTTGTTCCTCTGTGAAGGGGACATCTAATTAGTGTGCTGCCACGAAGAGTATCAGAGGTTACACTCTCTCCTCAGGGAGATCCTCTATGATTAAATACAGGCTCTCATTTAGGTTGCTTCAGTCAAGGGGTCAGGAAGGCAAAAGGAAAAATTCATTCACCCACAGCATTTGCATGTTAATTGTCAAGCTTCTTAGCTGTTCAGATGTGAGCACTCGACCTACTGATATGTAGGCAAGAAATGTGAAGTTTTTGAGCTGAATTCTTTCTTTTTTTTTAAGGTAATATAAGACCATTGTGGTATTATTGACCATGGGAGAGCTGCTGCAGAGTTGCAGTGAAGAGGAATATGGCCTCTCAGGCAAGTTATGAGCCAACAAGCCATCAAAATGGCAAAATTACCTTCTGCTTATTTTTTCACTTGCTGACAATGTCTTTGGGCATGTGGGAGATAAAATATCATTAGAAAACCTGCAAGAAATAGATTTCCTCAACGTGTAATCAAATCCCCTCTCTACTGCAAATATTTCTTAAGCCTGACTTGGAGCTTTTCAGCTCTGTAGCTGATTTACAGAGTGTGTACGCCCACACTAAGTTTAGTCACTAGACTCTATATGAGAAGCTAAAACTCATTTGCTGACTGAAAATTTGCCACAAAACACAAAACAACAGAAAATTCCTCAAACATCTCTCATAAGGACACAAATTGCTTAAAGGTGACTTTCCAGTAATTTTGGAAACATTAAGAATGTTGCTCTTTCTTTTCCCTGCATAAAAAAGTGCTTAAATGCATTGATCTGAGTGCAAGAGGCAAACCCATTTCTCTTCCCACTTGCTTTTACTTTAAAATATTAGGCATGTGAAAAAAATACCCTCTTTCAGTCTTGGAATATTATTCAGCTTGTGACACTTCAAGTAAGTGTTTGATAGAATTAAATCTTTCAACTCAACCCTGCCATGGAAAGGTTTTATACCATTAGAGAAACAGTTTATACAAACAAAAACTCTAGCATCCAGCTTAGTGCCTCATGGCACTTGGACAATTTTTCAATAAGCGCAGATTTTTCCAGAGTAGGGCATGATTATCACCTCTGATTAGCCTGCTGCATTGTCAGGTGGTTCTAGTGTGCCCCTTTCCATACTCAAGTGTGATGACTGCCACATTTATGGATTAAGATGAGGATTGTTGGTGGTTTTCAGACTGCAGTTGGTTTGGGGCCACGGGTGGTTTTTACTGGGATTTCTGAGCCGAGGGAGTGGGGGAAAGGAAGGGGGAAACTGGGATACAAAGTCTGAGGTACCATAATTATTCATCTGAAATCTGGCTTTGGGAATCCCATACGTTGCACACACCACTGCACATACCAGGCCATCAAACATTTCCTAGTGTTTGAGTTTGAGACTGAAAGAAAAGCACTGCACAAATTCTGAGTGGCAGTGGTGAAGAATAAGTGAGAGCACAAGTTTTGGTAGTTTCTACAGCCTCTTGTGCAGTAATGGATTAGCAGAGTGAAACTGCCATAGATTCAACAAAACAAATGTGATTTCACACTGCAGAACAAAGGACAGAAAAGGCCCCAGGTTTTTTACTAATATTAGTTTTCTGTAAATTTCCCCCTTTAGAGTTTTGAAAGAATGGGAACATAAAGAACTGATGGCTCTGACTCAACTTGAATGTGTGGAAAAGTTCCAAGACTTTCGCATTCTCAGTGGTATATCTTGGTTTTTTTCCATTTCATTTTTTTTCTCCTTTAAAAAATAAGTCACTACATTTGGTTAGCTATTTAGTATATCTACTTTTTACAGTAGAACTATTTTACAGTATATCTATTAATAAAAGGATATGAAGATAAAAGAACAGAATAAGAACATCTGATTTTTTTTTCACTAGCACTACAGAAGAATTTGATGAAGATACTTTTCTAAAGGAAAAAGTAGGATCAATTCTCAATTCTTCTTTTCTACAGAACGTCATCTGTGTCTCCATGGGACTTCAATACTCCGTAGCATACTCCCCCAATACTCAATAGCAAATAGTAACTAATTAGTGTGCAAAGACCTGATAATTAAAGGGGGAATGGAAACTTGCAGTCACACAATTTGGTGGGAGATTCCGTCCATGTAGGAATCTCACAACATCAATAACCAAAGTAAAATTAGATAAATGTAATGCAAAACAATGTAAAAAGCAACCAAGGACAGTCCAGAGAAAGTGTCCAAGCAGCCAGAGATCAGATCCTGAAGGAATCCCAGAGGTTCTACCACTGTTCCTCATGGACTCAGCTTTGGGCAGCACCAACTCTGTTGGACATGGGGGAAGCTTCTGGTAGCTTCTCACAAAATCCACCCCTTCAGCCCCTTGCTACCAAGTGCAAATTTACTGGCTGTGTTTTATAAAGCAGATCATTGCCACACACTGAATAATAACAGCAAAGCCAAACATTGGTTTCCCACATTTCTCTTTTCCCAGTTAGGCTGCTAACTGAGGTTGTTCAGCTTTTAGCCTTGTCCAACACAGGTCATAGGAATATGTTTCTACAGTTTCCCACTGTAAAGAAAGGTCTGCTATGGTGAAATTACCCATCTGCCATCTGAACCACCTCACTGTGGGATCAACACTGTTACTAAAGTTGTCAAATGTTAGGTGAAATTAAAAATATCACGGCATTTAAGACAAAAACAATAAATAAATCCAAGAAAACCCCAAACAGTGCTGAATAACTAAAGGTCTACTAGAAGAAAAATCAACAATTTTTAGACAGATGTGTGAAATGAAAATTAAATTAGACAGCCAAGTGCAAAGCTTATGTTGAAAAAACAGAGAACTTAAACAGCAAATATATAGACACAGCTGAAACTGAGTAGAGTGTCCCTCTAGGCTTCAGTGCAAATTGAATAGACATTGATGGATTTGTTTTCCTTTCAGATTAAATTGAACTTTTGATTTGGAAGTAGTTTACCTGCTCCTGTACTTGAAAGCTACATTTTTTTTTAACTAATTTTCTCTTGTTAAGGCACTTTAGTTTTATAGCAGTTTATAGTGGTTTACAAATTGACACTGTAATCATCTGGAAGGAGCGAGGAAAGAAAATCATATAAATTATACTTTTCTGTATTGCTTTACCCCCACGGTGGACTGTTCTGTTTTTAAGAAGCTCATTTTGTTCTGTTATGGTTTAAATACACTTGAACTGATTTCTAAAGTCAGATATCACAGTTTGCACAAAGTAAGGTTTGTACCTTTCTGACCATTTTAAAGGTGCTGCTGCAGTACATAATAATGTAAATAACCTAAGTGTTATAGTCTCCAAAGGTGTTGGTATTCACTATCAGCCTAGACCTTCTGGCTGTGCAAATCATAAAATACAGCCTTTACACTTTTCACTTTTTTACCCCTTTTAGAGGTCTCAGACCTATCCCTACATCTGTTCTGCCTGCTCTGGGGCTTGGCCATCTCTCCATCCCAGCTCTGGATCACCTCACTCAGCATGATTCAGGGAAACGTGTTTCTCTTCCCTGAATCTTAATCAGACTCAAGATCATGTCCTGCCTTGTGGGAATGTGCTGTCGTGCCCTATGGTTGAGCTCAATGTCTAACATAACCCACCTAGTCTGTGACAGCATCATGTTATTGAATTGGCAGGTGGGAGTGAGTTTTTCCAGTGTTACCAAAGGGCAGAGGGGTCTCCAAATGCAACCAGTGCAACCTCTGTGTGTGGAGATCAATCTCTGGAGGTGGATGGCCTTCTGTCTAGCCTGATACTGCTTAGTTTAGGCTGGCCAGCAGAAAACCATACTGCAGCCCAGGAAACATAAGCTTTGAAAAGAGAAAATTTTGTGCTTGTTTTGTCATTATTGTCATGAGGAGAGTGACATCAAGGAATTCCAGCCAGGACTGAGATGGTGTTTAGACACATAGTGAGCTATATTCCTTTCTAGAAAAAAACAAACCAAACCCACCCAAACCAAACAACAAACTGTCTTCCTATCTAAATTCATGAGTAGAGAAAAAATTATTATATTCTACTGGCATGAAGAGAAACAAGCACAGAGAGCTTGTTTGGCCTTGCTGTAATGATACATTGGGTCTGTAGGAGAGCTGCAGGTCAGATTTTCCAAGCCCATTTTAGTTGTCATACCACAGACACTAAGCATCAGTATTATCAAACTAAATATTAAGGCCCCATTTGTTCAGGCTACTCTGTCACTAAATTCTACAGGAATATTCACATACAGGGAACCGAGGTTTAAACTCCAGTCCCACAAAATAACAACTAAAGCTCTGCTGAGTAGTTTTGTAGCTGACTGTGTTGAGAATATGGTCCTAACTTATAGGTGATTGGACCATATATAGACCAGTTGGACCAGCATTCAGGAGCACAATGAATTGTAATTGTATCTTAACCTTTGAGTAAGGGCACCAGATTGCTTTTGTTTTGCACAGAGATTTCCTTTGCAACATGGCATTTAGAACATCTGTTCCAGGGAAATATCAGTCAGTGGGTTTTCTGCTTCATGCACAGATTAATCCCTTAACATCAAAAATTAATGACTTATGTTCCATGTAAAGGGAAAAGAATTTCTTAATTTACCAGAGCATCCTGCCATGTCTTCCTTTCCAGGTGTTTTCCTCAGGATACAGGGAAGTGAAGATAGAGAGACAATCCTGAGGTAACCCACTATGGACTTCTGAAATATTAAAAATAAGCTGAAGAAATAAAGTGAGATAGGAGCTATGGGTGTAGGAGATTTGGTTGCTGTTTCTTGTCTGTCTGCTAAGGAGTATCACAAACAGAGACAGAAACTTTTCATTCCCTTGTTGTGCTTTCAGATTGTGCCCACAAAATTCAGGGTTCTGCTAGAAAACTCTCTTCACTTATTTAATTTTCATATAAACAGAAATAAAGGAGACACGAGCATAAACTGTTTCTTCAACTATAGATTACAAGGTAAATTATTTCCTGCTGCATCAGATGCCCAGTCGCCGGATATTCAGTCAAGGTGAAATAAGTGCTTGTACTGTCTGCACTTGAGCTTTGATAGCTAAGACAAACCAAGAATCTTTCATTGTGCATGATATTCTCTCACAGAAAAGAATGTCTCCTTGTATAGATGAAGAGAGAACTAGAGCTTGAGAGATACATGGAACAGAATCCTCAAGGATGATTGGATTATCATGGTCTTTTCAGACTGAGAGTTGCTGCAGAAGCATCTATCTCCAGTGGCAGGATTTAGGCAGATATTTGTTCCCAAATCCAGCCTTGCTACTCAAGCCACCAAATCATTTTCAGCTGGTAGCAATTTTTTGGATTTAACTAAAGGTCAGAAGGTGGCTATAAGAGTCTAAGTTAGACTTTACAAATAATTCAACATCTACACTGGAGTGTACAAATTATTACAAGGCAAAGCCACAGCAGGCAGAGATGAGAAGCCTTAGTGGTATTTGGCTGCATTTGCAGGACAGAATTTATAGCTAAAGTTGGTATCCTTATCAGAAGGAGTTCAGTTTTACATCCAAAGCATTAGACTGAAAAGTATGTCTCAACTTTTGGTCTTCCATGACACAGAAGAAGTCTTGTTTTCCTCTGTTCAAAAGAAACATGAGGCGTGGAACACTGGTGGACTTTAAATCTCTTTCTGATGTTTAAACTTTAAATTATATTTTACCACTTGAATAGTCCAGCCAAAGGGAAAATATTTGTGGAAAAAACTCTTGTAGAATAACAGGGTTGTGTAGTTTATCCCATTCTCAGTTCTATCTACCCAACCCTGGGCTCCTCATCTTTGAGGTACAAATATTCAGAAAGATAGGTGTTCCCTGCCTAAAAAGAGCAGGTGGGGAAACTCAGGTCAAAATTTTCTAAAAGAAAATCTAATACATCTTCATCTGAGCTGGATAGCAACTAAATGGTAGAGAATGTGAAAATTTACCTTTGGTTTTCATTATCTCTTTTAGTTCAGTTTTAATTTTGTTTGAGATATGATTTAAGGTTTCAATAGTAGCATTGGTCTTCTCTCTTCTGAGACAGCTAACTCACCTCTAGTTGTTTCCCTGTTCTAATATGAAAGAAATTAGTTTACTGGAAAAACCACAGAGTGCCAGGTTGTGTTTCCCATGACAACCTCAAGAGTTTTTGCAGCACTCTTAACTTCTGCCATAAGTTTTTGCACAACTGTCCTTTCTTCTTTCCTTATGGCTTCTCCTTCCAATAGCTCTGGGGAAGGATGCACAAACAGTGAGTGTAAACACCACCAACAGTGTCTCAGATTCTTCCCTGAGGGGGCTGTAATGCTGTAGAAATTATTAGGGTTGTATCAGGAATTAATGTGGCCATTTATGTGAGCAAGGGAATTGGAAAGTGTTGACTGCATATGCAGGCCCTTCAAAATATGCTCTTGAGATCCAAATCCAGGAGTGTGCAGAGTGAAGCAAACTTTTTAAATTTCTGTTTGAGAGGCTGTCATGTAGAATCATGATATTATATAATATGATGAATCATATCCCATAATATAAAAGAGGAAGATAAACCTTTTTATTTAAAACCTGTGACAATGCACAGTGTTGTTGTTGACTGAATTCCAATTACCTGGGAAGCATTGAGCACATCACATTTCAACATGTCATCTCTCCTAAGTGGAACCAATTGCATTAAAACAGTCATGAAGCTCCAGGTCCCCACACTTCAGTAAAAATGTAATCATAAAAATTTAAAATGCATATATTCATTTTCCCCCTTCTGCAACAATGTCAGGTAAATACACCTCATTGGGATTCACCACAGGCACAATTATCAATGCACTGTCTGCAGAATTGTTAATGGAAAAATTACATACACAGACTCTTGATAAACTGTGCATCTGATTTCACTGTTTGTGAAGCACAGAGCTATTAATTATTACTGTTGTCACTCTTCTGCTAAGAAATGGTGAAAGTTTTCTTTAGGCAGTTCTAAGTCTTTCTTAAGCACACAGTAGCTTGATCTAAGGCAAACACCAAAACATCAGTGGCATGGGTGCACCAAATAGTGGCTAACTGGAAAACATACAGAAAATTCTAGTGCCACATTGTTTTTAGTGTAGGACTGAAAGTGCTCCAGAAACTCTCTGTTTACACCTCTCTGGACTTCATCATTCTCTAACATTTTGATACTTGTTTATGAATAGGAACAAGACATAGGCCAGGCAAAGAACCCCAACCCAAACCAAACCAAGATTTTTCTTAAAATTTTGTTTTGCCGTTGCAGAGTAGCCTGTCAAATGTGAAGTTCAGATAACAAGGATCTCTGAAGCAGTTATCAGAAACCCCAGCACTTCCATTATAGGAGCTATTGCTGATATATCCAACTATTTTCAAGCCTAACTATTTCAGCCTCTGAGAGGTTTGGATGAAGTTTTTCTTCCATTGGTCTTGGAGTAAGATCTGTCTTACTGTCAGAGATTTTGAGCCTAGGCTTGTCAGGCTTTTAAGTTTACTTTTGTAGATTCAGCATATCTTTGGCAGGATTTCTCTAGGCCTACATGAATTAAAACTGTTGGGGCCTCCCCTTCTAGTCTGGCTGACTCCAATTTCAGACTGGGCAGTGTAGGAGCTCTTAAATGCTATTAAATGGTAGAAGCTACTCCACTTTTTAAATTGGCTTCTCCAGCTGCAGATAGGTATTCCAGGCCCCTCTGGTGAACACCCAGTCTGTACTCTTCTCTGAACATGGCATTCAAATATAATGGTCATGGATCAGGGGTCACTCCAGGCCAATGTATATCAAGCCGTTGCCAAAGCCATTCTCTGAAAATCTGTTACAATTTTATACATCATCTACCTTTGCACATCCTCCAACTTTATCTATTTCTAGCAGTAGAAGCAAGCCCTGATATATATTTTTATACTGCAGTTACTAGTTTAAATTTATCAGTCCTTTTCTTAATTTCCACCACATTTTAACTGTTCTGCAGGCAGCTTTATGGTTGTATGTGAATGTTCTGAATGCATTTGTATGACATCCTCTCCAAAATAATATGGTGGGGTACTTTACTTCATCACTGAGGGTTTTTCCTCCTTTTTTGTCTTCGAACAAAAAAAAAAGTAAGTTCTAAATAAATAATTCCATTAATTGTTCATTTTTCAATAATTTCATCTATTTCTTTCTCACTTGAACAGCAAACAATAGAGATATTAGCCTGATACACCCATAAATACACTCTCACTGGGAATCACTGGGAAAGATTTGCAGAAGTTTTACAAAAACAATTTCAGAAAGAAACTGAAAGAAGTGAGCACTGTAAATAATTTAAAAAACTAAAGAAAACCTTCTGAAGCACTTTAGTCATGCTTGCAGGAAGAATACTGAAAGATTTTTGACAGATGATTGTAATTTGTCAGGGTGGTTTTGTGGATTATGGTTCACTTCAGGTGACAGTGGTAAGTGAAACCTGAGAGAGAATTTTTAAGAATGACACTTTAGTATAGGCCAGTTGTATTGAAAAAGTTGGAGGGGTAAACTGGTACTTGTAATATAGTAGAGTGGCTTCCTCATTTTTGTGTGTGCGTGAAATGCTCTTCTCTCTTCTAAATTTTCCTGAAAACACTCCAAAAAGCTGATGTAGTAGAATCAGTAATAAAGAAAAAAATAAGATGGTCTGTTCACCTGAGATTTTTCTTCCTTTAACTTCTATTTTCTGTGAGCAACAGAATGAAAAAAAATGTTTTTTCATCAAACATTTTCTTTGATGGCAGTGTTTTGGAGTAAGTGTGTGATAAGAATATCTGCAACATAAAGAAAGCTGGGAATTATGAATCAGACCCTTGGCTGACAGTGGGCAACCCTGAATGTTATAAAGGAAAATATAAAAGTATAAGTAAAATCTTATCCTTGGTACAGGTGGAATAATTTGCAACCATTCTAATCAGGGTTGCCTTAGATTTGATTTAACCCTGAAGCATGTTGTAAGCTTTTTGATTGATTTTGTTTGTTTGGTTGGTGGGATATCCCCCTCCCTCACCCTCCACACCATTTCTCTCCAGTAGCTCTGTGTATTTTTATGAGTAAATGACCTTTTCTTCCTCAGAGCTATACTTGGTACCAATGTAACTTGTAGTGATGAGTGTCACTGTTTATTGATTTGGTGAGTAAGGGTGCAGAACCTTCCTTCTAACACAACAAATTGTCTTTCTTATACAAAATATTTTTCTCTTCTGCAATTACTCCCTTTGAAAGCAAAAGACTGATGCTTTTGTTTTACACTTAAGTTTCCAGTGCTTAATTTATGACTGCATATGCTTTTTTTGGTAAATTGTCTTATTAGTCTCTTTAAGATAAGCAAGCCTAGTGTTTTCTGTTCTTTTCAGATGAGTTTTCATGGTAACTCTGTCATTCTGGGGACATCTTTTAACTCCACAGTGCTTTTTTTGATCTGGAATGTTATACATAGTAGTAGTCTTAATTGATACCATTGCATTCTATTTTTCATATTATATTCAATCCACTAAAGCACAAGTAGAGCTTCACTAGGATGCTGGACCATTCACAATACCACAGGCTGGCTTGTACCAATGATTAATGAAAAATACTTTTAAAACCCCAACAACAAAACCACTGAAAAAATATCTTATTTATTAAGTTAAAGGTATTATAAAACACAGTATTATGAGGCTATGATATTAAACCCACAAAATTATAGGGGACTGTTTTTTGATTACAATAGCCCTCTGTGTAGATCAAGGTACCATTGTTTTGCTGACACAGGTTTTTCTGTATAGGTACTTATTTCCTGACTCAATGCTGGCTACTGTTTAAACAGCTGAGACAAATGCAGTAGTTGTGATGCTCAGCAACTCTATTATTTTCATTATTTTTACAGGCAGAGAAAAGGATTTATATGCAAAGACCCATATCTTGCAATCACTTATGCAGTTAATTAAAACCAGATGAATAATCAGATTGATTACAATATGATTGTTTACATGCTTAAGAATAACTAAGCTTGAATGGATGTGGTTAGGGGGTTGAGACATTTCTGCATAATCAAAAATATATTAGTTGTGGGAGAAAAAGATGTGAATTGCATTATTAATTGCTTAAGTTACTGTCTTGGCAGAGTGTGGATGCACAATTATGTCTTCAGTGGCCACTCCGTGAGAAAAGGCATAAGATGGATGATAAAAACCAGGAGAAGTGCAAGCAGCAGTGATTTGAAGCTATTGTATTTTACTGCATTGAATATTTGTAGAGGTGGCCATTAAGGAAAGATAAACATGGCAGAGTTGCGAGAGTCTTTGAGAAATCCAGAAATCTTCAATCAGATCCCACCTTGAAAAGTGAGCTAAAACATTAGTTAATAGAATCTTCATATGTGCCCTAAGCAACAGATTGATGAAAGGTTTTTGCTGCAGAATTAGATGATGTTCTTAAAACACTCCTTATGCTACCTTGGAAATGTAGTTTTTGTGGATAGGAAATCTACTTGCAGTTTATTTGCTGCTTGGAAGAAGTGATGAAGCAGAACAGATGTTTTTACTTTTTGCTGCTTGTGTGGAATAATACCAGGGAAATTTGGAAAGCAGTAATGGAATTTAAAGAGCCTTCAAATGTTGCAAAAATTTATCTTTCCTGATGCACAGTGCTTAGAAAGAAAGAGGTTTCCAGGTGAATTAAATAAAGCAAATGACTATTCACAGATTCCAGAGCAGAAAGAGGTGAATTATTTGAGTCTCCAATACATATTTGTTAATAGAAGAAAAGAGGTAAAGCCTGTGTCAAAGACAACACCACCTCTAGACAAGAGGTGGATGTGTTGCTGACATGCGGAAGTGAGAAGCCAAGAACAAATTTTGTGTTTACTGTGAGGTTAGTGAGAATTAAGGAAATGTCTGTGTGCCCCTACAGAGTAAAATTTTCCACTGATTGGTCTGTGGTCATCTTTTGACACAATTATTGGTGTGAGATGTGCAAGGGGTTTATTCTAGGCACGTATCCTCCTTAGGCCAGCTGCTTGTCTTTACATGTCTGTTGTTTGGCTCACAAAGAATTCTTTACTGAGCAGAGCATTGGCTAACTCAAAAATCTAATGCCATACATTACCACCAATGATAAGTTTTCTTCAAAGAGAAGATATCAAAAGGGAAATTGTATTCAGGCATTATATGCCAAGGGGTCTTGTTCCATCGTTCTATGGCAAATAAAATCATGCATTTTCAGTATTAAAGATGTTTATGCCATGGTTAATATCAATACATATTGCAAAGTGGTAATGAAATTTGGAAAATCTGATTGGTCATGGGAAAACATAAAAGAGTATTTTATTTGCATTTCAAACATGTTTTTTTACACTGAATGCCCAATTACACTTCTATTAGAAACCATCTATTTTATATTTTAATATTTGGTAACTGATAAATTGGTGACTAAGATGACATTGGTCCATTCATACCTACTGAATGTTTAATTCATGGATACTTTCAAGCACTTACTGTTATAGGAGATTCTATTATGTTTTGGCTGGAACTTTAAAGGTATGACAGGCAGTCAACTCATGGCCTAGAAATACCTGCCAGCAAATTGAAGTACCAATGTCACTTGACTGCATCAATGTCATGGCACCATCCACAAAGTTATTCCATTTAAATTACTAGTTGGATCTGGTTTGAACTGGTCAGGTCCATTTTGAACTAATCTTGATCCAGTTTGAACTGGCTGGGTCTGGTTCAAACTGTTTGAAACCAGTTGGAACCAGCTAAAAGCAGTTTGAATAAGTCAAACCCACTGTTTTAAACTTGTCAGAACCAGTCAGGCCTAATTTTAACACTTTGGATCCAGTTTGGAACCAGTCTGATCAGGTCGGAACTGGCTGGATTTGCTTTGAAGCTCTAGGAACCAGCTGGATACAGTTGGAACTTGTTGAGCTGGTCTGAGCCTGTTTAAAGTGTTTTCATCCAGTTTGAATGGATTGGAACTGTTTTGAGCCCGTCAAAACAGTTTTGAACCACTTAAACTGGTTTGAACCATTTTGAATCAGCTGGATTTGGTTTGAACTAGTCAGGTCTGGATCAAACTGTCTGAGTCTGGTCTGAACCGGTTTGAACTGTCTGAAACATGACTACAAAGCTGGGTACTCCTATGGCCTCCGTGGCTCCTGGATGCACCTCTGTGAGCACAGGGTGCCCTTCAGACCTCTACAGGCCAGAGCAGCTGCTCAGGCTCCTGCTGATGTCAGAGCGGGGTCAGCCTTCAGGGTGAGAGAGAGGTGGCTTCCCATAGCACCAACACCAGTGCATAGGAGGCAGTTTTCTGGAATTGCTCTGCTCCTGCTTGAAGCAGACAGTGTGCACTGCTTCTCTGTGAGGCACACAGCTGCTCTCTGGCAGGAGCTGTCAGAAGAAATCTAGTAGTCAGCAATAATAGGATTGGTGAGAGGAGCCCATTTGAAGATCTGAAGCCTTGAGTGCGGTTGATCCGAAATCCCAGGGATCACAGCCTGCTCCCCATGATTAGCCATTTGTGAGGTGCACAGGTACAGAGCTGCCAGTGCTGAGCCACATGGAGCTCGTAAAACAAACCCCAGCAGTTAATTATTAATCAAAGCCAGCAAAAATGTGTTCTCTTTAATATGTCAATGCCAGTACACAAACTCTTGAGCTAACAGACACTCTAAAAAATGAATGCTGATTGCTGTTGTAGCAGCTGTTTCATTGGCCACTTCAGAGCCAGCAATATGTTAATCAGCCATACATTAACAGGTGACATAAGGACAGTTCAGAGTTGAGGCTTTCCATACTGTGAGCTCCACTCAGAACATTCATAACATTTATAGAAATGCCTGTTGAAAACCCCAAGAGAGAAGCTCAGCACAGGGAACTGTTAGAGGAAATTACTGTCACAGAAAGTGAGGAGCTGGAGACCATTATCTGAATTCCATTGGAGATTGCAGGTAAGAATAATTAAAAATATCTTCAGAGAGAAACCAAATAAATTGGAAGAAACCTTCATGTATCTGCCCCAAAGCAGCTGAGCAGTACCTAGTGGACAGAGCAAATTCATAGACCCGCAGGTGTGTTAGTTCAATAGGCTTTGTGCTGACAAGTGTTGTGTCACCAAAGTCTTTTTTGGGGGACACTGCTACAGGAATACTCAGATTAATGAAAATCCATTTAAAACTCAGCCTGCAGTGAAGGCAGTTGGACAGTATCATTAGAACTTCCTTTCCCACAATCCTTTTTTTTTTTTTTTTTTTTTTTTTTTTTTGCCACACAGTATCTTAGTAAAGAAAATCACAAAACCGTAACACAAATACCCAAACCCACAAACTATCCCCTTAAGTCTCTAAAGAATTTTAAAACACTGCTAGAACATCAGAGAGCAGGACTGATCAGAAAATTTGCAATGATTTCTAGAAAATGTTGCTGACTTGAGTGGCTTAGATGGGGAAGCAGTTTGATTTTGTTGAATTTTGCCCAGTACTGCTTAATGAGAAGAGAGATTAAAATATCCGGACACTGAGGTTTTTTCTGTGCAATGTGTTCTATGATTCTGTGTTTTAATATGTGTTTGTGCTGTGTATTTATGGTATTTAATTATGCCAGTTATTTTATAAATTTCAAAACAGAGAAAATCCACAGTAAATGAGGAAACAATGCATCCAATCCCATAACATTTTTGCACCTCATTCATTCATTTCTGTCTTTCCATTCTGTTTCTGACAGAAAGGGGTAAATATATTGCCTTTGTAATAAACCACAGGGCAACCTCTGACTCCAGAGTCCTACAAGTTTCCTTGAGACCCAAGTGAGTTCAGCACCCTGCTGTGCTGGGTGACATCCAAAATGTCTTCAGCAAAACCTGGGAGGAGGAGACAGAAATAGTTTTGATGCTGCAGCAGAGCCAAGGGAAAGGGCACTGGGCAGGGAGGTGCCTGCTGGGCTGCAGCCAGAAATAGAGCCCAGGGTGGCCATCCTGAGTGTTGTTCAAAAGCTTGTTCTTCCTCCCTGCTCCACCTGTTGCTGCACACAACTGCTGAGAGGCATCAAATGCTGCTTCTGCCAACTTCTGTGTTGGTCAGGGAATCCTGCCAAAGCCTCTGCCTCGGATCAGTCCCATACTGTACTCTGGCTTTTTAAATTCACTGCGTGCCCTCTGTTTTTTTTATTGCAACTAAAATTCCTGCTGGTTTATGATGCCAGGCTCTAATAAAGACTGGCTTTGCGTTATGTACTTATAATGCTGAATTAGTCATAGTGGCAGCTTTGAGGGCATATTTATTTCTAGAACCTCCTGTTTAATTTATGATTCTATCTTGTCTTTCACAACTCACATTTTTCTCAGTAATGCTTCCAATTCCACAGGTTTACCCATCCAAGGAATTTCCCTGACAACAAAAATATGAACCCTTGTTCACTCGTAAGGATGCATGCTGATATTGATTCACCCTTACTTTTAGAGCACTGGTTTCTGTGTAAGATATGCAGCTGGTGGTTCTCAAATTCTTCTCTTCCCTTCTCTGGTACAGATGAACACTGCCAGTATTGATTCTGTGCAGAATTTATCTTAGTGCACTTCTTGTCCTCTCAATCATTATTGCACAGGTAGTCTTTCCTCCAGCTTATGTTTTACTTGCTGCAGTGATTGTTCATAGACTGACTAACAAGGCAAAAAATGGAACTTGTTTCCACTGCTGAGAAAGAATCCAGACCTGCCTTCTCAACTTCGCCTTTGAGCTACTGCAGGATGACTACTTCAGCTGTCCTCCCTATTCTGGTGCATTGTACTCTTCACATGAAAAACTGTACTAGAAACTGCCTGGAATAGCTAAAAGTAGGTTATACAGCACTTTACAAGTTCCTCTGGTTGCTGCTCACCAGAGGGGATTTTAACAGGTTCTATTATTGGTATTTGGGCTGTGGAGGGTGGCTACTCCTGTGGATGTGTTCCAGACACCAGGGCTAGCATGCCATTCCCTGGCAACAGAAACATCAGGGTTGCTTTGTGTCAGAAGTATCGTAAGAAATTTCTCAAGGGGATTCCACATTATTTTTTTCCCATGCCACTTTTCTCAATGAAAAGTTCTAAGTTTTCCTGCATTTTCTATGCAAGGCTCTGATGGTCTGCTCTTCCAATCAGTACTGGTCATGTTGTCAGCTCTTCCATGGTGTACTGTAAGGTTTCAAGTACTGAAGTTAAATGTACATGTTTTCTTGGTTATTCTACTCTAGACAGACTCCAAACATGAATTTAGATTTCTTTGCTGAGTGGAAAGATCCCACATAATTATAGGAACAAAAAAAGAATAGCATTTAACTTTAGAAAAAAATAAAGCTTAGTTCCATTAATTGCTCCCACTATGACAAAATTCCAGCAGAACAAGAAGGGGATCAACCTCAGTATTTTCCAATGCTTTACTTTTGATATGCGTGTGTACTGTAAAATGAAACATTATTATTATTAGGAATGCATTCTAGTATTCCCCATATGTCAGTCTTAGCCACCATCCACATCTAATCTATATATCTGGGGTTTAGCATGTGAATAGTCCCTCCTGGGATCTTCTGGTAGCTGAATGCATATGCAAATGCTCTGGCAGAAGTAGTGAAGGGCAGATACATATTCCTCTGTCAGTGGACAACCAGAGGGAGCATTTTGATTATGCAAATAATTAAGAAGTGTTACAGCAAAGAGAACAAAATGGCTTCCCAGGATGCAGCAGCCCTCTGCTCATGCTGTCATTTCAGACTGGCTGCCTTGCAGAGAGGATGGCTGGCTCTGTCACTCAGAGGAGAACACACATTAACAAGCTGCATGGTTAGTGTTTGAGCAGTGCCTCATGTGCTGACAGCACTTCATGTGAAGTGCACTTGTTCACCTAGGCAGAAGAAACCTCTGGGAACTTTTGGACCCAGTTTTGCTCTATTCAAAAGCAGTTGCAGATTTTTCATTGACTTTAATAGGCACCGGATCAGTCCTTTAGTGCTGCATAAGTGGCAGACAGAAGAGAAATTGAGAGTAAAAGTGCTAAAGCTGTATTGTCTTTGTTTATTTTTCTTTGCCAATGAATAGGTGCTGATGAGTTTAACTCGGTCTCATTACAGAAAAGGGAACTCTTAAAATAATGTTGCATTATGGTATTTTTTACATATGCTGAAAATGCAGTCTTATTAGTCTGAAAAGTGAGAAATCTGTTTGCAAAGCTCATTGTAGTTTCAAACTACAATTTAATATCATGGTTTTATGTGCCAGCCCTAAGGATCATGACTTTCCAAGTGGAACTAAGGTAGAATTTAGACATTCAGAGATAAAATTGGTATACTGAAAAGTCTTGCTTAGATAATAACTTTTCTTCCATGAAAAACTGCAAAAGACTACACATCCCAAGACTTATCTCACAGAAACCCTTGGCTGGCCATCCACTCATCCAAGTGTTTTGCTGTGCTACCCATGTTACACATGCACATCCCTTTGGGGTGGATGGTATTCTCAGCCCCTGCTCTGGAATGTTGGGCTGGGCTCCATCAAAGAAAAAAATAAGGATGCTAAGTTGTTTCCTCTAGAGTTAGCTGTTTTGGGTGAAAAAAAAATGGTCTGATCTTCTTGCTTAAAAAGGTTTCTCTATGGATAAATGAACATGCTGAGCCAGGAAAGGTTCTTCCCAAAGTCTTTAATTTGGTACTGAACAGCTCCTTGATACGCAAATTGATAATTATTCACATCAGTTGGTAGCAAGCTAAATTAAGTAAAATCTCCCCAGTCGTGATAGTTTTGCCTAAGACCAAAGGATGACTGTTTACAGAAGAGTGTGAACTGGTAATTGCCCCTCTTACTGGGCAGTCCTAATTCCTCGCTGTGTGAAGACATTGTCACAATATTGGCTAAGTATTGATGCATAATAGTGTTGTAAGTTACTTGAGAGCCAGATACCCTGAAGAGGAACACTGAGAACACTGGTAAATGACCATATGCCTTGATCCTAACAGGACTGAACTATTGTTCCTCAATTGTCCCCATTGCACATGTGGTAATTTGCTTTTGGGTCAGCCTAGATAATTTTAAAACATGACGAACAAGTGTACCATGGGGACTAAGAAAGCTCAGTCTTCCTCTTTTGTCTGACTTCGATTTGACATGAAGCTCACTGACTGGAGAGTCCACTCTGTCTTAATGGCAGAGAGGAAGCTTTATTTTTCCTTATTTTCTGTTTATGTCTTATAAAAGCAAGGAGGAAAGCTTATTTCACATTTCTCCTGAAGAAATGCCAATTACTGTTGTCCTTCTAAGCTTTGTACTGTAAGACAGTACATGCTACACTGGTATTCCCACAAGGGGAAAAAAAACCATTTCATTTACAGTGGAAAGTAAAATGCAGAGGATAAGCATGTACATCCAGCTGCCCTAAAGCTTAACAGGATTATTTGTAATGATGATAGTTGTGGAGCAAACTCTCATTTAAAAAGCAAAAAAGGATGAAAAATAAATTTTTAACTTTATTGGAATTATTTCTTGCACAAGAACTAAAGTATCAGTGATGAAATTTGGCTTTTTGCCATTTCAGGGTGACAATAATTTCTAGTCCAGCAAATGTGACTTTTGCAACAAAAAGAGTCTGTAATCTGGGAGATAAGGGAGCCCTGCTGGCTAGGACATATACCAAAAACCATTATCCAGCTGCAAAAATCACTGGAAATAAGCTTTGGAAGGCATCTTAGCCTGATGTCCCTGGACATATGCACTGAGTTTGACCCACTGAGTTTGAGGAAAGTGAAGAGGAATATGCTGGAGCAGGAAAAACAGCCAATATAGTGGTGTACACTGCTGGAGAACTGCTGGGATGTGCTGGCCACAAAGGGATATGACAGAGGTTACACCTGTTCAGGTACTCTTGGATTCCTCCCAATGGATCCACACTGTGAGAAGTGAAAAACAAGTGTCTCTAAACCCTGCCAGCAAGAAACGTCACAGATCCTTTAGGTAGGATGGCTTTATGTGACAGACTGAAAGGCAGATTAATCCAGACTGTCTATTAGAGATAAGGAGCAGGAAAAGTTCTCAAAACCTGGTGCTTTCAGCAGGGGGCAGAATCCTGGGCTCTGACTGTTATCCCTGTTGCTCTGGCCTTGCTCTCACTCTGTGCTGCAGTGCTGGCCTGTTTGCTCCCTGCAGAATTCCCCAGCTGCTGGTGCTCCTGTTTACCTGAGCCTGTGCCTCCAGCCCTGTCTCTGCATCACCTGCTCTGGGAGCCTTCATTCTACTCTGCCTGCAAGGTGGGTTTTAGGCTGGACTTGCTGTATTCCTTGGCTGGTGCCTTAGGGCTGACAGAGCTCATGGAAATGGATTGCTCGTTCTGCACAAACACTGCTGCTTTATCTCCAGTTAATGGAGCGCAAAAAGACAAAAAGCACTACCCAGTCAGAAAAGATTTGAAGACTCTACTTCTGGACATAGACCTTTCTACCTTGCAGGCATCATATTTTTCTTTTTCTTTTTTTTTTTGAACTAAAAGGTACTGGTCACTATCAAAAGTGGTACACTAGACTAGTGAGATTACACTTCTCACTGTAGTGGCATTTCCTAGGAGTGACATAACCTTTGTTTAACAGAAGGAACTTGGATGCTGGAGCAGCAGCATTTTAATAGGGCAGAATAATTGGGCTTATAAAAATCCAATTTTTTGCTAATAAGAAAATTAATTTGATTTTTTTGTGTGTTAAGCATCTGGAACACTTGTAATACCAGTGTAGGGATTTGGTCTGGAAAATTAGAGTATGGATAACAAGATGACAGAGGTAGTTGCTGATGTGAGAGGAAAGGTAAATAGCAGGAAAAGCGTGGGTAGATAAGGAAAGGCTTAGAATATTTAAAGACTAATAGACTAAAAAGACAGTTCAGTGTAGATAAATGATGAATAATGAGTCATGGCAAAGTACAGCCAGCATTCCTAGGTGCTTCATACACTCAGAGAAATAAAAAGTAAGGGAGCAGATCATGCTGTAAAGTAACATAACTGCACTGAAGCCTGTGGAGCTTTCCTTATTTAAACTTCTGAAGGACTGGACCCTTCAAGGATGAGTGTTGATGATGAATGGTGAGAAACAAAGGAATAAATCATAGTTTCCTTAGAAGTTCTGAATGGGGCAGTTACCTTACTTGTTTCTTTTTTAATATCCAATTTCCTCCATTTGTTAACCATAATAGACATTCTGTATATTACTTTAAAAATTCACAAAATACAGAGGCTACCTAAAGCACTTCAGTCTAATAAAGGAGAAGTCTTTTCAAGTTTATGAAGAGGTCTTAAACTCTAAACTGTGAAAGATATCTACTTGACAGTGTTACTAGTTACTGAGAGCTGAGGTTTGAAGGCACTTGACACGTCTGCAAGGACCTGTCACATTTATTTTTACATTTAATGTTTCAATCAATACTTGGATTCTTTAATTTAACCTATAACTGCTTTGGGGATTTACAGATAAAAAGATATGTATGCCCTTTGTCTACTTTTAAATGTGCTAGAAAGTAAATTCTTGCACCTGGAAATAATAAAATGTTTACAAAGCTGGAATGAATAACATTAAAACTCTGCTAGTAAAGACCAGGAATTTCAAAAGATTCAGTAAATAGTGAAGTTTCAGCTTGTCTCATATGGATGTGATGTATACAAACACTGCAGCGCAATATTTGTCTCTGCTTGTTGATAACTTCATTAATATCATTGTTGTTTGGTTTAGCTTATTTGGAGCTAAAAAGACTCCTACAAATAAATTTTTGAAGCTCACAGTATCAACTTAAATAAAGAAGCTAAAAATTTATAATGGCCTTACCCTGATTAGATCTCTGTGAAACTTATTTCAGCCCTGACTTTCCTAATCTTCCTTCTGCTTTTGAGTCCATCACTTAAACCTTTAATGTGACAATTCTTCTTTGCTGTTTCTCCTGAAATCATACTCCTCTTACCCTGGTTGCATCTTCAATGTGTCATCCATACATTCTCCTGTTCTCCTCTTCTGGCCTTGAGGGCAGCTGCAAAAAGCAATCTCAGGTCTCCTGTCAGACTTTTGCAGTTAGGTCATCTGCTAACATGGTTTCAATTGCAATTTTTCTATCAGTGTCTGCTATTACTAATCCATTGGTGGAGGAAGTTGTTCCCACTATGTTTCAGTCCAAAACTGAAAAGCATTGCTGTATCCAACACCTCAGCTGTGTCCTAATGGACTCTAAAGAATGTGTTCTGTTCTTGCTAATAGAGAACAGCTTCCTGCCATTCATGTGCACAGGAATGCAGGAGAGCACGTGTGAGAAGCTGCAGAAACTGTCCCAGCATCTCTTGTGAAGGGCATTTCCACAGGGCGTGTCTGGGTGCCCATAATGCAAGTTTTAACCTTCACCTATTGTGTGGCAGCCCAATCCTCAACATGATATAAAAAACTGACGCCTCAAAGTGAACATTGTTTACTTAAGGATGTAGCATGGGTATACACTGAGAAAGGCAAAATCAGAAAAAAAATCATTATTCTTATTTCCAAGATTTTAAGTATTCCAGACAAAGCTATTTTCTACAAGTGGAACATTCATCCCTGATGTGTTCATTACTAAATGACATAAATATGAAGTAAATATTGAACAAGAAGTGATATTGTGATGAAGAAAATAAATACTCAGGAAGAAAACTTCTGCAACACGTTTTGCACTGCCCTTATAAATTGGAATTGACTTCACTGCAGGGACTGTATTGGACTGAGATAGGACATTCTAACTCAGTTGGTGTCATATAAATGCATTGCTATGGATTCTGGATTGTAGTAATCTAATTAACTGCAACAATTTCAACACAACTCACACAGGTGAGATAACATCCAGTCTTTTGTCTGCTTTATTCTTCATTTGAGGTAGATTTGACCTCCTTCTTTCCCCAGACCTGCTGGCATTTATTTTTTTTTCCTTTCTAAAATCGTTTTGCATAGTCCTTGGCTGTGACAAGGAGAGATTAATGACTGTTGCTCATCCTTCTGTCATTACATGAGGGATTGTCATGTGTGCGGATTGATTTCACACGTTGGTCTGTCCTGTAAAAAAATATTTGTCAATAAAAGGGAGGAAAGGAAAATCCTTTGGCACTGATATTATGAGCTGATTTATCTTCGCCACCATGAAGCTGGCTGGAAAGGATATAAGGCAAAGCAATCTGTTCTCATGATAAACCTGAATTGCATTTAGGATAAATACTACCCTACTTATCTGCTGAAGGCACTGCACATTATAGTGAGACATGGAAGCTGAATAAGATAAACTTATTATTATGATCCCATTTATTTTCAGATTAATTTCCAAGTTCCTCTCTTATTTGAAAAAATAAACATCTAAAATTTAATAGGAAGGCTTTTCTCACACTTTCTGTTCTGTTGGCTTGTTATTTCTTCATCTCAACATTGTACCACTGAAGTAATTTTCTTTTCCTCTTGCTAAGTTGTTGTTTGTCTGCTCTAAGGAATGTTGTGTCCTGTGAGGATGTGTCAGGCAATGAAATACCATGAGATTGGTTTATCAGCAGTAAGGTTGTGTAAAATTATAAATCTTGAACATTATTTATCTTGCAATCCAGATTTCCCAGTTCTTTAGGAATGATCATTTCCAACTTATAAAACACCTATTAAGCTGAGGGTACAAGCCACTTTCTATTAAAAACCAAAAGCAAACCAAAACCACAAAGTAAGACACAAAGAAAATGTGATAACCCCCCCAAATTTTCAGTGAAAGCAGTATACATCCTTGATTATTATGAAAGCTCTTTGTTTTTTCTGTCTTTAGAAAGATTGTAACAATGGTCTTGAGGTCTTCATCCTGCAGTATGTGGACATCAGGTAAAAAAAGAAGCAATCGTATCTTGTTCATTAGAACAAGGGACAAGTAATTCTTCAATCATTAGAACCACTGATCTCAGCATATGGAGTGACTAAATGTGCATTATTAACTTCAGCCTTCAGAAAACTCCCCAAACTAAGTGACCAACTAAGTTGCCTTTATACTCAGTGGAGTAGTAGAAGAGGAAGAGATTCACACCATCCTAAGTGTCTAAGAGAACTTGAAGGAATTGATCTTTGGAGAAGTAAATTATTGAAAGTCCACAAAACTGCTGGTTTTCAACAGCTGAAAAATATGATAGTACTAATAATGAACAGAAAAGGCAAAAGTTATCTGCACTTGAGGAAAGACGAAGAGTTGTGTGTGTATTGCATAAGGGTAATAAGGTATTTTGAAGTCTATTTGAAACTGAGGGGGGTGTTATGCAACATCTAATTGAGCAAGTCTAGACAAATTACACATAAGAGCCCTCAAAGAACTGGTGGGAGAGAGCTGTACTCCTACCTTGTGCTTCTCTGAGTACTATTTAATGAATTGTTGTCTTTACCAGCAATTACCTGGAAGGCAAGTTATGGGTAGAAGTGACAGCACTCTTCAAGAGCTGTGCACTCTCAAAACTTCAAAAGAAATATTAAAAATTGAAAAGGAGTTTTTCCTTTATGTCTGTTTGCATAAATATCTGTGATCTTTTTCTCACACTCCTATTGAGTAAAATTATAGACTTGTGGATAAACAGACTCAGGAGATTAATGCTCAGTTTAAATCTATTTGTGCCTCAATTCCTCATTTGTAAGAAATAGATATTAAATTCCACTTTTCTTTTTGTGATCTTAGGATCTCAAAGCAAAGATTCCTATGTTATGAAAGGGCCCAGGACAATGGCTATTTTACTTTTAACATGGACTATCAGATTACTACAATATAATAAGAATGAAATATGTTATAGAATTCAGAAAAATTCTAAAAGAGTATTTTTCTTTTTCAAGGAGAAATTAAATTCCTCATAACTACTTACAATTTCATTCTTCACATAACCATCTCCCTCAGTTTCTCTAAGTTCCTTTAAGCTAGGAAGGCTTTTTTGTTAGTGTTACTATAGCAATGAAACACATGAAACTGTCACTTCACCACATCCAGAACATTAACAGTGAAATGGGATCAGAATACAATGGAAGTTTTCTAAAAGACATTGTTCAGAGCCCAGCTTTCCAATTCTTACTGCAAAGAAGAGTACAGTGTAGACCTTGAAAGATGTTTTGTTCTCATATCAGTTGAGAAAGACTTTTGACAAGCAGTGCATGCCACTGGAGTGTAGGCATCAGTCAGGGTAGTGGATTGGCCTAGGCAGTACTGGATCTAAGCTTTTTAAAAAAATGTCCATTAAAAAAATAAAAAAGGACTTACTCAGCTGTAAGGACATTTAATTATAGCTCTTGCAGAAGGACTTTGAATTATTATAATTAGTAACATACAACTATTTTGCAGAACCTTTTGCCTGTCTGCCAGGTCCTATGGTGTTTTATATTTCTAATGTAAAAGTCAAACAAACAGCATTTATCCAGTTAAGGACACTTAAGTGATTAACCCCACAGCTGTACAACAGCCTTTGGATCACAGAATGGAATTTCTTTGAAATAACCAGGCATTCTAGGCTAGATACCTGAATGCTGTTTCTAGATCCATATGGCATACATTGACAAAGCACAGATAGGACAAAAGCATCCTCATGGTAGTGTTAATCTTGACAGAAGAATCAAAAGTTTCCTTAGATGAGTGTCACATAGTAGCTCATATTCAACTGTTTTGTGTGCAGACACTAAAAAGACCAAAGATGGCTGCAAACATGGATTTTTTTGTGATCCATCTGTTCCCATGCAAGCCTAAAGACTGTTTGAAACCTATGGTTTCTGTGCTGAATTTGCTCAGGTGCTGCCACTGCAGAGAGTTCTTTTCCCTGCATCAAGGAGCTTGTGCTGACTGCAGCCTGAGTTTCCAAGTCTGTGTCCCGCTGCTTGTGGAATATTTTGTCCAGCTTGGAGCTCTCAGCATGGAAAAGACGTGGAGTGTTTGGAGCAAACCCAGAGGAGGACCAAAAGAATGAACCAAGGAATGGAACACCTCTTCTGAAAGCAAAGGCTGAGAGGGTTGGGGCTGTTCAGCCTGGAGAAGAGAAGGCTCCAGGGAGACCTTATTATGGCCCTTTGTGGACCTGATATTTTCTGAGCCTGAGAACTGCTAGCTCTTCCCAAGGGAAACTTTTCTACAGTTTTCTTTTTCCCAAAACAACCTTGTGTAAACAATATTCCTTTCCCATAAAAAACAGGTGTTGTTTGCTATTTCTGTTACTGAGCCAATGGGAGAGGTGTCAGTCCTATGGACTAAAAATATGCCTTTTAGCACAGCAGGTTATAAAAAGGCTGAATGAATTGTATATAAACCTTCTGATTGCTACTGCCTTCTGGCTGGAGTCAAGCGTCTTTATTTTGTGTCCTATTGCAACAGCCCTTCAGTGCATAAAGGAGGCTTCTAAAAACATGGGGACAGACCCATTAGTAGGGCCTGCTGCAAAGACAAAGGGTAATGGTTTAAAAGATGAGTTAGACTAGATAAAAGGAAGAAATTCATGGTGATTAACAGGGTGAACACTGGAACAAGTTGCTCAGAGAAGTGGTGAATGTCACCTTCCTGGAAGCATTCAAGGTCAGGTTAGATGGATCTCTGAGAAACCTGAACTAGTTAAAGATGCCCCTGCTCATTGCAAATGGGTTGCACTTAATGGCCTTTAAAGTTCCCTTCCCACCCAGTATCTCCATGATTCTATGAATAGCAGAGCTGGTTTTGACCAATATTCACCGTGTCTTAATTTTAATAAATCTCATTTCTCCTTCACCCTAGCCTTTCCAACAATCTGCTTTCCTCTACCCACAAACATTCATCTTCCTTTCTTATGTCAAGCACACTTTTCAGTTTGCACTTAATTCAGTACCTGCCAAATAATAGATAATAGATTCAGGGGGATTTATATTAAAATAGTGCCTTCCATCTACATACTTTGAATTATAAATTATGAATCAGTTCCTAGTGCTGAGCTTTCTTGAGATCAGCTTGCTTGTTGATTTACCTCACTTGAGGTTCAATCTCTGCTTTATGGAATAATTCTCTCCTCCATTATAATGCAGGTAGCTATTGCCAGAATACAATACGGCAACAACTTAATAGATTCTAATTTCAAACAAGGTTTCTCACTTATCTATCTCATGATAAAAAACTGTTGCATTCTAGGTATCTTGAGGCAGAGATGTGAACTGAACAACTAATAAAAACATTTTTAGGCCAATTCTGTATCTTTATATAACCGTGAAACTGTACTGACAGTTTTGTAGCTCTGTGTTAACTGGACAGGTGATGGGAATCACTGCCAATAGTATTCAAGAGGCCTGAAGGCCACACCCAATATTTTCTGAGAAAGAGTAATCACCAAGTCACTAAAATGACATATTCTTCATCAAGAAAAGCTAAAAAAATGGATATAAAAACCTGTGAAGTGATTTGTCACAGCATCACAGCATGATTCTTACAACATAAAAATATGTCAGCCAGAAGTATTAAAGTTCTTGTCTGAATTTTAGCATCTCCAAAGGCCAAGGATGTTTGGAAGTACTCATGCCAGACACAGGTGTAATTTTTAAGGTAAGAATTTATTTACAAATGTTGTTAGATTTCAGGAAGGTTTTAGAAAATCAGTATTTAAGGAAGTTTTAATTTTAGTTGTGAAGTCTTACAGAGACAAGTGTTATTGACATGTGTTCAGAGTTTTGGATAAAACCCTCAGAAGAGTAACTTTGATAATGACAGCTTGCAAAATGTTGATCACTGATCAATACTAACCAAATTTCAAAATCTGCAGCTTGTGATAGTTCCACCAATTTTATAGTGTAATTATAAAGACACTCTTTTTAACCTGATAATAGAATTTTATCAAAACCGTAATTACAGATAACTTCATAATTTTCCAGTAATACATGCAAAATATACAAGCAAATCAATTAAAAATTTTGATGGGGACTTGGAAAGCAAATTTTATCCCAGGTTTTTTGATGGATAAACAGAAAATTTATCTCTTTTTTTAGGAAGACTTCAGGATTGTCTCTTCTGCATATAGATAGCATGACAAATATAGAGCAAATCTTCTAAGGTATGAAGATGAGATGTAAATACATTTTGATTATTATACCCATAGAGAACAGAATGGTATAGTTCATATCATCCTAAGATCAGCCTCAGTTACCCAACAGGAGAATAATAAAAAGTTCTGAGGTATATGGCTTATCTTTTTTTTATTTTTTTAAATTACCTTCTTACTGAAAAATTGTGTCTTTCCCTTCAAGGCTGTGTTTAGTGCTGATGCTTCAGCTGAGCCAGATACAGGAGCTGATGAGCAATGGAGAAACACCTCTCAGGCAGTTAAGCACTGCAACTGGCAGAGAGAATTTGGGCTTTGAAAGCTGCTAAAATAGAGAAAAATATCTGAATGGTCTTTTAGAGCTCCAGAAGGAGCTACAGTATCATGATTATTCTGAAGTGATCACCAAATCCATTGTGTTGTTATGGCTTAAGAAACACTTGAGCTCTGTTAAAGTAGAAAAAATTCATTTCCAGTAATTCCTGCATAATTTAAATGATGGATTGGGATGCAAAGCACTTCAGCTTGTCATTCTTTTCTTACTCATATTAAGGTACTTTATTGCAGAGGAGAAAAAATATTAAATGTATTTGACTCGGCATTTTTATGGACTCTTTAATAAATGTATGAAAGGGTATTCATAAAGGCTGCTAATTGTGCACACGTTGCACTAACTAGTGGTTGTAAAAAATGTTGTTTATATTTTATATTAACTCATTGGAAAACTGGGATCATTAACATGAAAGCAATGTGCTCTAATTTATAAAACTTCTCTGTCAGTTCTATGGCGGAGACTTCAGAATGAGTTAGGCTGTGCTGTGGCCTTTGAGAAAAAGAAGTAAATTCATGTCCTAGTTTACTTTGTGGTAATTTGGGGCAATTTGCACAGAGATATGGATCATGGATCACAGGTTATGTATTTCATGGAGAAATGTCCACCCATCATCCCTCTACAATATTGGATTATTTTGTTGCTTTTTTGTGAGGTAGTGGACAGAGAGGATTTGCAGAATTCTGAATTGCATAAAAATGCATTTATTTATGATTTATGATTTCTTCTGGCCTATTCCTGTAGTTCTCACTTCAACAGAAAAGTTGAAACAGGCCTTTTCTGAATAACAGCTACAGAGCTGAGTGCTATGTTGCTCTTACATTTAAACAAAAGTATGTGTTAACCTCATTTGGATATAAGAAACATGAAATGAGCCTATACAATCTATTATACTTGAAAGGACGGATTTGCTGGTGCATACTGGTTGTTCAACAGCATTTCAATAATGCCATTAAAACCATATTTAAAGCTACTCAATGTCATTGGAATGGCACAAAGTGGGTAGAGCACATTAGTCAGTTTGTCATTAATCCAGCAAAAAGACATTACTGATGCTTTTCTTTTTTTTCCCATAGAGCTCTTTAAGTGATGTAATTTTCATGAGAAATTCTAGCAGCAAGACCATATCTTGCATGATTTTTTACAGCTTAATTCCTGAGTGTTTGTCCCCTACAAAATATTTATGTGAACAATGGATTCATGTAATCACTAAAGAAAAAAAAATGAAATAAATCTATTCATTGTGACTGGAGGGGAAAACATACAATTTTATGAGTTCTGATCTCCAACCTTAACAGAGTTTATATTGTTCAAAACAGACTTTTTATAAGCTTGTCTTCTCTAAAACTGCATTGGTTGTTTTAATGAAAATTTTTTCCTCAGTAAATTCTGTTTCATACAAAACTGGTTTCTGTACACAATCAAGTGTTCACAAAATTGTCCTGCAAAAGAAAGGTATCCCATTGCTCAGTTTTTGTTTTTCACAACAAGACTGGTGTATTTTATTATTTTCCTGTCTTCCTAAACTGATAAATAAGTTTGTAAATAGGCATGGGTTGAAAACTCCATTAATTTTGAAGTCTCCAAGGAAGTACTGAAAATTATTATCATCTTCTTAGATTGAAGACTCAGTGGCTGAATCTGAGCTGTTCATCTGCTCTGGCTTCTAGGTTGATGAAAACATTACAGGAGGACATACTCTTTTCCCCCACAATAATAACAAACTTGAGACTCAAAGCTGAACAGTACAACATACCTGCAGGCAAGCAAGAACATGGCAAGATGTACAAAGAATGGTTTTATACATTTAATTATTTTGAGCCTGTTTGTCACCCAAACAACAGTAATATAAGTGGCATCATATTCCCTTCTGGCAAGACAGGAAGTTCTTGAAAAAATTAATTTTAAAAATACCTCTCACAATTTTCTATTACTGTGCATCACTTCTGAGAAGCTGGGTCTTCTTTTAGAACTGTGCAAGTTAAGCAGAATAAAGGATAACTTTTTTTATCAGAGTCTTATCAGAAAAATGACCTGTTCCTTTCCTAAAAGAGGAAAAGTCCTATAACACCAGTTCAGAAGAAATTCTGATATGGTAACTGCAACTCAAATGGATGATGAGACAGAGACCAGAACTCTGCCTATAGAAGCATTTTACCCCTGCATCTCTGCTGTGGGAACACCGAAGGCTGATCAAGAGGAACTGACAAGCGGAACAATATTCCATTTCAGAAAGAAACAAAAGTATTTTGCCACTTCCAAACATAGTGATCATAAATCAAGAATGAGGAAAAGATAAAAGAGATTAAAGTCTGTTAAATTCTTACTTGAAATGGAACACAGGTTAATATCTGCCCATGGAAAGTGAAAAAAAAGTCTTGGTAGTAAGAAAAAAATTTCCACTGATACAAAACACCCCAAAATCTGCAGATTTCTCCCTAATCATTAATTTTAAAATAAATACAGCATATAACCCCATGGGTGAAACTAACTGGGTCAAGGAAAATGTGCTCGACTAGTCATCTTTCTCTGCATGAAGTCCTCATTAAAAAAAGTCAGCCCAAGTGGGAACCAAGTTCATCTATGACTTCTTTACTTAATGCAAAAATATGCTATGCTTAGTGTGTGCTGTGTTTGCTGTTTTGGCAGTGAGCTAGCACATGCACAGGAATTGGGTAGGGAGGTTGGTAGGTGTTTGTCTATCAGCTTTGCTGAAGTTTCTTGTTAAAAACAAACAAACAAAACCCAAACAGCAGAACTATAACAACAAGGAACTTTTGTTGCTGTCTCTACAGTCAGCCTTGCTGGGATTCATCCAACTCAAACAGAAAACCTTTAGTCTTTCTTGAGACAGAAAAAACGTGAAAGAAAAATGTGTCCCCACTCAAACTATGCTAATTCCTCTTCCTCTGTGCAGCTTCCTCTTCACTGTTATCTGTGATTGTTCCCTGATTACCATGGTTTTATTGCAACCACTGGGAACAACAGACAGGTTTAGGACAAAAAAATTCCAACATTTGAACTATTCAGCCCCCTTAACTTAGGAAGATCTGTCCAGAAAATTAGCCAAGTTTAGCTCCACATAGTTCTACATGATAGGGATGGTGAAGGGCCTTGAGGGGAAACTGTGTGATGAGTGCCTGAGGCCACTTGGTCTGTCCAGCCTGGAGAAGACTGAGGGGAGAGCTCAGACCAACATCCCCATGGAGGGAAGCAGAGGGCTGGGTACTGATCTTTTTGCTCTTGTTACCAGTGACAGGACTCGAGGAAATGGCAGGAAGAGGGAGCAGGGGAGGCTTAGGTAGGATACCAGGTAAAGGTTTTTCCTCCAGAAGGTGGTTGGGCACTGGGACAGGTTCCTCACTGAGGTGATCACAGCACCAAACTGTAGTGGTGTGTTTTTGGTTTTATCAGTTTTATGTATGCATTTGTTCCTTGTTTTATATTGTTTTTTGCAAGTTGTAATGGTTTGCCCCATGTCACCCATATCCAACCCTTATTGGTTTTACTCCAACCCCTGTTATATGTCAATCATAAGTTATACAGTCCCTGGGCCTTGTCTGTCACTTTGGGGTCTCTCCCAAAAGTTGAGAAAGTTCCAGTGAGGGCCTCAAGTGATTGGACAAGACTTTGGCTGTCTCCCCACCCGAGTTATTAATTTGTTGTAATATGTGTCATTTACCTGCAGAGCCATACCCACATGATCCCTGATTTGTCCTCAGTTAAACCCATCCCTGAGTTCCTCCCCCCAATAAAAGATGTTACTTTTGGGGGTTTCCTGCTTTCTCCTGCTCTTTCTGCTAAGGGGTCACTTCTGCTGAGGGGTGTCTGCTGAGGCAGACACCCTGAACTGAGGTTATCCCCATTGGGGGATGAATAAAGCCAGTAGTTAACCCTGAGCAGACTCCCCCTTTCTTTCCTGCTGTCATTGCTTCACTCCTTTGGGCAAACCAGAACCCAAGGGTTCGATGAGGCTGATCCTGCTACCAAACCGTGCCCTTTACTGTCGTGGTGTCAGGGCTGGCTGAGGCAGAGAGACACTGACACCTCTACACCAAACCTGTCTGAATTCAACAAGTGTTTGGACAGTGCTCTCAGGCACATGGTGTGACTCTTGGGGTGTCCTGCATAGGTCTGGGATTTGGACTTGATGATCCTGATGGGTCCCTTCCAACTCAGCGTACTCCATGCATAACTGCACTGAAGAACTAGAAAGGGCATGTATGAATACACATGTAGGAGTGGATGCTGAGGGTGATTAAATAAATCAGACTAAATAATACCCTCCCCTGGCAACCAGGTGGGTTATTTCCCCTTTCAAGAAATCAGACAACAAAACTATGGGACTCCCAAGCTAAACCAAACGAAAGAAGTAGAAAATGCCATTACTATGCTAACATTATCAGAATAATTACTGCTAATAACATTACCAAAATTTTTACTAACATGATTCTCTCTTATTATATAGCTGGATATTGTACAAAAGAAAAAAAGAACAAAAGCAAGGCTTCCATCATCAATATATTCCACCTGCAAGTAGTATATTTGTCTTGTCATTGTTCCTGGCAGGATTTTCCCAATGTGATTTGGTGCAGAAGAAACCATACTCCTTACCCACCAGCCATGGAAACTTTCCTTGTTCAGCTGGCAGAATGGGATTTGATTCAGTGTATGCATGAGAAGTCTCACAGCTCTGACCCAGCACAGATATCTTTAAAAAGCAGCATCAGAAATACTCCATAGATCTCATTACCATTAATTAGTTCTATTATGACGCTGTCTAAAAGTTCCAGCTGAGCATGGAGCCATTATTGTTCCGTGCATTGTGTGAGCACAAAAACCACAGTCTGTGCTTTAAGAAGCTTAGTGTCTAGATAGAACAGGCAGACAAAAGGAGAGAGGAAGAAATGGTACTAACAGTTTAAGTAACTTAACCAAAGTGTCATTTAAATTTAGAGGGATGGGTCTGGTATTAGAGCCTTGACCTTCTGCCTTAATATGATGCTCTATTTGCATACATTCCTTCTTGTAAAATATCTTTGGTGCATTACTTCTTAATCTTTCATGCTGGTGTTCTCTGTCTGAATACATGCTCCATTCATTGCTCAGCCATTTCTCTAATGAGGAAAGAGCTAGTTTCCTCACACATTAAAACACATGAGGTCAGATTCCTCCATCTCAGCTGGCACCATTGGGACTTTTCTTTTTCTTATCTGGATATATCACATACATCAGCATGTCTCTCTGTCAACCAATATTCAAAGATTATTTTAAAAGCCTGACCCACAAAGCAGCTGTTTCTCCTGCTAAAAAAGCAATTCAGAAGCCCGAATGCCACAGATAATACGTGGAAATTTGCCACCTGAAAGTCTGACCCAGAGGTACTCCCATAGCATTAAATTCATGTGTATGCAAATGGCCCACAGAAAGCTGTGCATCTATAAAACAGGCTAATAAATAGTTTTCTACATAACATGGGCATTTTAAGACTTAGTGCATCAATGTCCATAAAATATTAGGACTTTGAGGAGCAGATGGTAATGACAAATTTATATTTTATTGCAACTATTGTTTTGCTGGAAAATTCCCAGTCAGCTGTGACTGTAAGCATTAAATAATTATTTCTCTTTTTTATCAATATTTTTTCCTATTTCTGCCAACAGTTTAAAATCAATTAGCTTGCCCTGGTAGCCGATTTCGAGCAAAATGCATTTGTATCCATTATGCCAACACAGAAAAAAAGTTTCACTGACAGTAAAATGGGAAATCCCCTGAGTTTTACATCTTTGCCTCTGTAATAAGCAAGTTTTTCTTCTGCAAAGTTTTTTACTAGATGGACTTCTGAATGTATTTTGATGGAGATGTAGAGAGGAAGAGGTGGGTATCATTCTTCCGGTAATGAACTCATACCAGTTGGACTAGCCCTAGCCAACTCTGAATCATTTTTGTTAGTGGCTTGGAAATGGCAGAACCAAGATAAAATGAAGTTTAGCTGAAATTTTTTTGAGATATTGTAGAATAAAATGGCAGAGTTTTGTGGGCCAGGACAACAAAGTTGTACTTGCAATGCACTTGAATCCAGACAGTCTGCTTGTAATTTTACTTCCTAAGGAGAAGTTCTAAATTCTCACAGATTTAAATAAATGTTGTAGGTAACTGCATTCCTAATTCCTTGCACAATTGACTCAAAATGCACCCCTTAGGAGTTGAATTGATATGTACCTGTCAAATACTGCTTTGGTGTTGTTTTTTCATGCAAATAGGATCTTAGGCAATAAATCAGATCCTTGGTGTGCAATTTTCTTAAGTACATGTCTGGTGTCATTAAACAAACAAAGAAGTAATATACCAGGTTGGAGGAAAGAAGAAAATAGCAGTACATTGTTTTAAGAACAGCACAGAATCTGAAACAGCAGTTAACTATCTTCTTTCTTTTAATGATTGCTCTTAATGATATTGTTGACCTAACTTGTATTCTTTTCCCCTTGCCTCCCTGTGGCTTGTCCTTTGACTCTTTCATTACAACATTTCTAAGTCACTTGTCTTATGTTCCTTGGTTAGATGTCTTTACACGATAGCTGAGGGGTAGTTCAATGAACAAGAACATGGCCAGCTGTATGATTTATTCTGACAAGGATGAGATCCTCTCATACCCCTAACATTTTCCCTCCCACAGTTTACTTGTCTTGTGTAATTGCAGTATCTCTGGAGCAGAGACAGCCTCCTACAATGCTGAGGTAATGCTGGACCTGGCTTTACCTGGAGACTGTGGGTGCTGATGCAACAACAAAGCATCAGGTCACAGGGAAGAATCTTAACATAACAAGATCTAAAGCTGAAGGTATAAATCAAAGTGCATGAGGATTTAATGATTTCTTCACATGTGGAATCACTGTGAAATCACTGTGAATGATTTTTTCACATGTCAAATCACCAATGAAGTTGATGGCAAAAACATCAGAGAAGGAAGTTAAAAGAAACCTAGCTAAGTTCTTTGATGAAAACAGCATAAATTTATCTGTTCAAAAAAGATTGAAAGCATTGTTTGCTCATTTCAGCATATTTCAGTGGGAGAGATCTCAGGTGAATTTGAGATGTCAAAATCTTTCATTGCTGCCTATACTTGTCAGGACTCTGCCCACCTGTTAACCTTTCTTTAACCTTTTTAAAATGTTGTTTATGACAATGATTAATTAAATAATTAAATTTTTAGATCAAAGGTTCTGTCAAATATTCTGGATCAAAAGCAGTACTTCCACAGTCTTAGGAATCTTGGGTCAGGTATTTGGTGGGTACATCAGAGGTCAGGCTGCCAAATCTCCTCTCTATTGACACACAGAATAGGCTGAATATCTGAAAAGTAGATCAATGAACCATGTAATACAAGACTGTGTGCAAGATAAACTTTCAGTTGCAAATTGCAGAATCTTCTGGGTCAGAACAAAATCAGAACACTGTGTGATACAAATCAAGAGAATGTGATTGAGAGAATGTGATTTAATTCCTACAGTGAATTAAAAAAACTGCCATTTTCAAGTATTTTCAGACTATTGTAATGATCAGCCTCATTCCTCTCCAAAGAAGAGAAATCAGTTGGATCTTCATGCACAGGACATTCTGAGGTGTTTTTGTGGCTTTTGTCTGAGCTTGTACCAGATTTACCCGAATGTGTCTTTTACTGTTTAACCAAAAGGTAGAAAAAGCTTTGCATGCAATTTGATGCAGAGATGTAGCAAATAAATAGAATTTTCAGGCACAAGTGCTAATATAAATAATAATTAATATTTTTCCAGAGGGAATAATGTTTTCCTAATGTCCACTCTGAAGCTTGTCAGGCACAGTTTGGCCACGGCCCCTTGGTACACTGCCTAGTGTTGGTCAACATTGCACGGCTCCATTATCTTTACCTGCATTTGAAATGGAAATGGAGTTAAGCAAATATCTCTCAACCTTCTCTTTGCCAGAGTAATCAAGCTCAGCAACACCAGTTTCTCTGTGCAGATCATACTGTCCATGCCTCACTGCTGGAGTTGTTGTTTGCTGGATCCCCTGAGGTTTCTCCACTCCTGCCATGGGCTCTGTGTGTGTGTGTGTGTGTGTGTGTGCAAAACGTGGACACATTGGTCTATCTGGGGCCTCACCAGTGGTGAATGTGTACATAAAAAGAATGTATTTGCACCTATATATTGCTATACTTTTAAGTGACAGAAGACAATATCAAAAAAGTATCTTTTTAGAAAGAAGGTTGTGGATATTAGGTTTGCCTCTTAGCTGTGGTGTAAGACAAAGTATAACACTGGCTCCAATAGCATTCATCATCTCAAGGATGTTTAATGGAAAACTCCATTGTTCCAGAGCAGCCAAGATGGGGACCATGATTTGTTTCCCCAGTAGACTTGTCAGTCTCATAGTAACAGTAAGCTACTTGAAGGGAAGAACTCCACATTTTATTAAGAATGGAAGAGACCCTTACTTGCTGCAAACAAACCAAACTCCATTGAGTTCAGTGTGTACCCAGTGATTCACCTGTAAAGAAAAGTTATTACAAGGTTTGCTTTTTGAATATGAGAATTCTTAGGAAAATAAGAAAATGAAGCATATTCAGTCAGGAATTCCTATTGCACGTGCCTTTTTAACACACACAGAGTAATAGTAGTAACAGGAAAAATCAGAATAAAGCACCTCCAGGAAAGCACCTGGTAACAGGTAAAGTATGCAATACTAGCATGCTACTAATCTGAGAATACTTCAATATAAAAATGTGGGTTTACACTTTTATTTTCTTGTCTCTTCTCATGTTTCAGAGTTTGTATACTGAAGAATTATAGTGATGGTTGAGTTAAAGGTATTTGACGTTACTGGGTTCATTACCTTCCCCTCTGAACTTCTCATTCTGTTTTCAGCATACAGCTCATTTATTACCTGGTGTTGAATTCTATTAGAGAAACAAACAAGGTTTCATTAGTTCTGCCATCTGTAATACAGTAGGGTCTACATTATTACACATCATAAGATGACCAGGGATTTGGAAAATAAAAAATTCACCTCCCCTCTCTGCTCCCGTCACACATGGTGCCATTAAATACAGAACCTTTCAAGAGAGATCATTGCTTGTTTGATGCAGTGGATGGAAATTCTCATTTCAATCAGGTAGTGAACCTTCAAAGGAAAGGATCATCAGGAGGGATGGGAGAGACCTTGATATATCAAAACAAGCCTTTAAATAATAAACACACTTCAAACCGAAGGCTTATCCTGCATATAAAGCATAAGGACTATGAGCAAGTCAATGTGAAAGATATTTACAAGGCTATTTTCTATGCAACACAAAACTGGCTACTTTTACACTCATATATAACACATATTTTCATCATGAATCACAAAAAAATAGTTTCTCTTCTCAGGAATCCAAAAGAGGATTTCTGATTTTAGTCCCATATTTTGGCACAGCAAATTGACACCTTTTTGAAGCTGCCAGCATAATAATGGGTAGAAAGAATCTAGACACTATGAATCTTCCTCAATACACTTAATGGGTTTTATCTGTCCTCTCTGCATCTCCAGCCCAGCTAATTCAGAACAAAGAAATGACAAGCATTCTAATATCGGCTTTTTCTCCCTCTGGGTGTAAGTTTGCTTTTAAACAAGTCAAAGAAAGACTTTCTGCTGACTTCATAGTTCTTTTGTATTGTGTCCAGTCCAACTGGGTTATGTGCTTGGACAGTCTTTGGAGAATACAGACATAGATTGCCTTATGCACCACTTTAGGCAGGAAGCTGTTGACTGGCCAAGAAAAATTAGATTCTGTTTCTTATATTTTATTTTAAATTCCCATAGTTTCCTTCAAAGAAGAAGGAACATTTGACATATTGTCTTGTACAAAAGAAAACATGTCAAACATGCCCAACCTGAAGACCAGGACCTTTTAAAAGATATTTTACATATAAGAAAACATTTCTGTGCATCCCATTCGGAGTGAGTGTCTGAAGAAATGTGATGGTGAGACTATTATTATAACCCACAGCAAGATAGATCCATGGTTAATGTTAAGTGGGCTTCAAATGCAGAATAGGTACAACTTTGGAGGAGATTTAAAGGTTGATAACTACTGCATATGCCCCAAGCAAAGATACTGAACAGACCTGTGGAACTTCTCCCATGAAAGGAAGAAAATATATGTTGGATGTCAAGGTCAGCATTAATGGAAGTGTGTAAGTGCAGGGCATCAATAGCTTCATAGATTATTCATGCATAAAAAGAATAAAGAAACATCAAGGATAGGCTTTGAAAGTAAATATGGGAAGATTTTTACTATATGAAATGGAAAGAGGGATCAAAGACGTGAGGTACCATGACAGAGGTGATTGATTGAAGCAGGGGATATTTTTGTAGCCCCATTTGCACTGGCCTGAAAGGGAGAAGAAAATGGGATTCTTGAAGCCTAAATAAAAAAGTTTCCTCTCTATCACTGCATTTTCTCTTGGCTGTGGGTCAGTTTTTATTATCCATGAGAAGCTATGGCTATTGGATACACTCCAGGTTGGGGCTTCTGTAATTTCAGCAGAGCAGTAAAAATAAAATGAAGGAAAGAAAAATTGATTACAGCTTGAAGGCTGGATATATAAAGCTGATAGAATATTCAGGGATGTTCACGCTGCCAAACTTTTAGACTAAAAAATCTAAGTTCAAGCTAGGAAATGAGGCTCTTGGATGGTCAGCAGACCTCTCTAGGTTTTTTCAAATGATGATTCAAAGGACCTGAGTCACATTCCTGTTTGTTTTACCCTCACAAGAGATCTTGAGTAGTTAAAGTCCACTGGTCTAATAGTAGCAATCTAAGGTAGGTGGAGTGAACTCTTTTCCTTGTCTCTCTCCAAGCCTCTCTTTCATACAGCAACCATAAGTAAGTGGTTTTCATTCAGATCAGATGTCACTTATTACATTTTCTTCTCCCTGAGTGTAGAAAGAAAAGATAGGAATTTGTAGCATGCATTTCATCTTATTAAATTAGTAGATTATCTGCAGAAACAAGTTTTATCGGGAGATTCAGACACATTGATTAGCTAGACTGAACAGAAAAACACACAGATTAATGTATGAACAACACAGACTGAAGAGTGAAAATGAGCTAGATGTTTTCCTCCTGGCTATTTTTGGAGAATTATCTCTGTTTCACCAGACAGTATTGTATGAGATGCATCCCTCTCACTATGACATGAAGTGTTATACTGGCATAAGCTATTTCACCTTATTAGTCTAGCTCTGCACCAAGATAAATGAGAGAAGTTGGATCTATCTTACATTGAATTTTATTAATTAAAATTTATTAAATAGCAACCTCATTGCTTTCCTTCTACCTTAATCCCAAATCACAATTGCAAGGAAAATCATGAGACCACCATCTTTCTCCCTCTTTATCTCCCACTAACCATTAAATTAGTTACACAGAGATAAATTTTCCTGTAGGAAAGTCTGAGGAAGGCAGTAGAATCCCTTTTTTTGTGGTCTTTAAACCCAAAGTTTGAATTCCTAGCATGCACAAAGGAAAACCAGACTCCAGCAGATGCTACCTCCCCTTTAAAATGCCCAGATTTATCCCAAGTATGAAACAGGTCGATATGAAAACAGATGTTTGAGTGAAAAGGAATATTTGATGGAGCCAAACTCCACTACTCAGACCTTTTTTCCTGAAAAGACCTATAAGTTACATAAAAGTAGTGATGGGTTGTTTTTGACATGGCACTAGGAAAAGGAGTTGCTTGCTGTAATGGGCATGAGTTTCTAAATGAAAACAGGTCTGAGCCGAACTAGCTTTCACCCCTGGAAGCCAGCTAAGAGCTGCAGAACAAAGGCGATTTTCTTATAACATCATATTGTGGAACACATTACCAGATTTTTTTGAGAAGAAAAGACACAGGGAGACTCAGTTGAGCATTTTACTGCATATGTGCTTTAAAAAAAAGTGGATTTTCAGTACTAAAAGGACAGCTGAGTGCATTGGGCTTGCAAGTCTCAGAAAAGCCCTTTTTATTAAGAAAAATAATCCCTTTTTATTGTATTGCAGAATCCCATCATCCCACAGTTTCCTATCTTGTCCTCTTTATAAGCATTCCCATGGAATTACAACACTGAAAATAATGAAGTGCTTTATTGAGGTTAGGATGATAATTTCATTGGGCCAGATAGCAGTGGGAGAGTCCTGAGTCTCAGGGAAAGACAGACACATCCACATCCAGAGCAGGAGGGATGCTGGCTTCTGGGGCAGTCTTCAGTGTGGCTCTCTGCAGCCAGGTAGAATGCTGGAAAGACTGGGAGCACAAGAAAGAAAAAAGGATTGCTGTCCCATGGCGTGCACTTGGCAGCACATTCAATAGCCTAACCCAAGGGAAGAGAGTGCAGCTCCTCCAGGTGCTGTTGTCTGTACCAATGGTCCACAGAGATTCCAGAAGAAACAGAAAAATTGCATCCCCCAGTGAACCCTTGCAGGTGACCTGCTTGCAGGTGATCCATCACATTTGCACAGGGACAGATGGCAACTGGCCTCCAGAAGGATTCAGCTGACTGATACCCCCTCCCCTCTTGGGTGTGACAGACTTGCAAGGATTTAATGTCCCTTCAGGGATACTTTGAACACTCCCACTGCCCATTAATAGCACAGATGGAAAGCATCTTCTGCCTGCCTATATTGCATTAGGACAGAAGCCAGAAGTCCAGACGTGAAACAAAGCAATTCAATGGGTTTGCTGAATAATTCCAAGGTGCTCCTTTCCTGCTCTATCCACAAGGTCTCCAGCAGGTAGACTTGAAAGTGCTCTGTGGGTCGCAAATGGGGTGTCTTGTCTCTTAAAAGAAGCATTTTTAAGCTGAACACATTTTTATTTTTGGAGGTGGCTCAAGTTCTGCCACTAAAGTTCAGCAATGCTGAAGGACTTGTCTGTGAAAGACAGAGCTTTGAACATGCCTATTTCAATGCCAGCATAAAAAACCCACCAAAATCTTCGGTGTTTGCCATTTCTATGCTATACCTTTTGTCCCTATATCCATCTGAGTGTACCATCCCATCATTCCTGCCAGCATCCGTCTTCAACCCATCCCAAAACTGACCAGGACCAATGTAGAGGTGGAGGAGAGGAGAGGAGAGGAGAGGAGAGGAGAGGAGAGGAGAGGAGAGGAGAGGAGAGGAGAGGAGAGGAGAGGAGAGGAGAGGAGAGGAGAGGAGAGGAGAGGAGAGGAGAGGAGAGGAGAGGGTTTTCCTTAATTTTTTGTAGATCTCTATGAAAAAAAAAAAAAAAAAAAAAAAAAAAAATTCTCTCATTATCATTACTTGAAACTCAGAAGCCAGAACACTCCACATTAATACAGCAGCAGAGCAACAACAATAAAAAAAAAAAGCCCCAAATACCCAATCAAACCCCAAACAAAATAAAAATAGGAAGAATATTAGTTAGTTCAGGGAATAGGAAATATGACACCATTATTCTGAAGGTGTAAAAACACATACAAAAGAATAATGAATGCAACCCCCCCAGTTTTTCAGAACTAAAATATGCTCTCTGTTCTAGGCAATGAGACAGTGTTCTGTAAAATGCTTTGCAAAAGCTCATATTCAGAATATGTACAACATTCACACTATAGTTTTAAATATGAGATTAATATCATCATCTGTCTTCAGTGGAAGGCTCCCACTTGAAAATCATACTGTTAAAGAAAAAAATACACATGGTAAATGATTGTTAAAGTGATTATTAACATATGACTGGTTATATAAGTCCACAATTGAATAGGTAAAAATATAATATAAATACAATTATTTAAAATCTTATTTTGGTATTTAAGTTAATAGTTTCTTTTTACATTTCTCAGGAAGAATCATACAGAGACCTAATCTACTTTCTTGGGCAATTAGTAAACAAAAATCTTTTTGCACTGTGCCCACACAAGCATATAACCACAAAAAGCTGTCCTATAAAATAAGTTCTGAGTCTAGCAAACAGAAAATGAAACAGCAATTCCATTAGATCATTTCATTAATTAAACTTAAATCAAACCTGCACCAGAGATGCAGGATCAGGACTTGGTTTGCAGCAGACAGAGCTTACTCAACCCTGTCAACTGAGCTGTAGCAATTGCTAAAGGTAATCTCTGCACTTACAAGCAGACAAATACTTCTCATTCAGATGCCTGTTAGTGCATATGTGGGACCTTTATTTAAATTCCAGTACCATAAGGAACACTTTCCTGTGTGATTTTAGTCTGTTAAGTGGACTAAAAATTGTGTTGAAACAAAATCTGCTTCTGCTTCATCAATAAGAACAGTTTTGGTATTTTTCTCCTAACTTTCTGTGTAAAATAATTTAATGAAACACACAATAAAGCTGGTAATTTCCTACCAGTGCACATCCATCACAAAGCTTTGCTTTCCTGTTCTCTGCTGCTCATTGTATTGCTGGAGTTCAGCAAATGTCTACTTGAGCAGATCAAAGCATAATCTTGGCTTTCGTTGCCTCTCTGTGGTTTCTGGTGCTTATGTTAATCCTACTTAAACTAAGTGGTCAGAGATTTGGGAGATTTGAAATACAAAATAGATTCTAACCTTGAGATGGATTAGGGTTGTCAGACGACACAGAACTGTCATGTAGGACTAACATTATGAAAACAAGAGCTGAAAATACTGTTTTAGTGTAGCTGACAACAGGGATTTATCCTAAAAGAGACATGGATGTGTTTGATTAAAGCAGCTCCTTAGTGAATATGTAGCCTGAATGCCTTGCAAGGTTATTGATTATGTACCTTAAGTCAAAGATACGGCTTCTTCCCCAGGAGATTTGTTTTTTCATCCAGTAAACACTATGGAACAGAACATGGATACAGTCTTTCACAAAAGCACTTTATTTTGTATGATAAGGAGGGGATTAACTTGCATTATAATTATATATCTACAACTTTTTCTTCAGAAAGCCTGCTTGTCTTGCAGGTTATTTTCAAACAATAATGAGAAACTTATCTACCAGGATCCAGTGGGGCAATCTAAGCTTCTCAAAGGGGAGAGGACATTCAGTTTGCTCTTTTGGCTTGTTCAGAGGGCAGGGGCACGTTGGCAGTGTAGGTTATGGATCTTGGTTAAATGAGTGGTCAGAGGCTGGTTTGTGGGCAGATGCTACCATGCAGCTGGCCAGCAGAGGCCACACTCAGGAAAAAGGTTTGCTGAACATTTAAAAAATATTTCTAGGTTGGTTTTTCTTTTAATTATGAAAATGTTTATTAGTTTTCTTCAACACTTTTTTTTTTTCTTAATAGTAACATCCCATTTTGACATGGGACTGTTTGCCATGCCCAACCTTCATTCTACCCTAAGGAGCAGTTAGTTTTTACAGTTCTATCATCAACCAGGAGACATCAGTATCCACCATTTACTTCAGCCTTTTCTGGAAGCTTGGGCAGTTGTCACTTCCCCTACAGTCCTCATCAGAAAGGAAATGACAGTGACAATCAGAAATGACGAAGTATCTGGCAACTAAGACAGTGATCCCCAAATCCTTCCCTTCTCCCCATGGTGCTGCAGGGGCACCCATGAGACCAGCAACCCTCACAAACATGGGCAGGGGAGCAGCCACCTCCTACAGACCTGCAACAGGCATCAACTACAACTGAACCATCCCTCCTTCAAGCACATGGAACTCATGTCTAGCCCTGGGTTCATGGGTTCAGAGAGAAAGAAACCTGGGGAAAGGCGAGGCAAGAAAGGTTTGGCCCTAAATTAGTACATATTTGTAAAGAGGCTGGAGAGCAGGCATTTACTTTATTTTCCTTTTGCTTTTAGACATGAAACCACCAAGCTATGCTGGAGCACCCCTCTCATCTCTCCTCTTTTTTGGCCGGACTGTGAATTCAGTTCTTGAAAGAGAGAACTATCCTCTCTTTACAGCATAGATACATCCAGCTCCATGTGCCTCTGGTCATGTTTGCAGTTTGCTATGTCAGAAGCACATTTTTGTCCAAGTTACTTGTTTCCTGGGAAGCCAAATTAAAGCCTAACTGTTTCTTGATATTAACAAAGAAAAAAAGTAGTAACCCATCCACAACTGACCTTTTGTACTGGGAGCATTATTATGGTGGAGGGGAAAATTCCATTCTCTGCTATTTTAATCTGACTTTTCCTTCAAGAAACAGATCAAATAAAATGCAACAAAACAATACCTGCAGAGAGGGCTCCCATCCTCCTTATTCTCTGCAGTTTTAAAGACTGACAGCTAAGTAGTCTTTTTCAACCTTGCTGCTGCTGTATTGCTAGTTTGGGAAGCACAGGGATAATGAGATATCAAAGTAAAGGAAGCAGGTACTTAAATGAAACAAAAGTGCAAACTGCCTAGGGAGAATATTTATGACAGAGTTGTCTCCAGTCTGCACCCAACAATTATTTTTTATCATAATCTCTATTCTTGGCAAATGAACAACCTGCAGAGAAGACAGGGACCCTGAACACACCTCAGCTCTGTTCTTGCACCTTTCCCAAATGTGGGCACAAGCTCCTCCAACTCTTGCTTGGGGACAGCAGCTGCTCTCTGCCCTCTTGCCATCTCTGAGAGTGAAGGTAGGGATGGGGCAGAGCTGGGGACCTCTCTGCCATCTCACATCTACAGTGTGGAAGCACAAGGGCTAAAGAGTCTTTCAGAATACATTTCAAGAATGAACTAGGTAAGCATTGAATTTTAAGTTTTTTTTCATCTTCTCCCAAGCATTCTTCATTGAAGGTCTCTTTTAGATGAATAAACAGTAAGTTGGAAATGTTTTACCTGATGATATTTATTCATCCTTAGCTCCTGGTACAAAATCTGATGGATGAATCATTACCAAACCATAACGGCCAAGAAGTAATGCTAAAAAACAACTGTCTTTATTGATCCTACCGTTCTTCTTCTCCAGACTTCAGGAACAGAAAGCATTTAAATCAAGTTTGCTAACACATTAATATCCTTTAAGCGGCTGTTATAGCTTCATGTAGACAAAGAAAATCATATTGGAAAAGATGTAATGTGGTCATGATCAATTAAGCAACAGATTTACACTCTGAAGGTTCAGGGCCAGACATTTCCTAATTTAACAAAACTCACATAATCTCACAGAGAAAGGAACATCATAGTAAGAAGTATCAATATGATAAAACAAATTTATTTTATAATGACTAAGTCCCTTTTATGTCAATTAAGCTGACAATCATGTCAGTTAGAGATGCAGGATCAAAGACAACATTCCTCTGAATATCTGGGCAAGCTGTCAATACTTTCAGCCTTTATGTCACTGCTTTTGAGTGTAAATAACAGCTTTCAAATGTAACTGCACTGCTTAAATACTAATTTCTGTTCATACACTTGGAAACTAAACGAACAATTAAGGATGCTTTCCAAAGATCACCTAAGTCAGTGGATATTCCTAATGATCATCTGGAAATAAAAAGAATCCTGTGTAGTGAGTAAGACCTCATTAAGAATGAACAAAATTTGAACTATACTTGTGAATTGTATTCCCTTTCACTTCTTTAAGAAAAATCAGGAAGAAATTATTGAAAAAAAGGATGATAATACACTTTCAGATAAATTATTTAAGACAGATCCTTCAACTAGCTTTGCCTACAAGGATTAATTACTAACTTTGAGGACGAAAAGTTTAGTAACAGGTATTAATTGCTATAGCTAAAAAATTTATAGTCTTTTTCATTTAATGCAGCATAACTAATTTTAGTTCTTAGACTAAGGAAAACATATTATTTATACTATGATAAATACAAGCAAGCTGTAATTCAGGCTATATTGTGAAATATGATTAATATAAGGCATGCCTCCTTCCTTTAATTTGAGGACAAGGCTTGCTCTGATTTTAGCAGTGTAGTTCTAAGTCATAGATCAAAATGGCCTTGCCATGTGAAATTTCAAATGATGGTAGGTTTCGGGCTTTCTGAATTATCTGTGCAGCTTTTGTTTGATGTCTTTTTATACATTTTTGAAAGCGAGTCTTTGAAATGTGTACATGGCTGAAATCTTTGTATCTGTCATCTTGTTTTTGTCATTTTTTATCTTTTAGATCAGGGTGTTTTCTTACTATTTTTTAATTATTTTTTATTTTATTTTATTTTATTTTATTTTATTTTTTTTATAAAAGTATCTTCAGAACAAAATAAAAGGGGAGTAAAATGCGAGTAAAATCAACCCAAGAGTCCACTTTGGGCTGCCACTTTTTCATTTCATCCCACCTTCTTTGTTTCCTTATTTATGCATATGGAGACATGCAAATGTTTTGGTTTTTAGATATTCAACCATTATTGGGGCAATCCTGCATTATCTTATGGATCACCAGTAACTTGTATTTTATGTCTGATTACCTTCCCTTGAGAATGTTGATTAAAAAGTGGAACATAAAGCTCTTATGCAATGAATGGATGGTACTGAGAACAAGATAAAAGAAATTTACCAGTGACAATACTTTGGTTATGAGTTAGATGCTTCCATCATAAGAAAACATATTTTTCTTACAGACTACCAAAGAACAAGTTCTACCACTGCCATTCTGACTCCCACTTGTAATATTAATCTTTCATTATCCTCTTCAAGAACCTTCCTTTCTCTTCACAATCGACTGCCATGCCAGATGCACAGAAATACTTACTCTGGGAAGAATTTTATGATTGAGAGATGTGGGCAGGTTTAAAATCCTAAAGGGAAGCCTCATGTATTGTAGTGTGTGGATTATTGATCCGTGGGAATAATGAGATACAAAATCTTTAGAAAAAAACAGTTAAGCTAAGAACTGTTCAGATCAGTTATTACACACCATTGGAATTGTTTGGGAAAAGAAAATCCCCTTTCATAAAGAGTATAAAAAATCAGAGATTGTTCATTCTGAAACACATGAAAACCCTCTCAGAAATGTTTAAATAACTTGTAAATAAAAATGGCAACCTTTGTTTTTTTTGGTTTTTTTTTTGGAAAAAATCAAAATAGACAGGGTTTCTTTATATTATATTTTGTTGAAAGTCATGTTTCAATTCAAGTTTGTCAAGATTTTTTTGTTTTATTTTAATCTGAATGTTGAATAACTTTAGCAAAGCAGGAATATATTTATGGCTTTCAAGATGTCAAATAGCAATAAAGAGAAATAGACATTCTTTTGACCAATTCATATATATAAACCAATACAATATATCTGATGTATAAAAATAAATATAGAAGTACTATTTTAGTCAATTTATATTTTCTGTATAAATATTTTATCTGATTCTATATAAATTAGTTTAAATAATGCCCTAATTTGCATATAGCATATATACAAACGTTATATTACCATCTATAAATTTATTGACATGGATTGGTCATAAGAATACAAATTTTTTACATAGATGCAGTATTATTGCCTTATTTTTGGATCTCATTCAACAAAAGCATTCTTTTCAAATGTTGTATACTTGGTTTTGCAATCCAGTGCTTTAATGGATACAAATGTGGCATGAATAGCTCACAAATGATTAATGGATTATATTTCAAGATATAAATAACAAAAGCAATTAAAAAAGCCATGATAGATTGTCTTTCTCATTAATGAAACCACTTTTGCTTTATGCAGTATGCTTTAGCAATTTAAAAAGTTACTGTACATTGGGAAAAAATGGTATAAACTCACATATATTAGAAAAAATGCAAATGAAATAACAAAATTGACAATACAAAGCTATCTGAATGCATTTTAAACATACCAAGGATTCTGTTAGGAAGGGTTAATAAGTCTAATTTGATATACGAACCTTACTGACATTAGAATTATGTCAATAAACAAACTGGTCGGATGCTAGAAAAAGATATTGACTCTGAAGCTGTGAAGTCTTCAGATCCTCTATGTATATCCTGAAGGATGCAATGAAGGGCATTGCTGAAGAGATCAAATCACTCTTCAGTTCTAAGCAGCCCTTGGCCACCTTACATCAAGTTCAGGCCTGCCTGACAGAGTCATAGCCAATTTCTTTAGTGTAAAAGCAAGTCAGAATAAGGCTCATAAAGGTCTGACATGCTGTGGAAGCTCTCAAAGTTGAAGTTAAAAGAAATATTTAAGCAAATAAGTTATGTTTGCTTTTCTATGCCCTTGAATTTGCCCAAGAGTGTAACAGTCACTATTCTGTAGGGCTGGTACATGGGTAATTGGACATTAGTTAGTTACACACAGTTCCTGAAGTACTTTCATGTAGCAAGAAAGTTCAAGAGTGGTCAGATTTCTTTCAAGAGAGTTGTTTTCATTCCTAAATTCGTTCACAGGTAGTGAGAGTCACCCACAGACTGCTAGAAGTGTTGCACTGCCAGAGTATGAGGAGTGTGCTCCCACAGGCAGGCAAGCAGAACAGGTTTTGGGCTCTGAACCTGAAGAAATGCCCAGTCATCCCTTCTGAGAGATTTTTAATTTGTTCAATGCAAAGTACCTGAAAACTGCTGTAAGGGTCAGAGTAAGCAGTGGCAGCACGTGGCCTCTGGGAAGGGGTTTACATGGCAAATGCTAATTATTACATGCCAGTGAATTTAAAGGCAAGAAGCCTTTTTCCATTCTGAGTTGGTGTAGTTATCCCCAGGAAACTAAGGTACCTTGCCTTGCCCAACTGCCCCTTCAGCAAGAGCCTTGTTGCCTTGGTCAGAGGTTAAAAACAATGCCCACCAGACTCAGCCACTACTTCTTGGCAGGGCTTGAAGAAAGAGGTGGCCAGTTTGGTCACCCACGTGGGGACATTAGTGCAATTCCCAGCCTGCCCTGCCACTTGGTGTCCTTGCAGAGCAAACCAGGAGCTGTGGAGGCTGCCATCGGGTGGACTCTGCTGTGCCCCCAGTGTGGCCAAGACGGGCACTTTCAGGGGGCAAGTCACACTTGCCAGATACCTGCTGGAAAGGACACACCACTTCTTACCTGCTGGGCCACAGCCAAACCTGGGACACTCTCTTCAAAAAAGGAATGATTTGCACATTCTGGTTTCCCCAATGTTTTACACAGCAGGACCCTAGAGGTCTGTGACAGCTGATAAAGAGATGCTGTGTTCCTTTGAATCCTTCACAGTTTGGATGCGTGTTGTTGCTCTGCTTCCAAAATGCAGCAGCAGCTTGCTATTTCTGTGGTGAATTGTAGAGTTAAAACCCCTCTGTACCTTTGATGAATGATCTTTATAGCTGTTTCCTCATCTTTTGATGAATGCTTTCATGAGAATAGATAAATATTGTACTATTTTATTTTCTTGACACAATCTTGGTTACATGAATGAGGCAGTAACTTTTAATGTCTTGTGCCTCCTGTGAATTACAGAAATCTGCTTTTAACTTTCTGACCTTTTTCAGTGGGCTGTGTTTCCAATAGAAGGCCATTCTACTCTATTTTATCAACTTCACTTAATTTGTGGGGAAGGGACAGGCATGTTCAAGTGCAAACAGTAGAAAGTACTTACTCTTTTGTGCTTACAGGATGGTATTTCATGAGTGTTATACAGCATCAACGTCCTGATGCTTTAGCTGATGAGAAAATGGAAGATCATACTAGCAGAAATGTATTCCCACAGCAACAACAGGATGCAGCACATTCCTGCTGCAGGTTTGTTATGAAGCTGAGACAGAAGATCTTGCACTTCTTCCTAGATGAAAACCCAAATATATCCAAATATCTTCTCATATAAATATAACCAGTGGTTGTATTTTACTTTAGTGCCTTTAAATAGCAAGAGCAACAACATAAATAACAAACAACACAATTTTAAGACCTAGTACTTAGAGTCCCTTACTTTAACCAAAGAGTGACATTACTTATTTCATGGACTAACTTCAAAAATTACTAGGGTTTTTCTCGGAGATAAGTGCCTTAATAAAAATATTAATTAAGGGCTTAATGTGGTGTAGATTGCTCAGGTATAAACCTGTATAACCAATTGAGATAAAGTATACCATGTGGTGATGTATGTCTCACAGTTTGCATGCTAACATGGAGCTGATCTCGAGGTCTCTTCCAACCCCAACCATTCTGTGATTCTGGAATTCTCTGAAAGCTCTTCTCAACACTAAAAAGAATTTCCTGTCTATTGATTGTCTTCTATTGTATAGAAGAGGGAGCAATGGTAACAATTAAAGTGCCACTAAATTAATTAATTAATTAATTAATTGAAGTGCTTTTACCTTTCTACTTGAAATAATCAAGTTTGTCATTTAACAGAAGTTAAATTCACATTGAATATAAAGTATGAGGTTTAGAAATTCAGGGGCAGTTCATATTCTTAAACATTAGAATAAATAGTGAGTAAACTCCTGAACGTCACAACCTCTGCTTTCTTATGCTCTTCATTATATGTTTGATTAGACTTTGCACAGGGAAGTAAGTCCAGCAAATTCCTAAAACAAGGCATGGAACAGAAAAGTGAGCTCATCATTTATAATTTTAATTGTAGAGCTTAGCACTTGCAATCAAGCACTCACCCAAAAACAAACTCTGTGCTGCCTATTTATTTTTAGCCACTGCACAATTAACACTCCATTAAATATTACACCTGCAGTTCCTTTTTCTTTCAACCTGTTGCTAGGTCTCCCTGCATCTTAAAATGCTCCAGAATTTCTTTTTCTCTTTTTTCTTCCTTAACAGTTTCAAGTTTCAAAAGCAGTTATCGACAACAGTCTAAGGCTTAGGACAACTATTTATTTTTAAACTAGACATGAAAGGATTTTTTGAGCATGCATAATTACACAGCCATTGTGCCAGAAATGAGCAAGGATACAGTGGTATTTTGCCTGGTGTATTTTCCAGATGCCTTTGGATAGGCAGGCTAGATTTGTGTATCCTTTCTGGATTATTCTTCAATAAACACATGCAATATTTTTAGCCTCTGATTCTTGTTTTTCCACAAGAAATCTAAAGTATGAGCACTCTTACCCTATGCTGCTACATCTATGTAGTTAATCCTATAGAGGTGATGTTTATGTGTCTGGACAGTACTACCCCATCTACATCTCAAGCAGTTTATTTAGATAACCCACCACATATCCCACTTTCCCAATCTTGTTTCTGATTTGGATGCGGATGTGTTTGGTTGGCAGGATGCACAGGTACAACACTCACATCTTCTGAAGCCCAAGTGACACGCCTTGAGTGAAGCCCATTGGGAGGGAAAAACACATTGGATGTTTATTTAAAGGTTGTTGAACCAAGCTGTGCATCCACAACATTAGCTGCTAATATTATTTCCCTAGTCTACAGCTTTAGGAAAGACCTTTACAGGAAAATTTACTGCACACTGCTTTAATTCCTTGTAAACCAAAAGCAAACAGTTTAATCCTTGCTGGCATTACTTACGCTTTATTTGTCAGAGGGAAACAGAGAGGCATAATTAACTGTCATGTTTTGCATGGACAACTGGCTCACAGAGAAATAAAATAAATAAAGGAGAATGTGAAACTTAAGGCCTGTGGTGCCCCCCTAACACATCCCAGACTGAAGCTGTTATTTTAAATTTGAATATCTTCCATCCACAAGGGTGTCCGAGTAGGGTCTCAAAAGAGAGAAATCTTTTATTCCTGTCACCAACCCTCTGTTCTCCCTGGCTTAAACAACTTCAATTCAAACCATAAAAATGGCATTTGAATCTTACAAATTAGTGTAATGAAGCAAGGGAAACAAATCACACCTCTTCCAAAAGTCTGCACAGCTTTTTTCCCCTCAAACATCAAAATCTCCTATTTTCTATATACCAGATGGCAATGTCTTCAGACAACTCCCAGTCTTATAATGACAGAGAATTGTGGTGTTACATGCACCCCTGATTTAAATCCCAAACAGTCTGGGTTTTATTCAGATCATCAGAAAAGGATGTTCCAGTAGAGAAACAGCCAGACGACTGCCTCACATCTTTAAATCTGGAGACTGTAACAACATATGCCACAGCCAGTTTGGACTGCTGCTGGGAGAGGTGGCCAAGTTCCCAGTTCTCTGCAAAGAGTTCTTGCACCAGGCAATTATACATAAAACAATAAATTTTATTGTATCTATGTAAAAATGAGGAACAATTAATCACCTTTCAGGATTAGATTTGTATTCAGGCCCAATTATCAGTTGTACAAATGACTATTAAGAAGCTGTCACGAACTTATGTGTCTGTCAGACATGAGAAAACAAAAGGTGTAAGGAAAAGAGAAAACTTTCATATTTCTGAAGCTGATTCAGTACATTATGAACATCACAGCAGGTTCCTTCTTGAGCAAGGCATGACTCACCTCCCTTGCCCACACCTACTGCCTCTCCCCTGCATGACATTAAATAAGCATCGGCAAAAGTGCTAGTTACTAACACAAATTCAATTCATCACACAGAAGAGTGAAAAGAAATATCAATCTTTTCAAGCTTTTGTGTTTCTTCTTCCAGCTCCCACCACCTCTTTTCCTGGCTCTTAATTTGAATAGATTTGCATTTGAGGACCTTTCAGGGAAGATAAATTGAATTAGGTGCCCACATCTGATTGACATTCACCATTCTGGTTTGAAAATTGCCACAAAAGACATTGAAGAAATCAGCACATCTGATTCTCTTTTGACACCTTTGTTTCTTTTCTTACATAATTTTCATCTGTTCCAATCAAAGACTTTTTCCTCTTGACTTCTGAACTGTCTTTCATCATCTCTTGTTACAGCCTCTTCTGTTCTGGTCTCCCAATTATGATTTTTAAATTTCTGGTTTGTTTTTGTCCTATCAGTCTCCATCTTAGATCTCTAACTGTTTACTACTATGTTGTGTAACTTATTCTTTTGTTACCCCTGCTGTTAAAAATGGATTCCTTATTTTTAGGTGGAAATTTTTATCTCTCAGGTTTGGGAGCTTTTCATGTGTGTGTGAAACACAAAACTTCTCTTTGATGGCAGAGACAAATCTGCTGCCTTTTATGCAGATGATGTGGGAGTTAAAGACATCCATAGACACAAGTGGAGACCTGAGTCTGCTCTCCAAGGCCACTAACAGAGTACTGCAAGTAGTGAACCCTTGATGGAGGCTGGGTAGGAGATGTCAAGAACAGGTGGATCCAGAAAAACTCAAAGAAAACCACTTGTAGGAAAGAAATTGTAGAAGTGTTTATACAATTAAGAGCCAAGAGGTGTGTCGTTTGAAATCCTACCACTAAAAGTAACTTTAGAGTCCCTGACAAAGAAGACAAATAGTCTGGAGAAACTTTAATGTCAGAACAAATGGCTAAGCCAGGCAGGTCTATGGAACATTTCGGAGAGGACACATTTGGATATATTTACTCCACTAAACATATCCAAGAGAGAGGAAAGCCTATTTAACTTGTGTATGTTATGTATGCTTAACTTGTGTATAATGTATCTGTGACACCCAAAGATGGCAATGGCTTGGGTGGGATGAGCACTTCTGTGCTCTCTTATCAAGGTATCAGTCATTGAGTGTATTAAGAGGAACAACATCACAGGTTATCCCACCTGCCTTCCTCACAGGAAAGGCATCTTATTACTTTCATTATAACATATTTAATACCTTAGTTAAATATAGAATTTCTTGTCTTTCATACCTTCCCCCATCCCTGGCCCTTCTTTTACCATCAGAGATTTCTAAGAAGTCCTCTCTTCCATTTAGAAGACACTGATGTTTCCTAAGAAGGAACACACACATGAAATATATTAGGAAAAAATACAACTACAGGAGTCATTAGAATCTTCAAAAGACATCTCAATCACTTATTTAGTGAAAAAAGGAAAGGGAATAGTGTGAAGAAAAGAAGTGAATTAAAATGAGGAAATCAAAGAGCAACCAGCCTGGTGGAATCCCTGTGGTCTCTTTTTACTTGTTTGTTATTGCTTAACAAATGTATTTGAACCACTTTCGTCTATTCTAATTCTTCAAAAATATTCCATTAGGATGTGAGAAACCATCCATTTAGGCAGGAAGAATATGTTTAATTTCATTTTATTTCATTTCATTATTTAATACCTTTGGAAGAGATTTATCACGATTAATCTCAAGAGGAAGAAAATAAATTAGATACCTTTGGTGTAAATCAGCCTTGTAGATGATGAACTCAACAGTTTTGTCTGGCTAATTACAAAAGCAACTTGCCACAATATGAATCCACTTCTCTAAAACCTAAGTTTAAAATCCCCCTCAGGACTTTATATTGAAACATATGCTTAATTTTAAGTTACACATGAGCTTTGAAATGATTAGAAAGATGACAGATTTGGGTACATTGAAGTGCCTTTCTCATGACTAATTTTTTAATATTATAGTGACCATCATTCTACCCTCCAACCTCATATACAGTTTATTAAAGTCTGAAGATGCTTTATACCTCTTTAAAGTGGTGTGGTTTGGTTTTTTTTTATTTTATTTTTATTTTTATTTAATTTTTTTATCTGACTTTCTGCAGTTTCTAAGGACATACTTTGTCTTGCACTGCTTGCAGGACAATCCCCAGTTCATGCGGACACAGCCTTTACCCTTCCAGGGCCCCCACCACATGACATCATTTGCAGTTCAGTGATGTTCCATGGCTGCATCCATCCATGGATGAATGTGGTGCTGGCACTTTGAGCCAGTGTGGCTGCAGGGTGAGTGGAGCAGTGTAAACACCCACAGCACTTCACAGCTCACTGACACCTGATCTTAATGGACTGCAATTGCTATTTCTTGCTGATGGCAGATCTTAGTGTACAGTTTGGTTTATTTACAGGAACCAGTTATCACACTTCTCATTTTAAGTGAGGCTTAAGATGGTGTGAACTCCACACTTCTGTAGCAGATCCTCAGCAGGTCTTGAAACAATGAAGTTTGTGAAATTATTTGATATTTACACTGAATGGGGATTTAATCTGAATCCTCTTGCAGATACAGCACTTGTACCTTTCTTGCCTGGTGCTTAGGAGGCCAGGGCCATTCCTCAGACTGAAGACAATTTTCATTAATTCTATATTATCTTGTAATGAGATGAAATACTGTGAACAACATAAATGAAAGGTTTTTTTTCCCAGCTTCAGTTTTGCCCCAAAAGGATTTTTACTGCAACAAATACCTTGACATACAGTTGGCTTCATCAAAGGAAATTAATTTTTGATATTAAGGTTACAAGAAAAAATCTTCCTTCCCTGTCTACAAAATATTTTCCAGGGAATTTCATTTATCTACCCTTTGCCAAATAGAAAACTTTCTGTGTTATGAAAAGGTTTTGCCTTACTCTTCCTCTTCTTATCCACCCCCCTAACTGGTACTGAAGCTGCAGGGTAGGCCAGAATGGCTGCCTAGCAGATTGACCAGCGGCCAACTTTTATCTGGAACGAAAAAAATTTACTAACAACTTGATTGTAGTAATTGTGCTTGCAATTCCTTTGAACCAGTACACCATTCCAAAATGCAGAATCCCAGTTTTAATTAAAAATTACTTAAACATTGTCTAAATTGGCCAGATAAACTGAATCCCTAATGTGAAGTGTTCTTTGTGGTTAATGAACCATTCCCCTGGCAGTAAAAGCTTGGTACAAAATCACTGGTGTTCATAATGTGGTCCAAAATTAACACTGTTCATTATAATGATGATTACTTTTTGTTACAGTACAGCTTAAGGGAAAAGATGATTCATTAATAAATTTCCATTATTTTTTCTAATTCTGATAATTACTGCCTTTCTATTTTGTACCAGCATGATGTCTAGATTCAAAGGTTAAGCAATGAGTCCTAAATATCTGGTAGGTCTACTGCACACCTCAGGATATTTTATTCGTGGAAATTTAAGAATGACACAGAGTCCTTTAAGAATGACACATCAGTCCTTGAGGTTTTCTGCATGTAATATGGACTGAGTTTATGATATATTACATCAAAGCTGATGATTGATCTTTGTAGCTTTCAATCCTGGGAGAATTATTAATGCAAAAGGCTTGAAAATGAGAGCTAAGGGATATCTTTTCTGTAGAGATATTCAGTTTTTTCTTAGAAGTCTTTATGTTGGAAAAGACTATTAGGATCATTGAGTTCAGCAATGAGCCCAGCACTGCATGTGCACTACTTAACCATGTCCCTAAGTGTCACATTTACAAGCCTATTAAGTAGCCCCAGGAATAGTGACTCTACCCTCACCCCTGGGCAGCCTGTTCCAGTGCTTGACAACCCTTTCAGTGAATAAGTTTTTCCTGATATACAATCTAAACCTCAAGTGGTTCAACTTAAGCCATTTCCTAATATCCTATCATTTATTACTTGGAGGGAGAGACCAGCCCCCCTGCCCTCTCTCAGCTACAACTTACTTTCAGGTAGATGAAGAGGGTGATAAGGTCATCCCAGAGCCTCTTTTTTCCAGGTTAAACAACCTCAGACACTGGGCTGACTGTAAGTGTGATTTTAGCCATGGACAAATATGTGCATAAGCAGTAAAATATGTGATTAAACAAATCTTTACTTTGCTTGTACATTATGTTGATTAGTGCATGAGGACAGCCTTCCTCATGCTGAATATACACCGTAGGAGGTAGGATTGCTGAATAGTTCATCACACAGAAACGTCCTTTGTTGGACTTTTGATCAACTTAATTCAAATGGTTTGATTATAAAAATGCCCTAAATTCAGGAATATTATGATATGTAATGTGCTTAACATAGATGCATACATAAAGTACCATGTCTTGCTGAGTCTTTACAGTGCAGTAACAGGAATGCAGTGTGTAGTTATGGACTCTATTTCCAAAATAATAAATTGGATCTCATCTACTACAGAATAGATGGATCAAGGACTAAGGGAACTTCTTGCTAAAGGATCTATCCTTAAACAGCAGCCAAGAGTAAATGCCTAAAGTTACACCCTGACAATCTGCTAGCCCTTTTTGAAACTGCAATTTAAGTTTTTAGACTTTCCAAAATAACATGCATATCTGCTCCTGAATTCCCTTAGCTAACAATTCAGTTAAACAAGGTTTCTTCCCAGTGTTATGAAGCACAAAGTGCCCTGGTTAGATTAGTCTGACCTGTCCAGCCAAAGCATTCACTTGCAAAGCAGTCACACACAAAAACCCACACAACTGTCTGTATTTACTTCAGTGACTTCCTAATCTCATGGACTGTTTTAGAGATTCTTAGGGGTATAAAAAAATGCCATCTATGGCAAGAATCCTATTGATGGTGGCATGAAAATATAACATAAGCCTGAGAAAAAGTAAAGTGTGGCTGTGTGAGTTCAGCTGTGAAATCACAAAACAGCTAGGTCAGATAAGAGCACTAGCTCACTTTCTCATATATGCCACTGGCTATCCAAGATGCTTTATATAAACCAAGATATTGGCAAGGGATATCTCAAAAAGTAATTAGCTTGTATTTCAGAAATAATAGAAAGCAGCAGACTGCCCTGGACTGGAGTGCTGACTACCACTTTGGTTTCAGTTGGGAGAGGAGGAAGCAGAGTGCTGGCAGGCAGCCAGTGCAAGGTCTTGGTGTGAAGCAATTGGTGTAAACGTAAGGCAAGATAGGCTATGACTTCCAACTTCAAGACACTCACCAGTATATATGGTATATGTATTAGCTATATGCCTGAGGCTTACCACTGAAATCCTTAAGACAAATTCTTGCAGATTAATAAAATAATGAAATATAACCGACACTTGAAACCTTCCATGGACATAAAACAGTGAAAAAAATTTTCATCTGACATCATTAACACAGTGATTCAAAGAAGATTTGGAGCAACTTGATAGAAAAATTGAAATTGGCTTAACACACTCCTTTTCAGAGATTGTCTCTAAACCTGCAAAATCCTACTCAACACCACTGAAGTATCTGAGACTATTTCCTCAGAGACCTCCAAACTGAACAAGAGTCTAGATGTTTTAAAATTCCAGGTGGGAAGTTTTTTGACTATTTTATCTCAAATATCACAAAACCTTCTATTTCCTCACCAACTTTAAGAACATCTGTTCCAGCAGTAGCCTGCAGAATAAGTAAAATCCTTCTCCCAGTAGGCACAGCAATGTAAGATATTTCCAATCTTTTGCCAGTTCTCTATCATTGTGACCAAAATGAAAAACTGCGAGGAAACAGGCCTTGTAAATGCTAGATATCATTGTGAATTGCCACTGCTGTAACAAAAGCACTTTTTTGTGTATCTTTTGGTCTTCTTTGGAGGGGCAAGAAAGTCCAGCTGGATCCACCTTATCTGTCTGGCCAAGTCAGGACTCCATTGCAACTTCTCTGAAACGTATCAATATGTTTTCAATATAATAAGATGTAGCAGCAATATAAGGTCAGTGTATTAAACCTAATGTGAATCTGAATTTAATCCACAACTCATCTTGCCTTATTGAGACTTCAGAATTCAATTCTTTTCCTTATTTTGTTAAAGAAAATATAATGTCATTGCCACTATAAGCACACAGCACATGCATTGATCTTTTCCAGCTCCATTTAAGTTAATGGAAAACTTCCTATTAATTCTGTTTGCAATTTACTCAAACCCTGTGAAGAGAAATAAATTCTTCCCTACCTTTAATTTTTTTAAAAAATGCTATAATATGTTCAGGGCAGAGGCACATGCTCAATTTTTCTGGTGGTGTATTCATTACCTGTAAAGCCCAAAGCTGATTGGTGCACCTTAATGTAGGCTCAACAATTCACAAATATGTCTATAAAATGGCCTATGCATTCATCTTTTCCTGATGTCAAATGTTTATGCCAGTGGCACTGTAAATACAATTTCAATGGGTAACTGAGAAACACGTAGCATGCGTTAGAACTAATAACTTATGACTTGTTATTCGAATATTTCTGTTAGGGCACATTTTGGATAATTGTGTCTAACAATTTCCTACAATTCACTACAGTGGTTTTCTGTAATAGAGTCTCTTATCTCACAGTTGCCTGGAGGGAAAGGTTTTGAGGGGAGAACACTTGAAAGAAAGGCTTCTAGAACCACATTCTTACAAGTATGCTGGTTTTGGCTGAGATAATTTTGTTCATAGCAGCTTGTATGGGGCTGTATTTTGGATTTGGGCTGGAACCTTTGTTGAAAACACAGAGGTGTTTCAGTTATAGCTCAGCAGTGCTTGGACAGAGTCAAGGCCTTTTCTGCTCCTCACATCACCCCACCAGCAAAAAGGCTTTAGAGGCACAAGAAGTTGAGAGGAGACACAGGTAGGGCAGCTGTGGGAAGAAGAAGGAAGGAGGGATATACAGTGTGATAGCGTTTGTCCAAAGTCACTGTTACTTGTGATGGAACCTGGCTGTCCTGGAGCAGCTGAACCCCTCCCTGCCCATGGGAAGAGGTGAAAGAATCCTTTTGCTTGCATGCATGGCTTTTGTTCTACCTCTTATCCTGTCTTTACTTCAGTCCAGGATTTTCTTACTTTTACTCTTCTGATTCTGTCTTCCATCCCACTGAGGGATAGGGGGAGTGAATAAGCAGCTGTGTGGGGCTGAGCTGTCGACTGAGGTTAAACCACTACAAGGAATGTCATTTTGCCTTCTTTTCCGGTGTATATGTGAAATGTGGATAAATTTCAATAGGACCGTTGGTGATAAAAGGAGCTTAAAAAAATTAAAGGTGATTTTCTTCTGCCAGTCAAATACTGCATTTTGCAAGGAACAGATTTTTATCCACACTGACATATAAATACAGCAAGGGAATCTGATCGAACTTCAGAAATGAAAAGCAGAAGCATGTGTATTCCTAGGGTCAAACATGCAAAAAGTCAAGTGGGAGTAAAACATGCAGGATATTCTGGTAATATCAACCACAAGTAACGCAATAGGAGAAGCAGCAAATCTTGTTCGACTGTATAAAAGTTAATTTCTGAATCTGCTCACTGCTCTCTGTCAACATGATGGGATACAGCACTAAAATGCCTTCATTTCTTTCTGCCTTGAGACATAACAAAAACCCTAAATTCTTTGCTTGGCACCTAAGAACCATGAAGGCTGTTGCTTAGTAGAAGATTCTCCATAAACACTGAAACTCTGACACGATGATAAGGCATCTCAACCTGTGACTATACAGTCAGACTCATTTAGTGGACTGTGCAAACACAGACACAAAAAGATTGGGAATGCTTCAGAACAAGGGAGAAATTCTATGTTCCAAGAGGAACTCTAGCTATGTACTACAGATTTCACCCTGCAAAAATAATGACACTATTTTGACCCTGTATCTTGATAAAGGAACTTGTCTCATGTAACCCAAATCTAATAATCACTTAATCTAGATGATGATAGTTTAGTCTCTTATTTGATATTTTACACTAAGATATTTATGGGAGAAGGAGAATTACTAGCATTTCTATTCCTTGAAATGAAGGGAAATCTTTGGACAGAGATGGGAAAAAGTATATTCATAATGCTGCAAGAATGAACAAGATATGTGAAGGGACAGCTGAAACAGATATCACAGCTATAGACTGTCACAGCACCACACTGAAAAAAATAAATTTGAATTATGCCAAGCAACACTTTCAAAATGAAGCCTTCAAAAGACTGCAAAACTGGTTCAGTTTCTTTTCTTCACCCTCATGCACTGCTTCCTTGCAGCCAAAACTGGAAAAAAGAAGTGCTGGCAAAGTCATAGTAGGACATTTGTACTTGTGACTAGAACAGTTTCTTGCAGAAAAATGAAGTTTCAGCTGTTTAAAGTTATTTTGAGATCATGAGAAAGTATGGCTAAATGTCTGAGTCAAAGTTCATTTAAATATTTTTGCTCTTAAATAAAAATTATTTTTGACATTTAAAAAATTAGATATCTTGATATTCTATTTTGAAACAATATTGTTTTAAAACCTGCTTGAATTCAAAATTATGAGAGAGAGAAGGAAGCCAGGAATTAAAACATATAGATAATTTTGAGGTGGACAAAGTAAATACAGTGATGAATTTTTTAATTCTTTTGTTTTAATCAACTAGAATATCAGTTCTCCCAGAAGTTTAAATTTTGACATATTTAGTCCTGTTTTCTTAAACCATCTTCCCAGACATGTCTTGGTCAAAGTGCTGTATGCTTTTCCCTATGCAACTGTATGTGAAGAGAGATTGCAGTTTGAATGAGAAATTAAAAAAGAGCCAATCATGAATGTTTATGTTGCTCTGCTTACAGACAGTCAACAGCAAACAGACCCTAGATCTCTAGTCTCAAATGATTTTCACTGTGAAATAGAGATTTTATTTCAGAATGCATAAGTGCTCATGGTTCTAAAATGTTATAACCCTTGGGGATTGAATCAACAAGAAAAGAGCAAAGGAAAGAAAATTAAAAGTTAAGACCACTTTGATTATTTCTTTGTGATCAGATGGAAGCTGCCCTGTACTGAATGCACATAGTTTAATTATAATGGTCTTTTTGAAATTTAAAAACTCCATTCTTTTACTTCTGCTGTGAAGATGACATCATTTTATGAAACCTCTTCATTTCTGCTAAGGAGACAGAAGAATTCTGTGGGATTCTAACCAGCAGTGGTCTCTCTCTGGTGCAATGTGTTAATTTAATTTTGAGGAACAATTCCTAGTCAGTGATATTCATCAGGAGAACACAGTTAAATAAGGATCTTTCTACTCATTTCTTGGGTAGGCAAACCTTTAAAAAAAAGACAGATGTGAATAGCCTAAGGTCACTGGCACAGTAATCATATTCCTTTCCAGTCCATTTGACTGGACCATGGTATAGGAATTTTTTGGCTGAACACTCAGTATATTTTTCTGTATGCCCCTTCCCCCTCAAGGGGACTTGAGGCTATAAGAATTGAAATTGATATCATAATGAGTAATATATACTGCAGAGAAGAAATCCATCAGATAGTAGATAAGGAAAAGCAGTTTTCCCATTAACTTTGTATTTGCATTATTTGTATGACATAGACATCATTTTTCTTTGTCACAGGTATTTATTATTGACTGTGATGAGCCTATTCTTTGGTTAATGAGTTTCCATTTTGTGCAGTAAATGTAAAACCTTTGCCGTATCATAAAGGATCTATCCATAAACCAGATCCTGAAAAAGACTACCTCAGGTGCACCCTGAGAAAAATGACAGGTAGAAAACATGCAAATTTGGATGGTGATATAGGAAACAGATTTTTCAGTGTGTGCAGCAGCCTGGCACCCAAACACACCCTGTAGTGATGTTGTACACTGAACTTCCCCTGATAGTGTTCAGGCAGTCAAGAAACCAGCTAAACAGAATGAAGGGTAGGATAGAACAGCACATATGAAAGGGAGTAGCTTTCAGTGGAAGTATGGAAACAGTGCACAAGATTCACAGATTTCCACTGCCCATACTTGTTGAAGGACTGGTGCCTTCCTGGATTAATAATAAAGTTTAGAATGTTTTTATGTTTCCATCTCTGGTCTCAATCTAAGATGGTCCTGACTTGGAATTATTACATAAACAGTCCTACTGTATGAAACTGGTCATTTCCACCAGTTTTCTAGTGACCAGATATCCTCGTTATGATATTGTGATGTGGAGTAAGAGGGCATGAAAGAGCAGCTGCCCTCAACATGTGCCTTTTCTGTTGGGCTGTGTGAGAAGGCAATAACACTGAGGAGTGCTGAGTAGCTGTCTTGTCATTGCTTGTGGTGGTGCAGCAACAGCAGCAGCTGTGGTTGGGAACTAAAGTCGTTGGCTTTCATCAGAGAAATGAGGTTCAGTTCCCAAAAACCCATCTCCTGAAAAGCTTCCAGTAGCCTATACAAATCCAGGAGCTGGTGCTATACAACAGGTTTATTAAGGAATAATATTCCAGTCATGCTTCAGGACTCAGGTAACAGAAACTTGTTTGTCAGTCTGTATGAGGTAAGGATAAAAGCTGAATATCACTCTTTTGAGGAAGAGAAAACAAAATGTCTAAACTAACCAGAGGAGATGAGATGGGCATTTCTCTATTTCTGAGAAAAATCAGTGATCTCTAGGTATTACTGATGTCTCCAATTTGAAAATTAGTATTTCACACTATCTTCAGAATGCACATGATTGCACTAAATAACATAGTGCTTCCAAAACCTAAAGGATCAACTTCCTCTGTGTATTGGTCTATTCACATGCTGAAGAAAAGCTTTCCAATATTGAGAGAAATGAGGGGATTTTCCCTTCCAGGGAAGACAAGAAAGGGCACAATCTGCAACTGTGAAATGTGATACAGAATAAGATTGAAAAGCAATAGAGGAGAGCCATCATACAGTGCAATTCTTTGATTTTAAGCTTCACTGAGCAGTGAAGCAGATGCGTACCAAAAAGTCCCATTCTAAGTTTGCGTGATATATGCCACTTACTCCATGGGCCTCACTTGATAGGGACTTTTGCATAAGGAGGGCCATGAAGACCTAGAAAAGAAAACATAACCTTTGGCACCACAAAATTTGATTGTAAGGAAGATGAATGTCTCCTGCCAAAAGGACAAAACCAAAGTAATGAAACAAGGATTTGATTGACAGGTATGTTAGCTGATAAGAATATTACCAATGCTATGCTATAGGCACTCAGCTTTGGTCTCTAAAGTAGAAAGGGAAAACATTACAGAGAGATCCAGGACTGTATGGACTTGAGGATGTAAAACTGATTTTTCACAGGACATCATCTAAGCTTGAAAAGTTGTTAAGGCAGGAAATAATCCATTCAGTGATGAGAGAAAATTACTCAAGTTTTAATAGAGAGGAGAAAACCCAACAAAGATATGGATTTTTTCCCATTTATGAAGATTGAAACACTGGAACTGAGCAGGGGTGTAGAGGCCAGTGGTTTGTGTAAATGTAACAGATTCCTTCACTCACCTGTTTCGCCACAGAATTTCGTATTCTAGCAATGGTTTTACAATTGGTAAGACACTGGTTAATCTTAATTATAGTTGCAAACTCAGGATGCCAAAGATAAAGAGAATTTTTTAAGGACAAGTAAAAAAATTATTTTCAGAGGTTTTTTTTCAATTTTTGTTTATTTTTTAAACTATGATATGCCATTCTCTCCAAGCACACTGTGTTGCTCTTGTTATTTTGATTTCTTCCTTTGTCTTCATCTGGAAAACAATCTGAAAAGACTTCATTCACAAAGTAATTTTTGGGGAAAAAAAAGACAGCTTTCCCCCATAGTTATTATTCTACAGCACTTGATTACACCTTGTAATATGCCGAGTTTTGTGGTTCTGCAGTCTATTCAGGAAAAGACTTTAAAAAGATAACTAAGGATTTTTTAAAAAAACTGTAAATTCAAAATGATTAAGAGTGCTAGTCTACAGATATCACTCTGAAATTTGAAAGAGGGAATTCAGAAGGACTGCCAGGGCTGTAGTTGGTCTCTTGTTATCTCTTAAATACATTAGAGGTCAAAATTGTTAACTCCAGGCCCACATAAATAGGCCCAGAAAAAGCAAGGCCAAGATGAAATCAATGCTACAGGAAGAATTGGAATAGATAGAGAAAAAAAAGTTTAATTTCATGACAACTTTGATGCTTCTAAATTGTTTTTTGCTGCTCTCTGCCCACCTTTCAGTGTATTCCCCAAAGGATGTCAGGTTAAAAACTCCATTTTCTTCTGGAAGTGGGTGGGCAGATTTTAAATTTAGGTGATTTTTTGTTTCTTCCCTTCAATAGCTCCATTAGAACTTCTCTCTCCATGAAACTTTTTGGCTTTGCAAGTGTATTTCAGCAGAAATCTGTTTTGTTGAGACAAGTTCTCTGAAACAGATTTTACTGGAGTTTAGGCTCTGCTGTGGGTCTCTAGACCTCATGAGTGCAGCAGGAAGGGCAAATGCCTTCAGTCTGCACTAGCCCAAGGGAATGACAGAAGTTCCTTCACTGGGAAAAAGGCAATGTGTTTGATGGAGTAGAACAGTTGTCATTAAAGGTCTGTGTTTGGGGAAAAGCAGCCTAGGTCTGTGCCAAAGGCAGTTAACATTTCCTTCCAAGCTTTTCCTTTATCCATGTGGAACTCTTAGGTGAATTATTTTTAATCACACACTGCAGGTTGAAGTCCCAGAAGGGAGAATTTTCATCAAAAGCATCAATTCTTTCTTCCATAAAGAGCTCCAAAGCCAGGTGGCTGTGTTTTCCAGTGCATCATGAAACATGAGATGCTATTCCAGCAAGCACCCAAGTGCGTCACACTTTACAGGATATTTTTGAACCTGTTGAAAAGTGCTGGTTTTAGTAACTGTTTGCATGTAATTTCATTTTCCTGTAACTGGTGCTGTGTCAATATTTAATGAATCATTTCCTCATTAAAAACGCTAAGCTGACATTTTCTCTGGACATTCCTTTATGTTAGATTATGCCAGACCTAAGGGTGATATCCAATTGTCTGTGCTTCCGAGTTCCAACATTTAGCATTATAAAATCCTTAAAGGCTAAGAGAAAGAACAGTCTGATGAGTAGAAAGATAAAGTGGGATTTAGAATACTTTTTTTCTAAATAGGCTGCATCTTTTTTTTCACCGGTTCTCTGCTGAAAAAGCTACTGTGAGTAAAAATACAGGCTCTCATTTTTCTGTTAAGGTTGTAATTTCTTCTTTGTAAGTGTGACATTTTTGACCAGGTCCTGTAAGAGGGTAGGACTGTGATGGCTCTTCTATGAGAAGAATCTTACTTGAGACAAACAAAGGAAAAGATGTTGAGTACATATTTGCCCAAAAAGGGGTTTTGATTGTTCAAGAATAGAGAAGTGCTTTTTAAACAGACAAGTGCCAGAGGAGGCACATACTTGGATATGGTTCAGTGTTACAATCCTTTGTTAAGTCTAATAGCTGAGACAAAGTCAAGTGATTAAGCCAGGAAAACACTTGCTGTCTTAAAAGAGCACCTCATAAGAATGAATTGTCAAGTGCCATTCTGTAAGCCTACGATACAGGCTTATAGATGTTTTCTTGGCTATGTTGTAAAAGTTAAAACCACACTGGTGACCTGAGGTGGCCCTGTAGTCTGCAAATCAGATGCCTACATTACTCACTACAAGTGACTGGAAAAGAAGTTAAATTAAATACAAACTGCTGATGCTGTTTTAACCAAAACATTGATCTTATCTGTTTGTTTTTTTTCTTTCCCCCCTCCTTTTTTTTTTCTTTTCTATTTAGTCTTGATAAAAGTTAACATTTATAACAAAAATAAAAATATTCTCTTTTTTCAAAGCTTCCATTGTTTTAGCAGTGTCCCATACTCTAATATCTGAATAAAGGCAGACACAAGGTGTCCATCAGTTCTCTGTGACATGTGACCATCTGATGTTTAAGTAAACAGACTGGGCATATGATATCCTGCTCTATCAGTCACTGATTATAAAAAGCTCTTTAAAAAGCAGCAGAGAAATAAAAAATTATTGCAGGCAGGCTAATTCAGTGTCCACCTAGAAAGATAACTCTCATACACCCTGCAGGTGCTGCTCATTTCAAGATATGCTTCACATGTAAATAAATTTTTTTAAAATTTAAAAGAGAGTATTTGTGGAAAAGCAAAGTTTTTAAGATTTAAATAAAATGTCTCCTCTCTGCAACCCTCCTACACTCTGCCACTAATGAAAGTCAAGGAAACATAGCAAGAAATTGGATTTCTGACCCTGCTTCCTTTGAAGTCAGTGACTAAATTCCCATTAATTTCCACAGCAGCAGGTTCAGATTTTTAATTTGCATTGACCGTTTCCCAGTGGAATGTATATATTGTCTCAGCAGCACACCTTTGTGCTGCCAAAACCCACTGAGGTGCTTTGCACTGACATTTAACAGAGCAGGTTAAGCTTTGTTAACAGTTAGCTAAACATACAGACTGGCTGCTTTTCAAACGCTAAAATTTGAGACTTTCCCGCTTTTCTCTTCTACTCTGGTAAAATACCTGACACTCTTTGGGTATTCTTGGCAAAACAAACATATCTTAAAGCATATCTTGTGTATTGATTGAATCCTCAAATAATCAGAAGGGGCGCCATTCAGCTTTTTAATATCATGTCTTTGTAGAGTTCACAACCTTGTCTATGCACAAGTGTTGTATAATAGACTCAAACCTGGATGAATCATGTTAAAGCAGTGCAAAATCTACCATGAAGTACATTTGACTAAGTGTAAATTTCCCTTCAACTGATTTCGCCAGTTGCCCTCTGTAAACTCAGCCAAGCAACTACAAGAGATGAATTGGCTGAAGTCCATCATATTAAACCACCACAACTTTTCTTGCACAGTTAACTCTTAAAATTTCAGCCAAAAATAGGAACTTCTTTCAGAGACTGCAATTCATGAATACGACAAAATCATAGAATCATATAATAATTTAGGCTGGAAAAGACCTTTAAGATGATTGCAGCCAACCAGCACTGTCAAGTCCACCACCAAACCATGTCCCTAACTGTGATACAGATCTTTTAAATACCTCCAGGGATGGTGACACAACCATTTCCTGGTGCAGCTTGTTCCAATGCTTGACAACCTTCTCAGTGACGAACTTTTTCCTTCTATCTAATGTCTGGGGTGTATTTCTATCCTTATATCAGTTTTTTTACAAGGAATGCCCATTAGGGGCTCAGATGGAGAGTAGGCTCTTTGGAAGTTCAGCTCTTGGCCCCACCAATTGGATCACAGTGCTTTCCAGAGTCCCTGAAAGTACAGGTGCTTTGTGATGGGCTGTTGGAACCTTGCCAAGGGGAACTGGCTCAACTTCTGTCCTTCCTGAAGCAATTAAACACCATGAATCAAAGCTGCTCCTGTGGTGCTGCCATCTACAATGGATTCACAGTACAGTCGAGGCAAAAATCCCACAAGCATTGGAATAAAAATGAAGGAAATGGCTTCTAGCTTGTGCTCAGGGCACATCCGCTAGAAACATTAATGACTGGGAGATGAAACATTGACTGTGCTCTGAAGAGCAACAATTATATTACATCAGACAGTCACAGAATAATGGAAAAAAACATCAGAAGATCTATCGATTGCACAAGGACTGAAATGCATATATCCCACTCTGAACTAAAACCAAACAATGCCAAAAACTGATTCATGTAGGTTGAAGAGGTGAACTTTGGGTTCTGTCTTTTACATGTAAAGGATGGGGGTACCAACGGCACCTGATCAGAACCATAAAGAGTTCATGGAGAAGAGGAACAGAAGTGAAACACGGGAAGCAGAGATGATGTACAATTATTTGTACCGGATCCAACTCCAAACATTTTATACAGCTGCCCTACTCTGAGAGCCATTAGTACCTTCCTAGAACACTTCCTAAGTAAGTTTTCCAACCCCTCAAGCAGTTGCTTGGACTAGCATCTTGGAAAACATCTCTCACTTAATTTTGAAAGGGGGAAGGTTTTCCCTCAGTCATAAATGTCCCAATAATCTTTTGTGAATGGCTGAGGTTATTGAAACCTCCTGCATTGCAGTAATATATTCCTTCCTTTAACAGGCAGCCTTGTTTTTTGAAGGCTTATTGGAAAATAAAAATCTTATATAAAATGTACTTCAGATCATTTCACTTTTCTTTTCACCTTTTATAAACCAATGAATTTTATTAATTTTTATAATCTCCTTGTGGGGTCAAAGATTGTAGGGCTGAGATTAAAATGGAGTGCATATGAATCTGGGTTCATAAAAGAAATTAAGTCTCTTCTTGCTTATAAGGTTTGTGTTACTTGATTCAGCCAATGCAGCCGAGAAATGAGATGCGAGTAAACTACCTGCTAACTGATTTTTATTCTTCTGTGTCTACACAAATTAAGTAGAGATGGTTTAGCTACTATCTAAATTAGGATTGATAAACCTGACACATATCTGCAGAGAGTCCTTTCTGGAGATATTAAACCTGCAGCCCATATCAGTATTTTTGTAGCACTATCAGTCATTGCGATCAATGACAAAGATTAGCAGTGAGCTGATGTTCATGGCAATTTTTCCTTTCTCTGTTTCAGCAAAGATTGGCCCAGTACTGCAAACACAGATATGACTGATTTTAAACTGCCCTTTGCTGGCAGTTGCCTTTTGACAACAGCAAGAAATGAAACCCCCCAAGTAAAGTACTCATCCTTTGATAACTGTAGCCTCCATTGAAGCCAGCTGAACTTTGATAACTGTAGCCCTATATACTTATAGTGAAAAAACCTGTGTATTCTTTGCCTTTCACCAATAGCTGAGAGAGCCAAACAAATGAGAACCACCTTATTTCTTACTTCGCGACTTAAAAGGAAAGTTATCAAACTGAGCTTGCAATAAAGAATACATTCCTGTGAAACTGAATATGATTGGTGGCTTCTTGTAATTTTAAATAATGTCCTCTAATGCTTTATTACAATTCTTAAAATGCTTTCATTTTAAGATTGTTATGCCTGACAGAAAGAAAGGAAAAGGAAAAGGGAAAGGGAAAGGGAAAGGAAAAGGGAAAGGAAAAGGGAAAGGAAGTCAGAAATGCAGAGTAAATTACCACCCTGCTCTAGGGCCAAAGTTACCCTCATAAGATTCCACCCTCAGGCAGTCAAGGAATAAAGATGAAGGCACCTTTTCAGACCAGCTTATTTGGAAAGATCAAAGAGTAGACAAAAGTACATCCACATCCTTATCTTTGATGTTGTGCTTTCAGAATAACTTTAAATATTCCAGTTAAAAATTGCTTTGTATGAAAACAATGCTGCCCTATTCCTCTGAGGGGTTCCTGTGTAATCCTTATCACTTCTAGTTCTAATGAGGTAGATTCAAAATCTTGGTGGGTGAGAGAAGTGTTCAAGAGGGAGTGAAAATAATTCTGTCTTGTTTTGAAGACAGAAGACACAAGCTGGATGTTCAAGAGTAAACAGCTCATCCCTGAGAATGCTCCAAATCCATACTCAAACTACTGACTGAATGTTGCAATTCTGAGGCATCTTGTATTGCTAGAAATGAAAGACATCATAAACAACCTAGTAGCTATTTATTTCGGTAGCCAAAACATAGGAATATGGTATATCCTAATGTGATATGTAAATTAACTTACATATGAAGTAAATAAGGCTAAAGCATAGAAAAAAATTAACTGTAGAACTTTATGCCACCTCCTCTGAGAGGAACCACTATTTTCAAGTGTGTCTCCAGTTAAAAAAACCCCAAAACAACAACAAAAACCTAGAAGAAAAAAAATTCTGGTTTTACTGTTGCTCTTTTAATTTTTTTAGAAGGCTTGGACTTCAGTGAAGAACTTTGGTGAAGAACTTTGGATAATTATGCCACTTTGAAGTGTCCTTACAACTGAGACAGTGGCAAGATGCAGAAGATATGATCTGTAGAGGCTCAGAGCAATGAAAAGCAATAAAATCTGTGCATCTACTTCATGCTTAAATAGAGCAAAAGATTTACAGAAACATGAATAAGGACAGGCACATAAAACCTAGACATATTTAAGACAGGAATTATTTGAATTTATCATGAAAAATATTTGGCTTATTGTATTTTTGGCCTCATATTTGGGTAATGATACAATAGCCACAAATACATTATTCTTTTCATCTTTTTAAGGTAGTTAGAGACTGACTAAGATTAGTGAAAGTGTAGGACGTTGAACTAGTAAGCAAGGGACTAAGCAGGGACAGGTTTCTCAAAGACCAATTTCTTCATATCCCATTGAATTCATCTTTGTCCTTGTGAATGGCTCCTACTTTTGGGATATTCTCAAAAGGGACATTTTGACATTTACTCCTATAGATAAAGGAATAAATAGCTATAAAATGTTTGAACACATAAAGTCTCATGGCAGTAAGGAAATTGGTCGAAGTTGCCACACATAAATACATGGAGAACTTCATAGCATTAGCTGAAGACAAACATTTTCTGGATCATCACAAATCACAATCTGACATAACCAAGTAAACTGAAGGAGATTTACCAGCTGCTATCAAGTTGCCATGGTAATTCATATGCCTAAACCAAACTATTCAGAACTGAACTTCTGCTTGTCTTTGTGTTGAAAATTTTCCCCAAACTTTGGTTCCTTTAGGTCATAACTGAATTATTAATTAGTCTGTAATGTAGACTTGAGGGACTTCTAACAAAATGCAGAATAGAGATAGATTCAGGATAGTATAATTACAGTTTTCCACTATACTTGGTGAGCAGAGTAAGTTCAAGATTAGTTTTTCTTGTTGTATTATACTATTTGAAAGTAAATGTCAAACACATCATGCTAAAATAGGATGCTATTTTCCCTACACAAACACAGACAGTGCACTAATGAGCTGACTCTTCCATCAAATTTGGAACATGCAGGAGCTGACCAGGGAGCATGTCAAGGAAGCTTCTGTACTACATTATTTGACTAGTAAATAACAGGAAAAGTAGGTCAGTGGTGCTTACAACTCCTGCAAACCAGTGAATTTTCCCTGAAAAGTATTGTCTAAGTGGCATTAAAAAACCCCCTGTAACTTCCAAATTAGTAGGATATCATGAGAAAATTCTTGTTTAGGAAATTACATAAGTTGGAAAAATACACTGAAGCGTGCTCAATTAATGAGTGAGAAACTTTTCAGATAGTTTTGGAAAAATTGTGAGCTGAAACCAAAACTCAGGAATATTTCCCTCTCTCCATCAGAAAATCCAAACTGCAATGCACAAACACTGATGGCTTGCTGTTCATCCTCTAATGCCTTTTTGCTGAGCAGAGGATATATTTATTGGGTGGGCGACTGTCTTACAACAGCAGTGCTTAATGACAAAGCTTGAACTCCATTTGTCACTTCAGCACAGACTGACGGCAGTCAGGCACAGAGTGGCTATAAAGTGCTAGGAGTAGAACTGACTGCATGAGATGTCCATTGCATCTCCTAACTAAGGTGTGTTTATTGTCCTGCTGTAAAAGATGAGGCAAAGGGCATTTTCATGTCTATTTTCCTCAAGGAGTATACCAGAGAGAAAACTGAACTCCATTGTGCACAGCACTCAGGATTATCAGTCTCTGCAGTGCTGGCAACATTCCAAAAAGTCGCATTTGCCTTGAATCCTGGCTAGGCTCTGTGTGGCACCATAACACTCCTGAGTCAATAAATATTTTTTTTTTTATTAATTCATATTCAAACTACATCAGTACAAGGCCATAGCAGAGTCTGCATGTCTAGTATTTAACTAAAGGCAGTTTTTCAGTGGTTCCAAATATGTTGATTTGAGACAGTCTGGACATATTTGTATCTCATTCTGCAGCACGATGTAGATAACCCATGAGATTATATACATAAAGTGGGACTCAATAAACCTTTACAGTTACATTGCAAGAAAGGATGGAAGGTTCCTCTTTTTATGGAATGAAAACCCAGAGGTGATGTAAATAAGCACAGAGAACATTTACAAGACTGGACAGTGATTTATCATCTGGTTTTCATTCATTGTCCAAAATGAATCTAAGTCTGTACAAAAAAAGGCATGAAATGATCATAGACTGTTTGCCCTGACAGTGATGCAGTCCGTAATTAATTGTTAACCTCACCTTTAAACTGAACTAACTTCTGTGATGAATTAAGGTTTGGGCCACCTCAAACCAAAGATTTTTCATTCCTCATCCCACAACTAAGCCATGAAAACACCCAATTTCTGCTGCTGGTTCAGGCTGTAGGTTCAGACACTCTATTCTATAGGTATTTATCCCTTTTCATGCTGCCCAAGTCAGAGCATAACTGTAATAATGGAATTCCTTTTCAGAAAGAGAACATTTCGTAAAAAATTTCTGTATCAAATAATTGGGTTCACCAACTGTGAAGTTAGGTCAGATGAAAAAAAAACATATAAAGATCTTGTATTCCCTATGAGAATGAGTCTTATCACTGTAAGAGTACTTCTAGACTTTTATTCAGAGACAAGTCACAAATTCAGGATGCTAAATAGGATGCGGCTGAGCAACTTGGTCTTCATTTTCCTTGAGATGTGAAAAAACAGAAGAAACCATACACATTGCAATTTATGGAGCAATAAATGGACTGAATAGCGGAATAAACATCAGTAGAGAACATAAAAATGCCATGAAACATTTCCACCAAAATGGTTGAAGTCTCGCTTCCCTGACAAATCCACCAAGAGACATTTTCATTTCTCTCTATTTCTGTAAAACTAAGGATAGTCTGAACAAAGGGAAAAGAGATCATTAAGAGATTAAAAACAAAAGAAGTTTTAACTTCACACATTACATGTCTTTCAGTGATGCTATTAGGGAAATTAATGAAACCCATTTTCTTTACTCTGGGGCTCTGGAAAAGTCATTAGATTGGAATGAATATATAACACTACATCAATCTAATTTCAAGAGAGGGAATCGGCAAACCAATGAGCAGATGCAGCTTCAAAAAATTCACCTTAATGGCAGTAATGTAAGTTTCATGAGTTACAGTAGAAAACAAATTAAAAACAACAAAGAGACAATGATGCAATGGAGCACAAACACAACAATTAAGAGCCGCTGTCTATTCAGCATCATCTTGACAATTAACAATGCCACTTTACTAATCTCAGTATTTCGCTCGTCCTGTTTATTTGAATTATACCTTCCCAGTGCACTCTTCCTCAGACACAGATTGGAAGCATGTTCCCTTAAATAGCAATGCATTTGGTGACTTTGAAATTTCACTAAGGAGGCAATTTTACAGAATATTAATTTGGGGGAGTGAAGAAGAGGTTTTCTTGTAGGGTTTTAAAAATGTAATTACTTTAAAATTGTACCTGCTTTAGAACACTTGAAAACTTAGCATACACTATCTCTTTTTTTAAGCGATGCATTTTTGTTCTTTTAATTAAACTTTATTGCTTGTATTTGCTTTAAGCGTCACTGTGACATCAAATGGAAAATAAAATTGATGTATTAATATGAGAACAAGAAACAAATACTGGACATCTCTGTAAAACCAAGAAAATAAGAGAAACTGAAGATAGAGAACATGCCCAGGCATTGCAACAGAGGTAATTAAAGCTCCTGCTTGTTTCTCTAGTTTCATAAACTTGCTGATTTATATAGGTTTTGCATACTTCCTACCTACACTGAAAACACACTTGAAAAAGCTCATATTCTTCCTATACAGGTTGCCCTCAGACAAATATTGCATGATGAAGAAGATGCTCCAGAATTTCCATGCACACTAGTGGGACACAGTAATCCCTGGTTATAATGGTGACTTATATCGCCTTTTGCAAGCAGCTGCAAACATGTACTGCATGGTCTGCAAAGCAGCCTGTAGGACCCCATAAACAGGACAGTCAGCTCTACCTCAGATCTGTGCTTGAAACATCATAAGCTTTGCATAGGCTTCTGACTTAGCCTTTTGACGAGGTGGCCAAGTAAAGCAAAGCCAAATCCATATCCTTCTCACTGTGCAAGCTTTCAGACATGGGTTTCAGACCAAGGTCTAGTACAGCATCCTTCACTGCCAAATTCTACTTTCTTTGGAAGAATTAAATGAACTAAATTCCTATGTCTTGAAGTCAAATTCTTTAATTCAAAACTTTAAAGAGATAAATGTTCAGCTCTCCAGTTTAACTCCTTAGTCCTTGACAGGAGTCAAACAGGCAATTTGAATGGGCAGTGTGTTCTCAGTAGTCTAATTCTTTGTGTGCATACCTGCATAGAAACACAAACACCCTTGATTCCTTTCTTGCTTTATCACAGTTCATCTTGTATTATTTCTCTTCTTTGTAATGTAGAATGGTCCATTTTCCAATGACAAGTCAAATATGGTCTGCCTAAAGCAGCCAAGTGCTCACTATGAATATCAAACACAAAGTCAATGGTTCACTGGAATCTGCTGCATGGAAATCTTCCTTGCAGAAACAACTTTTGCTGGTAGTGAGCAGCAGTGAATAATGTCCAGTGCAAAGGATAGAGGCACACTGCTGATGTCATATCAACAGTAGGAGGCACTAAGATCTGTTGGCAGCTGGTAAACCTTAAGTGGGATGCTTGGATCTTCACAAATGTGTGTAAAGGAGCACAGAGCTTGGATTCTGACCAAAATAATCACTGGTGCAGGGATTGTGCACCAGTATGTGATACTGTCTAACAAGTGTCCTTGTTGAAAAATAAAACAGACTGTGACCCAGCACCTCTCTGACATATATTCCCAACAATCCTCATCCATCGGCACTTAAGATTTAGTGTGACAACTGACTGACTTGCCGTAAGAAATAGGTTTGGAAACAGTACGTGTTGCATCTATCCACAAAAATACTGTATTTTGTGGAGTGGTGCCTATCACTCCACTAAATTATTGAACAGCAAGTATAACAGAGAAGATTTACAAGCTTATTGTTTTATTGCAACTGCAACAATGTTTTTGTAATCAACAAAACAACAATACTGTAAAAATATTTTATGCTTTTTCTGGTAGAAAGTTATATAATATTTTATAAATGTCAAGAGAGGTAGGAAAAAACAAGTGAGGGGGAAAACCTGGAGGAAGTTTGGTCTATTTATTTACTTCTGTCTCTTGGCAGCTCTGTTGTGGAGACAGTGATGATATTTGTGAATAAATGGCATGACTTGAGAAACTAATAAATTCCTTCAAGAGAAGAAATTTAAGAGGCTTGAGCAATTTGGTGCTAAAGAGGAGTTATTGTAATTGTGAAAGAAAAATTCATCTGGGCTGCGCTTTAACACACAGACTAGGGAGGTAAAAAATTTACATTTTTAATAAAGTCTTTCAAAGCAGCTTAGGTGTGTGCTTAAGCAGATTCTGACTTGCACAGTGGTGCTCTCTTACTCTCTCCCCAGTAGAAGTTTGTCTGGAATGTCACTGTTGCCAGTGAAAGGAAGAAAGCAGAGTTGTGGCAGTAATTACTTGCTACACAAGGCACTGACAATGACTCCTCGCTAGCAGTATGCAAGGGGGCTCTGGAGGAATTGTGATTCACTGAGGTGCCTTTGCTCTTCTGCATGTTCTGAATGTCCTGCATGCACCAGCACAATATTTTAAATGTGACTCAAACATACATGTGCTGTTGCTCTTCTGCTGAATTTAGGGTGTGATTACACATCACTGTTTCACTGATGCTGCTGCAAGCTTTTGAGAGAATATGCTTTACTGCTGTGCCCCCCTGTCCTGTGCATTCCCTTTTCTGCCCTTCTTCATGGTGGAAATAGTGATCCTATACTGATGTCACAACAGGAGGTAGGAGTGAGCTGCTGACAGGAAATGGAGGAGCAGAACTATTCTTTTAACAGCCTCTTGGTACTTACTATGAATTTGCTGTAATGTGAAACTGGATCCTTAGCCAGAGTACCTGCCTCTGGGATTATGCTCCTGCTCTAGCAATTAAAGTCAGATTGATGCAGGCAGGTAGAATCTGATGGAGTGTGAAATCTGATGCAACAGGTTCACCCTAGATGAGTACTTTTTAACAAACTTGAACAATCAGTGTGACAGATATCAGTTCACATAACTGTTGTGCTTTTGCAGTTACCTTAGGAGATTGAAAAGTGAATTTACTGTATCAACAAACCAGGGTATTAGGCACTATGCCTCTTGAGACTCCTTGTCAGCCAGTGGACCTTATGCATATTCTATTGCTCAAGGCAGAGCCTCAGATCTTCTGGATTGTTGGAAGAGAAAAAAATAGCATAAGCAGAAATGTTTAACATCTGGGTAGCAGAAGGCTTTTGCAACAGCCACTGCTCTTAGTATTAAGCTATTCTAGGCATTAGTCTCCACATAATAGCTACATATCAGACATATCCATAAACAGCTACACTTTTGCAGCTCTGAGGCATTACAGTAACTAATTAACACCTTTATTTTGTCCTTTAAAATAGAGGCACTATTGTTTCTGTCTCTAAAAGAGACTAATATTTGAGAAAAGTTTGCTATTCCAGTGTAGTTAAGTAACATTTTGCTTCAGCTTCTCCAGTAACTGTGTTTTGTCTTTTACAGTAAATTACATTATTTTTTTTTCATCATACAGCAAAATATCTGGTTTATTATTACTTCATTTTCCCTGCAGTTTAAAGGTGGGCTTTCAATCATGATACGTATTACTTGTCTTTTCTTTAACTTGACCTGCTTGATTTTGGCTGCATCTTATCACAACACTGTGAATATTTCTGAAGAGCTTATCTTGAGAAAGTTAGTCATAAATTTGCTACTTACCTAAGCCCATTTATGGTGGACAAAAAGTATGCATTCACCCAGAAAGATGCAGAATTTCATTGATGCTTTGAAAGCATGTTTTATTCAAACATACGATCTAGGCAGGATTTAGCTTAAGCTCCTTTCATTGTGGACCAATTTTCTCTGGATTAGCTACTTGTAAGAAGAGCAAACACTGGCAGTTACTACAGAACAGGTGATGACTTTCTGTATAGCCCTTTTTTTCTTTCCTATGTCACCTTTATTCTTTTTTATGAATCTCATACATGTTTCCCACAGACTTCTACTTACTCATCAATTTATCTATCCCTGCCAATGAACACAAACACATGTCTTTCCAAAGCACTGGATAAAACATGCCTTAAGAAACCCATCTAGTTCTCTTACTATTCTGTATTTTAATGGTCTGAACAGCAGAGGATCTGAGAAAACACCTGTATGAAACCTTTCACTCCTCTTGCATTGCTGAAGATATACTTTGGAAGAAAGTTTCTTACAGGTGAAAGTGATTCAGAGCCTAATATTTTGGTCTTTACAGTCTGGCCCTTGGATTTCAACAATGAAAGTTATCCCAAATTCTGAGATGGCCATCAGAAATGGGGTGGTGAGTTGGGCCATTTCTTTGGCTACAGATTTTTCTTCACTCACCTTTATCTTTCTTGGGATTTCTGGGAAGAAGCAATAGACTACAGGCAATTAGTAATTAAAGTTACTAAATCTGAACAATTGTAAACATGACAGAAGGAAACTTGAATGCTTTCATTAGCTTAAAATTAAGTGCTTAAGAATAGAGTGGCCTACGGTTCTTGAAAATCAAATCTTGCAGGTCAAAAATTAAATCCTACCTTTTTTTTTCTTTCCCCTGAAAATGGACTTGTTCAACACCGTGAAGAAAAGCCTTCCTAATACTCAGATGAAACCTAGCAGGGAGGTGGCACTATACCTTTCTCCTTGCTTTGCACACTTCCAGGAACCCTCTGAACTGTAAAACCTCTCTGTGCCTGCCTCTCAAAGTGTGTTGCCTTGTTACAACCTGTATCTTTTCCTTTACCTTGCAGTGAGCCCTCAGCCACAGGAAGTGCAGTTTGAAAGCCTGTGAGGGAAAAAAAAAAAAAAAAAAAAAGAGTATGGTTTATGAATTTAAAAGAGAATTGCAGTTATTATCTCTTTAGGCCAAAATAACAATGTTAATGTCTGAGATCCCAAGAGCAGCAGACTGACCTGAAACTGTCAGCCTCATTCTCACCTTCAATTACACATAGCCTTATTCTCCTTACTTACAGAGTAGGGACTATTCAGTATGCAGATGCATGAAGCAGCATAACACAGTATGAATAGACATGGGCTTAGACTCTGCTGTTTGTACTCATGATGATTAATATTGTACTAGAGTTGCGTGAAAAATGGATTTTTTTGTTTGTCAGCCAAAAAAGTAAACAAATGGGGAGAAATTGGGGACTGAATAAATATTCAATTCCAGCCTTTTTTTTTTTCTCCTCCATTTTATTTATCTTTAAAAGAAAAATTTGTTTGAAGACAGAATTCATAAAGAAACACATTAAAGTATTTTGTCTGGAAAAAGACAAAAAGGAAAATACTTTCTTCCTTTGTGAACTCAGTTTTCTCAGGCAGTCTGTATGTTGAAATAATTTAATGATTCAAAATTATTTAAAATTATTCAAACTGCAATTATCCTGTGATTTTTGCTGCCTTTTCACTGCTCAGCAGCCTACCTTTCCCAGAGGCTCTCCTGGGGCAGCTGCTCTCCTGTTGTTGCCTGCAAAGGTCCCACAGCCCTCCCTGGTGCAAGCTTTTGGCATCCTGGGGCAGGTGGTGAAGCACCTGCTCCAGGCAGAGGAAAACTGCCAGCAGCCCCTGCCCCAGCAGCCTTGTGCTGCAAAGGGCACTGAGTGCATCAACAGCCCCTTCTGGCTTAATTCTTCCTTAAATGTAACTCACTGTTACAGTCAATGTGTGACATCAGCTGCAGACCCTGACAGTATCTGTCTCATCATCCTGTCTGCTACATGTTCCTGAATTCTTCTGATCTACGTAGGGTGTCAATCTAAAGTCCTTTTTACCCAGAATCTAAGTGCTTCTAGGTGTGACAGATATGTGTAGAGAAATATTTGCTTCAAATGTAGCATTGCTTACCTTTTGAAAAAACAAAGAAATTAGCAAAGTGCTTCTTATCTCCAACCCACACAACTTCTAGCTTTTGGATTCCTAGAGTTTGGTTCAAATTATTTTACAAGCTTGCTTAAAGACAACTCATTTGGCAAAATATGAATTAAAAAAAAAAAAAAAAGAAGAAAGATTAAATATAGAATTAAGGATAATAAAAAAGGCTGCTCTGACAAGACTGGCAGCAAGTATAGGTGAAGAGGTCTTGGGCCCCTGTCATCTCTCCTCCTTACTTCATTTCACAGCTCACTGCACTACATCTTCTCATTTCACTGGTGTGAGGTGGTCATTTAAGGGTCATTTTGAACACAGTGTGCAGTTCTGGATATACCACAATTAACAAAACACCTGCTCTAAACAACTGTGCTAATATGCTAGACACATCCTATGAGCATTCTATATAGCTCTCATGCTTCTAGCTGGCAGTATGTAGCCTGCTGATTGTAAATTTGTCTTTGCTGGGCAATATAAGGGACAATGAGTTGCTGTTTGCCTTGAGAGCAATCTGCTTACAACTCCCAACATCACTATAGGTTGCCAGGGACTCAAGTGTGCATTTTGGGATGGAGGGAAGGATCATCTTTAGCTCAGGAAAGAAACATTGGCAATTTGGTCAGCTGTAAAACATAATCTGTACTAACTGGCACACTACCATCATTCAACAAGCAGTATTTTGCACTGAGAGAAAATATTGTGTCCTCAAGAATTCTGCTAAGTGAAAGACATCACAAGAACCAACAACAATGTAAATAGTGAGAAATGGCTGGTGAGATCATTGCAGAAGGGCTGTTACCTCATCTACCTCACCACTTTTTATTCTCTAAAAGATTTGATCCCATTTGCACAAGCATATAGGATGCACCTTGTAACTTCCCCCGGGCTGTTTTGTGTAGCCCTTCTGAAGAAACTAGAAAAGAATGGGAGCACTGGTTTCTTATGCACGAGATGTTAAACTTTGCACTTTCTTACTTCCTTTCCCATAATTTTTTATCTCATAGTGTTCAAAGGTTTGGCCTTCTCATGTTTATCTGTTCTGTTACTTTCGGGTTTGCGTTCTATGCCATCTCTCTGAATAGAATAATTGAGTTGCTGTTCCCTGTCACCAGAGATAAAATCTTCACTATTGCAATATGAATTTTATTCTACAATCTTAAAAATTTCATAGCTGGCTACATGCATAAACACATAAACACCAGACACCATTCCTGCTGCCAATTTATAAGGTTGTATTGCAAATACAGGCAAACAAATATAGGCACAGCTGATGACACAGGATCACAGGGCTCTCTTGGGATTTCTTCCATCTGCTTCTTGACACAAAGTATCTTCCCTTTACTTCTGAACATCTCAGAAAAGGAAACTATTGGCAAACAGCTCTGCTTTTGGTGCCTTCAATATTCAGATGTTTTGTTCTTACTGTTTTTCACTTGCCTCTCACCTCTCTAACCTGCTTTGCAGTGAAACATCACTAGTTCTTGATAATCTTGATAATTCTACAGGGCGTGGAAATACAGCACATGGTTGGTGATTACTGGAGATACCAGAAAATGATGGATCTTCTGCTGATCTGGTTTATTTCTACACATTCACCTTCATTCATGTGACAGGACACTCACTCCAGCTCATACTAAGAAAAAGGAAAGATGAGGCATTCCAGGTTTGTCAAAAATCAATGCTTCAGTTACTAGAGACAAAGGAAACTGAGAGTTGCCTCTGTGGGAAGCTGTCCCTGAACACTTGCATTTCTTCCTGTTGCTGTTCCCCTGCCCAGCTGTGGGGTGCAATGGGAGGTCTTGAAGGATCCTCTTCATTGCCCTGACACAGGTTGAACACTATGATTGCATGCTCTGTACGCTTTCTATTTTTGCCTATTTTTCTCTTTGACTGCCAGGCAGAGGGATTTATCAAATATATTATCCCTAAAACAGGCTGCCATTTTTTTCCCCTTTGAGGAGTAACGAAACCCACTCAATTTCTGTGCTGTAGGAAATATTCTTCCAAAACCTTGCATCTTGCTGATGAAATAGCTGATCTTTCCATCACAATCCTCTCCAAGAGCTTGGTTCTGTCTTCACAGTCTGCTTATCCTTAAAGAACAGGTTTGACAAAATGTTACAGCCTCTATCATCAACTGAGAGCTTGACTCAAAGTGCAACAATCTCAAATGTTCAAAAGATATTGCCATTCTAAGTAAAAAAGTGCATGATTTTAATATGGGGTTATATACTGAATGTGCAACAGGCCTTCTTTATTAAAAAAATAAAACACATACAACTAATGGTGGCAATAACGGCAAGTCGTCTTCTATAACAACCAGGTTTAATTGTTCATTCTGACATGCTCCAGCACTCTATTAAACACAGATTACTCAGGACTGAATAAATGAGTACAAAGTAAACTGGTCCACTGCTCTGCAGATAGCAGTGGAAGTAATGAATTACATCATTTCATGAAAATGCATAAAATGCCAGGGAAGGTCAAGAGCCTTTTACAGTTTCACGTTGACCATTTCTACTCCAGTTTTCTTGAGTATAAGGCTGGAAATGCCTTATTTCCAGCCATTCTTGCATGAGAGTTTATCCTATTTTACAGACTGGATTTTCTTTCCTAAACAAGAATTTTGTACAATTCAGATGGCAGGTTCTCTCAAATGTTTTAAAATTTTAGAGCCCATATTCTTTACTAAGACACTTATCAAGTGATTTTTTGTTGTTGCTCCTTAGTGTAGAGATTGATTTTCATAAGAACACACAGCAGGAGACATACATCCACAAGCAGAGGGAGGGGGCATGGATTGTCTAACATTTACATTGTTTTTCTAATTTATTGTTCTTGCAGCACCTTGAGATGTCTAACAGAAGATCTTATTTTGTTAGATAGCATGCAGTGACAGTGACAGTGCCAGCAAGACAAAACCATTGCACTATTGCTTTTAGCATGTACATATAAAAATTGCACTGAAAAATTATCAAGGATTTCTGGCTTGTGCTTTAGCAAATTTGGTTAGTTTATAAGAGAATGTCTAACAAAACAAACCCACCAACAAAAAAAGGTTTTGTGCATGTTATTGCCTTATGTCCTAATAAACCCTGCACAGCAATTAAATGGGTAATGTTCTGTGAAAGCACAAAATACACAAATGATTCACATGAATGGTGTGTGTTTTACTAAACCCATCAACCTTCTTGTTCAGTCCAAGTGACAAACTTGCATTTCCTGTAGTAGCCCAAATCTGTGATGGAATAGATACAGTGTCCTTTTCCCTTTGCTCATGTTTTGACAGTTCTGGAAGCCCATGCTTTTGAAGGTTATTAAATTCCCGGAAAGTGGAAAAGTAAAACTGCTGCTAATGGCACTAATGTTCCCCAATGAAATATATGCCCTTTAATGCATTTAGGAAAGTATTAAGAACTCTAGAATATGCCATGTAAGGTTTTTGTTAGGTTGGAAGCAGGTCTTTCAGATAACCATTTACAGATGTGTGTCAAATAAAATCAAAAGCTCAAACAGTTGCCTTGCCTGGGAATATGACTGCAAATTATGACTCAAAAGGCTCTTTCAAACTGTATATATAGGAATTGATCTGAGGCCTCTTGAAATCATCAAAGCCCATTACTGGCAATGGAGACTCAATAACAAACTCCTACTTATCTGGGAAAATTTCTGTCCTTTTCAGTTTTATTTTTGCCATTTATATTTCAACAGCATAGCAAGGCCCTACACTGAAAGCCTACACTCCCTAACTCAGCTTCCCAGTGAACACCCACAGTCAGTGCCAGACAACGGGACACAGATTAGTTTGATTCCTTGAAGATTTGATTCATCACATATTCTCTCAGCTCCTGTGGGAGAACACCCAGTAAGATTTGCCAACATGAGGAGGGATGTTCACTCTGCCCTACTGCAAGAGATCATCTCTTCCCTTAAGGAAACACAAGGCTATACAGTTTTGTGGCACAGATACCTCTTAAAAATATAACCAGATGCATTTTAGGGTGCATGGCTCTGCAGAATGGGGAAGGTGGCATTAAAGCCCACAAACAGAGCACAGGTTCACCAAAGTTACGGCAAAACACATTTGGATAACAGGGATGATCACACAGCCATAGCAGGTAATTCTTGGGTCTGTCAGGCCTCAATCGCTTCCTACCATTAGGGTTTAGAAGAAGGACTGAAGGAAGATTATACAGCACCTGCCCAATACAGGAGGTCTTTGAAACTTCTGAAGCATCTGGCTGCTCAATACACAATTTTGTGTCTTGATGACAGTTCCAATGCTGTGACAGGGAAGATGAGTCAGATGTGAAGCTGAAGTTCATTCATGGTAGGTTTCATGCCACTGGACTTAATAAAGACATCACTGACTTGTTTACTTTTCCCGCTAAAGCTTTTACAATACCTCCAGGGATGTCAGTGAGTATACAAAGCCTTTCTCCAGGAAGTTATGTCAGTGTTCTGGATGCAAATTTATGATAATTGTAATCGATCATGTAAGTTGTCTCTTCTGCATCTGCCACTACCCCCTATAAGCACACTAGTGACTACTGGTAACTGCTGGACCTGCAGGTTATCCAAGGACCTTGACACTGCTCCAAACACTTTCTATAATCCTCTCTCTTCCATAAATCTGTTTCTTTCACCCTTGATTGGTGAAACAAGACGCAACTCAGAACTGGATTACTTGTATGAGCAACTACAAAGTTGTACGGTGGAAAAAAAAAACAACTCTGTAAGTGATCTAAAGCATCTCTATAGTCTGGTATCTTTAACCTAAAGGATCCAATGTCTTCCTTCCCTCATACAGTATATAATGTATTTTAAAAATAATTATATCTCCCATTGTGTAATTTTAAAGTGATTAATTACTTTATCCATACACAGTGGGCACACAAGCTCCAGTCATTAGCAGCACCATGTGTTCAGTTCATGTCACAAATCCTTAAATAGTATTTTGGTTTGCACATAATGTCAGTGGTGTCTTGTACAGACATTTGGCAGGCCTTGATGGAAGACAGGCATTCTGCTCATTAATTTTCTAGCTGTTTATCCGTCCCACTGTCAAGTCCCCATTATTTCAATTGTATGACTACAATAATTAGTGTCTTTAGACCTCCTTAGCCTTGCTCCAGGCTACATGCTGACGTCTGCTGGGTTTAAAGTTTATTCCAAATGATTGTATGGTTATTTGTCTCCCAGGTGTTGTATTTTTAATCCTTATGGTGGTTTTCTACCCACTTCAAACAAGCTTGCAAAAAGTAACATGCTCAAAGGAGCAGAGCTTCTAACTGAGGAAGCTAATTAGGAATTATCTGACATTATTATATTCAGATTCAGTTGCTGAATGGTCTGGCAGCTGTGAAGCAAATCACAGGGTATCTGGATGTGTAGAATGTCAATTTGCTAAAGGTGTCTCACTGACACTCAGAATATATCTCTTCATTTTTCACAATGTCATACTAGCATTCTCAAACTGAGTATGTGTGTGCCACAAAACTTATTTTCCACCCCTGAAAAAAACACAAGACACCACCAGCAAACCACAGTTACATCAGATTGAACAGATATCCACCACAAACTCCTATCTTATCCCTGATGTTAATCATCAAGTTTAAGGTTGACATAACCTCAACTCTGACAAAAAACTTTGGGCCTCATCCCTGCTCAACACCAAGCTGAATTTCCATCCATTGCAAATCCCACATTTTGAGTATTTCCACCAACAGGAAAATCGGCGGTAGGTAGGATCTCCTCCGTGGGAATAGCAAGATCAGGCAATTGGGTGAGGCATTTCCCCAGAGCTGCTCCGAAAACCTTCCCCCTCTCCAGGCTCCGCTTTCTCAGTTTCACCCCGGCGTTTCCCGCAGCCCGGCCCGTGAGGGGCCCGCGGGGGTCCCGCTCTCAGCCGGAGACACGGACCCGGGGGCTCGTCTCGCCCCGGGAGCACCGCAACTCCGGCCTGCTGGCCCCTTCTGGTGTGCAAAGGAGATCTGAGTCACCGGCGCGGGGACTGATTCGGAGGAAAGCCCCACGGACATCCCCACACCCAGACCTCCCGGCCGCCCCCACGCTCTGGGAAGGGCCCCCACAGGGCCCGCACGGGGCCGCCAGCGCCACCGACCCGCGCGTTGGGGCCGTGCCCGGGGCCCAGTGCCCGGTGACCCCTGTCCGGAGCTCAGTGTCTAGACCCCAGTGTCCGGTGCCCACTGCCCGGGACAGTGTCCGGAGCCGGCGGGGAGCGGCCGTGGGGGAGCCTGAGGCAGAAGGAATCGCCCTTTAGGCCCCATTGGCACATCCCGCCGGTTAAACCCTGTCCCGTTCTCCCGGCAGGGCCGATGCTGCGGTAGCTGTGCCTCTTCGGCACGGAGCAAAAGGTTGGGATTTTTCCAGGCACAGCTTTTCCAGTGGCACTGAGAGGTGGGAAGGCGGGCGCCTCACCCCTGGCCTGGCACGGGAGCAAGCCTGTGCCTTTCTTCCCTTATCAACATTTCTCAAAAATGTTCATAAGGATCCCCTGGGCTGGGGCTGCACAGGCTCCCCAGGACAGCTTGTTGCACATTACATTTGTTATTTTTACTTTGGAATGATTTTTAGGCCTCACCAGTTCTGAGATAAACTTTGCTGATCCACTGCTGAACAGAAGATGATACTAATGACCTTAAGTATGTTTACTTTCCTAAGTATGTTTGTTTAAAATGGTCTGCTATTAGGAGAAAAAAAGAGCAAAAATCAACCACCTGAAATTAAAGGTCACAAACTTGATTAAAAACATATGCAGGAGTGAACTCGGTTCCTTTTGTAGAAGAGGTGGAGTACAAAACAGCAGTGGGAGGTTTAATCTCATAAAAGCTCCTATCCTACTCTAGACTAGCACTTGAAGAGTTTCCAGAAGCTGCCTGAGTGTTTGCTGTGGGTGTTATCCATTGTCAGTGAGGGATAAACCAGAAAAAACATTGATGTGAAGTGGATTAGTAATGTAAATATGGCCAGTGCACTGTGCAGTTTAATTTTCCATTATAATCAAAAGGCAAAAAACAGACCTAAAAAATAAAACACATAAAAATAAAACACACATTAAAAAAAAAAAAAAAAAAAAAAAAACACAAAAAACCCAAACAAACAAGAAATAAAAGCCAAAAAACAACCACAAAACCAAGCCGATACTAAAACCATCAGCCTTGCAGAATTTAGAATTCTTGATGTGTCACTTGACTGTCCATTGCAAGACAGAAAATACCTAAAAGTTTTGACAGCTGATTTAACTGGCTTGTTAACAAGCAGAAAATACTGAGGGAGAGTCCTTTCCTCATGTCTTCACTTTCAGTTTCTGACTGGTTCCCTTTGAGTGCCAAACAAAATAATTTCTGTATAAACAAGTGCCAAAAAATGTATTTGATTTAGGTTTTCAACTGAACATCAGAAGTTACTTGTGTAAATGTGGTAAAAAAGCAAAGAAGATGACTTTCATATAATATCAAAGCAGATTCATGAGCATTTTCAGTGTGCTGTTCTAAATATGGCACATGAGGAGGCAGGATAGCAAAAAAAGATGAGTATCTTATTAGATTCTGGCTGGGAAATTAACTCCTCAAACCTCTTTATGAACCTAAACTCTATAAACAATAAATTTGGTGATTAAAATTATCTCTGATTTTGTTTATCCTCAAATACAAGAACTCCACTTATTTACATATAGATTCATTTTGCAACCTAATTATGCTTATCTCAATTCTACCAAATAAGTGCATCAGTTGATTGCATGTGTTTTAACCCTAGTTAACAAGGCTTTGTCTAATTGCATACTTGGATTATTTGCATAAAACATTGAAATCTGAATGACATTCTCCCCCAGGTAATCATTTTGTGCACAAAATTGTCAGAGCACTGGTATTACTTTGTTCTTGAGAAAACAATTTTGAAAAAGCTTTATTATCTGCAGCAAAAATGAAATGTATTTGAAATATATAAAAAGATTTGTAAGATCAGCTGTAATTGATCAGAAAATAACATGCAATATCAATCCTTTTTTTTTTTTTTTTTTTCACTGTAGTTCAATAGTGCTTTATGAAACTAGCAGGACTATTCAAAGGATGAAATTCTGTGTGGGACATGAGAGGTTTTCATGCTGAAATACCTAGTGCTGCTGTGAGACTGTGTGGAAGCAGACATTATAATAAGCACAATCTATGTAAGAAAGTACTCAAGAAAGCCTTCTTAGTTAGTCCCTTTGCACAAAAGTAATGACAGTATTTATGTGTTACTGATAAGCACACTGACATGGCAGGAAAAGATTTACCAGGAAAAAGGACAGTGAAATAAGTACTGTTTTAATTCTCATTAGAGCACAGGAGTCCTGCTTTACCCATGGGATGTCACCCTGTCCTACAGCCTGATTTTGTTCCTGCTGCAATTAAAAGCAAAGCTGCCATTAATATTGATATTATAGGGCAGTGGACTAGTGAACATAAAAGCCAGTGCTCTACACAAGCACTTAAAAGTGTGGGTTCAAATGGAAACTCTTCATATTCCTCCTTGCTCTTGAAATACTGTAGCATACCCAGGTGAAAAGAGTCTGGATTCTGTGAGAGCAAGACAAAAAGTAAAATTACTTGGCAACAAAAAATACAGGAATAAACAGAGGTTTCAGCCCCACAAATTGTTAATGTGATTTGAGTAAAATAGATTCCAAAGTTGTGCCGAACCTCTTAAAAACTGTGCTTTGCAAAAAAGTGAACTAGAAACCATTTTAGGGTTTATATGGTAGTGGTTTTGCTTTATGTAGCACTGGAGGGAAAAAAATCTGGAATTCTGTGTCATGTATTATGATGGTTTTACAGTGTGGAAGCACATAGAACAATCAGGAAAAACTACAAAGCAGAGCAACAAAAATGGTGCACACAAAAGAAAATGAGTTATGTGAGCTAACACGCAGGGAACTAAACTAATATATGGCTGGGAGAAGAGGAGCCTCAGGGGGGACATGATCAAAGTCTATAAATACCTTCTACAGTCTATAAACACTTTCAAGGTAACCATAAAAATAAAGGATAGAATTATAAAGCCTTAGAAGGTGGCAAGACAAGGATCAATGAAGTAAAGCTAGAGAGGGAAGAAGTTAAATGTAAAGGTAAAATGTTGGGAAATAGATGAACCCCAAATAGGCCTGGTAATTAGAAGCTGTCCCTGCTCATACTCCAGAGTAAGATTTAAGTCATCACCATTAAAATTTTATGATAAATGCACCTCTGAATTTTGGGATGACTGAAAATAGAGTCGTCTATTTGGAACCACTGTCTAGACAAAGAATTATTAAATCACAGGTTTATTTTTAAATGTAATGATATGTTGCTTTTAAACACATAAATCTGCTATAGGGTACATGACGTAACACATGCACACCTGAGTTTTCTTTAAGGCACTTTGAAGATGAGCAGCACAGTATTTGCCTTCCTCTCCAAATGTATCTCAGGGGCAGCATCATACTCATTGTCACCTCTTCTTGTTTGTACTTTTGAGCTCTGCTAGACAGGCTGTATCCATATTCTGTAAAGATAAAGGTTAGAAACAATTTGAGAGAAGTCCTGATACTATTAAAGTCAGTAGCAAAACTTTGACTACAGTAGATCCAGGATTTCCCCTGACTGTGTTTCTCTGAACTGATTTTATTATAATATTTGCCTCTTTAGGACATGAGGTGGTAGAGACCTGGGGAAAAGTTTCTCCACTGCCTTATGGTGGTAAAGCCTGAGATTTCTGGCTCTATCCAGAGCAAGAGTAAGTGAAATATAGACAAGGAACTTCTTTCTACAAAATGAGGGTACATTAACCAAGTCTATGATAGTAAAATATGTATATTTCATATGTAATCAAGGTCCTCTCACTTTTTATTTGCTGAGGTAACTTACTGGTGTCTTTGAGAAGCTGGCACTTGTCTGTTCTTCTTTCATGAGCTGAGACTCAGGAATACAGAAAAACCAGCTTTGCACTAGGTTGTGCTGGATTGTACAGTTTGACAGATGCACGTGTTGGTTTCTGACTTGTGCTTAGAGCCTGCGTCTATTCACAGGTGAAAGCTGCTCATTATCCCAACAAGAAGCAAACAATGGTAAAGTGTTAAATAACATACATTTCCCAGTGACTCCAGTTGGAGATACCAATGCACTTGCACTGTTAAAATATTAAAATTAAATATGGCATGTCTCAAATTGAGACAAATTAATGCACAATTTTCAGTGAGTTGATCTTAATCTACTTCCCAAGTTCACTGGACCAGTATCAGGCAGAAGTATAAGCTCTAACTCCCAAGCACTACAGGCTCACCTGCTTTCTCCTGATAAGCAAATGACAGCTGCAAAACTGCTGTTACTTGAAAGTGAGATTTGAAAAAGGAGATTTGAGAAAGAGAATTAGCAATCTCCTGTGCAATGAATAGTAGAAGTTAGAGTAAGATTAAACATGAAAGAAAAATAGGAAAGAAGGAAACACAGAAATGAGATCTGGTAAAATACATCATTCATTGAGCAACAAAGTTTTTTTTTAAATTCTGTGCTGGGATAAAATGAACGGTTCTGCTTTTTGTTCTTTTCTCAAGTTACATATCAGAATGCCAATATTTATTTGTTCATAATCTTGCAACCTTCAGTAAAACATTCTCTTTTGAAACTACAGGTTAATTATAACACTTTGTGATTCTGATTGGAAAACTTTGGCTTAGATAGTCAAACATTGGAAACTGCTGGGTACCTGCAGCTCCTTCCCAGTCAAAATCGAAGTGTTATATTGATCATGACTAATCAAGGTCAGTGGTCATCTCTTCTCAAATTTTACACCTAGTAACCATCAGTCATAGAGGATTACAGGAGAGAACAGATTGTCAGAATGCATTCAAAGTTATTCTAAAGTTTTCTGTTTTGCTGGTTAAGTACTAACACAGTAATCAGTACAGTAAATTATGGCAGTCTGCATTTAGCAGTGAATTAGGGAAGAACTGTCTCTTCTGAGAGAGGTTCTGTCCATGCCTCAGACTTGGGATTGATGGAAATCACCTATTCCAGATTACATTTTTAGGCTTCTTCATGAGCAGACCAAAAGGATGTAATTCAGAAGCCAAAGACTGTAATCACAAATACCAACATAATCAGAGGAGAATTGCTTAACCCAATCCTACCTCTGTTTTGGATGTATTCTTAACTGTAGGGAACTCTTAAATTGTCAGGACTAAGCTGTGATTTTTTAAAGCATTCTATTCTTAAAAGCTCAATGAAAAGGGAAGGTCATACTGGTCAAGTTATGTTGATGTGTCAAGTGCTTGATGTTTAGTGCACTCCCCCAGCATGTGCTAATATTGACATTTTATGAAGAATTAGCAACAACAAAAATAAAAAGAAAACAGATCCATGCTAGAGAATGACAGGAACATTAGACTTCCATGTGTGGAGGTTGGTGACTTAGTGGAACTTGGAAACACATATTAAAACCCACTCAACTAGCTAAGTGTAACCCCTAAAAGGGAAATGTTTATGAGATGAACTTGGCCCATATTTAGATATAGGTGTGTGTTAAGGCCATAAGTTCACACAGTTTATTTCATGAGGGTATTTTGTATCTGAACAATTTTCTACTTGGGTTTTTCTCAAAAACATAGTGGCACCACTGGACAACAATTGGAAAAGCAGAGTAGTAACAATGGAATGGTGACTTTAAATTTAGAGATCAAATGAGGCAGTACTGTTGTATCTAACCACATACTTTTGAAAGATTCAGTTGTGAAATTATTAAGTCTATCTTGTATGAAAGGTTCATGAACCTGGTAAGATGTAACCCTGTAATAAAATCAGAAACTGGAATCAGTTGTCATGGTTTCCAGTGTTATAGCAACATTTCCATAGAGCTGCAGAGATAAAGCCATTGAATATAGAAATTTAAATTACTTTCTTAAACAGTGGCACTTATAAGAGGGATGCATTAGATATAACCCTGGGGAAATTTCCTGATAAAAAATATTTCTGCCATAGGATTTAATGATTAATGTTTTAATGTGAAAGTTTATGTATTGTTTACATTAGTAAATTTAAAACTCCCCTATTGATATTATAAATCAAAATTGTATGAAAATTTTGGTCTTTGTAAACATGGTCATATATCAGGCTTCTTAAAAAACAAGTTAATGATGTTGCATGTACCTTTTTGAGCAATGGAATCTTTTTTTCTTGCTGCCTCTTCTGAGATTTTTTTTTCTTAGAAGGTGGAAGATAAGCAAGCTGACAGTCAGTCACATCAGCTTTGCTGAGCCAGGCTCTCTGCTTGATCTGGGATTAGAATTTTTAAGGAAATATTTTTGCTTTTATCAGTTTTGAGGTGTCTTCCACTTTTATCTAAATTAGTTAATACCAAGCTAGATCACTAATACCACCTCAAAATTATATAAAGCACCCTATCAGAGAGACATGGAAAACTCACATCTTCAGAAGTAAATATTAAGGTCACCTGCCCAAGTCCACAGATCTTAGGGAAGTAAATATTTATATCCATTAGACCTAAACAGCCCCTCTGCAATAAAATAAAGTAAAACCATTATGCAAGCTTTTGAAGCCTTTCAATAACGTTGTCTCTCAAAGTGGTTGGATAACTTCAGAATTCCTCTGTAGATCCTTTCCATTCCACTTTTCTCTGTTTTATAGCTATGATTAGAACATTATTAGTTTTGAGAATGAGTATAGAGTTTCCTTATATTAACAAGTAAGTAGATGACGCTGTTGCACACCACAATGACACAAAAACTCTGACTTCAGAAGGCTGAAAATGACTCCTTTATTCTTGGGATGTGTCTCCCTTTTTATACTATTTTACACAGACCAATTTGATTTGGTGACAAGAAGACAAACCTCTTCAATCACATTGGTGAAACCAGAGGGACATCAAGAAGTCCCTCCTAGGGAAAAAATGTAAACAGATTTGCCGTTACAAAAATATGTCTCTTGTTTACAGAAAATTCCCTGGGAAAGGAATTTCAGAAACCAAAACACCTTGGGCACGAACCAGGGCTACAGGTAGATACTTGCAAAGATGTAGAATTTATACAATCCCAGTACAGACCAAGACTTACAAAACTAACTCCATTTACATGCTCTGTGTTCCTTCATGAGGCTGATAAATTAAAATGTGCTGAAAGCTGTGCTAGGGTTCTATACTTAGGGAAGAATATAGTATGACCTGTAATCATTATATGTATAGCACATCTGTAATCAGTACCAGGAGTAAAACACAGCACTGAGAGAGAAACACAATTGCCTTGAACAAGTTATGCCTCTTTTGCTCTTAATGTAGGGAAGCACAAGTCTAGAAAAAAAAAGTACTGATCTAATATCTCTTATTAATCCCAGGAAGACACTTTGGTTAAAAACAAATCTAAGCTTGTGACATGAAAAAGAAAATGATGCAGAAAGTAAGAAAATGGCTTTAAATGAAAATACCAAACTAGTGGTAAATCTCCCACAAAACAAAACACAAAACAAAACCCCCAAAATGTATCTAAATCAGGGACAAATTTGAAAATCAGGAACAAAATTTTTTACAAATAATTTTGGGAGATTGTTCTCTTGTCCTGCCTAGACCCCCAATTTTGTGGAAAGCTCAGGAACAGTCAGCTATGAAAATCAGTGATATGGAAATCTTGGCATCCCAGGGGCTATGGAGACTTATCTGTCTGCAGAACTATACAGCTCGTGTAGAGTTGGTCTAGGTTTCCTAAGAGTTAAAATCTTGCACCTCTCAAACCCATAACCTTAAATGTTAAGATATATTAAGAATCCTTCAGGAGCAAGTAGTGACTAAGGCTACCCATAAGTCACAGAAATCTAAAATTATGGGGAGCCTCACAACAGATAGAGGAAAATATCTGGAGACATGGGCAAGCGACTCCATAAGCTAAACAAACATCTTAGGTTTTGACTCAGATCTGATTTTTCCAGCACCATTATTGTTCTGTCAACCAGTGTAAGAGAAGGGAATACAGGTGACCTCACCTCTGATAAGTAACAGCTGTGTTAATTACCCAATACATCCTCAGTCCTGATGAGTCACAGCTGTATCAAATAAAGAAAAGTGATAAAAGGGAGTGGGTTAGCTGATGAGGAAGAGTATGAGGGAGGAGCTTTGAGGAAGGGGGAATGAGTAGGTCATGAAGAAGAAGGATCCTGGGGAGAGAGAATCACTGCTGTGAGGTCACTATGGGTCTGCAGTCATAGTCTGGCTGGGTAAAAGCCTGCAGTCAGAGTCTGCAAACTAATACCTGCACTCATAGTTTAGCAGGAAATAACCAGGACTCAGAGGCTGCAAGGGAACCTTACAGTAGGAGCTTGCTGCAGCCAGAGTCAGTGAATATTTGGAGTCAGGATGGCTGAGCTGTAAAGAGGGGTAAACCAGGACCTATTTCATGCTGTGATAAACAAGAAGTCTTGGTTCATTTCTACCCTCTAACAAGAGGGGTGCTACAGCAAACTAGCTCCTGAGACTCATTTGTATGATGCAAATCCTGGCAGCAAAGCAGCTCATAGATCCTTGAGGTAGCTCCAAATAAGCTGAAATATCTTGAATGATACAATATTATGCAGACATTGTTTTGGGTTGCTGAAGCAATTGAGATACAGTGTGTTGGCACTGTGTGTAAGCTAAAGAAGTCTGTTTCTGAAGAATTTAAGCTTAGTACTCTAGTAAGTGAGGAGTTTTGTTTTTTTTAATTTTTTTTTTTTTTTTTTTTTTTTTTTTTTTATTATTTTTTTTACTTTTCAAGCCTGGGTTATCTTGAAGCTAGACTTTCTCTCCACAATGAAAATGAATATTTTAAGAATTTGTTCCTCAACCTGGTTGATTTCAAATGTGGAACTAAATCTATTTGAATGAAGCTACTGTAGTGTTTCTCATGGTTCAGTAGCTAGCATCTAATGAAGTCACATAAGACATAGTCTGATTCCAGAAGAGCTGAAATTGCAAAGTCTAGATTTTTTTAGGTCTTTGTATATGACTTTTTTATTGTCCAACTTTTATGATTACTGCAATGTTTGTAAACTGAATTAGGCTGTGGTGTTTTTTCCATTTAACTGTGAAATCCCAGAGCCTTTTTGCTCATATTACTGTAACAGTAGCTTGATGCTAAATGTGTTTGCTTCTAATAAAGAAAAGTGGGACATGCAGTTATAATTTTATACTTATTTGGATTGGCACCTCCTTCTCCCAGGAAAAATAAACAAGATCTCCCTTAGCATGAAACAAACACAGCGTCAGCATCTCCATTTGAGTTTGCTGAGGAGAAACACTTCTGAGTGTTAGGTTTAACATTATGTCTGGTTACTGCAGAGGAGTGTGTCTAAGGATACTTTCCATAATTTCTCAAGTGTGTGTCTCAGCAAGATCTCACTCTGAATACGTTTTTCACTAAGTTACATACTTCCACAAAGATTTATATTGGGCCCACTGTGTTGTGAGAAGTGACTTTTTGGTTTTTTTCCTGTGATGTGCTGATTTGTCAGATGCAAGGTACAGCTTGTGAAGTTTCCAGTTAAATATGTAACTAAGCAAAGTACAGTTTGGTGTAGACTGACTGAAAGATGAGTCTTAAATTCATTAGCTAGGGTTATCTAAAACCCAGTCTTTTGATTTCTGAAACAAGTAGAGCTTTTCTAGTTCAAAACAAATGAAAATTTACAATTAAAAAACCAAATCAGCCCTAAAATTGTGAGTTGTAAATTTTTTTAGCATGTAATGATTTTTAAATTAACAAAATCAAAATGTTCTGAACATAAGACAATTTTGTGTCAGAAAGTCATAAGGCCTCTTGGAAATGTAATTTTTTTAAAAATATATTTTATTTATATTTTTGGCAGAAAATCTTTGGCTTTTTCTTCATCCTGATTCAGCCTAAAATTTTTTCTATTAGTATTCCAAATTTCCCAGGACTAGCACAAAGTTAGCTACTATTAGACCACTTTCAGTCCTCTTACCCCTTGTATCTATGAGACTGGTGTCAGAATCTGTCTCCAGGTCAATTGTGTCACTCTTAGTACTGAATGAATTTTGTTTTCATTTACTTTACACTGTACCAATTAAACTAGGTGATATCCAAGTGTAAAACTGGACTTCCAAAGTTTTATCTGTATTGTCTGTTTAAAGATTACATAAATGAGAATACTTCCAGGATTAAAAATGAAAGCATGATTAACATGTTTGTCAGAACTTAGGGTAACCAACCTAGCTATTAATGTAGGAGGAAAACATATTTTATATGATGTCAGCAGCTTTGGAGGCTGAGGCTCTATTTGTTCTATAGGAGCAAAACATGGCTGCCCTAGACAGAAGGAATATGTTATTACTTTTCTATGGCTCTGAGTTTTTTCTCTAACTTCTGCTGTGAATTTTGCTTATTCAGATGGTTTCTTGAACTTTTCATACTTAGATTAGAAGAAGGAAAAAGGATCCTTATTTTGATGCACTTCCTATTACTAACACTGCAATTAAAAAGAGATATTTTTCTGCCTTTTAAGCTTTCTATTAGTTGTTGGGGTGGGGGAGCACAGCACAACAATTCTCCCAATTCTGGCAATAAAGGCAGGGTTTTTCTTTTTTTGTGGTTTGTCATCCAAAGAGCATGTTTGTCCTCCCAAGATTTTATATGCTGCCATAATTCCTTCCACAAGGGGTGCACATACAGGGTAAGTTAATGGGATGGCATCAATATGGAAGAAATGCAGTAAGATTTAATGGAATTGTATTGCAGTTAACCATACAGTTATTACACTAGCCAGTTTTGTTTCTCTAAAACAGTTTTGTACACTGATGGTAATATAAATTTTATACAATAATGAGTTCTACATTTGCCTATTAGGGTCCATGTGTTATGATTTGAGAAGGTACCAAGACTTTAGCAAAATTATCTTTTGCAAACAGAAGTCATTAATGTCTTGGTAAAAGGATTTTCTCTGTCTGTGTGTACATGTGTGTGTATTTATGGATATACATTTACTATGAATAAAATATAAAGTGAAACCCCAACTGTAAAAAAATGAATTACATCATTTAGGATATTGAAGGACGAAGAGAATAAGAAAAGCCCGCAAATGCAAAGACACCAAATATGTTTTAAGCATAATTTCAGCTGCAGCATATAAATAACAATAATTACTAAAATTCAACAAAATATCAGCTGCTTATTTGCTGCAAATGGTATGCAGAAATATATGCAGTTGACTCCTCCCCTGAAAATACCCTTTTTAGTCCATCAGCCTTTTTAAGAACTTTTAGTAAGTAATCATACATGATCCTAATATTTCACCTTTCCTTTCTTCTTTGTTCCTTTCCTTTCTTCTTTGTTCAGTCCCATTTCATTATTTTCTCATGTGCTACTGAACATTTGTTTGTAAGGTCATTGTAAGGAGGGGCCATGTATCTTCTGCCAATTTTGGCAGCTAAATTATTAGAAATTGAAAGTGGTAAAAGTTATTAGCTATGAAAATTTGTCTCACTGCCCCTTAGAGGAGATGAAATGTCTGAATTCTTCAAGCTGTAATAAAATTATTTGATACTTTGAAAAGCAGATCTGGATTTATAGAAGCTTGGACCCAACCAGGTCAGAGTCTGGTTAGGGCTATATGAAAGCTAAGTTTCCCTTGTGTGTTATGCTAAAGGCTGATTCTTTGTGAATTTGGAATCATAGAAATGCAGACCTTGAGAGACCATCCTGTGTGTGCTCCCATGTTTAGTCAGGATCAAGCACTCCCACCACTTGAGAAAAATGTAAAGAGACAATTTCCTTAGATATCCTATGGTGCAGTACTTTATTCACACTTTTTCCTTTTAGTATTGGTGAAAGATGCTCATGATCTAACATTTAATTTGATTTCCTTATTGATTCCCTGATGTTCACAAACGGTTGAATGCCATTATGTTAGCTTCATATGTGCTGAAACACTTTTGATCATTTCTTCTTCCTTAGATTAAGCAAACTCACTTTCATTAAAATCAATGGGACATGTTTCGTGACCCCTTGAAATCTGCTTATATCTTTCTTTAACTGAAATCCCATATTGAGCCTTTCTACCTAATAGCTCCTGTTGAAACCAGCCTCTAACATTGTTTTCTCAAAGAATATCTAGACTTAATTCCAGTTTTTGTACTTCTTTAACAAATACCAACTTTTACAATGGCTTCTCTATGACATGAATCTCTTTTATATCACATTAGAGCCTGTGTATATTTCGTCCTTTGCAACAAGCTCTAAGACACTCCTCCTCTGTAAGCTGAGGAAGTAAGGTTGTGGGGGAGGTTAGGCTATGCCAAAGATCCCACTAATTCCCTCAGTTGTGCTCCCCATATGCTCTTATAGTTTGACCTCCATCATAGTGTTTCAGGAAAATGATAAAAAAAAAAGCACTCCTAATATTATCTGGAAGGTTTATATCACTTTTTATATAGAATCTGCTTTCTGAATCCAGAACAATACACATGTACTACTGTAAAAATGATTAGCTTTTGGGTAAGAATCACTGTAAAATATCATCAGTTTCTGCTTTCACTTAAGTTCCAAAATGCTCAGTGCAATTGCATGGATATAACTGAGAGGAGAATTCAGTCCCCTAAACTTCTTAATTCAAACCCCAAGCAAAAAGCAAAAGCTAAATGTAAAAGCTACTAATAGTAACCAAAGATCTTTGGTTCTTTGAAATTTGGCAGTGTAGCTTTATACCAAAACTGGAGGACACAGTTTGTCATGTTTCCTCTTAAGTAAAGTATCTCTCTGCTGATTATTTCAAGAGTCTAGAAAGATCCCATTCCTTCCTTCCTGGAATAACAACATAGCAGCTTCCTCAGTGGCAGAGGGTCAAGAAGTTAACAACATGTGTAAGTGATGTGGAAACTGCTCCAAATCCTTTCAGTTTAAATGATATATGATTATAAGTAATTTACCTTGAGAGTTCCTTGTTCGGTGTAGGCATGTTCTCTGCAAATTAAACTGGAGAGAGAACCTTTGATCTTAGACTTAAAATTAGTCCTAAATTATACATCCAGGTGAAAATATGAAATACAGGTAGAACACAAAAGCAGGACTGCTGCTCCTTTAATGATCGTATCTCTAATCCTCTGGACACACTGCCTGTTCTCAAACTACATGTGCAGCACATGCAAAGAGTGACAGGTAATGCTTCTTGCTGCAAACCACATACACGTAGGTGTCTGTCTGGGAAGTGTAGGACAGAAAGGCAGCACTCTTCTAGGCAATGAGAGCTCTTTCTGACAGAATTGAAGAGAAAGTTAAAACAATTCCCAAGGGAACAGAGAGGTCAGCAATATAGAAGAGCAATACTACACTTAAAAGCTCTTTAGCACCTCTGGGCAAATGAGCTGTATGAGCCATTCTGTGTTACATTAGGTAAAGATCAAGATGGCTTATGTTTCGTGACATGTTAAGGACTCAAAAAAAAATCATGTCTATTCATATCTGGTATTCTCCCTGCTATGCACTTTTTCTTCTGTTTCATAATGAGACAAAGAAGGAGTCCTTGAAGGTTTTCATTGTTAATGCATGACATTCTAAATCAACTGTATCTTGTGCCATATCTGTCTGGAACCCGTACAAGTCCACAAAGAGTTATAAAATGCTTTGAAAAATGAGAGACAGATGACTGATTGACTGCTGGCTTTTTGACAGTTCCTATTAGACTATATAAACACAGATCATGATTTTCCTTGTCAGATTGGTACTACCCTGTGGAAAAGAAAGCAAATGATCTACAAAAACCCTAATATTGACTTAAAAAAAAAAAATCTGAATATTAGGTGCACTGTCAGGGAGCTTTAGAATGAATGTAACAACTTAAAACACTATCTCAGAAATTTTTACTCACTTACTGGAAACTTGGACTTTTCACACAGGCACATGATTTTCCCCTTCTGATCTGAGGAGATCTGAAAACTCAAAAAGATTCTGATGAAATGAGAATTCTTCAGAAAAAGATGAGTCTTTAAAACCTTTATTCACAGAATATGGGATAAAGCTAACAATAGAGGGAAAACAGCTTAGGATGACAACTGTTGAAGATGGGGCAGATGGTTTGTGCTGCCTTATAAATATCTTTGATGGTTGCCATCAGATATATGGAGTGGTGGATAAACATCGGAATTCCAGTTTTGGAGGAACATATTCTGTTACAAAAAGAACTTATTTCTTTCACAAAGGAATCATTATCAGAAAAAACATGGAACTTTCCTTCCTAGGCCTGTGCTTTCTTCAGGCAGGGCAACAGTTCAGTGTTTAGTAACTGTACCGGAGGTGTGCTGGGCAGGTGCTTTACCTCATGACTGTGAGATTCCTTTCTCAACATGTTTCACCAAGCTGTGAAAACAAATGAAAAACATTCAGGAACTGGAAAGATCTTTTGCACTCTTTTTCATTGCACATCACCAGCATTTCCCTTCTATATAAAAATTGTCATAGATGATAATTATTATTAATAATAGCAGTAGTACTACTAATGAAAGGCATCAATCATCATAAAACTTAATAAATTAATATGATTCTATAAACTCAGTAGGTTATCATTGTATGTACTTTGGTTCTGGAAAGCACTTTCACCTTATAACACTGTTTTCACTGTATATCAAATAATCTAAATAGGAACCACTGAAGACAATTCTTTGAATACTGTTCCATATAAGATCTTGTTTTAATTGGGAGTAGGTACTTTGGAGGCTCACTCTTTGGTTATGCACACAGTACTGAGTTTTTGGTTCTGTCTCTGCCTAAAATTAGACATATCCTGTAGGTCAGATTAATCATTCTCAAACCAATCTCTTGGCTGGTTAGAGAGGGAGCCCAAGGTGATGTGATCAGATATAACTATATGCAAGCAGTGTCTAATTTTTTTGTGAGGTAAATGCCATCCTTATTGCCTATTTGGTAAAATGAAAAGATAGAATAAGCACTATAATGCAAATGAAAAAGGATGATTCACTGACTAATTTTGCTTCATATAAACTTGGAGGCCTTAATTGACTTTACCTTTAGAATGTCTTTCGTAAAGAATGGAAGACAGCACACCCATTGGTAACATAGATTAGGATGCTTTCCAAATAGCGGCAGAGTGAAAGCCAGTGAGGTGCTGCACATCTTGGTCAAAGGCAGGTCTGATGATGCAGACACTGGACCTTCAGTTTATTTATTGTCATCTGTGAGTATTTGCTTGGACAAGGGAAAACTGGGGAAAGGATTTGTTCCAAGTTAAAAAAGAAGTCCATATACATGATTATGGCAATTATATGTGTTAAATCTAATTTTCATTCCTGCATAATTATGGTGTATATAGACAGAGAAAGGATTCACTGTGAGTTTTGAGAACTATGTCACGAGCGATGAGAAAATATTGACAGGCAAAAATGTCAGTGCTTTTTTTAAAGCAGAAGTACAATCTTATGGGATGGTGGAAATTTAGCAGATGCACTATGTTAGTGACTAGAACATCTGATACTGTGACATGAGCTCCTACTTGAAAGATTAATTCCAAATTGGCTTTGATGGGAACACTTGTGCAGACTCTGTTAAAGTCCAAATAGTGGAAAAAGAAAGTAAATGAAAATGGCAAAATATCAAAGTTCAAATTAGTGTCTAGGAAATAATGAAGTTGTTAATGTGAATAGTGGTCTGATCTGGGAAGAAACAAAGTATTAAAAAGTACAATGGTCATCTTCTCCTGAATAGTCAACTCTGGAGCTATAGAGCACAAAGGAACTTGGCAGGACCATGTTGTAAAAAAATTAGACTTTCTTTTAAGGCAGTCCAAGCTTACAGGTACAAGTCCAAGCATGACTCATTTGTAGCAGTAGTAAACATGTCTGAAAATTTGTTTTCCACAACAATGCTACACATTTTCTTCTTACAAACGTTAAAGATATCACAGTGAAGAATTTTGCAGAAAAACATTTGCTCAGAGGGAGTGTGTCTCTCAAGACTTGCACTTGTTCCCAAGCCTTGTCTTCTTCCCTGATATAGGGAGACAATCTATCCCTATTTAAGATGCAGAAACTGAGGTAATCTGTAAAATAGCATATTTCTAAAGGTTCATTCAGCTGTAACCCAGGACAGAACTGCAGTTTCTCCTTTACAACACTAAGGCTTTCTTACCATCTGGTCAATATTACCAATTTTCACTTTTCTACAGAAGCAGATTTTTTTTTTCTTTTACAGCATTCTGTCTTTCTCAGCGGCTGGCAAAACTCTTCAACCACCCTTCTTTGTCATAGAAGTTCCAGGTTGCCTCAGCTGTGCAAGCTGTTGACATTTAGAACAGGCATGTTCAGTAGGCTTTATCTGAGGGTTTCAGGCCAACTAAACAATGAACTGAACCTGACATTTTGCGTGTGTGTGTGTGTGTGTGTGTTGTGGTTTAACGCCAGTCATTAACTGAGCTCCATGCAGCCACTTGCTCACTGCTTCCAGTGGGGTGGGGAAGAGAATCAGAAAAGTAAAATGGAGAAAACTCCTTTGTTAAGATAAAGACAGTTTAATAGGTGAAGCAAAAGCTGCACATGCAAACAAAGTAAACCAAGGAATTAATTTACCACTTCCCATGGGCAGGCAGGGGTTCAGCCTTTGCCAGGACAGTGGGGCTGCATCACAAAATGGTGACTTGGCAAGGAAAAAACTCATCACACTGAATGTCCTTCCTTTCTTCTCCTCCCCCAACTTCATATGCTGAGCATGACACTACATGGAATATCCCTGTGGTCAGCTAGGGTCAGCTTCTCCAGCTTTTAATGCTCCACAAGCCTCTTTACTGATGGAATGATGTGAGGAGCAGGAAAGGCCTTTGACTCTGTGCAAGCACTGCTCAGCAATAACTGAAACACCTCTGTATTATCAACACACGTTACAGCCCAAATCCAAAATACAGCCCCATACAAGTTACTGTGAACAAAATAGTCTTAGCCAAAACCAGCACACTGTATTAAGTGGAAGAATGGGGAAATTCAGTAACCTGAGCAAAGCTACATAATCGACATGGGAACCAGAAATATGATTCATTGTTCTTGGCTATGAGTTCATTTCTCTTTTCCCTGAGAAACACCCTCTCCCTTGGTGTGATGCTCAGAAAGCCTGATTTAACTGAACTTGGGCTTAGTCTCCTTCATTTTACCTTTTGTTGTATTTCTTTGCTTCTTTATTCTCTTATAACTCTGATGCAGTGTGTGCCTTGAGAAATCCTGGGAGAGAGAGGTACACATTTGCCTCTGATGGTATATGACATTGCAGCCTTCCAAACTTCAGGCTGTTATAGAAAACATATATTTCTGCAAATGTAAACAAAGAGTTTTATGGCTATCATTTTGGTTTCTGACTTGTTCATTGCCGTCATCTTTGTTGACTGAGGGTATGTGCATTTCTGTCACTAGGAGTTATTTTCTCCATATGGATGCAGATAAACTTTAAAGTAACTTCTGTAACTGTTGGCAGGTGCATGCTGCTGCAAACCACCCTTGCCTAACAAAAGTCCTGACAGCTAAGAGCCCAAGTGAGAAATGCTTTGCATCCATGGATTTCCACTAGTGGGTGTTTAATCATCCTTCTTTTTCTCTTGGCTTTGTTTTATGGTGATAAAAGCAGCAAAGCATAGAAACAAAGGTATTTCAGCTTTCAGTCAGACTAAAGAGCTTCACAGCTCCTTTCTTAATAGAAAGGGCAACCTCTGCACTTACTTGAAACAAGTTTCAGCTGCTTCTGTTTTCTTGGTTTTGTCTAAGTGAGGAATTCTAGTCAAGACTTCAGTGCCTGATTCTTATTAATACTCTTGTATGCTGGTATCTAATTCAAAGCTAACTGGTGTAAAAATACATTAGTATGACTATGAGTTAAATCTAGTGGAATTATATCAGTGTTTTTATGCTTGTGAGAAGAAACTCAGACCCTTAGGTCTTTCAATTATAACTGAAGGGAGTGTCAAGATATGATTCATTGGAGAGCACATTGTAAAAACTTCAGTGCATCACAGATTCAACTAGCTCTTTATTGGGTTGCAAATATTTTGTAAGCTCACAGATGCCTACCCTTTTTAGCACATAAGGTTCATTCTGAGAAGTCTGTAGTCAACCTAAATTATACACTTGAGGATGAGGGTGTGGGATTGAAGACTGCTGTACTTTGGAGCATCCACAGGAACAATTCTTCTTTTTTTCTGGTAGATCCTGGAGCTTCATTAGAATGCTGCATGCCTTGGTCCTCAGTGGTGTTTACAGAAATGTACCAGAAAGGCTGGCATAGACAGGCAAATCTGCCTTCTAATAAACATTGAATACAGCTGTTGTCTATTTAGTCTTAATTGTTCTTTTATCTCATTTTTTTTTTTCCTGCAAGAAATGTTGCTGTTTTCTGCAGAAGCCCCCAACTCTTTTCTGAGATTTGTAAGATGCTAACGTACATGGACTTACTTTATGATGTGTGTTGGGTGAGATGTCCTACAGAACACAGTTCTGTAAAATCCAAAACTTGGGAAACTGCTCAAATTAAAACTTTGATTGATTTTAATCAATGTTTAATTGTTAAGCTATAGATCTTTTCTCTTACTGCTCAAAAATCTGACATTACACACGTATCTCAGATGGATAGTCTGCAGCAGGGTCTGCAGTGTCATTCAAGCAGTGTTCAGTTGGCTGAGTAGCACTAAAATCTGTACTTAATTTTCACATCCCTAAAGAATGTTCCTGTACTGTGTCAAGCATAAAAAAATCATCTGTGTCTCTGGCTTTTATTGCTATCCTTATCTTATAGTAGAGATAACTTTCATGAAGATTTTTAAAGTGTATAGAAACTATCAGCTAATACTTTAGATATTAATACTAATGCAAAAGGGAATCTACTGGTAAGAAAAACTGTAACCAAGGAAAATAAATTAGACTTTAAACTGAAAAGAAAATTATTTGATGAGAGTAAAAGAGAAACATGTGCGGTATTGAGTGGCAAGAATAACAATGGAATAAGATGTCAGGGAAATAAGAATTGCAGGTGTGCATAGTGACAGTCAACAGGGACAAGCAGAGATTTATTTAAAAGATATTTCTTGGCAAAGACAAATAGGTCTTATTTATTTAAAACATTGCTCTCTGGGATGGTCTTAGGAGATACACAATCTCATTTCCCAGTGTGCTCTGAGTAGGAGTGTGGGAGGGGACTTGATGAACATTCAGGTTTCATAGAAATTCATGTTATATCCTTTAGAGGGAAAATGTTTCTGCAGAAATTTCAGGAGCTATATATGTATTTTTTTGAAAAAGTTAAGTCAGTGTTACCAGACTATTGGTTTCACAATACAGAGATCCCTTGGAATAGGAACACCAGACTGCTTTGCTGGAGAAGCTCAGTTCCATCACACAGGGAGCACTTGAAACAGTGAAGGTGAAGCACTGTCCCCAAAGATAATTAATTCTGCATAATCTCTTCTCACACTATCAGTATCAGACTGTCCAATTAGATCCAGTTTCACAGACATTTTGATGTGTGCCCAGGGTGAGTAGATGAACACCACACCATCGTTTTGCTCAGGCAGGACCATGAATGAAATGTTTTTAGCTATGACTGAACCAGTTTCTGTCATGGAAATCCCCTGAGGCTAGAAAGATCCACAGAGATTTTATTTGCCCTGGCCTCAGTTTTTTTCTAAAAAAAAAAATGCTGTTGAATTTCTGCATGGGGAAGAAATCACAAACTATTTTTGTCACCAGAGTGACATCCAGTGCAGTGCAGCTTAGGCTAGCTGTTAAGAAATGGGGAAGATGGATCTCATATCACTATTTCCAAGACTGTTTCTGCATTTAACACAAAACATGGTAAAACGCAACAGTAGTGATCCTGGGATGGAAACCTTTTTACAGAGAGAAGCCTGATCTGTCTTACACTTGCTTCAGATAATCATTTTTCTACCCCTTTCAGTGCTATTTTTGAACTGGGTACTGATGTGTTCAGTTCTGTAGAATACATGCTTGAGAACTTGTGGAGGGGATAGAAATTTCAGGAACATGAAGGCATTCCAAGTTTAGACAGGACAGGAATGTTCTAAAAATATTTTGAGGATGAAGTGACTGTTCTATTCTCATGGAAAGAAGAAAAATGTAAGCAAAAGGCCACCACACACATCTATTTCATGCCTTCTGATGAGAAGACTGGAAGGTTGGTAGTGTCTGCCAGTCTGTGCTTATACCATCTCAGACTGTTTCAAGATTTATCAAAGCTCTCTTGAAAATATTTATTCAAGGAGTCAGATTTTGACAGTAGAGATTAGAAATGGAAGACAGAAAAGTAAATTAGTAATTTCCAATGTGCCTGAATCACATTATTTTCCCCTCTTTTTGTTGTTAACCACACTCCACACTAGCAGACAGAGTTGCTAGACAATTTGAATTTCTCAACTACTTTGCTTGTGAAGTAGGATTGAGTGGGAATAAGAAGGAAAGGGAATAAGGATGGTGTAGCTGATTTCTATCTGTTCACTAGAAAGGGCCTAGAAGACAAATGTTTTTCACTGTCAAACCTCTAGTCCTGCTAATGAGCCCCAGAAAATGACATCCTCTCTGGACCCTCTTCTGCAAGAATTTTGTCTTTTCTTTAGCAAGTCTGCCTATTTTGACAAAGAACAAGGGAAATGAAATTACTTGGAGCAGAGCAAAAAGCTTTACAGAAGTAATAGCTATGCAACTTATTCTTTAAGGCTGCATAGTAGGACCTTTTATGTTTCCACATATTCACTCAAAAAACTGTCTGGGCCTTTTTAATTCCACTTGTCATTATTTTCTTTGCTATTTTTCTTGTGACCTCACAGCTTTGATATTTTATGTAGATGTAATCTGCAACACAAAGTCTTATTTAAACTTCAATAGAGTTTGACAGGCAGACTTTATTATCCACAACCTTGATTTGATCCTTAAGTACAAGAGAAGTCATTATTTAGTTTGAGAATGTAGCGGAAGGCTTCTCATTTGCAGAGCACATGTTTCAGGGTTCAGACAGTTTCATATTTTTCTAGGGCATGAAACATGTATTACTGGGAGAATTCTTATCCATATCACTGAAGTAGTGCTCAACACCTGTATTGATTACCTTATCTTCAACTGGATGATAAACTTCATAAGCTCTCTTAACAAGTGTCAGTGAAAATTTTTAAGATAAGCATCTGTGTTCTTACTGGTTATTTCCTATCTATGTTCTGTATGCCTTTTTGTTTTGACTTAGGTCAGTGTTTACAGAGATCATTTCCCTCTTAGTTAAAGGCAGTATATTGTATGAATTAATACTGTGTTTTGAGGGATTGAGTCATACTTTTAAAATCAATTTTCAGCTTAATTTTGTGCTGATGTTGGAAATACTTTTTTGTGTTTTGCAAGCATATAAATGAAATGGGCATTATTGTTCCTTTATACCTAAGCCTTACTCAGATGAAGAGCTACACTTCATTCCTCCTTGCTCTATTACATGGGGGACATGATTGAACTAACAATCAACTTGTTTAAGGATTTTTCAGATTCCATGGTAAAGAGATGAAATAATTGAGAACTGATAATTGTAACCAAAGGAAGTCTGACTGGAGACGTATTATACTAGTCTGCTTCTTCTGGATTGCATCTTGGAATAAAACCAATTATTTTTCTATTTTCCTGATTTTAAAAGAAAGAAGTAAGCTGAGTAGTGAAAACATCATTCTTTTTGATTTTTTTTCAAAAAACCTAAAAAAATATGGACAAAATATTTGGAAACCAAAAGACAAATGATTAAGGCTACAGTCTAAGAAATAAGTTCAATTAATAAAACTTGTCATTGTAGGTTATGCTAGAAAATTTGAAGGATTATCTGTATCTATTACCTGAAGCTGGATTAGCAGATTTGAATAGCAGTGACAATATTTCTGACTGTGCAGTGTTTAACCACTGAATCAGTGTGGAGAATTTAATGTATTTGGAATTATATATTTCATGTTTAGTTTTTCCCCAAATTTAAACTGGCTGCTGGGGTCTATGTACAATGTACCAGGATATTCTTACAGAAAATTTATTCTGAAAAAAATCAGCTTTTATGTGAGAATTCAAAAATTTACTAACTCATACCTATACTTCAGACAACATTTTTATCAGTCATGCTCCATCATATCTGGTTCCTGGCTAGATGGTATGATTGTGTCATATCCTGTGTCATTTCTAAATGGATAATTTTATGATTTGCATCAGAAACATTATCAGACATTTTAATCTGGGGGGAAGATTACAGGTTTTCAATAGAAAAAAAAAAAAGTGTTACTTATAATCATTTAATATAATAAAATTTTCCCTTTTGCTAGTGAAATAAAGAAAATATCCTCTTATTTCTCTCAAATTTTTGTATATTGATGACTGAAAACCTGGCATTTTTACACCCTGTGTTTTTGTTTTCATGTTCATACATTTGGGAGTTGTATAGGAGTATTTTAGAATCCTGAAAAAAGGCTTGTAGAAGACTTGCTGAAGCCTCCTCAAGGCAAAAGGAACCACTTGTGACAGACATATGTCTAATCTGCTTTTACAGCTCTGATGATGAGGGTCTCTAAACCTGTCTAAGGCAATTTATTCAAGTTTTGGCTATTCTTTCAGCTACAGCCTATTTCCTAGTATGTATCTGTCAGATATTGCCACATATATGTGAGGATGACAGTATTTTGAAGTAATGTTGTAAAGCATTGGTACACTGTGGGCAGTAGTGATGCACATTTACTGTACCACAGATAATGTGAGCTAGCACAGGGTGTGAGGGATTAATGTCCTGTATTTTAGTCAGTCTGATGATTCATACAGCAATTAACCAAAAATGACTGATAACTTGAGCATGCTTGTTATGAAAAATTAAGCCATGGTCTTTTCACTCAAGCTGAATTGATTGAATTCAGATCCCACTTCACCTTTCAAGAAGTCTTGAGCGAAAGCCTCTTCATATCTTATCAGTGTCTGAATACAATCCTGATGGCCCGTGACTTTAGCTTGGTCTGTACAGCAATTCAAGTCTGTATTCTGCTTTATGCATTCCAGTTACCATTTAACTCCTGTTGAAGGGAGCACAGACCTCTAGGGCACAGGTGGCTGAGTGAAGCTCACATAGAGACATGGGTCTCACTTTCCTGACAAGTATTGTGACTATACAGAAGAGTGGATAGGAAGATTGAGTTTCATTCCCACCAATGTGATACTTACCTGTTTTTCTTATTTTAAGACCTTCTTTTCCTTATTTTGTAATGACCCTGGGAAAACACTTCAGTAGAAGAGCATTCCAGTTTTCTAACAGAGACTATTAAGGTCGATTATACTGAGGACTTTTCCCCCACTTGGTTTCAGAGATGTTCTGCTGGTGCCTAAAAACACTCAGATGTGTGTAGAGTCGGCCCTTATAAGCTCTGCAAGCTGAGTTCCCTCTTGTGGTACCAATGAACTAAGTTGGCCTGACTGCATGTCTTCCACATGATTCAGGGTTCTTGAGATGACAGTTTTGGTGAAGGAATTTGTGGGAAGACAGAGATAGTGCTGAAGGCAATCTTGTCCCCAGTACATTGCAGCTGTGTTAATTACCAAGGGGTGGGAACAGCCTTGCCCTCACAGCTGTGGGTGTGTAAAATAGTGAGTTCTCGGGTAGAGGGTCAGTTGGAGTCTGCTGGCCATGCTGTGAGGAGGAAGGGACAGGAGGTCATGAGAGGGACAGAAAGGGTAATGAGGGACAGACAGGGTTAGGTGGCTGTGCTGGGGACAGGAAGGAGCAAGCCAGAACTGCAGAAGGAAGAGAGAAGGAGAGAAAGAGCCAGAGCTGTGTAGAGCTGCCCATGGGAGGCTACATAGAAAAGGTATGAGGGACTTTTAGATAACAAGTGCTGATGCTTGAAGCCTTCTTTGGTGTCAGTTGTACCTCCTCCATCAGGTGATTTTTATCAGTCTGGATTCATAAGTATTGAACATTTAGAAAGGCCATGGGTCAGCTCTGAGAGGTGTGTAAAATGATGTAGTATACTGTAGAACTCTTTGTTTCCTGTAATCTGAATACCTTTTGATTACTTCATCAAAGCCTTTATTCCAGCACCTAGAATGACAGAAACACCTGGTTGGTTTTTTTTTCACCTGAACATGGACTGATTAAGAATGTTTCAAAGTCCCAGTTAGTGAAAATAAGTAAGTAAATTAAAATAGTAAGAAATATAATTGGAACATAGATATGCATCTTTGGAAGCTTTCATCTCTGAAATATTGCAGAAAAACACTTTCTATACATATGATGTGTTATTCTATCTCTTGGTGAAAACAGAAGAGAAGGCATTTGTTTCTTTCCTACACTAAAAGATCATCTCAAAGCAATAGATTTCACTGCAGAATAGAAAACATTAAAAAGAATGAGTATGTACTTAATTACACAGATATTTAAAGTAATTACATTAGTATTATCTTTCCTAGGGGCTCAGTGTGTTTATTTAGTGTTTTTCTGTATCTCTGATGCAATATTATCCTCTCTAATTAGGAAATATATTTGCCAATCATGTTTTATCAGATTATAAATTAAACTATATTAGCAGTAAGATGTAACCATATTACAGTTTGTGCCCACATGTATCTCAGACAAGCACTGGAGCACAAGGTACCTCTCTCACCCCTTTCTCAGCTCAAGGACATCTTGGATGCTGACAAACTGGAGTCTCCTGCACTAATATTTTGCACACAGACAACAAATGAACAGCACTGAAAGAAAATTTTGTTTTGCCTGTCGATCGTAGTGTCCTTGTACTGAGAGAAAAGTCAAAGTACAGAGAGAATGTCTTGTTGCTTATGTTCTTTCTTTGCAGCATGGGTAAATGACTCACACCAGAGTCATGGTAACTCTTAGTGAATATATGTGCATTGTCAGTATCACTAAGTAAAACAAACAAAAAAAAATCAACAGGTATCTGAGGACGAATGTTAAGGGAATTTTATGATTTGCTCTGTAACCTAAGTGAAATTATTTTTTAAAGGAGTTTAATACCTTAAATCATTGTCTTAAATGCAGGTGAAGTTCCAAGTGATTTCTTTAAGCTGATTGTCAGAACTGTCAGCAACAACCTGAATATATGTGGAGTTTTCACTGTTTCCTGTGACACCTGCTTCAGCTGATAAGACTGAAGAACAGAAGAGACTTCTTCCATGCTTACATGAGGGTCAGGGGTAGCTGTTGCACCTTCAATAATCCTAGATGAAAAGAGTTTTCATACTTCTTCATTCCAGAAGTGCCCTGTTATTAAGTGAACAGAATCACCTTCATAAATGGAGCAGAAACTCTGAGCTGACTGAGAGCTTGTATTTTGTTTGAAATTCATATAGCTGAAGAAAGTCACAAGACTTTTGAATAGACTCCAGACTATCAAATTAAATTAATTTCTTCTAAATTCCTAGGAGACCATACATGTTTTCTTGAAGAGAATTAAGAACACTCTTTTTGTAGCAGCAAAAGCAATAATAGTTGAGAGAACAGTCAAGGTTTTGCGGTGTGCAATTTGTTTATTAAGTCCTTTATAATGGGAGAAAAAGAATGTTTCTGAATTTATGCTAGTACTGGATAACAACAGAATTATTCATGGAGACTTCATTATGTTCCACCTCATATTACAGTAATGACATTCACAACATTTCCCTGCACAGCTGCACGCTGCTTCTCAAGTTGCATTTATAAAAACTAACACTACATCCATAATTTTGTTTCTTTGCTTTTATCAAGTTATAAGAATGTCTAAGAACAGCATTAACTATTTGAATCTGAGATCTGGCTAACATTATGTCCAGTGACAGTGGTGCACAGAAGCTGGCCATGGGCATTGGTAAGAGCAGGGAGGATGTGTGACGTATCCTGTCCTACACCCACAGGGCATCGTGGGCAGGCCTGGGTGTGTTTGGTGTTTGTGTGTTCCAGACCCACCACACGGGACAGCACAAGGCTGCTGTGCCATTTTTCAGGCTCGAATGGGGCTTCATTATCATGGCACAGCCTGAGCCCTAGATTGCAAATACATGTGGGAGAGTCCCTATTTCCCTAACTGGAGAACTGCTTTCCTATCTTCAGTACAAATCCGCAATTTAACTGATTGCCAGAGGCAATTGCAATTTTTTTAAGGCAGAAGATTGGAATATGATGCTGATAAAACAAAAGTGAGAAGACCAAAGGTGGGAAAGAAGGTAATTGAGAAGCCTGAGTAGCACAGGGCCATTTGTAAAAATTATATAGGAAATGGTCATATGATCAAGAAGTAGGATTTCCATGCAGAGTTATTTGCACAAGGAGAAGATTGCTGAATGCACTAAATAAAACAATGAAATGATCAGATCTCCATTACTTTGGGTAAACTCAATTTAAATAGAGATCTCTCTAAAAATATTATGTTTTTAATTACAGTAAAGAATTTGTTCCACATGGTCATCCTTTTCCCTAGAGTGTCACTTGCAAAATTTATGAACAACAACTTGCATGTTGGTTGCTAACATGGTTCTGATTTTTACTGCTGAAAGACAAATTAGCCTCCACCAGGCCAAAGCTGTCTGAATATTTGGATTAATTTGGTACTCCATCTTGTCTGAAATAATGGTATTTAGCAACTCTACCAGCTGGCCAGCAAAATTAGAATGAATATGGATTTTGCTATATACTGCAAATAGCAATATAATCAGGAGGACTAACTGAAAATAATGTGACTCTTTTTTTTTTTAAGTTTCAAAAATTCACTGAATATTTAGATGAGCAATTTTTACAAAACCCAGCATTGGCTAAAATGTAATTTCGTGAAACATGAGACGAAATATAAAATCTAGAATTTACTGTCTTATATAGTAACTGTTATTGAAAGAATCTAGAATTCTGCACAGTTAACAGGGTAGACTTATTCAAACGATGGGTAATTTTCTGTTGTTTTAAGTGGATACTAGTTTTGGCCTAAGAAAGAAGGGCTTTTATGACACCTAGAAGACTAAATGTATTTATTCAGAAAAGCACATCTGACACTGACTACAGATCTATCAAAGAAGCAAGATCCCATACATACATACCTACGATGTGTGTACTCACGTGTGTATAATATTTTGCTGAACTTCTGATTGCCTACAGTGACAGTAGCCCAACCCATTCCAGTTCTGATGGTCATTTGGCCAGAGGGTCACAGCTGAGAGATCTCCTCTGCCAACAGCAGGCAGCTGACCATCAGTGCTGACAGATGTAGCCTCAGCTGTGACAGCAGGAAAGGGAGTGCTTTCTGTACAGACAAGTGCCGAGGTCCTTAGGGATTTAGTCTGTGGCTCAGCAGATGCTTGATTTTGTTCTTTATTTTAAGGAACTAAAATACTCTTCATTTTTTTAATGCCATTAAACATATGCTTAAATTCTTCCATTGAGGAAGGACTTTGAGATGACTTGACATGTAGTGGAAGATGGTGCTCTATTGCTCAGAAACTGTGTTACATTTGCTTAACTAGTGTGACTTTGTAAGAGTGAAACCCCTGTTGGCATAAAGTCTGGACACAGTTCAGGCCATAGCCTGTGCCTAGGACTGTAGGAATGAGACCATCCTGTGGGGGAAGAGAGGAAGGTGAGTAGCCTTTGTTATCAGTTTGCCCTCATGGTTAAAGATCTGTCCCCGAGCCCACTTTATTTAGTATCGCGGTCTCCAGAGCTGCCCACCGGCTAGCTACGCTCTGTCGTGATACGATGAAGTTTTAGGCACGTCTGGATTTCATGCAGGAGCGTGCTTGCAGGCATGGAATAAAGAGAGTGGACTTTTGCTAGAGTTCCAGGCTTTATTGATGTTCCAGCTGGGCCTCGTGGCAAGAAGACAAGTCCCTGGCCCTGGGTTGCCCCTTTTTACCTGAGTAGGTGGCCTTTCCAAAAGGGGAACCCAGAGGCAATAGCTGACAAGGGACGGTGTCACCCAGGACTGGGGAACTTAACAAAACAGAGAAAAAAGGTGTTACCCCTTATCTAAGGCCGAATCCCAGGGCTTTTAGATCTGAATCTTCTAGATTTAACAGGGTGATTGACAGGATATTTTAGGGAAGAGATCATCAGGGGTAAGGAGAAGGGGTACTTGGAACAAACCATTTTAAACAAATATAGAAGATAACAGAAACCATACACACTTCAGAAAACGCAATCCCACACCACTACAATTTAGTATTAGAATTTCATCAGCAGAGATTTTCACTACTGTGAAGAGAGATTTTTAGGTGTGTTTTTTTTTTTGTCCCAGGTTAATAAAATCTGCTTAAACCTCTTGTTGACTTTTGTAGCTGTTTAGAGAACTGAGGCTGTGACTGTGTTGTTATGTAAGAGTGAGATGAGGATACAAACTGCATCATTCAGCTTTAGTTCCTTTCAGGCAAAATAGAGAGGAGCAGCATCACAAAGTGAGCTCACTGTTAAACAGCTGAGGCTAAGGCTTGAAGTTGGTTAGTTCCCCAGTTTTGTGGTGTAGAAATTTTCTGAGAGCACTTTGCCTTAGTCAGAGTGATTTCAAGCATTGGCTTGTAAGCCTTGAAACTGGGAGTATGGAGAGTACCTGGATGGCAAAGCTGAGAGAAAAAGGTTGTTTCCTGACTGCAGGTTTTTCCCAGGGGAGTTTCATTGGCATAAAGGTGTTTCATCGAAATAAAGCTATTTCCTGGGAGCTTTTAGAAAGACAAAAATGTTTTGTCAGAATATTTTCATTTAACTTGTTTGCTGACACTGACTGTGGTTGTTCAGCAGCAGGTGAAGTTACATGACATATGAAGGTGTGGGATCATAGCAGCCTCTGTCAAGTTCCCTAAATAGACCTCAGGGCTGTATTTTATGGAGTGTTGGGGTTTTTTTCCTAGTCTGTGTATAATTAACCAGTGTCATTTTGCTTCATTTTAACTAAGGGAAAAATAAATTTACTTCTAGGTTCATGCTGGTTTTTGCTTTCCTGTAGTTGTGAGCTGGCAGATATCTCTGAGAAGTTGTGGTCCCTGTGCACTCATAAATCATTTGTGGTAATTTTCTGCCTTTTCTTTCTTGTTACAGTCCAGGCATAGAATGCTCCTCTTAAGCCTTCATAAGGAATATAAACAGCAAAAAAAAAAGTTTTTAAAATTTCTAGAAAATAATACTGAATCTTTCTGTATTTGTCAAAGAAAGAAAACAAATCAACACAAATTAATTGCACTTCTAGAAGATTAAAAAGTAAGGATTTTTTTTTTTTGTGAAAAAGTGAAGTTGAAGCTTGAGCATTGTCAGAAGGAGTCACATGAATTTGATCTTCCAGCACTGCTTCTTTTGCCAGTCCCTGAAACAGATAATGAATGAGGACAAAAAAAAAAAAAAAAAAAAAAAAAAAATAGGAAAAAGGAATAGAGTAAATGTGAAAACACAATAATGAACCAATTATATGGGATTAGTTCTAGTTTTGTTTTCATTATTAGTATGAACCTGCCTGATTTTTTCAAGCTTCCCATCCCTGCTGGGAGAGAATAACCTCTCCTGTGTCTCATATATAAATACATCTAAAAGTCTTCTTTTGGTGAGCTGGAAATCAGGAAGAAGTTGTGAAAACTACTTTGAAAGTTCTTCAGAGTGATGTAGAGAATGGATAGGTGTGATTTTTCTGTGAGATTATAGATTCTGTAGAAATGCTCTTGTTCTTTGAGCTTTACCTTTTTTTTTAAATTTTATTATTTTATTTTTTTTTTTTATTATTCTGGAGAAGAGAAAATAATTTTCCAGAAAATAGATGAGTTCTAGAAAATAGATGAGAAGTGTATACAGAAATGCTGAGTGCTCAGCCAGTAATGCAGTCCCTTTTCTGTCTAAAAAGATATTTAAAAGGCACTGTAAACATGGTACAGATTAGATAATATACATGTGCTATGTATCCATAAACTCCTAAACTCCTTCATAGTGTCTTTAAAAAAGCCGGTGTCTACTGTCTTATGAGGAGTGATTTATAATAATAGTGATCCTTGACTGTTATTCTACAAAAGTATAGTTGTTTTTATTTATTTATTTTTCCAGTACCTGTTACTGTCCTCAATAAAATTGGGTTGACAGGAGGTAGTTTTCTTTTTCAAGACACAAAAAATCAGAACATGCACTGATTAATTTGTTTGGTTAATACTAATTCTATTTATTTTATTTTTAGTCAATATTTTGACAGGAAAATTACATTGACATAGATCTAAGTGAGCTAGTAACTAGAAGACCTGGATTTCTTTCTAATTTAAGCAACTAATGTGATTACTGTTAATTCAGTTCAGCCAGGTCTTATGTATGCAGATATTTCCCATCATGAACAGAGAATACCTGTTTTCATGTTTATCTGAAGTTTCTGATTTTAATTTATTTAATAAAGAGCCTAGGTCAGCACACTGATTTAGACTTCTTGGGGTGATTCCATTGATTTTAAAACCTGTTAATTTCCAGTACTCAGATTTCTTAGAGCTGCATTATTGGGAATAGTTCAGAGTTTACTGTCAATGCCAAACAAAATTGCTGTCCATAATCTACAAGGTATAGATCAGATTAAGCATCTTTTTATTATATTCCTTTGATAGAGTCTGCCAGAAGAGCAAAGGAAGCTAAAACAGGGAAGGAATGTATGCACTCAGATTTCAGTGAAGGATTCTTATTAATAAAAAAAATTAGTTTTTAAAGTGTATCATCATGTAAATCCTTTTTTAATGATCTATAGGCTTTCCACAATTCAGACACTGCACAAATTAAAATTGTTACCTTTGATGATCCTAATTCGAGACAAGGGAGTTAATGAGTTAAAATAACATATCTGAATTCATAACTGCAATTGGATATGGAATGAAATTTGGATTTGTCTGACTATATTGAAGTCAGGAGAAGATTTGTAGTTTAATCCAACTGACTTGCCTTACAAAGATCAGGGAATTACTTTTTATTTTTTAAAATAATGGCTACTATAAAAGAAAAATGGGCACAAGTTTCAATTTCTCAAATTATATTTTCATGAAAAATTTACAACAAAGAAAAGAGAAAATTTTATAGAAAATGTTAAGTTTGAATTTCTTCTGCCAAATGATCATTGCAAAAAGCCATTTTAGGTTTGGAAAATGGAGGGATAAGGAGTTTAGTGAAAAGAGTGAGAGAAAAAAAAAATCCCTCTATTGCTTAGTAAAGAAAAGGGCTTGTACTCCAGTGTGAAAATAACATACTTTTCAGTAACTGGTTGTAATTCTAAATACTGCTAAAATGACTTCTGTGGCCTTGTTCCAAGTACATTAGTTTAGCCTAAAAGTCACCAATGCTTCTGAGAATGTGGCTTCATTTTAGTATAATGGGATTATTCTAAGGAAACATGTGGGAAACGACACAAGAAATTGCTTATAAATTTCCATGTAAAATTGCAGCTCTCTAATAACATAACCAAGCATTCAATTTATCTGAGCAAGATTTTTAGTGTCTTTCCTTTAGTAAGAAATATTTCTGAGTGCCTGTGTGCATATTGTATACATGCATAATCCTTAAAGAGCACAGGGAAGATGGGTCTCCTTGTTCTCTTCCTGACTGCCAGCCTCAGGCTCAAACAGTGTATTGTGAATTGATCAAATTAAAAAGATGGCTTTGCTTTGCTTTGTCATTTCCATTTTTCCACTGAGGTGATGAAGGAAGAGACAGCCAGTGGTGGGTTTGTTGTTCTGTGAGAAGAAAGCAATAAAATTCAGGAAATACCTTGAAATTCAGACCTGCCATTGAATCAGGTAGCCATACTCCAGCAAACTGCTTTAAATGTCAATTTAACTTACAAACAGAGACAAAGTCCATTTGATCCTCAAGCTTACAGCTTCTTAACTGTTATACAGTTATTTAGTTTTACAACTGAATGTATAATAGAGCTCCTTTAAAGAAGAGAGTGACAAGATTATGTTGTCAAAAATATGTCCATTAACCTAATCTAGCACATCAAAATCCCTATGCTATCAAATTGTAACAAGAATAGTTTTATAAACATGAATCCTCTTTTGAAAAATTTAATTATACATCTGATTATTCTTTGATGTATCAGGTACCTCTGTCAGAGAAAGCATGTCAGGTTAGTTGCATTTCTAAATTTTCTATTTATATTCATTTTGGCAATTACTCTACTTTCTTATCTGTGCATATCCATTTCATTCTCTCTCGTCTTACAAATACATATGTATGTTTTAAAATAGGTGGACATAACTTAGTTTACAAGATGTGGATTCTGTGTAGAACTCAGCTCAATAAATAGAACAATTACACTTTTTTTCAGATGGTTTTCTTTTCATGTCTCTAATGTGCTAGGACAGGCTGGGACATTTGTGTTCCAGTCCCTGAGATCATATCTTCAAAATTAAATAAAAGCTGCTTCAATTACAAGCAGATTTTATACAAGTAAATACTCAAAACCAGTTGTAATCTCTAAATGGAAGAAGCTTCCATTAGAAAAAAGTTCCATCTGCCAAACCCCTGAAATTCTGGCTACCCCTATGACCCAGGAAGAAAAAAAAGACAGAAACCCAAAGCCATATACATTACCATAATGTAAACTTTTTTAAAAGTAATTCTTTGCTGTTGTATCAATCAGGTTAGTAGGGGTCAGTAATAAAAATCAGAATATGGTAAACTTAATTTATTATTAAAACTAGTTCATTTCAGTTGCTGTTGAACTGATTGATATAACGTTTTTTCCCACCAAAATACCTTTTCATATGGATGCCATTCTCATGGTGCATTAAACCAGGAACTACCTAGACATCCTGCTTTCTCTCTTCAGGGAAAATAGACTTTAAAAGGGATTCAGATTGCCATGCAAAACATAATTATCTCTGATGAACTGAATGAGAAACATTAGAAGAGTCTATATTTATCTGTAGTATTTAGCTTTTAATCTCTTTGTTCAAAATAAACTTAATACTTTTCTGTGAAAAAAAAAATTATTTTCTTGCTCTCATCAGTAATCAAATTATTACTTATGGCACAGTTTTCCTGCAGAAGGTATTTTTTTATAACAAAGCTCTTGAGGATGAAGGGTTGCAGCTTTCATCAAAATGAGAAAATAGCAGACAGACACAAGTAACATTCTTGAAAACTTGAAGAATGCAGGTGCTAATTATACTTTACTTAATGCATACGAAAGAGCCTAAAAATCCATTAACAGACAGAGAACTTCATTTTCACATACAATCTTCTCTGAAAGGAAACTATGAGCAAAGAGAGCTGCTAAGAGGTCTCATGGGATCAAATCTTTGATGGTTTATTGATCTCATTCAATGCTTTTAGAATCATTAAAAGTCACCTTTCCTTTGTCATTCAGTCCTGCTAGGGAGTAAATTGAACATTATGTTCATGTAGGTCATTGAGTACTTTTTACAGTAGTTTATTCAAGCAAATAGAAGAACGTGCTCTTCCTGACCGACTGGCAAGATTAGGATATCAGAGAAGAAAAATTGTTAAAGAGAAACAAAGCACCAATTTGCTTTGTAATAGGCTGCTCTTGAAGAGCAAAAGATTTGATTACTTAAGTGAGGTGTCTAAAGGGGTTGTGGATATCATGTTTGTGTCTTTGTGAAAGTCCTTGTCTAAAAGAAATAATTATACTAAATATAGTATTTTTCCTGTGTTAGGGGCTCAGGAAGAAAAAAAGAAAATAATTAAACGCCCCCATTCTTTTGCCATCTCTAGGCAAATAACTTTTAAACTCCTGTAAGGCATTTAACAGAGTATTCTGAGAAAATGAGAGCAAATACCCTTAGAAAAAGTCTGTTTTCCTAGGAAGAACTCCGTTATGTGTACTATTCAATACAGATGCTCAGTAAAGAGACTGCTAGTAAAAAAACCACATCTGGATGCAGGATGTTGAGGCTTTTTTAATGTTTTCTCCCTCCCATGAAGCAGGAAAATAAATATTTTGTTGTTTATAAGCATTGTGTAACCAGAAAGAAAAGAGCATGTTCTAAAAGCCCACAGAAATGATTTCTCTCTTCTTGTTTTAGTACCAGGCAGCAAATCAGTGACAACCACATGTCGATGAGCTCTACTGTTCCACTGAAGTACAGCACCCACAGCAGGAACCTCTTTTTGTTGCAATCCAAAGCAGTTTGCTAAATAGTAATTCATCTAGTTGCTACCAATGGTATCTTTCTCTGTTCTTCTTCTCTGATTTCAGGGCCTTTAAAGCAGTGCAGCCCAATGACTCTCCCTTTATCTGAATGTAAGCAGGATGCACATATTATTATCTCTGTTGCCTGCTGCAGACAAGGTTTTCATCTGCACTCTTCTGAAAGCTTTTTCCTCTACTTGCCACCTTTTCCAGTGGGAAAGACTCTGGGTTATCTGTGCTGTTAGGTACCACACACAGGTTAGCAAGCTGTTTCATGACACTTCGAATCCATCCTCCCAACCCACCATCTAGCAGGAACCATAATTTCTCCTCACAGCTTTATAAAGGTGGATTCAAAGAATGATTTAGCAGTTAATCTTTTAAGTTTGGAGACCCCCCAGGTGTTTTTAAACCTATTTGTCCTCACCTCTGCTTAGGTGTGTTTTTAATTTCTGTATGAATGATCAGGAAGTGTGTATTTAGTTTGGCTTGAAAATAGTAAACATGAAAGACTACTTTATTTTTTAGGGACTTTTTTCTTCTATTCAATTTTCTATTAAATACAAAAAATAAACTTAAAAAGAAACTTAAAAATATATATAGGTACAAATTTAACATGCCTATTCTCAACTTATTTAAAATTTAGAAGTATTTTATAAGGATATAATGTAGCAATATAATGATATTCATGGGATCCTGTACAGAAATGTTGGTTAGAAGTTACCTTTGCAGATTTATAGTCCAGATTCCTGCTTGAAATGGGATAATTGTGAGAATAAACTCAGCTGTGGCTTTCTGTGACTGTCATGAATACCTCCAGTGCTACACAAGTTATAGCTTCTCTCTATGACCAGTGATGCACCGCCCTTCTCTTGAAAGTATTAGATGAAAGATTAATTAAAATCTGCATCCTGTCTCCAACTAAGGCTTGCATTAATTGTCTAAGAAACAACAAAAGAATGGGACAAATACATTTCCTCATAATACTCTTCCAGCATTAGACAACAAAAGGCTTACTGAAGTACTCTACAGATGGTTTTTTTGTTTTTCTTTATTTATTTCTTAATTTGGGGAGGAAGGGGAATAATTTTCCCTGCACAAGTATTAAATATGATTAAAAGCATATTTCGAATACTCACTTCATTTGACAAAGTCCCTGGCTTTCAGTCACTGTAAACAGCAGAGAAATAACTATTTTAATAACATTTCAATGGAAAATATAATGTGAAATCTAGACCAATTGCCTCTGTAACATTCAGAAAATGGAATAGTGTAGATAATTTTTTTATTGAAGTTTTTTGGTAGCTAAAGAAGGGACAGAAAGAAACTGCCATTCTATCATCCAAGCCTATTGCTTTCCATTTGATATCTGAACTCATTCTACTGGAAATTGCTGTTCTTGCTTCCAGACTCCTTCGCTGAATATACACTGCTTTGAGCCAAATCTCTTATCAGATCTATTTCCTACTTCTACTTTGAAAATGTTAAGAATATTATTCAGACTTCCTTTCTTACCCTCTCCAGAGTGGCCTAATCTGTACTTCTACACATGAGTATTTTGAATGTAGGTGTTTAACACTGACTCAAAATCAGTTCACTTACCAATAACTGAAGATCTCATATAAGTGCCCCAGAATAATTTGTCATACTGAGCTAAACTGCCCAAACTCAAACTTGGCTCTTGGAATTTATATTACGATTAATGTGTTCATTTCTTCAGTTCAAGTAACCACTGATTTAAATATGTCACTCTGCAAAGTTTGTCATAGTACTATGTGAAAAAGATTACCAGGCTTTTTCTAAATGTTCTTTCTTTATAAATTGAACAAGTTTCAAGGCCTTTTTAACTCCGAATTTCATTATTGGTGCTTTCAGCAAGAACTAACAAGGTAACAAAAGCTTTCTTCTTTGAAGGTAGAGCTTACCATCTTCATATTCTTGTATTTATTAAAGAACAATGCTGGAAGTTTTAAGTGTGCAATGTAGCAAGAGATTAAAACCCACACATCAACAGTCTCTTTAACTTTGTCAGGAGATCTGCACTCATAAAAAGAGAATTGCTTAAACAACAACAAAAAATAGTTGCATGCTACTTGCTGAAACAACTCATTTTGCCTCTTTTTAGTCAAAAATCCCATATAAATTAAATTTAGTTTTTAAGTTTTTCTTGTCAGCTGTCATTCTGATACCCCCTGCCCTGCAGTTTTAACTGTAGGAGCTATAAGATGACACACCACTTACTACAGGTTCCACCATTATATTGTACAAAGGCCCTGTCAGATGCTGGTGCCACTGGGAAATTGCTACTAGCTTGATGGAGATTATTTTTGTTTTACTTCTTTTTATGTCCCTGGCTCTTTTCTTCCTACTCCCTTCTTTTCCTTGAGGGGATCATGGTGGAGAAATAGCTGGTGTGATAAATTGATCAGCAGGATACCATAGCAGCATTAAGCTATCCATCCATCAGGACTGCAGAGCATTTGAGCGAGTAGGTGCTGGTTGGCTGATATTTCAGAACCCTTTCCAAGTGATGGAAAGGCTTTCACCTCTGTATTCCAGCCTCCACCACATTAGAAATCTTTCTAACTTTAAATTGTTTCAGTGTATATAGAAATAGTAAATAATAGGATAAAAGATTTTTTTCTCTGGGGGACATTTCTATGAAGCACAACAATCTCTCTTTATATTGACTGTTAAAAAAATGCCATCAATTTTTTATTGTAAAGAAGTCACTGAGGACTAAGAGTAGCAGATGAAAAGATCTCTTCTAGTAATATGTCAGTCCAGTTTCTTTGGCTGTCGAGTGTAGAGTGGATTAAAAATCTTGAGTACCAGATTTGTTTTATGGCCTTGCCTTGCTGTTCTGTCTACATTGTCTAATGACATGCTGCCAAGAACAGATACCGAATTACAACTTTAGCCATTATAATTGTATAAGTCTTAGGGGACGTGTCCAAAAGTCTGCCAAGTGCACCCCAGACCTTTGTGTGGGCATTGGTTGTTGTTTGTGTTCCCTGAGAGCAGCTGTAGCTCAGGAGGGGTTTATATACATATCTTACCTGTCTTACTGATTTCATTGCCACTCCCTAAACACTCAGAAGTGTGATTTTTTGGATGTTAATTTCTTGAGCCTCTGTGCTTTTGCTGAACACCAGTCTTTAAAAAAGGACTAAAATCAAACTGGAATTCAAAAGACACTGTATAATAAAGACAGCACATCACAGTAACAGAACCAGAAAATGGATGAAAAGTCTTCCCCCTACATAAAAGAACACTCTTGACAGTGCTCACCTGCTCACCTTCCAACAAAGGAGGTGACTAGAGGCCTTTTCTGAGCTCATCAGAGAAAATTCTACCAGAAACGGTCCTACTACTTGTGATGTGTGAAAAATTCAATGATTCAAAGCACACTAATAAGAGTATGCAACTGATGAGCCAAAGAAGTCGTGCCTGGTGACCTTCCCTGGATGAGGAGGACACACTCTCTGGCAAGGGCAAGTGGGTTCAAAAGAGCATCATTATTCTTCTCCCTAAACTTTCACCTGAGAATTATAAAATTGAGTCCTATAACGGCTGCTGTAGAAACCAGCTTAAGGATTTGTGAGATATTTAGCAAGTGTTCTTTGCCTGTTTCAAGTTGCTAATGTAGTTTTTCTTTTGCAACCTATCTCTTGCTTCTCTGATATAGGTATAACTATGCATGAGGAAACAAAAGAAGTCTTTTGTTAGTCCAGAATTTTGTCTTAAAAACTTCCATGGTAGGGTTACTGGGGTTTTTTATTGGTTTGGGATTAGTGTGGGTGGTTTTTTTTGGTTTTTTTTTTTTTTTTTTTTTTTTTTTTTAAATTGAGAAACCCATCTGCAATATATATGGCTTACAGAAGATGAGGCCAATCCACCCTATGGCCAAAATCAAACTTTCATACAGTAAAGCATCTGACACCTACTGAGGATATAGGTCATCCTTAATGGGATTGCACCCACTTTCATGGTAAAAAGGAAAAAAAGATATTTTGTAGTTGGAGGTCAGGCAAATGAGATTAAAATATTAAAGTGTTTTTTTTTTTCCAGTGGACAATAGATCATCAGGGTGTAGCAAACTTCTTGTATCATAAATGAACCAATTTGTAGCTGTTATTTTAGAAAAAGGTTAATTTGAAATACATGTGAGGTGAAAAAGTACATGTGCATTTTAATGAAGTGTGTTTTCCTTAAGGAAAAATATTGTCAGAATTATCTAAGAGTCCTAATCAAAACAAACAGTTTTTTTTCTTCCTACCCTAATGTAATATTCTGTGTTAGATAACACTGCATCTTTGCTTTACACTTAACACAAAATATCCAGTAATGACATCAAAGGGTCTATCTATGCTACAATTTGCTATCACAAATAAGCCTTCATTCATAAGTATAGGCTTAGGGCTAATATTCATTCACTTGTAAAGGGTTTATTTCAAGCAAACAATGTATCCAGTGGAACAAACTGAAGAAAAGCTTGTATGCTGTACAGCTGAAGTCTAATTCATTAGCAGAAAATCAGAGGCATGTTATTAGTGAATACAAAGGAGAAAAAAAATCAGTGAAGGCTACATGATAAATAAAAATCTGTTAATCAGATTGTATGGCTGTGTTCTGATTTATTGTTAATGAGGCATAATTTTAATCCTCTACCAAATGAGGCCCTCCATTTCCTCCTTTTAGGATGGGCCAGGTTTTCTTCTGGCAAAAAATTCCTCATCTAGTGAGTTGAAAATAAAGGGGAAATTTATCTAACTATAACTACAGTGCTGCACATCAATTGAGGTGATTCTGAAAACCACTAAAAATGGCACAAAAATCCAAGGCAGTGGATACTGGTGAAAGGCCAGTAACTTGGAAAAAATTGGACATGAAGTGGATATGAATGTCAAAGAAACTCAATAATGAACCCTAGGAAATTATAGGTGCCTAATTTGGTGCCTAATACCTACCTTGTTAATACCTGAGCTACAATTCATGCTTTCTGTTACGTTCTTTCACATCACAGTGTTAGGACAAAAATGTTCTGAAGGATGACTCTTTGACAAAAGAAGCCTGATATCATTATGGAGAGTTCAAGAATTGCTGGGAATTCTCTGCTGGGTAAAGACCAGGAAAAGCTGAAGGGCATCTTTGTAATCAGGTAAATCCACTCTAGGGTCAGGCAATATCAGCTTTGAAATATCAAGAAGTGGTGAAATTGCTCCTCACACCACTAGTTCCATTTACAACTTTGCAGAACCAAATTCAGTTTTGTGTTTGCTCTCAGGTTTGGTCAAGAAGCACAGAATGGAATGACAGAAAGGAAAGTTGTTCTATTCATAACTGTAATAAAAGGTGAACTGTAAATGTCTCTGTATTTTCTGAGGAGTAATGAGGGTGATTAAAGATTTCATACACAGACTGTGTTCTATGCACAGGTTAAATTAATATCTGTAATGAGAAAAAGATAGATGTATTGGATGAACACCACAGTGAAATGGCAGTCAAATAAATTAGCATTAAGCTGCTAATTGTTTCAATACAAAAAGGACATCATTTCCCCAGCAAAGCTTAAAGACAGGAAACAAAATGTAAAAAAAAGAAAGATTTGATGATCACCATTTTGGTACTGGCTGCTTCCATCATTCTCTTTGTCATCCACTGTGCTGCTCACATTGAACTACATCCATCTGCTGCACTCCCTCAGGTTCTGCTGCTGTTCATTCTGGAAAGCCTGTCTCTTATCTGCAGGCCTCCCTCTTTTCCTTCACTGGGTTCAGGCAAGTCAACTTCCATAAGAGGCATCTACTGGACAGGGGGAATAACTTGCTCAAAGCATTCTGCACACATTTACAAAACTCCTCTCAGAGATAAATGGTAAGGAAATGTTTAACATCTAAGTGAGTAATAACACCTTTGACTTGAGAAGGTGTCTCAGCCATCAACATGACCATAGTACCAGTGCCAGAGAGATGTTCACACAGAGAGACCAATATCCACCAGAACTGGAAAGTGATATGCAGTACAGTTTTAGCAAATATAGGGGTTTGAATGGTAAGGGTTGTGTTAGAGGTAGATGTTGAGAGGACCTGCTGTTATCCTCTCTGCATCATGGCATGCCCTTCTGTGGGGAACGGTACAGAGGGAGGCTGCAATACACCTACCTATGTGCTTTCCGTTGTTTGGGTTTTGTGCCTTTAATATGAATAATTTATATTTTTAATCCATTTAAATGTTACAATTAGGAAAATCACTGGCAAAATATTCAGTCTGGACAATGATTCAGTCAGAAAAGTCATCTTTGGCTGGCAGGTAGCTCTTCTGTGTCCCACTGGCCTTTTGGTGGGACAAGAAAGGAAGTGTCTGGTCCAAGTTATGTTCCATATTTATCACAGTTGAAGAAGAGGACTGATGTCATGTGCAAGCTGTAAGCTACAATTACAATTAAATGGACAGAGGCAAATTAGTTGGTTTGTGTTAGTGGCTGGCAGCCAGAAGGTTGGAACTTTGTAGTAATTTTGAAAGGTATATTAAGGGTACTAAATCCTTTTGATGTTCAATGGAAAAGGTGGCCTCTGTATTTCCTGAGTCTAGGGCTGTAAGCCATATTAAGGCAGTTACCAGGTTCAGAGGACAGTGAAGTCTTTATGTCTCTCCTACTCAAATGGTCACTTTCTCAGTTCTAAACCTAATGAGATGTGTATGAGCCACTGTATTTCTTAAACACCATTAATGGTTGAATAGCCATTTAATATCAGGGTCACCCTACCACAAATAGAATGAAAGGCAAGGTGTCACAGTGCACAATATAAAAATGGCTTAGGACATCCAGACTCTTACCTGACAAAGAAAAGGCACTTAGCCAGTTCTGTATATTTTTGCCAGGAAAGATTGTTATAAAAAAGGAAATATCTACATTATTGGCCACTTTTGCTATGGAAATTATTACTGTTAGTATTTTTCACCTTATGTTTTCAGCATGCATTCACACCATGTGACTCTGTGTACTTTTAAGGAAAAAAAAATCTCGTGGAAAAGTATAAAAAACTGTTTCCTAAGTATGGCTTGTAACTTTTAGGTATCTATTTCAACCTTTTGTGAGTCCTTATGCAATGCAGCTTAGAGATCTTGTGGACATTGTAGCTGTTCTTGACCAATACAGCACTAAGACCTGCCTTTCCAATTATTTTTTGTGGCTTTTTTATTATTTTTAGAGCATACAGGAATATATGACCCTTGTATGACTGGTAGACAAGTCATACAACATCAGGTTGACAGTGTGGCTTCAGTTTCACCTACATCAGCCAGCACTACTGGGCCAGTCATGAGAGAAGAAAAGACATAAAAATGTCTTCTATAAGGACAAAGCAGGAAAATTGTATCTATCAAATGAAGGCTGGTATTTCTGGGAAACAGAAATGACTGTCTACATGAAATATGCTTGCATCTACTTTTATTCCAGGTTTTGTATGCTCACTAGTCATTTGCACGCAGTTTCTCTGAGGTAATTTTGAGAACTGAGCAAGACTGCTGTTGCTCACAAGAAAGTTAAAGCAAAATTACCTTGCTGCAGAGACTTTAAGGCTAATAAACCCAAACACATAAATATATGTATATGACTTCATGGTCCTCTGACCCTGTCACTTTGTGGGCTCTTTATTGCTTTACCCTTTAAAATACCAGCCTGGCAACAGGCTGGCAACAAGCAGACTTCCCCCTTGTTTTGGTGACAGAGATTTCCTTTGTCAGACCATTGCTCTGACTAACCTCGAGAAGTGCTCTTTCTCCCCCAGTTGCTGGATTGCTTGTGTATCCTTCTAAGGTCTTCTCATCGCTTTATCCTTTTTTATTTTGAGAAAGGAATGTCCATTGAATATTTGTACTCCTTGCTGCTTCTTGTGTGTCACATCCAAATATATTGTGAACATTTTGCATTTCCGTCAGAAAAGGCTCCCAATGTCTTTCAATGAGCATCCTTCAGGCTATGGGGTAAAAATCCAATCAGTTAGACATATCCATGAGCTGGCATTCCAGCAACACCTCATTTACACTGAGACTCTGAACAGACTGTCCTTCCAACCATACCCATTCAAACATGACCTTACTGAAACCATATTCATCACAAATATCCCCTTAAGGCTTTACTGGTCATTGCATTGGTGTGCAGTGGGGCTTTTACTTGTTTTAAGTATCTTTAGATGAATACCTCCAAGCATGTTATAGTTGGGACTATGCTCTGAAAGGTCAGGCATAGGTCTGAGGGTTTCTAGTCATTTCTAGGAAGGGTTGAAGATGTAATTCAAAGAAAATACGATCTTCTAGAACTCAAGAATATTTAAACTTAGTCTTACCTTAAAACAATAAGAGACTTTTTGAAGTTGTTCTTCAATAGAACGTGACAAGAAACTGAATTGAATAGGGTGACTGGGTCCCCCAGAGGGCACAGCACAGTAGGGTTCTCTGAGGGGAAAAAATAGTGTTTCTATGAGGTTTGTACTTAGTTCCCTGCTGTGTCATTTTTGAAGCACTAATGTGCAATTAGAGGAATTTGCAAACTGATCTCCAGCTTCACTTGAAACACCACCTGGTCTTACTTTTCTATAGTCAGGGAATGTTTCTCCATATTTTATTAGAAGTTGAGCTGATTGGCTGGGAGAAAAAAGGGAGTAATGAGAAGAAAACTCAAGGAGATTGAAATAATTTTGAATGATTTTCTCATGTCTTTGAACATCTGAGTAAATTTTCCTTCTGTGTGAAATTACATTAATATCACTGTAGTTTTTATAAAACTAGTACTTTTTCTCATATTTTTCACCACTATGAACAAAGAAAAAGCCATATAAGAAGTGTTTCTAACTTTTATCACCTCTTTTTTGTCCACTCTTACCAGTGGGAAAAATTACACTGTCTGAAGCGTGTTTGTAAAATTGTTTTTTTAACTAAAACTGCAGTTTCTATTGTTTTGGTTTTGAAAGTATCAGCAACCCAGCTTTGGCATAGTTTTCATCAGTTGTTGGACTTCATACTGTTCAAGTGTCTGTGTGGGCTGAAAATATTGACAATTAACTGCATTTTCTTCAAGGTTGCAAAATGCAAAAGCATTTTTCTTCAAACTGTCATCACATAAAACCTGTTGGGAATATGGGTTAGGATAATTGCAATCTATTGGTTACCTATTAACTCTTTATAAATGTATTTAATAAATTGTCACTAATACAAAATTGTGTTCTAATTCCCATGGCAAAATTCTGCTTATAGTTAATGGTTTCTTTCCAGTCCAGCTTGCAACAGTTGCTGTTTACTGTTCTCTCCTAAAACAAATCAATGGTTTGAAGTTTGGATTACACATTTTCTTCAAGAATTCCTCCTTTCCTTTAGCCACCTGATAAGCCTGCAGTCAAGACTTGTATTTTAGCCTGACTGTACGACGTAATCTTCAGTTCCCAGTACAGTTTCAGAACATTTTGCTGCTCGTGTGTGTAATCCACTCTTCAGCAATAATTTATCTCTTTCATATTATCAAACATAGCCATGTGTATTCTGTCAATAATGAAATCAGACAGAACTCACAACACAAAAAATAACTTTTCTTGCTTTCTTCTGACACTTGTAGTTGAATTTTCCAAAGGTATTCAGTTCAGAGCCTATTCTCTGTTAAGAATCTGGATTCTAAGTCTCATTTTGACACACAGCAGTTATTGACTATCAATTATTTGTGCTTTTAAAAAGAATCCTTTCTTTCTTTTAGTTCTTATTTGATTTCTTAAAAAAAATCCCAGAGCATGGATAAAATTTTACCGAAGACACACACCTCTAATAAACCAAATGCTAAATCCTAAAGTTCAGTGAAATTTGACAGACTTCAGTAGAAATTGCACTGATGAAATATTTATAAAAGTACAGACCTGATAAGTAATTGTAGTTGCATTCATGTGTAGACATATTTTTTTGCTCCTTTTTATTTTTTGTTTATGTTTAAGATCTTTGAAGTCAGGATAACATTTTCTATACTTTTTCAAGACATTTTTTCAGATTATTGCAGAAAGCGATAGTAATCCTTACAAGTTTCTGAGAAAAGAAGCAGTTTCAATAAAAATTAATAAATAAACCCTCTTAATTGAAGAAAAACTTAACAGTAGATCATATTTGATTTATAATAAGTAATTAATTAGAAATAAACCTTTTTAAACTTTTTTACATATTTCTTCATGTCTATTTCTTGTGCATCTGTACTTGTTATTTTAGGTGCAATGTTCAAAAAACAAGCAATCTCCAAATCATGATCTCTTTTTTTTTAGTATATGTATTTTATGCCTATATCTATGTATATATTCAGGTGTTTTACTCAAGTTTCAGAGTTTCAAATATGCTGGTTCAAATTCCACTGAGATCTGGTAGCTGACTGAGATGAGTTTATAGCATGATGTATTTTTGCAAACTTATGTTGGATTATATAATGCTCAGTCACATGCTTTATGATAGTACCATGTAACAAAAAGACTGATATAGGTTCTTCCCAGGAGAGTAAGAGGAAATATTCATGAGTGAGTGGAGAGACCTGGTCATTTCAATCTTGCTATGATGACCTGTTCAAGTAACTCATTGATTATATTGCATTTTATGCAACTCAAAAAGATGACAGAATAGACGATTTGTTTTAATAAGAAGCAAACAAAATTAAGATAAAATAAACATTTTTGTAGATATTTTTTCATTCTACATTGCTGGATGTTGTGTTTATTTTTCCTAAGAAGGGAAGATGGGTCACTGAAAAACTGTTCTATGTTTAGAAGCAAACTGGTGAAATACCCTGGGCTTAAAATTTGTGCAGTAGTACTAAGCAAATAAAGCTGGTCAGTAAGGGCTTGGTTCTGATGTGTTTATGGCTTTAGAAAGTAGATATAAAAACTACTTTGATGGAGGAAGTTTCTTTCTACTTCTCTGTTATTTGGTACCATGAACCATCCTCTGAAATCACTGTAGTAGCCAGTAGGTCTAGATGGACTAGTTCTATAGAATGTGTAGAATGTCAAAAGTATTTTGACCTAGGGAAAGAAAATAATTATTTGTTTAGGAATAATTTTTCTATGGCCTAATTCTGAAATTATGTTTTCATAAATCAGAAAATAAGTATCACCTTCCTTCTCTTAGAAATATATATATATTTGAAATATTTAGAAATATAGACATACTTAGAAATATTTGTATATATATATATACACAGTTGAGCTGCAAAATAATTAATTCAAAACCCAACAAAACAAGCAATTCATGCAAGATACAGTTCCTAAACAGAAGATTATTTATTTCCTAGAAAAACAGTACTCTGGTAACTGTAACTGAGGTGAAATAGTTCAGCTTCTTTGCAAACTGGTTTGTTTTCAAATTTTTCCATCTTTTCCTTTCAAAGTGATCAGCATCTTAGTGATAACCTTTGTGCTTTCATTACCTCTGGGAGATCTTTTTTTTTGCATAAATAGATGTTTATAGAGGTCTTTGTACCTGGACTCTTTAAAGGGTAAAAATCAGTATATGTCAATGTACGTATTTTCTTGATGCAAACAACTAGCAATTAAAGTTTTGGGAACTTCTTTGTTAATTTTGAGAAGTTCAGCCTACAAATGCACAATTGCAGCTGTTAGGTCTGGGCAGACACCTCAGGGCAGTGGGACTGACCAAAATGTTGAATGTGTTGGAGTATTTGTGCTAGAATTTTCCCTGATGCCAAGTTTATCCTTTTCTCTTGAATTAAGGGCAATGATGTGGACTTGCACTCTTATTTTGCTTAAAATGACACTTTCATACAAGCTAACGTTGTTTCACCCCAAATGTGCATTGGCTTATCATATAGTTTGTTTTCTTTTCATCTGCTAACAGCGAGGAAAACTCCTTTTCTTTCTTCTCACTTCTTGAAGAACATGACATATTCTGCATTGCATTCCTCAAAACAAATGTTCTACCTTTAGCTTAAGGGGAAACTCAACCTTGAAGAAATTTTTTTTCTTGCTTATGTGTCCTGTAACATTGTCTCATCTCTTTAATTGTTCAGAAAACTTTTCCTGCAGCTAAAATTTTCCTTTTAATTTCTATACTAAACTTGTAGTTCAGATGTAAAATGAAATGAAAGAATTTTTCGCCTGTGATCTTTACTATATTTACATGACTTAGAAGTGACAAATTTGTTTTTTCCCCCCTTATATCAGTAAGCTTACATGATGTTGTCACATGGTGGAAAAAAAAGGAAGAAAAAGTAAAAAGAAAATGAAGGAAGATCAGGTTCTGAAGTTCGTAGCCAAGTCTTTCTTTAGGCACTTATTAAGCTCACTGGGATTTGGTTTAAATGAATTACATTTACTAAATTAATTAGGAGTGTATATTTAAACTATCCTTTTAGTCCCAGCTCTTTATTCTGGCTCAAATTGTAAAATTTATAGGTTTGGGGTTTTTTTATGCCGCACATATCAGAGTAAGAAAATATAAATATCTGTACCGAAAGCTGACCCAACCCTACAATATATTTCTATTACCAGTTATTGTTTAGAGTACATGGCAATACAGTAACCATGTAGTACTGGACGTTGCAATCACTGAAAGGCTGCAAACAACAAGAAGGAAAAAGGCCTTCTCTGTTTGGGGATTGGTATTCCTAGTCTCAGTTATTGTTATTTTGGGATCTTTTTCCTGTGTTGGACCAATGTCTCAATTTAGAGGACTTGAAGATTGGGAGATAGTAGAGAAAGGACTGCAAATATTCACAATGCCTTAAGCTGTATTTGGTAGGAATTTGATAATTTCATTTCCACACACAAATTCTGTAGAGATCAATCCTAGGCTATGAGTTAGACTCTCTGCTGAGCCACTTCATAGCTCTTGATTAGCTGCGGATATTATAGTAACTGGGTCTGTTAATGCCTACCTTCCCTGTGAGGTGTTAGCTAAACCTGTTCATTAAAATAATGACCACAGAAGAAAAAAGAGAGAGAGAGAAGGTAAAGATATGCATAGTCTTTCAAGACCTTGGAATTAATTCCTTCTAACACTGCATTCAGAAACTGTTCAAGAATACTATAACAGCTGCTACTTTACAATTAACTTGCACTATTAATTTTCAGAAAATATACTTTGGCAAGTGAAAGGACAAAATCAATCACCTTTGTGCAACACTACAGATTTTTACTACCCGTATTCATTCAAGCAACAACTCTACTTGGAAAACATTAATGTTCAGATGCCAATTGACAAAAGCACAGGGACTTATTAAATCAGAAATATTGTGACAAACAGTAGAATTTTGTGCTTTTGCTCTAGGGAGCTAATCCAGTAAAGCATTTAAGAGGCTGCTTAATTTTAAGCATAGAAGGACTCCCCAGAGAAGGGATAAAGCAGATGCTAAAGTGTTTTCCTGGATGGAGCATGCAGTTGGTCAAAATTTGTTTCTTCTGTGTCTTTTCTTTTTGTTTTGCTTGTTTTGTAGGAATATGTTAACATTGCATCAAGCCCGTCAGAAGTCCATTATGCATGCTAAATATTCATAGCATAATATGAAATGTTATCATGTGCAATATAAATATGAGTATTTGCAAATTACATAGAGATCTAATAAAAAGTTACTGTCCTATGTACAGTGCTCACATAAAGAAAACTGCATCACTAGTCTCAGAACACTTTAAAATATACACCTTAATCTGTAGTTCTGGGAAGCTGCTAAATCCATTTGATAGAAATGTGTGGATTTTTTCATCCTGAAGCCCTCTGACTTCAGGGAAACTGTGTGATGCATAAAGCTGTCTGAAGACTGTGCCATGCAGGAATATGTCCATGAGTAAGGTAAGGGATTTCAGCTGGTGTGACAGAGGTCCCAAACCTCAAAGTTACAGGCTAGCCTCAAGAACTGAAAGCTGTGCCATATGAGATGCAGATTGAAATATTACAAGCATTTGTCTTCATACACATATTCAGAGCTTCCATTTCCATCTATAATCCTACTGTATTTGTTGTCTTATGCAATCTCCAAGTTATTAAAAAGATCAGTTAGTGAAAATGAGCCAAATTTTATTCTATTTGGGGTTGATAATTATGCCTCTTGAATGAAAAATATCTACTTTTCCAAGCCTATACTCACTATGATACAAATGCTGCTCCTTAACCATAAATCTTGTAAGCAGTTTTCCCTGTGAATGTGTGAAAAATTGGAAGCTTTACCTTGAAAGGGAAACTGGTTTAACTTAGGGCCTGTCCTACCTCCTTTTGGTTGTCCGTTTTCTCCCTGACTGCAGAGATAAGATAAAAACTCCCTTTCGCAAACTCTCATTTTTCCTCATGTTCAAAGGCTTCTGTACCACTTTGCTCAGTATTTTCATCACCACATCAAATAAGATCTCTTAAATATCTTATTTTCCTACACATTTTTTGTTTAAATGAGAGGATGACACAGTGGCAGTATTTGGCATCTCAATATAGTTGAAAGAAAAAAAGTAATAATCCATCTGGCTCTGCATTGAATATTCTTCCTGTGCTGTTTTCAATGAATATAGACCTTTCTTTTATTGACCGATTAGTAATTGTAGAGAAGCTGTTCAAAACAGCTGCAGAAAAAATTACGGGATTTTAAAGCAAGATGATTGATTGCATGTTACTGCTGTAACTGCTCCTGTGGCAGAAACCCTCTTGGCCAACATTCAGGGAATTGAATTAGGAGAGACAGAATATGCCGTTACCACACCTGAACTAGAGAATCACCGTGTACACAGTGCAGTGCAGAGCCAAGCAGTGATCCCAGCTTATCCAGACCTAGTTTGTGGACACTTATATGGAATTACTATGCACAGGTACACCCTTGAAGTGGTAGAACTGTTCAGTGATGTATTTTCATGATCAGAGTTTATGATTTGCCCTCCAGAATTACTGGGAATACGTGTAAGCAGCCAGCAGCTTGTCTGAACTTTGCAGGTTTAGCGTCTTTTGCCTCTTTTTGTGAAGCAAACTGGCAGTGAATTCAGAAAGGCAAACTGACCTTGAGCCCAAAGAAATTCCTGCAGGTGGTCAACAGTGCCCATTCCTAGTTAATTGCATCTTGAATAATTTACTATTAAATGAGACAAAGTGGGTCTTGGCATGAGGCAGTCCATCAGAGCCCCACTGCTGCTGTAGTTGAGGAGATTTAGATCAATTTGAATTCTCTCTTCACCTGACTGTCATGACTTTTCAAATATCATGGAGGGTGGCTTGGCAACTACTACAGGCAGTTGCCTTAGGACTCTGGGATATCAGGATACAAATATTTAGGGGAACAAAGCAGTCACATTCCTACTGTTTGCATTTCAGAGCAGTGGGAAACCAACTACTGCTTTCACTTCTGTATGCAGAAGATGTTATACGTGAGAAGGTGTGATTTTCCTTTTGTGAGCAGTGTGAGGGGGTCATGATTTCCAGTAAAGCATCTATTCAATTTAATCTCTCTCACTTGTTCTCCACCTGATTTTTTTTGCCTATAAAACTAACTCCTAAACCCAAAAATACTGTCACAAACACCTCTCTTCTTCAACTGCATATTTATCCTGTTCCTTGCACAATTCTCTGAGTTCAGATCATTTGTATCTGACAGAATAAATAATAACTTCGTGATGATTTTTATACAATGTCAACTATCTTTCTTCCTTTTTTCCTTCCAGTGGGTTGTGTATTTAATACATTACAGTATGGCTAAGGATAATCTGAAAAGAAATTGACTACATCACAGTGATATGGGGTTGTTTAGGGCACTTATCCAGTTTGTTTTGAGATATTTTTTTGTTAGAGAATACAGACTGTGGGAAAGCTTCAGCCAACTACTTAGGCAAAATTATTTTCCATCTAAGACTGCTAGACAGCAGAATCCCTAGTATTCTGTCACTAGCTTCCAAATTAAGGAGTTGTTTAAAATTCCTGTGCTGGGATAAGCAGAAATTCAGGCTTTGGATTTCAAATCCAGTCCCAATGAAAAAGATCTTAGGAGTATGAGGGGTATTCTGGAATTGTTAACAGCACTAAACAACTAGACCTTTGTTTTTGTTCTATGGAATATGCAGAGGTTGTTCTGCTGTGTGAATAGAAAAAATTAATCCACTTCATGGAAGGAATGACTTCACACTTTTAAAGCATCAAATTTTGAATGATTGCTGACCAGTACTGAAAATGCATATTTTTGATTTTGCACATTTTTGATTTTTCATATTTTTGAGTCATTATCAACGATGGCATAAGATTAAAGAATTCTCAGATATGTGTGCACAAACACACATGCAGGCACTCTCTTGTCCAGCCAGCTGGAAATATTCAGAATATTCAATTCACTTCACTGTTTTATTTATCCACTGTATTCTGTGTAGTACAGTCTAGAATGAAGAAATAGGATCACTAGATCTATTGATCATACAGAGAAAGACATGCTTTTATGCTTTGTGTTTGTAATCCCCTGGGTTGCTTTTTCACTCAGATACCATGATAAAGAGTAAGCTACAATTAAGATGGCAGCTTTTTAAACTCAGGGGTGTTGCTTCCAGGGAGCTCTCAACTCCCGTAAGATTGCTTCAAACAGGCAAACAGCACCAAGAAGGACAATTTGTTAGCACTGTAGGCTCCTTTTAATGCTTCTGCAAAAGGGTCCCTCTAAGGAGCTGCAGCTGCCCAGGTGATGTTGTTAAAGGGGGTCCAAAGAGACCCCACTGTCACAAACCTGAGGTGCTTTCCCAGCTTTTATTAGGAGTCTCCAAACTTATTGAAAGTGTTTATTAGATGTCTTTTAAAAGTGCTATGTCAGGTTTATTGCACTTAAGAGTTCTTTCTGATAATTCAGTTAAATCCCTCAGCAAAGCTCTATGCTTCCTCAGCATTTCCAAACCAGCTCCAGCATCATGGATTATGACTATTTATTAGGCATTAAAATTTGACATTATAAGTTGACCTTTATCACTATTTAGAAAGGCTCTTGAACTAGAAATACTCAATGGAAAGAGATGAGACCTTGGGGGCAGGTTCCATTATGCTTTATGTATCAAGAGAATTTTTGTGTCAAAAAAAGTGTATAGATGGGGTATTGGTTTTAGTCCATGAGTTGTAAGATGAATATTTTCTAATGGCATTTTTCAGTGGATCGAGTATGAGAATCACCACTAGGATGGATTTAAACTGGCTGCAATTGTTGAAGGAGCACTGGAATTTTCCTTCCTACAAATATCAGTATTTTGCTAAGAACTACCCAGCTTGCTGGCTGGTCACGCACAGGACAGATTGGGAGTTGGCAGCCGTTCTCCTGGGTAGGCATTGATGTGCAGAAAACATTTAGCAGGTGTGAGGAGGAAGAGCCACATGACATGCACTGCTGTTCATATTTTTCTTTTCCTTCTTTTGAAAATGAAAATTCAACCTAATGAGTATACTGGTACCTTGGTAAAAAAATAGTATCTATTTTTTTTTCATGAAGATAATCTTTTCCACACAGTCCTGTCTGCAGTTTTTCCCTTGTCTTTATGTTCCAGAAGTCAGACTGGTGACATAATAGGATGTGGCTTATTTTTGAAGGCAATAAGCGATCATCTCAAGTGTAGACAAGGCTGTGACAAGTCTTTAAGTTCAGTTTTATAGCAGGGAAATGTCAAAATTTACCACTTATTGGGCAGTACGGAAAAGTCAAACTTCTCAGCACTGCTTTAGTAGAGCTAAGTTCATGAGCAGTTAGCACATCTTAGTTCTGTGCAAGGCTCAGCTTACTTCTCTTCTTCTGTTATCTCATGCTGCTGAAATAATTTGCATTATGAGCCTTCAGTAAATTTTCCATAACTGCTGTAATTATTTCTGGCTGCTTTATTCCCAATTCTGTGAACTCACTGTTGGGCATTTGTAATAGAAACATCCAGACTTATTTGTATTTCCATCTTAATTTTCACTGAGTCAAAATACCAGACCCTAATTCAACTGAATTTGTCTAGTGCTCCATTAAGCCTGGTTTTGCACTTGCTTTTAGCATAATAAGTTCACTGAATTTCAGCTCCTGTAGTCACAAGACTGTAGCACTTTTTCCACTGGAGGATATTTGAAAGGAGGAGTTAAGGGTTAGGTGTCCTGGGAAAAAAGATTTCCACTGTAAATCTGTAATCCAGGATTAGGTTTCCAGTTCAGACCTCCAGATAAGTTTTGACCTATTACATATAACTCAAAGGTATCCTGAGTGTTCATGTACAATTTGGACAAAAATTCATTTCCACCCTTGTTTTTTATACATTCCAGTATTCTTACTTGCTCTGTGATACAAACATCAAACCCCAACACAGCTTTGTTTCCAAATGCTCTCTGTACAGTATCCAGTTCTAGTATTTGCATTTGCAGAAGACTCATGGAAAAGATCACCGAATAGAATTCAAGGAAGCAGAGGGAAATTTGCACAGGCAGTTGAGGGGCAATTTAAATTACTGGGGTAGTTATTTATACTGTAGGAAAACATCTGATAGCAGAGGGTGAAGAAAGAATATCAGTTTTAACTAGAAAGGATAACCAGACCAAGCAATGAGAATTGAAAACTACACAAAGTCAACATTGAACAAGAAGCAGTTTTCTAGGACTAAGTGTAAATTAAATGTTTATTGGGTAAGATGTCAGATTCATGCCTTTAAAACAAAAAGAGATGTTTTGTATACTGTTCATGCAAGGTAATGCAGTGTTACCTAGTTGAACATATTTCTGTGATGAAGGAAAAGAAGTACTGTCTTTTCCAGGAATGGTAATCCTTTCTGTCCTAGTAAGCATAAATACATCTTACTTCCCCCTCAGTAATGAGAGGAGGTGGCAGGGGAACTGAGGAGAAGCCCACTTGAATTGCCTGCTTTCCCCTCAGCACAATTATCAGTATTATGAACATTGTAAGATGGTTTTGGCTTCCCTTTCTGCTTTCTTCTCTAGAGAAGACCAGAAAGTTTTTCCTCCCATAGTTTTCATAAGAAAGGCCTTCTGCTGTTAGTTTGTTGATTTTTCATTTCCATGTTCTCTGAAGCAAGGAGCTTGTGTCTGATGGGAATACTTGTAACACTTCTGTGATACTTGTAACACTAATCTGTTATGTGTGGATAGCATGCAAATTTTAATTACATTAAATAATCACAGGTCTTACAAATTAAAGCAAGGAGATTCAGTAGTGGGGCATCTGGGTAAAATGACCTCTGAAATACTCCAATAACTTTGTGCCACTTTCTAAGTGATGTGATGAAATAGACTTTTCTGGTCTTGGTGTGTGAAAAAATGAGTCATTTCTTGTTTCAATCTAAAGGTGCACTTCGTTTAATTTGCATTTTAAAGGCTTACTTGTTGATTATACTAGGCTTTTGAAGCAGCATGGAAAATGGAGTTTGTAGCAGCAAGCAACTGATTGGCAATGTGATATGATTCTGCCATTTGCACATCACTTAAAGGGTTCAGAACTTCAAAATCACTTTAAGATGTGAAGCTTTAAAATTGATTTTGTCATGTTTTAAACTAAAGAGAAGAATAACACTGCTTTTTAACAAGCATCTTCAATGTGCTTAAAGATGGGTTTATCTGTATTCTGTCTTATGACTTGCACACAAGAGAGTTTTGCAGAAGAATGAGGTTGGCAGGGGGAAGACAAGACAAAAAGCTTTAGGCAATTAAAGTAGGGCAGGATGACAGCTGGATCAGATTTTTATCAACTGTGACTATAGGAATAATAAAGGAATTTATGCTCTCCTTGACACCGGTGAAGAAACTGGAAAGCCAAAACAGTTGGGAAAATGATGGAAAGGAGTGGTTTCTATGAAAAACTGTAGACATCTCCTTTTTTTGTTTTTCAGATGAATATGGCAAATTTGCCAGTTACAGTGTGTCAATTTTGAAATAACTTCAAATCTGTATTTTAAAAAGACTTAGCTAGCAAAAAAAGATATTTTCATTTTTATAAATAAATACATATACCACATTTGAAATCATAATTAGCAGCAAATTTGGGGGTTATTAATTTCTCTAAGACAACCTATTTGGCCAAGACTTTCCTACTGTTTTTACTTTGCTTCTCCTGAGACATATTATCCCCTATAGTTCTAAGACTATAACTAAAGTGAGGTTGTCCTTGCTGTCAGTTTTATGCAAATACAATAAGAGACACTTTGGATCCAAAGAAACTATATTGAAAAAGCTGAAAATCTCTAGATTTAGAAAAAAATCCAAAAAGTGAACTTTTTTTCTATAGAATAAAAAATCAGGATGTTTTCCAAAAAAGTCTTAGTAAACAAATTAAAAAAGATGATTTTTTCCTTTTGTGTACTAAAGATCACACCATCTTTCATCCTTCCTTTCACCCAGAGCCCCAAATCAATTAAACATCAGCTAACTACCTTAAATCAATTAAAGACCTCCAGTCTCATATCTTGCAAAGGAAGTCCTTCTAAAAGCTCAAAGATGCAGTGAGAAACCTGAATATTCCATAATTTAACTGTTGTTCACATCCATTTTCACAGACTCTGTAAGAATATGAGCAATCCATGCTTGTAAACAGCCCCCACATTTTATCTGAAGACCTGACTGAAAAAGTGCAGAACTTTCCAGTCAGTGACACACAAATGAAACCCCAGGTCTCCACGTAGATCTTTACACATCCTTTAGCTTGCACTTCTCCACTCAAGTTCTCTGTGGATTATGCTGATGAACTCAGCAATGCCAGGAGAAGTAGAGCACTGTAGGACTGGACAGAAGATACACTTGTGCAGGAGACATGAATGTTTGGGAAGCAGAGAATCATGCAAGCATTGGTATTTCTGTGAGGATAAAGATTTTGTTTTCACCTATTCCACTACTTTGAAATTTTTTCTTATTAGCAGTCTCCCTTTTCCATCAGGAGCTGAATCTGACAGCCCTCTCTACAAACTGAAAGACACAGGAAGTTATGTAAAAAGGATATAGCCTTTGTGAAGCCTTGAATGTCTTTCCAATAGCTTCCTACTGATCACAACAGCTTGGATTATCTGGCTCCCTGAAGCCATGTCCAAAGAAGATTACAAGTCTATCTTGTAATATTTGACAAAAGTATTCTTTTTCATGCAGGAAATGTCTCAGCAGATTTCTAGGTCTGATTTAGCAGACCTAGGATAAAGCAGTTATAGACCAGCAGGGGTGTATTCTTTATTCCTGACAGTTGCAATAATCTGGGTCAGCATGTCTTTTTGACACAACTCGTCATCCATATATTATAGACCCAGGAGTTTTGTGTGTAAAAGAACCATGCAATGCCCTGAGGATTATTGAAATCATATGGCACAGTAGGAAAGCACTGCTGGAAAGCTGGATCTCTGCTGTGTGGTAAGGACTCAGTGTGGGAGGATGAAGAAGAGATGAACAAGGGTCAGAGGTATCCTATGATCATTAAAAATCCTCGGCTTTTCACCACACATGGGAAATAATATTCTGGCCAAATCCCAGTTTGAGTAACTGCAATGAATTCAGTTTTAATTCCTTTTGCAGTTTCAGATGATTCATTATAGCAATTTTCACTCCTGTAGTAGTGATGGAGAGACAGGTTGTATGTATATAACAGCAAAACTGTCCTACCTTAGCCTTTTTCTGTGCTTTAGTCCTTACCAGGTGGGCTTTGGAGAGTCACTGCTAGGAAAGTCTGACCACCTGTGCCTTCTAATATGAGTTGGATAAGATCTAATGATCACATAGGGAAAATTCTTCCTTGCAAAGACAATGACTCAGACAAAAGATATTTTCACATGTAATTTAAGACAAGGAAATGTGATGAAATCCAGGATATTTACACAGTCAGATGTGTGATTTAGGTTCCCAGTGCCAAATGCAATGAGGAATCATATATATCTGACAAATTATGGCACGGTGCTCCTGCTCTGCAAGATGTATCTCTTCTTCCCTCTCCTTTTCATGAGTCTTTCAGGCATTATCCCTTTGCTAATTCATTCCCTTGAGATGACTTCTCATGTCATCTAGTCCAGTTTTGGAATTCACACACTTTTTTCTTGTGTTATAGATTTGGCAACGTGAAGAGCGAGAGGTGAAAATATCCATGAGACCCTTTTCTTCATGGTCTGAATATGATACAGGAATCCCATCCAGATGGAGAAAATCTTTGCAGTAGACACCTAGTATTTCCTACATCTTAGAAATGTGTTCATAAATCATCTCAATATCCTTTCAAGTTAATCTTAAAAGACAAAAGTTGTATCAACTCTTCCAAACCCTACTTGCAGAAGGATGGCCAGATAAGAGCTGAGAGTATTGTCCCCAGTTCAAACCCCTCTACTGCCTATGTTTTAGTATTTTTAAACACAAAATAATACCTCTTTAGAATCTCAAAGCATTACTCATTCTGGCCTATTTTTATTCCCATCCTTCATTTTCACAATAATGTGTAATGAAAAACTCACTTTTTAATTAATAAAGAAGCAAAAGGAGAAAAAAAGTATCAATGTGGTAATGGAAGATTAGATTTTGCCTTTTTATTTAATTGATAATCCTGAAGGTACTGAATTGAATTAATAGTAATTCCATTACTTTACATTTTCTAGAGCTATTCTAATTTACACAAGAAGACAATCTTGAATAATTTATAATACATGTATTTAAACAACATAAAAATATAATAAGCAGTTTATTTAAAAAGTGATATGAAGGAGCTTTTGCAGGTCCTATCCTTTAGCCTTTGCAGGATTGTTTCGAGTACTTGGTGTTCTGCCTTATATGATTTTTTAAAGTCTGTTTTACGTATGGGAGCCTGGCAGTATGTTAATAGGAGAGATATTATTGCATTTTATATAACATAACATACACCAAATAGTGAATAGCTGAAGTGAAATGAAACTTTATACCCCCTTACTCTTGCTCTGAGTCCACTGCAATATGAGCCACAATGATTGGTGAAACATAATACTTTATTCATGATTGGTAAACTCATAATATACACAGCTTTTCACAAATAGATCTGAAACACATTCAACATCACCAAGGATATTATTTGCTGATGTACATTCTCTTTTGCTTTATAATGATTTTAATTAACTGCTCTTGTACTTCTGTATTCTTCATGTGCTCCTCAGGAATAATGGACCCAGCGTTATTATTTCCTACACCTATATAAATCATCAGATTTTCCACAGAATTTAATATCTGGGAAATACATTCCTGTACCTGGCCTTTTGGGTGTCTTTTTTAAAAAAAACTGGGTTTGGCTGCAATCCAGAACAGGATGCTGACTGAAGTAAGAAATCCCATTTATCCTATTTCCCATCCCATTCCCTATAGTTCTGCCGGTTTTTCAAGACCATTCAAGTTCCAGGTTTTTGCTCACTGCTGGGAAGGAAAACATTTGTGTGCCTTGAGGTTAAAATCTCATGGAATACATGGGGAGGAGAGTTACTTCTATCAGCAGAATTACCTAGGACTGCTTCTGAGGGCTTGAATTCTCAGTGGCATTTGCTGATTTAATCAGCAAATATACAGGTTGAAAATTTCAGCCGAGTTCCTTTAGTCACTAAGTGGAAGGAACTGCTTGCTTCCTCTCTATAGAATTTTAGAGGTTTATGAATTGATCAGGGTTTTTTACCTCTCGCCAATATGGGAAGAGCTTGTACATCCTTGAGGTAAAGAATAACAGCCAGCAGTTCTCATGGGTATAACAATTTCTTGTCCTTCCAAAATTCATCTGTCTCTTTTTGTCTCTTTTGGCAACATGATACAATCTAATTTCAGCTCCCTCTACAAAACAATTTGCTGTTTCATTATTCTGTTACTTACAGCAGATATGTAACTCCATTCACATACAGCATGATAGAGATTTCTAAATGATATTGTCATTATCTCTGTTATTATTGAAAGAATTTGGAGGATGTCAGAAAACTGTCAAATCCTGTGGAATCAAACTCCTCTAAATAAAAAAGGAACAGAACCTACTTATGAAAGATTAAATACTGCTCATCAGTAGCAGTAGCCAAAGAAAAGAATGTGTCAGATCTCCTTGCTGTCTCAGCCATTTCTGACCACATGAAAAGGTTATTTATTTCCAGAAGGAGGAGGAAGAAGACACTTCTGCCAATTGGAAAGTCCTCCACTGTCTCTTGAAAATGCCTTACACACCAAATTGCACTGAGGTTTGTAAAAAATTATGTGGGCAACTGTAGACAAACCAACTACAAATGGGTACACATTGAGTTATTCTGGCATCAGAGGTCTGAACAATTACTTGACTTCCTCGAGGTTCTCCTCTTCAGCAGTCACAGGCTTTCCTGGAGTTTCTCTGGGAGGCAGCAGCTGCTGTCATTGACCCTCATAAATTTGCTTCCAGTTTGTGCTTCCTCCTAAGATGTGCTAGGAATGAGTGATTCTGCAAATTTAGGTGCCCTCCTTTCATGCCTGTCTCTACAGAGTTGTATGTGTAGATGTGTGTATGTGTGCAGTTGTGAATGTGTGGAGCCAGAGAGTGTGGACGCACCACACACATGAATTTTACATGCTAAATGTAAAATTTTTGTACTTCAGGAAGAGACACATTATTGTGAGAAAAGATTTGCGTGTGGTAGCATTTTTATGCATTTCATGATGCATATCATTCCAGTCTGGATAGAACCTTTATCTCCTCTTTGGATATTTTATTATTATTATTTTTTTTTTCCCCCCAAAAGCCTGAGCAGAAGGAACTTTACCAGAGCTGGAGTTTTTTAAGTGCTTTATCATGATAGTCAGAGAGTCATATCTACTGGGCTTTTTCAGAATGGTTTAGAGTCATACAGTGAGACGACAAACTACAACTCATACTTTTTTGATTGACTGGAGGAACCTATTGCACAGGTAAACAGAACTGGAGAAACCTTGGCTGCCAGAGATCCACACAGCTTTTGCTACAGGAATTGCTCTTAAATTTCTCTTCTGTCTAATGCAATCCTAGAAACTGAAAAGAAATAGAAAAGAAATAGGCAGTGTGGCTTGATGTACCATATCACAACCTAAGAAACTCGTCTTTGGCAAGATCAGATTTTCATAATATAGAAATTTATTGTCAACTGTGACATGGAAAAGATAGCAATACTGTCAATCAGTTGTAAATCAGGGCTAGGCCTCTGCTGGAGTTTAAAACCAATGTTCCAGTCTATCACTGGTTTAACATCACTATGTAACATGGTGTTCTATCATCAACAGAAATTGTTAAAAAAGGTGTGGTTTTGCATCTGTTGTCAACTGCCTCCAAGTGAAAATGTACAGCTATCTCAGAACACACTCAAGCCTTCTCTTTTAAACCTGGAAGCCAACTATTTGTGTTGTTGAAAATCTTTCTGGAATATGAATCTGTTGATCCTGAGGTTTGCACGTCAAGAAAATGTGTATTTGCACTGAAGTGGTTAATTTCTGGTTAATTTTGAAAATTAATAGAGGAAAAGAAATTTAAGAAATCTTACTAAATTCTAGAAGGATTCTAGCAAGAGGTAATGTTGTTTAGAGAGCAGCGATTTAATCAGAATTTAATATTCCACTCTAAAATGTCTTTATTGGCATTTAATTTGCATGAATATCTCTCTGCAGACAATCTCTTAAGCAAATATATGGCTCATAGCACCCATGACATCGGAGCACTGTACACTTCCTCTGTGATATGGTGGAGTGCTGTCATTACAGTTTTCAGACAGAGTAACAAGGCACAGAGGATCCTATTTGCAAAAATATTGGTGCATTCAGTGAGGACAATAGGGTGTTGTCATAACTCTTTCCAAAACAGCATTTTCTGTCCAACTGTGTCAAATGTTTGTTCCATCCTTACTCATTCCAGACTCGTGCTTTTCCAGGACCCTGTCTTCATTCCACTATTACTATATGTGCATCTGATGCTGAGATTTTGAGAAATGCAATTCTGAACCCACGGTTGAGGCCAAGATTGCCCTTCCTTGGAAGTATGAAAAAGTAGAGTTGTGTGTTGTGATGCCATCCCAGATATCTGACAATAACTGGAAGGTTAGAGACTTTTAGTGGCACGATCTGGATTCAAGCCACCAAAATGGTCCAACATGGTGATAACTATGCCTACTATGGTTTTGTCCATCACCAAATGTCCTGACATCAGCTCTTTTAAGTCCTAATTTGGACATGCTGAGTTAGCTGGGATCTTTGTTAAACGTACCTATGGCATTATTAATATAAAGAACTAGTAATTGCCTTCTCCATGCCTTCACCTCGTTGTACACAAACCATACAAGAAGCATGAGTTCCAGGGAGGTAGGAGAAAAATACTTTTCCACTTAAGAATGAGACTTTTCATCTACAATATAAATTAAGATGCTTTTGACAATTAAGACAATAATAAAAGCTAAAAGCAAAACAATGGAAACAGACACTCTCAAAATTATTTTTTCCTTTTAACAAGCCCCTTTTTCTTAAAACTGCTCATACCTCAATGCACAGAACTATCTTTACAGAAAACTCAGTCTATAAATTAGGCTAGCCTAAAAATGTTATTTTTCCTGAATACTATAAATATGGCAATTATGACATATAAATTGATGTTTGATTTCCTGTTTACTTTCTTTATTTGAAACTAATGATTGTGGATCATCATTTTCTTAAAAAAAAAAAAAAAAAGTCTGCTATTAGGATTCAGGAGCAAGCAAGTCATCCCTTAGGTATATGTTCTGCAGCTAAAGACATAGATAAACTTCATGTCATTGGAAGTTCAAGTCTATTGGCTTCTATTTATTGAGTCTTTCCAAATAGTCATTTTCACATCAGGAAACATCAGATTATGCTTTGTTTTGAAGGCTTGGCTGTTCCACCTCCCCTTCTCAAAGGCAGAAAGCAGAGCTGCCTGTTAACAGCCCAGTTGACAACGCAGACCATTAAATAGAACTATAAATGGTAAAAGATAATTAACAAGAGATGGTTTAGAAAAATTCATTTCAGACAAGTCTAAGCAGTGACATTTTAAACTGGTAGACTTTGAGATAAAATCAACTGCATGTATTAGCTGTAGAATTAGTCATTAACATTTAAATGTAGCCAGGAGGCAGAGATGAGATGTCCTGCTGGCAACAGCCACAGGACGTATGTACAATTCTCAAGAGTGAAAGCTGTTAATTGACAAGGAAGAAAGGCAGACTAAGGGACCTGGTAGGTGAAAATCACCTCCAGCAGATATTTGTGCACATGCAGATATACCAGACAGTTCTTTGCAGCAAAATAAGATCTGCTTTAGGCTGTATGGTTAAGCTTTTTATAGACTGGTGCATCCTGTCATTTGGGCTGCTGGTGTCACCCAGACAGTGTACAGGTGGAAAACTCTTTATTTAGAAATTACACAGGGAAACAAAAAGGAATGCATAGTTACCTTCACATTCTGAAGTTTCATCTCCTTGTTTTTTCTTGTCCAGGCCTCCTTTAGGCATATCCTCCTCATTTACTTTCCCATGCTACTGCTTTTGTAAAAAAGTCATGACAGCTTCTGCATTCCTACACTTCAAGCATCCTGAGAGTTGCAAAAGGACTGCAGAACACTATATGACATGAACAGTTCATTTTCATTTGAATTTAAGAAAAAATGAGCCACTAGATCTTCTTGTCTTGACAGTATAGTTTCTAGGCTGATCCTTTGCATCCCTTTGGTGTATCAAGACTGGAATTCCTTACAAAGGGGCAGTGGCATCTTTGAAAGAGAAACACTATTTTAGTGAGTAGCACCTGTGGTAGAAACAGGGCCATGTGCCTGAAACAGTAAGGGGTCTGCTTTTGGAAAACTTCTCCAGAGCATGAGACACACATTAATTCTATTTTCTGTCAAGAGGTGTTTTTCCAGATTAGCAGCTAGCGTCTGGGGCTTATTCTGATTTCAGTTAATTCAGAATTTAATTAGTTTGTTAAGTTTTTAGACAGAAGGATAATACAGCCATGAAATTAGACTGACATGTAATTTTCTGATGAGAAATTTATCACCAAATCTGAAGCCAAAAATTACTTTTTGTGGCCTGCTAAAGCTGATGTGTACAATGGTTGACTCATACTATAAGAATGGAACAAATAGAGTAGAAAAGGTGAAAAGTAAATCAAGTGCTTAATTTAAAACATGTTGTTAATATTTATTTTGTAGATCTACACAGAAAACCAACAGACATCTGAAATAACATTTCATTTTTACCTGATAGATCTCAACACATCCATCAGTTAATTCTTTTTCTTTTGTTTTTATCACACCTTTCATACCTATTAATTCTGATGTTTGCCAGATGAAGCCAGTGTGAACATTCGCTTGATAACTGGTTATCACTGTTAATACAGAAGCAAAGTAAGTTGGTTTGCAGATAGGCTTCTATGAATGACAGAGTGAATATAATCATAGAAGGGTAAACAGTATTAATGGAGCCTTTGAGCAAAATCTGTCTCTAGTGAAAAGGAAAGAGCACCACAATTTGCTAATATTAAAACGAACTAGTTTGGTCTTGAAAAGCATAAATGATCATTCTTCAAGTCTTCTCAACTTACTAGAATCAGACTATACAATTTTTGTGTAGTCGTGGTGGTGTTTATTTCTCGAGGCCCCTCTATGTGTGTATACATATATAAACCATCACATTCATATACATAGATCTATAGATACAGATATGTATTGGATTTTAATTTTCCCCCCTACAAGCTGGAAGTCTAGTTATTTGCTAGAGCTCCCAGAATATGCAGCAAACCTTGATTTGATTGGATCTCTCTTCAATGATTTTAATTGGGATATAGTGGGGGTAACTGGATATGCCTTTCTGTTTCCCTCTCTGCTCACTCTCAAATCCAGTGCATAGCAGAAACAAACATTTGAAATATGAGCTATTGTTGTTATTTTTTTTCAATTGTGACAAGAATTTTTATAGATTCCTTTTGTATTTCTGAGTTACAGCTAATAGGCCTCATTTTTTCTGCCTGCCAAGTGAGTCAGCAATACAACTCTGCATTTCCAACTGATGACATAAAGAATAAAACCCCTCTGTGAGTTCTTTAAATATTTTGTGAAGTGTTTGCTAATAGAGATGATTTTTGACTTCTTTAAATATTTTTTATGTAATCAACATAAATTTGTGGCATTTATTTTAGCTTTGATTATAGAACACCTTGTTCACAATGTTTTTCCAATTCAGCAGCTTGCACATTACAGTTTATGCTTTCAAACCAGTAAGAGATGTACATTGAGGTGAAGTGACTTTCCTCAGGTGAGGAAGGCATTGTTTGGGGAGGCCGGGAGCAGAACTCAATTGTCCTTGCCTAATTTTCTATATTTTTTCCCTGAAAACAATTGCTATGTGTATGAAATAGTTTGGAAAAATGAGGCTGTTTTCCTGTCAGTCTGATTTCTTGATGTATGTTTCTTGTAGTAAACCCTCAGTCTGTTAGAATTACAGCAGATGATAAAAGGAAAGTGTAATTAAATGAACAATATACACAGAAAGCTAGACTAATTATCCTGTGTTCTCTGGAAATGGTTGAGCAGAGGAAAAGAATACAAGATGTAGATAAGATTTTTTTTCTTTTCATAAGCAGGAGGCAGGTTTATTAGTTTAGAGAATAGCATGAAGTAAACACTATGCAAAACCAATTCTTTATGAGCTACTTTTTTAGTATGCCTTTAGCCACCTTCCAAGATGGTTTATAATAAAGCTGAGGTTTAATTCAGTGCAGCCATAAGGATCTCTTGTGCTCAAGTGGGCTCCCACTGCAGAAATGACAGCAAATATATTCCAGAACATGCGTGTTTATGCACATCACTGCGATGGGTGACCAGGTATCAACTGATGCAAATCATCCCACTTCTGAGGCACCAATACAGTTAGACCCACTTACAGCACCTGCTTGTTTGGCACATGGTGCACACCCTGTGGACTATACAGGCGATGCCCCTGCTCATAAAATGCACTGGACATACAAAGATCTCGATTTTAAATAATGAACCAGCTCTTGGATTACTAGAAAATAGATCTGTGTACTTCTCATTCAAGATGAGTTTCAATCATCTGCTTTACAGGACATAATCTCTGTTATCCTGACAAGGCCCACTTGTCATCTTTTTTGACATTGTTCAGAAGTTGTTCTGGTAGTTTAGAGATGTTAAGAGCAGTAAACTCTTCAGAGTGTCATAAGAGGTCACATATGGATTGCACTGGCTTTCAGACAAAAATGACTATGGGGAATAAATGACATCTTGGTAAAAGGATGGGATTGCAGTGTGTCATTCATGTGAGGAAAATCCATGTCTAGAAAAAATTGAATTAAAGGTATTTCTATTCTAGATAGGCCAAACAATTTTGATAATTTTCTTTACTAGAACTGGGTTTTGCCTTCATTTAAGACTCTTCATTTAAGACCCCTTTGCCTACATTTAAGGCTAAGATATCCTGTGGAGTATTTAATTAGGTCATCTTGACATAGATGGTCCTCATCTATAAATCCTCAGTCAAAAACTCAACTCATCACCAAAATCTTTAGTAGATATACCTAATAAAAAATAGTATCTCTATACTAACCCTCTGCAGGGCTAATGTTGGATTGTAGTGTACATAGTAGTAGTTTTAAAATTTTTATGGCTTGTGCTGGCACTCTGCTGCCCCATCAGAATAATACTCCTATTGTTCTAGGTAGAGAGGAATTAATTACTTAAACTGATGAGACAAATAATTTCCTTCTCTCTGTTGCCTCTGACTGGCAAGCAGGACTTACCCTACAAAATATAAAGCAATATACTGTACTGTTCTACAAGTACAGTATTTATTTCCTTATTCTGTTTCTGCAGATAAATTAATAAAATCTCAATCCTGAGCTACAGCACATTGCAGATACTTTCAAGCTTGGAATATGTTGGTCAAAAACTCTTTAAATTTACTATATTAGAAGCAGGTATAAAAATGGTTGTGCATGTTGTTTTCTGAGTTAGTAAAATATCAGAATTCTTGATCTACAAGAGATTTCCTTGTTCTTAAAATTTTAATTTTCTTGTGTATTAGCATCAAACTAAATACATGGTAAATGAAAAATAAAACTGATTTTTTATTAGAAAAATGGAGTATAGTGGAAAAAAAGTTGTATTGCCCTTTTCAAAGTATCTTGTTACAAAAATGACAAAATGCATGGTCCTATTCCTTATATCTGTGGCTCTATATGTTTAAAGGCTTTGCTCAGAAATTTCCTAGAAATTTTCTACAAGATTATTTTAAAACACTCTATTATATTATTAACATTTTCCAATAAAACCCTGCCTCATTAGGAAGTGTCCAAGTACTTTTACTATTTTGTTTTACTTTTCTGTTTTCTGAGTTGAATACTTCAAATACAAGAGATATTTGATAGACAAACAAGGTAATTATACAGACTGTGATCTGTCTATATGGAAAAGGTCTAAGGTTCTCATTATATTTTAGGAGTAGGTTGTTTTTTCATATGCTTTGAAATATATTTTTTCATATGCTGAGCTTTTAGGCAGGAACAAACATTCTACAACCATAAAATAGCACAAAATTACTATTTCTAACCTAGTATGATGTGGAACTCTTGGGAATGGGACCTTTTTATGTGGCTTAAGTAGTTTCATATCCTATCCATTATTCAAAACATGACTTCCTTAATGACATGTTCATAAAGTACACCAATAAATATACAGCATGGAGTACATATCATGTTAAAACTCATATTTCCCAAAGAGCTCCAAAAATACACTAAAGACTGATCAGGTTTCAGGGGATCCATATAATTAAAGTACAAACCACCAACATTCTGTCCCATGAAGATTTAACTTTTTTCCCTGCTTGAAATTATTGGTTATATATATATATCTCAATCGCTGCACTTGGGATTGTCCTTGTGTGGTTCCTTTTATTTTCTCATTACTAAGCACCTGTTACTGATTGTCCTTTGTAAGTTGAGCAACAAAACTCTGCTCCAGAAGAGAGCCTGGGTGTTCTTTGCATACCCAGGTTTCCTTAGCGTGGGTATGGAAGACTGGAAGAAAATTGCTGCAGGAAACAGCTTCAGCAGCAATGAATTGGCTGAGTATGGAAAAGCAAAATGTTTAAAGGTACTTAAAAATCCTTTGGAAGAATATTGTCATGATGGACTCACAGCACTTGACATATACTGCGGAAGGATAAGTGCCAGCATCAATTTTAGAAATGATCCTTGGGAACAAAAGACATTATGATTTTAGATTATCTTTTTGATTTCATAACTATTGAAAATATATTCTTCATTGCATTTTGGGACAATAAGATATTTAGTCAGTCCAGTTCAGAGATCTTTTTTATTTATTCAGTTATTATTACTTAATGAGACTTGGTGCATGCTTAATTTCTTTTAAATATGTAACTGCCAGGTTTAAGGGGTAGTAGAAATTATTTTAAGACCCCTGGAATTCTTTTCAGTCCTGAGTTTTGTTTTCTTTCTTTTTTAACTGTGAATGTTTACTGAAAACAGGTTTCTGCAGTCGTTCAGTTATATTGAAGTCAGACAGCATGGCAGATTGAGAGACTTGACTGAGGCATATGTTAATTTAATTTTAAAATATATATGCAATGCCACTTGCAGTTAATTACTACCAATTTGCAGATAAAGTATGCTTTGAGACTGAAGGTGAAAGTTCTAATCTAATTCACTGAAAGTTCCTGAGATTCATTCACATCTTCTGTATTTTTCCAGCTTGTTGCATGCTGCCACCAGACACTGCAATGTACTACTGCATTTCAGTTCTCAGGCAGTGGCTCAGAAGTTCCATGTCTGCTGTAACTACTTGGACTGTGCAATGCATAACACAAGAGGAACATGTGCCTGGTTCGAGTTATCATAATACTGTAGTGCCCCTAACTTTTTGTAAACTTTCTGTTTTAAAGTTTCTTAAAGATCCTTAAACACAGAAAGTCCACAGATCCTTAAACACAAGAGAGTCAGGATACTGACACACCTAAATACCTTTAAAAACAAGATCTTTAAAGATTTCCACTGATAGTTCCAGAAACTTAAGTTCTTAATTCCTATGATACCTTTGTCATTTCAAGTGGACAATTTCACTACTGCTTATTAAACCTTGGCTTAGGCCAAAGGCTTCATAAAAATAAAGGTATCAAGAGAATTGTGGAAATTCTGTTTCTTTGCAATTTATGAACGTGGCTTTCAAGCTTCCGCATCAAGTAGACACTTTGAAAAATATCATTCACCTATTATTTAGCAAACTGATATGGGATTGACCACTCATGTCCCTTTACTTGTAACACAGCTCTGCAATGGATTCTCTTATCATCAAAGCAGAAAAATCTGGGGTGTTATTTTTTGAACACCATGACATGATGAGCTAGTTCACTGGATAAAGTTTCCATCTCATAACTCATGAAATAATATTTGTCTTGGGAGAGGAGAACACTACCAAAGCACAGAAACCACTTTAGTGCTAGTATGTTTGTTTCAGCTTAGAAGAATTCTTGCCTATTCTTTGCACATATTTTTCAGGAGAAGTTAGGCTTCAATGCTGTTATATTTCCAGCTATAACTAATTTTTCATTGTTCAGATAGTTAAACCTTCAGAGCTTCAGCAGAGCTGCAACTAACAGGTATCTTGGGATGCTGTGAATCCAAATGTTGACATTTTGTAGCAAAGCTTGTTAGAGCATTTGCCAGGAAACTGAATTCTGTAGCACTTTAAACTAGCTGACTGCTCTTAAACACCTTTGGCAGTTTTATTATTCCTTGCAAACATTTTCAGAGTTGGATGGGAATCATAGTGCAGTGGCCAGACAATCTGTCCACAAACCACCCTTGTTCCGAAGATGCTGGATGGTTGTTTTCACTCTCCCATTTGCTAACAGTCAAGGACATGGGTGGCTGAGTAGATTTCTCAGTGCCAGTCAAAGTGGTTGAGAGCCGCATAGCTTGAAGTGAAGAAAATAATCTCCATGACAATATGGCAGCATTTTGCTCTTCCATGGCATTTTTAATTTCAGCATCTTAAAATAATTTGTAGGCTAATCTGAACTAATTTCAAAGGACACATTCTTAGTGTTTTGAAAAGGCAGGAGCTCATTCATGTCATACCAATGTCCACATACAGTCCCTGTCACAATGACATCTCTGCAAACCATTAACATATTCAGAATCCAAGTGTGTTCAAAATTCATAAGTTTGATAAAGACAAACATAGGCTTTTAGCATAAGAAGACATTTTATGTAGTATTTATCAGATCAAAGTGATCAGGAATAATTTGCACCTTGGGGGAATATGTGGTATCTTGGTACGTTTTAATTTTTTTTATATAGAAAACTTTAATTATCAAAGTTTTTAGGAATAAGCAGAAAACTGAAACACATGGGAGCTCCCATTGTTTTAGGAGCTCATTCTCAGCTGAGAGAAAATGTTTCTATTTTAAATGTGAAAATTTGGCAAAAAAAAAAAAGTGTCCTTTCTTATCCTCTAGAAGTCCCACCTAGTGATCAAGTATTTTATTTGATTAATATATTATAATACAAATTATAATCCAAAAAAGAGATTGGCAAATGTGATACAGAAGAGAAGTGCTAAAAACACAGACCTTCCACACTCAGAGTTTGTATGTTACTTCAGTAACTTCAGAAAAAAATTGCTTGCAAATGTTAACTCTTTCATTTATTCAATACTTTTCACTCAGTTTCGTAGAAATGAGTTCACTCCTGTTCATTGTTTTAGCCTAACTTAGGAGTGAGGGACCTTTGGAGGTCATCTATGCCCATCTCCTGCTAAAGTGGGGCCAAATCGCCTTGCTCAAGGATCAAGGTTCTTTCTTCCTTTCTCCAGACATAACCTCTGTGGTATTCTGTTCTTCATAAGTAAATCTCCTTAGCACTCAGCCTTGAAGTCAAAAATGGAATTTTCCAATACCTGCTTTTGTAGTCGTTAATTCTGTACCTTTTAGGTGGTTTTGATTAAAAAAAAAAAAAAAAAAAAATCAGAAAATAAAGGCAACAACAAGAGAATGCATGAAAACAATTAAAATAAAAATTTAGCGAAAATAACAAAGGAATCAGACTGAGTTAACCGAAGAGATCTTTCATGTCTGTTTTTTTTTTTGGGGGGGGGTGGGGTTTATTAATAGCCACTTTTTATCCAGTATAGAGTGTCTGGATGATAAGAAAAATGTGTAATGAGCATACTTGGAAATGATAAGCATGTTCTCCCAGGCTGGTAATCACCCAAAGTCAGTTGGAACAGAAATATTTGCATGTTATGGTTAATGAAGCCATTGCTTTCTTATTTTTGAGCTAATGGAAGTCCGCAGATGTTCTGGGTGTTAAAAATTAATTTATTAACATCTTGTAGTACAAATTCCCTTTCTGACTATATAGAGCACATTTATATGTTGATTATTTTTAAAACCTTTTATCTTTGTCTATAGTTTCTAATAAAAATTGGGATTATGTTGTTCATTGGTCTGAAATCCCATGAAGACTGGAGTGGATTGTTTTGCTCATTGTTCTGGAGTTACCTGAAGTGGATTATGCAGTTCGCTGGACTGGAAGCCCTGCACTGGGCTACTGAATCCTATTATTCTTTGAGCTCTAGGCAAATCCTTGGAATTTCTGCCAGAGGAACCCACTTTTCTTTTTCAGTAAATTCAATCTTTAGTCATTTCTAAGCAGTTAAGAGACGTTCTGTTTAATCTGGGCAACAGTAGATTCAGCCATTTGTCCGTAAACATCCTCTGATGAAAGTGGGAAGTGCATTAGAGCTTGCTAATAATTTTAATTGAGGTGAAAAATCCAATCAGTTATTCAGAGGCTGGAGTTCTCCAATTAAATCTTCCTTTCATCTGACTATGCACCTGGTTAGACTAAACACATTTCTGTGACATTTAAACACCCTGAGAATGTGGTGATTATTTGCACTCCAATAGAACCTAAAGGACCTATTGTGCCAGATTTTGCACAGAAGAAGACTGATTTGTAATCCGTCTCTACCCCCAAGAAAATACAAGCAGGATTTGATGACTGAGATGATGTGTCAGAAAGAATTGAATAAAGACTGTATTTCCTTGAAGTAATTATTAAACTTCCAGGTTATACTCTGTTAGAAGATATACTGTATTTAATTATAATCCAACTGGGATTTTTATGCTATCCTGTGAATTATTTGGCCTGTCAGTTCAACTTTAAACTAGAGTAAACAAATTGAGGTGGTGTCATGGTCTGGTCCTACCTGTTAAATGACTTCCACACATGCATTTATTCACTTCCTGCCCATGGGATGGGGAAGAGAAGTGGAAGAATCAAAGTGAGTAAATTGATCAGCTGAGATAAGGTGTAATAGGTAAAGCAAAGCCAAATAAACAAAGACCAAGCAAGGAATTCATCCACCACTTCCCAAGGGCAGGCAGGGTTCAGCCATTCCCAGAACAGCCAGGTTCCATCACATGTAACGGTGGCTTGGGAAAACAAACACCATTTCTCCAAACTTTCCCTGCCTTCCTTCTTTGTCCTCCAGCTCTGTGTGATGACCATGATGTCAGATGGGATGGGATATCCCTGTGGTCACTTGGGGTCAGCTATCCTGGCTCTGTCCCCTCCCAGCTCCTTGTGCACCCCCTGCCTGCTCACTGGTGGGTGGTGCAGAAAAGGCCTTGGCTGTGTATGCTCTGCTCAGCAATAATGAAAACACCATGAACTATGAGCACTGCTTGCAGCACAAATCCAAATCAACAACCCGTAGTAGCTACTGTGAAGAAACTATTCCAGCCAAAACCAGCACAGGTAGAGTAGTCACTGAGGTGAGAAGAAGAAGAAAAAACTTTCATCTTTCAGCAACAAAATGTAACAATAAAGGATTACAGAGATAATGCAGGGAAGTTGATCTTAAAGGAGTGATCATTGACATGAAAGGGATGAGGGAAATTCTATAAGTCTTTAGGATACTGGCAGAAATTATTTTATGAAGTACAGGGATTTATGTCTAATAGATGTGATTTTTTTTCTAACTATAATGCTGCTGGGAAGGCAGCACTTGGTTATCATGAAGAGTTTTAGAATTAATTAAACACAGTCTGGGTTTCTTACCAGACTCACAATATTCTAGAGAAACTTCTGGAGACAAAGTTCCAGTGCCCATATGACAGATTTACATATTCCTTTGTAACCCAGTAAAATAATGTGAACAAAACTCCCACCCTTGCGCTGATATCCATCTCTCAGCATATCAGCATATTTAAAGATCCACAGAAGTGGAGGAACCTGTGAGTCAGCTTAGTTTTGGATTTACAGAGCCTGTTATGAAAGCAGGTGAACAACATCTAAATTCTGATTTTTGTGTGGACAGACTAGTAGATAGCAGTGAAACCTGTTAAAGTTACCTGTACTTTTAAGTATTTCAGAAGTTAAAAGCAGTCTCTGAAATGCTCAAGAGAATTCATGAAGGATTGATGGAAACTGAAAGGCCAAGAGTTAGGCAAATATCCGAAGAAAGAGGAAAAAGGGAATTACAGTAGTAGAAAGAGAGAGCTGCTTAATAAAGTTTGCCCAGCTAACTGCAATTAATACTAACTCCACCCAGCTTTCTGCAATTCCAAGCAGGAAAAGCTGGTGTAGCTGTGCATGGTTTGGGAATCAGCTGCTAAGTCTCAGAGTGGCCTGAAGATCTGGGGCCTGTTTGTAGCTTCACACCACCTCTGAATTCATCATAACCAGTGGGATGTTGTGAGGCTTCTTGTTTGTGACACCTTTGTCACTGCCTGCTAAACCAGTATTATGCTAGTCATACACATAGGAAGAGTCGTTGTCTACCACCACAGAGGAAATAATTCACATGTTTAATAGATATCTATTTTAAAAATTCTAAGACATATATTTGGTGTTGACTGATAAGACCTAGGACCTAGAAGACACCAATATTTTCGTTGTAGAAATTGGAATGTTGACAGGATAACTGGCAGTGTTCATTTTAGGCATTTACATAGCTCCCATAAATCCTTCTTATGTACCTTCCAGAGATGAAAACTTATTCAAGAACTATATCACCCTTAGCTAAATACAATAAAATGTGTTACATGTGAAGTTTGCAATAGAAGTGGGAAAGAAAATAAGGAAACTGCATGTTAGGCTACAGTAGCCTGAAGGTTTGCTGAGGAGACGTGATACAACCTTACAAAGAGGACTGGGACTATTCCTCCTCTGGTTTTTCTGCCACTTGTCAATGAACTTCAGGACAAAGTCCCTGCAATGGAGCCTAAGTGTAACCCAGAACTTGCCTGTGTTTCTCCTCTCACCTCAGCCTCCAGGTTTTCTTGCCTACAACATCAGTCACTCAAAGCTGAAGCCAAAATCAAAGCTAGGCTGGAGATTGAACAGAAAGGACTCAGGACCTTGGATTTAGTTACACTACTTAAGATTTAAAATTTAAATACTAAGGTACTTGGTTTTCCTCTTAGTTATGAAGATGATGAGGGGCCTGGACAGGAGGCCACATGTTAGGAAAAGGTTCTCCACCCAGAGGGTAGCTGGGCACTGCAAACAGGCTCCCCAGGGAGGGGGTCACAGCACCAAGCCTGACAGAGTTCAAGAAGTGTTTGGACAATGCTCTTTGACACATGATGTGACTTTTGGTGATGGTGCTGTGCAGGGGCAGGAGTTGGGCTCCTTGATCCTTCTCACTCAGCATATTCTGTGATTCTGTGGTTTTGTGATTCTGTGGAAACATTCACAGAATTTCAGCGTTAGCTGAAGTCTTAATAAATGAGTGTGTTTGGGAAGAGTAAAACAATTTCCCCCAGGTAGCTGAAAAATTCCTGCTGTTAGGAAGGTGATCCTGACATGAGCATAATTTTAAACTAGAATTTTCCATGAGGCATTGCCTGGTGCAGTGTCTTGTTTCTCCTTCTCTGCTTTCTTGGTGCTCACCCTTTTAATGACCAGCTGTGTACATGTCACTGTCAGCTACTAACCGTGGCTAAACAAATGTATTTGGGTACATGTAGTGCCTGCAGTGACCATGAAGACATTTTCATGGGCCACCAAATTCCAGTGAAGGGGTTCCTTTTTAATCTCCAAAATGATAGTAGTATAGTAATAGAAAAAAAAACTATTATGAATTCAAAATTCAGTTTGTAAGCTTTATGCAACTAATAATAAAATGTCATTAGTTTCTATAAAATATAGATAATTTTTAACTTAATAAAACAAAATATCAAACAGCAAATCCATTTTGAGGAAGATTTAATCACCACGTTGGAAGTTAATGATTACTTGGGGAATGCTGTTGTTGCAATTACATTTAATTTAGTAAAAAAAATAGAGCAGCACAAAATAGTACTATATTTAAATACACAGTGTTTTAGAAGGCTTGATTTCTGCAAAAATTGGGAGGATTTACGAGGAAGAAAATGAATGAAAACAGGAGGCATGATAGAAGCCTTGATGGCCAAAAAAAATGTGATTCTGTAGTCTTTGAAGAAGACAAGAAGCTATCACAATTCAATTTGAAGGAAGAAATTATAAATGAAACACAAGAGAGAACAAAACAAAAGAGAAGGAGAATGCATTTTAATCTTAAGGAAGAGAGTACCATTTTTAACTTAAAAAGCAGAAGAACAATTAGTGCATCTAGAAGTGTCCCAGAAATGTTGGTATCAAAAAATGAGAATAAGCAGGAAAAAATGTATCCAGGATAAAGCATTTGATACCAAATTCTTGGTAGAGCTTTAAAATTTAGGCACCATATGTCATTATGCTCAGTATACAAACTAGGGGGAAAGCTGGCCAAGGGCATCAGTCAGTTCAATGGTGAGAGATTATTTTTCATTTGAACCACTTGTTAAATACAAGGGTTTATTTCTCTCTCTTTTTCGATATTTTCCTTTTCATTGGAATTGCCTATTAGTGTTTTGAATATTTATTTTATTGTTTATTTTTTTTTAGTTTCAATTATTAAAATAACTCAAGCCAAGAGTTTTATCACTTTTGCTCTTCTAATTCTTTTCCCCATCCCACTGAGGAGGAGTGAGTGAGCTGGTGTGTGGGGCTGAATTGGCAGTTGGAGTTAAACCATGACATCATTGAAGTAAACTCATATGTCCTCAAGAAAATCTTGAATCCTCCACTTGTATGTACCAGAAAGTGGAAAAAAAAGTGTGTCACAATGATGTCTATCATGTGAAGGCACTAATGAGCCCCTTAGAAAGACTCTCTGATTTAATTTTTCATTAACTTCATTAATACCAAATTTTCTATTGCAAGTGTACTGAAATCTAATCAATAGACTTGCTCATGGAAATATCTTATCTATGGCCATCATTCTTAGAATCAATCAATAACAGCCAAATTTCCAATGTAAGCAAGAAAGAATTGAAGACTGCTTTTCCTGTGTTTATTCTGAAATATGATACTGTGACTTAGCAGCTCACAGCAAGAAACTTAGCAAAAAAAATATATAAAGCATGCTAATACAAATTGTCAAAGCATACCTCATTGCAAAAGTTGCCATGTAAATGGAAACAAGTTCCTCTAATTAAATCTAAACCCTTTACAGCTGTGAAACTATAAATTTTTATGTATACTAGTAGTGGCTGTAAAATTAAATCTAAGTTGAAGTAGATTTTTCTCCCCCTCCTACATAAAGACTTACATGGAATTTGAACATGCTTTTTAACTTCTTCCACATGAGCACTACCTCTCAGACATCAGGGTGCTCTTCCCAGCAGAAATGTTTATCAGGCTTATGATCATTAAATAGTCTCTTTCATCTTCCCCTTTGTTTTCTGTGCAAATGGTTTTATTTTTAGTGAGAGAGAAGTGCAACCTTTTTTTTCCCCTCTTATATCTGATGATCCTGTAAAAATAAATTCAGATTTCTGTGTTGTGCTGACCAGCTGTGTTTGATGCTCCAGGGAGCTGATTCATAGTTAGGGTATCTACACTTCTGGACTTATGTTTGAACCTCATGAGATATCTTTTTTACCAGTTCAGATTAAAGGAATTTTAGACGCTAGATATATATTTATTAATAAAAATAAATCAAAAATAAAAACAAACTAAAAAAGGTCCAAGAAATATTATAAGTAGGGGAAATAATTTTCACAACCTCAAAATTCTCCACGTGGTTGATCTCTTGGATTAATCTGCTTTGGATTTACACTGCTAAAGCAAACAGGGACAGAGTCCTGTGGGCTGGTGGGGTGGTTCCAAGGGCAGGACAGACTCATAAAGAAAAGGTTGCTATAGCTCAGGCCTTCTGTGTAAAAAGCATAAAGAAAATCTCAGGGCACAGTAGGATAACTGGCAAGCACTCCTCCACAGTTCTAGCCTAGGTAACAAATCCTTGAATATCCCTTTAGCAGGCTCATAAAGCAATTTTATTCACAGTCTTGGATAGTCTGGGTTTTGTTTTTGTTGTTTTGTGTGTTTGATTTTAATTTCTGCCCTCTGAGAGAATCACTTTTCTAGCAGTAAGAACTGTGAGAAAGAAATAATTCACAAAGACATTCAGAATTCACACTGAGGCATGTTTAATCCAAAATCAGATAAGTTTCATATTTATGGTGATGATGAGGAGGAATGTATCAATGCACTTAATCCAGTTATGAGCCTCTCAAGTTCAGTATTTTATTCAAGTTTGATCTACAGTGTGTTCTGAGAGTTCATGCTGTATAGATCCAGATCTGGCTGATACAAGCTCCTGAGGTGCTGGTTTACCCTGGACATTTTTCATACAATCCTGTTACAGGTTGTCTGAGAAGCAGCATTTTAGCTGGGGCATTTAAACCTACTCTTTTTGGATATAAAATATTTTGTAGCATTTTTGAAGAGTTATAAAACCGAACACAGAAGTACTGGACTAAAGGAGAAAATGACACCGTTGTGCCAATTGTAAATGCTGGCGTTTCCAGCTGGGTCTTTGCTACCAAAAATGGAACTAACACTGTAACACTTGAGCTACCACGGAGTAACCTAGACCTTCTTTGAGAAGTGGGAATTCCTGGAGTGGTGTGGAATCCCTTGGTACAGAGCAGGGCAAATCTGTCAGTGTTTGTTGACATTGCAGTGTGTGATGGCTGCTGCTGCTGACAGAAATTAGCTGGATGTTTATGAACAGCTGAAGCAAAAGAAAATACCACTGCAGTGGGAGAAGCCCACAGGGAAGATAAGGTACGAGGGCATTAAGGTACAAGCCTGTGCTGATAAAGAATGTCTTTATTCAGTTCTTTGTGAAGAACAAGAACAAGTTGCATAACCTTATCCTGTACCCATTCCCAAACTGCAAATTAAATCCTTTTTGCTGTAAGGCTGTAAAGCAGAGCTGAGGCTGGACTTTTATTGTGCTTATGTGCAGTACTTAGAATTCTTAATAACCCAATCCTAAGTGAAGTGTCCAAGTACTATGAATAATAATCAAATTGTAACAGCAGGAGGTACCTAATGAACAGAATTAATGTATCTCTTGTTCCAATTTACTGAGATTAGTAAACTTGTTATAATCCTAGTGATAAATACCTGGCACTGATATCTTCACTGTTGGCATTGTTGGAGGATCTTTTGATTACTTCTTTTCAGTGCTGGTTTGTTTTGTTTTGTTTTGTTTTGTTTTTTCCCAAATGTGTTGCTAGACATTATATTTATGCCCAAAATCAGGTTCTTGTGTACCATTCCTGACTTATCTGTCATGAAATTAGCTTGGCAGCTTCACAAGTATTTTCATCAGTACCAACACTTGAAAGAGTATAACAGACAAGTGTTGCTTTCATAGTAATTCAAGGCAATGTTAGTGTCCATTAGAGGCTTTTATTCAGACTGGGTACCCCTATAGGCAGGGAGAACTGATCTGTTTTGTTTGATGGTAAAGGACCTTATGATTTTTTTTAATAGAGCAACACTCTACTTAAAAGCCAGAGAACATAAGTGTTCTTTTTAATAGCTCATGTTCAAGGCATTGTTTTCTACTGTGTTGCTGGAGAACAGAAGTGAGTGCAAAGAGGATATTTATCTAATCCCCAAATTTAGAACACCAGACAGTAAGATATACTGCTAAAATGCCAATTTTCTCTGCCAGACTTAGTATTGTGTGTGTGTATGTGTGGCTTGCTGTAACTTCCCAGAATTTTTCTATTCATAAATACAAATAATACAGCTGTTCTTTTCAATGTTTCTTCTGGGTTTCATATACTGCAGTGAGAATGTATCCTCGAATAGTGTAATTTTTCATTTAAAAAGATGATACTGAACCAGTAAACAGTTTTAGACAGATGGCATAAATTATGAACTTTACAAATTTAAATCCTTCTTCTACTTTCAAGTGCACACCTTGACAAAGAGCTCCTTTTGGAACGCTGCACAATCTCAGCTACTTAGAAACATTTCTTGTGTCAGATCTCACTAGCTTTAAAAAACATGATTTGGAGTGGAGTGTGATCATAATGGCACTAAGATGCTCTAAGTGATACTTTATAGGGAGGAAAGTGGGGGGAATCTACTTTCAGTTTTTCTTATCAAAAGGCAGTAAGAGAGAAGACAGAGCCAGACCTTTGGAGGGGCAAAATAAATGTGCAAGAGGCAAAAGAAGGTAAATCCAATTAGTTATCAGGAAAAATAAATCACTAAGAGGATGGTCAAGCATGGAAAAAAGGGTCTAGAGAAGTGTCAAATTTTCATTCTTGGAGATTTCTGATAGTTCTCTAGAAAAACCTATACATCCAATCTTAATTTTTGTTGGCTCTTCTTTGAACAGGGCATGAAGTTCCAGAGATCTCTTCCAGCTTGTTTTATTCTGTGAGCAGAAACAGGGAAGTCTCCAAACAGAGACTATTTTATTTCTTTGGTTTTGTTTTCCTTCCTTCTTCCTAAAGGCTTTCTGCATGGAGATACGAAAGTGCAGAATGTACAGGCAGGGCTTTACAGCATGTTACTGTTCTCTCCCCCTCCACACACTCACTCCTCAGGTTCTGATTCATGAAGGACAATTTAAATTGGCAGATCTATTGACATTGCTCCATTGTTCAACCTACTGCTTCTGCACTCAGGTGAGCTGCTCTCCTGCAGTTTCCAGCCCAGTGCTTTGAGGCCAGTGTTCCTTAGACCAACAAACTGGGCAGTTGTGTGATTCATCAGCTGGTTCTCAGGGTGCTCACTTGTCCTTGAGATGGGACTGCAGCAGGATTACTTCACCTTGAAGCAGTAAGATACATGGACTTTCAAAATCACTTTGTGCACTGCAAGGCTCATTTACTGCTTCATAACTTTCTGCAGGGATCAAGGCTAATATTTTCTACTTTCAAAAGCAAAATTTAAAGCTATGTGTTAGTGTTTGCTCATAGCAGATACTGTGTTTTAAACTACACAAAGAAAGAAGACTTAGCTGTATTATCAATGCAGTCACTCTGAATTCACCTATGAATAGCTATCCAATGAATCTTTACAAAACAACTTGCTCATCAGAATTTCATCGTGGGGTGCTACTTTTAAGTATTTATCTTGATATGTACTGAAATTCTCAATAAATTCTATTCTGAAACCAAATAGTAAACATAAGCTTCCGCATGGGAATTTTCCACAAGGATTTTGTCCCAGGTTTCCAAGATAGAGGAGAACAAAAAAGATAAATATTTTTGCATACTTTCATGAGGAAAATACAAATTCAGTCACTTATATAAGTTTACCCAGAAAAGACAAAAAACATTTACATTTAGTAAAAGGATCAGAAACCATTTTCAAAGAGTTCTAGAAGAAGTTTATCACTGAACTGGAAAAAACTTGTAGGGTTGTTCACAAAGGGACAAAAGACTTTAATGAAAAGAGTTTTATGAACTTATTTTTAGTTCCAATGACAGAAACTGATACTTGGCTTTATTCAGGACCTGTTCATGGTTCACCAGAAACTTGTATAATTTGGGTGGCAATTGCATTTCCTCTTAGCCACAGATTGAAGATTTTTGATAAAAAGAGGGCTGAAAACGTATATGAATTGGATATGGGGAAATTTAGAAGAGAATTTTTAGATATTTTTGATTGTATGGAAAGGAATCACTGCATAATGAATGAGGTTTCTTATTTATAATGTAAACAATTGTTGCATTAGTTTTATAACTTTTGCACGAAGCTTTATATGCCTGGATTAGTGATTTCAAAAAGCATAACTCCACTGCAGCTCATAAAACAGAGTTCCTGTGCAAATGAAGGGTCACAGTAGAATTCAAAATGCATTCTAGATCCATAAACTCCCATTAGCTGGAGCTGGGTATTATTGCTGGTACCTGAGGGCAAAGCAGTCTTATGCCAGGAATTAGTACACCTATACTGACAAAAGGCCGATTCAGGATTAATGGGTATTCCAGACCCACAGTTGTGCTGTTTCTGGACCAGATGCTGTATATTTTGGGTCAATAGCAGCAATGTCTCCAATAAAAATAAAGATATCAACACAGTTAATTCTTTGAAAAGTCTCTGCCTCTATCAATATCTTTGTTGTTTGTGCTAGAATGTCAGGCCAGACCCACCATGTAAAATGGATCTCACCTTTAGTTGCCATTTAGTTGGCCAAATTCTAGTGACTTAGCCCATGGAAGAGTGAGCCTTGGTTCACTGGCAGAAATAGAGCACATGGCAGTTCTGACACAGGCTTCAGAAACCAGAGAAAATTTCCCAGAGAGTGATGGAGCTTGTGGCATGCTTGATTACACTGGGCTTTTAAAAATAGGGCAGAGAATTTCATATGACTTCAAGGAATCAGCTTGTTCTAAACACACACACACATACACACACACACATCGTTTGCCTGGGGTTATTTAGATTATTTGCAAACCTGTATGGGAGAATCTTAGTGATTACACTGAGGCTGGGATGATTCCTGTACAGAAGACTGTTCACTCACCTCAGCAGAGATTTATTTCACCATCCTTGGTGCAGCAAAATATCAGTGCCTGTTGATGAAATGCTTACTGTGAATCTGTGGGCTTAGTTGTTGGATAGTCCTCTGATTAAAAAAAAGATATTGATGAAAGACACTAGAGAGCAAATTAATGTTTTTTACACTTGATTAACTGCTTAATATTCCTAATGTGCTCAAAGTACTGGAAACACTTGGAGAGTAAACACAGAGACAAATCAGGACCTGAAAGTAAAAGTCAGTGAGGCCAGATTTTAATTAAATTTAAATTAAAAAGAGACAGGAAATTAAAGTATCTATCACATTTAAAAAATTAAAACATGTTCAGCTGCTAAAAAAACCAACTCCATTTAAAACTAACAGTGTAGCTTTAAAGAATCTATAGAGAATTTATTGTTACAGTCAAGGAGTTTTCATCCTCTGGGGCCAAAAGTCATTTGATTCTTGTGCTGTTAAAAGAACCAGGAATCATATAAACCTGTAGCTCAAAATCTAAAGTAATTAAAAAAGTTAAATTCATATGAGATTCCGTAACTTTGCCCAAGAAATATGTCTACATATGTGGGCCAAAAACTCAAAGTAAAAGTGCTTTTGCCATGTTTGAAATCCAAGCATTGCTGGTGATATTTTATTGCATGTTCCTTGGGCAGAAGGGCATTATAATCCACATTTGTGTGATCAGGGGATCCAGCAGTTACATTTGTGGATTCTGAATACTATTTTGGAATGTGGCTGACAAGAACAAAAGAAAAACAGGTGCATAAAGACAATCCAACTTTTTACTCCTGTATAGAGAATCAATATATTCTGTGCCATTTTAGTTACAAATACTTCTCACTTTGTATTTCATTTGTAATACAGAGTCTTTACAATCTTTTAAGTTAACTGAAGCACTTTAGATATTTGCTTATGAACTCCAGGTTAAATTGAAATTGAAACAATTAAAAAAAAAACCCAAAAAACAACCACTTGTGAGTTGTAAAGACTGAATATTAACCACAATAAAAAATGCCTCCCATTAAAATCCATTTACCTTAAATCTTTGATATGATACTTATACCAAGATTCCTGTGTATATATGTTACAAATTTGAAAAGATAATTAATGTAGACATTCTTAGTTCATTGAATTGGGTCAAAGAATAGTCCTGCAAAAAGACTGTGTTCCCTATATATTCCCCAGAGAGTGAGAAAACGTGATGCAGTTTCCTGTGTGTGTCACAAAATGTTTCTGTTCAGAGGATTGGCTCTACTGAAGATTTAACTGATGTCCATACAGGTGGAATTCCAATGCTGAGCCAGTCTGACCCCTTTGTATCACTTTCCTATTGCTCCAAGGAAAATAACAATGTCTGTTGTAGACTTATATGGGGGATATATGTGTGGATAAATTAATTTATGTGAGGTGCTTAGGTTAGTAATGGAATAGAGTACAATCAACTAAACCAAGTAAATTTGAAAGCAGCCTCAGTAACTTCATGAGTTGATTGATTTAGTTTCCTTGAACTCAAGGTCTGTTAGAAATTTATTGTTCCAGTGTTCTCTTGGTTTCATGTCCCCGTGAAATGTATAATGAGATGGTGCGTTTGTCCTATCAAAAATATATGCTTAAATTACAATTAATGAGGCACAAAAATAAGCAAATGAGTTTTATATGGAAGAGTGAAAAGTGGACAGGAAAATCAGGAGAATGGCAAATTATATATATTGCACATTAAAATTTCTGCCTGTGGGTTGTTTTTTTTTTTAACCCTCATTTTTGTTTTAAAATAAAACCAGTTCTGTACTGAGCCAATCAAATTAGTTTTCACTCTTAGCTATCCAGGAATTACTCTCCAACTTCATGATAAAATCATCTTCATTACAGACATCGACTGCCTTCCTCCTGCTGGCAGTCATAACACACTGTGGCAATATCACTATTGTTATGGTTGAAGAAACACGATGCTGCTTTCAAGGACATAAAACTAAAATAATGGCCCCCTAGGCTGAGGTTTCTCACACTTGTTTTTTACCCTAAGGTGACGTCTTTTTTTTTTTTTTTTTTGAAAGCTTCATAAAATCCAAGTTGGGCATTTTATTACCTATCCAAACTCGAAACACAGAAACAAGTATTTTTTTCAACTTACATCAGCAAAACAAACAAAAAAATTAAGTGCATTTTATATGTATCTGAATGTGCATATGTATGCTTTTCCTTTGAAATTCTAAAGATATACCAAAAGTGCTTTAAAGAACATCAGAATATCTACATAAAAATCTTCTGATGATCTCTAGCAAGGAATATAAAAACACTTCTATTCCTCTTTCTATGTATGCTATCAAAATCCAGAGAAACATCTGAATACATTTTGCAGGATAGAAAGAAAAACTAAAGGGATTTACCTCTAAATCTCACCTCTCTCATGTTTGTTACATTTATCTTTCAAGTAGCTCTGACCAGTTCTTATCATGCAAGTATCTTTGTAACCCCAGACTTTCTGCTTGCTTCCAATTTACCATATTCCTTGTGTCACTGCATTTGTTGTTGCTGGATATCATCAGATTTGTAGCAGAAGCTTGAGCAGTTTTTTTAATTCAGACTCAAGCTTCAGGAGTCGAATTACTTCTATTACTAAGCCCAGTTTTAATTTGGACTGAACTTCTAGTCCTCATTAGCACCCCATAGATATAATTTTCCATAATAAAATAAATATAAGAAAAGGTTTTATTTGTCTATTGACAATTTGAAAATCACCTCAGACTGCTGATGGTTACATCTTCTCCTTCCACTGCTAAATTTTACATTTTCACAACAGGATCTTTAATCTCAGAGGTTTTGGTCATGGCTGTATTATTTAAAAACAGTGTGGGTGGACTTGTATAAACTATCTGAGATATTCATTATAAGGATGCTAGTCATCCATACTGCAGCTTGTACAAACTCTGATTTGAACTCTACTCTTTTGTCCACCTATTGCTGCTTGGCCATTTTATCATTCAGCCAAACAGAACTATACAATTGCAAAGCTCTCATCTTGCAGTTTATTGGAAATGAGAACCAGAATGCATCTTAAGAGGGAATGCTGGACAAACACAACTTTCCCAGAATGTCCAATGTCAGAATGAAGCATCCAAATGTCAGTTATGCAAGACAATACTCGCAAGAATAGTTGGTTTTAATGAAAAAATGAATTGTTTAGTTCGTTTAAAATTTTCTGAAGAAATATAATCCTTTCCTACTTCAATCTAATTAAAAGCACTTTTAAAAACATAATCTCATGTTTCTGCTCTTGGTAGTTCAATACTTCAAAAATAAAAACAAAACAACATTGACTTTTCATAGAACTGTAAAATACTTTCCTTACAAGGTATCCTAACATTGGTTTATGTATGTGTACTGAATAACTCCTAGCACACAGAATTCAGTCTGTAGAGATGTGACTTGCAAAAAATACTACTCTGTAGAGCACGTAAAAAATGGCTTTGTACTTAGGGTTAACTGGGGAAATAATGTGACATTTACAGGGGTAATGCTGGGCTGTATCTTGATTGTGTTTGTCTTACCTTTTGTTTCAGTTACAACCAGGTATTTGCATGACATTTTTATTTAAAGAGAAAACACAAGAAAGAAATTGTGTTTGCACTTTATGCTGGTTCCCACATTATCCTTTAGGAGAAAGACAATGACATTGATTGTGAGAGAAGTTACTCCACAGACTTCACACAAATCATGGAAGTTAAAATTTGGGTCTTCAAGGAAGGGACTCTGAGTGGATGAAATTAAAACCATTGTAACCTTCTTAGGCTGACTGGTTTTCTTTCAATCCAGAATTAATGTAAAGAACTCCACATGGCAAACCAGACTAAGCCCACTACTGCCTACATGCTCACTGCAGTGTAGGCATTTAAGCAGAGGAAACATCAACATTTTTATTAATTATTCTGGAGAAGGACTTGTGAGCAGCTGGAAAAATAGGACAGAGGAAGAATACATTAGAAATCATATCAAAACCCTGTGGGCCAGAATTTCAGCCTGTGTAAATCAAACTCTTGGGGTGGGCAGAGCCCTGCTGTTTTTAAACTGAGGTTCTTTACCTCACCAGCAGTCTGAAATTCCAGTAGCATTCAAGAGGTCAAGAGAAGTTACACTTCACTGACTAGTGCAGGGCTTAAGCTTTATAACACTTGATACAGTGAATACTTTTCTCATGGTTAAGGAAATACGGAAGCAATCTGAGAATATATAAAATTGTGTCTAGTGCTTTAAAGAGAATAGTTATGGGTGATTATTCTCTTGGTGAAAATTGTGGCACAGGTGTTTATGGACTGACCACTGATGTCAGTCAAACCTTGTGTTTAATGTCACCCACTTCTCAGAGAACAAACTGGTCAGTTTTCTTTCGTTGTTTGCAAAATGGAAAATCACCGTGTTTGTGTTAAATGCAGTGGAAAAACAAGAGAGTTGGAAGAAGCAAAATTCATCTAAACTTTTGACATGACCAAAATACATTGACAAGATGTAGCATAGCCAAATATTTGGAACCCCAGCTCCAGGGCTGTTGTATATCTGCTTTATTTCTGATCAGTCCTTTAGTGTCCTTCTCAATTTCCCCCATCTGGATAAACACTGCCAGCCTGATTCTCCACTGCATTGCTTCAGTTTCCCACCAACACAATTTTGAAGATAAACCTGCAGTAATGTAGCGAGTAATCAGCCCCAGAATCAGCAATGAGCCCCCAAAGTACACAGCACCATGTAAATGTCAGTAGCAGCACTTCTCCTTGTACCCAGTTTTGCCATAGTTTACAACCTTTCTGTACTGTTCAGTCTCCATCTCTTTGGAGATGTTCTTTGTGGGAAAATCTGTTGTGAGGCAAAGCATCCTGCTGAAGACTAAATTAATTTTTGAACTCTTCTTTCTGCAACTTTGCCAGTAACTTGGTTGCTCAGATTCCTACAGGGACCTAATTACTGTTTTCTCTAAGTTGAGTAACTTTCTGCTTAACCTAGGAAAGTCATGACTACATTTACCTGTCAGAGATCCTCATTAGTGGCATTTTTTTTTGGTTCTTCTAAATCTGATCTTTAGTACAGCTAGATATTTATGATCAAGTGGTTTTAATGGAGAGATCATTCCACAGAAAAAGATGGGTTTATGGCAGATTTACTATCTGCTTGCCAGTGGCACCCTTACCCAAAAAGAGTATAAAGTTCTCGTAACAGGAATTGAGCTATCATCCATTTTTGGAGAGAAAAACTGCAAACCTTTGCAGTCTTTTTAATCCTCAGTAAAGGGAAAGTTGAAAAGAAAATATTGGTTTGCTGAGAATCTTTTTCTCAAAATATCTTCTCTTCTTCCCTTAGGAAAAAGTACAGTCTAATTATCCAAGCAGTGGGTGAGAAACATTGATAGAAAATGTTAAATTGTGTCATTTTCATATGGTTTTTTTGCAGTTCTTATTCCATAGGAGTGGTTTCTTTTACAGAGTGCTGTGTGGCCACTTAGAAGCAGCTCAGGACAACCTGAGAAAAGTTTTAGTGACATGAACTCCATCCTGAAATAACTGCAAGACAGACTGAGGTCTATTTTTAAATGTTAAATTAACAAAATGCCTCAAAGGGTGTTGTCTATTTCTGGTAACTCATTCCTTCTGCACACAGTAAATCCAAAGAAAAAAAATGTAAAAAGAAATGATCACATAAAACATGAATTCTACTAAACCATTTGGTTTCTATCTCTGAGAACCTCCTATACTAAAAAGGAGAGTTGCTAGTTCTGTTATTATTACTTCAATAGTATATAGGAGGAAAAATAAAATGTCTCTGCTTCCCACTCCTTTACACATTGTGTGCAGCTGAATGACATGTAGTGGTACTTCAAAATCAACTTGCACTTACCAGCACCATTAAACTTAAGTGAACAGAAGATTGCTATCACCAGTGAATACTCTTCAGAATAAGAAGGGCTGTAAAATGTATTTCTTTGCCATCTTCAGACATTTTTCAGATTACGGTTGTTTATGTGAGTCTCTGCAAACCAAGCAACAAAACATTTTCTTTGATAAAGTAATAATCTAACCACCAATGGAGGTCAACTAAAGGATTCTTTGTGACATTATTGGGCTTGGATTCAGCCTCTAATGGTCTGTGCCAGGCATTTTAACAGAACATTTATGTTGGGCAGTATAACAAATCTTACAATGCCCCCAGTTCTACTCTCCATGTTGAAAGCCACAGCAGATCAAAACTTTAACACTTAAAAGAATCCCTCTTCTGGCTTGTTTTCGCAGCTCCCCATTTTGCCTGAGTTACCATTATTGAAAATTTCTCTCTAGTCTCCATTCACATTGATCTGGGCAGCTTCTGAAGGAGTGACAGACAATTTTGGAACTGCAGATCACAAAAGCAAGAAGGAAGAAAGCAAATCAGCATGAAACTTTCCAGAGGCCAGCACTGGTGAGGAGCAGGCTGGTAAAGCAGAGCACAGAAAAGAACTGAGGTGTGCAGTGGGAGTTAATGATTTTGTTTCCTGTATAACATTTCTGGGTAATGATTAATGAGGCCTTAGATCTGGAATGCAAAACTGCAATTTTAATATATCAACAAGTAAAATAACAAAGATTTGAAAAGAAAGTGTGGAGTGAGAGGTTTGTCAGGGCGCTCACTACCTACAGTTATTGTGAATTTAAATCAAAGGGGCCTGTCCCACCCACAGGTCTCAGTCTTTCTCAAGACCAGTCTTCTTCACAGTGCGACCTACTTGGTTCACGACAAAAGAGATACAAGAACAGTGCCTAGGAATAAGATATTTTCTTTCAATATTACAATCTTCCCCATCACAAAATCATAAAGTGCCACAGAATTCCTGTTGAAAGAAGCAAGCTAAAGCCAGACTATGTGTTCGTTTCTTTATATGACCCTTGTCTGGTAAAGAGATGATCTCTGTCAAAAAAAAAAAAAAAAAAAAAAAAAAAAAAAAAAAAAAAAAAAAAAAAAAAAAAAAAAAAAAAAGATAAGGGAAAGGAAATGACTAAGATTTGGTGTGAAGGAACATCAGATTGTTTCCTAAGAATTAAATAGTGCTATATATTGTCAGACCTGTAAAACATGCCATCAAAGAAGATCTTTTCAGCCCGTTGCAAAGAGGAAAGCCTTAATTTTAGATCTGAACAAAGAACAATAGGCAAACATTTAGCAAAGTTGATTTCTTGTGTAAATAGTCCTTTAAAATTTAAGGACATCACAGAGAAATGTTTCCCAGATGGTATTTATTACTTCTAACAAATTTATCTATTTTGAAGGTGAACATCTTATTGCTGTTTGAATATGTAATATGTATAATAATTTGCCAAAAAAAAAAATTACGTATAAAGTATTCTCTGCCTACTTGAAAGTTTCTATATGAAAATTTTCTGGATATTTTGTTATCAGTAATTGCCTAGTATTGTGAACAGTGAGATGTTGCAAGTAAAAATGCAGAAAGTTTATGGACAATCCTTAACTGTTTTCTGAAATAATGAACTGTTTGAATTTTAAAAATATGGAAGTTTATTGGAAAGTTGCTAATTATCTGGCAACACTTAGGCAACATCTTACCAAAATTATAAGGACAGGCTTTACTACTTGTTGATAAGAAAAAAAAGACAATTCTTTCTCTGAAGTCTTTTTATTTCCTTATTTTGAAGATTTTAAGAAAAATTCGAGTTTTAAAAGACTATCTATAGAGCAGAGGACTTTAATAAAATTGGAACATGAGCTATTTTGAAATATAATTTCAGATGCTATTTTTAACCCTGATTGATATAAAGGTATGTCACAGGAAATAGCACCAAAATGAAGAATTAAAACTTTGGCTTCAAAAGCAATACATGAATTTTCTCTTAATATGGTCCAAACAATGACAAATTTTCTGCACTGGCAGTTGCATGTTGAAGACCTGATGATGCAAATGATTCCATATCAAAGTCTCTGAGCCAGATAGGTCACAATACTGACAACTAAATCAACCAACCTCCATAGAGCCACAGACAAACTCTGACCATTTCTCCTTCCAAAACCAGGACCTTCAGTAGCTCCAAATGGCAGGGGATGAAAACATCTGTGCACTTTGTATCACCAGCCTCTGGCACTCTTAGGTTGGCCCTGGCTGGCAGTCAAGCACCTGCTCAGGCAGACACCTTTTCACATCCCTTTATGTATAGAGGAGAGACTGGGTTTTATGATCTGTTGTTTTCTGTCATCCTCAATAAAGCCAGACCTTTGGCTGGAGCTTTGGTGGAGCTGGATGTTGAAGTTGTTCAAGCTTTGTCTAGAGCACTGTGGGCATTCATGGGTTCCTTCTTTTCACAGAAGAAATTAACAGAGATATTCAGTTGTTACCTGCCTTTACTGAGACTTGGCCATTCTTCTTTGTTCTGAAAACAAGTCCTTCTCATTTAATAATTTAGCCCTAAAATTTCTGTGCTTGGCTTTGTAATTTAAACAGTCAATTTCTATTCTGAGAAAGACGTTCAATGAGATGTCTAAAATCAGTATTGCATATAAAATTAACTTTGCCTGTCTCTGCCAACAATCACCTCTGAGTCAATAGAATTCACTAGGGCTCTGTGTAACAGAAACAAAATAATTCTACCTCCTTTTGACACTACAGGAGGAGCTCTAATATCTAATCATGTGTGGATGAGGTAGATATCTCTATTGGTGGACATGAGTCCCTGCAAGCATTTTATTTAATCTGTTTCTTGGTAATTATCTAAAATTGTATTTAACAGCATATAAGAACTTATCAAATCTGAATGTTCTAAGCTGTTAAGATATTTTCTCTTTACCTCATTCCAAAACTGATGAGAATTTATTTTTCATCCAAACTATGGTTCTCAATGTTGAATAAATGACAGTGGGTCACTGACTATGCTGAGTCATGTTTTATTGATCCATGGAGATATTGATCACTTTCTGAAGCAAGATATTCTCTTCCTATAATTTCTTGTTTTTTCTTGCAAGGTCTTTCATTTTTGAACTGATCAAAAGCAACTTTTGCTTCCTTATCTGAACAGAGAAGGTGCTTCAGAAGGTGCTGCCCTGGGTTTCGATCATCCTATTGTATTTTCCCCCATCCCATTGTATTTCTCCCCCACATGTCCACCAGACCCCAGACCCCAGACCTTCAGGAGAGGTGTCTGACAGGGATTGGTGGGTCTCACAGGACCACATCCCAAATTCACCTGATTTGTTAATGTTGTGTATTGCATTTTGACCTTACCCACCTGGCCTTGTTTCATTGGTCTGGTAACTGGTGTCCACCCCTGAGATTTTGGGGGAACAAAAACCCCCTGTAACCGAGGCCCGGGGTCACTCCCCAGAGGCACAGGCCTGGAACCAGGGGCTGCCCCCTGAGTTACCCGAATAAAACCTTTTCTCCCTGAGCCTGGAGTGTCCCCTCTTTCTAACCACGGCCGAGACAGCTAAGGCAAAGGTGCTGCGGAGCCAAGACCCACGCAAAGGTACTGTTGGGCGTATCAGAGCTAGCAGGGTGGCCCAGCTGACGCTGAGCTGACCTGAGAGACAGATACGCGAAGCAACATGAAAGATTCAAGTTCACATTGGCACTTAGGGTGAAGTTTTTCCTTTCTCTTTTATTTACATGACAATAACCTCAAAGAAAAAGAGTGTGTTGCCTGCATCTGCTAAGTTTTAGTAGCTACAGTCTGTAGCATAGAGGTGTTACCATGTAAAAAGTTTGAGCAACGTGATTTAAATTTGTTTCTATGACAGATTATAAAGTGGAAAAATATTGGTCTAACAGGTTTGTTCTTTTATGGATCAAGTCAAACGATACACAGAACATTTGTTTTTGCTTTTTTAGCTAAATGTATCTAGTTCTGTAACACCCAGAATATTGCAATGGGAGTACTAATGATAATAAGCAGATAGCACTCTATACAAATCAAATGGACTTTAGATGACTCGTTTTCTTTTAGAATATCAAATGGACTTGTCAAGAATAAACAGTAGCCATAACAATGAAACACCTGCTATTTCTTTTTTTCACAGACATAGCTGCATATGGGCCAAGATACTTAAATATAAAGTACATGAAATATTATATGGAAAATTAATCATTCTGTGGTTTCAAAAAAATAAACAGATCTAATAAAATAAATAAGGAGGCACTGAAATCTGTACCCACTAGGGCAGTTTCAATGACTCTTCTACCACTAGTACCCATGTTACTATTTTCCTTAGGATTTTTATCCAATGTTGTCTTTAAGCTTCAAATTGTCACAACGGTTCACAGATCAATAACATTGGTTGCTCAGTTTCAGTAAACTTTACAACAGTGTCAGATATCTGTTTAATTGCAAAGGACACATTCTCTCTGATTCTAACTTAAAAGATATCTTCTCTCATCTTTTCACATTAAGATATTAAAATTTAACTTCCCTTTTGAACCTAGCACCACTACGGGATAAAAAATCATAGCATTTTTGGATTCCTCAGTTCCCTACAGGAATATATGGATTCTATTTAGTTCATAATGATCCAGTAATTTACATATATATCAGCATTCCGTAGATGGAATTATGATTCATTTAAACACCAAAATTTTAGAGCCTCTGATTTTAGCTTTCTTTTCTGTCATCATATGGCATGTGGTTTCTGAAGTTTTTACATCTGAAGGCAAAATTCTGGTTCTGCAAAATCAAGTGGAATTTTATAACTCAAATGAGATTTCATCATCTATCCCATTTGCCACTCATAAAACAGATGTGTAAATACTTCTTCCTAGCAGACATTTGTTTTTATTTTTTCATAGGTGAATATACAGTACATATGAGAAGATACCCCAGTGACTTCTGTTTCTGCTAGGGTAAGTTAATAAAATAATTTCAAAATAAACCTTCTTACTGGCTAGAAAAACACGGTACTTTTTCATACAACTTTTAACCTTTTGAAAAAAAAGGTTTTTATAATTGTTATTATTACTAATCCGGATGGAACGCATAGAGTTGTTATGATAAAATAGGATTTCATGCAGTGTATCTTAATAAATATTTAGCTATAAGGTATATTTCACACATAATTTGGCAAGGATCACTTCTATACCATATCAAAATTATAATTTACCCATTCTCTGCTTCTAAGGGATTTGGCTAGGTCCAAATGTACTATAACATCTAGAGAAAAGTGAGTGAGATATTCTTTCAAGGGTATAAAAACCAAAGAACAAAGTAGCAAGAGAGAGAGGGGAAAACTGAAAGTTATTTAAATTATAAGGAGAGAAACTCTCAACGTCAGAATTCAATGGGAATGTTACAGGTCAGTCTTGATGTATTTACAAATCTTTTTCAGGAATTCTTTAGTCAATTTCCTAATCCTATACCTGTACTCTCTATAGTCCATGGAAAGTGGATCTAAGAGAGAGTGGAAATCTGTGTGTATTTGCTTTCCAGGCAGTTTTCTCTGTTTCTTTTCCTCAGCCCCTCTGTCCTTCCATGCCATCCCCCATGAGATGGAAGTGGCAGCAGAAGCTGCAGCAAGAGTGAGAGCAGTGTGGTGAAAAATTCTGTCCATTTATGGGAACCTGCATGGATTAACTGCTGTGATTCCCCAGGTGTTCACCACCCACTGAGCCTATTGTTGGAGGCACAAGGCTATTTACTGGCAGCATTTTCTGCTGATTTCTTATTTTTTTTTTATCACAGAAAATTAGGTGCTTTCACAGGTGCTTTCTGAGCTGTCTGACAGAGATTACTCTTTTCCCTTTATGTATGTTGTTTCCCATTGATTTTATTATATAAAAGGTCTCATTTGTGCTTGAAAGGAAGGTCTGTCTGCAAAAGTGTTTGTAATGACTGGGATGAGGAGTGTGAATGGGCAGAAAAATGTAGAAGACACATGTTTGTGGCTTATAGTTTGAGTGCACTGACTTCCTTGAGTGAGTGTATGGCCCAATCAAGCACAGGCAGCTGAAGTCCTGCCACTGAGTGCTACATAACCCTAGTGCTTCTCACTCTGCAAATTGGCTCTTCAAGACTCTGCTTTGGAGCAGAGGATGAAGTGTGGCTAAACATGGTTATAGGCATAGATATCTAGTTTTATTCAGATAAATAAGGGTCCCAGAAATTTGAGGAAGCCTTGGAGTTCTTGCACTGCTGTTTATTTCTCCTGGTATTGGTCCAGAGTGTAGTTAACTCAATCAAAGAAGTATTATTTACTTCTCCAAATTACTTTGCAAACACTAAACCCCACTCAGGCCTGTAATAATAGAGTAGTAAATCATTCACAGCACAATTCGGAGCTCTTCTATGACTTTGGAATTTGCCTCATTAGTTTCAATGGACTTTGCTGATAGTGCATGAAAAGAAACTGTTAGGTTAGAAAACAACAATAGCAAAGCTAAAGCCTGACTTAACTGGGTATGTTGATATAATTCTACTTAAATATTTTACCTGTGATATTTTACCTGCAGTTCATGGTGGCTGAGTGCTAACTGAAAGTAGAAAAGCAGAACTACACCAGCTTGCTTAGCAGAGGTGTTTGGTTGTGTGCTGCAACTCTTTCCCCTTTGAATAAATTGTGGAGCAAGTGGAAGGTTCAGCCGTAAATAAAGAATATTGCCACTGCAATATTAGAACAACTGCTAGGTGAGGATCTGAAAGGGCTTTGGTTAAGTAACATGGAATATAATCCTCTAAGTCATAGGCAAGATATGCAACCCAATATGGTTTCGGCAGCCCTTGGAATAATTAATGTGAATGTGTCAGAAGCCTGAGGGCACTAATAGGCCTTAATGACTGACCAGCCTCTCCTGGGGCCTCCAGCCACAACCATGAGCTCGAGAATTCTATTGAAGCTTGACCCTAGCTGGGCATAGCTGGGGCTGTTAGTCTGGTTTTTGTGCCTGGTCATGGGTTTTGCTATTTGTGACTTCCCCAGACACGGGCTGATGTCAGGACCCTGCCTTGTTATCGTAAAGCTGTGTCTGACCCTGGTTGCCCTCACAAGCTGTCTTCTCTGTCTTAGCCTGATTCCAGAGGTGCCTGATGCCCTGGGCTAAGAGCTGCTAGCTCTGAGATTCCCCTTAGCTCTTGGCCCTTGGGTGTCCTGACAAAGATATGCCATTATCTGGGAAGATTAAACGGGGAAGCAAGAGTCCAGGCTATGAGACGGTTTTGTTGTGTATCTTTAGAGGGATGATTATTTTACTGTTTCTATAACAATAAAGTAATGCTAATTCAGGTGCAGTGGCATTCTGTGGAAACCTGTAGCTTGTTGCAGCCACTTCAGGCAGATCATGTATCAAGACCATACATGTTTTGTTGGTTTTATTTAATATAATTAACCAACAGGTGTTGGTCAACTGTAGTAATGCACCCCACACCACCAGCAGGTGCTTCCAAATAGGGAAAGAGGTTCAGTTTACATTTAGATATGTTAGGAAGTTTAGCTGGAAGATTCTGTGAATTTCTCATTGTAATTGGCTCAGAGCCAGCACAGAAGTGTGGATTGGACTCTGAGAATGTAACTCAAAGTCTGTTATTCATCTCATTGGACCAAGGGCCAAAGAGCCCACCTAAGCTGTTTGGTACTAAAGAGAGATAACAAAGAAACTCCACGCTTTTCAAGGTATTGTAGCAGAGTGTCTGAGGTTTCTCAGGCACCTATACGTGGCTTATTATTTGTTTTCTGTAATGTTTGTTATTTTGTTATTTTTTCTTTATTAAACCTTTTTGATTTACAAAACACCTTTGAGGAACAGTCTCGCTCAAATTAATTATAGCCACTTTTCTGCCAGGCTGCCCTCAGGGTGTAGGTCAAACCCACAGCCAACAGTCTTGTTCAGGTTTTTTTCTCAAATCTAGAAGTTTTCAGTATGACCAAAACCCCTTGAGGTACTTTGGGGGGCATATTACACCCCCTGTATAATCAGTTCAGTACTTGTGAAGAAAATTTTGATAGCATGGTTGGCCCTGCTAGCTAAAAAGATCAAACTGATGCTCTTGTGAGATCTCCTCTTGAGGAGGAAGGAAGTTCTTAATTTTATATCCTGTTGGTGATCATATTCATTGATAGCAGCAAGAAAAATCTTTCTTCTATGGACAGTTTGCAGTTAATGCTTAGTATTTTTTAGCCATGTTTAGAAATGTTTAATAATCAGACAATAATTGCTTTGCACGCTTTTGGATGTTGCTGAGATAGTATTTCATGAAACTTTCAAATTGTATTCTTAAGATGTGGAAATCAGAGACAAGATGAGCATGGCAAAATCAAGAACAAAAGAGACCATTCTACATAATGAGCCGTGAATTCTGTTCAAGTAGTGTATGAAGTACAGATTCCTTCATACTCCTGAGAATACCCAGCAGGAAAGAAGTGTGAACAGACATTGGTGGTACTTAATGAATTTGGAGGGATGCAGAACATGACACATTTCTACAATGCAATTTTAGATTAGCCAGAATTTGGGAGAATTCTTTGTTTAATTCCTGTTCTGCCTCTGGGAAGCTTCTAAGTAAATATTTTGGAGGGGCTGAGACAAAAATATTAACCCTAATGTGCATAAAATTACCAATATGAATTTGTCTTTTAGTTAGGCACAGACAGGTCAGTGGAGTTTGAAAGGAAAAAAGTCAGGTTATCAATCAGCTGAGAAACTGCATTAAAACTGATAATATGCATAAAGAGTGCAAATATGCAGAGATCTGTGAGCTGAGTCCAACCCAGTAAAAATCAACCAAAATATGACTTTTGGTGTTTAATTGGTGCTGTCTGGGTGTCAAAATGGTAAATGATTACATTTTAGAACTTGTATGTCTCTCAGGATCAGTGTGAGGTTCTTGTACCAGGGGTGACTGCTTATCCCCTTTTATTTTTAAATACTGTGAGTATAAGGGTTCAGTATTTCATAATATTTAAAGCTATAGGATACAGCATGAGCTAAGGGACAGTAACATAATACAGATAGCTTCTTCCTTAAAGATACATGTTGCATGGGTAGCATGTGCCTTTAAGGAAGATAAAAGGTTAAGGGGCTAAGTGCTAAAATGTTCTGGCCTCCTTGCTCATTGTTGCAGTTCCTTGCTAATCATAACTTTTTTGGGTACTGCGATCATATGTTGCTTTTATGCCTGGAGAGTTCTCCATCTCAGACTCCCCCAAATGGTGTACAGGCATTGTACATAAATGTTTTTCATAGGCCCTGTGAGCCCAGTAATTCAAAGAGCATCAACAGAGTGTCCCTTTGGTATTGAGCTCCTCACATGAAATTAAATTGCTATTACTGGATGTAAAACAGGATTTTTAAGTTCACCCATGTACAAGCTTGAGGAGGGGTTCATTAAGGCAGAGAACTAATCCTCCTGATGCCTCTCTTGGGATGTAGAACATAATCTTCATTCTTGTCCGAGCATAAGGTCTCTGAATCCCTTTACATGAGTCCAAGATTGATATGGTATCACCAGGCAGATTCATACCAGTAAGTTCAGGTAATAACAGCAGTACAGTCATTTTCAGGGAGCAGGCTAATAACTTGAAGACAGAGCTAATAGATTTTTCCAGTGCAGTCTGAACTCTAAACCACAACATCTTCAGTTATTAACTGTATTGGTGCAAACCCAGTTACATTTGGCTGCAAGAACCCTTTTAAGTGCATTACAGACACATGCTGAGGTGTCCAGACAGAAAACTATTCTGTGCTTTGAACAAATGGGAAGAATATCCTTATCCAACATAAATGGCTCTTCGTAAATGATTTTTGGCAAGAAGAACTTCCTTTCCTTCAGTCCATTATTTTTGTTTTAGTTCCTGAACTCAACTGTATTCAGCAGTTTAATTCTCCATGTCGATCTCCTCCTAGACTTGGTCAGCAAGGCTACCAATCAACGTAGTAAAACTACATAGCACAAAACTGGGTTTAGAAGCCCTGAAGCCTGGAGTATTACATTATTAGCAAGGTATTCTCTAGAGCCAAAGAACAACCCTGTGCAAAGAACCTGCATGAAGCCTTGTAATTAAGTCTTGCATAAGAGTGAATTTCTCTCAAAAAACCCAAAGTATAGTAAATATTAATATAAGGTCAGAAGAAAGGAATAAATTATAGACTAAGACCTCACCTCCACTGTTCTTTTTCCTGCTTGTATGTAGCTCTTCTCTGCCAAATCAATTGGACTGAGTATTTAATTCTTAATTTCTCTATAGACCTTTATACAGCATGCTTAATGTCCAGAAGTTTGGAGTAGCAATATAAGCAGGTGCTGCTAGGTCAGAACCCTTAATCTCTGAATGGGGCTCCTGGAGTAATTTTATGATGTATTTTTTATTTACTTACTTTCTTTTCTAAATCAGTGATAGGTTCACTCTCAGGCTGGAAGGCCTTGCCTTTGTTTCTTCCCATGTCTGTTGCAGGAAGATTTAAGATTGGTCTAAAAGGTTTCCATAATTTTTTGTTAGGAATGAGGGATATTAGTGTAAAAAAGTTCTGTGGACATGTAATGCTGAGAAAGATAATCCTGACACATAATTTGAAACACAACAGATCCAACAAATATGTTTTTAGTCTTCAAATGAAACCAGGGCTGTAAATTCAATGTGGGTGAAACATGATCACTTTGATTTGTGGAATGCCTTGGAATGTAAGATACTGCATGCTGGAACAATTTAAAAGGATATTTTTCTTCCCTATTTGATTATGGAAGAGCATGTAACTTAGAGGTAAGGTAGGAGTCAAGGCAACAAGCATTTTTCTTTCCTACTCTGTGCAGCAAGAAACAAATTAAAGTCAGGAGAATTGAAAATATTCTAATAGAAAATTGAATGGAAAATTAAATATCTGTTTAAAAGAGCAGGACAAGTTCTATTAGTAACATCTGGAGCAACATTGGCATTTAATCATCATGATTATATTCATTTGACTACCTTTTGCAGTTGTAAGCACAGAATGGCTCCAAAAAACTCACAGGAAAAGATATTAAATGTTACAATGCATTTAAAGTTAAAGAAACCAGCTTCATCTACTGTCCCTAGACAGAGGCTTTTAAGCATCTGTAGATGCTTTTAAGACAAAGAGATGGTTGGCAGCATCAGTTTTTGTTTATCAGTGTGAAGAGGCTGATCTTCGCTGGAAGGTTTATTTGGCAACTGCCATGAGGTCCATGTACAGCACTGAAAACTGCAATTGCACCTTGTGATGGAGGCCTCTATTAAAGGCATTGTACTGGTGAGGAAGAGACAAATTATTTATCTCCATAATTAAGGCTGGTGATGTTTGCTTAGAATATAGTTCATGGAAATCTACTTCATCCCTTTTCCATTCCAAATATGATATTTTTCTTTCAAGATCTGTTCATATAAGGTAGATCAGAAGCCATTTTCATTGTGAGAATAATAAAGGTTTTTTAACAGAATATATATGAGGTATTGCCACTGTAGTACCTGATGTGTTGCAGGTAGAACAAATAAAACAAAATAAAAATCCAGAGAAGAAAGTCTCTAAAAATTATGTCCAGATGAAGTTTCTGCTGAAGTCACAATGACAACCTTCAGGGAGGACAAGACAACACCCAAACCTAATCAATTTCCTTGCTTGCATCTCAGAAGTGCTCCTTCATGTCTTTTATTCAATGGAGAACGTAATTCTCCTTGTTTATGTTCTCAAAGGTCATCTGCCCTTGATAGAGTTATTTCAGCTTTATACCTGAACAAGAACAATGTCAAGCCCAGTGAACCAATGTTTGCTCAATTAGAGCCAAGGAAATCTCTGTGCAGTCACAAATCAAATACCCAAGTCCTTCCCAGCCCCACTAATGGTTATATAGTGCTGCTCACACACAGATAAATCCTGGAGATTCCAGGCAGGAGTTACTCTTTCATGACAGTATGTATACACATATATATGCAAATCTGTCTCTGAATATATGCCTGTTGAGGTACTTATATGCATGTGTGTATGTGACACTTTCTTTTAGACATTTTTTCAAGTATTCCCAAATACAAGAACCATTTAAAGAAAACAGTCATGTAAGGCAGACCTGGCCACCACTGCTCTGTTTTCCTTTTTTTTGTGTGAATGCATATGAAAATGAACCATACCAATGTCTCCAATTTCACAGGCAAATATCTCTGCAAGGTTGGTTACCTGGTCTGCAGGTGTAGTAGGCAAATTGGTAAAGCAATACAGTTGTTCAATGAATTAACTGCCATGCAGTCACAGCAATCATATGTGCCATGTAGTCGTGACAGAAACCAAGTCAGACTGCAAATCTGTGCACAAAAGTTTGTAATTGCACCGATATCTCTAAAGACATTGCTAGTCCTTTCATTTTACTTTCTCAACAAGAATATCATTGTAAAAATTGAGCAATTCATTGGAGTTTTGTTTATTCATTAAAATAAAAAAAGATGCCATTTTGTTTGACTTGCAACTTAGAAAGCCTTAAAAATACTTTTCTGATAACATATCAAAAAGTAGTTCCTGGGAGAAGTATATCCAAGTGTGTAGTGGGTCACAACCCAACAGAGTTATTAAACTCTGATTTAAATGTATAGAAGACTCAGAAAATCCAGCTATCATTGTGACTTGCTGCACTAGCCTCATCTTTAGCTTCTTAAATGTTTGCTGGCTAGCAGCTGCTTATCATGGCTAGATTTTTTCTTCAAAAAAATTAATAACGATACATACAAACCTCCCCAAACATATCTCAAAATGTCAAGTCCCAGAAGAGGATCTAATAAAACTGTAGAGAGTCCTGTTACAGTCAGAATGATAGCCATTAGTTCAGCTCTGAATATCAGGAGACATTTAGCCAAGTGCACTCACTGGCTGTGAATCTGGTTTGACATAGACCCATTTTTCTACAGATTGACAGTTAAAAACTTGGTTCTCTACAGTCTCTAAACTGTGATTTTGTACCCAACAGTGATTTGAAAAACTACTGCTAATGCAGATTTATAATAATGAGCTCTTTGAGTGAACACTCCCATTAGCTGCCCTATTTTCAAGACTTCTTATAATATTAAAAGTTGCCTTTTTAAAAATTATATTTTATTAGCACTATGTTTTCCCCTTTGCATTTTTGTCATTACTGTTTTCAACAGGAAACCTCATAATTATCTTGGCTACTCAGTCCCTTCTACTTCTAATGATTTCTTTATCCATCATTATAGTGTGATCACACTAATGATTGTTTCCCATACCTCTGTGGTGTAATTAATGTAATATTGCAGGCTGAAAAAGATCATTTTCAAAAAGCCTCTTAACTTTTATATGTTCATTTGCAGCTATTGAATAATGTGCTTACACTCTGAAACACAGGAGCTGCCATAATAGAGCACTGTAGTGGTCCATCTACTGTGATATCCCGTCTCAGAGCACAGCCAATCACATATATTCCAAAAGAAAATATAATTTCCCCATTGGCTGTAACAGTAAAAATAACTGAATAGCACTGCCTTACCCATGAGGGAAGTTTCTTGCAATTGCATTTAACTGTTGTAGCATATCATCCACATCATTCACTCCCAGTACCAAGCCCTGCTAAATGTGATGTCTGGGGCATTTTAGAGATCCAGGGAGGTGAAAGGGGAAGATTAATACATCTCATTAAAACAATTGTATGCCTCTGCAGTCAGTCTGAGCATAACATCCAGAGAGCTGCCTGAACTTGCACTATTCTGTCTTTGCTTTGCATTATTCCAATTTTACATGGTGTCATCGCTACTCTCTGACCTGCCCAAGTACTCCACTTCCTAATAGAAATCTGGACTGTCTATATCCCATTATATTCTACACATCTCTCCCTACATTCCACAGCTTTGCTGAGATCTCTGCACTGTATTTTGTTTTCTGGCCTGGCCTGTCTCTGTGGATGATACAGGATACATAATGACAAGATTTACCTTGCTCTGACTTCCCAGGTGTTTGTGGTAGGTTTTAAACGCCAATTGGAGAATGTTAATCTGAACGGGAATGGAGAAGTAGAACAGTCAGTGAAGTGGGGCCGTGTCTCCAACCTTGCATCTCCATGGAGTATAGAAGCCTTATTTACAGGAGTTAGGAAATCCTCCATCTGGAGATGCTTCACAGTATAGAGCTCTGTGTGGCATAAACTTCACTTAAATTTGAAAGATGTTTTTCTGACAGTTGATTGAATAATGTTCATCTAGAATATATACACCTTGGCAGGATTCCTTCCAGGCTGTCAAGAATAAGCTATGGACCACCTGCATTGCCTGGTCAGCTCAAAGACAAAAGCACTAAATGGATTTCAGACTCTCATGGCTTAATATTGTTACTTTCTTAAGTGGGGATAGACTTTCACAGCCCCATCCCATTACAAATCTTCCAAATGCCTAGAAAATTTTCCTCAATTTCCCAGCTGAATTACCAGAACTCCTAATTTTTCTGTTGATATTAATGTGGCTCTAATTTTGTGGCAGCTGGTGGGAGATTTAAGCCATTACATTATCATCTTAAACCTAAAGTGTGTCTGTAGAGTGACATTTGCCAAATAAGTGCCATATAACCAGCACACAAAGAGTTTTATTAAAACCATTCCTAGCCTCACACCATCTGTTTGGAAGGAAGACAAAATTCATTGAGCAAAGTGACCCAATCAAACAAACTGATGTTCAGAATGTTACAGTAAAAACAAAGCAAAGACAGAATGACAAATTCTGTGTTGTATTCTCTTCCTCTGTTTTGGTGGGAACTCCACCTTTGATTTTGGAATTCTGGGACACGGATTCAAAGGTGGAGGCAAGGTATTCAGATCAGAATTCTAGCCCAGAGGATGTTTGCTTTTGTTATTAATTTGGGGCTGATTCAGCACAGCTCTTCTCTGAGAAAGAGAAGACCCAGTGGGTCGATTCTCAGGATTCTCTTTGCTACTGCCTTATTCAGTAACTTAGACAGGGTGCCTTTCCCATCATATGTGTCATTTTGTCTGTTTGCTCAAGGCTGTAAAAAAAGTTTCCAGTTAGCATTAAAATCCTTGTAATTAAGATAATATTTTTGCAAATACTCTTCATTCCCTAGTCAAATATTCATAAATCTTTCCTACTAGCAGAGGTCTCCCAGTCTACTGCAAATGACTCACCCAGGCAGTCTATTCTTGCTGGTTTCCTAAGTAAACTTCAGAGTGGAGATTCTTAGAATTAGCTCCAGTAAATTTCCATTAGAAATTTCTGTGAGTGGAGAGAAGTCCCAGAAAACTAAAAGGTTATTGAGCTTTCTCTTTCCTCTGTTTGAATCCTTTGCAGTGATATTTTGCTCACAAATTGCAGCTTTCCTCTGAGACTTGAGCTGGCTTTTGTCCCATCTAAAACCTGACTTGTAATAAATTCCAGTATTTCAGAGAAAGTTGTGTAGAACCTTGCTTCATTATGTCATTTCTGGGTTAAAAGCAGCAAAATGGAAAAAAACCCCAGGATTGTTCTGGTTGAGTCATACAGCCCAAATTTCTGTCAGTCTTTCATTCAGATGTTGAGGAAATTATTGCTTTGGTTGCTCATTTAAACTCTATGTGTAATACTCTATGAGTAATAAAACTCACCAAAATAAGATTTCAATTATAGTGACCAGAAAAGTGCTCAGATGTTAACTTCACATGAAAATGCTTTAGATGTGCCTGGAAAGTGAGAGTTTTTACTCTACATCAGAGATCCCTACATTATTTAGGAAATTTAGCTCACCATCTGCACATGGGACAGGGAGACATAATTATCCCTTTAGAAATCAAAAAGGCTTAAGGAAGGTAACACATTTTCATGAAGTCACACAGGAAGTATCTTGACAGAGCGCTTATTTGAAAAGCTCAAGTTGTCTACAAGTAGAATTGGCCTTGGGAATTTGATCAATTCTTCTTTCATCACACTTAATTTCCATAGAAACAAAGGTAGAATTAGTTCTGGAAATGAAATCAGCTATTAGCTAGACAGGTCAGGCCTTTGCACTTATTTGACTTCAGGTAGTGGAAATCTGTTTTTTCTTCATATTTTTGACCATCCTCAGTGAGGATTCTAGTCTTGGAAACAAAGTGTAAAATAGGCATTCTCTTGTAAGTAAAGCTCAGTGTGACCTACTCTTCGTTCCCTCCTGCAACTCCTTGCTGGAGGACAGAGCCAGAGGAAGAGACCTGCCAAGGGTGCCTAGAGATGCCTTCCTCCTGTACCTGGAGCTGCCTTTTTCTGCATCATCTTCATTTCTGAGAAATGATGGCTTGACAGATGGAAGGACTTCATGACTCTACAAACAAGGACAAAAGCAACAGCAGCAGTTATCAGGAAGGAGAGAGGGAAATACCTCCAAAGTGCTTTTGCCTCTGCTGCTGCAAATGTGGAGCTTGATATATGTGGTAATTTGGGCTTTGTTTTTCCAGCTATTTCATTATACATTTACTGTTTTCAGACATACACAGTAGCCAAGTACTCTGGAATGTTTAAAAGGAAAAGTGATGCACTCTCCTTTCCCAGCTCACTCAGCTGAAAAGACCAAATTCCTTGACTGTGTAAGGGCAAAATGATAGATATGATGGATTGCACACAATTCAAGATGTGAACAGTGAAGCAAAACACCTTCTCAGAAATATATCTCTGGGATGAATTCCTGCAGAAATTAGCTATGTTTCAAGGGTGGAGAGGTATTCACATGCATTTACTGCAGTTGAAGTTGGCAAAGAAACATTTTCTATTTCTTTAACATGTGAATTGCAGAAATGGATTTTCTAAATGAAAGATTTCCACCACTAAATCCTTTTAAGTGTGTCCTAGTTCCCACAAGACAGCTTGGAAATTGCTCCGAGGCAACAGACACTTATTTCAATGTGTAATATTCAGTGAACCTTTCAAAATATCCTTAATAATAAAACCCCCGAGTGTGGACATCAGACTAATATAGGTGATTTATTGATTACATTTGCTCAGAAATATGAACTGGAATGGTTAATTCAGTGCCCCTGCAAACCTGAGAAATGCAAAGTATAGAGGGGTGATTGCAGAATATGAAGAGAAACACCTGCCTCAGCAAATTAACAGGTGTTTGAATTCTCTTCTGTAAGTAAGTGGCAGCAGTAATGATTTAAATCCGTGGCCCACATGGGCTTCTGCTGCACAAGAGGAGAATAGCCACGATTTTGGTGGTGAGAAAGAAGTCAACCTAATCAAGAGTGGTAATTCATCTGTGCAATAGATCTGCATAACACACCTGTGATCATGACTTACCTCTCCAGTTTTTAGTGGGGTTACTGGAGGTGAATATTAGCCTGTGGGATATGGGCTACTCTCATGACTTTGCCTCTTTTTTTATCCAAAAAAGGGAATAAAATCAAGATGGTTTATTGGCTCTGAGGTTGATCTTGGAAAAGAGGAGAGGTGTAAGTAACATTCAATTCATACAGCAGTGAAAGGGAGTCTGCATTTGTCTGAATACCGTCAAATTGCTTTTTTTCTGGAAAACTGTGAACATTAAAATGCAGTGGACAGACTATTGAATTTAGAGAAGAGAATGCACTTAGGGCCTATGACTTTAAAGCTGAGTCACAGAGTAGGCTTTTGTTTTGCTGTTGATTAGAAACAGGGGAAATAGTTCTACATTTGGAAAGGGTATCACCTTAAAATTAAATCAGCAGATCTGGGAAGAAATTTTTAGTAACTAAAGAAAATGGGGAAAAGTTTGATATCAGTCAGTGAGAGACATAACATTAATTAGGTTTTTAAATAAATGCCCTGTGGCATATCTGCCCATCTATGATGGTAACCAAACAAAACAGAAGACTGAAATGTGCAGTTCTCCTCTTTATGCCTGCAAGAAATTAACAAAAGATTTCCAAAACCGCCCTAAGATGACAGAAGCATGTTACTATTTTGTAAGGTGGTTTATTGAAGGTGATCAACTTCTGTGCAGAACTTATTTTAGGACAGTTTGAACATGCTGGATATTTTGCCTGTTCGGAAGCCTGGATGATCAACTACCTTGAACATGTCCCTAAGCCATGCACACTGAAATTCTAAACTTGACCTTCATGCTCAGTTTTTGGGCACCTGATGACTCCTTCTGGGCTCCTGTCCCCTCATCTACACAATTTAATGTATTTCAAAAGAATGTTTGTGTGATTAGGCAGACAATCTGTGCTTGTGCAGTTTTCTATCTCAGTGCTACTATTTAATATTTTGAGCCTAAAATACGAATACACAAGTTTATTACCAACATATCACCATTTCCTTGATATATAAATTAATATTACACGGCTTCCAAAGACATAGAAAAACTAAATTTATTCTATGATCCTCTGCAATGCAAAACAGATTAAATATAACTTCACCTTCTCTGTATTTCTTCTACATGGAATTCTTTTTTTTGCAAATTCTGCCGTAGCAATGCAAGTTACAGTCCTGTGTGCACCCACCATTATATTTAATGGTGTAATGACAACTGAGAGTAAACTGTATTGACAGACCTTTCTTGACCATAATGACTCCAAAAACATCATCCTGAATCAATTAATAGTGTAACTTGAATTTTGAGGCACTTCACTATTCAGAAAACAGTCTTGTGGCATGGAGCAACTGCTGTATAGCCTAGCAGAGGAGTAGTAGATTGGCATAAGGAGTAATTTATAACACACTAACATCAAGAGAATGGGTTTCAATGGGAGCTGTGGCCTCAATGAAAAGACCAAGTTTAATCCTTGTACACTTATGGCAAGACAGTTCCTATTACCAGCAGCATCCAAGACAGAAAGTTGTATCCATGTGCCTTTATTTAATCAGAATCCCACTCACAACCATGACTACTGGGAATGAAAGTTACTGTAAAAGCAGTAAGAATTCCCACCATCCTTACTAACTGTGATGTGGCAGGAAGAAGACAAAGCCTCTCTCAATATCCAAGCCATAAATGACCACATTACCAGAAATATAATAATATAACAGAAATATAATAACATAATATAAAAATAATGAGCAGGAGATAGCAGGGTTTCTTTTTCCCCTCTTTAAAGAGACCTTTTTCATGCTCCCTTAGGACAGTCACAATACATGATATAATGTGACAAAGATGACCATGCTGACATACAGCAATTGAGTTTAAAATCTCTATTGACAGAAGGGAAAGTTCCAGCAAAACCACAACTCTGGATATGAGATCAGAGTTCAGGCTCCTCAGGGACCTAGTAAGTTCCTCAGAGGAAATGTCACTTACTCTCTTAAGTCTGGAGGAGACTGTGAGGAGAGCTCATCTTGGTTACAACTTCCCCATGAGGGGAAGAGAAGGGGCAGACACTGATCTCTGCTGTGTGGTGACAGTGACAAGACCCAAGGGAACAGGCTGAAGTTGTGTCAGGGGATGTTTAGGTTGGATATTGAAAAAATTTTCTTCACTCAAAGGGTGGTTGGATGCTACAACAGGCTCCCCAGGGAAGGGATCACAGCACCAAGCTTTGACCACTGACGTCAAGAAGTGTTTGGATGATGCTGTCAGGCACATGGTGTGACTCTTGGGGTGTCCTGTGCAGGGCCAGGAGTTGGATTCAATGATCCCTGTGGGTCTCTTCCAACTCATCTTATTCTCTGATTGTGTGCTTCTGTGATACTGTGCAATACTCTCTGATTGATAAGGAGCTCTGTGTCTTCTCCAGATAAAGGATGTTGATCCCAAGGTTGTGGCAGAGGAGGTTTTTTGTAATCTTATTTTTCCCAATGTATTTCAACACTTTTTGCTTAAAAAATTATGTTAGTCAAGTGAACTTAATGTTAGCAGCTCCATAAAATAGCTTGGTGTCTGAGAAGTGTCAATAATATGGCAGGCTAGATGAAACCAGAAAAATATTTTTGATTACTTTTTCAGGTCTGAATGATGCTTTTTTGCAGATCGCCTTGTTATTCATGTTTAGCTCAACCCTCAGGTCAAGACTTCTATAATTTAATTTCATTTTGAATATTTCAGCCTTAATATGTACCTAGAAAGCCTTCATGAGAGGTGCATTATGTAACTGCTCTTGGAGATAAATGCTCATTTCCATCACTGAATTCTTGAAAGCTTATAAGGTGGTTGCATGTCACAGCTGTTTTTTTCCAGCCCAGGGTAATATGTCTTTCTGAAAACAGATTCTTTTGAGTAGCAGTTAATACATATTGCTAGATACTGCTGCTATTAGAATACACAGTTTGAGTTCAAAGTAGCAATACATTAGAAGGAAATAATTAATGATTATTAGTCATGGTTACAAACAACCTAACAAATAGTTGTCCTCTATAATTGCTAGTTTCAGAAAATGTCTGCTAACCATTCATTACTTTTCATTGTGATGGGTGTAATCTCCCCTACCACCCCCCAATATAATGTATGACTCAGCCCAATCTTTGAAACATTATCTGAGGATAGCAGCATTACACTTCATTGAGCATTTTTTCCTTTGTATAGGGATTATGAGTATTTTACCAAAAGAAATGCTGCAAAGCTTCCTTACAGTTCAACGTGGTGTTATGCTGTTATATAATCAATACTATAGAACAGAGAGTATACACACATATATTAAACTCTGCAAAATATTTAAATTCATGCTGGAGTTACTGTGAAGTAAATAATATTTGTCATATTCTTTTATAATCCTGTCCTGTAAGATATTGCTTGAGAGTAGCTTTCTTTGCCCCATTTACTAGATGAGTGTAATAGCTGGAGTCCAGTCACTTTTGGTGCTAGACTTAAATGAGATTCTTAGAGTTCTTCACATGTATTAACACATCTGCTGTATCTGAAGAGAGAGATTTATTCTCTAATTAAAGTCAAAATTAGTTTGGGTTTTTTTAAATTGGCTTCTGCAGTTGCAGGATAAAATCTCATGATCATGTATATGTGGTAAAGTAGAAAACATTCTTACTCATAAATGTTTCCAGACCCCTGCATGATCAATAAGTTGATGCAGTGATTGGTAAAAATCTTTCCAAAGCAGTAATTTTCCCTGGATTTTTTTTTCACTTTCACCCGTCAAGAACAGCAACCTCTGATACCGACCCTCTACAAGAACAAAGATATTAAACCTAGCTAAAATTTGGCAAATTATGAAGAAGATTAAAAGTTTTATTCTAGGTTTTAGGCTAGCTTAGTTTTCCCGCGGTTTTAAAACAATTTTTCGTTTCATAAAATAGCCAATCAACTTTCGTTATCAAGCTATATATTTTTATGTTTTTCCTCAAAAAAACCCCCAAACCACCAGTCAGCTGCCTCCCCTGTCCCCCTCCAACCACTTTTTCTTTTTATTTGTTTAGGTTTATACATTCTTTCATTATTTGACTAAATGGAAAATCAGAACTGAGTAAGAATCAGCTTTTCTGCAAGATTCTCAGCCTATAAATGAATCAAAACCTCAAAAAAAGTTCCTTTTCAAAAATTGATTTTTCACTCCCCCTTTTACTATTGTAGTCCTAAATTAGCTCCTAATCAAACAAGTTCAGAAGATTTTTCTTCAAACAGTGCCCTGCAGGAATGAGAAATACATTTCAGTTGTGCGATCAGCTCTCTTCATGCATAACTTTTGTCATATCTACTGAAATCTGCTTGGCCAAAGTTTAAAGCCGTGGAGAAATGTTGGCAGCATTGGAAGAAGGTAACATCTAACAAGGGATTCATATAACAGGTCTTAAATCAGCAAGCAAAATCACTGTACAAAGCATTGGAACCAGAAAAACTATACTGAAAATAAAATCACGTTCCTTTCTTAATAATATCTGCCAGAATCTAATACATGGTTAAAAGTTTCTATTGCCTTTTTTTTCCTTGTATTGATGATCAAAAAATAAAAAAAAATCCTTCAAAAATATTTGCAATATTATTAGGAGGCAAACTAATTCTCATCACCCTTTCATGTACAGTAAACAGGGAATCAAGAGTATTTCCAAAATCTCAAATTAAGCTGGGAGAGGGGATGTGCAAGTACTGACTCCAATTCCTAAAATAAAGAAAAAATTCCTGACCTACTGAGATTCAAGCAGTATGAATAAGCCTGCAGAAAATCCCAAGCGTTTTTTTCCCTTCAATTCAACTTTCCCCCTCTCCAGTTATTTTCTGACACTTACCCTTTGTCTGCTCTTTTGGTTTTTAGAAACAGAATCTGAAAATCAAATTGATGTCATCCTGTCTTGGTTTAGTCAAGTGCTCTGTGGTTAGCAGTGCAGGAAGATCTGTGTCCATCTAAAGAAGTGTTTACTGTCCCTATTCTGTGGTGACAAGTGGCTTCATCAGTGAGTGAAGATGTGTGCCTGTACAGCTGGGTTTCTTGGGCATGATGAGATAGTTTATCCCTGGCAAAGGGCTGAGCCCTCTTTGGTCAGCACCACTTCATTTCTTTACTCCCTGAATTCCCACAAGTATTTTAATTAACAATTCACACAGCTTTCACAGGCTCTAATTGATGCAAACTCCTTTAACATAATCTAAAGGAAGAAACTGTTTTGTCCCAATGGATGTGCACTCACATGAGAATATTGACAATACTGAATGGTGATTAAGGCTTTGCATTAAACATAATAAAAGTCCATGAGCCCAAGGAGTCTCTTTAGCTGGAAAGATTTTTGGGTCAGGTTATTTAAAAAAAAAAAAATAAAGAAAAAGAATAAACACAGCACATTGTGAAGCCCTAGAAAGGCTCTGAGAGTGAGTAATAGTAATCCACTGAGAAAGACAGTTCAGTGGGAAGACGTGAGATCTGATGTTCAGGAATGGCACAAGTTTTGTCCATGAAATCCTATGGAGTCTTGGGAAAAAAGCCAGCTGAAAATCTCAAATATTTCTCATCTTACGTAACTGAAGGGTTGACTACTTCTGGCTTGGAAGATTCCAGCTCCTTCCTCATTGCCTTTCAAAGAGCGTGGTCCCTTTCCTCATGCTTTCATTTGCCTCTTTCATCTCCCTGACACGCCACCCCTGAATGGCCAGGATCATTCAAGAAACATAACCAGCTGCAATGGTTTGTAATCAATTAACCTCCAAAAGGTCAGATAATTCAGATGAAGAATAGGTGAAGTTTGTGGTAAGGCACTTTAAACAAAGTCATGACTTTTTCATTCTGAAACATAAGTTAATTTTCTATTAATTTGCTTTTATTGCACATTTTTTTCTAGGACTGAACATGAGAATTTTAAAATTAAGATGAGAGGCAAAAAATAAATTACATTATAGTATTGTCCATTGATTTAGTGTTGTGCACCAGAAGGCAAAGGGAGTTTGATTTGAGAGCAAATATAAAATTAAGAGAAAGCAAAGGAACAATCTCACAAATGTGGTATTTGATTCTGCCTCTGCAATTTTATTTTTTAATTAGGACAAGTTTTAATTACTTTTTGCAATCTTACAGTGTACACAAGCACAGCAATTCCTTTTAACATTCAGTTTCCTAGAGACAGCAGGTTAAGGTCTGAACCATAACAAAGGATGCCTTACTCTGTACCCTGTTCCTTCACCCTCAAAAATGTATTACTGGCTCAGTTCAATTCAATTCAATGCCAAATCTCAGCATGGGGCTTCTAGTAGTTTATTTTCCTGTGACTAAGCTCTCCATCCAGGTTATATAAAGCCTCATACCTTCTAGGATTTCCACTATCCATAAAGTTCTAGTAAAAGAAAATGAGGACGTGCTTCATCCAAATGACTCAGCACCATATCTGGAAATCTTTAATTTCCTCTTCTGAGAAGAGAAGTAAGCTTCAGAACTTTCCTTTGTTTTTTCTTTACAACTAAATCTGCTGGAAGTCCCCAGATAAATGACTATCCTAATAGTCATATATATCCTAAATAGCCTTCATAATTTATGGAGCTTGAATTTTTAGTCGATTATGTGTGTCCTTTTGGCATCCCTACACTTTTTAAAAGCTCCCCTGTTCTTCCTGACTTTTAAAAAGGAAAGTTCCTAAAATAAAAAACACACCAAAACCCAAGGGCTAGCTAAACAAAAATTTTACCTGTTTTCCTCACACCAGTGGTAACATGAATGCCTTCTCTTTTAAGATGGAGCTTATGTAAATGTCATTACATCCATGAAAGAAATTAAAAGAAAATTAAAACAGTTGAATATGCAGCATCTTTTTGGAATTCTGAATGGCGGGGTAATTCAAGCCTGTCTCTGGGAAAAATTAAATCTTTCAGTGAAATGTAAAGGCAGGAAACCCTGGTCTGGGGTTGTAACAAAAAAGATATTTGCCATAAAAGAGAAGGAGAGCCAAATCATGCTGGCAATAAAGGCAGAATTTTGTTTGCACAGATTTCTCCTTCTGTAGGCTGACAGTCTAAGATGACAGTAGCTGCTGTAGGAAACTGTTTTTATACTGAGTATCTGTTTAGCATGAAACTAAGAAATTCAAGGAAGTTTGGTTAACATGGGTAGAGAAGAACCAGAATGTAACAGCAGGAAAAATGCCTCGAGATTAATGTTGGTACCCACAGGTGAATAATCAAGACAGTAGGAGGAAAGAGCTGACAAAAAAAGCAAGCCATATGGGTTGACACTTTGTCATACATTTATAGGCATGTCAATCCCATTAGTCACATGTTCTTTTGAACATGCCAGATGAAAAACGCAATTGAACATTTTGCTTTCAGTTATTTTTGAGTAAGTCCAAAGCCTTTCTCAGTTATCCCATAGAATTACTGCAGATTTACTCCCAGAGAAATGGCAGCACAATTTGCCTTATTTGTTCATGAAGAGATATACAAGCACCTGTCACCTCTTGCTTTCTCTGGCAACCTCAGCAATGGAAGAAAGTGCTGGCACTGGATAATGGAGAAAGCTTCAGAGTAAACCTCTTTCATTGCTAACTACTGGGAAAGCATTCTTCAATTATTCAGTAAGTCTAAAGGGATAGTACAATTGTGGAGGGCTATTTTTATCCTATTGGAGAAAAGCTGTTTTCTCAGGGAAAACAAAAAATAAAATAAAAGCTGAGTACTGACCGCATTTCCCCACCTGTGTCCTGTAAAAGACACTGTGAAATTGGGCAGAGGAGTGAACATAGTGTAACCCCAGGCCTGACTTCCCTTTTAGCAACAGACTTTTCCAACACTCACCGACCGGAAGGGAGAACGATTTTCAAATCTGGCAACAGCATTCACTGCTTCTGCTGGGATTCTGGAAGGGTGAAGATCGCAAAATTATGGAATGTTTGAGATGGGAAGGGACACCTGTTGATCATCGTGAGCAGCCCCCCACTGCTCTGTTATCTGGAGCTGGTGTCCCAGGACCATGTCCAGGCGTGTTTCAATATCACTGAGGATGGAGATTCCTCCAGGAAACTTGTGCCAGTGTCTAGTAACTTCTACAGTGAAAATGTGTTTCCTTGTGTAATATGTGACACAGGGATTGTACTGATTGAAGAAATGTTGCACATTTTCAAGGAGAACAAAAGTTTCTGGGCAGGAGTTCCAGGAGTTTGGTTTCATTCCATTGCTTTGGACCAGTTTATTGGACACTGAGTATATCCCTTGCATTCTCCATCTTGTCACTAACTGGGGATATTAATTATTTTCACTGATCCTTTGTTCATTTTTACTGAGTTACTGAGCTCAGGGTAACAGATGCCAGGATGTAGATGCACAAGCACAGTGGACCTCTCTGATTACAGGTACCAATACTATAACAAGAATTAATAGAACTTCCCATTTCATACAGCATGTAGATATCTCCTGAGCACCCTCTAATCATTAAGACTCACACTTTCATAAGCTAAGTATCTTCTGTGTTCCTCTAGAAACATTTCAAATAGGAAAATAAAGAGTGTTGTATGATGAGGCAATGTGACACATAGAGAATAAGAGTAAAAAAAATTCAAATTGGAACTTGAATAGTGAAAACACAGCACAAATATGCAGAACTTTTTGCTAGCTAATGAATATGATTTATTAGGAGTTGGAAGAGAGATGGAATTGGCTCTGAAGCTGGGTGAGAATAGGGGAATATAGACCTGATCCTGCCAAGGAAAAGGCTAATTTGTTCTGATGAGGTTGGTCTACAAGAAAGTAGCCAGTAGAGAGGGAAAAAAATTGAAGGCAATCAAAGAAAAGAAGAGATTATAAATGCCTGGTTTAGGGGATTCTTTTAGAAGTCATTTGCTTCTCCAGTGGTCTGGACATTTATGACCTTTAATAGATGCACTCTAGAACCTTTAATTCTGCCTTCTTCATTTATGTATCTATCCTCTGCCTACTTCTTTTCCTCACCTGTAGTCATAACACTCAGCTATGACTATGTATCGATTACACCGAGATGTAATTTTTTTTTCAATGTGGTGTGAAGGATTGAAAACAACCTGGGTCATTTGTTTTAAAATTTCATTTTAATTAAGTTATTCTTAACTTGAATTCCCACACCATCCAATTACCTTTGCAATTTTTAATGTGGTCTCTAAATGTAAGCTTCCTCCTCCTCACTATTATTAAAAACAGTTATTAGTTTCATAAAACTTAGCACATAATTAGCAAAAAAGTATCAGAGCCCTGCTGGCTCATCAGCTTCTGCATTGGGTTTATTATGGAATTAAAAAATAAAGGTCTAAGCATTTACCAAGTATCTGCAAATAGTGCTTTTCAGTGATACCCATTTTTGGGAGGAAAAACATACTGCTACTTTTGAAAACACTTGTAATGAATGTTTTCCTCATTAGCAACAGGATTTGGTAAAACTTGCTACTTTTGATCTTGAGCAGTTCACAGGAGAGTCTTAGCCTTGTTTCCCAGGGAGATGAAGCTCACACACTCACTGTGTCTTTAATCTGCTGGAGGGAAAACAGCATCTATTTGTATCCTGTATGAGTAGGAAACTCTTCTGTCATCTCAAGTGGTTTTAGACACTATGACATTCACATGCAGTGTGGATTGTCTGAGCCTGAACTGCAGAAAAAAAAGCTTTGATTGGAGCCTGGATCTTCAAAGGCTGAGCTCCTGCCACAGGGCCATTTGTGGGCTCAGTGGTCTGTCTGACTCTCGTCTAACTTATTTTGGATATTTTGGAGAGCTCAATATCTTCCTTCCAGAAGTGAACAGCTGTGCATAATCAGTCTTGTCCCAGCTTTGGAGAAGGTCAGAAAGTTTGGGAGACCAAGATTGCAGGAGAACAAGATTGCAGTTCTGCCATATGCTAGAGCTTGTTATGCCAAAAATAATCTACAAGACACAAATTATAGATCAAGTCAATCTTTGATGGCTCCAGAGTTCAAATATTTTTTGTTTCCTTCCAAGTTTGCTTTAGAAAAATGAACAAGTGGTCACCTTTGCTATGATATTTGTGATTCCTTGTGAACCTGCAGGCATGCCTGTACCCACTTAGTAAATCATAGAGAATTTACATTACCTTCTTCTGAGGGGTAAAACATCCACAACTAACAAAGATCACACAGACAATAACCAGGCAGTAACAAATGTGTATGTTTCATAGCAATGTTTCCAAGGAGTGTTAGTAAAACTTACACTGATGAGTTTGATTCCCAAATACCTCCAAAGAGCTAAGATGAGAGTTTCCTGTGAGACTGAACATGAAGATTAAAGATTCTTTTGTAACACGCTCCAATAATTTGTAATGTTATAGTTCCAGGACTCATTGATCCTCCATTTAATTTCATGACCATTTCAGACCCCTGAGTTCACTGTCTTTGGTATTAGGTCTTGTACCTTTTATGCACTTTAGGACTGAGTATCAATTGAGGTTGCTGTGTATGTGCATACTTAACAGCTTTCCCTTTGAGAATTTAGTCAGTTGTATCAAGAGAATGACTAGACTTCTAAAAACATCCTGTGTATTTACATTTGCAAAAGAAATGGAGCTTTTGAAAAGCACATCAATGGAATTTTAAAAGTCTGTAGGCAGGTCTACCTTACAGTTTACAATGCACAGAATATAACATAATAGAGACTAAAATTTTGAGACAGTGACTGTGTCACAGCCTGGCTCTTTCAAGCAACACTATTAAGGTAGTGGGATGTCTTTCAGTTTCTTCCAGGAAGCATTCCTTTCATCTCAGTTGAAAGCCTTTTCCTATCATTTTCTCTTAATAATCATCAATAAAGAACTGCATATCTCCTACCATGTTTTTTTCTGGACTTCTCCCCAGTGTATCTATACTACAAGCACTCCAGGAACAATTTCAGCACAAAAAGCTCACATAGTCCTGTAGAGCTTATCCAAACCCTCTGCTTTCAGGTACCATTAATGCCTGTCTAAGCACCAGTCACTTGTGAGATGTCAGAACTCTACAGAAAAATCAGTGCCTCAATTCAGCCCTAGCCTGACCCTTGTCCTGGGCCTTGTCACTCCCAGCTTCCTCTCTAATCATTGGAGAGAAAGAAATGATCTCCCTTATTAGTTGTCTCATTATTTTAATGCAGCCCGGAGTTCTTCTCACAGTGACCCAACATTCCTTTTCTTACTTCAGCATCTTTACCACAAGACTTTATATTGATTTGCTGTCATAAGCTTTCTTTTTTGAGCATCTCAGTCTCATAGTTAGTTCTCAAGCTCACTCAGTATGGCTTTAGAGGCTCCAGGTTGTTTATTGATGTATATGTTGAGGTTTTCCTCCCTCCTGTCTAGTATCTGATCAAAGCAATCAATAAATGAGTGCTGTTATTATATTTCCAAACTCTTTGAGGATCAGTTACAGAGAAGGCATTGCCTGCTTAACTGATGAAAGCAAAACTAAAAAGAGCCTTTTTGGTGGCACATATAGACACCTGAGAAGTAGGAAAAGGAAGAGACATCCCTTTTCCCTCATGAGACCTTGAAGTATGACTTGAAAGGCTTCTACTCTGTCTCTCACTGGTGACCTTTTTACTTAGAGACCTCTGACTTACCTGCATCCACAGCTGTACCACTATACTCCAGGTTGGCTGGGTAAGCAAAGTACAGTATCGTCCATATTTTTTTTCTTCAAAACTCTTTAATTGGCAAGCAAAATTTTGAAATTACTCATCTAACTATATATTCTGTGAAAAGAGCTGAAATTCTTGAAAAATTACACAATTAAATAGCCACACGTAGCTAAATTAGTGCTTAATATTACAGGAATTAGGAGTTCAAAAGAACATGATTTGCATAATTTATAATTGCAATAGCCAGCTTATAATACATTTTCTTGTGTCATACTTGACTTCTTAGGCTTTCGGAAGACCTTGATCACTCTGAAAATAATCCCACCAAAGCTTTTCTTTATAAACCTATGGAATTTAAATCAGGTCTGAAGTGTAATTAGCTTGGGAAAAAGCCCACCCACCTGACTGACAGCTCTTAGCTGGCACAGCAGAAATTCATTTTATACATCTTTTGATTCCTTTAATGAATCATTGCTTAAGGACTCAGAACTGGACTCAACTCTCAGTCTTGCAGCTTTGATTTCCCATCTCAGCTTGGTAAGGGCTTTGCCAAGTGCACTGTTTAGACATTTTGTAGGTACAGGGCAAGTCCCTCCTAACCTACCTTTACTGACGCCAGTGTCTTTACCTCTGGTGTGAAGGGGCAGGTTGAGAGGATTTCATTAATATGTACCTGGGTGATGCATGTTGCCGAGACCTACCTTCTCAATATTTTATTAAAAATTGAACTTCCTGTGACAGTGATCTCTCAGGAATGCTAAACTTTGAGTCTGTGACAGTTAAAATCTATAGGGCTGCTCATGGGCATAAGTGTTTCTGCGGGATCATGGCCTCTGGGGGTGCATTGGCAGGAGTACCTGATGGAGATTAATAGCAAGGAGGCCTGGAGGCCAAATTAATTTTCCTCATGGAGTATAGGAAGCGAGATTGTAGCTTATTTTTCTTTGTATGAAATGCTATTGAATAAAACAATTTGTCCTGCCAAAGCTCCAAGTAGCTGTCAGAAAAGTAGTGTTACATTTATTTTTAGGGTGTTTTCCTAAGGAAATATGGCTTCTTTGATCATCCTGTATGCATGAGTGTGAGTGAAACAATATGTGCATAACTGCTTAAATGTCTGATTTTGTCCCTCTTCCACCATAATATTGGGCTGACGGGGCAATTTCAACCACATTCTTGACAGTAGCACAGAGGTCTCAAGTAAATTATTTTCCACAGTGTGAAAATAGAAAGGCAAGGTAAAAAACAAGAGGCCCATTTACTTTCTTCCCATGAGAGAGGCTGTAGCAAGAGCTTGTTGCTTATTAGGCATCTGAGAGGGCACATTGTTCAAAGTGATGGCATAAATCCATATGAAGGCGACTTCCTTTCTTTCTGCTGGTCACAAATCTACTGATTTTATTCACGGATATTACTCTTTCCCACTTCCAAAACCCATATGATATTCCAGAGTCTTTTCCTACACTGCTTTAAAAGGTCACACTTCCTTAATAACAACTTGCATCAAAGAGTTGAAAAGTCCCTGGATAGGGTATTAAAATGAGAAATACCAAATTTGACTTGGCCATGAAACAAAGGACTTCTCTATATACCTCTGTTCGCCCATCAAACTTTACTGTGTTTAGAATATTTTCTCTTTAGAGAAATGGATACTCTACCCTGTAGACAGAGTAATCTGGCTCTGCCTGATTTAGCTTCTTCACAAGTTCAAAAGTTGGAAATTTTAATGACCCAAGGACCTGTTTTTATGTGGCCAAGGGATTAATTTTATTTTTAAAATTTAGGAGAGTTGTTTTCAATTTACACCTCTTACCTTTGTGTTTGCTACGCAGCTGGAAAGGTTTCCCTTTGAAATATATGAATTTGAGATGGAGTGGATCTTTCTCTTGCACTGAAAGAATCTGTTTCCCAGCCCAGTGTAACTGGTAGTGCAAAATGCTACAGTCAAAATTAAAACGTGCCTCCAGCGGGTTGCAGTAGGATATGAAATTATCAAAATATGTACTCAGAAAGGCACTAGAGCACACATCTTAAATACCTTTGTTGGATTCTCAGTGATATTTAAGCATTTTGAGATCTGTGTGCTCTTTAGTACATTTTCCCGGTGGAATACCCCCAAGGGTGGTTTTTACAGGGCTGAACTTATTAACTTCTGCACACAATGGTGAGCCTTCCCAGCAGCACAGTGGATATCCTGTGCCTTCTAATGGAGCCAGCTAAAGCAGGAATTATGAAAAGAAACAGACTGAACCTCTTAAATCCAAACTACTACATGTGAACTGAGAATATAAAATGAAAGTATCAGCCCCCAAATGCTTTGTTCTACCATATACTGTTTTTCTCCAAAGGCCGAATGGGAGAGGGCAAAAAATAGAGATGATTCAAATAAGAAAATGAGGTGTCACTCTTCATGAAAAAGCTAATATAAAATGTAATTTCTACCCCAAAAGAGATTGATATTTTGACACTTGGTCCTGAGTCAGGAAAAAATAAAACTGAAATATCAAAATTTTTCATAGGGATAAAAAGTCATATGAAAAAGTGGAGTTTGGAAATGTCAAACTGGTTTGATTCATTTCATGCTGATGCCATACTGTGCTCTAGTCTATAGGAATGGTAGCTCTACATCAGTGGAAGATACTTTCCTTAAGGCTTTCCTCTTATCACAAATTCCTCTGCAAGGAGTGCCAGTCTTTCATTTGGTTAAAATACCATGGGATCTGGTGTGCCCAGCTGTGACTGATCAATGACTCAGATGCTAATATTCTCTTGATTTCCAGATCCATGGGAGAACATACAATTTTTTCAAAAATAATCTTTGACTTGGGGAAAATGTTAATTCAGGTATCAGAGAAGACATGGAATAAACAGAATTTTCTAAAATTATCATATTTAGCTTGTACAAATGGACTGCCAGACTGTCTGTGTGGCAAAACAGTGGAAATGTGATTCCTTTGTGATGGATCGTGGGGGCATTTACACCCTCAGCTGTGCTATAATACCTTTCTCTCGAGATATTTCTTAATGATGAGTATCACTTCTGTGTGACCCAGAGTGTGCTGAACAACACAACCCCTGCATGTTTGCTTGAACTTGCAGGGTATTTTTCTTCATTCTGATTTGCAGTCCTCTGCAAACATTCGTTGTAAACACCAACATCAATGAGCTTCCTTAGTAAAATCCAAACAGGCAAACAAATAAATAAGGCAAATAAAGTATGTAAAATAATGAATTTCTCTTGGATCACCAGAAATGCTCATGAAAAACAAAACTTCTGTTTGAGTCCTCCTCGATGATGCACAGGAATTACCATGTCTCTTATACTGGTAACAACATTCAGAATTCAAACTGCTTCATGTCCTTTACAAATGGCCAGCACTGTATCAATTGCCAGTGATTGTTGCTTATGCACCTGTGCCCTCTCTGAAAACAAATGTGGGGCTTTTTTTCCATCTGTAAACTCCAAGAACTCTGACACTGGCAAGATGATCAATTTATTCTAAGTTCAGAGGACAGTAATTTATTCCATCCTACACTTTCAGGTGAAAATATTTTTTCCATTTAGAAGACTGTTGGAAACTGATGGTTGCTCTTAAAAATAGAAAAATAAAAATTATTGCATAAGGTCAATAATAAAGAAAATGGCTAATTTTCTATACTAAAAAGTTTTTATAAAATAAAAAGTTTACCTGAACTTCTTCTCCTGACCTCTGTGTAAGATGCATAACTGGTGACCTTAAATTAAAATTATTTTCAGAACAGCTTAGTCAAATATGCAGAAAGAAAGAAATAAGAATTTCTATGCCTTGGCTAAAAATCAACATACATGCATTCTTCATACAACACATCTTATTTTGTGCATTGTATTGTTTGAAGGAGCTCTATCTAGACCCTAAGGAGAGATGCATAAGCATCTCTTAGGATTACGTTTTTATTTAATATGCTATGATAGTTAATTATTAGCAGGTGCACAGAAATACAATGACAAGATATTTTGGGCACTACAAATAATTGAAAATAACTTTGAGAATCCGGTCTCAATCTTTCTCACTTACCAATTAATTTAATTTGAAGTCATGATCTTTTTTATTGATTGCATTTTAAAGCATTTTAGCAGTAATTATTTGTTCTCTGGACCTTCTCAGGCAATTGCAATGTAAGAATCAAAACTTTTTTCATACTGCTTGTTGAAATATTACAGAAATATTACAGCAATATCTTATGCCAAGAGCTTGGTGTAAGCCTTGATCTATATATTTCTCCAAAAACATCTTGAAAAACTAGATAATTAATAAGGGCAAAATCCTGGGGGAGTCTGTGTATTCCCCACACTCTTGCTGGGAAATGAAATGACTGCAAATGCATAATGAGCACTGAGTTTTAAAAGAAACATAATCTGGATGGGAGCAGGTACAAAAACAAGGTCAGACATTACTATCTAGACAGATTTCTTAGTGATGTCAAAGTCAGCATAAGTTTCTCACAGATTAACCTTTCTGATGTGATTTTTGTTGTTAATTTACTTATTAGGGCTTATTTTTAATTCAATATAGACTATCTTTATCTTCCATGGAAGTAAATACCACATCCCAGACTGGCAAATTTTAACCTCGCCTGTCCTCCTGCCTTATATTTTAACGGATAGGTCTGTACTTCTGCTTTTGTTTCTTTGGGGAAATAAACCTTTCAGATTTTCTTTCCAATTAACATGTTCTTTTTATTTCATTCATCTAGTCATGGGTCATTTCTTTATATTGCATTATCTGATTGAGTTTACTGTTCAATTTCCTGGCTTCTTTCTCTATCTCTCTCAAAAAAAGAATTCTTATCTCGTGGTTGAAATTCTGAGGAAAAAGACAAACAAAACCCCATCACCTATTCTTAGGGAAATACAAATATATAATTTGATTGAGGTCATTAGATCATTTGGAGGTGTTTTTATTTTTTTTTTTCTGTGGAGATGGGAAAAATATTTTTTATTAATTTAAAAATCTCTACAAACCAAGTTTTTAAGTGTCAAATTCTTTACAGCATTGCCATCTTTCCCCCAAGAAGGGGAAATATGCTTTTCCTATATTTTTGCTAAATGTTAAACAAGGTATTATAGCAACTGAAATATTTTCACATTTTTAAGGACAGCCCTCAATGGGATTACTCAGTGTTTTTATTGGGATTTGTGTGCTATCTACCATCTTTCTGAGCCAAAAGTCATGAATATAACAGCTCAGCGTTTCCTGGGATTTTTCCAGATTCATAGAGTCCAGGAAAAGACTGAAAACTGCCAGGCTCTGAATTACTGATGCCTCTTTAAACTCCTCTAGGAGGGATCTTTTGGCCATCAGGGCACATATTCAACTGAACAGGACAAGTCTGTGTGGCAGATTCATGACTGGCGTAAGTACATATCATATTTCTGGTGGCAGTTAATTTCTTCTTGCCACATAAGCAAAATCATTATTATTTCCTACTTTTAGGATGAAGAAGATGAAAAATATATATCTATCACTGTGAATTTACAAGTTCTGATCCATAAATCAGCCCTATGCTGAAGGTACTTCTTTTTTTGGGCCTATCCTTTCTATCTTAATTTAGCAAGGGAGAGGGGTAGGTATTACCAAGGGTTACATTGCCAGCTGTATTTGTATTCCTTTACAGGAAGAAAAAGTTATTTTCATTTGGCTTTTTGTCTTCACAAAATCTCAGTCTTTGGCACCTGAGTTAATTTCTTACACATAATACCTGCATATTTGGTCTTGCTTGCAAATAACTGCCTTATAAAGCAGGAAGAGAGCTTCTAATATGAGGAGAGCTGGTAATTTATCTCTGTTTTCAAATCTTTCTGTAGAAACTAAGCAGAAATTGAAATATTTATGCAAGGTGGATTTACTACCTGATCATATCTCCACTAGCTTGATTAATCCTAACAATAAATGCCTAAAGAGGAGATTTTGGTAGCACAAAGAGTTAGTTAATTTAATGATTCCTGATATGCTACCATTCAATTCTAATTTACATTTAATAATTATATTATTGTCAAAAAACCCACCCAAAACAAAATGTCTCTGTGCCTTGAAAGATCATCCTGAAGCTGCCACAGTTTTGCATTCTGCAATATGGCTTGCATTCCTGCTTGTCCAAGAGTGCTCTGAGATAGTGGGACACTGCAAGAGGTTTTCACTTAGCTGAGCACTTCCCAGTCACAGACCTTCCCCTGTAACTGGATGATTAAATTCAATTCTTCTTTTGAGCACACTTCGAGAGATGCCCTGGCTGGTCACAGGGCTTCTTGTAGTCTGGAGCACATCTGGATTGAAATCCCTATTCTCTGTGAATCAGAACCACAATTTACACCTAGTTATTTCCCATTAAAGCTGAGTGTTCTTGTCAGCACCTGTAAAAAGTGAAACACTCCTGAGTGTATTTTGAACATGTGTGTAACAAGAAAACTCCTTACAGAAAGGGTCAAGATATTCATCATTTCTCTAACACCTGTGAGGACTATTTCAATGGAGAAAGGGTGTTGTATATTTAGCCAAAAATTTGCTTCTCATCTTTTCAATCAAGCCTGAGGTTTTGAAATTCCTACTGATTTGATGAGGCAACTTCAGTGACAAATGGAACAAATCCAAGTTCTGCTAATTCTGTTACCGTCTTCTCATCTGACAGCCATTATTAGAGTTTGCATTTAATTTTAGCCAGCTCATGTGCTCTACCTGGCAGTGCCCTGGTATTGGGTACTTTCCAGAGAGAATAAGGAAACACTTGTGCAGTCATTTTGTTCTAGACAGCTAGAGCATAAGGCAGCTCTGCCATTTTTGTGAGGAAGGTTTAGAGGTCACCAGCTCAGCTCTGGGTGTCAGTGACGAAATACTTGGCATTTCCCTGTTGCCATTCATTCAGACAAAGGCACTCATTCTCCTATTTTTAATTAATTAATGTTCCTTGTAATTAGTCGTTGTTAATCTTTTCTGTTCATGGGTTAACAATCATTATGAGTACAAAAGTTGCTGAAATTTTGCAAATTTTAAATGATTTTATGTGGGAAAAGGAGGCTGTATTTTAGTACAAACTATTTTTGTCTTTTCCAGTAAACACAATGGACCTTTCTCAAAGTGACAAAGTGACACCCAGAGCAGAGGGACCTACACAAATTTCAGCTGCATTTACCTTCAAATTCCTGCTTAAACCTCTCATATATGACAGAATCACAGTAGCTCAGCTGCTGTTCTGCTGCTTTCTGGCCAGTGCTCCTGAGACCAGCTCTATATTCCTGGTTTGGCCTCTCTTCCTTAGACTGCAAATCCTCTGGCATGAGGAAAGTCTTGCATTGTGTAGGGTTTTTGCAGTCTGTAGCACCACAGGCTTTAATTCAAGACTGAGAACAAAGAAATTTTATGGTTTTGTCTAAGTTACAGGACCTGGGACTGCTTCCAGGTGCTCCTGGGACTGGGTGAATATTTTGATGCATCCAAGCTCTTTCTTTTGCCAACGTTTGAGGAATGCAACGCTCATATGGGAGGGAAAAGCAATTAGTTTGCAATGGCATGTTCTCGTTGAGATGATCAAAGAACTGGGATACGTAATATGTTGGAAGGTGTATATAATTAAAATACCTTATACAAAGGTCATCACTATTATTAATTATAAAGGTACAGTTGGAAATAAGCACTCAGTGAAACATAACCTTTCAACAAAAGAACGATTTTTATGTAATGATAAAAACTAAAGAAAAGCAGCATTAATTTTCTGATAATTCTGATATTATTTGATTTCATAAAAATTGCTTATATAAGAAACATAATAATTTGAGTTTTAAAATGGAGACCCAAATTTTAATACTAATATATCTACATATTACACGACACCATGGTGAATAAGCAGCATTTTAGAGAGACGTAGCAAAAAAAAATAATAGTAATACATTTAAAAACTCTAGGTACTGACTGCATATGAAAGTGCAATCATCACTTTCAGCTGCATGGATTTCATCCAAAGCCCACTGTAGTGAATAGAAAGACTGCCATTGACTTTACTGAGTTCTGAGTTAGGTGATGTGGCTTGAAACACTAGATCATTGATTTCAATTAAAAATGTGTGTCTACTATACCCCTCATATTCTTCAACAGGGAAAAGGAAATCAATCAGCTGGAGAGAAAAATGTATCTTTGTTTTGAACTTATCGCTTAATTCCCCATGAGCATTACCTGAGGTGATCATTTTCGTGTCTGTGCCAGGCCTGGTACTTTCATTAATAATAGGCAAAGAGTGTTAAGCAGTTTCCAGAATATACAGGAGGACAAGCACATCCTTTCCATGATCTGTGCCCTTCTTGTGAAATAGTTTCAAAACAAACAAACACAGAGTGAGAGCATCTTCTGACTCAAAGAGGAAGCATCCAACAAGTGCCTTTTGTCCTAAAATGCTGGATCACCCTGTGCAGGCTCTGAAATTGTTGTCTTAACCCTGCAGTGTTATCCTTGGAACCTCCTAACACCTGAACCCTCAACCCACACAGAGACTGTATCTCCTCACCTTCTCCTCTCTCCCTGCATGTCAGGGCTCCAAATCTTCTCTTCCCTGACTACTGTCCTGCAGGAAATGGACACAACTTCCCAAACTTGCTGAGTGTTCTCACACTGTATTCCCTCCATGGAGGGTCTGATACAATGCCTGTGGGGAATTTTCCTGAGCTTTGAGCTGCAGTGAGTGGTAAAATAAGTGGTATGTTGATAAGGTCTCAGACTTTCTTGCTGGAAATGCCAGAGTAGGACCCTGCTCTTTTTCCTGCAGCTTGGCTAAGGAAGTGGGAAGCAGGTGGGACAGTTCCCCTGCCCAGCCAGCTGCCTGCTACCTCAGCAGCCAGCTGTAGAGCCCTGGCTAAACTGGAGTGCTTCTAGGTAAGGGCAGAAACAGGCTTTAATCAACTGAAAGAAATAGCTGAGGTACTAAGAACAATAAATGGTGTTTCAGAGTGGAAAGGCATGTCTTAAATTTTAGGCTAGATATTAGAAACAAAATAGGGAAAAGGGAGGAGAAGGGTTTGCAATCCATCTTGCTGCTTCCTGCCTGTATCTAAAAAAACCCTGCTAAATGTTTCCAGCAGCCATGAGATGCATCCAAGAAAAACTTTTCATGTGGATTTGTCTCAGCTTTTGAGAAACTACTAGATAGCTCTGCTTTACAATGTGAATTTACAACCGGGGAGGAAAATTTACCACATCTCTTTCTTTTTCCCCTTGCACAGATGCACTCACACAGACTAGTTTCCGTTTTAATTTATTATCATATTTCCCATTTACACAACAGCTGTGCACTTTTTTCACATTCCCAGCAGTACTGGCAGTAAGACAGTGGCTGGTAGTCTGAGGTCCATTGACAGCAAGCCTTGCAAGAGCCTTACACAAAGCTCATGGCAGTTGAATTGTAGTGACTACAACGTGGTCTCCAGGGGGCTAGAGACTGTGTTTGTCCTTCCCTTCCTCCTGCAACAGCTCCTGCTACACCTCTCAAAGTGCTGAGCAAATCACAATTTCAGGAATTGCTTTCCTGTGGCTCCAGAATTGTTCCCTGGGCTTTGTACCGTGATGTGAACTCCTAGCAGAATTCAGAGGAGCGGAGGAAAGGAGTTAACCTTGAACCTCTCCTAAATGCCTTGCTCATTCTCTAAGTACACAATTTTCTGCTTCCCTTCCCGAAGGTTCTTCGTTTACAGTTACATAATTGATAGCTCAACCCTCTGTCCCCTCAGACCATTTAAAAATCCAATATAAATAACACCTCAGAAACAACCTCCTGTGGCCTTCTACTCCTGCCATCAGAAACTGGGTGTGGGCAGCTTTTGCTGTACTTACTATATAGAAATGTTTTATAAACTCTTCTTAAAATCTCTGTCCATTCATTTAACTGTAGCTTCCAGTTCCATAAACATAGAGTTCCTTTCAGCACTTCATGCTCTCTTTAAGAGTTCATTTTCCATGAGATGCATAGTGAATAATCCTACAGGGGGAAAATGACATAGACAGTTTTGGGGATTTTTGCTTGTTTGGCTGTCTGATTATCTTTTAAACAGTTTTTTTTTGAGGGGGATGAGAATATGCTGTTGTGTCCAAAGACAGTTAAAAATGATCCATGGGGGTTCAGTTGCTGTGACTTATATCTGCGTTTGTTTGTTTGTTTGTTCATATTTAGAACACTTGGGACTGTACTAGAAAACTACATTGAAAGAACATGTTAACCAAAATATGGACAACTCTATACAGACACTACAAAGTAACAAATACTTTTATTTTAAAAAAGGTAACACTACATGGAATAGGCTTACTCATAATCGATGAAAAGGCTTGCAGGTCTCTAGAAGGGAGAGGTCCCATCTCTCTAGGTTACTGTGAAAAGAAACATTGGTAGTTCAATAGATTGCCAGACACTGTACAACAAGATAGGTATATTAACAGACACTTCACCATGGGAGGCTGAGGCACTGCAAAGGCCCTCAAAAGAAAACATGATCTTCTATAGTGCAAACTGTTTAGTACAGTGGGGCAGCTGCAGTAGCCTGTATGCCTGTGAAGGATGACTTAAGGAAGGAGAATATTCATCTTTATCATTGTTTCAGTTTGATGGAGGGTGCTGGCGCTTTTCTCCCTGGCCCACAATGCTCTGCAATGCTTGTGCCATTCCTTCAACATCAACAACAACAAAAAAAAACCCCAGAACCAAAACCAAACAAAAAAATATTTTTACTGCTTGGAAGGCTTCACACTTTGAGTCAAATTTCCTCCCCTGCTGTTGCTGCTGCCTTCTCCCCCTCTGTGCAGTGCAGTACTTACATGAGTAAGTGAAATCGTTGATGAATTGAAGCAGGTCACAATGTAGGTATCAGTACTTTGCTGTCTCTTGAGCAGCATTTGATAGCTTGTCTTGGGTGTCATCAGGGAATTAGTAAAAGCTTTCTCGCAAGAGTCTTCACACCACAGTCATGGTGGATACTTAGCTTTTTTGGTGACCTCTTGAAATTAATAGCAAATGAATTCATTAGTGTCCCATGGGCAGAGGCAGGGGGAGACCAGTGATTTCTGTATTCCCAATGAAACCCTTTTAATACCACAACACAGGCTATCTGAGCTGCTGTTGAGTTAGATACACTGCAAAGCTCTGAATCAGAGCCTCAGCTTCCCCTTTGTACTGTGCCACGTTCTGCCAGTTTGGAAAGATGATTTAGGTTTCTTTTTGTGCATTTTCTATATTCAAATCTGTTGTGACTTTCAAAGTCAGATTTCCCCCTTCTTTTTCCCTGCTTCCACGAATCATTTGGGGTACTTGGAAATCTGTCCACAACAGGCTGCACATTTGCAAGTGTTATATCTAGGAGCTTAATCTTTCAGATCCATTCTACAATCCTTTCTAACTGGAAAATACTGCTTTCAAACCAGGCTGAAAACCAGTCTTGCTTATCAGGATTACTTATCAGTGTGCAAATAGTAACATGTTTTGCATAAAGTATGGAAAGGAAAGGGTAAAACTCCCAAAGCCTTTGTGCCACACTGTCATTTTGGGAATGACACGAACAGGGAAAATATTGCTCTAACATGATATATGCTGGATCTAGGCAAAATTTATTGTTTGTTGCACACCACACAAGAAATATAAGGAAATAAAAAGCACTAAATACAGTTTTCTTTGATCTGCCATACTGCACACACATTCTTACCATCTTGTGTGTCCCAAGGGAAAAAGAAATTCAGTGAAGAACTAGATAATACCAAAAAAGGGAAAAGATAAAAGCTGGGACTATGTATGGGTTTTGTGTTCTTAAGTTTTGTCAGCGAGAACTATTCTCTGTGTTCTTACAATGTATACAGAGAAGAAATTCAAGAGCTAAATAATTGCTTTTAATGATTGACCTTTTTTTAGGGGAAAAATTCCATTTTTTCTCATGATATCCAGATTCTGAATTAGCTATAATGGGTGTTCAGATAATGAATCTTCTATGAATCTGTCTTAGACCAAGTAAAGCAATAGTCTCCATGTGGTATGGGCCTGTGATAATGCAGTTCTGAAAATGTGAGCTTACAAATTCTACAGCTGACAGGCTGCCAAACTTCACTATGAGAGCAGAGCTCCCTCAGCTTCTCAGCTGTCTGTTGTGAGTACAGTGCACAAGCACTGGCACCGGCATCTGGCACGAGGCTGACTACATGCAATTGTTAAAATCTGGTTTTTGTCCATTTAGATGCAACACCACTGAGTGAGTATTGGTTGGTGGCCAAAGCCAGGAAGCAAATTAGGCAGATTCTCCTTTTATTCTCCTTCACCCCCCCACCCCCAATTTTATTTTTTTTTTCTGTTTGTTTGGGCTGTTTTTAGGCTGAGCTTAAATGCTAAGAGACTGGCTTGTCTGTATCCTATGGAGAAGATGTAGGAAATGGAAATGTGCCGCTTCTGAGTTTTCTGCTCTGCTTTGGTAGATCAAAGAATTCTTTGGAGAAGTAGGGATATTTTTAGATTATTCTTTTCAAGCTAGGTAATATTGTACTTATTAAAGTCTAGCTATAATGTTTTCTGAATTTATTAATAAAGTCTTCAGCTGCCAGCATTCTTGTGACAGCCAGATGTGAACTCATAATTCATGACCTTTTACTCCCTTCTCTACATCTGATTCCTCACAGTAGAACTTTGTGAGGCTCCTTCCTTAATACACTGAGAAACATGAAGATCTTCTCTTTTGCTTTGAATTTGGTCATTCAGATCCAAAAAAAGGAAAGTGACAAAGGCCCTTGGCCAAGTAAACATCTTGGGAAAGACCTAGGAAAGTCAGGCAAACCCCAGATACTATAACGTATACAGTATACACCATGCTAAGTGATCAATGCCCTCAGGGAACAAAAAACCTCAAACAAAGCCAGGGAGAAGGAAAAAAAAGTTTAATTCTGGTTAAATTTAAATAAATAATTTTTTTTTAAATTGGAAAAAACCACCAAAGACCAGTTTTCCTCTCAAAAGTAGTTATTGAAAAAAATCAAAATTTTCCATCTAGCTCTAATCCTAAAGCTGTTAACAGATGAGCCTCTATTGGTATGACTAAATGATCTTTATGATTCTTATTGATAATAATTTTTTTTTACAGACTGGTTGTTATCACCATCATTTTAACTTCAAAAAAACACGACTTCTATGAAGTGAAGACCATCTAAGAACTGTCACTAACTAACAAGAGGGATGGGAAAGACACCAATAACTGAAATTAGGTATCATGATTTGGATCTTTATTCCAACACAAATTGTGCTGCTCCTGATTTGAGTGCTTCTAGATAGAAAATGAGTTATTTCAGAAAGCAGGAGTCTCACTGGAGGGAATGAATTTTTATTTATTCCTGGTAATTCAGACTATCCTTAGCAAAGCAGAGTGCTTCTGAGGAAAAGAGTCAGGTGCTTAAAAAGGAAATATATATATATATTCAGAATTTTTGCTTTTGACTCTCCTTCTGCAATTCCAGTGCCTTGTTTTCTACACTTTTCTCTTGTAGCTGGGAAGCGGGCTATGGTGTTTTCATTAAGTTTCAATACAACTTCCTTAAAACTTCTACCCAAGCTAAAGGTCTTTGGTGATTGGCAAGCTCAGTTGCTTGTAAGAATTGATTCTTCACCCATTTAAGTTAAAATTATCTGAATTTTCCAAAGCACTTTAAACAGCTGGTCCTTGCTAACCTCAATTCCTGTCGCCTGAGACGAGAGAATTCACATGGGTGGTTCAGCAGGCAGAGATAAGGAGAGTGAAAAAGCTGTGCAGCACAGCTGGAGGGAGGTGAGGTCAGTCATTTGTTCAGCTGGTAGAAAGACATTGTGTAAGGGTGTGTGAACAGACCTGCAACACTCAAGGAGGAGAGCTGGAAGGCTGGATGTGAAGCACTTTGAGATTTAAAGTATCATTGGTGGCAACTCCTGTCAGAGAAGCACTTGGGTGCACTGACACCAGTGCAGGATCATCCACTTGTGTGCAGCTTTTTTTGGAATGGGCTTTGGGCTTTGCTGGAAAGGGGATTAAAGATCCCTGCTCCAGTAGTCTTGGATGGGCAATCCTGTATTCTTATCCCATATGGTTCTCAAAAAAATGAGAAGCAGATTACTCTATTAACAGGACAAAGCCAGTTTACACACACCTTGTGAGAGTAACTTTTCTTTTTGTACTTTGGTTTCCAAGTTGTGGCCCTTCATTCTGAATTTGCTGCTGGAAAGTTAATTGTGAACTACCTCTGTTTTCTCCAGGTTCTTGATTGGTGGTGTAGTTTATTGGGGACTCTGCAGTATAACCTATCAAATATATACACTAAGAAATTTTTAGAAATACTATCTTTTTTTTCTTCACAATACTTTTCTAAGGACACATCAGAAGTGCTAAAATCCACCAGATTTTATGATTTTGACTACTAGGTATTGCAAGCAGAAATATAACAAACACTTATAGTTTCTTATAGTGCGAGAAACAAAAGTTGGTATTCTGTTTACCAACAGCATGTTAATTGCAGGCTGTTGATGTATTTGTAAGGTCTTGCTTAATCAAGGTTAGTTAATCCTAAATTACATACAATTAAGACAGTATCAAATTGCTTAAGGTTTAGCTTGCCATCTCCTTCATTTACATAAAGTGAGCAGAATAATATTTAGTCATTCTGCAGCATCTGATCTGAAGGAGGAGGAATTCAGCTGGTACTGTGCCTCTTAAAGTTTTACTGTCATATTCAAGTTTATTAATGTTTAGCCTTCTTAAGGAACATTAATATGGAGTCGTAAGATAATTCTGTCCTGTTAACAAGTTAATCAATCACTAAATATGCTTTAATGAAGAATATATGTGAAAGCTTGCTAGTGGCATGAGATTAGTATAACAGAGATACAGACTGAGCAAATGAGTGCCATGTTACAATTTCTCTGTGTGCCTGTCTGCCTGGTATAGCATGGGTGAACATCTGCAGGTTTTCTTCAGAGATTTATCTGAATTTTAGGCAGGCTTGCATTGCTTTCACACGCCCACATGCACATGCACACTGTATTCATTTCCCAAACAATTCGTGTGACACGGCACACAGAGCACTGATTGAGTTCCATGACAGCCAGCAGCTGAAAATGCCTCACACTCAGTAGCTGGGTGTTGTAACAAATAAGCAGTACTTACAATAGGGAGGGTTATAACTTCCTATGCTATTAACTATGGCTCATTCATATACAGACTATTGTCAAAAATCAATGAAAGTAGTATCACACAGAAGCTGTATATTGATATTCATTTTCCTCTGGAATATGGCTATATTTTATAGCCCCTTCCTTTTAGGCAGCCAGCTCTTTGGCTTGTGTAACTCAATACAGTTTCAGTGAAGCTGCAGAGTGATGGATATATATTTATACATACACACACATACACATAGGCACACAGGCACTTCCATATGTTTTCTCCTTGGACTAGATTTTTCCCTTGTAAAACTCCTGTAAAGTAATGCTGAATGTAAAGTAGAGCAGAATGTCTGAAGGGATAATTTGTATTAATTGTTCCTTGTCATATTGTATAATATACAGTCACTACCGTTTTTTTAGCAGCATCTCCCATGATTTTAATACTTTTTTTTCAAAGCCGTCTTTTCTCTGAGAGGACAATTTTGCACCCAATTGGCTTCCTAAGAATTATAGTTGACTGGCAAAAGGCCTGGCAAAATGTCAGTGTGATCTTCATGAACTTTCCATCATTTGCCTTTTCCCTCTTTTATTGCCTTTTTACTTCTCACTTGTCTTTTCCCAATTCACAGCCCTTTGTTTTTCTCTTGATAACTGGGGTTTTCCAGCCAACACCCAATTCACTTAACAGATGGCTGGCAGGCAGAAACCAGATGTGTAGTGAGTCCTTGTCCAACATTATGACTTTGGCTTAGTTGAATTCATGGCTTTTCTAGGCAAGGGTCCCAGATTTCAAGAACCCTGCCTTCATCCTCTCTTGGCTTCGTGTGTGTTGTACCAGAGGGACTGATAAAACGATGGGGACTGATACAGCTTATGCACAAAGACTTCCATTTGAGAAAAGGGCAATCTCTGAAAAACTCATCTCAAGAGGAGTCAAATTTCTTCTAAAATAGCCTTCATCCATTTTAGAAAATTTCTGAAGCAATAACAATATTCAGGAAGCTTGAATGATATGGCCTTCACCAAACTTTTGCTGGAACGTGCTCATGACCTTGACTGCCTGCTATATGGGTTATAATAAATGATGTGCACTCAGTTTCAGGAAAACTCTTGCTTCTCAAAGCTGACTAGCTAAAGCCCCCCTCATGTTTTCCTGCTCTGTCTGATGACTGTAAATATATAGGAAAATGAACACAGCTGTTAGTGTAAAAAAGCAAGTTCATGTAATATAGAACAGTTTGCACACCCTTGGCCAGGGGAATTTTTAAAATATTTATTGGCAAAAAAATGTAAAATCTTTTTTTTTAATTGAGTATCACAGCTGCCATGATAATTTAAATAATTTATTTAAAGTAACTTATTATATACTTGCAGATATCTTGAAGAAGTTTTAGAGGGTTATTTAGGAACTATATTTGTGAGAACTGCCCAATTTTGCACCAATATACAATTCACCTGGCCTTTGTCTTTGTTACAAGGTGTCCCCCATAAAATGAAATTTAATTCATCTCTTTTCATGTCTAAATGCCTCATAGTTGTCATATAACTGTGAAAGATGATCCTGCCTTTGGTCAAAACTGAATAATGGAGTCTCTGAAAACTCAAGGATGGAAACCTTGGAAGTCTGGGTCTGAATTTGGCACAGCAAGACCTGAAACCTGTCAACTATTATAGTGGTTATAGCAAGCTAATGAACAGTCAGTATCATAAAGGACAACAGCTAACCGTTGCACTAAATCAAATGCAAAAGGAAGCTGAAAGAAAAGTAATTTCTTTCATAGAATAAATCAGACCAGCTTCATTCCATTAAAGCAATATCACTCTAAAAGAAGTAAATCCAGCCTGGTGAATGAAAAACCTCTAATGTGTTCCTGGCTTCTGAGCAGTCCCTATCCTGGCCAGTAACTCACTGGCTCACACGCAGAGCTGTCATTCTTACCTAGCAGAGTGAGAAAGGCCCTGACAAGCTGAAAATTCTGGATTTTGTGAGCTGGTTCATCAATGCACACTAGAATAAAATATCTACTTTACATCTGTGGTAATGATTTGAAGAAATTCTTTTCTTCTGTGACCAGAGGAACTGGTTATGGTGTGCTGTACTTTTCTCTCTTGCCCCATCTTCCATTTCACCATGCCCTAATAACACCCTGCTACTTGACTTTGTTACCATTCCTAACAGTTCCATTCCCGTCCCACAAACAGCATACTCACCTCAAACTTCCAAATGGTGCACTGGTAATTTATGTGATATTCTGTGATATGACACATCCCCTTTAGCTACACAGGACAACAGGGCAGATGAGAGCAGCTGACAGCAGCCCAAGTAGCAGTCTGGGAGAGTTTAATGGATGAATAAGAGAAAAATGCATTTTTCCAGCTTTCAGGATTCAAATCCTGCTCATAAGCAGTTAAACCTTTGTGACAAAGCAGAACATGATGTCTTCTATGAATCTTAATGGATTGCATTTGCTCTACAGCAGTGTTTATAGTGAGCATGATTTTATACATGATTTGTTAATTAAGCAAATTAGTGTTAACAGCTTTCTCAAAACCCCATTACCTTTATATCAATTGACTTTTTACAAATTAACATGATTAATTTAAAAAGCATGAAAAATGAGAAACAAGACTAAGAATATAAGGATGAAACTTGAGGTCACTATTTCTGCATGTGGAAACAGTTTCTTATATGAAATTTTCATTGATATTACACAACAGAAGGAAAAAAGTACTGTGAGAGAGAAAAACACACTCAACCATGTCAACTTACACTCAGCTTTAAAATCACAAAAGAAATCATTGTAAAGCCAATCCTGACAGAGAGCTAAAATTTAGGAGCTCCTACCAAAAAGTTTAAAAAAAAAAAAAAAAAAAAAAAAAAAAAAAAAAAAAATCAAACGAAAATGACTACCAACACCAAAAAGTCAACACACAAAAAATGATGATGAATTCTAATGGTAAAGCTAAATTTGGCTGGGTTTCACCCAGAGCAGCCTGTTCTAGCTTTATAAAGCTTTATAAAGCTTGGCCCTGCTTTGAGCAGAGCGGGTGGACTAGATGATTTCCATAGGTCCCTTGTAACCCTATTTTTTGAATTCCAGTATCTTTTCTTCTCAGTGGTGAGGGCTAAACTTGGGAATGTGCATTTAAAGGAGAATGGGATTCTTTTCCATTGCTTCAGTACAGTAAGGGAGGATTCAATCCTCAGGCAGCAAAGGGGAGCAAGTTAATTCTCCGGTTTCAGCTGGGGGAAAGGAAGGAAAGAATTGGGACGTTTTGCCTGATAACACTGCACTTGTAGAGCAGGAGCCAGAGACCTCTCTCTGTCAGCTGCTGAACAGAATGTGAGAAGAGCTCTGCCTTGAAGAGTTTACAATTTAAGTATGAACCAGAAATGACAGGAGCAATATCTGTATTGTTCAGGTAACTAAAGCGAATTAACTTCAGGTTAACCAGGAAGTCAAGAGAACCGACTTTAGTTGTCAAAATCTATGTCCATCACTCGAAACATGAGACCATTTTTCCACTTCAAGTTTCATCAATCGTGAAAGTAATACCAGAAAGAACATAGCTCCTCTGCACTTTTTCAGTACGTTTCAGTTTTCCATTTGACCTTGTGTTCACTCAGTTTTCCACATCATTTTGTGTAATTATTCGCACAACATCATGTTGTTAGTCTGGGTATCTCAGGAATTTATAGAGGAGGGAAAAACATGTATATAATAGAAAATATATCCTTGTTAAAAATTTGCTTGGGGACTCTGGAACTAGAACATATCCTGAAACTGCTTTTAACTTTGATTTTTCACTGACAATGTGTCTCTATGCATATGTGGAAAGAACTGTAGAATTTCAGTCAGCTCTGTGTGTTTATTTCTCATTTTATTTTTACAGTATATTAGAGACTAGCTACGGTATTCAGCAACTCTGTGTGTATTTGCTGACCTGCTTTTCCTTACAATAGAAATGTCTGACAGCTGAAGCTTTTCTCTATCTTTAAAAAGTCAAGCAGTTAATGTCTGATTGGGCATTGTACACATTATGAACACCTGTAGGACCTTTTAATTCCAGATTCCAGAGGCAGGTATTAGCCTTTTAACAGCAGGTTAGTCCCATTTGGATATGTTTTTAGCAAAGAATCTAACACAGTATTGCTAACAAGTAGCTTAGTCCTCTTTGGGTTGAGTAACGACAATAGGATGTTAAACAAATGAAAAAATGAAATGCAAGTGTTTCTGACTTTGCCAATCTCAGTTACAGATGGCTGTAATTCCCCTTCCTATTCCTAGATGCCTTCATTGTGGTAGTACTCATGATTCTGTCTTTATCTGGATTAAAAGGTGAAGTAAAAGTCACCCAGTTCCCATATTCTTATTTTTACTTTTTTTTTTTTTTTTTCTTCTCTCAGGAGTGCATTGACAGTTTGCACTCACAGTTGGTCTTGATACCTCTAGTCATGCCAGATAGAAGTCTTATGATCCACCTCATATGGGGTCAAGATTTTGTCCCTTTTCTCGGATCACACAGTCTCTTGTATAATGGCTATGGACTGTGCCCACTATGAGGTCCTAAGTTGCAATACTAATCAAAATAGTGGTCACACTTAGAACCAATCCTGTGAGCAGTGTCTCAGTAATTTTTGTGGTTGGTTGCATCTCTTCAGATCAGTGAAAATTCAACTCTTAATGAGCTGAGGCAGGGGCTTTGTTACTGCAATGTGTTTATAAATTCTTGACACCAACTATGACCTGCAAGAAAAAGATCATTCATATCAATACTCATGCAGCTACATGAAGAAAAGGTTTCATCATCTGAAGGAAAGGCTATTTTACCACAGAGCTGACAGTGTGAACTGAGGTGTATCATCATTGTCATACAGTAATGCAGAGAAGTGGAAATGACCCCTAAAGTATTTCAAGTATCTCTTTATTTATTAAAAAGCTAATAGTGTGACAGGGCAATGTGTTGGGTTAAAGAGAAAGTATTTTGCCTTTGAATTACCATGGAAGTGGAAGAACCAAGGCTGGATATTAATTTTATTTTATTTTTTCATTGTTTACTTTGGAAGGCTTCATTATTTGTTCAAACACCCATTCAAACCTCCATCCCCCATATAATACCTGAACAAAGCTCCTACTGGGAAGTACCCAGGCTATAGCAGCTTCTACTGATACACTACTCAGTTATGGTTCTAATAAACCATAACTGTGTAAGTGCAGTAAATTTTCATTTGTATCTAGGGGTCAAATCCTGTCAAGAGCACAAGCAGAATAATCAAATGGGTATCTAAGGTGAGACTGAAGGAAACGACAGGGCAGCAGATCTTGTGGCTTGTGATGCAACTACAAGGGCTTTAAATTTCTTGTGAAGTTGTTCTTTAAAAACAAATCAATGCAGTAAAAGGAACATCTTATTCAAACAGAAATATAAAATACTAGAAAAATTGACATAATACAGACAAAAAACCTTTATTTGTTCTAAATTATCTTCTCTCATTTTAAATGCCAGTAATTTTGTTGTCTTCCTAGGGGCTCTTGTCATGTAGGGTCAATCACCACTTTCTGATGGAAAATGTCCAGATAGCCACCATTGTCGTTTTTGTTTGACAGTTTTGGTGAAACACACCACTGCACTGCCTCCTCATATATTCCCAACCAGGGAAATGTTTGTTTGCTTAGCATTAATCCCTCTGTAACCTGAAGAAGTGGAGAGAATCAGCTCACACTGAGCATTGTGCTACTGCAAGGTGTCTGCATCCAGGATCCAACCTGTCTCATTTAAAGCAACCTCCAGTATATTCACACAACTGCAGACTGCAGTAAAGGCTTATCCTGAGTAAAGCCTTGGGAAAGATTTAAAGATTTTCTTCGCATCTTGTGTCTTGGGAGTTATAAGATGAAAAGAAGAAGTGGGGATCCAGGGGGAAGATGTGTTTCTGGGAATTGCAGCCAGCGGTGTGTCAGTGAAGTTTTATTTTGTTATTCATATCTCTTCATTTCAAATTGTAAATCATGCTCTGAGGCAACAGGCCTTGAAAGGACTTGGCTGTAGTGCTTAATTCTTTTCCCTTCATTGATGAAACAGCCCCTCCAGTTTAAATACTCACCCCTGATCATGTAAATCCTGGCAGATCAAAAGGACAGTAGAACTGAAATACATGCTGGTGCCTCCTGCCAGATTTTAATGACATTAGCTGTAGTGAAAAGATAATCCAGAAAAAGTCATCACCACGTGTGGCCACAGCAGTGTGACCCCAGATGTTCAGCAGCGTAGCTGAAAGCAGTTGTCCTGCTATGGGTATCATCTTTATGTGCCAAAATCCTAGTCCTTTAGATGCCTCTTAGGTTAAATAGGTCCCAAATAGGATGTTTTTTCTTGTTTCTAATTACCTACTTGATTTCACAGGGAACATGGTTCATGAACCCTAACTGGGTACTTGTGACCATTTCTAGGTATCTAAATACTTTAAAAAAATTCTTCTCAGTCTTGCTAGAGTTCAAGAGCTGAGTTCCCTTTTTTTCCCCATTTCTCTCTCATCTCAAAGACCCAAGGAATTAAGGTAGGAAGTCCTTCTTGACAAGTTATTGTTGCTTTTGTTGTTAACAACTAACACAGCTGTCTGCAGGGTTTCAAGGAAAATTAGAGGAAGTGGGATTTTCGTGAGCCCCACCATAAAAGTGTAGATGTTTGTTCCAGGATTACCCTTTGGTCTTCAGTCTCATATTGAGGGAGACACGTAGTGGTCTTGGCACAGAGATTTAAGAGCCTTCCAAAGAGAGATTGCCAATAGCTTTATTGTGCTGCATAATAAATATAACAGGGTCACTTGCTCTACTTTTCATCATGTTTTGACTATTCCTTGGTGGAAGTAAGGAGATTAGGGTTCCATGTTAGAGGTTATGAAAGATATCTTATGTCACCATGGAAAGCTATTTAGGACACATTTTTAAAGTTCTAATTTCTTTTAGATGCCTCCCTGCATTGCAGAAATTGAAGCCAATAAACTGAGTCTGGAAAAAAGGAACACAATTATCAAACTATTTTGAAGCCCTTGACCTTAATCTCCCTGTTCTGTAGTTTCTCCAAATATGATATTTCAGATTTTCCCTGATCTGGGTCTGCAAATAATATAACTGGCATTCAGAAGGAAGTTAGGCCATAGAAGAAGCTATAAATCTGTGTTTGGAAACACCAACACTGGAATACATCTCACTGTTTTGCTTTTGCTGGAATATTTTTGGTCTTACTGCTAATGCATTTCTATATACTGAATTCCAAATTTTTTCACCAACATCCTGTGCTGTATTTTAGGGGTCAGCAAAACTTTTCAGCCATATTAATGAATAAATGCTCTTATAAAACTGAACTGAATCAAATATCAGAGATAATCATAATGAATATTTTGTCCTGAGGGTTTGCCAGGAGTACAAGAGAGGAAGCATGGTCAGCAATGGACACCTTTTGCCTCTACCCTAAATCCTGACCTTTGTTATATGTATAAAGCTTTACAGTTCAGATTAATTTATCTGACTTTGGGCACTTATTTTAAAAAAGGTGTTATTTTAAATTAGTTGAATCACGGTCTGAGCATACTCTCATTGACTATACAACTTGCTTCAGACATCTGGGTTTCACATTTAGTCACCTCCTTTAAGTGTTTAAAGCTGGATGAAGCTGATTCCACCTGAACAGAGCATTCTTGGGACATTTTCATAAGGGTACATATCCTGAAGTTCTGTATTGAACTTCCTATGAGAGGATGGACATCATGTATCATCAATTAATGAAAAAAGTTCTGAACATTGCTCTTCAATATGTATAATTATTTTTATGTGGTATTAGGAAATGAACTTACCCAGAATACTTTGATGTTTAAAAGCAGTCAGATTAGAAGCTGTTCGATCATGTCAAATGCAAACACCTTATGAATATTCCATTTTATGTCTTCTTCTACCTTACTATTTTCAATGATTCTGCCTTCTGACAAAGAAATATTTGTTCTACACAGCATTTCAAAGACAGCCAGGAAAGAAAAAGAAATACTGTAATTGACTTTTATTGTCATTGTCAGTGGAAAAAACAGGTATCATTATAAAGACTTCAAAGAGTTTTTGGGAAAAAAAAAATCCCAAAAGCTGTCAGCTGTCAGTGATATGTCAATAGGAACACTGTTTTACTTCAGAGCATGCCTTGGTTTGCTGCAGGAAAGTTAATATTTTAAAATACTTTAGATTTGCAATAACCCAAACTAAGTAGTTTGGCAAGGTACTTAGGGAGCAAAATCAAACCAGCATAGTGGATTGTTGTTGGGTTTTTTCTCTTTTTTTTTTTTTTTTAGACTTATGGAAGCCCATTTTACATTATAGTGAGGCAGGACCCCAGAAAACATACCCTGTCAGACCTGTACCTGTGCTGGCTTTGCGCTGTCCTAGGATAGTTGTTTGCATGAAGAGCTTTTGAAACACGATATCCTTGTGTGATAGCTTTATATATGCAGTGTATATTTTTAAAAATTCAGTGATATGCTGCTGATAAGACCAGAAAGGAAGATATCTAAGGACAAAGAATGCTAAGTGATCATAGATATCTCAATCTGTAAAAAACGTGATTCTCCAATGCAAGCAAAATTAAACTTGCAGTTATTTTATTAACTTTTCCTACTTGTATATGCAGGAAACATCTTTTTATTTATTACTAATTTTTAATAATTTTATTCACTTGATCTACAGGGTGACTCCCCCACCAACACCTCACTCCCATTCCACTTCAATGGCCCAGGGGTTAGTACATGATCATCTCCAGGGGAAATAAAGCTGAACAAAGGAAATGAACAATAGTATAATTTCAGAAATAGCATTGAGGTACTGGCTGTAAACCACCACAGATGATTACATCTTTGCACGCTGGGATGGAATTTACTTGCATTGATATTTCCTGATCTGAAAATGGGTACATTTTTAGCCTCGACTGTTTTAACACCTCTTTGTGGTCCAATTTCATATGCAATCAAGATGTTAATGTAATATTTTTAGTCTTCTGTCCTAGGTAATTTTCTTATCTATTTTAAATGGGATCACCATAGACTATATGGCATGTTTTACATCTGAGTATGAAATTTCAACTGTGTCTTCAGCTGCACTAGCAAAAGCTCAGCCAGTAGCCAGAGGTGAAGGATTGGTCCCCTCTATTCAGTGCTTGCCAACCACATTGTTCAGCCTGGAGAGGAAAAAGCCAAGGGTACTGTCTCTGTTATCCTCATCTTCTTCAGAATCACCCATTAGGTGACTAAATCATACTATTCTCAAATTTCCAGGTTTTGAGAGGAGTTGGTTACAAGCTGCAGCAAGTCAAACTGTGTTGGATATGAAGAAAAAAACCTCATAATGGTGGTTGCACCCTGTGTCAGGATGACCAGAGAAGCTGTAAAGTCGCCATTCTTAAAAATATTTTAAAAAGAAATTAATTGGAATGTTTCCAAAAACCAAAAGGGAGGGTTGCAGTATATTCACTCTCTGTCACTACACAAGAGATTAAAAAAAAGGTTAAAAAACCACCAAAACATTTTTAGCAAGGAATAAGAGGGGGAAAATGTTAAATTTTATTCTAGAATTTTAACAAGGTTTTTTTTTTTTTTTTTTTTTGTCTCTAATAAAAATACTGATATCTGATATTTCAGCTGCAATGTATCCTAACACCTTTCCACCCCAGACTTAAAGCTCTAACTTTGCATGCCACATATAGATGACATCTAGGCCGAGTTTAAATCTTTTTTTCCTTTTAGGAAAGACAAGGAATAACAGATGGTTCCAATTAAAAAACAGCAAGAGAATTTTTTTTTTTAACTGAGCAATCTGGGTCATGAGCAAATACAGTTTTTTCTTCCTGCTTCATCCTGAAATTGCAAAGAATTTTGAAAAAAGTCATAACTGGATATCTGTAAGATAAGAAATATAATTAAGCCTAGTCGGAGTCAAGCTGCTTTTAAATACCTTTAAGCAGATGGAAGAATGGAAGGAAATCTTAGGTGACACCAGATATCCTTTGGAAAACTGAGGAATTATACTCATTCTTCAGCAACTGCTATATTTCAGTGTTATTCCCAATGATTTGGGTAATCTGATACTAAATGCAACTATTTTTAAATTTGTTCATATATGTTGTCCAATATAAAGGCTTTGGAAAAACTACTGTTTTTCTGTTTCTAGGCAGAACACAAGAATCATCAGTACACCTCATAAAGTGCAAACACACCAAAATAACTATTGCTTTCCCAGTCCCCAAACTGCTCACAGAAATAATACTAAGATTTATTTTATTACTCAGTGTAACACTCTCTCAAAGGAGTATCATCATGCTGAGGGCTGGTTGTGAAGGCAGCAGAGGATTCCTGGTGCTCTTGCTGAAGTCATCTCAGTCATGAAAGGGGCAGAAATTAGTTGCAAGAGGCCTGGGTTCAAATCTGATTTTTGATGCAATTCCTTGTATCAGCTGTTGAATATGGGCTAATTAGTACCTATTTCTTCAATCAAGGTGCAGTATTGGGTTGTACAGTTGAAAGGAATGTCTTTATTCTATCACATAAGAAAACTGCTTTTTAAGTGCAAAGTGCCTAAGGATTGTGTCTTGGTATCTAAGATGCCAGCTTGCTGCTGGGGTCAAGCCAGAATAGCAATCAATCCCATATATAAAGCATTTACTATATGTTCTACCCTTAATGGGAAACAATCCACTTAACGTTAGAAAATAAATACATAGATAAAAGCAGTTCTTTAAATTATGATCAGCACCAGCAATTTAAAAGTGGTGCTTTATGTAATTAATGTTTAGCAACTAATAAATTTCTTTACCAGTAATTAAACACTAATTAAATAATTTCCTCAGGAATGTGTTTACTAATGGTATTTCTGGATATTCATTTTCCTTTTAAATGTTTCATAACTGTTGTTGAGTAATTAATGTTCACTAATTAATTTTGAAGTAAGAGTCCTGACCCTTCCAGCAGTCTAGGAATGGAATTCCCTTAGCTGATGTGTATTCATTTAAAGCTATTCATAGTAAGACCAAAATATAGTATAGCCTAGAGGGGACAAAATACCAGTGCCTTATAGTTCTGAAAGCTCTGGATTCTCAGACAGGTGTGAGTTCCCAGAGGCAGGGCTGCAAGGACTTATTTGGGTGTTGGATCTGTGCTTGTGCTGTGAGCGACTTGGGGATGAGCTGCAGCTCCAGTGCAGCATCCATCCAGGTGCCAGAAGTTATTGCAGTTCCCAGGTTAAATGAAGTGGCTGAAAGATTACAGTGTTTCTGAGTAGATTTTTTTCATGTTGTCCAAGCTCACTGGAAGCCTCTCTCTCTCTCTCCTTCCTAGACTGTTGTGGAGTGGGAGCTTCCCTAAGTCTTGGGGGCTGTCAGTGCAAGGAGCTCTACTGGCACCTGCAGCTGCAGACAGACCCTGGTGCAGAGGTAAGATCTCTCAGGCAGCCTTGGAGGATGGATGCACAGACTTCACAGTGCCCAGCAGCAGCTACATTTAAAAGGTCCTTTTGCTTTGTAAAACACCATGGATGGAGAGTCAGTGTATGTGGTGGCACTGGCCTCACTTCCTAAAAACCACAGCAAGGCTCATTCACCTAGACATTGCCATAAGGTTTGGAAAATGAAACTACTTCCACCTAATTATTTCAGACTTAAAGTATTTTTAAAAGAACAAGTATTTTGAAAAGTATTTTGAAAGAACCAGCTGCAGCTCCAATACCACAGGGTCAAATCTCATTTTCATTAACAGTGGCTTCAGAAGGGTCAAAGAGCTCTATCTGAGTCAGTCAATATTACAAGATCACAAGTAGCAAAATGAATGAGTTATAACTGCTTGAATGCACATGACCTGTCTGTGCTCAGTGGTAATTGACTTCAGAGTGACAATTTGTGGGCATTAAGTCAGAGCATGTTCTTAGCCCATGGATGTTCTCAGTGGCAGAGTGTTCTCTTTAAAATGTGTCTTTTCAGTCCATGCATGTCTGGAGCAGTCAAGAACTAATGAACTACTGAAACCATCATAAATCTTGAAGTAATAGCAAGAAAATATAGAATAATGATTCCTTCCTAACATTCAATTGAGGAACATGGCTTGGTTCCATTATGGCCCCATGATATTCACAGGCAAAATAAAGAAAGGAAATAATCTGAACCTAGTTAGAAAGGTAGGCACAATTCTGCTTTTATTCATGCTGAGGTAAATCTGGAGCCACTCATGTACTGCCTGAAGGTGGCCTTTATTTTTAATTGCTGTATTTTAGTGCTATTTATTCAGCACAAAAACGGAAGGCGCCAACCTGGGAAGCAGAGGTGGTGATATCTGTGAGCTAATACTATACTACAAAAATGTATCTTTATAAGAGTAAAGAAAATACTAATGACTTAGTTGGAAAAATAATTAAAGGATATTGTTGACATTTTTGTCAATTGCAAACATATATTTTACTTGCTTTCAGTTTATGAAACAATGACTAATTTCAGCAATTAATTGCTGTGATGGAGAACTGTGTATTTGAAGTTGACATACCCCTTAATTTTACATTATGCTTCATGAACCTAGTAATTTTAAACGAGTATCACTTAATTCTGAGGACAATGAATGAAATAAAGGAGACATGGGAAGCTGTGATGCAGTATAGAGGAGTTTCTTCCCCTCCAATCAAGCCTGTATTATTATTTTTCTTCTAGTGTTTTTATAATATCTTATTCCTCAAAAGCCACTGTGAGGCCATTCCTACAAAAGGCTGCAAAATGCTCAAATTGCCAGTTGGGAAGTACAGCTCTGCTTTCTGATCCTGCCTTAGCTTTGAGTCATCTGTGGGTGACTGCAGCATGCTGTGTGTTGGCTGTGTCCCTACAGGGAGGGGGTGGCAGCTCTGTCACAGCTTCTGCCCCAAAGCCTTCTCTGGCATTCCCAGGGCAGGAAAGGCAAGTCCTTTGGCTATGACACAGGAGAAACACTGCAGAAATGCAGGAGTGTAGCATAAATAAGGTGCCAGCTGTGCCAGGTGACCTTTGCTGGGGGAACAGGACCAGGATGTGACTCTACCACAGGCAGACAGAATAGCAAAAATTCATCAGGCGAGACAGGGAGAAGGAAACCAGAGAAATGGAAATTAAGTGATAGATCAAGTGGCAGCAAAGGCTAGCAACACATACTGGATTAAAAAATATAGGTCTCCCGAGTCTGAGGTGAATCTGGTAAACCTAAGATTATCTGCTCATCTAGCTCTTCTCTAATTTGACCCCAGTGGGATTCTGTGTGGGAACAAGGAGAGAAGCAGGGAGAGGAAGCAGCAGCTGGTGATCAGAGAAATGCTTAATTTCCTTTGTGTCACTTATGCAAGCCTGTGCAGCCAGCACTGAAAATCCCATGACAGGTTTGCCCAGTAAAGTAAGACAAATCACATTTTTTTTCAAACCGTGAGTATTTTTCAAGTAGCTCCTCCTTCCCAAAATCCAGAGATGAGTATAATTGTGGATATCCGTGAAAGTCATGTAGGAGTGACTAGTAAAAATGAAGGAGCTTTATGCATTCAGATGAAGAACTGCACAATACAGAGCTGAGATCTTGCTGCTGGTTGCTGGAGTTAGGCTGTCACCATAACTGAGAGCAAAGTGTGTGCATTTAACAGGCTGCCCTGTGCTTTCCAGGTAAGTTCATTTACTCCTTCGGGTGATTTATGTGTAAATGAGAACTAAAGCTATAAAGAGAGGCTGGGTGGAGAGACTGCAAAGTGTTGGGCACACCATATTCAGGAAGATCGTGCACTTTGAAGGTGCACTTTATGTGAAGTGTTATTTTGCCAGTGTTAGCCTGCCCTCTAGGTGCTAGATTTCTCTTTGAGATATGTTGCACAGGTGGCATGTATAGGCTGGATCTGTGTGTGTGTGTGTGTATTTCTAGGGCACAGCATTTGTTTAAAATCAAATTCTCTACCCAGAATCGGTCTTGTAGAACCAAGCTGCTTTATGCTGTGCTTCTTGTCACAGGTGCCTTTGAGGAAGTGTCAGAGTAAAAGCTTTCCAGGCAGCCTGAGAACTACAGGGAACTTGCAGCAAGAATAAAATCATGGTAGTAGTAATAATTATAAGAGTTAGTAGTGAAACAATATTATGCATGAGCAAAATTAACTTCCTGAACTTCCAAAATAATATATTTTCATCATCTTTACCTTTAAAAACCATAATTTTTCATCTCTATCTGCTTCATGGCTACATAGGATAAGATTAGTCTTTAACTTTGAGAATGAACAGGTCAGTTGTCAAGGGAGTTATCATGCCAAGAGGTATGAAACTTGATGAGCCAAATATAAATTGTCACCATTATTTCAAAAATACTCGAATTCTGTGCATCAACTAAATACTACAAAGATTTAGCTGAGCGGGGGATGAAACACCTCTTGGTTCTTCCTATGTCATGATTAGATGATGTGCTTGTTTGATATTCCTGTTGTTCTTTGAAGTTTTAATGGATTCAGATTCACGGGATTACAGAGGTGGCTCAAGCTGATGATCAGTTAACCAAATAAATTCAAGTATTGCTTTTGGAGAAAGAAAGGATAATCTTGGGAGTAAAATGGAAGTTTATGACTTTGCTGCAGTGTTCACTTAGTTGACTTGTGTCTCAGTTTCTCCATTTGTCTGAAATAAACTGTAGTAGCACTGACAAGTTTTTGGAATGGGTACAGGAGCTTTATTTGAAGTTCTACTGCTACTGCTTTTTACAGCCTGATGTTCTGCAGGGCTTCTCCACTTTCGTACATGAATGTACTGCCCTGGTAGAGAAGGAGGAAGAAAAAAACATTCTGCTGTGGCCAGATCTGCTCTGAGCCCAGCTTTCTCTGCATCCAAATTGACTTAATCAGCTTGTTGATATTTATCTTTTGGAACAAAACTGGAAGAAAAGGATGAAGTTAATGAGGACAGATAGTAATGAGGGATGAAGACCACGATACAAATTTGCTTCTCTTAGGAAGGGGTGTTACACAGAGGGCAGGCACTGTGTTGTTGATGTATGTGCATGAGGAAAGTAGTGAAGAAAATCAGAATCAAACAATTTGGGAAAGAAATTGAGTAATTTGAAATTACTTCTGTCACCGACTGTACTGCAACTCCTAACCTTTAAATTTCTCCTTTTAGTTGAACTTCACATGCATGTTTTTCAGGTATAATAGGGAATCTTTGGTCTCCAGTAGAGAGAAAGAAAATAACTCTTAGCTGATTACTATTTGTTACCAAGTACTAGCTGAGGTTTTCCAGCATTTGAGAGCTGGGCACTGCATCCATCTTGAGTAAATTTAATGACACAAGCTCTGGTTTATTAATGGATGAATACTTCTGGCTTCTGTGAGGCATTTCTTGCTGGAGAAATGTCATCATCATGCTTCAACACTGCCTGTTGCTTGGTAATTAGGCTGCTTTTCTGTCAAGGAAGACATGTGAATTTGAATCCTTGTTAGGAAAGCAGCTGATTAGATCTAGCTCTTATTTTTTGCAATTCTTATTCTGCACAAGTGGATGAATTTAGGAGAAATCACTGAAAGGGGAAGGATACCCATGCCAGCTTATCTGGCAAAGTTTTATACAGAGCTCAACATATCTCCTGAATGTATTCATCAGATGTGGAGCTTTTGGCAGGGGAACCATGTGTCTAATGTTCATGAGGATGTGGGCTTCCAGGCCATATTCTGTTATGATGAAAACAGTCCTGTTCAAGCTCAGCACTAGAAATCTGAATGCCCAAGAGGTCTAAAATTGATCACTGTATCATCCAGAGAAGATTGGAGGGAGAAGTGGAAGCTGAAATCAAGGCTCAAGGGCTGTGGTCCTGGAGTTGGAAGCCCATATTCCAGTGTGCTAAAGTACATTCACAGATCCAGCCATCAGCTTTTACCATAAAAATGTACCAAAGCAACATCATTAGAATCACATCTTCTCAAGTTATCTAAGTATAGTGCAGGTTTCAGCTGTCAAACTGGCTAGGAATGTTCAATCTGACCTGTAATCAGAGGCTTCTTGTGAGTAACAGGCCTTTACAAACCAAGTGCTAATTATCTGAGGGATGAATGAGTCCTAACAGAGTGATAAATGGATATGTCTGTCAGTGATAATCCAGTACATGTCAACTTGAAGTTCATCAGATTCCCCACTTATATTCCCTTTTGCTGGATTACAGTTTCCTTAGGTGCTGATGTTGGACATGCATTGGGTTTGTCACTATGAGATCTTTGTATTTTGAATGTTGCTCTAGGCTTAAAAGAAGAAATATGTCAGCACAAGTCTTCACAGCTTGGCAGATAGCTCTGGATTCCCTTTGTCAGTCAGATCTTCTGAAGCACCCAGCTTTGAGAAAAGGTGTCTTCTCAGAGACACACTGAGCTGAGCCCCAGGAACCTTATTCTGTGTCAGATTTCTACATTGCAGTGTCTCATGAGTCATACAGGTGATTGAGTGCCTCCTGACATGAAACACAACAGGCTTTGTGGAATGCCAGGTTTCCATTTGCTGTGAGTAATAAACCATTAGTTGCACTGTGTAATGATCAGAGCTAATATTTTTTTTAAATAAACTTGTTAATTTTTTCACTTTAATCCAAGAGTCACTAGGATTTCCATTCCTTGCAGCTCAAGTTTATTTTTTCCACTCTTGGCCATTTTTAAGTACTGTGAATTTTTAACAGGCTCTCTTGAGGTCCACAAGAGTATGTAAAGTTCAGCTGCTCCCTAGTGTCCAATGCAAAAATCCCTAGAATAATTCTGTTTGGTAAGCAACATAGTAATTCTCATTCTCTAATTGCCCCTGTTCCCTCATCATATGTCTTGAGGGAAGAGTAATCCTTGATGAGTGATAAATTTCCCTTCATGGAGTTTTACTGCATGGTTTAAGGTCCCTCTTAGAGAACTTGTTGATTAAAAATCACGTGCAATTTCTGTCAAAGCTTGGGGATCTTGAGTCAACGATTACTTCTTCTTTAAAATCAAGCAAAAAGTTGGTAACAAAACTCTTTGCAAGAAGGAATCAGCTGTGTTGTTGATGTCTCCTGTAGCCTAAGACATCATTGCTAGCTGTCTTTTTCTGAGATGAGAGAGCTTTTAGGCTGCTGATAATTTATGGTCTCAAAAACACAGGATCAGGCATGCCATAATTTTCAGTCTTTAAAATAGCTATGTAGCTCTGACAGTTCCATGGGATATATACCCTTTACAAAACAAAGAAAACAATTTCACTTTGATCAATACTAATGCCATAGGAGGAGATTCTTCCTTTCAGAAAATGAGCTTCCTCTGAGGGAAAAAAAAAAAAAAAAAAGCTACAAAAGATTTGTGATATTTTCATACAAAAACATGAATTTTCCTGTTCTAGTTAATTAAGAAAATGTCATTGAAGTTGAAACTGTCATAGCTATGAAAGAATGCTTGATTGGCTTCACACCTTGAGAAAGGAAGAAGTGCACCTTTAGATTCAGTGCTAAGTCAATAAATAATGATCTTGCTTTATCAGTGCTTAGATATAGAAACAGCAAGAAAATAATGACTAAAATATTTGAAAACCAAATATATCTAAACAAAGCTATTTTTTGGAGAGAATGTGCTCATGATATGGAAAACTGGGAGCTGATTGTGCAACTCTTAATGCAACATGGCCATGATCATATCTTGTTTATTTAAATTTGTGGAAAGATTGCTGTTTTATGTGATGTTTACATGGATTATGATAGCAGATATATACACAGATTCATTCTATGTAGAATATACTTTAAAAATTTAAACGTTTTACAGTGATTAAAAAAGATATTCTTGGTCAAGTTGTTGCCCAACATTCAGGGAAGAAACATCAGTCAAATCAACATAGTGTTCCTTAAATATATGCAATATAATTTCTGGTTTATATCAACAATAAATGGATGCCATTTGGGAAAAGTGGAATCAGCAGCCTTCTTGAAGCAATTATAAAAACTCAATACAGTTGAAGAAAGAGAGTTGCCATTCTAATTTTATTTGTCTCTTACAGCACAAAATCACAGAAGTTTGAAAAATTAATTAAATGTTTATCATATTTTCAGACATCTTCAACCAGTTTTACCAAAAGTTGTGTAATGAAAAATGCTAATTAAAAGGCAAAATAATTTTAATTTCTGATGTTGCTTTTGATTGTTTCATGAGTAACTGGCATGAATTTAGAAGCTTTAGAAGCAGATGTGCAGGTTCTCCTTGTAACTCTGATCTGCTGTCTGATTTATTCCTCCCCTTCTCTCTTTGGTGAGAGTTCGGGTTCATTCAAACAGAATAATTTCAAAGTGATTAAGCTCAGTTTCCAGTGATGCAGGTAGACTTTCACCATTTTCTGCTTGGTTAAATTACATTACTTTGGAGTAGCTGGGTAGAGAATAAGCTTGTACAACGACTTTGCTACCAGAGGTATTTTAGTGATGAGAGTGAAACCATGGCATGAAAAAGGAATATTCCAATTGTTCATCTAAGGGCAGTGCCACCAGTTTTGATGAGCTATGTACCTCAAGCTGGGTTTTGTTTCACTTAATATTAATCTCTTCAGGACAGTACTAATAGCTGAGTTGCATTAATAGGAACCAGTTGCTGAATTAGAATACTGAATGCTCTGCTTTGTAGCATGTAAGACACTGGAGGGGAGGATGGAAGGGGGAAAGTTAGAACCTGGGCGTCTAAATAATGCTTTTGAATGTGCTCACTTAAAGAGAAAACTTTATTTTGCTGGGAGGACATTTTTTCAGTAAATATTAACATATATGATCTGTTGAGTCTAAAAATACCAAGTTTTACTAAGTTTTCCAAACAAACATGCCTTTAGAATCTTTGAGCCTCCCATCTCATGCCCAAGAAAATTAGCTTATTTTGCTTCAGTTCCTGTTGAATTCTTGGTTTATTTCAGGTCTGCTCACAGTTTTCCATCCCTCACATCTCCCACATTTAAACAGCCACACGGTCAGCAATGGGCAGGATGAGGGGATTTCATACAGGCTGGGAAATATTTTCAGTCCCACTAAAACAAGTCCCACGTAGCCACTCACCCTCATCTCCTGGGCTTTTGAAAAACACCTCAGCAGATTCTTACCCACACATTCTCTAACCTCCAAAGGCACCCTTTAGCTGAAAAATTCTCCTCTATGTCTTGTCTTGGCATACATCTGTCTCATGGCATATCCTGTTCTTTTTTGGAGAGATCCAGCTGCAAATTACCCTGACACAGGGGAGTTCTCTGCTGGTGCCTCATTAGTGCAGCTACAGCTACGACAGCAAAATCCACTAACTTCACACACAGGGCACACTTAGATTGTATCCTCATTCAAGGCAGGCTGCACCCATCTACAGACTAAAGTTTCTTCATGGTGGAATTATTTTTTTCAGGAGTGCCACAGACAGAATTTTTGGGAGTATGAGCCTGCTAAAGCACAGCACCCACTTACAGGGTCATTTGCCAGTGTTCAGCAGCATAAATCTGTGAGCATGGCCCTCATGGGAGCCAGCTGTTGGGTTTGCAGCTTGTTCAGAAAACATGAGATTTCTTTCCTATGTTGCTACACATCTTCCTGTTTACAGGGATCTCATACTGCAGAGAACTATACATTAGAAATTAATGCAGGCTGAGTTTAAATTACCAAAATAGCACTTCATATTTATAAATACTCATGTTCATTATGAATGTGTTATTGGTACATAAAATCTCCTCCAGCTGAGGGAATATGGATATTTCTAAACTTTTTTTTCTCGTGGGGATTGCTGGTTTTTAAGTTTTTTTGCCATCTTCTCTCCTACAAAATGTTATTTCCTTATTTTTAAGCAAGTCCATGCTATATGGGTGTAAGGATAAGGCTCATGGACAGCCTTGTGCGATCTATGAGAACAAAGGTCTAGAGACAGCTTGAAGGGAAGAGCCAGGGCTAAAAGGTGAGAGTCAACCAGCAGGTGGATCAGCAGCTGTGGGACTAAAGTAGCTCAGAGCCATGGAGGTGAAGGACCAGTTAAATGGAAAGATTTTAGAAAGCCTACTCTTTCCAATGACTAATCATAATAATGGTCAGATTCCTTTCTCAGCTGCAAGGACAGAGTACCAATTGCATGCTCATAAACCTATTTATTTTTAATAATTTGAGACTTCAGTTTAGCTAGCAGGATAGAGAACTGGAACAAGTAATAAGTATCCCAAGAGCCAAACACCAGAGCTGGTACCTGCCCCTCTCTGGTGACTGTGCATTGATGGCCTCTGTGAATTGCCCCTCATCCCTAGGTTTTTGACTTGGGTGTAAATTTCCCTGGTCAATGTGAATCCTTCTCCCAAACAATGTGGAAGAATTTCTTTCAGGATGTAAGCAGCAACTTTTCTTGCCACTGTTCTACCCTGCTGTAGACCTTTAAAACAAAAGGATGTCATGTAGGTTAGTGTGGGCAAGGTAACACCATGCCTTTAAATGGTGTTATTTATCACAAAGTTCCCTTGTGCTTCTCAGAAAAGGAATAAAGAAACCCCTTATGCTCAGCTGATTAGGATCTCACTCAAGAAATAAACCTTTTTCACATTCCCCTCAAATTTTAGGCATGAGAATGACCATGCTATGGTTTACATAGCTGAAAATAAAAACTACTTAAACTCCTTTTGTTGTCATCTGCATTGTTCTCTGTATGCTTTAGAAGTAGTTTTGTTAGAATACTGTGACACTTGCCTTTGCAGTCCTATGCATAGTGCAGCTAGTAAATACCCCTGCTATTTAATTTTTTTAAAAAAATGCTTTCTCTGGTTTTACCCAATTTTCTTACTGGATGGTGGGTTCTTTTCTCTGTCACACTTTTGGGAAGAGGGCTTAGATTTGTATTTTTCCTTTTTCCAGAAGAAAAAATTAGTCCAATGATGGCTAAGAAAAAGTTATACCTGAGATTCTGCTTCATAGAACAGTGACTGCTTTGAGATTTGTTGGACCTTGCTACTTTTCAAATGCAGCAAATTGTAGTTATTTCTGGACATTTAAAGAATTATGTAGAATGTTTTTTCAGGCTTGTGCATAACAATTTTACGGCACATAGGTAAAAATCTGTAATAAAAATGGAAGTTTTCTCATAGCTGTGCATGTCTTTCACTGTGCTGCTCAGTTCCTGAGCACTGGCCACAGGGAGCAAAGAAAGAGCTCCTTAGATTGTGTTTGATCTCCAGAAGGAACTGGAGCAATCTGAACACTGGCCTGAATTAAGGAGTTGTGGCTAACACCACTCTGCTCACTGGTCCTCAATCCCTGTTTGTAGCCAAAGATACCAGCTGTGCCTCAGCTGTTGAGAAAGCTGTCCTGATCCATGGACATGCAACATGGAATGAACTTTCATTAGAAGAACAAAAACGTGTTTTAGTCTTCAGTTAAATGTATCAAGTATTGCAAGAAAAATAAAACTGAGGTTTGATTTCCAAAGCCAGAAAAAGATGTTTCCTTTTTTTCTGTTGCCCAGAAAGATGATCTGCTTGATTCTGAAGAGCCATAAGACATGTCAGTCATTAAAAATAGTCATAATTAAAGAAAAGAAACTCAAACACAAACCTGATCATTCCTCTATAATTTCCTTAGAGGTTTTTCTGCTTTGTTTTGTTTTTTTCTCCCCCATATAGTAGGGACATGAGTATTTATAGTACAAAGTACAAATATATATTTTCATATATGAAAGAATTCAAACATCTGAACTAACTTCAGTTTTTTAACTCTCATTTTGACAGTTCTGTGTTTCAGCTACATTTTACTTCTAGCATGGAAGTGTCAGGCAGGGAAGAGAAAAGGAAGGCTTATCTCAAAAAAACCTTCTGTGGTATTTATTTGTCTTCTAAAACAGCAATGTCCAAAATAAGTGCTTATAATAGTCTTGAGAAAGTGCTACTTAATTCTGCAGGTCAGAGCATATAACAACTTTTTCAGGTGAAATTCTTGAAAAGAGTGTAAGCAGTCATGTCAGTTGCAGTAATATGTAATTTTGAAGCATGAGAAAATGTTTCCTGAACTGAAATTTCATCTGTGTAAAGTGTCAGTGAGTCAGTAAACTTATCTTCCAAACAAACTAGAAGGTTTTCCCACATTCTCTGGGCAATTTGGAAAGATATTAATATTCAGAGCAGTGATTTAAGCCAAAATGTCTGGAATAGGGTGTGACGTTTATCTGACTTTTTATTACCATGGTTTGACACAGGTTTCTCTTTGGTAGAAGATGTGTTTAAAAGGACAATTTAGCATGACCAAAGCCGGTGATGAGCTGTAGAAAATGCAGTGTTTCAGATAGATCATTGCAGCTGGCTGCCCCCTGGTTTGCTGGTGTGAATTTTGCAGCATGGGTTGTTCATGCTTTTGCATATCTGCCACCAACAGCTCACATGTGTGGAACCCTAGAAATGTGCAATAGACAATTGTATCTCCCCAATGAAGGACATAAAAACTAGAGTCTGACAACTTTTAAGAAAGTACAATATATGAGAGAAAATGCAATAAGCTGGGATGACATAACCCAAATGAGGCTCTGAAAAAAAACCATGGAAAATTGTGGGGTTTTTTTTTTAATCCAATTATATGTATTGTACCCCATTACATATCTGGTTTTGGTGGGTGCTTAGGATTTATAAAGATGGTCATCTACTGACATGAGTATTGCTTAGGCTCCACTTTTCAGCACTAGAGATATTAATGAAATATCAGCTGGATGCTGATCACTCCAAACATTTGCAGCTTCAAAATTTGTTCAGTAGCCCAAAACTAATGAAAAACAAAAATCCACAAAACTGGAGTTGTCTCCAAATGTCTTGTTTTTTTGGAGTTTATTCTTTTCTTCAGCTTAAAACCTGAATTTTAAACTTCAGGAAGATATGTAGGGTTGAGAGAGACTGTGATATTGTTTGTGTGGTTCTGTGAAAATGAAAATTTAATCCTAGTTCAAGTAATTCAAAACACCACTTTAATTCAGTTTGAGGGAAAGTGTCATTACTCCTGAACCTGTTTCCTCAGCAAGAAGAGTGATTGCCAGAACATTCTGGGTCTTTCCAGTTTATTTACATTTTTGGTAAACAAACATGCCATTCAGCTGCAAAGTGCCTCTGGTGACATGAAATGTCACTGGTTGGAAACTTCTCTGTCTACCTCTAGTGTTATGGCTGCAGAGTCACTCAGGTCATTTTTGAGAACACCATGTAAAGGGCTTCTCACCAGCACTTGGTGTTTCCCTGGTGCCATGTCATTTCACAGCTGGAAGCTGGCAAATGTACTGTGATTTTAACAGGTGGATATCTGTGAGAAATACCCTTTGCATTAATGGCTACAGTGTGAATTATAAAATTAAGAGAGGCACAGAACTGTTCAGCTGGTTGTCCAGAAAATTTGTCTTTAGAAGCAAAGATTGGGGATACTTTGTAGACTTGCTCAATATTTAAACATTTTCTTATTTTTCATGGTGCAAATCATAGAAATTCCATTGGTTTGGTGCTTGTTCAATGTCATCCAATTTTATTAAGCAAAAACTACAAGGACTTTTATTCTTTAACTTTTATGTCTGGAGTATATGTAGATTTTCTGCACCCTAATTTTTTATACCATTTTTAGTTAGATACACTTATAACCTGCTATAAGTGAAATATGCTTTTGACTTAAATAACAGGTACAGTCACTAAAGAAATAAGGATAAAACATAGTCTTAAAGCACAGTGTCAGACTTGTTAATTGCTGGCTTCAAGGCATATTGATTGACAATATTACTGCTCTGATTTCTGAGTCAACGTGGTCCCGAGAGGAGTTTATCATGGAGAGAACAGATTAACCAACACTAAAGGCTGCAGCAAGGGCAGCCTCCTTTTTTTAACCTCATGAAACCTTTTTCAGACTGTGATGAGGTGACCTCTCATATCCTGTGAGAGAAGTGAAGGTATATCCTTGCTTCCTACTATGTATCCACAGCACCAGAATGGCTGATGGGTCAAGGGTTAAAAACCTCCACTGAACTGCAGGGCAGAGGAGCTCAGACTCTCTGGGAAGCAGCTTTTTTGCTACTTTTAGCATCCCTACAAGGAATGTAAGTTATTCATAGGGCTTCTTGGAAGAAGTCTGCCCACAAGGACAGTCAAAAGGAAAAAAGAAAATTCAGGCTCACTGTCTCATCACATACCTTAAAGTGGAAGATGGTCTGTCAGTGGGTGCCAGATTGAAAATCAGAAAGAAAGGGAACAGCCCAGTTTCCTGAAAAGTTTGTGACAGGGAGGGATGCAGGTGACATTTCCTTTTAAATGGCTGTTTTCATTGAAAATACCTGTTTCCATGGCTCCTTCATACACCTTTACATTTTTTTTTTTTTTTTTTTTTTTTACTACAGAACAGACTGGAAAATGCTATGGTTGTCAATTGCAAAAAAACAAAGAAAAAAATACCAAAACCCCTCATATTTTGCCTCTGTTATTGCTATTTTGAATCTTATGGCAAAGTTGATATGTTCCAAATAAGTCTTATGGGTGATACTAAAGTTTGTGGGCCCAAGGAATAGAGCTGGGTTGTCACGGAGCCAATGACTCTGCTGATTGCCCAGAAACTTCTCACTGGGTATCCGAGTCTCACAGCAGCCAAGTGGTGGAAAGAGGGTTCCATCAACTTGGGGAAATGCTGGTATATCTCTCTTGTGGGCTGGAAGCAGAAAGAAAAAAGTAGAATTTATACACAGGGTTTGAGACTGTCCAGTTTTAAAAACAAATTAGCTTGTGTTACTGTTGCAGAGCTTGCACTCCATTCAGCTGGGGTGGAAATGCATCCTGATTGTCTGTGAAAAATGAAACTGCATTGCCTGACCTTCACCTAAAGAAAGCAATCTCAGAAATCCATGCCCTGCTTAATTTTTTTTACATCTGTGTGTCAGGATGCAGTGTTGAGGCATCCACAAAACATCAGTTTGACTCCAGGAATGCTAGAGAAAAAGTTAAGCACTGGGACAAGTTTTAAGAAAATATGAGATTTCTGTGGATAATGCTGACATTGATGAGTTGAGAATTTGGAGTGTACTTGTCTACTTTATAGGCTAAGGGACTTCTCTGAGACTCTGCTTCTTCCAAAAAGACACATGGCTTCTTGATGAGACAGCCCTTTAATGAGGCAAATACTCTGGCGGTCGAGTCAACTTCTTTCTACATCAGTTCCCTGTAACTACTGGGAGAAAACAGATTGTGTCAATAAATGAAGAGTAGGAAAAGGCATCTTGACATAGCAAAGGACACAGGCTGGGAAACAGAGGATGAGGCTTGTGAGAAAGGGGGCTATTGCTGATGCCAGCAAGAGGCTTTCCTAGCATGTGAAGCTAAGGCATAATATTGTTCTCTTAAGGATTAACCAGGGGAAGAAATGCTTCTGGTGCAATAATCAGAATTTTTTAAATGCAAGAGGATCCCCTGGTCTTATTCAGTTCACAAAAAAACTGTATTTGTTATGAAAATTGCCATGCAGCTTTATGCTTTGAAAAGGGATTTTTTAATGAGGTGGTTTAGCCTAGCCAGCTTAAACAGAGACCTAAAATATATGGCTGTGGCTCTATTCAACAAGAAATCTTCTGTTTGCATATGGGTATCAGCTATGCTCTGTTTCTGTGACATATCTGTCTTGGGACAGCAAAACTTTTTGATATATCAGTTTTATTCCACCAGATTAATACAGAGAAAATCTAAATTTACCCTCATAGATATCGTGTGAGGCTTGCACTCAAACAGGAGTGATGAGAAACTGTTTGGGGCAGAGCAGATATTTCTGTCTTGATTTATATTTTGCTGTGACCGTGGAATCCAAAGCGTCTGGCACTTCTTCACGGCAGTCTTCTCTATGCAAGTTTATTTCCACAATATCTGCCACACATCCATCCAATCCTGACACATTTTGTTACAAATCCAGCCTTTGTAATGTTTCTAGACATCCTTCTTCTCTGCATGAAGGATAAGTATGGAATATACATGCATTCTTTAGTGCTCTTAATGGATCTGACTCCACTCCACATGACTTCACTTTGGAGACCTCACAGAGAGACTGAGCAAATCATACCTTTGATAAATGTCTTATATGAATCTGAACAAATAATTCAAAAATCAAGAATACTGTTTTGATCCCTGTTCAACAATAACAAGTACACTGCAGGAATGAGAGCTTTGCAAGTATCTGAGTGGGAGGATATGCTCTAAATAAACTCTTCAAATGGTATCCTGCACCCTGTGTATCTGGTTCTTCAGCCTTAAAGGTCTAGTCTGGAGTCTCTTTTCTCTGAGCAGCAGAGGAAGGCCAAAGAAGAAGCTGCCTGTCACAACCCATCTGACCAGCAATCTGCAAGGTGGATTAGCAGCAGAACCATCATGTCATTTGCACTCCCATCTCTGCTTCCTGGAGAACTCTTGTAACTGTTCTGAACCATTCAGTGGGTCACACTGAAAAGAGGAATGAAATCCCACAGTGATGCCTCTTGGGGTGAAAAGAAGAGATGGACAAGAGCATGAATTATTTATTTTTATGGCCCTGTGCAGAAGCAGAAGTGTTTTAGAACAGTTTTTTGAGGGTTTTTTTCTCTGCTTTGTACTTCTGAAACCTTTAAAAGTTTTTGCACTGGATAAACCCTGAGTGCTCTGGGCACTACCATTTATATGAAAGAATACAATAAACATTGCTACTGCTATATTGCATATATATATATATATATATATATATGCATGTATACATAATGCAGGACTAAATAAAGATAGAAATCAATCCTGATGCATTTGTATCACACTATGCAGGCAAGATGAGCTGGTCACTCAGATGTTTTCTCACTTCTGAAACGCAGCCACCCCCAGGAAGGCTCGCAAATGTTTTCACACTGCAAAAAAAATTGAGACAGAAAAAGAAAAAATACTAGCTACAACTTCCCCAGTCAGTGCATAAATTTATACTGTTGTAATAAATTTATCTACTAGATTTTCTTGCTTAGAAAATTCAGGAGCATATCCGATTTTAAAAAAAGTGAAATCAGTGCATGATTATCCCTCTTTTCCCAATCAATACAATCACCCCAGCAGTGTAGCTTATTCAAAAGCACTCATCATATCTGCTTTGTGTGAAGAAAGACTCTTAACACCTCTTTGTGATTTTATAGCAGTGAGTATTTTTCTAATGCTGCTTCCACTGAGCTGTGGATCAGGGTCAGACATGTGGCCAGAGAAAAACAAGCATAATCTAGTACATGTTTGTGAAACTGGAAACTTTGAAAGCCACGCTGTTTAGGTCTTACAGCAGTAAACTGGGCCTTCCAAATAAATCAGAGGCCTGTGTTTGCAAGCTGTGTATAACAGATCCTTGCCTATGAACTTTCTGTTTCCCCTGGATAACTCACTTCTGCTTTCTTCAAAACACTCCATTTACATCCCTCTGAACCTAAAGGCTGCATTTCTTTCTTCTTCTCTGCTGTCAGGGGACTGCTCCTTCTTCTTTATCTTTCCTTCTTTCTGGGGCTCTGTGTTGGTCTTTGCGTGACAGACATACCAAGGTAAAAAGTGCCCACTAGCAGAGCAGGACAGGAATGCATATATGCTCTTAAACATGCATCCAGTCCTACTGCCAAAACTAGATTTGCCATCCACCTACGCTGTTACATTTCAATTCTTGGTAAACTACTTTTTTCTCAGCTCTTAGTCATTTTTGCATAGTCAGACATGACTGGTGCTTTAGTAAGAGCATCAGCTTTGTGTTGTGGACAGACAGCTGCCTGTAGCTTGAGCCTATTCATGCCTAATGTAAATCAGAACAAAATGTTTTTCATCTGACAGCTTAACTAAGATTCTGAAAGCATTCTCACTCTTCCCTATCTTTTGTCTTGGCTGAGAGCAAGTCACTGAAGAGCAAACTTTGTCTTCCTGTAAACCTGCAGTGAGTGCTGAGGGTGTAATCGAGGGAGCTCAACAAAGGTCCTGAGCAGCCAGGTCTGATCTCATGGCTGATCCCACTTGGAGCAGGAGGTTGGACTACAGACCTCCTGACTTCCTCTTTATCTCAAGTGACCATCACATGATCTTGTCTGTGATCTTGGTCTTTTGGCTCTGGGATGCTGCATGCCTGCACCAGCCAGTGTGCAATATTCTTAGTCCAGGATAGAGTAACTTTAAGAAAAGTAAGACATACAAAATATACTTTTGGTGTAGACTCAACACACTCAAAAGCCTCCTCTGGGCTACTCAGACTCTGCTGGAGGGCCCCTAAGTCTTGCAAGGACATTAGATAGAGGGAAAGAATAATGCAGTTACTTGAGCTGCTATGATTTTTTCCATCTTGTACTTTGAACCATCACACTTGGTTCTCCTAGCTTGAAGGCAGATCTGTAAGAAGTCCTTAGAGAACTACTAGTATCTGAGTGATAGAGCCATCATGCTCACCTCAAAAGCAGCTTTAGTAAAATGGAAAACTGAAATTATGTCCAGACTGTCTCATGTCTCAGTTTTCTAAGAAGCAATTCCTGTCTTACTCACTTAACCCACCAACTGTCTGAAATTTCATTAGCTCCGTGTCTTACAATCCTAGGATGTCCTGAGGGACTATGGTGGTCAGGTCACCTGATGGTGGCTTAATCATGCTTTGCTAATTTCTACCCAAGAGCCAGGATTGCTCATAAAAATACTGTGTGTTAATCAGCAAGGCAAGTATTTTGCTTTCTTGCTTCTTTAGTTGCACGCATTTGATGGTTGAATTCTCTTGAAAATTCCTTTTTTAATGTAATGAAATAGCTCAAAAATATTGTCTGTGGTCACTTCTCACTTCTGAACAGCTTACTGCTGCTGAAGTTATTTCAAAATAATGCTTTGCCATATTTCAATATTGAATTTGCTTGTGACTGTCTCTTGTGAACTGAAAATTGAAGTCCCCTTACATCTTGAGAGTGGCTTAGCCAACCTGAAATCTAAATCCAAGCAAGTAAGTTCAGATTGAGTATCATTCTAATGATATAATTGATTACTTTCCCTGGCAAAAACAATTCCACAAAACAGGTATTGACTAAGTAATTAGGGAGGGCAAAGAGATACAAGTGATAAAAGAAAGGTATTTATAAAATAATTCCATGAAGTATTTTTTATATTCACTAAGTACTGAATGGGACTTTATCACTGGTTTTAAAAATTCTTCTTTCAAATGTTAATTTCAGTGAACATAGGGTTAAAATCAATTTTCAGTAGAGCAGTTTTGCAGTTCTTCCCATGCAGTCTGTGGTATGGAAAAATGCCATTTTCAAATAAGCCATTTTTTTCAGAGTGGCAGCCAGATACCTTAGCAATCCCATGGAATTACACCAAGAATGACTATTTCTTTTTTTAATATGAATTTAATATTATTAGAACACTTAGTTGACAAGTACATTTCCAACTCCAAGTGCAGGGAAATCCATTCTTCCCAGCCTCTGCTTTGAGAAATCTATGCACTGTAATACCATCTATTAGAATCTATGTGCTGTATCATTGAACATTATAGATAAACTTACAGATTTTCACCTAATGTTTGGGGGGCCATAAAGAAGGAATAGAAATACAGAAAATGCTATAATCTCTTTAGTTCCTTTATGTGCTTCATTTACTAAAAAACATAAAATGGATAGTAAAATATTTACTGCTACTTTGCTGTTCTCAAATGACAAAAAATCAGATTGTTTGGTGTCTTGCTTTTATAAAAAGACAGCTTCAAGCAGGCAGGCACTGAAAGAAATGGACTTTTTAACCAGTGTGCTTTGAGGACTAGCATAAATTTCTTACTGATCCATGCATCACTGGAATTGTGACTTTTGGCATTTATGGTAAGTCCAGAAAAGTGCAGAAAATGTGTGGGTGTTTTTGGTCAACACAGGTAAGAGATTAAGTGAAATTTTTGAGAGCTGCAAATGACCCAGTTGAAGTGATTTAAGAAAAAGTAAACAACAGAAAGTTTCAGCTAAAGACTTTGATTTTCTGTTGTAGCAGACAGCTCACCTATTGAGATGAACACTGACTGCAGCTCAGATGGGGAACGGTAACCTTTAATTCTGTGTGTGTAACACAAAATAAGTGTTTTACTAGGAGAGCTCTTGAACCTTATCAGAGTGACATTCTTGAGTGAGGCATGTGTTCCAATCAGAAACATTTCTCAACCCTGTAGTTCCACAAAAGGAAAGATTCTAATGGATTTTGGATCATGTTATAATGTAACATAGTGGAAACATAAAATTATAGTCATTCATCTGAAACACACTACTGAATAGACCTTAGAGTTTCCATCTTTCAGGTCATCCTTTTTCTAATTTCACCTCTACCTTACATGAACCAGTCAGTCCAGTTTAAGCTGTTTTCATTTCAACTGGATGAAAAGCAAGCCCTGCCTTGATTTTAACAGCCACCATTGCAATGCAGGGATAATCCTCTTTCCAGTGTAAATCATAATCTCAACATAGTTAACTCGTGCAATCTGTGTGGATTCTATGGATTTTTCATCCATTTGATGACACTTGAAAATGACTTAATACAGACTTAAGCACATCCCATTGTTCTACTATTTTGCAAATTGTTTTCTGTATCACTGGGCAGAAAATATTTTCTTGGTGTTTCAGAGGACTTACAAATTCTGTACATCTCATACTATCATATTTCATGTGTACTATATTTTGTCCATCATCTTTTTGCCACTGGATAATGTATTCTTTAGGAAATGTAAATATACACATCCTGACATTTCATTTCTGGGATAATAGTCCAGAGTTCTTATTCTGGAATTCAACTCTTTATTCATGGAAGTGTAGAAAACCACAAAGAGAAATTAATTTGAAATGCAAATATACAACTTGGAACTGCCTGTGGAATAAAAACAGAGACAGGCTTTATTAATTTAAGCTTTAATAAGATATTATATGGCAAAAAAAATTTGTCTTTTTTTCACTGAGACAGAAAAGTCTTCAAAAGATGCATCTTCATCCCTTTATGTGTATTGGCTAGTTTTTGTACTAATTGTTGAATAACCATCCTTTTAACTTGAGCACCTAGCCATGACAAATCAATGCATCCTTGTAAAGAAAGAGAAGCAATTTCACTTTTTACCAACAGAAAGTTTTGCTCACCAAGAGGTTTCCCTGTCACCACTGCCTGTTTTTTGGCACTTCAATTTCCAGCATTTCACCGATGGATCCCTAGGAATCCAGCTGTGACTCCCCAGCTGTTGGTGAGTGAGGTGGGGACCATGGCATGGCCATAGCATGATGGCCTGATTCTTTCTGACTGGGAAGTCACCTTGACTAACCAAACAAATGCTGTAATGGATGGAGAGTCCTAAATGCTTTTCCTGTGGTTAGAATTAGGCACCCAAAGGAGGTGAGGATGTGTGGCTCAAAAGAAGCCCTGGATCTTCATACTTAAACACCATCTTAAAAAACTTGCATCCACAGGGAGGACCCTAAACACCTGATTGCAATTCAGCTTGAGGATGAAACGTTTTCTGTCCCTCATGTTCAGACTGTGATACTGTGCAAAGAAGGAAATCAGGCCTTACTGAGGCAAGGCTGTGAGAGGGATGCTTATTCCAGAACCTGGGTTTGGTTCTAGTTCTGTCTTGTTGAACCAAGCACAAGATATTCTACTCTCATTTAAGAGCCAGCACCCAGGGCTGATCTCTTCTTTCCTGTTGCCAGTCAGGAAATTATCAGTGCTGAGCTCTCACCCATAAAATTTTAGTGCAGTTCTTTTTACTGAACATTGAACTGTCAATTTCCCTGGACATTGTCAGGTTGAAGTCACCTCTCTGGAATACACACATTTATTTACATGGGACTTAAATCTCACTTTCTCACACTCTCAGTCTGTTTTGAGCTTTGTTGACACTTCAAAGTCACTTCTGATTTTTACATATAATACAGAATCATTAATTAATTTGTCCATAATGAAAATTAGCATTTCTCTAAGAAATGCAGCTGCTGCGAGTGTAATCAACAAATATTAACTTTTTAAGTTTTTTTCATTACTCTTGCAATTCTGAAAGCATGAACATGAGGTCATAGAAACTGCTATTCTATAATTACAAATAATAAAACTATGTTGTGGCTGGCAGCTGTGGATTGGCACATTAGAGTTAGCCAATATCTCACAAAATTTTATTGCTCTTATATGAATTAGATGGTTGGAAGGAAAATGTGTGAAAAAATTTCACAGCTACTTTTGCTAATTGGTGAATCTCTTGAAATTCTTTGACTTTATAATATCATGACTAATATATATATGCATATCCACCTGTGCAATAACAGATACCTCAAAACCGAAATCATAACTGCTTTTTCAGCTAAATCTTCTCCTTTCACATACTGATTACCCTAGACATGAATTTAAGAATTCAAGAAAAGCCTGAATTAAGACTTTTCATTGCTTGTCATTTACTCATGGCAAAGGCAGGTTTTTGGGTTTTGTATTTTTATTAGATATTTTAATTTCACTGACATAAGAAGAAACTTTTCCATTTACTCTGCTGCATCTATAGTTTCTAACCCATGTTTTGCTGCATATATTGAATATTGCCAGATCTATGTAATGTACTTGGGTAGCTAATTCACTTCAAAAAGGTGTTTGAAATAAGCTGAATCTGTCTTGAAACAAGTGAAAAGTGCTTTTTTCCTGCTCTTTCAGCTCTGCATAATGTGTTTTTTTCTGAGAAGTGGCAATGGACAGCAACAGAGAGTTGAAGAGTAACACTTGTGTTGCTGCACTTACCTTTCCTGACTATCTCCCATGGAATGTTGCAGGAGAATTGGCAAACCAAGAAAGCCAAAGCTGAGACTCTTGCTGCAGTTGCCTGATGGAGATTTGTCTGGGTCTTTCAGTTCCACCATGTGTTCAGCAATGCCTGACAGGGCAGAGAGTCTGGCAAAAATGGACATAGAAATATATCAAGATCTAGTTTCTACTGATGCAAATGGGATATTAAGTTCAGGCAACTGCAGAAAGTGTATCATATTGGAAACGGGATCAGTGATGCCTTGTGTTACATTCTCTGTGGAAACAGGATATTTACTTTTAAATTAGTTTCCTATTATCAACCTGTTAAGATATCAATACAAAGCTTATGAAATAGTATAGCAGGGGGCAATTGCTTGAATTGAAAAAAAATAAAAAGCCAAATTGCTTATTTATCATTTATCAGCCTCTCTCAGCTGTCAATCTAATTTTCCTGCCTTCACTGATCATATTTTTACTGTCTGTTCCTTAACAGATTTTGTTTTGATTGCTTCTGTTCAGATTCTGTCTGTCATCTCAGTGTCTAAGCAGACCATATGTTAGCTTGACCCACTACCAAAAAAACTTCAGTCTGAGTTCACTTGAGAAGTTACTCCTACTATTATTTGAAGATTTATTAATTTTTCAATGGCATCTGGTTCTTTACCACCTGCCCTGAAATCTGCTTTTGTTTTCTTCACTGCTGGGAAAAAAAAAAAAAAAAAGACAATAATTTCTGCCTTCGAATATATTCAGAAATAACAACTCTTTCAGCCTTTCATGCTATCACAAGATGGATAATAACAAAAGAGCATCTTTATGCTGTTAAAATTCATTCTATCTGAGATACACAATGATGAAATAGTAATATTGTCGTTTTGTTGCTTCAGAAATTGAGCCACAAATGAACAGTCTGATTCAACTGGCCCTAGTAAAAGGATGGTGGTGTAATGAGGACATCTCCCAAACTTATAATTGATGTTGGTAAACAATTAAACTTTCTCCTTAATCTTTGAGGCTGCAGAAGTCACTCAGAAGGAAAGCACAGCCAGCTCTGAACTCTGCCCTCCCTGGCACTCCTAAAACTGGCAGTAGGACTCGTTAATTCCTTTGCATATCCTGCAAAAGCAAGAGAGGAGATTCTGAAGAAGGTTTGGAGAACCCATTGCTGGCTATTTCTAGTGGTGGCCTTGAGTGGAATGATGAATGACTTTCCCACTGCCAGAACATTGACAGGTCTGCTCACTCTCACTGAATGGAAGAGTCACTCAGGAACGAGTCTGCAAACTGGGGGGTGCAATTTCCTTTCTGCTGCTTTGCAGTGTCCTAAGATTTGCATTTTTAGTCATTCAGTGTTTTTGTGACAAACCCTTCAAGGCTTGCATCTGAACCTTGCCCGTGCACGAAAACAAGACCTCTATAGTTTGTGCCCGAATCTGCTTTCTTTGTCATGAATTGTCCATCCTCTGTCTTTCATTCCCTGCTGAAGCCATTCTAAATATTATGTTGCATTGAGCTTAGCCCATCAAATGGGAGTAATATATGAGAGTCATAAATGCTGGAAGATACCTATGGGAATGCTCTGAAGAGAGCCTTGGGGAGGCAGAGAAGAATGCTGTGCTAGACACAGCTAGTTATTTTTTGAATAATACAGAGATGTAACTTGAAAATTCATCTCCATGTAGTGTTGATCTGGAGATAAATCAGACCGTGTATCTCTTTATTGATCAGGGTTCAATAATCATTCCTATATTTTTACTTGACTTTATAATTCCTACCTGTTCTCTTCAACTAGTCAAATGATAAGGAGTGTATTTTCTAAGCAGTTGTGTTGTTTGTGTTATCTCTCCACTCACTCAGAACTATAACAGGATGTTTATCTACTGAAAAATCCCTGTCTCTCATTTACTCTGCATAGCACTTCACTGCCTTCACAGTAACTGTAGCTGCAATTATCATTGTTGGCATCCAGAGATAGTAGTTTTTCTATTTACACTCCATGCCTGGCCCTTGTGAAGTTTAATAAATGAAGTCAGCACTTACACTATCATTTGATATACTCATCAGCTGATAGCGGCTGCTGAAATATGCAATAAATTAAGGTCCTAGAGGGAAGAAAAAGGATTAGAAAAAAAAAGTGTTAAATGTTTTTTCAAAGGAATCACATTTTTTCTTTTACCCGATGTGAAGAAATTTAATTAGAGTTTTTATGTCCTTTTTTAAAGTATTTACTTTCTTCTGTATTTTATGAGAAGTCACCTTCAAGAATTCATTGAAGCAAAATTTAACTCAAGATGTAGGACAAAAAGGAACCAATATAATAGGAAGAATTGCCTGGCATTTTGCTGAGGTCTTCACTGGCAGTTAGCTGGGTAGGGTTTGTGGTCTGTAGAGACACATTAATACAAAACATGCATCCAGCAGCCTACACTGGCAGAGCTGTTGTGATGCTCCTTTGGTGGGCCTTAAAACCAACCTCTCCACAGTGCTGGAAACAGCCCAGCCAGCTTAAGACAAAAGTCTCAGCCTTAACAGCAAACAGAACCAGATCCTCTGGAGACAACAAAGTCTTCTTAGTGGACAAGCCCTTTCTGTTGAGAAATGCACAGAAAAGTATCTCATTTCAGCACAGTGCTGAAGATAGGATGAATTATATGAATGATGCCAAGCATTTTCATAAATGGGTTTCTTCTTTTAGCCAGACAGTAAACACTATCATGACTAGCAGTGTTTGGCTGGTAATAAGTGCTGAGCGTTAACTCAAATAGTCTATTCACCACTAGCAAAGATTAATACCCACCTACACACATGTATGTTTTTCCTGGTACTCCTTTCATTATATTTTTCAAGTAGACAAGTAACAAAGTCATTTAAAGAATTTAGCTCACTCGTTGTGTTTTAGGTTCTCTGTGGCAGGAAAATAGAAGTTCTAATCCCTGCAGAGTCCTAATGAGAAATGGACATAGGCTAGATGGAAACTGGTGAAAAAAATGTTGATCAGTTTTACTATGAGCAACTATAATGGCCCCTGCAAGTAGCAAAAGCACACACATTTAGAAGAAGTATTATGTAGAGGCACCACTTTTATTAAAGCCACTAATAATGAGGAAGCATGGAAAATGTTTGTGTAGTTTAATTCAGAATAGTCTTGTCATAGCTGCTTGAACTTAACCCTCTGTAACAGATTTTGTATCTTCTGGAGATTTTTGGGTTGCTTGGGAAGATCTTCGCAAAATTTTCATTTGTGGAGAAACATGGATAGATGTGTGTCCTTCCTCTCAACCACCCCAACACCAAGAAGAGAGTTGGGGTGGATTTAATGTGATTTCTGCTCCTTCTCTTTTGAGACTTCATGTTTGTTTTACTTCTTCGTGCTGTTAAGCATATCAAATCCTTTTTTCTGCATCACGGTGAGCACTTACCCAGTATTTAGCTTATTCTTTCTTCAGTCACAGGCAGCAGCAGTCTCTGCCTGAGAACAGGGTGCTTGGTTGTGGAGCCAGGACCCCTTCTGCTGCAAGTGCTTCAGTTGGATGAGCTTTGCTTCTTCACTGCTCTGAGAATGAACTACAGCTCTGGGCTTAAGCCAAAAATGATTGCTATAAACTGAATGTTCATTGGCTTGGGAGAACTCAAAGGCCTTGATTAAACCATAAATCCTAGGAAAAATACTATCCCTTTTCCAAACAGCTCACTCAGAGATGGCCCCAAGAATATCTTTGCATTTGGGGCCAATATAAATGAAGCAGTGATTGCCTGGTCTCCTAATTTTTTCTTATCCTTACAAGCATTTAGGTATGGGATTGCTAATTCTCAGTTACCTTCCTTGTCCCTTCTTACCAAAACAGTGCACCAGATACCAGTGACTACAAACATGGCCTTTAATATAAATCTACATAAAATAATCATATTTATAGATAAAATGTATATGAATATATAAAGATATAAAATAAGAGTAAATATTAAAATAGTCCTGCTAGCATGGGCTTATCACAACAATTTCCAGACTGTGAAGTATCTCTGCTTTCATTTTTCTCTTTAATGAAATAGAAATAAAAGGTGGAAGGGCTCAGAAAATAAATAAATAAACAACGTGCAAATTCAATGACCTGTGAAAAAAATAAAGTCAGTCTGAGTTTAGATAATCTGAACTCAAAATACATTATAATAATAGCAATAATAGTAATAAAAATAATGATAATAAAACTAAAAATAAATTCTAAGTCAAAATGTTCCCAGCCAGGTTTTGACAGAGAAAATGTTGCTTCAATTAAATAACTTTTTTTTGCTCCTATGAAATGATGGTACAGTATCTTGTGGTCTGTAAATAACTATTAAATATGTTTCTCTTTCAAATGGGGCAGGTTGTGTATTTTATTAAAGGGAACTGGGCTGTTAAAAAGAAACAGTATAATTCTGAACAGTGGTCATACTGGATATTGTCAAAGTCACCAAAAGTCTACAAGGGCCAGTTGATTTCTTCCACAAGTCCATTCTTTTTTCTTTTATAGTTTTGGATCAAGTCCATTTTGAAACATTGTCTACTGACATCTCCCGTTCCAGAGAGAAATGGGCTTGCTGATGAAACAGTCATTTTCCGCCTTTGAACTGAAACTTATACATTATGGATGATCTGATTGAAAATTTTAACATGAAATCCTACTCAGTTTTATATCAATACTGAAACTGCCATTAAACTCAATAGGGTTAAAATTTCTATCTGGATCCTTAAGGGAAGTTTGGATCAGATTAGAATGTTAAATCTACCCCATTCTAAAAACAGATAGGAAAAAAGCTGAGAAGACACATGCCAGGAAATTCAAAGTTAACATAACTTTGATGCTTAACTCATCTTGGGAACCTTTATTTTTAGAACCATCCAAGATAAGAAAAAGATGGTGCCTGTTGAGCCTTAACAGGTTTTGTCATTTTGCATTGCAAAGTAACTTAGATCCTAAGATTTATATTATCTGTGAATATCAGTTCCAGGTTTCAAATTCTAAATACTATAGAGCAAAAAAAGCTGCTAAAATATCACCTGTCTTTATGGTGCTGAAACATGCCAGTGATTTTCTGAGATGTCAAAAGCAACTCAAACAATACACCAAATCCTAATCAACAGAAGTCATCAGAGTTATTTTTTTTATTGCTCTCTACATCAGCTTGTTTTCATAACACAGACATTTCACTTTATGCAGGAACAGATGTATTTGTGACTATTTGCACTGAAATATCCAAACATTACAGTAAAGCAGCAATTTACAGTTGGCTGACTGTGTCTCATCTTTAGTAGACAATTAGTGAACAATGAAAAACTCATTATCTTCTTATTTCACTTCAGCCAGGGAAGCAAACAATTAAATTTGGTGGTTTAAATTACATAGAAACAAACAAAAAGCATCTTGACTTCCCAGAAAGAACGAAGTGCAAATAATTCCATCAACAGTACTTGAGTGAAATTCATCAAAGGGGTGTGCTCCAAAAATAGAGTTCACCTTAAATGCTTTCCTTTAATTTTCATTTTTAGAGAATGATAAAGAAAAATCCTATACATTCACCATCATCAAGATACTTATATTATGTAGGGAGGTAATATACATTTAAATGCACATATATTTGTAACATATCTAGGAATCTAAAGATCTTTGAACTGCTTTAAAATATAATTTTTTTTTTCCTTTCACATTTGTTTAGTGATTAGCAGGGATCATAGTATCTGTCTCAGAATTTCTAAATCTTGCTGATATATATTGACCAAATAAATGACCAAATGTTGCCTGAATCTCAAAAAACTCACATATACAGAAGTTTCCTGATTGCAGAGTTTCATGGAGATTAATTTTAGCATGGAATTTTAACCAATTTTAACAGTTTTGAAATAAGCAATTCCTCATATTTACTGTTTTTTTCACTCCTGCTTATGTTGGTAGAAAGAAAGAAATATAAAAGCCAGCTTAGTGAAATCTGGGCATGCCACATATTAGTACACAGTAGTAATTCCTGTCTTTTCTTCTTCTCTCCAGCTTTCCAGTAGTCATTATGTCCATCTTTCCACTGATAAAAAATCAAGCATCTAATTTTCACTGTATCTAGACATTCATATTTTGCTTGTGAAATACAGCTACTGATATGATTCACAGATTCAGAGGTTAATCTTCACCAGCTCTTTATGAAATCTCAGTATTCTGTTCTTCATACTTTTTCATACGTCATAACTAGTGTAGCTTGAATTTAGAATCCACACTGTAGACAAGGATTCTCGTGCAATTCCATCAAAATTGAATTTCACTAAGCTATCTGCTCTTACAATCCAATGTTCTGGAATGTCTTCATTATTTTTCCCCTTCCTTTTTTCTGTCTCATCTGAAAAAAAAAAAAATTTAAAAAAAAAAAAAAAGAAGAAACACATTATTTTTATGTGTTTTCTACTGCTCAGAATCTTCTGTAGTATATTGAACAATACATGTCCTGAAGTCCCAACTTGTTGAAGGTTGTTTCATGCCACTAAAGCTACTTATACTGAACAGAGGCAAAAGGTACAAAGTTTCTGTAGTTTGCAATGTTGACATAGAACTTCCCTCTATGACTCAGGATGCTACAGGGAAAAGGATAGTCGAAAGCAAAAGTTGTCAGTTCACTTACTTCATGTTGATGTTCAGAAAGAATCAAGCAGGTTGCAGGGATCCAAGTTTCTTTACTTCACCCCTCACATCCTATGTCATTCTTCAGTTTTTTATTTCCACTGCTTAATATTGACTGATCCTGTTCCCCTGTTACCCATGGTGCACTCAAAATATTCTCTTTTAAGATGTTAATTCTATTATTTGAGGGCACTTGCTTGTGGGTGGACATCTTGCTACTGTCTTCTTAGGCCAAAGATGATGCAGGATCTTTTAATTCCATTTTATCCTTCTCTCTCACTTGTCACTTATTTTCATAACATCAGCAGCAAAGACAGTGTTAAATTTCATTATGTCATTTGTATTTAATATTCACCCTGACTAACAATAAAAAAAATCCACATCAAAAATCACAACCACTTAGGGGTAATAAAGCGTTAAGTTCTCAGGTGGAAGGAGATACAGGAAAGTATAAGGTGCTAATACTGAATCCCACTGTAAAAGTTCTTTACTACATAAAATTAGCATGTCTAGGTGAAAAAGCAAGAAAAAATCAAGGCAAGCATATAATTTCATCTACTTTCCCCCATGGTAATCAGGAGAGAACTAGACTGGGGAAAGTATGTCCTTCTGTGTATTCCACACTGGATAAATCTTCCTCTGTCAGGGCTTTTGGATATTGAGGAAAGACAGACAACCCTTTCTCTGCCCCAGCTACAGACAGAGAAAGGCTGATTAGCTTCAAATGGGTGCCCAACTTTCTGGTAACAATAGACTAGGTGAGGTGAATCCTTACCTGGTGATGAAAGAGTGTGTATGAATTTAGGAGAATACACCATGACTCTGCCCCATCTGGAACAAAAACAGATCATAGCACAGGGCAGTTTTTGATAACACCTGTGTCAGGTTTACATGGCACTGAGGAGAACGGATTAGATGAACTTGTGAGATCTCTTCCTTATCTCTGGACTCCAGGCTTTTTTTTTTCTAAGTGACACAAAGCCAACAGCAATTGTTTTGAAGACAGATATAAACATCAGAACAAAAGCTAATGAAAATTGCACTGATTAGAGCTGTTCAAAATCCCTGATCCATGGGAAAGGTTGATATTCTGACATGTGTTTTCTTTGCAAAACAGGATGAGAATGGTCTAAATATCAGCAATTTCCAGGGTAATATTTCTTCAGGAATGCTGCAATGAAGAAAAAATATTTCATTTTGAAATATCTATATTTTTAGCATTTCAAAACAACATTTGAAATATTTCCTCTTAGTCTCAGGTTTTCACACTTAACAGAAGTATTTTTGTGCATTTATTTATTTATTTATCTGAATATGGATATTTAATGTTGACTGTTTCCTTTTAGAAGAAAATAATAGTTTCAAAAATTCCTGAATTGTTCCAGAAGGCTTCTTTGGTCACTGCATTTGGTCAGTCACAGTAACAGCACACCACGGGACTGTCCAGTCCCATGATAGAAAGAGAGGTCCTTAAAACAGAAATCTAGAGGAAACAAATCACAGTTTGGTTGTGAAATCCTTCTTCATGGGGACTACATATCACCATCTTTCATTTAATGACATAGGACAGGGAATAATCCAATCAATATCTCACGTGAAAACTTGCTAGAAATTATCACTTATAATAAAACAAATGCAAATAGCAATTTTATACATACTGCATGCTCCTGGCACATTCATGGTTCCTTATGCTAAATAAGCAGCCTTTTCTTTCAATATAGTGGTACAGACATATTTATCTGCATGGCGTACTCAGAAAGTGCTTTTAAATCTTAAATACAATGTAAAAATCCCCAACCAAACCCAATGTAAATAGACAGCATTATTGAGACAATAATGTTCTTTTAAAATAGTTTAAAACAAGTCTTTCAAGTGTTACTTATAAGAGGAGAAAGTTTTATAGGTCTCTGTGGTAGCAGTAGGTACAAGTTAAGGCTGAAAGACCCCAATATGCAGATATTTGGGGTCTTTATAAACTGCAATACACAGTTTATGAAATAGTGACACCTTCTCAGAATTAATTTATTGGCTGTGCTCTGTGACACAAAACCCATATTTTGTTTTACAAGTGATCATGAAGCTTTTTGAAATGATTAAGAATATTGTTTCTAGATTTCTGTTTAAAGCTCCTCTCTGAAACTAAATCCTGGTGTGAGTATACAAAAAACTGCCAAAGTAAAACTTTGGAAAAACATTTAGGATATTAATAGAAGTTAAGGATCCACTTTCATAATAAGTATTTTCAGGGTCTGAAATCATTACATCACTATTATTTTTACTTGCTTGGGTTTAAAGAACACAGAAAATACTTTTAAAGCTTCCTGGCTTTATGTCTGCCTTGTTTGTTTGGAGCCTGTGTATTTTAGTATATGCAGTTTCTGGCTCTGTTTAATACCTAGGACACCAATGACCCCCTTGGCTCAGGCCACTGGCTGCAAATGCAAAAGAATGTCATTAAAAATACAGCAGGAAATCAATTTGGTGAGTTTAAATTGCTTCATAATGGACATTTTTGCCTCTAACTGTAGATTTTGCCAGAATGTTTCTGAACAAAAGAACATCCTGTGAAACCCAAATTTTAACTGATCCAAAGCCCATAAATGGCAATTTTTAAAAGTTACTGTTTTTATTGAGATTTCAATCCACACCTCCATTCTTCAAGCCTCACAACTACATTAGTTTGGGATTTCTTTTATTCAAGTTGTTGAAGAAAAATCCTGTGTTTCAAAAATGGTAATTTGAAATAAATGGACAACAAATTTTGGTATCATAAAATAGCCCTACATAGTAATATACATACATATATACATAATATAAACATATACATGTTTTAAATTACTATAATGTGTTGCCAATTTATTTAATGCAAAAAGCCATGAGAAGGCAGGGTCTTATTACCCCTCCTTGAATGAAAGTATTAATCTACATTGTGACATTGTAAAGGAAGCCCCATGAAGTAACATCATGTACACTTTTTCTGATATTTTTATTTCAGAGGAAATATATGTATAAAGTCAGAGTGCATTTATTGGATACATATTTCCCCCATCACATTATTTCAGCATCTAGCTCTTACTGGAGAATTAAGAGAGCATAAATAGCATAGCAGAAATCTTTGTTGTTGGACAGACCTAAAGAGCTTGCAGTGACTCTCAGTGCCTCAAAGGTTCAAAGTACTCATTAAAAAACCAAAAAATTACAAGATACAATCACAAATTGTTCTGACTTGTGGAAGTGTGTTTTGTCAGGAACTTCTGCCTAAGAATATTCAGATTCTTCGCAATATTTGGATGCTAATCAAGAGCATATTGCCAAAATAAATAGTCATTTTCTTGCTTTATCATTCTGATTCTACAGAAAATAAGAATAGTCAAAGCATAAAAAAATAATTTCCTGTATTATTTCCTTGACATTGATTTGCTAAGAGTTGAATAAGAGTACACTAAACCTCTAAGAAAAGTAATTTTGTTGAAAGAACATGAAGACAACAAGAAAAAAATCCTTCAATAACTGCTGGGAGTTTAGGGGAAAACAGAGGCCTGTACATTTTAGGACTGGAAGTCCTTCTGATGTGGTTGTGCAGTTGAGCTGGCAGTCACAGCTTGGGACTGTCCTATCCCATTCTACAGCAAATGGTCTGTGAGTGCCCTTCCAGCACTCACATGGATCATATGCAATGTGAAAACTGTTTTTTCCTAACTCCACCACTCATCCAAGTAGCATCCTCCCTGCAGCCAAACGTGAACAAATCAAGGACCAGATTCTTCTCACTCATATACAGCAATGTCACCTTTCCTAAAATCAACAGAAATTTTGCTTCAAAGATGGATACATCTTGCCAAGGAAATCCTCTTCAAGTTGAGGACAATACTGCAATTTTGTGCAAGGACAATGATTCTTTGTTTAACTCAAAGAAAATTATCCCTTAATAAAATCAGTGACAAACAAGATTAACCATTCATGTACATACATGATTGAAATCCAGAGATCCAGGCTGAAACTTTTTTCTGACATTATGTCAGTACTGGAACATATCGCTGATGTCTGACAGAGTGTTAGGATGGAGGGTTGTCTCAGGTTACTTACTGTGTTTTCACCACTGCATGAAAATAAGGATTTTATAGGGAACTGTTTACACAAAGTGTCTTAGCTGTCAGCCCTGAAGACCAACTCTGTTCCTCAACAGAGGACATGCTTCACACAGTTTGTGCTGGGGAAATGCTTCCTCTTCTACTGGGTCAGAATCTTCTACTGGGTCAGCTGTGTCAGGAAAAAGCTTCTTTGCCTGTGGGAGTGGTCCCTCAGCCTTGCCCCAGCATCAGCCACAGCACAGAATCAAGGGCTTACTGCAGCAGCTGTGCTGGGCTTTCCTTTGAGACCAGAGTCAAAAGTCTCTGCTTAGTATTGCTACCTGCAGATTTGAAGTGTGAACAATGAGAGAAAGATTGTAGAAAATTCTAAATAAAGTATCTCAGTTAATGCCATAGATTGAAGAAGGCTAGACACAAAAATTAATTACCTTCTTTTTCTGAGTGTATAAAGATAGTACCTCTGAAATACCATATGTAGGAATGCCACAGAAATAACTGTGTGTCTTTGGTTGCTTGCATATAAGCAAGAATTTCAGATTTTATGCTATTTACTAATTTTTTTCTCTTGTTTTAACTTTTCTACTATTCATTTGCATACCAAAATAAAAAGATGAAGCAAGATTTTCAGATTTTATGTTATTTACTGATTTTTTCCTCTTGTTTTAACTTTTTTACTATTCATTTGCATACCAAAATAAAAAGATAAAGGAACGGAAGAAGATAACACACAATAGAAATAAGAATTCTATTTTCTTTACTTTGCAACACATTTTAGTTTTGTCTGTAGCACTTTAGCTCTCACGTAAGCAGGTATTTCTAATCATCTCTGCAATCTGAGTTGTGGTCTGGGAGTCAAGCAAGCCGGGAGAAATAATAAGAAAGCCACAATCCAACACCAAGCATACAAGGACTACAGAAGTAATTCTCTTACCAATCAGAAATGCAACCATACAAGCACATATAGAGAGAAGCACTGCCACTCTCTCTGCTGTAAATCCAGGGTTTCTGAGATACAATCCTTATTTGTAATGATAGCCATTTCCCTTTCCCATCTATTCTGGCAATTGCAGCATTCCTGCTCTGTGTTGCAGTGGATAGACTGGTTCAGATGAAATTACAACTGATCTAGATTTTCACCCCAGGCCTGAAATGCATTGCTATCCATAGCTGGAAGAATTATGATTTTTTTTTTCTTTTTCTGTAACTCCAAGTTGTTCAGGGAAAAAACCCAACAAAACAACAACAACAACAAATAAACAAAATACTCAAAACCCACCAAAAACACCCACCAGAAACCCAAAAACAGCAACCAAAACCAAACCAAACCAAAACAAAAAACCCCACACCAAAATAGCAAAACCAAAACAAAAAACCCAAACAAACAAACAAAACAAACCCCCAACAAACAAACAAAACACCAAAACCAGCTAACATTGAAAACCTCAGAAAGAGTCAAGCAAGTAAAAAATGCCAGATTTCCAGGATCTGACAGGTTTAATCTGAAGATATTTTTACAAGAGCATTCAGGAAAAAGCCTGACCTATCTCTGTTTGGAGCGATACAGTTATTTTTAAATGAATAAATGAATTTGTAAATATTTGTAAATATTTTTTTCAAACAACAAAACCTTTAGTAGTCAGTTTTGCAGTAGCTGATGAGTTTTGCATTAGGTGTTTCTGGAAATCCAAAGATTGTCTTTAGAAGCAAAATGATTAAGAATCCAGCTGTTCCAATATAGGATCTGAAAGCAATACTTTGCAAAAATGCCTATTGTCAGCTGTTAGGCACCTATTTTTAGAACTGAACATTGCTACCAAAGGTTGTTCTCATTCCCAACATTCCTCTGCCTAAGGGTATGCTCATTTCACATTCCCAAGGTATGTTTGCAGCTCAGGTAGTTATATTTGCTTTAGATCTAATTTAGCAAATGCACGTAGGGAAGAAATGAAAGAAGTGCACAGAGTCTGAAAGTCAGCACTGGGATTCTGGGCACTTCCTTGGCTTGCTACCACCTCACACCCCATTGCTGCATTGTCGTGGCTCCTGCTGCAAAGCGAGGGGTGAAACCTTAGGCGTTTTGTAATTGCAATTCTGAACTGCAGAATAGGTAGACACCCACTTCTCTCCCTCCCTCCCCAGCAAAGCCTAAGGGTGATAGTGTTCCTCTGTTTCAATCAGAAACAGAGATTAGTGGCTGTGGGTAAACTGAATAGCCAAGAAACCACCCAAAATGTATTATTTCAAAATATTTTGCAACACCAACTTGAGCTATAGGGCATCAAATATCCAAACAGTGGCTGAAATGTGAAAAGCTGCAGTTTCTTCCTGAGTGAGTTGCACTGATGGGCAGATCATATAACGACTTTTCTCTTTAGTTGTGGTTTTAAAGAATAATTTCTCAAAGTCAAGCAAGGAGCAGTGATCTAGCCTAAGAAGGATGCAAAAACTAGGTTGGATCCAAGATCCTGTCCCTAAAAATAGCTGCAGAGAGAACCAGCAAGAGAAGAGCTTGAGAGGGAAGGGGAATTTCACATTTGTTCTGCATCCTCCCATTTCCTCTCCTCTTCTGTTAAGTGGATATCCTTTCCTGAACTTGCTGCTTTGAAGCTTATTTTGGGCACTACTCAGCTTTTAATAGGGAGATCCAAGAGCCTAGTACAGTCAGGAAGGTTTCCTCCCACATACCATTAACAGATGTTACTTCCTGTCTTTCCACTGAAAGGTGCCCACTATGACTATGGAGCTCACGTTCTGGCTCAGCACTTTTATTGTACCATGGTGCTGCTAAAAGCTCTGTGAGACACCACTGGAAATACAGAGATCTCAGTGCTCCATTTCTCCTTTCCTGTTCCCAGGCCAAAATGATCAAGCAGGTCAGGATTTTTCTGAAGGCCAGGAGACTTTTCCTCTGAAAGGCACTAGATGACCCAGAGCTAATTCCTGACTCTTCTTTCTCATGCTTCATGGCTCACTATTGTTAATTTGGACGTTACATTTCAAAAGCATTAGTTAGCTCTTGATTATGTTTCGTTCCTGGGGTAGAGCCACAACTGTGCACAACTCTGTGGTTAGTTAAGACCTGAAAGCACTGCTCTAATTAGCACTCCAGCTGTGCAGAAGGGTGCTTTCCTAGGCATGGAGGGAGGCAGATGGCTTTTGTGGAAAGAGATGTGACGTGTTCTTCCAGAGGCAAAAGCTTGTATGAAGTACCTTTTAAAATGAAGTGTCTCCTTCTCTGCAGATTCCTCCCTCTCTTCATGCACTGCCAGGTGCTTTTCTGTGCTTCAGTGCTGAGTCACGCAGCCTCAGCCTACTCCAGAGTGCCAAGTGTCACCATCTGACAAAATGACGCATCACAGTTGGACTGAAGATGTCTCCAGTTTTTTTGAGAAATATAAGAGACGGGAATTTTATAGCCCAGCCTGGTATTTATAATTCTAACTTGACTCCTAAGAAAAGGGAAATGCCTGACTCGAAAACTCTGGCATTCCTGAGGTGTTACTGGAAATGTGAGCATAGCTGCAGTGCAAGGGAAGGATGCTTTCTGCATTAGTCATTGACTTGGAAAATCTGCATTGTATTCCTGTCTGGAATAAAGTCCCTAGTGTAACCCTAGGCAAGTCATTCAGCCTCTCAGTGGGTCTGCTCATGTCTGTGAAATGGTTTCCCAAATATATCCTGTCTTTTTAGTCTGTTTTGGCTATTCACACTGACAGCCCCTCAGTAGGAAGCCAGGCTGTGGCGTATTATTAGCTCAGCACCTAGTCCAGCTGACCATTATTTCTTGCTTCTATCTGGTATTGCAGCATAAAGCAATAATTATGTGCCTATTTCAGAGCTGTATTAAAATGGTGTCTTAAAAAATGAGTACTTTAAGTGCTCCTTGAGGATTTAAAGCAAGCCCCTTTGTGGAAATGCATTAAGATGCTGCCTTAAGAGTATCTTTTATTCCTAGAGGACTGCTGTTTTCTTTCACACAGAGAATGAAATGAGCTTAGAGAATGACCTAACTGATCAATAGTTTTTCCAGCCATTGAATCAGTGGATGTTGATTTTGTCTTTTGTTTTCTTCTCTCCTTATCCCTGCTCCCCGAAGTCTAACCTGAGCTTGCAAAGAATGAGTGATTGATCTCTTTGTACAATCACGATGTTCCAGGGAAGTATTCAGCAAAACATTAAATTCCTCCAAAAAACATGAATTAAATAATTTAAGCATTGTATTCCTTAGCATCAGAGGAGGTAAAACTAATTTCTGTAGAGAGAGAGAGCTTATGGCATAATGAGAGCTACAGAGAAAGTCCTTCTGCAGTGGGGCAATAAGGTATGAATAGGTGCTCTTTTATGGGATACAGAGCTGGATGCACAGCATTTTATGGAAATCAAACACCCTGCTTAGGAGTATGAAAACTAAGTCACTTTTGCTTTAGCCGTGGTGTGGTTTCTTATGAGAATTTACATCTTTCTTTACAGGTCACTTGTACTCATAGCATATCGTACTCTGCTTCCTGGTCTCAATTTTGAGAAACACAGGAAGACATTATTTTATATTATATGCTTCAATCTCTCATTTTATCCCTGCATTGCTGAAGGAAGAATTAGTAGATAATATCACTGCTTTCTGGAACCCTGCATTTAACTGAATAAGAAATTCCTTTTTTTTTAAAGGCATAATATCAGTCTCTATAAACTAACATGGATTGTGATTATCTTTACTTGGTACTCTGGAGATTTTTGACCTTATACCAATTTTGATTTTTTGGTTTATTTTATTTAATTTATTTAGTTTATATTGTTCATCTAATGAAGATTGAAGAGAACTATCAGTGAGAAAACTGGAGTTTTTATCTTTCTTTCCTCATCCTTCATCCAGGCAGTTGTTTAATCTTTTAATAATCATACTAAGTAAAAGTCCCAAACATTTATAATCATCATCTCCTTCCTCTAGATCTGTTATTTTACTCCTTGCATGTGCCTTTTCTTTCCATTTGATTACTCATTTCACTACATAGGTCATCCTTTTGCTTCTTCCCCCCCTCCAAACATATTTATTGCTGGATAGCTCACAGCCCTTTGGGTATACATTAATTTACCTAGGAACACTTTCCATTTCTTCTCTGTGTCCTTTACCTCTGTTGCCTCATTCCGTTGATTTCAGTGAACACTTCTTGCATGTCTACACAAATTATCTCTGCTGAAATTCAGTGTCTTTATTTATTATTTTTTGTTGTTCTTTTTATGGCCCCTATTACTTATACCATACATTCTCTTCCTTTCATCTACCATCAACTTGTGTTACAGTAAGCTAATCATGAATTGCCTCCCTCCTACAATTCTTTTTGATCATTTACACACTAAACTTTATGTAGGAAAAAAAACCAAAAACCCTCTAAGAAGCTGCCTATCAACCACTGGCTCTCTTTCCATAGTAGTAGGATTGGTTTGAAAAGTTCTTATCAATTTTTTAAGGGTAAGCAGTTCTTTAAAATAATGTGTTTTCAGAATGTATATATTTCATTCAGGAAGTTTTGGTTTTCTCTTAGAAAATTAAAATTATTTTGAGATAGTTTACAAACACACACAAAATCAATGTACTATGGGAAATATAAACAATAATCTCAATATTGTAGGAAGAACAAACCAATTTCCTCAACAATTCACTCTTGTTAGACATAAACTGGCTTTTCCTGAAGACTTCAATATATCCTTATTTATTGAGAATATTTTTAGTGATATTTGCAAATTTTCAGGTAACATAAAAATAATTTCCAGGGAAAATCCTGAACTCGTGAGACTCTATTCTGTTAAATAAATTGAAATTTTTTGTTTGAGGAGCTCTGGGAGCCCATGGTAATCTTAGCTGTGAAACTTATAATTTTAGGTTAGGCTGATTTTGATATTCCATCTTGTCTGGTATAAATGTAACTTTGGCTGTAGGGTAGAAAATAAAAGAATTAGCCATGATGTCTAAAGAGGAAACTCCTAACTGAAGACTTCTATATGTCTGTGAAGCTCCACTATTATTGGAATTATTTCTTCAGAGCTGGATGAACTGTCAGGTGATAAGACAAATTACTCTGTCATGGATTCTGTTGCCCATATTGGTGTCTGGCTATTGACAGACAGGACATAAATTATCATCAGCAAGGATTGGTGAGACGAGAGGTTTCTAAGGGACTCCATTGATTTCATGCTCATAGAGTTTACATTATGTAGTGGTTTACCTTCCTAGCTGCTCTTCCATCCACTAAAATGGTGTTACTTTGTGCTGTCACTTTGGATCGTAACTCTGGACTTTGTGTTCCAGACTTGTATTTGGTTTGCCCAGAGTTACCATGACATTGCAGACCCAGAAGAAATCAAAGCCTTGCTCCTGGGGGCTGTGGTGAGGGAGGTCATTCTTTATTCAAAGGGTGGGGAGAAGCACTCAGATCCAAAGAGATGGGCCCCTAGCAAATTCACACAGGTTGAAATGGACCCTCTCTCCATCCTTGAATAAATCAGTCACCTTGTCCGTACCTCTCTGATGCCCCTTTCCAGTTCATTATTGTTTCTTTCCCTGCCCATCCATGAACACGGCTTGGCTGAATTTTCTCTGTGTCCTAGCTAGAGACTTGATCACCTTAGCTGTATTTTCTATTTGCCAACTTTTGAGCAGATTCTCACTGCAGCTGTATTTTTCTTCTCTCTTGCTCTTTGCCTGTGCATGGGCTCTCCTAAGGACACTATGTATTCATTATGAGCTACCCACACTGTAACTCTCAATTCTCCAAAGCCCAAATGTATGACTCAGGCTTCTGAAATAAGTGAGAGAGACCTAGGGCAAGGTACATAGCAAAAATAGCAGTGGGAATGATGTGAGATTATTAGATACATATATTTTTTTTAATTAGAGATGGTCCCAAACCAAATCAGTCATTCCCAATGCACTGAAGTGTTGGGCTAGTTTGATATGAGATCTGGGTATGAACTTTGCAGTTCAGCCTCACCTCTAATTTTAATATTTATACAGTTTTCTATAAACTCACCTCTGAAGGTCAAAACTGAGAGCCAACTTTTGGCTAAGCAGTGTAGGATTTTACAGCCATCTTTTGTGGAGCACCAAACAGATATATGGTAAAAATGATTGCTGTGTTTTATCTAGCTCATTAAACTAATGAGAGTTTTTAATGTGAGCCTCCTATTGTGCAACAGTAACACTGTGAGATGCCCTGATGAAGAGGCAGCACCAACTGCCCGCTGAGTCCCACAAATCCCTACATCAAGTTATGACTTAGAGTCATAATGAAACTTTAATTTTTTTTTTCTTTGTCCTGCCTGTGTTAGCAAAAAAAGGGGAGTAAAACAGGAGCGATTATAGGGGCAGAAAAGAGTGTGCTCAGTGTGAAATGTAAATAAAAAGCAGAGAAAAGTGGATCTGGATTTACACTATTCATGCAAAAATAGATATTTGCATGGAATATTGTGTCCCTTCCCTTTGATGAGTTACAAAGGTATTATCCAGCATCTGGAATAGCTAGGAGTGGTGCACTGCTTGGAGCTGACTGGGCAGCAATAAAAAATTAATCAAGTAGCAGTCTCTTTTCTGCCATAGTTCACAGTCCCTGGCAAGGCTGCTTATCTTCAGTGACTCATTCCTTGAATACATTAGGATGTACCGAGGCTCTGCCACAATGTGTAGAATAAAACGTCTTTCTAGGAACTTACTTGCAGATGTGTTGGTTGTCCTTTTGGGGCTGTCTGTGGTTAGGGACAACTAGAGGAGCAGGCCTACGCTCTGGATGTCAGAAAGGTGTTACAGGATTTTTCACCCAAAATTGCTGCAGGCAGAATTCCAATGCTTGAATGACTGAGCATGACTTTAAGTTTGAAAAAAGAAGGAATGTGGTGGGAAAGCAAACTTCAAAGCCAGAATCTCAGCTGAATGGATTTGATTAGGGAATATTGCTCTCAGGCTTTGGTGCCTTGTAGGTGACCTTCGACTTGACTCAGGTAATCAATTAGACCTCACTGTGGCTTCTGCTGTTTCTTTTATTTGTATGTGGTGGACCTACACCCCTTTTTGTCAGAAGCTATTCAAAAGATGAAGGTGCTGAAGATTTTGAGTCATTATGTTTTCCTATCCATAAATGTAAGAGAAGTGCTTTCAAAAGACACTCTAACCTTTTCTATACCCTTCTATCAAGATTTGCAAATTATTTTGCAAGTAGCGCTGTGAGGCAGTGGCATGAAACTGTGATATTCTTATTTAGTCAAAACACCTTCAGCAGAGTGAAGGCTTCAGAACATGGACCATTAATTTTATGTAATATCTCTGACATTTTATGACTTGGTGATGAGGTTTCAGTTTGCTTTCCCTTTCTGTGTGCAGGTGTATCTGGATATGTAAACTATTTGTATGTACTGCTGTGTATTTGTGCACACACCTGAAGTGTATATGTGAGCATCCACGTGCACACATTTTCACAACACCTCCACTAGAATGTTCAGAAGATTTTAAAAAGTATGGTACTTCAAGAAACATTTCTCCATTTAATATCAGTATTTTTCAAATCCCATTTTTGAAACACCCTCTCGTCTTTGCTTGTACTTGTTAATTCTCCTCTCCACATAATACTGTCTTTATAAATTGTACACATGTTTTAATATGCCCACCTTCTGGTGTATTCCCAGGACTCCTGTCTGTGGTTTATAGCAGGGATTTCTATTTGTTCTGTGTTATTTAAGGACTCTAAGGACTGTGCAGCAGGAGAGAATGCAGTTCTCTTAAGTAGTGATGCTGGTGTCAGCTGAGATCACCACTGTCTTAGAGAATGAAGAGAAAAAAAAAGTGATAGAACTGATTAGTATAACTCAAGAGTAATTTTTTCCATAGCCTGTTTAGTGTGTAAGGAGGCTCCTGTTAGAGGAAGTGCTACCAAAAAATTACTTTATTCTGAAACTTTTTCAGCTGAGCAAAGTAATGGTTCTGTTAATTGAAATCCAGTGGGACAAAGGCTATATATTTTACTTGAAATTTAGAAATAAAATAAGTTTTGAAAGTTTGGATGCACTGTTAAATGAATTTGTTTAGCTTGCTGCAAACAGAGATTTCCATTTTCATCTTGTTGTGCATGTGCATATATAACATAGGCATACTGGTTTTGGTGTTTTATTTTTTGTATGAATCAACCAAACTTCTGCATGCCATATGTACATAAAGTCTGACTATGGCTAGAAATCCAGCCCTTTGGTTTATACACTAATCCAGCATTAGAACTAAATCAAATAACTGCAGTGCCTTACATCTGTAACTTACAGGATTCAGAGGCTTTTTCAGCCAAAGGTGTGTAAGTTCACTGCACACAATTGAATCAAGTGCATCCACAAAAGAATGGAAGGCATGTTTATGATGATTTGCTGTAAATAAACAAAGTTTTATTGCTATGCTGCACTTTTGTAGTCAACACACCAAAATTTATTTGTTGTTATTAAAAGAGTGAAAAAAAGCCACTATTCTTCTGGTGTATACCTTTTTGTTTTTCCTCCTTTTTTGTAGAAAATAGTTGTAAAAATTTGAAAATTCTTGAGCAAGCTCTAAGATGAAGTGGGGTCTTACATACAGCAACACAGCAGAAATCGTTCCCTTACAGTCCTTGCATTTGTGCCACTGGCACACCAGTGTAAGAAATGTATGATTCCTATAGTTGTAAAAAGACAATTAATTCAGCCAAACCTGCAACAAATAATTACCTTTTTAACAATTTGAATCAGGTGAGAAAATCTTAGCATCCCTAGACTCAAACCCTGATATTATCATCCCTAGCTTGCTCAATAATTTTTCCCAAATGAAAATAGATTGGAGGAATAAACATTCAAGTCACAACAATTCAATCAGAATAATTTATTTATGAGTCATTTTTCAAAACACTCAGTGTATATTTTCCCATCTCTTTCCTTGCATGCACTTTGAGCCTTCTGGTATTGTAAACACTACATGTGTTATTTAGTGCAGAGGAATTTGCAGTGACTTAATAAAGGAACTGGAAGTATCTTTCATTTTACCTCTCAAAAAAAGTTGCACACAATTAAAAATGCATGTTAATTATATGTGAAGAGAATCAAATGTTGACATGTTCATACAGTGAGAATGTGTGGCCATTCCAGGATGTCTGAATTCATGTCAACTATTCTCTGGTGGTTTATTTTAAGTTTATTGAAATGAATACTCATATTAGGCCTCTCAGACCATCATCTATCTTTTTGCCTGTCATAAACCTCTCCTGATTATCTACCAATCTTTTTCTGGATGTCCTTGGGCGACAAGAACAAATAACGGTATTAAAAAACCCCCTTTGATGCCTGAGCTTGTTCTACCCTCTTCAGGCCAAAGTCTAGCAGTCACTATAAATCCTTCAGGGTAAGATTCCTGCTCTGCCTGCTCTGTGGATCACCTGCCTTCCATGGATGATGAGTGTGTTCTCTCCATTACACTGTCAATTGATTTATTTCTGTTGTAACCACATTCACATCCTCAACTCCTGATACGCTGTAAACTGTGCAAGTCTATCCCTGATCATTCAGTTCAGGATCAAACCAATTTTCAGAAATGGGGAAAGGAAGGAGCTGTCTCCCAGGAATGGGTTTATGGATATGTCCCTGGAAAGTAGTACTAAGGCAGTGCTTTCTATCCTCACCTACTACTCTGTGTTCCTGTTCCCTCATATCCTTTTCAGTTGTGCCACAGCAACTTTTTATGGAACTGGGCAGAGAAATGAATAATGGAATTGATCTGACATAAAATTAATCTTTTTTTAAAAAAAATGATGAATATTTTTAATGTGGATAAGTGTTGAAGACTAGTTCCTTGCCAGGCTCCAAAAATATCTATTTAATATGTGTACAGCAGCATAAAGAATGGGTGCTGTAGGGGTGAGAATAGGTGTGCATGAAGTTGGAGAGGAGGCAGCACAAGATGGGTGCCAAATGCTCTTACAAAAAAGGTCCTTGGAATCTTGACTGTACATAAAAAGAGATAGAGTACAGACCTTTGCAAAAGCCTTTAAAAAGGTTTCACTAAACACACAAAAAAAGGAGAAAACTAGATGAGGAGAAGAAACTTGAACAAGGTGAGGGACTATGAATCAGAAAAGATATTTTCATTTGAGCTCTTGCTTTGTTTTCTCTGTTTCTAGTCTTCTAAGCTTATGAACTGATTTCTGTATTGATCCCATTTTTAAAGAATACTCAGCATCTCTTCCAAGCTATGTATTTAATTGTAATTCTGAAAATATTAAGAAAGTAGTATTGGGATATTGCAACAGGTCAATTTCCATCTACTTCTCACCCATGAATGGAAGCAGTGTCCCATTATTGCTGTGCTGATATGGGGTTCTTCCTCCAGAGCCTTTCCAGAGACCTGTTAAGAGTTTTATTCCTTGCCTCAGTGCTGATTCTCAAGATTCAGGTCAGATCTGTCCTTTATATACAGTACTTTGTATTTGCATTACATACAAACAAATATACATATATGAAATTGTATATTTAGAGAGAGATATCAGAGATTCACTGAATACATTATATAGGAATTTAGCAATCTGGCCCTGCTTTAAGCAGGGTGGAGTGTGTTGAGATGACCTCCAGTGGTAGATTTAAAATTAAATGAGTTTACTGTGAGAATGTTTTTGTTTGAATGTATGACACACATTATAAATATAAACACACATGCCTCTATATCAGCATTAGGATTTTAGCTATTTAGAAATACCCAGTGCCCAAACTGAACTAGAACCTTGCAATTCAAACTAGTACAGGGTGTGATACGCAAGTGTCTATTCACTTCACACACGAGGTCTTCATTAAACACACTCACACAGATTTTAACACATTATGTTAGCCTGAAGAGACAGGTTGCTGTCTAGTGCTTCCTTGTTTAAAAGGTTTCCAGTGACTTTACTGTTCAATTTCTTTGAATTCTTTGCTACCTGCCCTCACCCAGCTCTCTTTTAGATCTTCAGCTGATAGATATGTAGCAAGGAGAAATGAATTTTACATTGAGAGCAAGAATTGCTTAAGTTGATAATGACTGCATTGATCATAGCTGCTGAATAAGATATTTACAGCTGTTCAGGTGTTGATAGTTCCTTTCTTTGTATGAAACCATAGTGATTATGGACGAGTAAGTTTTGAGCTATTGGTTCTTGATTCAGATTTCATTTCCCACGAGCACCAAGCTGGCGTATCCCTATTTGTTGTAACAGATATTTTCCATGTTTACATCTGTGTGTAAGGGGCCAATCCATCCTTTGCGATTTTTACGGCTGCCATATATTAATGTGTGCTGTATCTAGCTTGTCATTTTCTTTATCCTTTGCTCTCTGGGTTTATGAGTTACATCTCTGCATAAAATGTCATCATATAACATTGTGCTTTAAAAAGCCTGTTACTTATTAAGAGTGTGAGTTTACGCTGCTGGAGACATTTTATTTTCCCACCAGGAAAATGAAAATGTCATTGAGGTCTAACCAGACCCCTGAGCTTTTCAGGCAGACGAAAATTGTTTTTAGGATTCCCTGCAGGACTCAGTAGCCTTTGTGCACATACTCTATGTCTGAAATACAATTTTCCCCTCATTTATCTCCCTCCTCTCTTCCTAAAGAAGCAATGACACAATATTGCACCTTAAGGTTCCCAGTTCCTCTGTATTACTTTGCTTCTTGAAAGATGTGACACTGGAGCTATGTAATTATCCTGGCAGGAGTCATCTCTACATTTTTAGCTGCTGCTTTAAGAGCTAACTTGCAACTTGAGGCACAGCCCTGAGCAAGGGATGATGCATAAAATGTTCCCATTTCCCATCCTTCTCTTAGAGTAACTCAGAGGCAGTTTAGAAACATGCCAACATTTTCCCACTCTGCCCCATTTAGATCATATCTGGTTCTCTATAACCAGCTGTGTTGGGGTGCAGATCCCTTTCAGGACTCTACCACTGACTTTTTTCCTTTCCATTCTGTGAAAGACTGGAAGTGGAACTACTTTCGTGATCCTGGCTTCACCCACTATCTACAAGGTTATCCTTCAAGTCTCTGCTCTTAGGACACCCTGCTTCAAGTTCTGCACTCCTCTGTCAGGAAGGAAATGTTTGGCACTTCACTACTGAGCTCTGGTCATATTTATATGCTCTGGAGGCAGAAAATGGCCAGAGAAGAAACTGTCCTATCCACTATTGACGTTCAGATGACATTCTGAACTTGAATACTACCCTTGCTCCAGCTAAAATAAAAAATACACAAGGCTTTCAAAAATGACCATGAAAGCTGTGAAGCTTGAAAATTCACAGTTGTTCTTTGGAACCTTCTCTGTCTTGGGTCAGAAGACATAACTCAGAGAGGAAAGCCCATGAATTATTTTGCTCTGCCTATTGCTGTCCCTGAGATAAGATGCTCTTGGCAACACAAGAATGCTTGGATTTGTCAGCCAAAGAGGAAGGAGTGCTGCTGTGGTCCTGCCCAATCACTTGGCAGCATTTAAAGCTTTTTCAAGAGAAAAATAAAAAGAAAGGATAAGCCAGAATTTCTGTATCTGCATTGGGGCTTCCTCCTCTTTGTGGCTGAAAATGAAGTGGAGGCAGTGGACACTGTAAGTGAGATGGTCCCCTCTACAACTGAGTGGTTCCTCTGAGAACTTCTACCACAAAAGCTGGCAACTTTTCACTTTATAGTGCCTTTATCATTGGAATGGAGAAATTACTCACAGGCATCTTTCTTCAACACTGCTGAGAACCTATCTCATAGTGCTATTACTTTCAAAAGTAAAAGATGATGAAGACCACCAGAGTTAGAGCTAGTAGAAGTTCTGCAATGAACTTTTCTTTTTAATTAAAAAATGGATTTTTATAGTCAATTCTCCATAGAAAAGTTTGATTCTGCTTTGTATTTCCTGATTGAATTCAATGAATTATCTCTACATGAATTATATTTTCTGGTTGCTTTTTTGTGTGGGTGTGCAGAAAGATTAAAAATGGTTTAAGAAATTCTTCCTGCTGACATTTCCCACAGATTTTCATGCTATTTTTGAGTAATTCTCATCTGTGCATTTTGTACATTGCATATATATTTATCAGCAATCGTATTTTTAAACTAAATATCTTTTCTCCTTAAGACTAGAGTGAACCTAAATTGAAGTTTAAATTCAAGTTATTAATCTTATTCACCAGAGCAGTTAATGAGATGTTTTCTAGCAAAAGTAAAAATACAGGAATTTGTTGAGTCATCCTTGCCTTCCAGGTGTCTTGCCAAACCTGGGGCAGGTTTCCTGAGCATCTCCTGGAAATCCAAGAATGCAGAGCTTGTTCTGAGAATCCATCTTGGAGCAAGCAGACAGACATAGTTTTCTGGGCAATTGCACACGAATTTAGGGTTTAGAAAGCTCTGGAAACCTGGGTCAAATGAGAACTGCAAATGAATTTCTGATCCTCAGAAAAGTGTTAATTCCACTGAGCATTGCAACTCTTGCAGTGTACACATGCCTGTTTCCTGCATAAGCATTTTCAAATTTGTTTATATTTATTCAAAATTAAGTTGAATATTAATTTTAGTAAGAATAACAAAACCCTAAGAAGCTGAGTGTTTTCTTCTTTGGCTTGCTCTATTGGGATTAATTCAGTTACACTGTTGCATACATCATTCAACTGCATTACAAAATTGGAAGAACCAAATGAAGAGTCAAGATTTTTCTTTCTTTCTAATTCATTAGCAGGCACAATGGGCATTAACAGTTATCAGATAATTCTCTGTTTTCAACTTCTTCAAGACTGAAACAAAATCAGACTTTAGTGGACAGAGCCAATTGTTTGTGAAACAGAAAAAGCAGGGCAAGTCATTTGCAAGCACAATGAACAGTTTAGTAGTTTGTATTTTCCAAAGATGAAATTTATTTAGGAACATCTAATGTCTCCACCACTTTTCATCTCCTTTCAAGTTTGCAACCTGAAGACACAGAGATATCTAAGCTCACGAATGTAATCTGTAATCTGTATTTAACATAAAAATTAAAGAAGCAGGTTTGTTTTGTATTTCTCTTTTGAAGATATCTGTGTATTGTAACTTAAGCGTAATTTTCCAAAAGGACTTTATGCAGCCTGGCAATATAGTGTTGCTCCTTGGGTTGTTTTCCTTTTTTCTTCGTGTGGATTCAGGCGAATCTGAATCATCAGAAGCATTTTACAGATGTCCACATGATATAAATGGTAGTTCCAACCTGCAGTGACAGGGTTTCTTATGGATTTAGATAAACAGATTAGGCTTTCAACATCAGGGAACAAATAGATCAGAATACATTAGCCTAAAACACAATGAAAACATCATTGTTTCATGAGCTATGTGAAAATCAAAACCTTCAAAATCTACTACAGCTGAAGACCAAATTCCCAGAGACAAACAAAAAGAGATGGATAATATAGCTCAAGTATAATTTCTAGAATTTGTAAATACTAATCAGGAGTTTTCTGGAAGCTTTCTTTAATCAGTGATCCCAACTTTCAACAATGCTGACCAAATAACAAGAGAGATGGTGTTGGATTGTGCCCTTGCTGTTGGCTTCATTTGAAGATTTTAAAATTCTTACAGGGGACCAATAATGAGGAATTGGCTCTGACAATTTGTCCCCTATGAATGGCAAGTTGAACACCAATACAAAACAAATTAAAAGGTCACATGAAAGCTTTATTTTGATGCATCTCAAATCAAATGCAAAGAGTATATGTTGTCAATAACAAGAGATTAAAGCAATGTTTGGAATGTGGAAGATGAACTATGAGCAGCTGAAGGAGCATCTTGAAGCAGAAATCCATTCCAGGCAGAGAGAAATAAACTCATCTAAATTACACAGAAATTTAAGGGATTGTACACAGAAACTGTTTGAAACTATCCAGCAAAACATCTAAAGCAACAAATAGTTTGGCTTCTGCAGACAACTGAAGGTTTCTTGGAACTATAAAGTAGATATCTTGCCCAATGTGATACAAGAGGAGAAGACAGGAAGAAAAAAAATAACATCTGAGCAAGAAACTCATGAAAATTTAGAGAACGACTGTGAGCTTTACAGATTGGAAATATAACAGCAAGATTCTAGGGAATATGACATGAAAATTTGACATATGTCATATTCAGGAAGAAAATCTGATACTAATTAAAAATTATCCTCTTAATTTAGTTACTGTGTTCAGGTTTTCATCCTGTCTTCAATCAGGCATATTTTTTTAGTAAGGAGCTGGCAGAGCTAAGGGAGTTTTATCCATTTTCCAGCCTTATAAGTTCCAACTGGTGTCTAATGTTCTCCATACTGAGGCCTAGAGCAGCATCCATATAGTTCTAATATCCTGTTCCTTGCCTGTTAGGACCATGACTGATTTTGCTCCTGTAAATACCGTAAAAATGTGATAATTTTAAATGGAAACATTATCTTTTAATTTCATATTAATTTTTATCCCAAATCAAATATTAAGAAGATGAAAAATGAGGGATGACCCATAACCTCAGAAGAGAGTCTCGTCTAACAATGTAAAATAACACTTTAACGTGGTTCAGAGAGGGGAAGGAAGAGGAAATTATATACTTGAACTGGTAGAGCAATTAGAAGCTTTAATAAGGGAAGATAAAGATAACAGGTTAATAGTTCTGAGGTAGGTCAAGTAGACACACAGAAAGGGGATTTTTTTGCAAATTGGAGGAAAAATATAAAAATTTGAGAAAGACATTTACACCTGTAACTAATGAAGTAGTTATTATTAATACATTAAAGGAGAAGTGTTCAATAAATATTTGGTTTAATATATGGGAAGAAGGGCAAGGTACTTCTAGCAAGTGAAAATAATAAAAACAACTCCCAGTCCACTAGCAATTAGGAGCTTTAAAATAAAGCGAATTATCTCTACAAGAAAAATATGTTTTGAATGATAAAGCTCAGATGAATTCCTTTGGGAATTCCAGAGGGTTTTATTGAAAATATCCTTATTTTGTCATTAACTTTTGATCCCTGAAGCAAAGCCAAAAGCCTGGGAGGGAATGAGTGACTGATGTGAGTAACTGTGGATCATTAGCCTACCAGCAATCCTAAGTAAAGTAAAATAATGGAAAACTGATGCAGTATTCAATTAAAAAATAATTAAGACCAAGAAATATAATCAATAGCAATGTTATTTTATGGAAAACAAATATCAAAAATTTATTTTATCTGATGAGTCTAGAAGTTTGAGGAGTAATCAAAAAGATGAACTATTCTTTAACTCTTCTGGAACATTTGATTAAGTACTGCAAAATATCCTGGAAAAAAAAAAAAAAAAGTAGAACTATATCATGTTAAAAGGGCAGATATTGAATTAATTAAGGATAGGCTGATTGAATTGTCTCACTGCTGGAAGTAGCAGTTCACCTGATGTTATTTTGTAGTTTTGCCAGTAAGCTGCATGTAGTATTATCGCTGCTAAAACTGTGAGCTGAGGTGAAGGGTGGTAGATGTGATGGAAAAGATGGACTAGATTAACATACATTAAAAAAAATCAGGGTTTCACACCTTGTTTCCATAGCCAGAAGCCATTCTGTAGAGAGTGTGGAAAGGTAAGCATTTCTGACACAGTGCTGAGATAATACATGCTTTCAATTTATAATCTGGGAAGTAGTAGATACAAGGAAGTTACTTTAAAATTTAAATATCATACCAAACAGACTGATAAAATAACTATCTATTTGTGGTCAGAGTTTTGATAGATTGTTTCAAAACTGGAGCAGATATAGGAAACAATAAAATTTATAGAGATAAACAAAAATGTCAAACAACTTTGTGGACCTCAAGTTAGCATCAGGTTCAGAGTACAGCCTTTCTACAAAGGATGCCCAGCATCAATGAGAATTAGTGGATACAGAGGCAGGATGGTAATTGGAAGGTGTAAAGCAAAATGAACCTTGGGTATTGTGATTGGATATAGAAACTTAATTTTCTTAACCCTGTAAAAAAAATATGAAGCCCAGGCTTCTGCCACTTCTGTAGGTTCTTCCCCATAGACAATGGGAAGATATTGCCACCTTTTGAAGATGATTTGTGCATGTGTCTGAGGTTTTAAGTTAGGCTTTCATTATGTTCTTTGTATACTTCATGCTCTGTGGGTCACAGAGAGCCTGGGTGACTAGATGCTTACATTTTAGGAGGTAAAATTATATAGAAAGAATTTCACCTTAGTTCTTGAGTATGAGAAAGCAGAAGCCTAAAGCCTATCATACATGCTGCATTTATGCCAAAAATGGCTGAGGAATAATCTCTATTCTGCAAGCAGTTGTAGCCCTGTCTAAGAGCCTAAAGAAAAGGATCCCTTTGCGATGGATGCACAGCTTTTGGATAGGTTAATGTCCAGAGGATTCTGTGTTTGAGGGGAGGGAACTTGCTGTGAGCATCCATGCAGCCAAATACTAAACAATACACCTTCCTCATTCACACTCTTCAAACACTGCATATCCAGGCAAATCTTTGCAGAATTCTCCACTATGCCAGAAATTGAACTATGATGCCATAAAATGCCTTTGCCATCTGTGAGTGAATAAGTCATACTGAGGTCTACTTCCCCAATATGTGCCTGTTGGTTACTTTTGTACATAGCAATACACTCTGAAATTATGCCAGTTTATTTTAATTACTCCAGCTTATTATTCAGACCACTCTCTGAAGGAAGGCAATTATCTGCAGATACAAATGCAATATTGTAGTAGATGAACCGTCTGTGATTAAAACAGTAAGAACAACATTAATCATATTATGAGATATTACAATTTCTACATTCTTGGATCAAGAGGAAAAACAAAATTAAATTTATTTCTGTATAAATATGTCATCTTTATTCAGTAAGTAGATAGGAAATCTCTTATTTTTAAAATCATCATAGATTGAAATGCATTTTTTTTTCTAAAATGCAAATTTTTGTCTTAAAACTGATCAGAAATTGTTTGGAGGCACCTTTCTGGGCAAGTATAAGAGCAACTTCATTGATACTACCTCAATATCTGTTACTCTGTTGTATGTACCTTGTCTTCCAAGAAAAGGAATATATGTGCATGGTTGTGAGGGATTTTTCTACTCCTATTTAATAAAACAATGTATCCACTGTTATTTATGAATTTATTCTGTTGAGAATGGAAAAAATCCTCCCTTTGCAGAAAGAGAAATAGTAGAGATGAAAAGAAAGCCAAACCAAGCTTTTGAGTGTTCCCTGAGTGTGTCAGATCTGTTTACTCCAAGAATATTTATTAGTGACTTAGTAGGATGGAGAGAATTTCTGGAAAAGGGGGAGAGAAAATTAAAATTTGAGACCTCACCATTTCATGAGTCCAAATGTGCCAATTATGCATTAAAAATTTATAGCACAAATTATTACTTCTTATGAATCAAATTAATACTTGCCCCCTCAGGCAATAAAAAAATATCAGATGCTATCCTTTCTTTCTTCAGACTGATAGGAAATCATGTCTAGATATCAAGAGGTCTTATTTTACTTCCTGATAATTGTATCTTATATATAATGTGGTACAGAAATAAACATAAAACTAGATACAAAAGTCTAGAAGCAAAAAAAAAACAAAACAAAAAAACTTTATGTTATTACACTTAAGTGCTTCATCCACCTTAGCTCATGTTAGTGACATGGCTGAGCTTACAAGACTGTTCCAGGAGTCCTTTTAAAAATTATACTGGTTTGTGGCTAATTATGGAAAAAAAAAAAAAAAAAAAAAAAAAAAAAAAAAAAAAAAAAAAAAAAAAAAAAATTCTCTTTTGGGAATATTGTTTTCAATTTGGGAATATTGTTTTCAGTGTGTCTTGTACAATACACTGGTATGTGCATGGGGAATCTGATGCATAATGGGAAATACGGATTGTGCATATATTTGTGTTAGTAAAATGTAGACTAAACAGCATATGCCCCCATCAGTAGGATTCTTTTTGTCAAATACTTGCCAAAGTTAATCAGACTGGAGGAGCAATTTAGACGAAAAACTTACATGTCAGAGTGTTTGAAGGGATAAATAAAATGTGCAGACCAATTCCATATTTTAATCCCTAGACTTCTGTGAAGATCTCCAAGGCCTATTTTTGCAAAGTCTTTGCAGAATGAGGGAATGGATGACAGGGGACTGCTGGTGGCAGGAGCAGCGATGGGAATGGTTTTACTGCTGCTCTCTGTTGGTGCCATACTCTCCATTGTACTTGCACAGGTGAGGTCAGAATTTGGCTGCTGTAGAATCAAGGAGAGGAATAAAGGAACTGTCAAAGAGGGATAATTATGGTATCTGGTATTTGAAATCATTGTCAATGTTTCATTGCCATAGGTTCATGGCCCTGACATCACAGAAAATGTCTATTTATCTTTGTTTTCCCTCTTTTTTTTTTTTTTTTTTTTTTTTTTTTTTAGTGCTGTTGAAAGTAAAGTAAACTTTTATTCATTTTGTTAATGTGCTCAGGTAATTAGGGGGTTACATTAGACTACTGTGAGTTCCTGTAGTTTTATGTGGTTATGATCAACCTTAGCAAAACGAAAATTGTGCTTCCAGGTGAAACAACATCTAAAAGAAGCCACTGAAAAGGAGAGAGAAAGTAATTTAACTGACTAATTAAGAGCCCAATCTGTGTCTGATGGGACAATACTTACCTCAGAAGCACTTAGCCTTTCTGGGTTTGTCCACTTAAGAGTACATTATAACATATTCAGCATAGAATTATATACTCCAGGGAATTTATTCAGCTGAAGTACCCACATTTCTTATATCTTCAAGGAACATGGCCCTCATTATACCACTTGAGTATGTAATTATCTTGGAACAGCTACACACCTTGGTGCATTTTATAATCTCCTTAAAATGTTATATTTACTCTTTTCTTCTAAAGCCCCAGGAAGACAAAAAAGTTATAAATAGAATGATTAAGGTATCTTGTTACAAACCTAGGGATTTGAGTTTCAGCCCACTAGAACTTACATGAAGAACTTCCTTCAACTGTCAATGTTTTAAATGAGAATTTGGTCTCCTTTCTCAGGGAAATGGTTAGCATTGGATCTAATGGGTTGATCTGACCTCTTGCACAGGGTCAACCCACAAAAGAAATTGTCTTGCTTCTACCATAATAATCCAGAAAACTAGTTGAGCTTCATAGAGACTTTTAACCTGGTATTATTCAGAGCAAAACCATCAACAAATGTATTATCCAAATTTATCTGATCCCATCCATGGCTGTTAAAAGATAATGAAGGTGCTTTCTAATATATTGAAGGGACAGGGATTGATCAAGTTCTTGCAGATTTTATTTGCTGCCTTCACATATGAAAAGGAACTTGTGCCATCCTCTATTCCCTTTATTTTTTTGAGAGAGCTGTACTTGCATTTCCCTATAAAAGGATATTCTTCAGACATTCTTATCCAAATTTTTAATCTATATGTAGAATCCTTCAGAGGCATATTTTTCTAACAACTAATAACTCAGAAGATCCTATTTCTGTGGCTTAAATTAGTGTGCGCTTCAATGTTCTGCTGGGCAATTATATGGAGTGCTCTGTCAGACATTAAACAAATAAAATTATCACATGCGACAACACCAGGAAAAGAATCCAGTAATTTCCATCATTCAGCTTTTCTCTATGGATAAAGTCATATGACCTCAGAACATAAGAACAGAAGAATTTGCTCAGACAAAAGACCCATCTGTGACTGGTACAAGTGAAACCAATGAAGAAGTGCAGTACTAGAGCAAACATCTCTCAGAATATTCCCCTGCTCCCCAGGAATGTTCAGCTTAGCTGTGTTTGAGATTCCTCAGTAGATTTCATATCCATGAGGGTGGATGTATTTAACAGAACAGACTTCTGCACAGTGCTACCAGTGGGACTTCTCCTTTGCACCCAGTGCTAGTGTTATATTCTTTTCTTTTTTCTTAGTTCAGAAGCATCAAACTAGCACATGAACTATCACAAGATCTCAGGCAAGTTGTTATTTCTGGCAAGGAGGGCAAAACACAACAAGGGTAAAACTGCACTCTTGTTTTTGCTCTACATTTGGAATTTTTTTCTGTTTTGTGTTATTTTTCAAAGGTAACTTTCATTTCCTCCAGCTGTAAATCTATCATGACTTGCATTTAAATGAATAGTTTTATTCTGTGCTCTTGATTCTGTTGATTATACATGGTCACTGTATAGATGTCATTTGTGCATACTGTCCCTCCACACTTCACTTTAAGGAGAGGGTTGTAAGTAGAGAAATCTTAACTGGAAAACTTCAGCTGTTCACAGCAGAGTTGTACAAATTCCACACTTGTACCACATTAACTACAGAGCTTCATGGAGTTACTCCAGATTTACAACAGGTGGGCACAGAAAGAATGTGATTCAATGTCCCACAATTATTTTCTTGCCACTTGGATTTACTGGCTGCTAAACAGAAGTATCTAATACGTATTTACTTTCTGCTATTCATGTGCCACTCTTACCAGCACATTGACGGTCAGTCACAGTAGGATTTTTGTTGTTAAACTAGTTACCAGTTGTGATTTATGAAAGTGAAGTTGTTCACATGTAATGGTAGAACATTAAATCGTTCAGGTTTTGTTCAGTGCTTTTAGTCTTTTTAAGTAACTCTCATTGGGTTTTTTTTTCCTTGCCTTCTGTAAATACTGGGTTTGTGTTTTGTGCTGATTGATAATGAGTGAGTGAGTGGCTGCGTGGGATTGGGCTGGGATTACACCATGACACATCTTTTGCACTTTGCAGTTAACTCCTTTTAATTGTTGTAGGATCTTGTATGCTTTTCTCCTGTTCCCAAATCTACTCACGTTTTGTAGCTATTTCGTCTTTGCAGTATGAACAATGAATTAGTGGAGTTTCTGTGTGATTGACATGGAGGCTTTATGTCTATCAGATACTAGCAGGAATTATTATCAGATACTAGCAGGAATTATTAATTGTCATGATAACCCAATCAAGGTGATCCATCTCCCAGACAGATGTGCTGTACCTGTTGAGCTCTTATGTGAGATTAAAAGTAAGCACTGACAGGACTATGATTTAGCCTCTTTTTAAAAATGACATTGAGGGTCTCATTTCATATTTTCTTAAAAATAGTCTTCTGATTGTTTACACAGTATATCTCTAGCATCTGAAAGTAGTATTATTCCTGGGTCAGTCTCAGGTGTAATTTTTTGGTCTGTCTGGTTCATGCCAAACTGTAGATCCAAGCCAGAATTTTTACTTCTGCTGATAGCTGTGGGTGAGACTGGATATTTTCCTGAGTCAGGAGTCAGGGCTTTACTGCCACATCCCTTTCCCAGTTGTTCTGTTTATTTGTTTCTTATTGTCTTGTCCCTTTATATTTTTATTCTATTTCACTTTATCATGCCTATATAGAGATTTTCTTTCTGGGAATTTCCATCCACTGAATATTTATGTGTAAATGTGCTTTCCCACATCTCATTACCTGCATTTGGTCAAGGTGAAGCCTATGTTGATCCCTGCTCATTTTTCTAAACCGTCTTTCCCACTGTATAATTTTCCCTTTCTCAATGGTGTTTGCAAAACATCTCAGTTCAGTTTGGATCCATAGACCTTAATGTCCTATTTGTGTCTTCTTCAAGACCATTCATAATGCTGTTAAGTAAAAGCAGGGCTAAGACCAGTGTCTCTCTCCTGCTGAATAGTGTCTCATCTTAGTGCATGATTATTTATTCTTACCTCCTGTTTATGGTCCTTTAGCCAGTCCTCAGTCAACATGACATTGTTCCTTTCTGAGCCATGGTATGAATGGTTGTGATTCAAATTTTAAACAATTCCTGGAAGAAAATAAAACAAAGGCTAATAAAAATATACATAAACATTGTTACAGCTTGTTTTATTGCAGGCTTGTGTAAGTCATACGAAAGAAGTTTATTATCAGTTTTTCTAAGCAGTCTTCTGTATTGAGGTCCTGTCTCTAGAGTTGTTGCACTGGATTCATGCCCTGGTAATGAAAGCGGTGGTGAAGCTGGTACAAATAAACAGAACTGCTCCTGGCAAATGTAAAGCAAACCTGAGTCAAGAGCCAGAAGCACAGCTGGTATTATTTGTTATAGCTCTACTGAAATTAATAATTTCAAGTCATTATTTTTACATTGGGGAAAATTAAGCATTGGAAAGACCCAGTATGGCATTTGGAAGATTTTTATTTGTGTACCTTTTCATCAGGACAAGGTATGTTATTTGCATATATTTTCTGAATGTGTAGCTCAGCTAAAAACTATGGGTCTAGTGAAAATCATAGAATACCATGTTGAAAGGGGAACTTAAAGATATTTGGTCCATCCTTTCTTGGCAAAATCATGGTCTAGACAAGATGTCCCAGTACCCTGTGAAAGTGAACCTTAAAAGTGTCCAATGACAGGGAATCTACCACTTCCCTGGGGAGATTTTTGCAATGGCTGACTGTTCTCATAGTGAAAATTTCTCCTCTTGTGTCTAATCAGAATCCTCCCAGGAGTAATTTGTACTCTCTATCCCTCACCTTTACCATGTGGCTCCTTGTAAAATAATAGTCTACATCTTCTTCCTAGCCACTCTTTGAGCAGTGGAACATGGTGACATGGCTTTTCTTAAGCCTTTTTTTCTCAAGGCTGAATAAACCCAGCTCTCTCATCTTTTTCTCACACAGCAGCTTCCCAGTCCCTTGTTCATCTTTGTGGCCTTTCCCTGGATCTTCTCCAGCCTGTCCAGCCTTACAAATGCATAAGGGCCTTTCAGCTCATACTCTGCAGGTGGCCAGCCATTCATGATTATTTTTTTTTTACCTTGTAAACTGATGAGTTTGTGTTAGACACCAAATAATGTTCATATGTAAAAGCTTCTTCATGAGTAGAATACGTGCACATAATTAAAGTACATTTTTCTTACATTCCTGTATTTCTTCTCCAAGATTATTTAGATCATAAGTAGTACAAGAAGTATAATAAATAAGCCCACATGGGGAGTAATATGAAAGTCTTTTCCTTGCCAGCTTCTCTCAGTTCTGGGGAATCACATTTCAAAACATTGCTTCAGCCATTGCATGTTTATTGAAGCAGAACAAAATTTGGGTACCATTTCAGATTTGTTTACAACTGCAAGCACAACAGTCATTCTCTGTCCACGGGTTACAACAATGGAGAAGATTAATAAGATTGTTCTCCCCAAGAAAACCTGATATCAAAAGGCTAAAAACTGCCTTTCCTGAGAAAGTCAAAGTGGAGGACAATTTGGAGACTTAGCAGAGCAGAGCACCTAAGTCAGGTCTTATGAAATTACCTGTTTGACTCTAAACCCAGTTTATTAGTGCAGTGCTGCACCTGGCCTGCTAAGCCCTGAGGGGTGCAATTGTCCTGCACATAGATTTGAAAGGACTCTTCTTATACTGGTAATCCCAGGATCACAAAATCACAAAAGTAGAGTTTTTTGGTGTTTTTTTTTTTTTTTTTTTTTTTTTTTTTTTTTTTTTTTTTGTTTGTTTGTTTGTTTGTTTGTTTTTGTTTTAATTTGTACCATTTAGTAGCAGAGCTCTACCAAGAGTGCCCTCTCAGCTGAATAGGGTAAAGTAGCCTTTGTCCTGGGATGGAGGAGAACCTGCCTGGGAAAAAGGTGTGCAGGTGTGTTTTGCTGTGCCTATCACAGCTGTGGGAATACCTCACTTCTTGGACAATGTAAACTGCAGGTGACAGTGAGGGCCAAGAGGAGTCTTTGCCCAATTTTCCAAAAACACAGCCAGGCCCAGAAAGAGTGTGGTTGTGACTGTCACCATTAATGCCTGCAGAGATTTGATTGTCCTGAATTTTTAATATGGGGGTGTTATTTGTACATTAATTATAGGTGCAGATCTGTGCTCAGAGCATAGCAAGGGTTGCTTTGAACCCATCAGATTTTTCCTTCACAGCTTTGCAGCATCCCAGTAATACTGGGGGAGGGTTTCTTTTTCTCTTTTTTTTTTTCTTGTAATGTAGGATGAAAAGTGATGAGGTAATTTGTCAGCCTTTATGCAACTGGCAGATGGGTTATATTAATATCATAAGAACATATTGTTCCCAATTCCTGCTTTAAAGGAGAAATACTATATCAGGCCTAAATTCAGCAAAGTTCCAAGGAACGTGCCTGTATTCATTCCTCCTTGGCAAGGTAATTATATGTTACGTACATATCTGATTTAATTGAAATAGACATTTTCATTGGTTTACCTCTGGGCTGAGGCATTAGCAACATGAGAAAGTTGATACTCTCATACCAGTATTTTGGTTCTGATTGTTTAATAACATTTTCTGACCCAGCATGACCAAGTGTTACACACAGCTTTCCTAGAGTAACTACAACAACACTGTGTTGATATTTGAGTACATGAAAGATTGTAAATAAGAGCCAGGACTTGTCAGGATGTGGAAGACAATTTCAGTTGCTGAACTGAGAGCTAAAGTATGTCTGTAAGAAATCCAATAAGGCTGAATATTTCATACACTGAGATCCCAACTCACTGTGAACATCATCTTGATTCTGTTGATTATACATAGTCACTGTATAGATGTCATTTGTGCATACTGTCCCTCCACACTTCACATTAAGGAGAGGGTTGTAAGTAGAGAAATCTTAAATTCAGAATAGACATGTTGGTATGCAGCTAATGAACCAACTGACACATCAGTAGTTTTTGCATAACTACTGTACTATATAGGCACCTCTGGTGTTTTCTACAGGTGCAGTTATATTCATATATCTGTACTAAAAGCTCTAAGGTACCTGTAACATGCCTTGATAGTATATTGTTACTGCAGACACTCACTTTTACTGTTCAGAGAGACTCTGAATTCTGCAGATGATGAAACTACTTCTTATTCTCTTGACAGGGATCTGAAGAATATTTCTCCTTCTCTTCAAGCACCTTGCCCAAACAGAGCAAGCAAGATTTCTTCTTTCATCTAAAAACCACACTGCCAACAGGGAAAGTACAAAAGGAAATATTCCTGATTAGATTGTATCTTCCTTAGCTCTTCTTCCACTTGTGCAGCAGCAACAACTCTTCTAAGCTTTGAACAAACTGCATTAAAATTAAAGCTATTTCATTCAAAAACCTGTTCCATTTCAACAGCTCTGGTCAGGACACAGACAATAAAGGACTGGGAAAGGGAAGAGCCTTTTTCATCTCCTAAGAATGTCTTGGATAGAAAACATCACTTGTATTGCAAGATGACAATTAAACAAAAAAAAAAAAAAAAACCAAACCAAACAAGCAAACGAAAAAAAAACAAAAAAAAAAACAAACACAAACATAAGCACAGGAGTTGGTCTTTAATTTTCTATTTTTTATCCCAAAGAGAGGGATTTAACTGTGATAACAGGCCATTTTCAGGGGATTAACAACCTGTACCTTTAGCCAATCTGTTCACACAGTCTCTCTCTGCATTCTGTCCAGCTCTGTAATTCTGGCTTGCAAAATGGATTGAAGCAAGTTAAAAAGAAAACAGCTATTCATCTGATTCTTCAAATTTATCTGCATGGAACATGTTATTAATATTTTTTATTATTATTTATGCATGATGTTAGAGCATGGAAAGACTTTGTCTTTATTAACTCATGCACATGTATTGACATATAATCAAAAAGACAGTGCTTGAAAACTTTAGGGTTGAATCAAAGACCCACTGTGGTTACCTCATAACCATGGGGCTCAAATATACAATGAAGTAGTGATTTTAGAAAATTTAGGACTCTTTCCCTCCAAATAAAACAGTTTTAGGTGAAACAGAAAGGTAGGAAGCTGCATGCTGTGATTTCATTGCTCCTGCCTTTAGGAGACAGCTAACCTTTCAGAGGCTGGGACTGTGGAGAATATATTCATCAGGGAGGGGAAGAACACTGATGGATTTACTAGTATCTCCTTTCTATTTTATTACCAAAACAAATAGCTGTCTTTTTGATATACAATTCCATAGGCTGGCTCGTAGAACATGGAAGGTAAAACACTGTCAGGATTGAAATACAATAGTTTTTGACTTTAGCAAGGCCAAGATTTTGATCCAGCATAGGTTTCAGTGTTTTAGGTTTTATATTGAAAGGCTGTGTTCTCTCTTCATATAGTTTTGTTGTTTGGGGATTTTTTTTGTTATAAATCATGACCCCAAGTACCTTTTAAACTTATGATGATAACTTATGATAAGTACTTTTAACTTATTTCAACCAAATAGATCAAGCAGACAGGTCTTTCTCCTAGAATTTCCCAGAAGCTGTCACCTGACTAGAAGACAGATTTTTAAATATTGCTTCTAATTGCAGAAAGCCAGTTCTGTCCTTCATCTGTTTCAAAAGAAGCCAGTAAACAAGTACGTAATGGACGCTGTGGACCAGTGTATACGGACTTGCTTGTGTCCTTCTGTTGACATATGTAACACTTCCATGGTTTATAATGGATTTTTCAAACTAGGAAAGGTCTATGGTGAAAAGAACATACTGCTAGCAGTAATAAAATAAAATAAAATAAATACAGGTAGATCCACAATTCCTGGTGGACTTCACCCTTTGAGGCTTCGTTGCTTAATAGAATATAGAGCCCTAGTCAATATCCTCTGTAAATCTGTGGGAGCAGCCTCTGCTAAGGGACATTTCTGTCAGCACCAGCACAGGGAGTGAGAGGACACCAAAAGCAGACAAGAGCAGATGCTGCTGAGGGAATGTTCTGAGACATGACCCTCGTGCGTCTTATACCTGTGAGAACACAGAAACATTCAAATAGGAGCCAGGTCTGTGGTCCAGCCCTTATATCCACACTTATATCCACTCTGGGCAATGAAATATAGGTAGAGAGAGCTGCAGTGGTTGCACCTGGAGAGGTGGGTAGTGCAGCTGCCAAGAGTGTATAGATTAAAACTGAAATTCTTTTTCTGCAGGAGGAAGTGTTAGTACATACATGTTCTCACTTTCCCAGCTGACTCCTAGGACAGCTTGTGAGGAACAGGTTATTGCAGGTGCCTTGGCAGTAGCTGATGGTGCAGTTTGTGTCCTTTCAGAGAGGGATCCAAGGATTTCTATCACCTCTGGGTAACCCTTTAACTATGAAACTGCATGACAAAAGGGGACATGGATATATCCCTCTGAAGTATTTTATATGCTGGTGTCCAAACTGCTAAACAGGAGTGGAAAATGTGTGCTAGCCCGAGTTGCTGCTGAAAGAAGTGCCTCCCACTGAAAAATACCATAGGGCTCCAATACTACCAAGGTTTACAAAGTTGGCCTTAGTGCCTTTACTAATACTTATTACTCTAAAAATTCAGGATCTGTGAATTCTGTGTATGCTATAGGGCTTGAGGGCTATGACAGTGAGATTTAGGCACACACTTCCTCTGGTAAATCTAATCTATGGCCTTCCTTCCAGACTGTTGATTGCTAGAGTGGAGCATATCCTTGTACAGCTTAAATCACTATTCACTTTCTTGGCTGTGGTAGGATGCTAAATACTCACACATACTGTGAAAAGATTAACACTTGTTCAGATGCAAGGTGGCAAAAGAGCTGTTGGTTCTTAAAGATTCTGTAGCAGCTGCCACGAATCTGGAAAAGTTCCTCCAGGTAAAAGCACAACCCAATCTACTGTCTCATTTCTGGGCTTCCTCAGTCAACTGGGACTAATTAAGATAACTGGGCTATAAAATGGCAGTGAAAAGCATTTCCTGGCTCTTCTGGGTAGCTGGTTTGCTGGAGTGGATTTTGATGCATTATGAGCGGTGAGAGAAATGGAGCATGTTAATGCTACTGGCCGGGGAGAAGAGGAAGTTGTGGAATTCAGTGCTCTGCTAGAAACTTGCCCTCTTAATGAGGTGATCATAAAATGCCAATTCCCCAAAGCTAACACATATTTTTGTATAGTATCTTTATTTTTATAGGGCATAGGGATAGCTATTTTTCCACTTTCTCTGACAGCAGGCTGACCAAATACTACTCAAAGGAGTACTGTGGCTGCACTAGGCTTTCCTCTTTCCTTTGGCTGTACAGTTCTCAATTAGCTTTTAAGTTGCATTATAGATCTGCTAACAGTTGTGCAGTTAAATCATTAATTACCTTCAAAGTCAGTTGGGAACTCAATTTCACTTTGGTTTGCAGTTTGTGCTCCACAGTAGATTACTTAGGAAATCCATAAACATCTTCAGACAGTATAATTTAAAGAAGTTAATGATGAGGAAGTTCAGACAATTTTATCACAAAATAATTTTTAGTTAGGCATGTAAAATAGTGTTTATGAGGAAGAGGGTTTATCTATGCAAATATCAGCCATGTAAGCAAATGGAATGAAAAATGATGTGAGGTTGTGGGTTTTTTCCCCCGATGAGGAAGAAAATTATTATTGTTGTTATTATTTTTATTTCTGTCTAAAAGATTAAGGGAGAAATAAAGATTCAGAAAAAATAACCAGATTGGGGGTCAAAACATCTGAGATTGCTTCTAGCTCTGTTCCTGACTTGTGTTCTAAGCAAGTCTCTGGGCTTCTGAGTTCTGGTTTGTTTTCTACCCTTTATCTATTTAAATTAGAAAATCTTCAGCACAATCTGTTGTCAATATATTTACACCTACTCCAGTAGAGTCCTAATTTCAATTTGCATGCTAAAGAAATACTCTATTACTACTAATAGATTCACATTCAAATGCAGCAAAGCTTTTAGGTAGGTTGTGGCTTTTGTCTTGGGATGGAGACAAGGGTTTTTACAGTAAGCTTTTCAAAGCATGTTGATTTTCTAATTAATCTAATTACTCCAGTGTGTTTCAAGGCTGCCTTAGTCCAAACATGATTTGCTTTGAGTATGGAGGCCTGAACTTGTTTCTCCAGACAGAAAAGCAAAGCTATCTGTAGAGACTGTTATCACCCTGTCTCAGTTGTAAGAATAACAGCAGAGAGAAGCAGAGATATTTTTATAGTGCCTGATGGTCATTTATCAGGGAACAAGAGCTCCAAGAGGGGTCTGGTATTAAAAGATGTATTCTAGCATAAGAAGAAACACCCATCATATAACTATTTTCTGAGATCTGATAAGGCACTGCTACTAGAGGTGTAAAGTGTTTAAAATTAAAGTTGTCACTTTGCCTTGTGTTCCCAGATTGGGGCAGTCTTACCTTTCCTTTCCAAACAGACTGAAAAACAAACTGAATATGCCTCCAACCTATTTTGCCATGCTAGAGACAGGAAAGTAGTTATGGAACAATTGTTTTTCTCATAACTTATGAAACTGGAGAGGAGATCAGATCGTAAAAAGATCAGGTGCGTAAAAATGGGAGTTGAATTCTAGTGAATGGAAATGCTCTCCCTCATCCACAGGAGATAATTGAGACTACTGCAGACTCTGCCCCCCTAATTCAAAAGAAAAATAGAAGAACCTGGGCTCAAAACAATAGGAAGATAAAGGGAAGGACAGGCTGAGCTATACTGAATGGCTCTAGACAAGCCAAAAGGATTCTGACCATCTCCTTTATGCATCTGAGATTTATTCAGATGAAGGCTGAACAGTTAACAGCATAGAGCTTCAAACACAATGGCATGGTATATTAAATTGAGTGAAAACACAGAAGCTTAACAGAGGACTTTGCTTCCTCTAATGCGATGCTATTTTCCATTTGACTCCCCACTGTTCCCTGGGAAAGGCCAGCATGCAAAATGTTCTTTATATTCCTTCATTAATAATTTGCCTCCATTATGTCAAGCTGTCTTGCTCCTCTTGTGCAGTAAGAGGGTAAAAGAGCTCTATTTTGTAATTATAATCATTTAACTAACATGATAAGAAGGAAATGTTTTGTTAGCAGTGCAGAATTTTCTCAGTCTTCTACAGTACAATTTTAACCATGAGTAGACAATTGACTGATCTATAAACAATTGAGGTGGGTTGACTGTGACTGGACACCAGGTGCCACCAAAGCTGCTTTATCTCTGCTCTCCTCAGCTGGACAGGGGAGAGGAAATGTAATAAAAGGTTTTTGAGTTGAGATAAAGATAGGGAGAGATTCGCTAGTTACCACAAAACAGACTTGACTTGGGGAAAATTAATTGAATTTGTTGTTAATCAGATCAGAGTAGGATAATGAGAAAAAAAAATCAAGTCTTTAAATACCTTTCCCCCACTCCTGCCTTCTTCCTGGGCACAGCTTCACTCACAATTTTCTCTCCCTCTCCCCCAGGATGAGGGAGACTGCAACCAGTTTATCACACACTGTCTCTGCTGCTCCGTCCTCCCCAGGGGCAGGGCTCTCACACTTATCCTGCCCCAGCATGGGTCATCCCTGTAGCCCTCCTGCCAGCAAAACTTTGCCATGCAAACCCAATACAACGAGCTATTAAACATGATTGGAGAGATCAGCAATTCATTTTACAGAAACACCAAGAAAATGCACTTTATTTCATGCAATTTTTTCAATCCTTTATTAAAAAGCTGACATTTCAGTACAGAATAGTACTGAAAAAAACCTGAAAAGCTGAAATGCTTTAATAATATTTTGATGTTTAATCCTTTATTCTCTGTAAATGTTACTTGACAAAAATCGTGTCAATATGAGTGTTTTGGTGACATCAGCAATCTATGGGATGTTATCTGATTTGTTTTACCTCCTATTTGGAGCTACTTTTTTCCTTTGTCTTACTTTTAGGAAAGTCGGTGTGAATTTTAAATATTTGCAAAAATGTTTCTATTCTGTCTGGCCAATCAGCTCCAGGAGCATCATTACCTCTTTTCCAAAAGGCTGAAGGGAATTGATGCCAAATTGCAGCCAAAACACAGCAGTGGTAGGCACCCCTCTGACTACACTACTGGCTGCACTTCTTGCACACTCCCGAGGATCTGCTGTGAATCCTGTCATCTGCCAAAAAGTCATGTTAAATCTGTATGAAATGTCATATTTTTGACCACTGCTTTTGTTGTTTAAGTGTCTTGTGCTCAGCCCCATGCGGTACCGAGTGGTGCATTGTGCTGGCAGAACTGGCCTGCCTGGTGCTTGTGAGATGTATGGATTTGTGACCCATGTGGACTCCAGATGTGTGAGGATGGGCTCACCATGGGCGTGTTTCAGCTTGCTCAGAAATGAGAGGGAAGCACACATATTGCACTTACAAAACTTCAAGGAAAGGGAATTGTACACAGCTTCCTGAAATCTGTATTAAAGGGTGTCTTAGCACAATAGACCAAGTTACAAAGGCAGCTTTATGTTCTGTGTGGCAAATATATCTGAGATGCATTAAAGATACTGACTTTGCCTCTCTTTCTTTCTTTCTTTCTTTCTTTCTTTCTTTCTTTCTTTCTTTCTTTCTTTCTTTCTTTCTTTCTTTCTTTCTTTCTCTCTCTCTCTCTCTCTCTCTCTCTCTTTATCTCTTTCTCTCTTTCTCTCTTTCTCTCTCTTTCTTTCTTCTGGAGATAGGTTAGAGAAATTTAGTATTAAAAGAAAAGCTCAAGAAGGTAAATTCACTCTGTACTGGATCTCTTAAACAAACAATTCATTCTTTCCCAAGGAGGATTTTCTATCTGAATTGTTCCCTCTTGTTCATGAAGACTATCTGTAGAATTTGGCTCTCCTACAAGTACAACTATGAATAATGCATGTTGACTAGGAAAGAATGGACAGCAAATAAGAACAGGAAACAAATACCACACTTTGCAGAACAAATTTCCAGGTGCACAATAATTCCTTCTAAAATCTGTGAACCTCATGGGATTCTCATATATTTTCATGAACACCTGCAAGCAATAAATATCCTGATGCCGCATATTGCAGCTGAATTTGCTGCCTTCATTTGTGTGTGGGAGAAATCATATTCGTATATCTCATCCATCTCCTGTGTCAAGCTCCTCTGCTGTGCTTCACTGTGCTGCAGTTCAGTGTAAATAGTGGGAGAGTTTGCAGCTACCTCACACACTGAATAGCTTCTTGTGGGGATCCTGATTGCAGGCAGGTAAAGAATTGCCACAGGACCTGATTAAGTTTGCAGGGAGTACCTGACATATTGTTGATAAGGGCTTGTTAAGGGACCAGTCTTTTCTTCTGTCTCCCATTCAGGCGTCCCACATCCAGCTGGTGGATGGAAGGGTGATGTTGGTGGGGCTTTTCTTGTGTTTACCCTGCAGTGAGGATTTATTCCAGCAGCTACTGTAATTTCTCACTCTCTACAATTCTACAAAGTCTTATATTGAGGTAACATTGATAAGGCCTTGACAGCAGTGGCTCTAGGAGATAAGACTCACCAGCAGATAAAAGAGGATATTGCTGCATTTGTGGACAGAACCCCAGCATTGAAAAAATATGAAGGACACCACACAAGCCTTCCCTATGAAAAACTGAAGTAATTTATGCTAGATGGTTTTAGTTAATGCATTTGCAACAAATGCTGTGAATTTTTTTTCAGTTGAAAACAGTCTCAAACTAAAAAAAAAACAAACCAAAAAACCCGCCAACAATTGTTTTTGGGCTCAAAACTCGGGCTTGGAAAGCCAGAGAAACACCTTCCAGGACTGCTGGTGTTGGCAACTGAGGGAAAGAAGTCAGCATCATCAGATCAGCATTCAACTCACACAATGGCATTTGACTGATAGGAAATCGCTTCTGTTAGTGTTTCCTCATTTTAAACTTCTTTATTTGTGTATTCAATTGACACAATGAGAATACAACCCTTCATATGACTCTAGTGCAGCTATAGCAATGAAATATGAGTAAAGCTCATTGTTTTTTATTGCAAGAATACTGAAATAAAGTCAAGAGAACCTCAGAGGTTGTGTACCTGCAAGCAGTGGATCCATTCCCCGTGGCCAGAAAAGCCATGTGAATCCCAGGAGATTTCCAGCTCTGCGGACTAGTCTAAGAACTAGAAACATTTTGTACCTTTCAGTGTTCAGGTGTTGCAGCAGAATTTGGGCACAGCAGCACTATTTCACAGTCTCGAGGAACAGGACAATATATGTTTATAATTTCTTCTGTATTCACCTTATCCTTCCCCTTCATTCCAGGAAAAAAAACCCAAGGTTTTTCACTCAGTCCTGCTGGAATTCTCATTCTCCTCACTCTAAGATAGATCAATGCCTCAACTGTCAGTGTAAGAAACATTTCCCAAAAGAATTTCTAGGCTTGATAATTTACCTTTGTGCCAACAGGTATTTTCATGAGAAAGCCAGTGGGTCAAAGAGGCCTTTGTGACAAAGATGCAAATATATCGTGGTTTGGGTTTTTTCATTATACACTTTAAAAAAGAATGCATGCACTTTGACAGTGCAGAGACTTTATAATTTGTAAATGGAAAACATGGAGATCATTAATTAGGCTTCAAACAACTAGAAGGTGAGACAGCCTGTGGCTGTATGTTTTAGAACAAAAGCTTGCTGCTAAAATAAGTTGCATATTCTGCATAGTTCTGCACAGCTAAGAAAGCACTATGCAAATGGTGTAAAACTAAGCAAGTTAACACAACTTTATCTTTCTTTGCAATACTATTCCTTAGCCTGATTTCCCAGATTGAGATAGAAGTTAAATATTATTGCAAGAAAGGAAAACATGCCCTGATGTGAGATAAGAAAAGTCTTCCAAAAATTGAGCTGTAATTCCATCATCATCCCCAGCTTTCCACCCATCCACATTTCCACGTTTTTGAAGACTAGTCTTGTTTCATGTGCAGACTGTCTGAAATCTGAGCCACGGGCGTGGAGAGGAAGGGGTTTTGTCTGTTATCCACTCTGTGGCCATCAGTCACAGAAAAAACTGGCCTTGAGGACCTACTTCTTGGAGACTTTATTGCAGCTTTTCAATATATTAAGGAGGCTTTTAATAAAAATGGAGGAAGACTTTTTACCAGAGTCTGCAGTGACAGGACAAGAGGAAAAGGTTTCAAAATGAAACTGAGTAAACTTAGGTTGGATATAATGAAGAAATTCTTCACTATGTGGGAAGTAAGATACTGGAACATGTTTACCCAGAGAAATTGTGGAGACCCCATCACTGGAATCGTTCAAGGCCAGGTTGGATCAGAGTTTGAACAACCTGTCCTTGTGAAAGATGTCCCTGCCCATTGCAGAAGAGTTGAACTAGCTGATCTTTAAATGCCTTTTCCAACTCAAATCATTCTGTGATTCCATGATCCACCTGCTGCGTGGGACACCTGGGTGCTGTGTTGAGGGAAAACATCCTTCTGCACAAAGAAGCAACAATCTTCCATGGTGAAGACGAGAGAGGAAAGTAGCAACTTGTTCTTAGGACTTTGAAGTTATTCAGTGACACACTGTCCCTTAGTCCTATTGATTCTGTAGTTGGTGTCTGCTCCTGTCTTACGACACTAGTAGTTAGTAGAGAAGGAGTAGTATCTGGAATAAAGAAAGCTGAGATGGAGAAAGGAAGATGCCTGGCAATGCACACAGACTGATACTGTCTAAGTCAGCAAGCATACTTTGCAGCAGAGCAGTGATGCCCAAGATTTTGAAACATCCTTTTCCATTCTGATTTGGACAGATAAGGCTATGGTTGTGCAGCTGAGATGGATTTCCCACGAATGAGAAAAAAGAGTTGCCACCAACAGGGAGGATGGCAGGGTGGAAGGGCATGAGGATAAAAAATTTATCTTCACAGAGAAAATAACCAGAGCTCAGGAATACCATTCTGGCGCTAGACTTCTGATTAAATAAGTTCCAATAGACCTAGCCTTAGGTTCAATACACATGAAACCAGTTCAAAATTGGCTCCTGGGCAGGATGCAGTACCCTGTGTACCTTATAGATAAGTACCTACATCACCCCACAACAGTGAAGTGCAAAAAGAACTGGAAGGAGGGCAGGTGTGCAGTGAGCAAGGCCAGGAAAGATTGGATTTTCCCTTCTGAGTGGAACAGGAGGAGAAAACCCTAATGATCTTCAGGTGCAGCCCCAAGACCTAGGCTGAGCTGGCAGATGCCCAGGGCAAGGAGCTTCTGCTTCATTCAGTCATGTCAAGCTCCTAAGGAAGGTGGTGCTGCATGAGTGAGACTCAAGAGAAAGCTAAGGCCAACAAGAATGCCATGGCATGGAGAGGGGATGAAGGCTGAGGGACAGTTGACACAGAAAAGGAACAAACCTGCTTTTTTTTTTTTTTTTTTTTTTTTTTTTTTTTTTTTTTTTTCTCCAGAAAAGATAAATTTATCAAGCTTTTAAAATAATAGGTTAAATTTCTCCACATCAGCTTTATTTTGGTCCTCAGCAAGGCTCATGACAGAGCATTAACACAACCCTGTGTATCCATGGCTGATGACTGCTGCCCTGGAAATGCACTGAGCTGCTTGCAGGCTAGTGAAACAAATTCAAAGCAAAAAAAACTAAGGGTCATGGCTGGGCCATAATTCATTAATGCTTTCTCTCAAAGTATATATTCTTCTAATGAGTTTCCTTTAAATTCAGTGGTCGTAATCGTAATTTTTGGTATTTTCCTATTGAGAAAGCCATAAAATATAAGCAATGACATAAAAAAATACTTATTTCAGTTGCAGTGCACAATGTTTCTGACTGTAAGTTAATGGTTTACATATTAATTCTCTCATCTCTCTGATGGGCAGAAAATTGCTTTAATATAAAAGCAGTTAAATTTGTCATTTCATATCTACATAACTTAGGTTTAAAAATTTATTACATGCAGTATCAAATTGTTTCATAGCAATTTAGCAGATTTCAAGGAAGAAAAATGTGTCAAGTTGGAGGTTGAAGTAAAATTTTTCTCACATTATAATTAATGTACCTTTTATGTTTATTGTCTAATCAATTATTTTAAAGGAGACTGAAGGAATGTAAAAAATGTGATTCTTGGAAAAGTTAAGCTGGGCTTCTGAGAGTGTAGACCGATTTTATTCTTATTACTGAAATAAAAAGATTTAAAATTCACTCTTCTCAGGTAAAAGTAAAAATGGCAACAATTTTCCATAAAAAAATCTCCTACTGTTCCAGTATGTGAAAGATTAAGAAGGGAAATAATTTATCTGTTTTATCAATTCAGATTTCCATTTGAAAACTATACTTCTGTTCTGCAAATTCTGCCATCATCTGATTCAGCAAAATAACAACACATGGTCTTCTACTGGGGAATTATATCATGATCTTGACTGAGGTTGCTCAGAGCCATTCCAGTGAAGGCACAAAGTCTGTTTCTAATATTAAGTACTTTGAGTTCATGTCTACTCAGCAGCAATTGATGCTGAAAGGCTTTCGTAACTTAGATCATGTGTGTAGTGTCACCAATGCTGTCCAAAGGGACGGTAGGTGTGCTTTGTCTTGAGCAGTACTTCAAGGACATTTTGATTTGGGACTTGAATTCTCTTATGTCATCTGGAATTAATCCCATCCAATAATTAATTAAGTGTTGTTTTTGTTGTTATTATTATTATCTTTTTTGCATCAAATGCCATCCCCAGGCAATTCACAGCATAGAACGATCGTTTAATCCCAAGTCCAAAAAGAGGTTTTTGCAGCAATTTCCCATACTGGGAAAATGATCTGTAGCAGGAAAATGTGACTCTCTCTTTTCTTTCTCCCCACCCCCATTTTAGAAATTGTTCATGGATTTTTCTCCAGCCCTGCTCTCTGTAACATCCACTATAACTAAGTATACCAGTTACATTGATTTGTGTTCTGCCCGTGTGATTCATGGCATGCCATTGTGGTCATTATAATTGAGTTCCAGAATGAAGATAAGCAAGAAAAAGATAAAGCGATAACCTCCAAAAAGCGAGAGATTAATGAGAGGCTTTAGTCCTGGAGAAGGCAGAGAGTGCATGTGCTTGGGAAAGTTAGGTCTTGCCAGAAGGGGAAGGAAGTAAATGTCTTTAACTATTACATGTCAAAAACCCGAAAAACTGTACACTTTAGGTAAGATCTGGGAAAAAAAGTAAAGTTTCTTCCTTTTTTATTCCCTTCTGGCCCACTTTCCATTTTAAAACTTCACCTCCATTACTTTTCTTTTTGACTCCTTTCCTTTCTGCTGCAGGGTATCAGCTAATCATCAGAACACAGTGAAGAGATGTAACAGAATTTTAAAAAGTGTAGACTTGATTTCTAAATGCCTATATCTGTTTCATAAAATCTACTCATCGACATACTAAGTTTGTCTTTTTTTAACATTGATGAGGCACCCAGATTTAACTCATATCTGTAGGAGAACATAACTTTCAGGGAGAAAATATCCAATCTGGACTTAAATATACTGTTGATTTTTTTTGCATTTTTCTCTATAAGATTTCATCTTCCAGTGAACTCATTCTTGAATTTTTCAATATCCTTCTTGAGTTTCAATACAAAGTTTTCATGGGCAGTTGCAGCACCGTATAGATAAACTATCCAGTCTCAGCTAATGTTCTGTCTTTTGCTTCAGACCTTGCCTTATCTTCTGGCCATGGCACTTCACTGATACCTCATGTTCATTTCAACGCCACACAAATCTCAAAGAAAAACTGTTCATTGCCATTAATTATTTCAACTTTTGTTAATTCTTTATTGAGTTGTGTACTGGTGTTCTAGTAATTTGCCCAGGATCAATGTGAACCTGATGTGCCTGTGATTATGCAAATAATTCCATTTACATTTGTTGAACAGTGGTATCCTACCACGTTTTTTCTAAGCTCCAGGAGCTTTCTGAGAAAGAAGCAAAAAAAACCCCAAACCAACCCAAACAAACAATAAGAAAACAACAACAACAAAAGTCTGCAAAGCATGAATGTTTCACATTTTCCTCAGTATTTTTCTCTAACTATTAAAAAAGAAATGTTAATATCTTTTACATCACATGCATAGAGTGTATGTCCAGTATTCCTATGAGTTAGCCATCCATTTTTGAGTTCCAGCTCTTTTTGCCCATTTGCTGCTTTTTTTCGTTACTCTTTTACTGAAATGCTTCCCAATTTACTGTAGAAAATGGGCTGTAAAGAGAATAAGCAAGAAATAACAAAACCCATAATATGTATAATAAAAAATATCTGAATATCTTGAAAGTTTTACTTTTAACTTCCATTAATTAAAATATGGAAAGATATTGACATTCACAATGTAAATTTAAACTATTTAATTTAAAAATTGACATTAAAATGTCAAGATTTTTCTCTTTTTTTAATACAGACGTAGAGAACTAGACCTTTCTCTGAAAACCATTTTTGTCTGCCTTGGATGAAGAAAAGTGTAGCTAGTTTAGTTGGTGAATAGGAGAATTTAGCTCAGCAGTTCTGCAAAGCCTGGAAGGAATGCTCTTCCCCTCATCTGATGCCAAATGTACTCTGGATAACGATATTTGCCTGGCAGAAGAGACTGAGAACATCTGCTACCTCAGCACCTCTAGTCCCTGCTTTCCTGGGACTAGCAGGTGTGGATACTGGTTGGATTTTTGCATCAGAAAGGGAAGCATCCAGCAAAATATTTTGAAATCAGCAAACTGTTTGCCCACAAAATAAAATGCAAATATTTCAGAATGAAAAAATAAACCCACTCAGATTTCTTTAAAGAGTTTCAGAGACCTATTTTTGATACTTATTAACTATTAATGTGAGACAATTTATAAGTTCGAGTGAGTTTTTAACTATTGTGGAAATATATTAGCTGGCAACAAGCTGTAATGCAAAGTGTATATGGGTACAGAGTGTCTCAGAGCTTGCTAAATGCTTTGTTTTTTGTGCCATCTGTGTGCTGCTATCTTTATCTAGCTGAGGATTTTGTTTATACATCTATATTTAGTACATTGAAAAGAAAGGGGAAAGAAAAGATAATGATTTTGTTTTCTTTTTCAAATGAACCTAGGATAACATCCAAAGCCTACCAGAGTAGAAAACGTGGGCTGGGACCAACCTTAGGGTGAGGTATTTGTTTAAACACCTGCTATTCCTTAAATGATAATATTGACCAAACAACCCTAAGATCCTCTTCAGAATTTCTTTCAAAGGGTGGATTCAGGTTCTAGGTGCTCTCAGCATCTGCTGAAGGTTGGTAGATACAACAAAAGGCCTGTGGGAACTGCCCAGGAGTAACAAGGGCTGCAGTCAAGGAGTGGCTGTTTTAGGTTGTGTGCAGAGGCATTGGTTCAGATACTGTGCAAGTGAGGTGTGATAAATGGATGAAGATGGGTGGACTACAGGGTTGAAAAATCCTCAGGCAGGGATGGAGATGGAGCTCGAAACTGGAAAGAGTTGAGTGTACAAACATGGAAGGCTGAGGAAGCATGGACCCTGGCTACCAAAATCTCTCTTTCTAGCTTAATTATGGATATATCTTGACTAAAAAAGCTCTAATCTCATAATGCAAATGAGAAAGCCTGATGACACCTGTCATCTCCTTTCCATGGGAAAGGAGCTAGCACTCATTTCCAATTAATCATTTTGTAGCAAAGGAAAACCAAAATACTCATGCTTTTCTGACCCAGACATAAAACTGTGAGCTATTTTCTGGATAGGCAAAGCCTTTATGTAACTTGGTGATGGACTGTGGGTGTCAGAAGACCTGAGCTCTGAGTTCTTCTGCAAACTTTCTGCCGACATGGGATAAATAATTTCCCTTCTCTGTGCCTAATTTGTTGGCATTTCGTAGAGGTAGGAGAAAGGCACCATACGATTTTGAAAGATGCATAGGGTGAACCAATGTAATTCTTGAATATGCCCCTGTAATTCTGAAAAAGTTAGTATACTAATTTATATTTACCAAGTGAATTCTTGTCCCTTGGAGTTTAAGATTTTTGTTTGTTTATGTACTTTAAATCTATGCTTGGTCAGGGTGTTTAACAGGAAGGATGTGCATTTCTTTGGCTAATTAATTAAAACAAAAACACTTTTGGCTTGAACCAGACAGGAATAACGTTCAACTGGAAATAAGAAAAAGAGTTGATGAGACAAGATTTGTACTGCAAGCCACAGTCACTTGATCAGTAGTAAGCATTTGTTTCCATTGTGTGGGTAACTTGAATTCTTGACAGTGCATCTGAGCAGTTAAGTTAGTTCTGCCTTGAGTTAAGAAAAATCTGGTCTGTACTGGGATTTTGTGAGGATTTCATCAGCAATTCTTTCTTGCTGCCTGGTTTTCGCCAGTTTTCCACTCTTACATTCATACCTGGGGGAATATCTCCCTGAAGACCTAGTTTATTTTTCTTAAAATATTCTGTGACTTTTCCTTGCAGTACTATAAACTACAGAAGAATTTGTCTGTCCTCAATGGAAAGATAACACAGAATGTTAAACAAATGGATTTTTAAAGCATTTATGCTCCCGATTCCTTGGAAGTTTCTCTATGAGTGTGCTGGTACTAGTAATGATGTATCATTATGATGAGAGTCTGGCCTACCTGTGCTGCCAGAACATATCCCTTTAGAGATATTAGATTGCTCAGTTTTAACTCTGCTGATCTTATTGCCTGATACTGGATCATAAAAGACCCTGGAGTCATGGTGACAGTTGGAATAAGGATAAAGAATGTGACCATATGGTGCTTTTCTATGTTATAGGATGCAATTGTGTAACTTGGCATGGCTCATTTTGTGAACCAAGAATACTGGAGACATATATATCGCTGGGAGATAACAAATTTCACATATCCGACACAAGACTGAAGCTCACGTCTCTGCTAGAACTGTTTTGATCTTATCCACAAACTTATCACCATGCCATGCCACAGAGCTGTCAGTTATCAGTGCTGTATCTGCAGAACAGCTGGAAATTTGGATTTCAGGCCATCACAAAGTAGAATTTTGCTCCTGCTGAACTGATTGACAGGTAACTTATTTGGTTCTTTATGCACAGATTGTGCCTATGACCTCCAGCAGCACGGACAGCTGCCTATCTGTTAAAATTACCAGCCTCTCCACTCTATTTTGTGTGCCTCTGTGTAAAATAGGATTAGATGAGTAGGAAATGTATTATTTTTAAGAGATCATTTGCAGCATTTAACTGGTAAGCACAGCCAGTCATATTTCTTGCTTAACAAATCATTCAGACTGATAGAGGTGAACCAACCTCTATAGACTAAAAGAAAAAGAAAAAATGCTTAGAAGTCAGGATTTTCAAACAGCCCCTACATAATGACAGATGAACCAGGATCCTGAACTTGAATCAATGAACTGACTTGTTCACCATATTAGTCACATGCAACAGAGAGGCATCAAAATCACTTCCTGATAAATCATTCATTCCTTATAAATGCATTCGCATTGCTTTATACTGATACATAAATGCATGAGCCCTTAATTTAGTCTGATGTCACTCTCCAGCCTCAGTTCGGGTCTCCCATGGTCCTAAAGCTGCTGTGAGACAGGGCAACTGCCATCGACCAGGGAAGAATGAGTGGCACAGCACATTTCCAGAGCAGGTATAATTACCATTTTGTGTGCCAATTAATATTAGATTAAAAAAAAAGACATCCTCCAAAGAAACCTATTTATTATTTAAAAGCCCCCCAGGGTATCTTCTGACATGGATTGGTGCTATAGCAAAGCAGAGGCATGAAAGCAGCTGAAAGCAGACAAACTCTTAAGCAGCATTTAATCCTTTATGCATGTTTTATACATAAACAAATTGGAATGTGTAGATCAATGTCCTCCAGCTGTTTTTCAAACCCCATTCTGCCTTCATTAAAGATTTAGGGAGGAAGTTTCCAAACATAGATATGATGTCGGGAAAAACAGGATAAGATCTTTTTTTCTTTTTTTTCCCCCTGAGCGGTTTTCTTAAAACCACCACTGCCTCTTGCTCAAGTAGCAGTACACTGTAAAGTGTTCCTTTGCCACTGCAGCCTGCACATTAAATCCTCTATACAGTCTTTTAGTGCTGAGTCACGTTAATTAGACAACAGATATAACTGCCTGATAAAGTGTCCTCAGAGAGAGCCAATTTGGCCACATCAGGTTCACATGGGAGTCATAAAATACCAGGCTCAAGTCAATTCCATGTAAACTCAGCCTATTTTCAATGACGTAGTGCTCTGTGGCTCCTTGAACATTTATTCCAACAGCCACAGTGAGAATTCATTGATTTAATCAGAAGGAAAGTTTTTTTCAATTTACCCCTCCTTGTCATTAAATATCTTGACAAAAATGGAGAAATTTGTTCTCTAGACTGAGGTGGAGAAGAGCAGGATCAAACGAGAGTGTTGGTGGTCTGCTCAGTGTTTCAGAGACTGACATTGCAGGGATATTGCCTTTGCAGTTCCAACTCTGTTCTTTCCTGTAGGTCTTTCCTGTGCTGAGGGCTGCACTCCTCTCCCAGCCTAGTGGTACTTTTGGGCTTCATAGCAGGAGCTGTCATGGCCAGGTCTCTATTTCAGCTAACAGAAGGGGTTTAGCAATAAATAGCTCTTCTGCATCTTTGACTGTACTGTTGTTGTCTTTACTAGCCATATGCTGATTATAAACCCTCAAAGCTGAACCCTCTCCCATCTAATTGCACAAACATAAAAGGACAAATGTGGTGATTTGTGGAGACCTCTGGGAGGGCATATAACCTTGTTTCCTGGATCAGCATACAGCTCTGCCTTCACTACATCCCATTAACAGCAGCTTGAGTTTTCTGCTTTTACGTCCTAGTTTTGTGTGCACTGGAAACATTGAGCACTACCCTGAAACCACTGTTAAGGAATAGAAAGATTTGAGCTCTATCCCGTGTCATCCCTTCCCTCTGAGATAGAGAGCAGTATCTCTGCCTTACTTCAAACCTGGCCTGAATTTCAGAGTCAGATTCTTTACCTGACTACTTCCTGCCCTGAGTTAAATGGGCTGCCAGAACACCAGATTTTTTTTTCCTAGCTTTGGTATTACTTGGCTCCCTTGAACATGCAAAAAAGAAAAATAGCTCTTCCATGGCAAAAGATGAGCTAGGATTTCCACTCCATGTGCCTTGAATTTAGAATCCTGGGACCTGATTCTAAACAGCACTATAAAGGCAGTGAGCCTTACAGATGTTCAAAAGCTGTAAAATTCACACTCACACACACAAGCTCCTAGACCTGCCAACTTTAAGCCCTCCCAGCAGCTGCTGTTAGATGCAGCTCTCATTTACCCTTTACTCCTACACTAGGGTTATTACTATTAAGAATTAATATCCAGCTGCTGTATCACAGGCCTTTGGGGGTCTCATTTTTGTGGTGGGTGGGTCCCCTGCACAGAAGCCTTGCAGAGCCCTGTGAAGTGAACGGCACCATATAAAAGTAATAGATTATTAGAGCAGGCAGCCTGTATTATGAGTTTCCAGTGCATAAACACTCCAGCCTTCCTAGCTGGAGAAATTAAAATGTAAACACAAGATGCTGCTTTACTAGTTTCACATCTGGTGTTGTAACTGGCTTTACTGTGAATATTTTCAAAACAACCAGATTGTTCAGAACAAAATCGCAAATACCACATCTGCTCCCGAAGGTCTCCAGGAGCTTTGCACCCGGATGAAGGCAAAAAAAAGGAAATTTGGCAGCACTTGATAGATATCAGGAAATACAGGGAAATATAGTCAGAAGCACTGGCCTCATTTACATTAGGAAGAGAGCTGCTTTCTGACAACATATGCTGCATACCTGAAATCTCCAAAGTATGAGATTTCATGACCTTTATTGTATTCCATCTATGTTTGAATAGATGCATGAACTGTTGCATCTCAATCCTCTAACTCCATCTGAGGTGTAGAAGTAAGGATAAATATTAGCTGGAAATTCTGGGCATGTTTTCTTTTGTTACAAGTTGCTTCAGAACATCTTTATGGAGGAGAGGAAATACATGTTTATGTGTATGTGGATAGATGGATACAAGTAACCATCACTGAAGGCTTTCGCCTTGACAGAGGATCCCACTGGCTAAGACAGTGTTAGTATATGAGGAAATTACCAGGAACGAATAGATTTGTCTTTTGTCTTGTCTTTTCTGCTGACATGAAGCCAACAAGTTGATCTGTCTTCTAAATCATGTGCCAGGTTGGAATTCCTTCTTCCCTTATCTTCATCTTGCTTCCAGGCTGCAAGGACACTACTGTGAAACCAGGTAATTTATAGATGCCTCTTTCCACTCTTTTCTCAGGCCTCTTTGCAATAACCTAAAGATCCAAGACTGAAAATGTAATTTCTCTCAGATCTCCTAGCAGAATTTAATAAGCCCAAACCACAAACAAACAGCTGCCTGTAATTTATTTCCCTATTGTGTGAAATCTTCACCCATATTTACGAGTGATAGATCTAGACAGTGCTGCTTGTTGGCAGCACTATTAGCCTCTGCCTTGGAGAGTCTTCTCTTCTCCAGACTGAACAACCCCAATGCTCTCAGCCTTTTTTCAAAGAATAGGTGCTCTGGACCTCTGATCATCTTCAAGGCCTTCCTCCAGACTTGCTCCAACAAGTCTACATCCATCTTATGTTGGAGATTAAAGTTTAGTTGAACCTTAGTGAGAAAAGTAATCATAGAAAAACTTGGTGTCTACACAGCACAGTTTGTGACTGCAAAGATACTTTAGAAACCCTCACGTGTGGGCGTGAATTCTCAGCATCTCTCAGTGCTGGCTGGTGTTAAAATGCCCATCATCCCACCAGCTGCAATTGAACCCAAAGGACAAGGACAGAAATCAGAACAAACACGTTGACAAGGAGTCCTAAATACAAGCTGTGCAATGCAGCCAGCCCTGAACCTGACGTTGATGTGGTGTCATCAGAGGAACCCCATCCACCCAGGGGCCCTCAGGCATGATGAATTTAGGCTTTGCTCCTGGCTCTGAGCAGCTGCAAATTTGGGCCTGGATGTCAACTCAAGGCCACTTTGGGTATAGCAAAATTGTAATACTAATTTTGGTACAAAGACTCAGGATTTCATTTCATTTTCACAGCCAATATATAAATAGGGCCTTTCTCCAACTGGACTGGGTGCAAACCTGCCCCTTGTAGTGTATTCTTGACTTGGTTTTTAGTAAAACTGATGTTTTGGAATCCAAATATATTTGAACTAAAAGATAAAGCAAGAGAGGTCAGGACTGAGAAGCTCCATTCTTAGTAACAAGCTAATCTCCTCTTAAACAAAACTCTTACTCCAGCTGTGGATTTGCAGCTTTCTGTGACTGATAACTTTTGTTATTACATTAATTCCCAGTGTCACGATAAATATTATGACAAAAACATCTCTAATTCTTTGTGTGACTGGATGCCTTTTATTACATGGCAGAGGTAGTATATAGAAAATACAGTTCCCTATTTGACAGGCACTGGTTTGATTGCACAGGCTGTAAGCTGTCAGCTTGGCTTTCCAAAGAAACAGAAAATGCAGACAACGAGTACAAGACACATTCTCGTGCGTTTGTTACCTGAGGTAAATAAATACCAAATGGCCAAAATTTATATAGATATATATAAGTTCACCTGACTTTAAGCCTAAAAATAATCAATTCCTCAGAATTCTCCCCTATCTTTACCCAAAATTGGATTAGTAAGCAAAGAAAAACTATTTCTGTACAACTGCAGAACTTTATTTCTCTTGCTTGGTAAGGTGATATTTTTCTAGTGGTATTAGAGTGTCTCTTGTGGCAATTTCAGGTAATTATTATTTAGTATGAACAAACCTGGAAAATGCGTGGAGAAAAGACTGGAAAGATTATAAAGTCATCATTGAGAACAAATTTCATAGGGAGATGGACTAGCAGATTGTCTCTATTCCTTTTCTTGTTTTCTATCCTATTCAGAGAAATAAAATATAATTTTGAGAGACCTCTGCAGATAATTTACAGACCTTTTTTTTTTTTGGGCATTATCTGAGGGGACAGTCTGCATTAATCTAGGAGTGGATGGAGAGCTTTGGATTTCAGCCACCCTACAGGGGCTCTTTGGAAGGGAACAGGAAGCTGGTGGTAACATGCAATATCCAGGTGTATATGCAGAAGGAGCCATCCACAAAATAAATCTTTCCTGATTTATGATGGCTCTGCTGGATTAGGAATTTTTCTAGAAAGTGATCTACTGAAGCAACAGTGACACAAAACCAAACGGAAAAAACAAAAAGGCAGAAGACAATTCTGGCAGATTTATGCAAGAGGTGAGTCTCCCTCTCTGTGAGTGTCCCTGTTTAGCCCAAGCATTTAATTGTTCCTTCTGTAAAGAGCATCTGCTGAAACTTTATAGGGTAACCTTCAAGCCTAGTAACTTCAGTTATTAAGCCAAAGTTGATCCTTCCCTACAGACATGAAAAAGTCTGTTTGCAGGCCTGGGGACTGAAAGGAATTTAAGCCATTACCTGAACTTCCTTTATACTGCAATTGGTCACAGACATCTGAGCTCCTTTGGCCACAAGAAGCCTATTGTTATCTCTGATATATGTTCTGATTGTACAATTTCTTTCTGTTTTTATTTTTTAATTCTAGTCTTTAGTACCAAGATCACTGTTGCTGCATTCTTCTAAGTGACAGCCAGGCATGAAATGAAAATAAAAGTTGTATAAACTGTATAAGAGTGAGAAAACACCCAGTATTATCACATCCTGCTTGAGCTCTACATTCTTTGTCAACAATCCATTAAGCTGTTCATAGTCTGAAGAGCAGATTTAAGTATAAGCCCCTTTGAAAGTACATTGGCAAAACACACCCAAAAATCTCTGTTTGATGGATTGTTGTGAGGACTACAGCTCTGCATAAAAGGAAAAACTTAAAACCCAGAATTTAAAAGTCAAGTCTTGCCAGTAGTATATGAAGCATATTTATTCAGTAAACTCAAAGACAATCTACCTTTCGAATAACTGCTTTCAGAAACAGAAATGAGCTAATTTAAATGTAACTGAATGAACCTAAGGCATTACAAGAGAATGCACAAAACCCAAATGCAGAGAGATAAGGTCAGCTAATAAAACTAACTTCTATACCAGCTGTAAAGTAACCATTTCAGCAAATCATTATTGAGCCCTACTATTTGTGACAGGATAAAAGTTAATATTTTAAGTTCAATGTGCTATACAGTTAGTAACTGATGTTTAAAAAAGAAAAGCAGGAAAACACAATTTTTTTTGTGTGTGTTTTGTGAGTTTAGAGTTTATAATTAAGGATAGGAAGAGGTGAAATAGAAGTGGTTTGCCCAAAACCAAAGGTAAAAAAATAAGTCAGTGGAAGAATGAGGTTTAAACTCCAGGACTGTATGTTTTCCACTTTTGTATTCTTTCTCACAGATGTCTCTGCTTATCTTTTAATAGAAAAGCTATTAAAAAATATTGAAGCAGATAGTCTACCTATCCTTTCAAATCATTCAGCTCTGCTTACTCTGTGCAGTATAAACAGTTTAATTTGGAATGCTGGCCTCAGGGAATACCCATAAAGGATCAGAAATAATCCCTCCCCATTGTATTGGTGCTTTATAGCTAAGGATTGGTCTCACAACATTTCTAAGCCGTAGCTTTTCTTAGTCAGGATTCTAAGTGATGTCACTTGAGTGCCTCTATTGATAATCAGTATGTTATTTTGTTTACCTCCAGTACCAGCTTTTTTTACCCAGATGTCACCTACTGCTAGACATAAAGTCTAGACAAGTTTTGTGATTGTATCTACCCTTACCACTGTGGTCCTGGGGCTTCCCTGGGATTGCAGCCAGAGCAATATCTCTTCTGCATCAGCTCTCGGGGCCATCGATCAGGGTATGAATTTCCATTCTGAAAATAATTTCAAAGCCCCAGAATGCAAGGAGGGATGAAAGTATCAGAGGAAAGCTTTCACTTATACAGCCAGTGCATGAACACCAAACCACTGAAATGTGATGAAACCTAGACTCGCTCTTCTCTCAGCTCTTCATCTAGGCTTCATCTTCTCCCAGCAAGCTTTCTCTAGCAAGTGCAACTTGTAGCAAGGAGAAAGCAAAGTGAGGTCTTGGCTCGGGCTGGACATGAGGAATCACATCCAGCCTGAGCCAAAGGGCAGGGGGATTCATTGTCTGCCTCAAAGATGCTCAGTCCAAGTGTGTCAAACAGGCTCCTGTCAGTGGAAAGAGAAAGGCATTACAGAAAGTGAACTGTCACACCTTAAACTAGGGGATCTGCCATCAGTGAAAAGACTCCCACCATGTCTCAGCTCACTCTCTAATCAATCAGTCAGTCAATCAATCAGTAGAAAGCAACTGCCTATTAACCAATTGCCTTTAGATGGGGTGAAATCCTGCTGAAACACTTGCCACACCACAACAGACTTCAGAATTTGCAAAAGAAAAGTAACCAGCCGAGACTGCTAAACTGAATCTCTCTACCCTTGGGAGATGTCTATGTCATAAAGCAGGTTTACCCTGCTCAGCAGCCAAAAGAAATCTTTGTCTTTCAGCTTTCTCTGTAGCCTTTTACGAGTACAGCTTAGATTTAACTTTGTTATTTCAGTACATACATAAAGTTCATACTCCATACTCCCTCCTGCCTTGTATCTCATGCAATGGCCAAGGTCCCTTCACAGCTCCCAGGAGGAAAGCAGTCTGTAACCTTCACTGCTTCCTCTTGAAAACACCTTGAAAAATATTTCCTTCGAACTTCTATAAAAACAGAGCATACACTTTATGGAGCGTAATTTAAGTGTCAGAATTAGTGACAAAGCTCTGCACTGTCCAGCTTCAATCAATCCAGCTAGTTTCTGGAGGAAGTCTGGCACCAGCAAAAAAATATTAAAGACAAATAAATGAGCTGTGACTTGAATGATGGATGATTGCTCTTGTATTTTATTCTACATATTTAGTGTCATTACCAAACTGGCACAAATTGTATTATGAAATCATCATGTTCACTCAATAGTCTCATCAGTTTCAGCTTTTTCCATAAACCATTTCTTAAAGCTAGAGATTACACTTTTTTTCTTATTCTTCTCTTCTATTTCTTTAGCTATTCCAAAGGATAAACAGGTTTTAAAATTGAATATATTTTGAAGGCAGAGTTAGGAATTTGCATGTTTATTGGTTTTGTTGTTGTTTGTTCCTATGTTTTTTTCCTCTTCTTCATTATAAATGAATAAGTTCCTTTTATGTATCAAACATAGTTTTCTTGCCAGGATGGCTTGGCTTTTGCTATGACAGAAGAAGAATTTGCAATCTTAGGATTCCTTTCCTCTTTCTTCAGCGATTCTTCAGTTTTCTATCCTGTTGCATACGGAGGTTTTAATGCTGCTCAGCACTGGTAAGGGACTGTTCTTTCACTAGACTACTGAGACAGGGTTAATATGCTTCCCCCTTTAAACTGGTATTCAGTTATATTTGATGGGAAGAGGTGGGAGGGAAAGTATTTCATGTTCACTTAGAAATGTTGGCAATAAATTAAAAAAAAAAAAACCCAACCAAACACAACACAACAGGAAGAACAAAAGAACAGGGGAAAAGAACATTGTGTAGTTCTGTTTCTACTTATTTCCAAATTTACATATTTTTTATTAAAAGGGGAAGAGAAAGTGTCCATGGTAACAGTGCTAACTCGATTTATGAGAGGTTACAGAGAGCACTTGGCCCGGAAGGATATGAATACTTTGGGAATGAGATTTTCTTTCTCTTGTAGATTCATAATATTTCCAATGCCTTATGACTCTGATCATCTGTTCTGACCCAGTAGTTGAGAAACCATCAGTATGGCTAGTTTAGGAATAGTTCCTTAAATCAGCACTGTGAGGAAATACAGAAGCTCAAAATCATTACCTTCTGATCAATGCAAATTTGGCAAGTGGAATAAATAACTGGTCTCAACCTCATTATTTTTGCTCAGTCTCCTCAGAACTGTCATCAGCTGAGTTCAGTGCTCAGCCAAGTTTGGAATCAAGGGTCTTTGCTCATCACTGTAAGGAACACAGTGGGGCACGTTATTTCCATAGGCTGTTGGCTTTTATTTTAGGTGCAGCTGGTGTCATCTGCAGGGGCTGTCTCAAAAGGAACACAAATGGCCATGTGAGGGAATAAAATAAGAAACATATTGAAATGAAAAAAATCCTGAATTCTTTGGCATAGCTTGATGATTGAGTGTTGCCTTTTCCTCTTTTGCACTGCTATCAGAAGTCACAAGGAAAGATGCACTGTCCAATGGTTATCAACACAACCTGGCTTGGACCTAAATGGACTTTTGTTCCCAGCTTTCTCTCTGATTTTCTTTGTTAACTGAGGCAAGTGACTCAGCTCCTTCTGTCATTATCCTATTTGGACTGTAGGTTAATCACAACCAGGAATGTCTCTCTTGGTTGTATTCTTAGCTGGGATTTCACCTGAAACATCTGAGTCCACCATGACAGGAAAAGTAGGGAGGGGAAAGACACGAGAGTGTCAGAGAACTGAATTATCTTAAGACTCTTCTTGTAATTTTGTTTACAAAATTGTTGCCATGAATATCTAATGTCAGGACCCAAAATGGAGTACTCTGAAAGGACTTTGGTTGTCTTTCTCAGTGCACATTGCATTGTGGGGTTTTTGAATGGCTACATTAGCATTTTCTCCATTTGAAAACTTCTTTTTTCAATAGTCAAACAAGGCTTTTACCTTAAAACTTCCTCTCCTTCACTGAGCTGGATGGAATTATTTTTTTCCTACAAAATGCAAAAGTGTTTGAAGATGTCAGAGTGTTAAACCACACAAGTCTAGTGAGTGGTGGTGGAAAGGAAATAAAGGTTCTATTGCTTGATTTCCACACAAAAGATTTTTCTTGAAAATAAAGATCCATGACCTTTTAGCTTCAATTAAAATACCACCCATTTAAAGAATATATCCACATTACATGATTGTGTATAGACAGTGAGTGGAGGATGGCATTTAAAATTCAAAATGCAGGGGAAATCAGGAAGGCAGAACAGTACAAACACACACACCCCCCATGCATATATGGAAATTCATGTGCTACATTATGAGTTGCTTCCTTTATTTTTTGATAACAAAATAATGCATTATTTCCAAATTATGACCATGGAAACAGCCACAAGCGTTTGCTAATTCTCCCATTCCCTCCCAGAAAGTTTGACTAATTCTGCAAGTAAACTGCACACTGTTAAAGTGTTGAAAGTTTGCTCATAGCTGCTGAGAAATTAATAGAGGGGAAAGTGGGGAGTAGAGACTGAACAAAGAGAATAACACAGAGAGTCTTAAAATGCAACAAATTCAGCCTTTACAAATGTACAAAAACCTGAAAGAAGTAATGCTAAAAAAGACATTAAGGTAAAATATTTAAGAGATCTTATCAGTCTCACAGTAGGAAATCTTTATATGCACCCTTTGTCTCATATTACAAGTGATATTGTGGCTTTGCTTGTGTATGATATATTTTTTAAGCTTTTGATGTAATTTTTTTATTCCTATTTGGGAATTTATAATACATGGCTTAGAGTAGTGTCATTCTGAGTTCTCCTACTCATTATTGTATATAAGAGACCTGGAAGAACAGTGTATCTCTTGCTCAGTATTTGTTATGCCAAGAAAAGTAAATTATGACATTTATTGAATTATTAAAATCATAACATTTTAAGTAACTGAATCTGATTTTTTCCAACATTAGGAAACTTTGCCCAGGACCCTCAAAGGAATTTGGGCTTCTGACTTCCAGTTTCACCGGCAGAGCTGTCAGAGGGGTTTATCCAGCTTAGTTTAAATGAGTAACAGGTTCACAGTCTCTTCAGGATATCTAAGATATTAATCAGAATTATTTAGTGGATGTAGTTTTAGTGTTTGAAATTTCCCTTAACAAAAGCAGTTTCAACTACAGACCTTTGTCATTATGGATTATATGCATGAATTTATGAATTTAATTATTGCTAACCTTGAGACATTGGGGCTAGTAAAAAGAACAACACTTTCTTTTTATAATTGTTAAAATTTCACCTTTTCCCCCCAAATTTATATGTTTTCTAAGCCAGATCTTTTTGTTTCTATGAAACTATATAAGATTTCTCAATTCCTGTAAGTGCACTTTTTAAATAAGTGGATGTTCAGAATAGCAAAGTTTTCCTTCAGATCAAGAACTTCACTATATCCAAAATGCATGTGTGGGAGGGAATGCTGGTTGGCTGACTGTATTAATTGGATTTGAGAAGTATTTCTGAAAACTATCGTAAATCCCTGTTCAGTAATGTTGCTTCAGCTTGTTAGGTGGAATTGGAGATAGTTTTCCACAAGTTAGAACAATAGCAATAATAGTGTAGCTGAAGCAATGCTGCATTCAGCCTGGGCTGCACAAGGTACCTGAGATCCTGGGTAAGTATGCAGTCTTCTAGACAATGTTGATTTCCATGGGCTGCATTTAATTCCTTCTATATTTAAGTTCACTTTGTCCAATATGTCTATTCAAGCTTCTCCCTGATTTTTACATTATAAGCTTGATTTCCATGGGTAGAAAACATGGACTTGCAAACATGAAGTTCATATCTCATTGCAAGTAATCTTTAACGTCTCATTCCAGCTCTTTTGTTTTGAAGATATTCAGTGGTTTAAAATAATAAATTGGTTCTAGAAACCGTTGAAAATTTTGATATGTTCACATTAGGGTCAAGCAGCACAACCCTGTAGCTGAAAAAATCAGAGTTGATCAGTTGTCTTCAATGGTGATGTTCAGATGATCTCTGCCTCAGTATTCCCTCAGTATACTTCTCATGCTTGCTTTTTAGCTCCTTCTATACTAACTTTTTCCTCCTCTGTCTTCCATTGCAGTTAAGGAGCTAGCTGATTACCCAGATGGCTTCACAAGCCTGGTAAAAGTTGGTTGAAGCCGGAAAAAAAGAGCAGCAATATGACCTGTCTGGACTAACATTAAAAAAAAAAAAAATTTCAAAATAACTTTTATAGAGCTAAAATACAAATAGAACCTACACCATCTTCTGCTTTGTCTGATGCAGTTAGAAAACACGAAGGGCACCACAGGAGTGATTCTATAAAATAGAGGCTCTCTGAATATTTTAAGAAAATACCATGATTCCTGACTTTTCCTTGCTCCTATGCTTCAAATAAGTTCACTCATTTACTGGTTTTTCTACTCCTTTCATGGAGAGAAAAAGCTAAACTCTGACTATTCCAATTACACCAAAATCATATTCATACTTGCAAACTAAAGGATTCGTGTCCCTCACATAGACTTCGCACCTCACCTTCACCTACAGACAAAAATGTAACTCTCTCTCCACAGGCACTCAGCAGCTTAAAGTCTTGGGCTATGTCTTGAAACATGACTTCCATGAGGGTAACCCTCCTGACCCTCTCTTAATGATGATAGAACACATACAAACCAGTGAGCAAAGAAAATAAATTTCTCTTCATTTCTTATAAGAGGCCAGAAAGAATTACTAGAAAAGGAAAAGAGACTCTTATGCTGTATGTATGTGGTTGGGTAAGTGCAAAGTGAATAGGCTGGGAAAATTGAGCTGTTTGCTTATCCTGTCAATAATGTATATTTCTACACTTTACATCATGGCAATAATGCATAACTTCACTCTGGAATTCTGGAATTTCATGGTGAATCCTACTTTTCAGCATTTGTGAATGTTTATTATTTCAATAATTTAGAATTTGCAGCAACGGCAAGGATTACCTTGAAGGGAAGGAATTCCAGAGATCTGTTTCCTGTTACAGCTTTATAGCTTCACAGGTAGATCCTATATTTGCTAAGAGAAATTGTGAATTTTTTTATGGTGCTACTAAAAAATAATTTACTAGAAGCATTGTCCTTGGAAGCTCCCTTTATTTATTTGCCATGCCAGTCCACTATTTTGCTCTCCACATTTGGCTTTCACAGGGTAACCTGAAACAAGGCAGCTCTGAAGAACTCTGAAGGTCTGAGTGTAGGTAGAAGAGCTTGTGATCTGGTGAAACTGAAAGCAAAACGAACAGAGAGGGTAGGGAAGCAGCACTTGCCATTCATATTCCCGAGCACAAAATGTTCGACTCTCAGAGGATGAAAGCCATTGAACAATGGTTATAAATTAATTAATTCTTCATGGACTCCTAATTTTATATCTTTTGCATTAAGTAGTCATGGAATGAAATGCATAAACAGTACTATTAGGGTAGATAGAGAGCCATATTTCTCTGTTTCCAGGTGAGTGCCTATCATGAGAACACGGAGTCAGGCTCGGCTGCTCTCTCTCCCCATTCCCTCCAGTCTTTTGTGCAATGCGGAACAGGTTTTTACAGGAGAAATTGAAAATGCCAACTCATATTAGCCAGTTGATTAGTAGTTATTGCACTCTCCAGAATAGTGGATCTGCATCTCAAAAAGAAGAGTTAAATCCAGGTCCTCTCCTTTTCAGCTGCTTGGTGTAGCTGCAGAATACTTTAGACGGGTGCATATCGTGTATTCTGCTGTGTGGTAGGTGAGTCCCAAAAGCATTTGCTGAATTGGGTGTGGTCCGTGGAGAAGTGCCTGAGGCATGGACTTCAAAGGGCTAAGGAATTAGATACCCCTTGTGTGAGTCGGATCAGAAACTTATTTTAGCTTAGCATATGGAGAAACAGAATTTAGGGCAACCAAAGCACTTCACATCCAAATTTCAATGCCAGCTAAGTGGAAATTTTAAGATTGTTCACCCAGGTACTTTTTAAATAACACAGAGGTCTTATTTCAGTTTCAAAAATTCCATCGTGTTCAGATCTGTCCATAGTAGCATCATAGGTATAGGAGAATGACAGGCTGGCTGTAGGAAGGGCTTATGTTGACTGCCAGAGATGGACTACTTTCCACAGTGTCATAAGCTGCCTGCAATATACATTAATAGCATACAGTAAACAAAACAACAAGGAAAACAGGGGGGAAATAAAAACTGTAATGCCCAGCAGCCCAAATACTGTTAACAGCAACTTTTATCATAACCGTGTAATGGTCCTGATAATTGGTCCCATCATGTCAGACAATATACAGAAGGGAGAGTAAAGGTAGTTCCTGCTTAGTAAAGCAGTAATAAATTTGATAGACCTAGAGGAAAATGTCTAAGTACAGCAGCTATGGGACAGTAAAAAGCAATGAACTGAGGTGTCCTGAATCCCAGGGTAGGACACTGTACATCATTTATGTGGAGAAATACCTGTTGCAGATGGTAACATCAAGATATCAAATCACTATTAGCTTTTCAGAGGGTCGATAATGCTGACCCTCCACAGCCTTTGCAGTTGTCAGCTACAGCCTTTGACAATAGGCTTATCATTGCTTTGAGAGAGGTAAACTGATCTCTCTCAGGCTTTTTTTTTTTTTTTTTTTTTTTTTTTTTTTTTTTTTTTTTTTTTTTTTTTTTTTCCCAAATAAAGGGCCATTTTTGTAGAGTAACACATAATTTGTTTAGCATTACCCATAACATTTTATGATTGCTTTCATAAAACTCCTACTTTTTGGCAGCTTTTCTTACCCCCAAAAATGTGTGAAGGAAGGAAATAGAGCCAAGAGTAGTTGTCCCAGCTATCACCAGAGCAGTTAGGTTGGAACAAAGTCTTTAAATATGGGGACTAACTCAGAAGTGGGTGGAAGATAATTTGTGTAAATTTGCCTTTAACGATTTTATTTACCCTGGCTTATTTAAATCCATTTCTATTTCTTTATTCCTGGAGATGTGCATCTCAACCTAATTTCTCCCTCGCTATTCTTTTTGTAGTTTTAAGCTCTTGTGGGTGTCAAAAGTGGAAAAAACCCATAAAAACTGTCAGAGCTCTGACAGGTGTCCTCTGACAAATCTTTCCAGGGAGTTTTAAAATGTTCTTTCTCCTAAGCTTGCCCCATCCCTCCTCCCCCACACTATGTAGGACCCAATCCAGAAGGAGCCCACACGTCACATTCACTGACTGACAGCCTGAACCATGAGCTTAACCCCATTTTTATCAGCTGTTCAACCTAGAAAGTACAGCTGGGTTCTGAAGTTGATAAACCTCCCAGATTTCCCTTCTGACTCTGCTCTGGAGGTGATCCTATCTGGCAGGGGAGCGAGCGCAGCCGCATGTTCAATCACTCCAGGAGTCAGACAGAGATCTCAGATCCCTGCCGCTCTTTGCCTCACAGCAGCTCTCTGGTATTTTAGAATTTTCTCTTCTTCCACGTCCCCCAGGGAGGCTAATTTCATGGCTCAGCACATCTCGACTGTCCAGATTATTGTTTCTCCCTTCTGGATACTCAGCCTCAATTTTCCTCTTACACTAACCCCATTAGTTACTTGCATGATTAAACTAAGTGAGTGAGCCTGAAAGAGTATGAGGTCCTCCAAAACCCTCCAGTTTTGGAGAGTGTGAGTTTGCAAACTACATTTGACTTGGAGAATATTTTTTCTGAATAAACATGTACACATTATGGCAATCAATCATTAAAGTTGAAAATATGTTAAAAACATGTATATATCTATGTATAAAAGCAACTATTAAGACAAAAAATGTCACCGTGGAAATGATCTGGCTGTGAAGTGGGAATTCTGTGAATAAATATCTTCACATTTGTAGAATAGGCCATCTTCTGGCATTTCAGTGATGGTTAAAAGGATTTGAAACCCTTCTAGTTTATTTTCTCAAACAGAAACTGTAGTTCCTACTAAAACTGCCATGGCAAAAATAATATGAGGAAAAAAAATGCTATTTTCTGTACTCCACTGTTGGAAGTCCCCAACATTTTTTCATGATAATGTTTCTCTCTTCCTCAATTATTCAGTGTCTTATAACCTGCTCTTGAATTGGATGCAGGAAAAACCATAGAAACCTAAAACCTTCTACTAAACCCTGCAAAATAAGGTTGAGTTCTTCTATATTTGTTATTAGGGCCTTCATGAGAACAAAAATAAACCCGAATAAATTATTTATGCAGTTCTATCTGTGTTTCTAAAATGAAAAATTGTTAGTGCTGGAATAATGTGCTGATAAGTGAACAGTCCCACTGACACCTGTCAGGAGGATGATCCTCTGCAAGGGGTTCAGTGTGGTTTAGTATCACAACCCCAGCCACAGCCTCAAACTCCTTGGGGTTCAGTGTGGTTCAGCGTCACAGTTCACCCCTGCCTACTCACCCTTTTTCACACGTCTCCTAAAAACTCAGTAGGAGACAGTGGACCATGTGAGCAATGGAGCTAATCAAGGTAAATAAGCTCAGTTTTATAAATGAGCAAATTTTTCAGAGCATCTATAATTTTTTCTGCACTTAGTCATGTCATTTAAAAAAATGTCAGCACAATGGCTTTAAATATTACAAATTAAATTTACTACCTAAATTAAGATCATTGATATCACAGACAAGCAGGAATAATTTAAACCTTAATTGGACCTCTAAAGGTAATTAATTTTCCAGTGATGTTTGGTATAAATATTCTCTTCTTAATTTATCGAAATAGAAATCTGAAATGTTCATGTATCTAAGTATGCTCCAGTTATAAACAGAAAAAATTAGGAATGCCCAATACCCTTTTTATTATTTTTTTCTGCAGCGTCAGCAGATTCTGCCATGAAAGTGATACAAACACAGCAGTTACTCCTTAAAGGTTTTAACAGCTGATACCCTAATCCATAACCATCTATCAGGACATGATGGCATTTGACATAAGTTATATTTGAAACCAAAATAATTGACTGTGTTTATTTAATGGGATATAGCTTATTTATCCAATGGGACCTAAGCCACTTACTGAGCTAAAGCCTAAATGATTTGGAATCAAGGACATGATGGAAGTAGGTCAGGTTTTTTTCCATGTAATATTTCCTAATGGTCTGTAGGTAGGAAAGGCCAAACTGTGTCAAATAGTAGGCTTGTGTTTGCTGTACAGGAGTCTGCAAATCCACTGGAAAATATTTAGAAATCTGCAAATGAAAAAGGCTTAACACTGTGAGCTATTAATTATGAAATTTCCATAGAAATCTTCCCTTTATTCCCATTATTCCCTTCCCCTGAGAAATGAGCTCACAAGTATTGTGAATGGGGGGACACAGTTACTGTCAACTATCTGTAACTCTCTAAATTATCCTCATACAAAATGAAGTCATGAAAGAAGTTCAGTGTGATGGTGCACACAGCTTTCCCTTTTGCAGCTGTTGCATGGGATTCTTCTTTTCTTCTTCCTCTTCTGTTAAAGTGGGACCCCACTGATCTCTTTAAAGAGGTGCGACTTTTCAACGACTTAAAGATAGCAAGGCAAGAACCAACCAGCTCATGAACAGGATTTAAAGAAAATAAAGGATAAAATACTTTTGGGAACAAAGAAATTTATATGCTCTGGTGGAATCTAAGGCTCCCTGCTGCAGCAATCAGGACGTATATACACTGGCTGTGGTCACTGTTTAGGTGGGTGATATTTCCAAAAAAGAAATTACATATAATACAGTCTGTAAACAGATAGAATTTTCAATTTTTGGCTCTTCTGTTATGCTGTGGTGTTCTGCTTATCTTCCCTGTCTTTACTCTAACAGTGAATAGATTTCCCTGGCTGCAGGGGCTGCCCAGCTCCTCTAGGTCTCACCAGGCTCCCAACCTGCTCACCAGACCTCACTGCTTTGCTCTGGGGAGGAGGCCAACAGCCAATTATATCTGAGCTGCTGCTTTCTGCCTTTCCTCTTTGCATTAGCACTGGAGAATTTTTGAGCAGCTGATCAGGTCAAAGATTAAAAATGGTCCAAAAAAGTGATTAATTGCTTCAGTAAGCATTGACATGCAGAGCAGTAGTGTGAACTCATCTGGGGAGGGGGTGGGTGGTTACCCAGAGGTAATTCTGAATGTGGGTGCGTTGAATTTTGTGAATAGTTCTAAAAATCAAAGTGGTTTTGATAATTAGTAAAAACAGATCATAACTTTTCCCCCAAATCGACATGCTCATAAATTCTGTATGAAAATATGCTAGTTCTAATTTGATTTAAATTTCCTCTGAGAAGTGGATGAGAGCAGCATTTCCCAAAAGCTCTATTCTAGCTCTTTTTTTTTCTTTCAATTTTCCTTCAGGTTTCCACTAAGTGAATAATAAATGTGTTTTCTTCAGAAATTACATGCCTAAAAGTGAACTTCTTTGCTTATAAGCTATGTGGAAAACCATTTTTTGTATTGTACCTGCATGAATAATATCTAACATTACACAAAAGCTCATTAAATGTTGTTTTTTTTTTTCCAAGACAAAACCTAAGCTGTAGAATGTAAGGATTTGACTTAATAGGACAATATTAATGTTCTTAAATGTTCTTAATGTTCTCATTTTTTACATACTTAAAAAAATGAAGTATAGGTAAAAAGTAAAAATGCCTTAGAATGATAAAAGGATACTGGGATGAGAAGGCCTGATTCTTTGAAGACAGGCAACAGTAATGTTTTTCTCCTGACATTAGTATTTCATATTGGCAGTATTTACATACTTTATTTTTTTTTTCAGTGATACATAGCAATTTGGAGTTATCTGTGAAGCATTAGATTATCAGTCACACTTCTATTAGATATTAAATTAAATCATACTATCAAATGAACTCAAAGTCAGTCAAAAGTAAAAGAAAAATACCCAACAAAAATAAAAAATAGGACCCAAATTACATAAAGGAAGTCTAGGTTAAGAATGCATGGGTCTAGAGATAAAAATATCATGGCATTTACAATTAAATAAGCCAATGAGCACGGTGTTCTGATCATGTAGAAGCTGTAAAAGGATGATTTTTTGGCTATTTCAGGAAAAAGGACATAAACATCCAGATAGCAGTGATTGTCTGCTCTGTGTGAGATGTATAATTCTACATCGCTGAGCCCCTGACAGGAAACTTATCAACCACACCAGCCATCAGGGGCACACAAACCATTTTCTGTCTCTGGGTAGAGCTGCACAGCCTCCATAGAGGTGCAGAGCAGGTGGAGGAGGGGGAGGGAAGGCTCAGTGGCAGCCTGGGGTGGCTGGGTGGGTGGGAGAGCCCTTCTGTACCCCCTGTAAGTCCCCAGACAGGGGAGAGAATTGGGCTGGTGCTTGAGGGGCCTTGCCTCTAAATGTCCTCAGTTAGTGCCATGCCCTCCCCTGGGCTCAGCTCTGGGTGCTCACAGCCTGCACTTCACACAGCAGTTCTCAGCCACGACTGCCAAGTTTTCTCCTGCCAGTGTTTGAGCATCTTGGAAGACACTTCCCACCACACAGGGCTGTATCGGGGTTACAGGAGACAGGATCACATTCTCTCTGCCTTATTTTCACTGTGAGCCCAAACAGTACCTCCCTTCCTCACCATCTGACAACTTGATTTAAAATCTTGGCTTGATTGCAAGTCCATGGCAAGGTTCCCACTGGATACTAAGTGAGTATGTTGTCACTACTGACTGCAAAATCATTAGATGATGGAGAGAGTTGATCTCAGCCTAACGATGCAGCAGTGCAGGTGATGCTCACAGGGATTGTGAACACACTGGGGACCATTTCCTCTTTCCAGAAATCCTTGGCAGATGTGAACCTTTGCAACAGAGCCTGTCACATGCCAGAGAAGGCTCCAGTCCTTTGTATCACTTGTGGTGGAAAACTAGGGATCTAGGACTCTTGGTTGAGGTGGAGAATCACTGCGTAAATCCATTGTTAAACAACTCCTTATACACTTTGCTCAGTTAAGTTGCCTTCAGGCATAGCATATATGAGGTGCTTTGCTCATGATTTGCAACAGAGAAAACTTTCTAATTCATTAAGGCCTGAGGAACAGAATAGGGAATTCAAATGTCTTTCAATGTGGATTTCAATTATCAATAGCACAGCACTGAAGAGAGGACAGGGTGTATAATCTATTCAACTTGTTCATGTGTTTTCTTTCTCTCATGAACTTGTAGCTATGTAGCTATACTTGTCAGCATAGCTGAACAGCTCTTTTGTTAATATGATCTAATGATCACAAGGCTCAGGGGAAAAAGGATACCAAGGCAACTCCAACCCTGGCACAAACATAGCCAAGTGCATTTGATTTCAAGTATCACAAAGACATTCTAAGACTGGAAACTGTCCATTTAAATTTTCCTGTTTTCTTAGGGAAAGGTCAGAATCTTTATTCAGCGGTGCTTTATGTAAATTGGAAAACTCTTTTCAAATTACTTTGGTGGGAAGAAAAGACTATCATTACTTCTACCCAGCTTGTGCTGCAGAACTAGTCTTTAGAATGACCCTTAACTGAAGCAGAAAATGGAACTACAGTCTACCAACTAACCTCTCTGGTTCAATCTAGCTGTCTCTTGAGACTTTTTAATTTCCTTTAACAAATCCAGACACAATGATAGCAATGGCAATGAGAACTGCAGCTTGAGAAATCAATATAAATTACTGCAGCAACCAAAGCTGTTGCAGTTGTGACTTGTAGGGTGCCAGACAACCAAAGAATTGTAACAAAAATACAATGGATGGTAGATGCCATTTTATTTTACAGAATGCATCATTGCTATAAAGGAATTCACTTTCCTTCCTGCCTTCTTCCATACAGGACTTTGATTTATAAAAAATCAGTACAAAAAAAGATATCAAGTTTCAATTATTAGAGTTTGCATTAACAGTCTTTTCCAGTCTTTCTGCAGCAGACCATGCTTAACTTCTGGGCTGATGCTTTCAAAATCATAAAATATCTGATCATATATTAATGGCATTTGGCTTGATGTGTTTGATTTAAGGATAAATATGCATTATTAAATGCAGAACAGTAAGCACAATGAATGTACCATATCCATGTAAAATATGGCAGCATTCTGAGATAAGAGAGCTGTGTTTATCTCTATTACATATAGAGACTAAAAGGGGTTATAGTAATTTATTTTCAAATTAGAATTGCAGTGAGTGATGGATTTAATAAGTATAAAGAGAAAGAAAATACAATTAATTGAATTATTGCAAATAATATATATTACTTGACTTTTCAATAAATTTTCATGTATTAAGTGTTAAATATGCAAAGCAGTGGCATTTACAACTCTCTGTGGAGGCTGATGGTTTGCTGATAATGTTACTTTTTCTGTATTATCAAAATGAGTTAATTAAGAATTTCAAGTCTAGTGTTTGACATGACCTATGGATAACTATATATTTAGCTTTAGGGTTCAGCCCTTTGGGCCTAGAAGTGCTCACAAAGTGAAACTTACTAAGCTCAAGACAGTTTTAACTGGGAATACTAATAACACAAACATAATTCAGATATTGAACTGCTCTTCTACCTGGGAAACCATTTGTTCACCTTCTTTCAAACTTGACAGAGACTTCTATTTAATATTCCCCTGGCATTTACCAAGCATTGAAATTAGTAAGGTAATATGCCTTCAGTTATAAATTCTGTTAATCATTGCATAAACTGCAATGTTAAAAAATTTCCTACCAAGTTGATGCAGATGAACTTTTGTTTGGCTTCAGAAGAAATTCTGCTGGACTCCCTTTGACTGAGGGAACTTCTGCCTTCACTCAGGTTGTGTAAAAATGAAGTGGCAAATCCACAGGGCAGAACTTCAGCTGGCACAGCCTGACCCCAGTCCTCAGATTTTCTGCAGTTGGAGACAGCATTCTCCTCTTCTCATGGAATTACTGGGATCAGGGTCATCCATCCACAAAAGAGGCAGAGATTTCCTGCTCAACTAAGTCATATCTCTGTACCAAAGTCATGTGGAGGATTGTATTTGATTCCTGCTGATCTCCAGCCAAATGTAAATGTCATCCCCATAACACCAGAGAGAGAACTATGGTTGCTTCACTTGGGAATCTGATCTCTAGAAAATCCCAAGACATGCAGTAGTCCTGAGCATTGATCCCATCCCTTTGTTTCCGTGTGATTTGTTTGTTGTCAGTCCACTTGAAAACTAGACCTTAACTGAGGACCCTCAGTTGTGAAAATAATGATCTTTGGAATTGAACCTTTGATGCCTCATTTTATTTCTACAACTGATTTTAACACCTGAGAGTACATAAAGTGTCTGTCTTTCAATTTTGTACAGAGTAGCTCAAAAATTATGGTAATAGAGGAAGTCTTATATTACATTGGACCTGTTCCAATATTAGTTATTTAACTTTGAAAATGCAGAGAGTGTAAATGGATGCATTTCATTATAGTGGTTTGTTTTTCATGTGAATCAAGAAAACATTGTTTAAATTGAGGAAATTGTTTAGAATTTAAATCGCCAACATTCAGATAGCTATGGATTTAAATAGAGAATAGATCTCAGTGGACAGCTTCTCTTCCAAAAAGGATTTCACAGCAAGGTCTGACTGCCATCAGTTTTTGGAATCCTGAGACTCAGATGCCATACTAGAATTCAACTGAATACAATATTGATATCTTCCAGTGTTAGGCATCTAAATTAAGGGATTTGATTAGGATTGAACTAATTCGTACAAGAAATAGTGAAAAAAAACCACTAGTTTTAATAACCTGAAAACTCTGTTTTAAATTAGGAAGCATAAACACCTCATTTAGATATCAAAACCAATGTAAATTTATAGATGCACCTGTATAAAAACATTCTGCTCCACCAGAAGCAGGCATAGGTTTCAGTTTGAGCTGTTTTGGTACAAGTTTCTTTTTTTTACTCCTGAGCTAGAAATTGCCCATAACCTTTCAAAGAGCTTTAAATTTCCATTTGTTTACTGAAGAAAAGATCTAGGATCTTTGAGGAGCACCTTTGAATATTTGTTTATACAAAAGTTGCTCTAAAGTGCTAGTTATTAAATGCTTGCTGGGCTTAGTAAAACAAAGGCCTCTCAGAATTAAGTAGATATGCCACTAGCAAGAAGACATATTGAATAATAAAATGCTCAGTGTGCCTAGCATCATTTTGCGTAACTCTAAATTTATTTATAGATTTTGACTTTATAATAGGCTTCAATGTATCTCTACTTTACGGTTTGCCAATGCACCCAGAGGGAAGGTTCATTCTAATCAAATTGGGTATCACAAAAATAAGCATGGGAACAAATCAACAAACCCCTGGCATTGTAAACATTGTAAAAAGACAGATGATTGTGTTGCTAAGTTTCTTCTACCTTGAAACTAATTCTCCATGGTTGAGCTGTTGCTTCCCAAACCAGGTGGTGCCTCTGATTGTTGGTGCAGTGCTGTCCTTCAAGGCAGACAAGTAGTGAGTGTGGGTGGGAAACATGGGCTGCTGAGTCAGCCCTGTGCTGTCTTCACGTCTGGAGTATCTCATCAGGAGACAGGCCAGGGAAATGTCTTGAGTTAGGAGAAATAGCTACAAGGAAGTTTATGGTTCTGAGCTGATCTCCGGCCAGCCCTGCTCTTCAGATAACCATATAAACGGGTTATTCCTGTGGGTCCAGACCCCAGACAGAGACGTGTTCCAGGCTGGAAGAAGGAGCAGACTCACACTTGGTGACCAGGAAGGTTTTATTCAGGCTGTGGCCCAGGTGGGAGTCCCAGTTCTGAGGCTCACCTGCCCTTAAGTACAGGGGGGCGTTACCTTTGGGAATGAAGGGGAGTGACTTAGGAACGGGGGCATTGGCATGGCCATTTTGGGGCAAAAGGGGAGTGGGAACACCTAAAGCCTGGCTGAGTCACCCAGCTCTTGCCAGAGCAATCAAGCATTAGGGTGTTTCAATGAATCTTATCAGGGAAGGATTACAAAGAACTGGGAGAGGCCTATTGTAAGGGGAAAGGACAGGGATTTGGGAAAAGGGGGGTTGGTAGGAATGAACCATTTACAGAAACTTAATAACAAAATCATACAGAACTTTAGAAAACCCAAAATGCACATTGCAACAGAAGTTCTGGAAAATAAACTCTGCCTTCATCTTTCTTCATCCAAACCTGTTGAGGGGAAGGTTTTTATAGATAAGGATGGGACATGATATTTGTGACTGCATTTCCTGGTATTTTTGAGCTGACTATCTCTCTTTCCTGTGGGAAAGACCATTTAATCCTCTTCAGGCTTTCCTAAGCTATAATGGCATTAGATTATTTTTAGGAGTTTCTGTTTCCTCATATTTAGCAATATTGCTAAGTGATTGGGGTCTGGGCACAGGTGGCTGCCTTTGCCCTTGCCCTATGTCCTTGCCATGGGAAGCTGTGCTGCTGACACAGTGCCCCAAAAAAGGGATAGTCACCGTGCCACTGGGTTAGACGTGCTCTTTTGTTGATTGAGGACTTTTGTATTTCCAGAAGGTGACTGAATTTGAAACATATAAACAATAGGAATTTGTGTAAAAAAGTATTGTAACTAGCTCTAGGTTAATCATTAATTATAGAGTTATTTGGAAAGCATTTTCCGTTTTATATTTATATTATAAATATTTATAATATACGAATAAATGCATATGTATGTATTTTTTAACAGTTTAATGATGTATTTCTTTTAGAAAAATAATTCCTCAGATTAAAAAGAAAGCCCTTTCAAGTAGTTGGTTCTCTTAAAAAGCCACCAAAATGCAGAAAGTCAATATTACCTGGAAAAATATTAGTTTAAATCAAACCCCATTATCCATCAAATCTTTTCAACAAAATCCTTTAATCAGGAATCATAATTAGTTTTCAGTGTTTTCTTTGCACCCTTACCTCTTTGTTTTATGGTTTCATACCATATTCTCTCATTTGAGTGACAGACTTTCTTAAATACTGTGGAATAGTGACTATTCACTGTGCAGCCAGCCAAGACAGTCAGGCCTGAGGACCTCAAGAGATCCTTTGCAATCTATCTATTCTGTGATTTGGGTACCTTTTCTGAGGGGAAAGCCTCAACCTGTTTTGACAATTTCCCCAACTATTCCATGTAAATGGTTTTGCACAAGGATGACAAAGGAGCAGGGTTTGACAGGTGAGCAGTTCTTGTTTTAGGCAAATTTGCAAAGTCTTTTACTTTTATTCCCTGCTCTTGCACCTCATTTTTCTGAGTGCTCATCTCATCTTGCACAACTGCAGCCCAAGAGCTGCCAGGTAACTACATTCATTTACAACAGCTTCGTACAGGATTTATACCAGAGAATTTTGCTGTACCTGGTCTTTGGCTTCATGCATTACTGTGTAATTATGATCTTTTATGCTTCATTAATTAATATTCATTTAAGCAACGCAGGCAACATAAGCACACAAACAGATTTTAGCTATCTACACTCCAAGATAGTCCTAAAGGAATAAAGTTATTCTTCAGTCTTCATTTGTTTGTTTTTAAAAGCTGACAACTAAATCTCCAGATCAGGCAAGAAACACATGCACAGTTACTGACATAAGACCAAATTGCTTTCCTTGTAACATTTCAACATCTTGTTTATTTGCAGCTGCAAATTTCTCAACTGAGAATCCGGACAGAAATACTACAAAATTTTATATACAAAAAAGGGGATTCATCTCCTACAGAGAAAAATGAAAATGAATGGGTTGTTGAAAAGCCTCAATATTTTTTTTCCATCACAAAAGAGAAAAACTACACATCTAATTTCATTATTTTTTAAGTCTTTTGAGGCTATTTGATGTTTATTCAATTGGAGGACTTGCGTCATCTCTCCTTAGGTGCATTATGTGAATTTAGTATTTCACTTTTGTGGCCAAAAATATGTCACTGGTGTGAGGAATAGCACAAACCCCATAACTATAGACAAGTTGAATTGTATTCTGTCATCTTCACGACCACAATATCTATGCCTTAAAAAGTTGTAGTTGGCTCTATTTCACCCTGTGCTCAGTATTGATGAAGCAATAAAAGGTAGGTATTAACATCAAAGAACCAATAGTCAAATAATTGTTTAGCTGTGTGGGAGACATCGAGGCTGCAGTCAAAAGTACATAAATTTGAAAACAGCATCCAAGTCCATGGCTGGAATCTGTGGAGAATTGTCAGAAAGGGCAGGTTAGAACGAAATATCATAAACAATCAGAAACTATTATTCTTTCCCATGTTTTATCTACTGTTAAAATTTTCTCCAGTGCTTTACAGACAAGTCTGAAGATACAATAAGAAATCAAAGAGTGAAGAGACTTATGCAGTACTTAATAATGCAGCCATCACCATCTAAGCAAGCTCGGTGGGAATATATTTTGCTTTTCAGTTTAGTCTGTGACACTCACAAACCACGGAAGGTGCACCTCAGTTTTCCAGGCAGGCTGTGAGCAGTGGTGTGGTAACTGATCCATGTTAAAGCTAACAGCTTCTGTCTGCTGGGCAGAGCAAGGAAGGTGCCTTTGTGCTCATATGTGGCTGTGAACTAGAGCAGATGAAATGTAGGCACATATTCTTCCTATCTGCTGCCTTTGCAATGAACCAAGGAGCTGAACCTGAATATTCCACATCCCAGGTCATGGCCCTGCCTCCAGGGAATACTTGGCTGAATGTCATTCCATAAAGGAGGGAAGAGCAAGTGTTTCCTCACCCCTTCCTTGCAGGCTTGTCCAAAGCAAACAAGAACTGTGACTTATGATAATTCTACAAAAATGTCATTTCACTGCATATATGCTTCTGTGGCAGAATTACAGACATTGACTCCAGAAGACTTAGCCTGGGATTATTAAAAAGAGCTTCCTGGAGGCAGCTAATTTCCCAGCAACTCAGACTTCCCAGAGAAAATGTGGGAACGGTGTTTATTCCATCATTAGAAGTCAAAGTAAAGCAGATGAAGATATCTCTCAGAAAACATACTGCCATGAAAGGGTGATGGGCTGAATGTGGCAGTGAGAACTTCCTCTCAGATTCCCTAAGATGAAAGAAAGCATAGATTTGGAGTCCTGGCATTTCAGAATTACTTCCTTGGGACTACAGTTTGTCTGGGACACTTCAGATAGATTTAACGCTCTGGACTAATATGCAGCAAGGTCCACATCACAGCACATCATTTCTCTAGCCACTATGAAACATCACAGGCTGTAGAAAGATGTTAACTCGTAGGGGTGTCCCATAATTCACAGAAGGATTCAGCTGTTCTGTCTAAGAGGGTCAATTCCTCTGCCTACATCCTCATTTACAATAGCAATTCCAGCTTAGATATGGACACTTAATCTTTTTTTCATTATTATTATTCTTTCTGAACAATAGTAATTTCCAGGTTGAGGACACACCACTCTAATCCCTTCTTTTCTCAAAGGCTGTATAAATTGTTGAGGTCGTACCTTGTTTTCTAGCAGCTGCTACAGCTGACATTTGACTATTTAAAAACAAAACAAAAAACAAACATACAAACTCCCAAACCAATTCCCCATGTTTTTGCATCAGATTTAACTTCCTATAAAATGGTATAAAATGGTATCAGGAGACAAAAAGTGTAGCATAGTTATCACTATGCTTTATTATATAAAATATAAATAATTTCCCATTACACATTCAACTTTTCCTTGGAGAATGACTAAAGGAAAAAATGCCTACTGTGACAAAATCTAATAATGAATATGTACATTCATACCTTATTTTGATATTTATAAAACTGTGATTTATTTTCTTGATTTCTAAGGCCGTGGGCAGTTGAATAGACCAGCTTTAGAAAGTCAAGCTATTTCAGTTTGAAAGACCAGCAGACATGTCTTGAATCCCTGAATAATGAGGTAATCTCACCACAAGAGTAGAAAATTTACATTAAGATTATTTGAGATTGACTTTGACTCTCTTTGGATTCCAAATCTTCCAAGCACTCAGTTTTCTTATCAGTAGAAGTGAATTTAAGCCCTTCAAAAGAGGAGGTGGGGTAACCTTCCTGCCATGGGAGCGGGGAGGAAGAGGGAGAAGAGTCTCATAAGGCTGAGCCTGCTGTTGAGATTGTCTCTATTTCTCCTCTTCCATCTCATTTTATATGTGTGTCTCATCCTCATCCCTGATTCAATGACTGCAATATTGTAGAAATATTATACCACTAAGTGCAACGTGCCACAGCCTCCCCCATAGCTGGCCTGATGGACCTACACTGAATGTTGCAGATGGGAAGTGGGTACCATAAATATGCTGAAAATCTTCTCTTTTTTGCCATCTCTTTGATGAAACTTTCTGGAGACTATGGCTGCTTACCTGGAGTCAGACTAAGTGTGATCCTTGTGTGTACATCAAGCTGACGGCAGCTTGGTATTCCTGCTGTGAATTTTTCTGGGGCAAAGTTATGTACAAATGAATGCATTAAAGATGCATTTGAAATGCAACAGTCTCTGCAGATTGTGTAGAAGCAAAAAGGCTTTAAAGAAGAGAAATGGGTGTGGAAATGCCAAGGTTCAACGTTTGCAACAGTCCCAGCATGAGCACAAGAGGGCTTCTTAATTAAAGGGGGATGAGGGGGGCAGGCAGCCTGCAATCACAGTGTGGGGTCTGTGAGTACTCTGAAGATGGCACTTTACGATCATGAAATGTGCTCCTCTCACAATGATGCCTGCCTGCCTGCCTGCTTTAAGAGGTGATTATCTGGCCGGCAAAGGATCACATCAGCAAAACTCCTGAATGCCACTCTCAGGTGAAGCCTGCCCTGGTCTCAGGGGGAGCACAGAAGGGCAATGTATTAAAATGTGGCAGCTTTTCCAGTTTGGGTGAAACAGCTCCCTGACATTGCCTTTTGTATCACAGCTTACCCAGTGCAGTTAACTTCTAAAACTACTGATATGAGAAAGGAACTTGAAGAGAGTAAAACTTTGGGTATAAATAAGATCCATTGTGCCATAAGCAGGCAGCAACAGCACAGAGGCCAGGGTGTCTTTTGAGGTTGCATGTGTCACAGTGTGGGACCTGGCAAATGTTTTGGACATCTGTGATGGTTTTCAGCTATTGAGAGAGTGAGACATTGAAACAGAGGCACTGGGGAGGTAACAACTTAATGAAAAAAGAGCCCTGTGTGGGACTAGTAGCTGTCCCAGACTCTTGGAAGTTGTGATGATAGAGGCTTTGAAAATTCAGGTCACAGGCAACTTGTTGCTGCTAAAGAACACCTTTACAGAGCACCTTTCTCCCAAGGACTGCTGTTATGCCCATTCCCTTCTCAACATAGAGACTTCCCATTACTGTAATTTGCCTTTGAACATCTGGGAAAATCATTCTTAGTGATGAGTTCAGTAGAAATATGTGGAGACCGACAGGCAAATGTGTTGCTGGATCCACTTTCAAGAGGCTGAAAGACAAATTCCAAGGTTTTTGTTTTGCAATCGGAACAGCAGTCCCAATGAAGCTGGTTATAACACAAACCATGAGCAGAGCAACTGCCTGGACCTTTGTAGGATTCACTGTAGAAGTGAGAGGTGTATGTGTATGGAAGAGAGTGTGTTTGTGTGAGTATCTGGGTGTTTATACAGGGTACTAGTTGAAACTGAAGGCTTTGGAATAGCAGGAGGGTAGTTGTGTGGGTGTTGTTTTTTGTTTTTTTTTTTTTTTTTTTTTTTTTTTTTTTAGTTGTTGTTGTTGTTGTTTCGTTTGGTCTTGGTGTTGGGTTATTTTTTTTTATTATTTTGTGTGTTATTTAGGCCATTCCAGTATGAAACTATTGTTGCAGCTCAGGTTTGGGCTCCTCCGTGAAACTTGTCCATGAGGTCTGAAACCTCTTTATCTGTGAAAGAAGCTCCTATTCCCTTCTCTGCTATCCAGGTATCTTGCTCAGAGATGCTGTTCACGTTCTCTCTTCTCTGTGGCAAAACAATAATTCTTATTAGAAATACCATGAAATCAGTGCAATCACTCAAATAGTAATTTAAATGGGAAATTGAAAAGTTTGTTCTAAACACTGTGGAGTGAAAAACCTTTCAAAGGAAAGCACAACATTGACAGGTGATGCACAAATAGACAAAGGTGTGGACATAGAGAAAATATTTTGTGCAACGGTTTGGATACATCAAGATATGAACAGATTGTGTTCAATCTGTCAAAACAGATTTTTTATTTTTCTGATTATTTTTATTTTTTAGAAGACATTTTTGGTGAAAAATTGAATTGTTGCAAGGTCCATGTGTTAATAAAACACTAAAACAGGTGTTTAAACTCTAAGAAACTAGAATCAGTAGAACAACTCACCTGTTTAATCCTGAGTACTTAAAGGGATTGATGAAGTAGGGTACCTCGTTATCCAAAGAACAGAACTCCTAATTTCTTTGTTAATTGGCGTTATCTCATTCATTACAGTTATAATGAGTATTCACAAATAGCAAATCCTCTCTTTCTTATCTCTGTCAAAGCATATGGTCCTAGCAAAGGAACCGAGATAAGAGTAGCCTAATGCAGATGTCCTCTAAATTCAGGATACTGAGCGATGATGTGCAAAGGAGCTGAAATGAACTTTAACAAAACTTAACACTTAATGTACTTGGTATAGTCATGAGGAACTAATTTTAAAGTTCACCTATTCATCCATCCTTAGATAAACTATAGGTAAGCGTATTATGGTTTTAAAGCAAAAGACTCCATGTCCTGAGTAATGCATGTATTCCATAAGTCACTGCCTATAACAAGAGGTAAAACTTGTCAGCAACCTTCTGATAAAGTGTTTTTCATCGGGAAATGCCAGTTAGTAAGAAGCAGTCTGGTTCATGAGTTTCTGTGGCCCTCTTGATGAAATTAATTTTAAAACAAATCTAGATTTTCAAATATGAGCATTTACTTTTGAAAACACTTCCAGATGAAGCAACTCATTGCTTTTAAATATCAGCTAAAATACATCTCAGAAAGATAAAAATTATGAGAACTGCAAAATCATATAATAGTAATATTTCATTTTTCATAGCTATATTTATATCTATATCTATGTTTACTCTTTTTTTGTGTATTGAATTCTGGGCCTAAATATGACATAGAAAAATGTTTCAGACTCTCAAAAATTTTAAATGGCAGGAAAATACTATTTTGGGATAAAAATTCACACTTTTTGTCAGTGACATCCCGGTGTGCAGACAGGTCAAAACCCAGATCCCAGAAGATCAGTAGATATGTTTCTCTTGTTGATTTCATTGACACATTAAGTGTTTGTCTTTTGCTTGGTCATAGCATCTTCCTCTATAATAGTTTATGTGGACCTGAGAGTCTAAATTCCTAATTTAAAGTTCCCTTGATCCTTGCACTTTGAACATTGTTAGTTGTGGTGCTATTTATCAAACATACAATTTTTGAAGTTCCTGCTGAAACTGCTTCCCAAGAGAAGTCTTTTCTTCTTCAGGCCTGACAGTACCATAAATTATTTTAAGATGTTATAACCTTCTGTATTTTCTAGTGACTTATACTGCTAGTTAAAAAAGGCTCTGTGTTTCTGAGGAGCCTCCAATTTGATTGTTTGCTGGGAGCAACACTGGGAAGAGAAAATGCAGCTGTTGGTCTTGAGCTCTGATATTGTCTCATAACAAATGGTCTCAATTAAAGACAATTCAGGGAAGTCCATGGAAATATAGTCAATTATCAAACCCTGAGAAGGAAATGCTTTGAGAACACAATTTGACTTCATTTTGCAAGGTATTAAAAAAAACCATGCAATACAAATATGGCAGAAAAACAAAGTCACACCAGGCAGAAAACAACAAAAAACAATGACTAGAAGACATTTTTTCTGCACTTGAAATTTCTTTCCCCATTTCATTTGCAATTTGAAAATTCCTTACTTAGAGTAAATGCTTGGATGAATGTTCATTTAGTTCTATCTAGTCTGTTTTGTTTCTCTAAAATCTATCCTTAATGCCAGCTGAGTAAGAACTTACAGGCAAGGCAAAGAACCTGAAAAGTTAAATAATTTTACATCATGAAGGGAAACATCCCTCCTGTCAAAACTCTTCTGGGTTTTGAGGCATGGAAATTTATCATCACTGCAATTATTATCATAGCTTCATTCAGCTTCTCCAGAATCATAAGAAAAGGGAGATGATGACATGATAAGAAGCAGTATTTGCTATAGTTATACTCATCCACCATGTAATAGCAGTTGCATAAAAGCTACCTAAAATCAATGCACGTATTTTGGACAGAAATTAGTGTTTTACATCAGAAGCATTCTTCTAAGTTATAATTATTGTAAGCTGGTTCACTGCTTCCTTCTTATTCACTATATTTCTGCATTCAGAATCGCAGGTCCAAAGAGATACGAGGGCTGTGAAGTCTAAAAAATGCATTAATGGTTGGGTGGGGTCTTCTGTAAATGGATTGCAGACCAATGGTGCAGCTCAGACAGAGGAAGTTTCAACATTTCTAACTACTCAGGCTGAGAATAGAAGTAAATAAGTGTAAACACAATATCAACATCCATCTGCTGGAAATGTTTCTGTAGGAAAACAATCTGTGAATCTCCATCAAATTTTACTACCCTTTTCAGTGCTAAGAGGAAAGAGCCTTGTTCAGTGGGAGGATGCTTCTAACCATGAGCCACTGGCATGATCCAGCAAAACTCTTTAGCTTCCTCCTTCCTCAGCCAATAACTCCAGCATGTGCTTAACCTTTTGGGGTTTGGACACACAGTGACAGGGACTTCTGTTAATCAAAGCCAAACCAGCTAATGCTGTATTTAATTGCCTCACTTTAAGGCAGGCTAGTTTAAAAATGTTTTTCTAGCTGCTTCTCAGGCTGCCTGGCATGTTTTTGGCTGCTACAAGCCAATAAATAACAAAAGTAACAATCATAATAAATAGTAAATATTTAATACTGTAAGAACAGCATTGCTGAGTACACAGTATTTTGAGTGACAGATGTGTATTTGTGTATTTGTTAGTGATATTAACTAAATAGAGGGTGCCTTGCAGTTTCTTTAATAGCCACAGAATTAATCACACAGATTAATAATGTTGCCATGCACAGCAGGAAAACGATTTCTTCTCAGCACTGACTTTCTTTTTGCTAAGAACGTTTTCAGCCAAATCATGTGGTGACACACAAACAAGTTCCTCAGCTTCTTAAAACTGATTTTCAGAGATTTTGCACACTCACTTCAGAGCCTGAGTTTTCCCATTCAGGTGAGGATGTGATCCTTCTGCTGAGAAGCCAAGAGCTGTTACTCAGCCCCCTGCCTGGTGCAGTGGGGATTGCTCCTCTGATGGTGCAGAATGGGAGTGGGAATTTCTCCACCCAAACACATCCTGCAGTATGTGTAAAACAGCAGTTTGTGAGAAAAGATTTAATATTTTTCTCTTGCTCAAGAGGAACACCTCTTGAATATGAAGGTGATTGAGATTTAGGAAGCACAGCACAGAAGTGCTTTAGCTAATTCTCAATGTAGTAGACAGAAAGGAAATTAGCACAGCAGTGTGCCAAGGCCAATATAACCTGTCCTTGGGAAGGAGCACTGCACACTGTCTTTTTCCATGGCCAGACTGTAAAGGAGACAAACTTGCCTAAACCAAAGTCAAGGGTTGTCTTTTGTTGAACAAACTTTTACTTCTGTGCTATCCCTGTAATTGCAGCTGTTTTGACATGAAGATGATGCAGATTGAATGGATGACTTGGTATCCAGTCAGATTCTGAGCAATAATGGCTTTGGCATGAAAACAGTAGTTTGAAAAGTCAGGTTGTGTGTTCAAACATCTGTATTTGATGCATCATTTTCTGGGCCATATAAAGGCCAGTTGAAACTGTATCCAGTGACAATGTGTTATCCTGCAGGATCAAAGTACCATGTAACACCAAGTACTAAATAAATTACGGTTGGACTGCTGTGAGAGAAAGCAAGGTCACAAGCTTGCTATAACAAAGCTTTACTTTGGAGTTAATAGTCTGCAGTAGCTTGCTTGAAATGAGGCAAGCAACCAGCTAAATTGAAGGCAGGATTTTGTGCATACATTACATTAGGCCAGGAGAGTTTTACATACACTCAGAATCTTGCATTGCCTTTTCAAATGAGGAAAACGGAGTGGATTTCTTTTGAAAAGGAAAATTAAAAAAAATGAAAACAAAAACAAAGCTCTTGTGCTGCAGGCATGCTGTGAAGCAATTGCTTTGCAGATAAGCCCTTCTAACAACCATATTGAATAGAAAGTCACACATCAGGCAGCTTTACATCAAAATAAAATTCCAAAATACAGTGTAATTCAGCCAGAAGGGAATGATATGTTTAAAGGTGGGATTTCATCAGTGATGAAAGATTGCATTATTTCTTTCAGTGAGTCCTATACTAAAACTTATTTAAAATTTTAAAATAAATAAACAAATAAATAAATATAAGAATGAATGGAGGAATGAATGGTAATATTTTGTATGTATTATTCTAATAAAAATAATTTTCACTTAAAGCTATTTCTTATCAAATATTTTCAACCATAACAAAATTGGATTTCCACCATGCAAAAATTCCTTTTGTTAAATTTTTTCCTCACCAGAACCTGCATTTAAAAAAAAAAAAAAAAAAAAAAAAAAAAAAAAAAAAAAAAGAAAGAAAGAAAACAGAAAAATCTTTGCCAAAATTTGTATGCTTCCTAACAGAATTTAAGGATCTGAGGTAAAGCAAACAGACAATAGTAGTATTGAAATGAAAAGAAAGAATTTCAGTGGATTCAATATCATTCACTTTTCAGACAAAAAGAAAATAGTCTGTTCTTCAGTTTTAGAAAGAGATTATTTGTCTGAAAGTTTGACCAACATTAAGAGAGAAACTTTACATTGCTTCCTGGGCTCCAGAGCCTCATTTAAACTGAAGGAAGTCCTACAATATCCCTTGATTATCATCATCGACCTCTATGAAGAACTTCATCAATGTTTTGTCCATTCTGGTGGCAGTGGGCAAAAAAAATCAGTGATTCATTGGTAGTATAAGCCCTAACATCCCTCCAGCCCTCCTCACCATTAATTTTCCATTATCTGTTATTCTCTAAGCTCAATAAAGGGCAGCACTGAGCCCCATTAGGGGATGATGTTCTGCGGTGAATGGGCAGCAAAAGATAAACTCTTAGATAAACTAAGAGCCTGACCAGAGCTCATTGCAGTAAATCAGATTTCTTTTATCCCAAACACCAGCTGAAGCCTGTCTGTCCTCTCCTACGTTCCCCAATCCCTGGCACACCTGGGCTGCTGCCACAGTGCATCAGTGCTGTCTGTTGGAGCTGTGACCCAGCCCTTGAATCAGGACTTTGGAAAGAGCTCCAACATTGAGTTGCTTGATACATTTTAAGGAACAGGGGGAAAATAGTTGAGAATTTGATTTCTGCAGCTCTAGGAAAGTGTTTTGTCCTTTCACATAACTGTGGAAAAGTCTAAGAATAAATGAGAATATTGTTATTGTGGTGAAGAGAACAGGCGAGTCTGTCTCTGTTCACAGGATGAATGAATTTTAAATTATGCAGGTCAGACACTTAGATTGCTCAAATGTGATATCTTAATTTTTTATTGTCTTTTGGGGGAAGGAAACCTTGTTTCATCTCATTCAAAATCTAAAAGTTGTAATAAGTGCTTTGAATGTGGAACCACATCATTATTTTTTCATACCCATGAAGAAAAAGGGAAGAGTGAGCAGAGAAACAAGACAGTGGAGCTGTGTTCCTGATCCTCATAGACCTTCAGAGGGATGGATATGTGCTAACTTCAGCCCTGTAAAGCTGTAGCATCTTGTCTCAGCTCACCCTGTAGCCAATGAAGAGCACAGATTAATCCCTCAGGGAGTGATTATTCCTATCCAGACACCAGTGCATGTGCTGATTATAAAGTAGGTACAGCAAAGCCTTCTGAATTGCTCCTTCTTCTATCCACTGAATATAGAGGAATACTAGAAAGCTAGATTGACCTGGGCACGCATTTAGATAGCAAATGTGAAGCTGTTGGGATATTAAAATTTTAGGAAAATTATCTCTGTCACAAAAACTGAAAGGCTACCCCCAGGTTTTCAGAATCCTGTAGCTGAGGTGAGAGACCAGCTGAGAGGCTGTCAGGGTCATTACAAAACTGTGGAGGGGGTGTTCTAAGGAGATCTAAATAATGCTGCAAATTAGCAAACTTCATCGTAGTTTTTGCAAGATTTTGTGTAGCCAGGAAAATCCCTAGTCATTCACTGCTCTGTAAGGCAGGATTCTTTGAGTGGTACCTACTGGGAGCAGAACAAATATCTGGGACATCACACATGGAATATGTGGGATCACAGAAAAACTCACTGGAGTCTCATATGCTACCTGGAATAAGAAATTAAAAATCAAAGAATAAACAATAAAGCTCTTGGGAACTTGCTCAAAGTTGCCTTATGGGATCTGTGGCACCCAGAGCTACCAACAGAAATTTTTCATTTTGCACTGACCAAGCACTGGAGCAGGTTGCTCAGAGAGGCTGTGAGGTTTCCCTCACTGGAGATATTCCAGAACTGCCTGGATGCAATTCTGTGCCATGTGCTCTGGGACAATCCTCCTTGAGCAAGGAGGTTGGACCAGATGACCACTGTGCTCCTTCCAACCTGGCCCATTCTGTGATCTGGGCATTCCCCTCCATCACTAAATGCTCTGTTAGCAAAACAGCGATAGAACCGTGATGCAGTGGGAATCCACTGCCAGGTCTCCTGGCTGTTCATTACCAGATTCTTCCTTGTCTTAGCTCGTCAGCTCTTCAGAAAGTTATTATTGTCATCATTAGAATTCTGCATGTATTCATGACCTCTCCCACAAGTCCCTAAACAAACAGATTAAGCAGCTGCAGAATTTCCCCAGGTAAGTGAAGAGGAAAATGCCACAGACCTTTCCTGTTTGCTTGGGAACAGACACATGATGTTTGTTTGGCACTTTTCTCTTTGCTTGCTTGCAAACCTTTCCTTGTTAGATATTTTCCCAGATTATGCAGAAGTAGAAGATTCCAAGCCCTAGTTCGCTTGTCCACAGAAACTAATGGATATGTGAAAGTTTATGCAAAGAGAGCTTCTGAGTCAATGGAGCTTTTTCCTCCTCACACTGCCTTAGCTCAGTGGAATTAACCATGTCTTCTTTTATACAAATTTCATGCTGAGGCAACTCAATTTCAGACTTAAAATTCAAGGTGAGTCAGGACAATCTACTTCAAAGGAGACTTTTCTGGCTCACATAAGTTAAAGAAATAACAGATCTGTTATGTTGTAGAAAGAAGCAAGATCAATTGCTCTTGGGTGTCAGGGCACAGAAGTGTTTTGAAGGGACTGGTGATAGTTTGTGCATTCCACTAGTCCCAGATCAGGGCATACGGATTGCACAAAGCTCCCTGCCAGAGTGGGTTCAGAATAAGCTGTATGCAGTCCTCTCATCTGACCCATTTTTTTTGTTTATTCATATACCTGAGACGTTGTTTTGGTTGAGATGGGTATAGAGAATGAAACTCCTGGTATTCACTTTCTTTCCAGCTCTCCAAAATGTTGATAGGTTCCAAGGAAACAACTGAGTATCAGTGATGCTATCAGGAGCTTAAACTACAAGTTTCTTTAGAGCCTTCCTTTTCTTTTTCTTTTAAGTATATTCTGTTACTACTCAATTTATCTGAGTGAGAGACTGAGCTGCTCTTCATGGAGGTGCAAACTTAGATTAGCTGTAACATGTTAAGTAAAATTACTTCACGCCTTTATTTAGGGAAACTATCTGGCATGATTTTTAAACAACAAAAATACCTGGATCCCCATCCCAGATAAATGTTTTATTTATGGCAACATATCCCTGTTATCCTCCTGTTTTTCCTGGCACTATAGTGAGGAGGGAGGAGGCAGTTGATGTATTTTAGTGCATCTTTTTTTCATGAGACAAATATATCACAAAACATCACTGTGCCTTCATAAGCGCTGATGTTAAAAAATTATATAGTAGCAACAATTACTGCAATCAGACTCTGTATGTTCAACACTGTGTATATAAACTCTTTAAGGAAGAACTTAGAACTTTTCTTCTCCAGAGAGATGACTGGAGAAGCAAACAGACCAAGTTGCTGAGCTGTATAGCAGAAGATTAAGAGAACCAGGTAGAGAATACAGAAATTCTGTTTCAAAGTCTGCTTCAGATGATAATGTAATTTCCCCTAAAATAATAATTTAAACTAGACAGAAAGATATGATTTTTTGAGAGAACTCTCCTCACAGGTTTTTAAACTGTCCTTCAAATCCATGCAATTTTCTCCAGTTTTACTTCCAATGTGACTGACACCACTTTGGTGTATGTTACTTCTAGCTCCATTTCTTATGATGATGTAACAATTGAAAATACACTGTTAAATGTCTGAGTGTTCCCTTGATTTTAATGGGATCTGGATTAAATGACAGTAATAAGCATCCCTTTGTGCACAATTCTTCCAGAAGAGTTGCAAAAGTAATACTAAAAAGCTCTCTCAAAATCTGTAACTTCAAAGTATGGTAGGAGGATCATTGTGGTTTCTTTTTCTTCCAAATGCCCTATTAACTCTATTAAGCTTGAAACTTCAAATCACTCACTGCTTCTGTGACCTGACCAGCCAAAATGCTACTTGTTCTGCTGTCTGGAGGGAGCTGGAAACTACTTTTTGCCTTTTGCTGCAGTTTTTAATTCCACTTCACTGACAAAATTCAGCATAAGGGAGCAGAAACTCAGTTTCATCTGCTTTGTTCATTCTCAGTAAAATCTGTAGCTAGTTCCCAAAGCCTTTTTGTTTAAACTAGTTCATTAAAACAAAAAAACTATATAGGATATTTTCTTTGGTCTTATTTGTTATGGAGTTGCTTCAGGGGCTCCTATGGGGAAACTGTTGTGACAGCTTTGATGCAGAAATACAATAATATAGAGATTATATAGCTGATTTTTCAGAACATCAGCTTCTTCTCTAGTGATTATAAAATATACAGTTTATCAAAGAACAGAGAATTCTAGAATTCCTCAGTGCTCTTCATGGGAGACTGTAAAAATAAATAATCCAGACTCAAAAAACCAAACAAAAAAATAAAAAACCCCAAAAAACACCAAACAAACCAAAAAAACCACCAAAACTCTTAAGACACTCGGTAAGAAAGTGACAAGTTATCATAGAAAAACATAGGGAATCTTTGTATTTAGGTTTCTCTTCCTTATGCATCTCTTCATGCCTGTTATTCATGTCTAACTATATGTCTCTAATATCTTAACTGATCACTTGATTTCACTTCCTCCTTTCCAATCTCTTCTGCAAACTGGTTTAGCTATGGTACCCTCTCACTGTAGACGTCTCCATCATGCTATCTATTCCTACACCTCTGCTAAATCAGTAAATAAGTATACAGCTGAGAGCTGTGTAAAACAAAAGTTATATGATCAGCTTTCTGTAAAAAACCCAATGATCTCTTCTCATATTTAGTCTCACCTCTCTTAGCTCTGAAAGTCCATTATGGCTAATGATAGAAAAAGATTGAAATAGCTTAATATTGTTTAGTTTAGAGAGGAGCAGAGTTGGAAAAATCACAATATAGAGAGATGTGACCTGAGGAAGGTAAATCTGACATTCTTATTTACTTTCCCAGAACAAAGAAATTATTCTGTCCAGATGTAAAATGCAGGGGATAAATTACTGCTCCACAGAGCACGCTCTGGGGCTTGCTGCCTCGAGATATTGAGGGCAAGACAAAATTGCTGCTTACAGAATTGGCCAGTATAAACATAATGCCATGAAGAAGGAGAAATATGGTGGTGAGCAGAACAGCCAGCAAATGTGGGGGATCTTCCTTTATTTATTGCAAGCCACTCCAGCCCTGGCAGTTCTGTTTACCCACACCATGCTGGACTCTGTAATTATGACCAGATATATTCCCTTTAGGCAGCTCAAATTGCCTAAACCAAGGTGAAATTAAACTGCAGTTTATTGTCCTTTGGATCATTAATTTTCCAAAGAGGTGCAAACAAATATATAGGGGACTGGTCCTAAAAATTAGACCCATCTTATGTTTTTATAAGCTTCTGATTACATTTTAAGAAATGAGGATATAAGGGACTGGAAAGGCTGAGATCTCTGGATCCATGTCACTGAAACCACCATTAATATTAGCATGCACAAGTGCCCCATGGGTCAAGGAGCCTAAAAGGACACAGAGCAGCTCATGCACTTGCATCCCAAAGATGCTTTACCAGTTGAGAGGCAGCGGGCAGTGACAAAGCAAAGAAACATTTATATGTCTCCCTAACAAATACAGGACACGGCTCTGAAAACTACTAAGGCCTACGTGCCTTATGACCATTAAAGCAATCACAGAAGGAAAAGACTTTGAGAAGGAAATCCATAATTCATGTCTCTCTCCTCAAGATCTGAACTGGAAGAGGAACATGGAGCAGAATGATGTCCCCAGAATTCAAATGGAAATGTTCAGTGACCCATGACACCACTGAGACACACAGGTCTGGGGAGGCTGGATGGGATCCACGGAGGGGTACAGAGTGAGCTGATGGAAGTGCTCACTGAGCCACTTTCCATCATTTACCAGCAGTCCTGGATAACTGGGGAAGTTCCAGCTGACTCAAAGTCAGAAAATGTGATGCCCATCTACAAGAAGGGCCAGAAGAAGGACCCAGGGAACTACAGGCCTCTCTGCCTGACTTTGGTGCTGGGGAAGGTTTATGGTATCAATCCTAGTTCATAGTAGGTAAAAATGTCCCTGATTTTCAGAGAAGAAAAATAATCTATGAAAAAGCGAGAACCCAATTTTAAATAAACTGATTGCACAGGTAACATCATTTACATTAGAATCTAGTGGTGTTGCTCATTATTACAAATCTCATAATTTGTAGAATATTTCTTTAAGTTTCAGTTTTTCATTTTTGTTCAGAATCAGGAAAGTACAATGTTTTACAAGTTTTTATAACAAAGAAGAACCAACACCATTAATGTGCTGGTGAAGGTTAAGATGCCCATGTAAGAGGAAGTCATTGAAATCTCATTTAATGATTTTCTTTTCTGAGAGATGTAGGTGAGGCGTCATATTAACACTCAAAATTTAAAAGGAACAAAAAAAATCTATAATTTTTTTCTCAGTTAACCTTATTTTAAAAAAATCTTCTCCAAAAAAAAAAAAAAAAAAGGAGGGCAACAAGATGTGACTTCATCTCACACTGCTGCAAAGACCCCCAAAACAGGTGACCATGGTGTGTGCCCAGACTCAGCTCTTCCAGTATCCCATAATCACCTGGGTACCATGAGCAAGCTTTAGGTCTGCAGTGTTTACTCTTAAAGCCATAGTCAGGCTATTTGATTTCAAAACTGCTAAGTCACAGGTATTACAGAGTGCTTTTACTGCAAACCTCTGCTTCCCTGCTGTATACATTCACACTGAGACTCAGACTTACCATTATTTATCTTCCACTACCTAACGTACCAGATGACTGCTCCAATTCCTAAAACATGAAATGTCTGCAGAGCTTCAGATTAAATGCATGGATACTGAAAAAAAAGAGCAATATTGTGGCTCACCTGTAGCTATGCAAACGACAAATTTGGACAATCTGGATAGTTTGATCAAAATCTTGTTAATTTCCTTCCTTTCTCCTCTTCCATCTTTTGTCATATTGACATTACCAGCTTTAACTCAGGCAGTATCCATTATCACAGTAATTATCTGAATGTTTAGAGCTCAGATTAGTAAACAGTGGTTTCTTATTAACAGCCTTTGTCAGGTACTTAAAAATTACTAACAACATTGAAAAGATTTTCTATATGCCTGCAGTTTCTCCCAAGGTAGGCACTCCAAATTTCAGCTTCAAGTCTGACTGCAAAATGCCTGTCATTTTTCTCTAGGTCAGAATTCAAAGCAGAATGAACACTGAGACAGAAAAGCGTTGTACTTCCATGCTATTTATTTTTTTTTCTTTCCATATTTTTTACATAGGCCATATCCCTGTATTAGTTACACTTATTAAAGTCTAGAAACTACTGTCGAGTCAGTGGAATAATCAGAGATCAGTATCACTGTAACCAAAAGCACAATATAATTTGTTATTTTCTATTGACATAGGAAGCACCATGAATATTTACACACTGAATAAATACATTGCACTTAGATAGTGCTACCTTGTATTTCTAAAGTGCACTATGCATATATAACTATGCTCAGAATAATAGTCACAAAGAACCACATTGAGTTCTAATGCAGAACATCTCATTATATCAGACTGTTTGGAAAACTGCTTGAAAAAAAAGAAATATTGTTGGAGAATTCTGGTTTATTAACTGATGTGGTGTACTTGTATAAGCAAATGCATGTAGGAAGGAAGTTTCAAAGACAAAACCTCTCATGAATTAGTCCAAATTTTTTAATGAGCCTGACAATTTTATAGTTCTGAATTCTCACTGCTAAGGTTTGCACTCTTTTTTGTTTTTATTCTGAGTACTGGCCTCTTCCATTTTATGCAAATATAGATGATTATAAATACAGACACATACACTTGCATAAGGATCCTTAATAAAAGATGGTGAATAAAATCTTTTATGAAGGTCTGTGTGTACGATTTATAACAACACACCAAATGAGAAACAAAAAAAAAATTGGCAGGAATTCCTTCCTTTGTCTCATTGACAAGAACAAAGGAGATAGCAGAAGATGACACATAAAGGAGATTTTAAATGCAGAGTACAATCTCTAAAACAAATCTTAGAATAACACCTCATTTGTACAAAGGAGAATTCAAACACAACTCAAATAATGAGGTGCCCCTTTTAAAGAGGGAAATGGCTATCTGATGATCTTTCTCCCCCTGATAGATTATGTGACCTCTGCAAAGGGTGATCCTTGGATTTTTCTACCAAGTTCAACAAGTAATTTACTAATTTTGTTTCTGCATCATGTGCTGTTAAACAGTTTATCACCAATGAGAATCATGCAGGTCTGAAAATACCAACCATATCACAGCTGTAATAGGGGACTTTTCAAGCAAAACTTTTTTTTTCAAATTTCAAAAGTTCTTAAATAACATGCAAAATAGTACATTGAATTTTATTGTGTTCTTTGCAATAAAAATACAGAAAAACTCATTAGTGGTGGCCCCAAGCCTGCCAGGACACATCCAGGTACCATCTTTGTTGACAGGACAGAACCACTATGTGACAATGACAAAAATTATAGGCAACCCTTTTTCTGCCCAGACTGGGAGAGTGGTGGGAAGAAATAAACACTGATGAGGTAGAGGGGGGGGACTGTGTTGCAGTCCCACCATTGTCATTGGGAGGGGTGGGCTCCTTCAGTCCACTGAACCCTCCAAGAGGTTTGAATCTTGAAATGATCCAAAGACAGGCCAAACTTGGCTTTTGACAGACCCATAATATGATTCTAGATTCTAGAGCTGACAGATAAAAGAATTGATGGTGTCAAAGGCCATTCTTCATTCCCATTATCCTGCCCAGCTCCAGATGATGTGTAATTCTCATGGTCTTTTTCTTTGAGCTGTAAGGTGGCGCAGAGGTCTCAGTTCCCTCACCTTGGGACTACAGCTCCATTTTCAGCTTTCTAAAGCTGGAAAAGAATGAGCCACAGGCTCAAAGACAAATTTTATTTGTCCCAGGACACAGGTGAGCATTAGGAGATGCTGTTTACTGTCATGTTGAGACTGGGGAGAGGAAAGTTGCTGCAGTTTATTGGCTGCTTTGCTTTACTTTACTTCATGGGAAGAGTGTTGGGAGTGGGACTAAAGGACCTTTAAAGGGTCCTTCCAATCCAAACCATTCTGTAAAGAGGATTTTTTGTGTGACTGCATTTACATGTTTCCCAGCGTAATGGTGATGGCAGATATTCTTATGGAGAAGCTTGAAAACAAGTGTGAGTTTAACTATGTCTTTGCAGATGTTTGTGAGTGCCAGAAACAGCAAGTCTGAGGAGCAGGGTAGGGCAGGTAAATTTATAGTCTTACTGTAAATCTGTTCTGGACAAAGGAGGTTTTCCAGTGCTGAGTGAAATTCTGTGAAATTCTGCCTACTGCAGGATTTGATGCCTACATTGCTCCCAGTACTGGTACAAGAACTTCCAGGAGCCACAGTCCAAGCAGGCAGAGTTGAGCTTTCTGGCCTCATGTGTGGTATTCTCCCTCCTTTTGGAGAGCCCATTTGAAATCTTTTTGCATGGAGCATGTGCCACACAAGCTATGCTGGGTACTCCAGTGCTTTGATACATCCTGTTATAAAACACAAATCTCAAACTGTAGGGCTGGGGAAAAGTCTAAATCACTTGTTTGATTATAGAATATGTCCAGCCTAAGCTTTTTTTTTTTTTTTTTTTTTTTTTTTTTTTTTGTGGTCATAAATAAACATGATCTTCCAGATTTTATAGTGGTGTGGGAAAGCTTAGTAACCTCTAATCTGTAGGGAATGGATTTGCATTCCCTAATCCGCTTCAGATGAAATGAGTGGGGTAAATTCAATCCACTTTCCTTAATGGTTTAATGAGTCTTTTTGAAGCAGATTTGAAGGAAAGGTCATGAAACCTCAGTATCCAGCAGAGGGACAGTAAGAAATATTTCATAATGATTTGCAGAATGAGCATTTATTTGACTGCTGTGCTGAGCAGGGCCTTGTTTCACTAAAGAGGATTCAGGACTGCAGTCATTTTCATATTAACAGCTTTAATGGTTGATTTGAACATTTAAGTGTGAAGGAGCTGTCCCTCTTGTGAAGTGCTTTCCAGTTTTCTCTCCATATCATATTTTTTACAAACCATGATAAGGTCAACTCATTGTTCCAAATGTGTTCTGATCCCCACTTTACTTGATAAATTTTCAAGCAAGCATTTAGGGTTTTTCTGTCACTCTGTCCTGCTGTCTGGGAGATGTTTTCCAAGTAACACACAAAGCCACTTCATTGTCCTCTGTAAGTTCATCTGTTGAAATATTTTTCAGATGTCTGATACAAGAAATATCCACAGCAGATAAATTGTCAGACTATGACTTATCCTTCTGTGAAACATTCTTAGATTCTGGGTTTTTTCTGTTTTTCTTAGATTCTGTTCTCCTGTTTTCTCTTATTCTATTTTTCTCATGAAATTGGAATGAATACTTCTCTGTGTTCCATATTCTTCTACTATGTTCACAAAATCCTGCCTTAAGTCTAAAATTTATGAAGACTCTGATAATACTACATAATGATCACAAGTGCATGAAATGCTCCATACCATACATTGTCTGTGCACCTGGGATCTTGCCATGGGAATATCAGAAGAACAGTGCCAGCATTTCACATGCTGCTTGTATTTGATGTTCCAGTTGTCTTTTCATGACAGCTGGACTGTTCAGAAAGCATTTCTAGCAGACAATGCTAAAATATTCACTGGTTTCTTGAACTAATTCAAACTTACATTTGCAAATTGCTTTCTTCCTTCTTAATTCCAAGTGTCAGAGACAAAATGATAGGTGTGTGCCACCTTAATATTTGCTATGCTACTTCTCTTAAAATATTGGAATTATGATGTATGTGCATTTTTAAATTATACTCCAATTATCTACAGTTAAATTAGGAATCAGTATTGTGCTCTAATACCAGCCTGCTGACATATAAAAACTACTTCCTGCAAACATTTGATTTTCAGAGCTGTTTGATACAATTGAAGAATTTTCCTAAAATGTGAGAAATCGTGATTTTCCTGGTCTTGGGACTATATATAGAACAGCTCTGTGAAAAGGATGCCAATTAGACTGCTGGGCAGGTACTGCAGAAGATGAAGCTTTATAGCAGTTCAGAAGCATGTTCCTGCTACATGAATTCTTGTTCAATGCTTGTCTGAGATCTCAGTAAGTCTCATGTGTATTTTGGTATCACTGTTTTTCAATCAATGAAACCATTTATATCAAAAGACCTCTCCAAAAGCAGACTTTATGATCTGACTGAGACTGGCATAAGCAATGAAGACAACCTATTTCATTGATGATCTCCTGATTTCTGTTGTAATTACAAAAGAATAGTAATGATTTATGAAGCTGCTTTGCAAGTGAACATTTCAGTTTCAGTTGATTGGATTCCTGCTTTGTTTTGTTGGCAGTTTCTTTTAATCTTTTCAGTATACTTCAGGAAATAAAAGGAAAAAAATGATATCTCAAAGAGTGAACATAGTTTAAGCAGAATACCTGAGAACATGCATAAGTATAAGATCAAGTTCTCATGTAGTTAAGTATATACCCTTAAATCAGGGTCAAATAGAAGTTTCTAAGGCCTGAAGAACTAGACTAGATGTCAAAAGTCCATAATCTAATTTGTCACACGAATAGAGGCAGTTACTACAACTCTGTTCTTCTTCTCTACTGATCCTATTCCTACTGAAGTCAAAGATTAATCCACCAGGAGCTGAATCAGGCACTTTAACCCATCTGCAGATAAACAGAGAGACAGTGATGTTCTCAGTTTAGTTGTGAAGGATGGGTGCAGGAGTTGAAAAAGACATATTCAGTTAAATTCTTTTTAGGAGACTTGTATTTTCAAATTCTTGTTCTTGCTTCTATTCTTCTGCTGCATGAGTCAGTGGAGACATCAATAAATCAACAAATATATAAACCTCTGATGTTCTTAATAAAATGCAAAGATAAAACAGACAAATAAAGAACAAACTTCTGACATTAATCACTGAAAGATTGATTAGTGAACAAAACCACTGAGTGAGTGGATTGCAGTTTCTAATTGTAAAATGGAGGGATTATTTTATTGAAAAAAAAAAATCCTTAAAGACTAAAGAATTAATAGTGTTCCTCCACTGTTACGCTGAAATGTTAGACGTGTAGTACACACCAGAAAGCTGTGCTTTTTCAATCTGATTTCCCAAAGACCACCTTGCCAGGGTGATGAATCGATTGGTGATGAAATGACCGGATCAGCACTGCCTTGGCATCGCGTTTCAGGCTCAAGCCCAAGGTGCAGACGGGTTATGCCTTAACTCCATCCTTTTTGACAGGCAGTGACACCCCAGCCATGCCCTGTCAGCATCCCATTCTTGGTGCCACAAACTGTACGGGGCCCAAAGGCAGAGGTTTGATGGTGTCTTTAGACCAATTCAGGGCGTGGTCTGTCGCCTGTGGGGTATTCAGAATTACATTCCGCTCGCACAATTCCAACCTCCAGCCTGCTCTCCCCTCTGCTAAAGCATCTCGGCATCTGCCGATTTCTGCGGGGTTTTGTGTTCCGCGATACAGGACAGGCAGCTGGGACACAGCAGGTGCTGTAAGCACAATGGCCGTGTCTCCGGTGACCGCCTTCCCCATCCGAGCGGGATAAATCGGCTCCAGCGCTGCCGGAGGCGCGTTCGGAGCGTTGGGAGCGCGGCCACCGTGTGGCCAAGGCGGGCACAGCCCGGGACAGCGGGACACACCGGGGATGGAGGGTGCACCTGCCACAGGGATGTGCTCTAGCAGAATTACCCCCCCAACTTGTTTTAAAACAAAGTTTATCACCGGGTTCTGCTGGGACATAGAGGCCCGGGTCCTTGCTTGATATAAATCAGTGTAGGAGTGTGTAAATCAATAGAGCTGCATCGATAGACACCAGCTGTGGGAGCCATTAGATTTACACCAGCAGAGGATCCGCTCTGAACTGCTGCGGGTTTTTCCTGCACATAAGCAAGATGAAACTTAACAGAGATCACAGAAGTTTTTCAAGACCTTAGATATCCGAATTTCTTTATTGATGACTAGTTATTCTAGAGCTGCTTTAAAGCAGAATTTCCCCATAGACTTTGCTGGGACAAGTCCTAACAGAACTGATAGAGAAAAGAAGGAGAAATAGGCAAAATTTCCACTAGTTCTATGCTTTTCTCTTTTCTGAGGAAAAACTGAAATGCCCAAAATGCTCTAAAGCTGATCAAATGTAAAGAATATTTTACTTTTGAGGAGTGACAAAAATAACTAGGACTGAGGCACTCATTGCAGGATCACGAGCAGGTCAGGGAAAGTCAGTGAAAAATGATTGCTCACTGCTTTATAAAACACAGAATTTGGACAAATCTAATCAAATGCTCGAGTGATGTGTTCTGAACAGAGAGCAGATAGCATTTTGCAGGATGGGTTTGCACAGCTCATGCTGCAGAAGGATGTGCATCCCACAAAATGCTTTTGACAAATACAGGAAAAGAAAAACTACACAAAGACCGTCGAACACCAAGACATTTTCTCTGGCTCAGGAAGTTCCTGAGATGCAGATTAGGTGAAATCTGGAAAGACAGTGAGAAAACCTTACCCTTCTCTTGATTACACACTCTTTCTGAAGTATCTGTCACAAGCCCTGCTTGGCCAGTGGGTGCTGGGCTGGATGGAGCTCAGGCTGACTGGCTGGGCCTGTCCTGATGCTCGTGGTGTTCCTGGTCTCATGTGGCTGGTACCTCTTGCATTCCCCACTGCGCTGATTCAGAACTTCATGTGCTTCCAGGCCGGCAGGATTTACCTCTCTGACAGAAGCACAACCCCTAATGAAATGTGTCTGGAGGGTGTTCTGTGGCCCATGAGCATCAGCAAACTCAAATTCCTCACAATGGGTAATCTGTAGAGGGTTAAAAATACTCTCTTTACTTCTAAAAATAGTTTTTTTAAAAAAATTGCTGCACTTGAGGTGACAATAATGGTGTAGCTCAATAGACAGAAAGAATCTGAATCCTCAGCAGCATAAAAAGAAGTAGTTTCATAAAATAACTTAGATTAAGAACAAAAGCAAGCTATAAAAATAGCTCATTAATGTTTCATGACTGAGGGACAATGCTAACAAGTACTAAATGCAAGAAAGTCAGGAAACAAATAATAATTTCTACATCAATATTTAATCAGAAAATTTATCTTAGTTGTTGTTTCCTCCCATTATTTTTATTATTTGGGGTCAGTGCTGCTTGTGGAGTATCTATCAAATCAAACATTTCTGTGGTAGTGTGGTACTGATATGTAATGTCATAATGAACAGTGGTTTGAAGGGCAAGTAGGGTTAATTTTCCCATATACAATGATTTTTAAAGTGAAAGCAAGAAGAAAGGCCAGATTTGTAGTGCTGACTGTGGTCTGAGGGCTACTTGTTTCATAGCTTCTTATATCTCATTTTGTTAAGGAACCAAGTAGCAACCATAAAACAATAGTGAGTTGTTTGTGCTTTTTTTGCCTTTTGCTACTGAGATATCACAGCTATTTATCTTCTCACTTGTAAGCATCACAGTTTTTAATGGCTTTATGCTGGCAACATTATAAGGAAGAACTTTGAAGCATGTTTTGAAAATAGAAAAGGTCAAAGAGTAAACATTTCCAAAAGTACTGCAGTAATTAGGGGGCCTAACTTGCTTCAGCCTTTAATTAAATTCTTAATTTTATCTTCAGAGTTTTGCCAAGATTAAATAAAAAATTATGGTTGAGTGGAGGCTTGTACCAGATCATCTGAACTCCTCTGTGTCTCATGGGACTCATGCTAAGCATTTGGGCCCTCCAAAGAATTAGGATTTCCATTACTGGAAACATCAAATTCCTGGGCAAAACCTCTTTTAAGTTAGACTGTCTTTTGAATTGGACTTTTTTAGCAGTTTCTGTTCTATCACGAGCATCTTTCATTCCCTCCCTCTACCCCCTCAGCTCCAGATCTATAAACAAAACATGACCATGTTCAGTTGTGTGCACGCTTCACACGCGGGAGAACTGGCACAGCACTGGCCTTTCAGCTCTACAATATCAGAGCAGACCTGTGATTTCCCAGCTCTGACTGCCCTGCCCTGGTCACAGTCTGTGGGATTGGCAGGGACCCTCAAAGGGAGCAGCAGGTTGGGTCACAAGGAGTGCTGTGGGGGAATGGAGGAATGCACAAGTCACAATTTGGTCCACTTTGATCCAGCAACAGGTTAAGAATCCTTTGAGACATATTTATTTTTGTTAGCTGATGTACTGAATTGAAGTGGAGTCGGCTCATTTCCCTCTGAATTTAGAAGCATTTGAAATGTGATTCTTTTTTCCCAATAATAAGCAGAGGAATAGACAGTCCTTGGAGTGGGATCCTGCAAGGGAGGTTTTTCTCACCAAGAGCTTTTACTGTTGGTATACACATTGCTAAAAGGGAAGTGAAATGTAGTCAAGCCAAACAAGTGCAGTTTTTTCACCTAATTCATAAACCTCCCACATTTACAGTCACTCCTATCCTATCCTGAGCTTAGACTTCCATGAGACTGAGCTGCTGGTAACTACACTGGCTGGTGATATTCATGGAATGATGATGGTGATCATAAAATTAAAAAAAATTCACATTTTTTGCAGAATGGTAATTTGTAGGAGAATAAATGTGCTAGAATAAAATAAAATAAAAAAAAACAAACCATACACCAAAAAAACCCTTTTCCTACGCTTTTCTTAATGTCTTTGTTATATACTAGTTTCAAAAGTGGTGAGTTGCCTGAAATGCAAACCCAAGCAAACACTAATTTGCTGACTACAGCCATGTGTATTCTAACAAATTATGGCCTGTGCAACTAACAGCTGCTTCTACAGCTCCCAAATTGTGTTTATTTTTTAAACTTTAAAGCCCCTAGTTTTTTCCCCCCAATTTTCTCTTCTTCTGCTCTTGCAGAATAGCAGAGAAAAAATGTTCCAGAGAAATTTGACAAGAGCTAACAAAAGGGAAAGGCAGAAAATAAATAAAGGGAGTCAGAAAGATAGCTGACAGCTCACTGCTCCTGTAGGGAAACTTCACTTTTTATTAGAAATGTGTTCATGTACTTTATGGACACTTGAGCTGAGTGCTGAATTAGTATCTGGACTGGGGAAAAAAAAAAAAAAAAAAAAAAAAAAAAAAAAAAAAAAAAAAAAAAAAAAAAAAAAAAACACCACAAAAACAACCAAAAAACAACAACAAAAAAAAATACATCACAAGACATTCTGTTATTGTGCTATAAATGGTTCCAAAATACTCTCAAGCATTTTTCATGAGTCTTTCACAGGGAGAGAGGCAACAGTTATCCCATAAGTCTTGGGTATTTCTCGTTAGGAATATTAACACTGTAAGGTGAGCTTGCTGTAACAAGCAGTACTAATGATGCATTAAGCATTCCAACTTGAGGACTATTGGTGAGAAAGTATTATAAAAAACACTGCTTAGTCAACTTGGCCAATTGACTGAAAATTAAATTTCTCAGTCAAATCAGTCCAGAAAATTTAAAGATTTCTTTAACCAACAGGTGCATATTTGGACAATATAACTGACACAACATGCACCAGAGTACACTGAAAAGCCTGTAGTCCTGAAGTACCAGAGAATGTTTAAAAATCAGAACTGAAAGGGAACAATAAAAAACGAAGAAGTTTGCACTATCATCCTCAAGATCCTGATCAGTTTTCTGGAACTTTCTGCCTGCATTGATTGCTATCAGATATTGCACAGGCACAAAATTTCCTTCCTAAGAGCGAACAGAGCTCACCACCCGGGTTTCCTGACCAGAACTGTTCTGCCTGATTACTCAAAACCTGAAAAATTCTGCGAGGCATAAAGCTAGCTGGAGACTGGCCGGTGATCACAGACCCTGTGGTTCCTGCTTCCTCCCATCTCCTCTGCATGTGGCTGCGTGCTTTCTGCAGACACCCTCTCCAAGCAGATCTGGGAGCTGACTGCTCCACGGAGAGTGCTCAGGAGAGCAGAGCAGCAGAGGCTGCTCTTGGTAGGGAGCAAGGATTCAGCTGCCTGGCCCCGGGAGTGGGAGGTGTTCTCACCATGCCCCGGCACTCCCACCCCTCTAGGCTGGTGGGTGCCCCAGGGAGCAGCAGCAGAGTGATCCCAGTGTCTGACAAGTCAAACAGCTGTGCTTGTAAACAGGGAAAGGGGAGTACAAGGGGAGTGGGGAATGAGTCCTCACAACCGGTGCTCAGCCACATCTATGAAGCATTACTCAGTGACAGGCACTAAAGGTGCTGCCTAAATATTGGGATGGTGGGAGTGTCAAGGACAATTACAGTGTCCACACCAGGCATGCAATGCTAATGCAGGAGCCTCAGTGCTCTCAGCCACCCTGGGAAAGTCTGCACTAGGAAACACACAGAGCACCAGCAGCAACTGCAGATAGAATAGGAGCCCCATCAAACCAGAATAAAAATATTCACGGCAGTGGCCAATTGCAGGGTGCAAGGAAAGAGCAGGCATGAAGTAGTATAACCTATACTGTGTGGTAACACAGACCAGAAGAGAATGAGAGCAGGAGATGAGGCCTAGAAAAATGTCAGAAAAAAGGCTTCATAACAATGTGGGAAGGTTATTACCATCCTGCAAACAACGGAAACTATTCACATCAAATTATGGGGGATGGAAAAGAAGATAATAGCAGTTAACTCAACAACTATCTGATAAGTGATCCGTAATAGGATGTTATTAGATGTCCCTGACACACTGTAAATTATGCAATGATAATGGAGGCAATTTACATTTTGTTTTTACAATAGCTATGAACAAAAAATGCAACCAACTCAAATAATCAGCATAAAAAAGGAGAATATATCTTCTTTTTTCCCCCACTGGCTTTGCAGTCTTAAAATAGACTCCTGCCTTTTAAATCAGTAGTTCTATTTAAAATGACCTTTTAAAAATCTGTTTAACAATGGTAGTAAAACAGTATTTCTCCCCTACTAGAATAACTTTCAGCAAAGGAAAACAAAATCTTTCAAAATTATTTGCAACTCTCATCTATTACCTGTTTCTGCACAACAGGCAAATCATCATTAGTTCTGTTGTACAAATAGTTACATTTCTAATCAGAAAAAGTTTTGAGATTGGCCCCAAACAAAGCAGAGAAATTTCTCCAGTTGCTGAATATCTGCAGTTATAGCAACTAGAAGTGGCATACTGAGCATATAGCAACTGAGAAGTGATCAGTTTTTTGGAAAATTGTGCCTGTCAGGAGTCAAAGGCAGAAGCTACAGTGAACTGCTCTGACCTGTGGGTTCCTGCCTGCTGCTGACTCCTCCCATGGGCACCACCAGGCCCATGACTCCTAACAGGATTAGCTTGTGCCATCCTCTCCTTTCCAGATGCTGGTTGCACTTAAGTTACTTCTTCAGCATCTACAGTAGATCTTAAGAGGCTTTTATTGACTTGTCAGAGCATTTTCTGTCCAAAAATCTCACATTACTTCCTTCAGACTCACTTGAAAAGAACATTCAAATATTTCATAAAATTAGTTCAAGGGAAAGAAAATTGTTTTGAAGTAGCAAACTCCTCTGTGCAAAAGCATCCTCAAAAGTTTCCATATTACCATTGTCAATTCAAAACTTTGCAATTTCTGTGTTCATACAAAAAAAATTAATTTTTAATTTTCTGTATTCCTGCAAATGGAAAGCAATAAAAATCATGACATTTTGTGCAGAAGGAACATTCTGGTTTCATTATTTTTAGAGCAACTCCTATGTATATTTTAAACTGAAATCTAGAACAGCAAAGATTGTTTTGAATCCTAACTGCAAAAGGAATAGACCTGACACTAAAGTTTATTTAAGAGCCTCAGGACAACTCTGTGTTCACAGTGAAGGTGTGCTGTGTCTTACTCTGGCAGACTTACGCCTTCTGTGCAGTTACTCATAGAAGTGTTTTGTTTGTTTGACTCTCATTGTTTTTTAGTGTTTCATAAAGCATTTCTTTGAGAATAAAACCTCTTAACTTTCTGGGAAGAAGCAGCTTCTCTAGAAGTGCTTAGGTTTTAAATAGGAGAAGGCCAGGGGGTGCTCTGTGGGTGCTCTGAAGAAAGGGCTCCATCAGATCCTGCCATCCTCCCTGATGACACAGCTTGTACCTATGTATATACATACACACAATCACACACGGAAAAATGTATTATTTAGGCTTGCAAGAACTGTGATTCTTAATGGAAGTCAATGGAGGACAAGAAGTGCTTGTGAAGTAGCTCTTCACATTTTTATGCTTGGTCAAAATTGGAGCATCTGAAGCACTCACATGCTGTTTTGAATGCTTGGTTTCCACTCTTCATAGAATCTTTTCTGTTTCTGAAGAAAATATCACATTTCTCTATCCTGACTTCCATCACTTTTGTACACTGACACCATCATTTGATGGTGAATGAACTGATTATTCCATGCCTACCCCACCAAAATTGCAGCACAGGCTTCCAGAGGTGGAAAAGACCCAGACCAGGTTCCAGCTCTGCCCCACAAACAGGTGAATATTGATGCTGAGATGTGATTTTCTGTAAAGAAATTGATGGACATAAATATTTAACCCAAAGCATACGAGCTTCTGGGACCCTTTTCATTATAGAAGCCACAGATTTTGTGAAGTGACTTATGACAAACTAATAACATCTGCTGGCATTGAAACCCCTCTGTTATAAAGGCACCAAATACAATCAGAAGACCACAAGTACAGTTCTATATGAAGGTTGTTTCAGTGGCTTATTCTAAAGTAGAAGGAAATGTTCTCCCTTCTATTTCCAAGAAATACTTTTGTTTTAGATTAAAAAAAAGCACTCTCAGGAAGAATGAATTGGCCTCACTTTATGACTCTGTGCAAGCCTTGAAAGGTGTCCATCTAGACCCATTAAAAAGCTTAAATGAACAGAATTGAACACGAGTTCTTCAGTCGTGTTGTGTTTCAAAAGTGCTTCTGATGTTTCAAAAGTTTGTTATAAGTCCTATGAGGAGCAGCTGAGAAAAGTGGGATTATTTAGCCTGAAGAAAATGAGGCTCAGGGACATCTTATCTCTCTCTACAACCACCTGAAAGGAGACTGTCCTGAGGTGGGTGTTGGTCTCTTCTCTCAGGTAACAAATGATGGAACAAGAGGAAATGGTCTTAAGTTGCACCAGGGGAGGTTTAGATTGCATGCCAGAAAAAAATTCTTCATTGAAACTGTTCTTAAGTGTTGGAATACTCTGCCTGGGGAAATGGTTGAGTCACCATCCCAGGAGGTATTTAAAAGAGGTGGAGATGTGGCACTTGGGGACATGGTTTAGTGGTGGACTTGGTGTACTGGGTTTACAGCTGGACTCAAAGACCTTAACAATTACGAGTTAAAAAAAAAAAAAAGAAGAAAAAAAGAGCAAGAATTCCTTCAGTTTTTTAAATAAGAGCACATTATTAAAAAAGACTATCTTCTTACTCATTCTTTCAGTTAGGCTTTGTTTTATGTAGTTATTTTCACTTTTGTTCACACTTATTTTCAATACTGTGACAAATGGGAACATGACATGGAGACAGAGAATTACAATAATTACAACTCCATACACAAAAGGCTTGAGCAATGTGAGATCTGATATATAAAATGATGCTTCTTTGTGCTTTGCTCCAATTCCTGCTCTATCCAGATCACATGAAGGAAAACTTTTGGAATCACTGAGTATCCTCAGGCTCCTTGAGCCCATCCCTGAAGAGCTGTGAGCCTGGAGAGAGGCAGGAGACTTCTCACCCTCACAGCCAAGCTGGGAAATAACCTCCAGAACTGCTGTCCAGTAGCCAAGAAATGGAGTAGATGATTTTTTGCTTGGGTTGTGTTAGGGTAGTTTATGCTATCTGAGCTGCCACCCAGCCGGGGATCTGCCTCTGCACCTTGTGTTAGGGTAGTTTATGCTATCTGAGCTGCCACCCAGCCGGGGATCTGCCTCTGCACCTTCAAAACACTGTGCCAGCATTATGTAATTAATTCTCACAAAACTCTTATGAGGATGATGCACTATATATGAATTGTTCCCTACTAATCACAGAAGAGAGGAGGCTTTAAAGCACTTATGCCTTGTAGCTATTGATCTTTCTGCATGAAACCTGTATTATCAGTGCAGTATCTGTATCACTGCCTTGCCAAAAAGCTCCAGCCAAGAGCTGTGTCCTCTTGTGCCAAGCACAGCCTTGTGCAGTACATTTGGTCAGCTTCTCCCAAAAGACTTTTCAGCTTACAAAGAACAGAGGGTGTGAAGAGACAATTAGAGAGAGAAAGTGAAGAAATTGATGCACCCTTCACCGAGCTGGCTACCAGAAGAGCCATGCTCTGTATCAGACCATGAGCCTCTTTCAGGGGTAGTTTCTGTCTAATATTGTTGCTGATAAAATGCAATAAGGACATCAACAGCAACCCCAGCCTGCACCCTAAGAAAAATAGACTTTCCCGCACTATTAACATGATAGCCTGAGATATATCCTGAAGCCTGTAAATAGTAGTAGAATTGAGCTGTGTATCATCCTTGATAACAGAAAAAACCCAATAAAGTGTGAAAAGGCATTTTAAATATTAAATATTAAAAAGCAAAATATTTTTAAAAGACAGAAAAAGACATGAGGAGAAAATGCTTTTGGGTTTGGTTTTTTTTCTCCAGATGGCAAATAATTGTTTTATGCAAAATCATAAATTTTATTTCCATGGCTAACAGACTATTCTTATAATCTTCAGAGGATCCCTGCTCAAGCTCCATTTATTGTTTTTGGTTTTGCATACTGGTTTATCCTACATACTATCACCGCACATATCATGCCTGCGATTTCAAGCCTTATTAAAATAATCATTTTTATCCAGGATGGAGAGCTGCTACTTACCACTGGAAATGCATGATTATCTCATCCTAACTAAATTGCTCTTTACTTACCAGTAGAAGTTAGACACCTGTCAACATTTCAATATTACCCCTAACATTTAGAGACTCCCTGTAATTACAGAGAATTTTGTTGGTAGTTTCTTTTAAAGAAATAATATATGGAAATTTCTGTCTTGACTTTTCCATGTGGGATATGAAGTCCATAATCGAAGGAGGAAATATATATGGTAAAAAGGAGATACATTTCACATTCTAATTTATCCATCAATAATGTTTAGGGGTTTTTTGTAAGACATAAATATGGGTAAAGACCTCATACTAATGAGTTTAATTCAGTGGAATTACAGTGGGTCTCAGATCTCTGAAAGAGGTGCTGTGAAAATCATTTTTCCCCTGTAGTAATAAACAAATGTATGCCAGTCTCAATGCACACAGCAACACTACTCCAAAACAGATTATAAATGGATTCAGGAAAAAAAAAAAGAGAAAAGGGGAAAAATAAATGTTTCCAGTAGAAGATTATGCAGAAGACCTGCAGAGTACAAAATTCTCGAGGTGAGGGTTAAGGTAAAAAAAGCCATAGAGAGGGATGTGGCAATCCAGTCTGACCTCTACAAATGCTGTGTTTAACAGGGCTTTCTGATAAGGCTACATTTGATGTTTTATTTTGTTTTACTTCTATTTCATCTTTTTTCTATTTTTCTCTTTCATTACTATGCCCGACTCTGCATTTTCACTCAGAGGTATTAGCGGTAGGAAAATATTGCTCTGTAGTGTGGGTTTGTCTCCCATTTGTGATAATTTGTCTGTCAGTTTGGATTCTGCACAAGTGTGACTCCTCTGACTTCCTGAGAAGCTGCCAGGGAAGCTTAAGATGGCAAGATAAGATGAGAGATGCTGTGTTGTCAGTAACAGCCATTAAATACCCAGCTGCAGAAGGGTAAAGCATCCTGCAGCAGTATGAGCCATCTGCATGGAGCACACAACCTGAGAGAGCCTCACACCCTTCTGGAGAGGTAATAACTGGCCAAACACAAAACTCTACAATAGTTAAAATAACACTTTTTGCCCGTACTCACACTGCTGAGTCCCACCCAAAGAGCCTTTGCAAGATGGCAAAAACACTTCATCAAATACAAAGGAGCGATAGCAAATACACACAGCAAATAGCAAATACATTTCAACATATACAGAGATGAAATATGAAAGCACTAGGCCAGATGAATCTAATCTGTGGTTGCTTCACTGTCATAAAACAGCCATAGATCAAAAAGACGAGGTTGTAGGGAAATCTTGCATAGAAAAGTTTGAGCATTTTAGCCATTGGCTTTAGCCCCACAGCTTTCTATCTGCAGCATTTCCTCCATGCAGCAAGTACATGGCCTGCCCTCCATTTTTTAAATCAAGGGCAGACAGTGACAGGTAAAGATAGGTTTGTAAAGATAGTGATAACAAAGCAACATGCAAAGCAATGAAAAAGAGTGAATAGGGAAATTGCTGCTAGTGGGATAAAAGTGTTTCTCCCAAACTGGAGAACAGGAAGCAAAGCTAAAGATAGCAGAGCTCTCACTGGAGCTCTCTAAGCCTGGAGGAGTACTAATGGAAGAGTCAGGAAGCAGAGATAGAAACAATGCAGACAGTACAATGGACTTTCAGGGAAGAAGAAGCAATTAAAACTAACATCAATTTCAAACATGAAGAAAACCCAACAAAACAAAACAAAGGAAAACCAAAACACACCATTGATGGTTTTGAGAACCATGTCAGATCCAACAAGGTCATAAGGAAGAGCATAATTTGATGGCACATGTCCTGACTGGTCCATGAACTACTTGAGAAGGATACGGATGGAGTGGTGAAAAGAAAGGGAATGAGAAAGAAAGCAGAGAAAACTAATCACATAGGAAGGAACAGGAGGAAACGGAGTAACACAAGAGAGCTGTTCAGCCATTTTCTGTCTAGACAAAGGGACAGCAATAACTTTCAGCAAGACATGACACCTCCCTGGGATGCAATTTCCGTGACTGCATACCTTCACAACTGTGATTTCAGTAATAATTTCTTTACAAGTGGGAAAATGGTATGGAAGGGAGGCTCTTTACTGCTCCAGGCTTCCTGTGCACCTCAGAAAAAAGAGCACCATACTGAAAGCAGAAAAGTAACATTCAAAGTACATAACAAACATGACTATAACCTACCACTGAGATGCCTTCCTACCTCACCACCCACATGAAAAATGTACGTGCCATTTGAAATGAAATTCCCCTGATAATTGCAGCTTCTCTTCCAACATACAAAGAATATATCTGTTTGTTCATTAAAAGACTCTTTTAAAAGTCTCTACAAAGGCTTTGTTTTAAATATTGGCACAGTGGGGTATTTGGACCAAATATATTCCCTCCCCCTTGAAAAAAGAACTATCCCAGCATGCCACAATGACAGAAATGACAGAGCAGCAAAGCATAATGTCAGGAAGATGGAAGGTTTCAAAAGGAAAAATATAAAGGTGCCTCCAGGTTTATCCAAGTCTATTTTTTTCCTTGAGAATTGTAATTACTCAAGAATACAAGATTTCTTCTTGATTGTCTGCAGGGGGTTTTAAGGGTTTTTTTTTTCCTTACCCTTCTTGACAGCACCTCCCGCTGACATCAGAGCGACAGTCATTACACCTTCCTAGTAATGTCAATGAAAAACTTACCAAATACATTTTTACATTGTATAGCTCATCTGGACTTTAACAGAGAAATCTGCAGCCAGTGGAAAGCTCAGGGACTTCACAATGATTATGTAATCTCCTGTCCCATTAAAATAACTGTTTAAGTTCAAAAAAGCATTTAATAGAGAAGGAAAGCACGTAGTTTAGTCTTTCAGCAAACTGAAAGCCAAACAGTAGAGAGCTTGTGGCCAGATGTTGATCTTTTTTGCATTTGGGGTACTCTGGAACTGAGGGATGTTTGTTGCCAGTCATCCTGGTGTAAGAAAATTGGGGCCTATTCTTGGGGTGAGAGAAAAGCTCACTAAACAAGCTGGTCGAAAAAGCCATTGAAGTCAGAGCAGTGATTTTCAATGCCTTTGTTGGAGTTTAGTTCAGACTCTTTCAAGACTCCTCTGACATTCAGGGGATCCCTTGTACAACAGGTACTGACAATGTTGTATGATGCCCTCTCACCCTAAATCTCTTGCTATCAAAAAGACAAAACTTTTCTTTTCTTAAGTATCTTTCTCACCTCTGCTTCACAGTTTATGCTTCATGATTTGACATCACAGATACAGATTATGGAATGCAATAAAGTGGAGTTCTCTTTAGGGCTAGATAGCAAGATATCACTCTTTGATTGCAAATGTTGGTGTCTCTGTAGAATAAGATCAATGGAGAGATGGATGTGTACAACACTATCCTCCTAACAGGATTATTCCCAGTAAATAAGCTATCATCTACACTTTAGGAAGAGTTTTTGAAAAAAAAAAAAAAAAAAAAAAATAGAAGAAAAAGAACTGTGAAGATTATCACAGAATTTAAAAAAAATCCATTTGCTCCATGTCCTCTTCATTTTGCTCTATGTCCCCTTCATTTGGTTTTATCTTCCCTTGTATCAGTGTACAACAAGCTAACACAAAAGTCCCAGAGCTAAACACTCCCTATTTCTCCAGGTAGCTTAAAATGATATAAAACCTTTAGAATTTGGATAATACATTTCATTTTAGCACCATATGACATCCAACTGATGTAAGTGAGCATTAAAATTAGGTGGAGCTACATACAGTTCCATTAAAAGGATGTTTAACCCAGAAAGTTTAAGCAGTAGTTTTCAAAATAGCAGTTCCCAAGGGCAATAGGGCATATTCAGCAGATTTGGGAATTTATTCTTAAAAAAAAAAAAACAAAAAACAAAAAAAAAAAAAAACAAAAAACAAAAAACAAAAAAAAAAAAAAAAAACAAACAAACCAAAAACAAACAAACAAACAAACAAAAAACCTTAGGTACCAGAAGCATAAACGAGAGTCATGGGATATTACCTAACAATCTCAAAATCACAGATTTAACCTAGACCTTTCATTTGTATCACCTTTGAGATGATAAAAAAGATAAAGATTTCACCTGGGGAAAAGATTTCACCTACCTATCGCCAGGTATCTGATCTTTCATTAAGCATCTCTTTTTCTCCTGAAACTGACCAATAATACATTTATTAAGAAACACATTTTCTAATTCAGAACCAAAATTATCATTACACAGTCCATTCTTTAAATTCAAAATACTCAAAATCTTAAATAGCTGGGTTGTACTTTTGCTAAAAATCCCTAGTGGGAATTGGTATCAGTTTTGTGAGATACCTCAATAATGCAATCATCTCAAGTGAAGCAGAGTCAGCAGACAACTGTATCCACTTAACAAAATGGGTGTATCAGTAATGTTAATCCAGAATGCATCTCCAGTGACATGAGTTTGTGGTAAATTAATTAACCCTTCATCCTCCTGTGATCTAGGTAATTGTTTCCTTTTTTGGTATTGTGACTTTTGCTCACTGCTGTGTTGGCAGAGTGCAAATTGTTTGTGTAATCCTTGACCTATGGTAATACTGTGATTCTACATCCTTCATAGTGGGGTCAGAACTACAGCACATGTAGACATAGATAAGGTGGCTGTTTCTCAAAGGTTCATGATCTAAATGGACAAAAAAGTGGATCAAAAAAGAATGAAAGTGGAGGATAATGATTATAGCTGATTGTAGTCACTGCTCAGCCTTTGTCAAGGAGAACCTGGTGGACAGAATAGATCATGTTCATCCCTGATAGAGCTTCCCTAGGTTACATACTGGGGAGTAATTTAACTCATATCACACATTCATATATCTTTGCCTGACAGCCTTTCAAAGCTTTATTAATCAGTGTTTCATGCAAACAGTAAAAGCATTGAAGCTGGAATTATGTGATCATTGTCATAAAGTGAACAATATATTGCATCTTGTTTATCCATCTGTTATAATTGCACTATGGGAATTAAGTTGTTTATAATAAATTCAATTACTTAAGTGGTACTAACACACATAGATGCCAATACATACTTCTCATTTCCACATTTGATTCTTCATATTAGACAATGCTAAAGGTTTTTACAGAGCATAGCTCTGTGCCTGTGACCTTCCTGTCACTGTTGAGCTTCTCTGCTGCCTGGATCTGCCTGCAATGAACATCTTAACCCCTAAGATGGAGAAACAAAGTCAAGGGTCTCTGCTGCATTTTTCTGCCTATTCAGATAGGATTAGAGTTGTATGCTGTTGCCACAGATGGCTATAATTCTCTTGAGTTGTTACATTTATGAAACTGATTTTCAGACTGGAGAGATAATATGGGACAATGAATCCAATTAAGAAAACAAAGAAAACCTAGGCTAACTTCCTAGCTCTGCCACACTCTTTCTGAAGCTTCACCCTGCCTTTTGACCCTGGATACATCTCTGCAACCCTTGAAAGTGAGTCTGAATCCAATCTCAAGCTCAAACGTACCTCATATTCACACTGTGTGGATGACAGGTTAAATTCTGGGGTTTAGGTGCACTCCAGGGCACTGTTTACTGCACTTCTCCCCTTGGTCTTCAGCCCTGCACACAGCCAGGAAAGCTCCCTTCATGCAGATTCTGTGAAATCTGGGCTACTAGTGCACATTTTCTGCCTGAACCTCAACTGATTCAACACACAACTAGGAAGTGAGAAGAAGTTTGGCCTCCTGGGATTCCCCCTCATTAATGGGAACATGGCAGGATTTGTTTGCTCTAGTTTAAATCCTGAGCATAAAAATTCTCAACGGTGAGTTTGATTTTCTTCCTTACCCTGGAATTTATAACACCACCCAATATAACTTGCCCTTATAACAAGCAAAAAACAGATTCTGAGAGTCAGAAAAAAAATAGTGCATCAAGTAGGACTTCTAATTTTGGCTTAGTTTTGATAGTGGTTGCTGAAGTCACTAATGATTTTTTTAATAACTAAAGCAAAATACATTGATTGCTAGAAAACCCCTGAAGATCCACCCTTGTACTTAGCTACAATATGTTAATATTCTCATGTTGTCAGCAGATCTTTAGTGAGTAGGAGGGATTCATTAACTCCAGTGCAATCTGCAATCCAGACTGGCAGAAAGCAGAGGCTTCCTATACCTCAAGCTGGCTGCAGTCAGGAGTAAGATGAGCGTGTCTGACTCAGGCCTACACATTACTGTGTAATCATCTCTCTCTCACCGAGTTAAAATCACTTTGCTTTGAAATGACAGTGGTAGGTCTACATGGAACTGTTTCATTTTGATGCAAATGCATTCACTTCCTAGAGGAAATAAACATTTTTAGTCAGTAGGTAGGAAATAAATGGGTCTCCTAGTGAGGGGTGAGTTTACCTTGTTTGATTTCCTGTTTTACACAGATTTCTGTGTGTCTGTATATAGTTATGTACAAACTCATGTGTATATGTGCATGTGTATATACAGATATACACACACATACACAACGTAAATAAATGGGTTTTTTCATATTTTAGCTCAGATTAACTTTCAGCTCAGCCCTCAGCAAGTACTTTGTCCAGAAGCAGGTCAGTGATACTGTGACTAAAGAAGCTCTATTAATCTCGTTTTCTGTTCCATGTCCTTTAATGTCTGCATCAAAGAAATTACAGCATCAGCCTTTAGAAAGGCAGGTTTCTGCAAAAACATGGGCCCAAGATTCTGAATATCCTGTGCCTATGCTAAGAAGAGCAACACTGGAGTGCTCAGGAGCTGCTCATTCCCACAGGATTGAACTTAGAAATCCTGATGGCTTTTGAGACAAGGTGTATTCATTTCTTCCTCTTTTTCAAGGGAGTCTAAATTACCATCTTACCTTTCATTATTCTCAGTTGACTCCTTCTGTATGATAATTGCAGCAAGGTTAAAAATGACCTAATGATTGCATTAGCTTCCACACAACTTTCCTCTTTTCACTTCTCTCTGACCTCTATCCACAATGAGAGATTAGTGAAGGACGGGCAGAAAAGTAAAGAGAATGTCTGAATATAGGTTGTCATACCCAGCCCAGCTGTTGCTAATAATAATTTTCTGAGTGCAAGCACTGGATGAGCCATTTGTCACGAATGATTTATTTGATGAAATTAGCTCTCTTTTTCACTCCTTGCAAACTTCCTCAGTAAAATCATGGAGACATTCAAAGTTGTTTGTTATGTATATTGGCCCAGGTGATTGTTTCTCTCCTAGAGCATGAGACCATGGATTAGTGGTAGACTGAGGTGCAAATGTTCAATAGAGGCTAATGATTTTGGATGCCTCTCCTTTTAGCTGTCTTTTTGAACAGGCAGATCATGGCACTGAGCAAGTAAAGGCCCAAATCATTATGAAAAAAATGCCCCTTAAGGGATACCTTGGTTGTTCATGCAAAATCACTAATTGCTTCTGAAAATCTATCACCGTGCCTATTCATTATATGTCATTACTCAGATTGGTGACATGGCAGACACTATAATTCCATGACTGAATGACTGACTCTCTGCAAAATGGAGTCTTGATAGACACCAATGAGTGATAAGTAAAGCTGTCTTCTTCATGTCTGGAAAAGGCATTCATACAGAAAACATTCCTCCCTTCCACCTCTGTAGTCTGAACTGGGATGCCTATCAAATAGAGATTTTTGCTAAATGCTCTCCCAGCTTCTGTAATTTCTTTTGGTGTTGTTTGCCTTGAAGTTTCTAAGTACTGTGAGACAGATGCTGGGCTTTGACCTCAGCTGGGAGACCCCATAGACCTTATTTCACTATGTTCCCTTTAGTTAGCCAGCTGTACTCCAAGGATTAGATCCATACTGTGACACCTAACCTTTCAAGGGTTTCCTCATTCTAATTTGTATGGCTTCAGAACAAGGGGAAAAAATTGCATTTCTTGGTTTGTGTGAGTTCTCTCGTCAGGGCTGATTGTGGTTGATGAGACCACAGGAATGGGGTTTGCAGTTATGCCAACACCTCATGACATCCATGACATCCATGACATCCATTGGATTCTGGTGGAAAGCTTGTTCTGGGGCAATAACTCCACCAGGATTATGCTGCATTTCAGTAAAAAAAGCAGTGTTGCTCAGGGAGACAATGGTGACTGGCCCAGCTGGAGCTGACCACTGTGTTTGGTAGGGAACCAGCACAGGCAGAGAGCACGGCTGTGTCCTCTGTGACTCCTTCTGGCACTGTAACACACAATGTCACTGGAATCACACCAGGGAGCAGTGTGTCCCAAATAAGGCCTATTTCAGTCCCTAGGTAATTTGTAGCCATAGCCATTTGTACTATTATTTACTCAGGTTACTGATCTTTTAAGGCCGGTAGCTGTATCTGACCATGATTGACACAAGTGTCTTCATAGGCAGACAAGATAATGTAATGAAAGCAATAATACCAGCAGACAGTGGTAAAATAATGGGGGGGAAGGCAAGGGGGAGGAAGTGGTGATTTTAGTTCTTTGTCTTCCAATAATCGCTGTGCAGCTTGACATCTGATTTCTTTTACCTAATCTCAGCATGCATCTCAAAAATGCTACTGGCCATCAGATTATCCCAGCAGATCATTAAATTTTCCTATCCTCCAGACTTAGGTATGCTGTGGAACTATCCAAGGATAATGAGCAGCCTGCTGTTGCACTCACCTGGTTGGGGTCGGTGTGTTTTATAAAGCTTCCCACATATTCTCTTTAATGAATGAGTCCTTTCTATTTATAGGGGAATACTCAAAGGGAAAAAGAAATAAATGACCTTTAGGGTTTTTTTTTCTGTGACCTTTAGGTTTTTTGATGGGAAGCATATTCTTCAGACAAGTTCTTAGTTATCAACAGGAAACTGCAATATGTGATCCCAAAGCCATGTACAATTAAGTTTGCATATACGTAATGCTATTCTCCTTCCATGAATGCTGTACAGTCGGGGTCAGAGATAAAGCTTCCAGCTGCAATTACCCAAACAGCTGGATTGTTTGTATTCATGGGCTAAACAGCTATTGCTTCTATTGGTAAACTCAACATGGGTTATAGCAGTACAAATGCTGTTTACTGACTCTGGGAAAGAAAACAAGTTTATCTGATCACAGAGAAAGTTACCTCCTCAGATAAACATTTAAACAAAAAAATTCTCTCTTTCAAAATGCAAAAATGCATCCCCTAACTTCCCTGGTGGCGGCCAGCTTTTCCTGCTCTTTCTTATGTGTTCATGTCCTTCCTTTGCTCTCCTATTCATTAATTCCCACAAATGGTTCCTTCAGCTCAAATAACAAGGCTCCAGACTGGTAGAATAGACTTGAGGACACTGAGGCTAAAAAACTTAAATGCTCAATTTCAGCAATTTGTGGCTTGCATTGTAAAGCCAGTGATGGGACCAGCTATTGTGTAATGCTGCACTGCCTGTGTCCTGGGCAGCATTAACAGGGACTCAGCTGCCATTGGGGTGCAGAGAGTAAAGATCTGCTTTCTTTTCCCATGTTAGGATTTCTCACCCAGAGCTGACACAGCCATTTCAGTACAGCCCCAGATGACCTAACCATGGTCAGCATTGTCTCTGAAATTATGATCACCATGAGTGCAGGTTCTGAACAGGTGCCAGACATTCAGATATTTCTCCTCCTGCCACATGAACAAGAGGAGGTATTGGTGTGTTCCTCTTGTTTAACAAACAGGGATTGAACATCGAGTGACTGAAAAAAGGATATAAATGAAATTTATCAAAGAAGAGGCAGACATGGAAAGGAAAGATATCAGGGGCTTCACTGTTAAGGTCAGTTTTGCTTTCATTTGGAGAAGAAAATGCATTGCAGAGAATGCAAGTGTTAGAAAGGAGTTAGAAAGCTGGTGAGTTAGAGAGGACTAATAACTACAGGTATAATAAAGCCTCCATACATAGCCAAGGCTTTGAAACACCTTCAGTGGCAACCATCATGATGATTTTGAATAATGTCCAGATACACTAAAACTAAATAACTGAGTTTTCCCAAAATTCAGGGTACTCAGGTCTGTAATTGATGATGAGCCACAGTTTTTGTCTGAATGGCTTTAATAGTAATTAATAAATTTACTCTATAAAAATCTTGCTGGCAAAAAGCCCTTAAACATGACATTATTTACATAATTTCCTGCAACAAACAGCTGTGTAGCCCTCCACTCTGGTCATAACTTCTCAGTTGTAGTGCTCCTGCACCCAAACATTCACAAATCTTAAAGCAATGCCTGGCATTTATGATACAAAGGAGATTATAGAAGAGGTGTGTCTCACAAGGGTGATTTGAAAACCAATATTATAATAGGGGTCCAGATTCTGCAGACAGAACCATATTGGTGACCACTGGGATGCATTGCAGGATGGGGCTCATATTTACTGATAGCTTTTAATTAGTCTGCATAATTCATTTCCACATCTGTTTTCCTATAAACAAGCCACTAATTAGTTCTGTGAGTCAGTTAAAAAGTGTACCAATGTGCCAGAGAGTTTAAAGAGACACTGAAAATATTTGAAACGCAGTCAATTTAATTTTAATTATTTTTTAAAAGGAAAGCATGAAACACCCCTCTCCATATTTAATTTCCTTCTTTTGAACTCCTCTGCTAATTTCAGAGTACATCGTTGCTAGGTTGTGAGCATGTCAAAGACTTGTGTCTCCAGAGAAAATCCACTCTGGCTTAAGATTTCTGATATATTCTACTGCTTAGCTTTACTCAAGTGGTAGCTCTGGAAGTATTACTAGCACTTCTAAAACTTGATCACTCACCTGAAAAAGTCAATTTAATATCATAATTTTCTCAATACTCCAGCCTCTTGGCCTAATGCAGCAAAGCAATACAGTTCTTAGTTCCCAGACCGGAGTCTTATATATGATTGGTATGGAGAAGATGAGATGTTTCTGACTAGGATCAGAAAACATGAATAGGAGACCCTCTCTCTCCCCATCTGCTGAGGGAAATGAGCAGAGCTCACTACCTTCAAAAATGGGCCTGCTCAGACACAATGGTGTCTGTGCCCTTGCACAAAGCTCTCCTTGGTGATCAGTTTAATATCTCCACCAGGACCTGTGTAAAGGGAGAGCAGACACTTCATGTAGATGAGTTAGCCTTGGTCTGACTGCCACCCCTGACTTCCAAAACCTCATTCTGCTCAGACACAAGCGTAGAGCAACTGGGTCAGGTCTTTGCATGAGCAAAGATGAAACCTTGGTGTGTTCAGATGTGTTAGAAGTCAAAAATTAAACACTCGTAGAGCTCATTAGGCTCTTAAGTTCCTCCCAAGTCTTAGTTTTGTTCAGCTAAGTCCTTTACTGCCTCTGGCCGAAAGCCTTGGTGCTAGGCAGCTATCCTTCCTGCTTAACCTTGTGCCACTTGTGTCACTTGTAACAACAGAAACTGAAATAATTAGGTCAATTTTTTTAATGTGGACTTTTGCTTTCTGAGCTGACTACCCCTTTAAAGATAAAATGTCCCCCTGACACCTCTCTGATACAGTTAGGGCCTAATAGCTAAGCACAAGGTCTTTTCTCCACCCTCCTTGCTTTTTAAAATGAGCCTTACAGCACGCCAGCAATTTAAACTTCCACTCTCCCTTGGCAAGTCAGGATGGCTTCGGTGAACAGTCTATTTCTTCTGATTATTCCTTGCCACCGTGAGGGATTGTGGCTCAGCACCAGCGGCTTCCCCCTCCCCACTCCCAAAGGCTTGACCCAAACACTCTTTCCTTGCAGATTACAGCGGAATCGCTAATGCAATTTTGGCCTGACTTTGATGCAGCACTCTATTGATGTGGGGTGACGCCGCAGCAAAGCAGCAAGGTTAGAGCTCAGCAGTGATTAAGCCGGAGTCCCCGGGGTCAGGTGTGCCTCCCCCCCCCGTGCGGCTCCCAGCGCTCCGGCCAGGGGAGGGCAGGATGCCACTTCAGCTCTAGTTTCCTCTACGCCCCTCGGGAAGACAATCCCGGCCCGTTCGGCTGCTGAGCACTCGGGTAATCAATCAGTCAATCAGTCAGGAAATGGGATTTTTGCAAGCATCGCCCTCGCCAGCCGGGAGGGGGGCGCAGGCCCTGGGTGCGGGTCCCCTATCCCGGGGCCCGCCCTCCTCTTCGGGCCAGGGATGCTGAGAGAGCCCCCCGTGTCCCCTCTGGAAGCCCTGGGGACACCTCTGACCGCCTCCCAGGAGGGCCGGGCAGGGAAGCGCTGGATCAGGCTTGACAGAAGAGCGGATAGAGCATCAGTCCCGTCGGAGGTTCATGGCCCCTGTCCCTGGACGTGAGGCTGAGCCCCGGCAGCGGGAATGGGGCTCGTGGGGCTGTGTCAGCTCTGATCGTGCCGGGATATCATGTGTGTTTTATGTATGTGGATATAACACAGGTATCCATGAGCAAACAAACATCTGAGCCGGGGGAGCTTTAAAATGTTCCAGCCACAGTGGTACCCAAAGGAGAAGAAAAAGGTGGGGGTTAAAAAAAAAAAGAAAAAAAAGGAAGATTTAATTTATTTTTTTTTCTCTCCAGGCATCTGATTTACTCCGTGATTCTGATGCTTATCAACAACGCGTGAAGATTGCAGTAAGGATCCTCCCTGGAAGGCGAGGAGGAGCAATTCCAGGGGGCTGGGAGGAGGTGGAGAGCAGCGCGGCTCTCGCCTATAAGGAGGTGCCCAGGCAGCGCCGGGCGCTTCCCACCCAGCCGGGCTCGCAAGGTGAATCGCCGCGGCGGCAGTCGGGCAGCGGGCTCGGCTCGGGCTCGGGCACCGCCGCCGGCATCTGGAGCGGCTCCTCCAGGGGCTGCGGAGAGTCCCCCGGCCGGCCCCGGCTTCCCTTCCCCCGGAGAGCTTGGATGCTGCATGGAGTAAATGAGCGGAGGCAGAGCGAGCGCACAGGGGCTGAGAGGCGCTCGGAGAGCGGGACCGGGAGAGACGGGCGGGCGGCTGCCTTCCCCTCCTGAAGGGGGCTGAACATGGATTCCCCAGCCCTCGGGGGCTTCACTCTGCTGCTTTTCACTTTATGGCATCTGGGATTAACTGCAACAAATTGTGAGTAACGGGAGCGCCAGGAGTTGCCTGGGGTTGGGGCGGGAGGAAGAGATGGGGAATAACTCCCGGAAAAAGGGGCTGATTGCGCCATGACCTCTGAGAAACTTAGCTCGGCTCCGCTTTGCTGATGGAGCTCAGAAATGGAAAGTTGGGGCCAGATGGAGGGGACTGCTCTCCCCCGTCCTGCCGGTGTGGACGTGGGGTGAACGCCGGACGCCGGAGGTTGCGAGGAGCCGCTCGGGGTTTTCCGCACGGTTTGTCGTCCTTTCGCTGCATCTCTTTGCGGTCAGTGGCCGCTGTGGCCTCGGCTCGGGCCACGGGCCGGGGTGGTGCCTCAGCCGGGCGGGGAGGGTCCTTCCTTCCCGCGAGGGCCGGGGGATGCCGCGGTTTTGCGGGCGCAGCCCGGCTCCAGCCTGGTGGAGCAGCGCCGGTGGCACGGAGCATCCTCTCCTGGCCCGGCGGCACCGTCGGTTCCCCGGGCGCTTCCCACGGGCGCGGCTGTGTCCTGGGGCGTGGTGCCCACCATCCCTGCTGCCACAGCCTTTCCTGGCTGGAAAATCACCGTTCGCTCTGTTTTTCCCCCGGGAGATCCGCTCGTAAGTTCGCCACGTATCTCCGGCGGGTCGGTCCCGGCGGGCAGGAGCATCCCCGGCCGCGGGGCTTTGCGGTGCTCCGGCGGGCGGGCAGCGGCTCTACGGGCGCGTTCAGCGAGCCCGGTGCGGGCGGGTACCGGCGGTGCGGGGAGCGCTGGAGCCCGGAGCAGGCGGTGGTGCTCGTGGGCCGCTCCCCGGGCCCGGGGGCTGTCCAGGGTGCTGTCCGTGGTCCTGGCGGCGCTGGAGCGGCGCTCCCGGTCGGGCCGAGCGGCGCGGGGCGGGCGGGGCGCGGCGGCCGCCAGAGGGCGCTGTTGTCCCGCCGGCGGCGCTGCCCCGGCTGAGCCCCGCGGGCCGCGCTGTCCGTCCGTCCGTCCGTCCGTCTATCTGTCCGTCCGCTGCCTCCCCACAACCCGGCCCGGCCTCTCTCCTCTTTATTCTCTTCATCTATGTATGTGCTTTTCCTCCTCTATCTTCTTTAATTTCCAGTCAATTAAATCGCGGTTAATATGTTTTAATAAGGCTCGCGAATAGTAAATGGCAGGCGATTTAAGGCTGGGGCTTGCCATTACGGATGCGGCCGTAAAGTTAATTCCCAACACTTAAAAAGAAACTCGGCGTTAATGAGTTTTACTATTTCACGGGTGACAGTTTAATTTCACAGTGCCAATAAACATTTCCATTGAATATGCGCTGCTTCCTAAATATTTAGGAGTCAATCTTAAAGCATGATGATCAATGGTTTTATTATACTGTACGGATTTTACTTATTCATTGAGCAATGAATTAGCATGGAATCAGCTGTAAGTGCTTTCCCAGGAGCTGAGTGAAGGAGCCTGTGAATCTGTAATAGCTGCAAGTTCCCTGGAAACCTCGTTAGATTGGCGTGTGAAGATCTATGTGTGCTCACACGGACCTCAATAATTGCACCCAGTATGAAAATTCATCACCTTCTTAAATAAATCATCTCCTTACGCTGGAGCTCAGGGAGGCTGTGCACTGTTCCTCGGTTTTGGGCCAAGGAAGCTTATACAAGGGCTGAAATATTGAAGCAGTATCCTGAAATATGCTCGAGTAGCTGTATGAAAGTGCTGTGGCTTTGAATGGTTCCTGAGCTTCCAGGTACCCAGTAAGCAAAAGAAATAACTGAACTCCACATATGAGAAGCTTCAGTGCAGGTGACAGTCAGAAGCTTCTATCTGAAAGCCTAAGTATAAATAGGAAAGGATTGGTTCTGCTCCCTCCTCGGTTTGAATACTTTGGCCAAAGGAGTTGCATTCAGATGCCAGTACTGGTGTGCTCACAGTGACTTCAGCAGGCTTGTTTCTGACAGATTCTGTGAACAAGAACAAAACTGGGGACAGTGTAATTGGAAAGGGCTATGCTTGGAGGTGGGGGGGAGAGTGCAGCTCATTTAATTTTCTTCCTAATATCTAATATGTCATTAATCTAATTTGGGTTTTTTTTCCTTGCTTCTAAATTGTAAAGCTCTTAAAAATGATTATTTTCTCACTTATTTAATTTACTGTAAAATAACAGTCCTGAGTAAGTAAAAATCTTCTCTGCCACAGAGATAATTGATTCTAATTTTCTCTTTGGTAATAGTTTTTAATTAAAGAAAGAATTGGTGGAGAAACTGCTTTGAAACCTAGCTACAGGCTAGGGGTCAGTAGACATCATTAGAAAGATCAGAATTGCCAAATGCTAATAAAACATTAGAAATTCCTCCCACTTTGCATTTTGCAATATTTTATTAAATTAGGTAAATAGAGTGGCAATAGGATTTCTCCCCAGGATACTAATTACTAGAAAATGAATAAATAGCCATGTACGTAACACTGGAAATGTGCTGCATATGATGTCTGGGAGAACTGAAACTTCAACATTTATCAGATAGACAAGGAGACACAAAGCCTTGCCTACTAAATAACAGATTAGTTGCTCTTTAGCAGCATATTCTGTGATCTGAAAGCATTAGTAGCTTTGGTGAGTCTAGACTTGCTGTTGAGCCATGTTTTTTTTTTTTTTTTTCTTACCTTTTTCATTTTAAAGTTGGAAGGAGGAAGCAGTAGTAAAAACGTGAAAGGAGATATGAACTCATGTTTCTCTTAAGCATTTTGCTTTATCAGTTCAGGGCTAGTCTGCAACTGCAGAAAAGAATTGCAGGAACCATTACTGATCTTCCACCCAGTTTAGTGTTGTATATCTTAAAAATGTCCCTCTTGCTATTTTACTCCTTATGCCTCCCTTCCCCTTACTTTTATCTTTCTTGACTGACTTTTCAACCATGACCTGAAAGATGCAGCATATAAAAACACCTCCTGGTCAAGTGGCACCTTTTAACTCCCATTGTGAGTTATTCACAAATTATTACATCTTTCTGTCCCAGAACACAGCTGCCTCTGCCACCTACAGCATTGCTGACATTTATTACCACTTTCACCAGCACCTATTAGCTGAGCAGGAGACTTTCAAAACTTCCCCTTAAACCCAGTCATAAGTGTCAGTCAAAGCTGCAGAAATTCACTGTGTAGTAGAACAAGATCTTCTACTGAAGTTCTTGCAGAAATATATGGTCAATGTGTAGTCCATCTACTCTGCAGTAGATTTTCAAGTGGCCTTACAGGACACATCTCTCTTTAATAATTCTGTTCAGTTAAAAATAGGTGATGTGCATATTTTTTATTTATTTAAAAAATACTGAAAAAATGTAAATTTTTTTGGACATGGAAGTTATAGATATAATTTATTTATTTTAGGCAAGCAGTGTTCACTTTGATTGTAGCCTTCCTTTCTCTGCAGTGGTGATAATTGCACAGGAGTCAGACAAGTGTAAGTGAAAACTTACAGGAGCAAATCTGACTCTGGATATTTGAGGCCATCAAGATCAGGAGGGTGTGTTTGGGATTTGTGTAACAGCACAAATGAGACCTGTTCAGTCAACTGTGGCAAAGGCAAGAGGTCTCTTAAACAGTGACCTTTCTATCTGTGTGGTCAGAAATGCTAAGTTTGAAAAGCTGTGCTGAAATAGGTAGAATATTGATCGTCGGTTTGTGGCTCGTGTGCTTGGAGGCTGAGTAAAGAGCATCAGACAAATCTCTGGCTTTTCCTCTGCCTCCAGCACATATTCAGTAAATATTCTTAACAAGAGAATAATGTTCTCTAAGAAAAAATATTGAGAGACATGCTTTCCTCCCCTTAGTTTCATACGGGGGAGGGGGAAACACAAATGTTAGCTTTTTCATGTCTTCAGATGCATCGATGGAGAAATGGTACAAAACACTGAGATTTCCTGAGAGAAAAGCTGTGAATGACCCACAGCTGATTGGTGCCTCCTTTGCATAAAACAGTATCTAGCTTTCAATCCCTTTGACTCAGTCAGCACTCTCTGGCTGTGAATCAGTCTCACAGTCTCAAGATGGTCTTTCCATGGACTACAAATGGTCTTTGGATTCTGCATCCACCAGGCAGATGGCATTGCCAGCTACAGGAGTCCATCCAGGGTTATTATCTCAGCATCCAATACATTATCTGCTTGGACATTTTCCTTTTTTTTTTTTTTTTTCCTTCCTTTTAATGTCATGCAAATGCAGCAGGTTTTTCCTTATAAAATAACAGCAAGAACAAATTGTTTTCAAATGTGCTTGGTACATTTGCCCAAAGTATAGCCTTGAAGTGGAAAATATGGTGGGTAGAGCAACCTACTTGTGAAGCTCTCCCTGCACAGGCCTGTACAGGCTTCTGACAGCACTCCAGTCCTTGTAGGACTGGTGAAGATTTTTTTAAGTGCTGTAATCATTCTTTTACAAGTGGGAAACTGAAGGTTTGTATATAAACAAGAGAGAAATGTACAATCAATGTGAGAATCTAAGTAGCTAAAATAAAGCCTTAGGGGTCAATTGAGTTGATCCCATATGGAATGGTTGTGTCCCATTCTCTGTTGTTAATTCATATTCATATCTGCTATATGTAGTAGTTTCTAAATCCATAGACTACTCCTCATTTCCTCTTCCCCTCCTTCTCCCTTCTCTGCTGCTATTTGAAGCAAGTGGAGTTTGGATATCTGAATACTGAAATAAATAAGAACCCGAAGGCCGTGGGAGTGTGAGGTAGCGTTTATTTATTTTTAGCCCCCAACATGGATTTTCTGTAGATGTGACAGGTTTCAGCTCTATTGGCAAACTTGAATTACAGTCTTACCTACCCCCTCCTCTGAAAGAGACACAAGAAAAGGAGAAAGAGAGGACTGAAGGTGCATTTGCCTGCTCACACAGGCTCTCTGTCTATCTCCTTCCCCTTTCCCTACCAGTCTCCAGAATCCTACTGAGTGTTCAGGCATTCCTGGGCTGGCTGTACAGGGCACAGGTAACCTGCTGTGCCTTTTTTGTTTTTAATAATAATAATAATAATAATGATCTCTGCTGTGTTTTTCCACTCTCAGATTTAGGGGAGTGATATTCTGGTCCCGTAGCATCTACTTTTTCAGTTTGCTGTGGCCTTACTGATACAAGTATTGTCTCTATAGGATGTGGTTCCTGCTGGGCTCATCTCTTTTGGGTCTGTGCAAAAGAGAAAAAAACTGGTAGATCTGTATGAACATTTTCCTTCTGCTTTCAGTAAAGTCTTTAAGAGACATGAACTATTTTCTTTTTGCTTTTAACTAAGCTTCCTCTACTCAAACCAAGAGAAATGGGAAGAGAAAAATATAATCATGATATAATAAAGGTTTAAAATCACAGGCAATTCTTGAAGGCTTTGAAAGCATCACTTGGTAAGGCAGGGAGCATCAGCAGGCGTATTGTCATGTCTGTGAAGTTAAAGAAAAATAAGATTTTAAACTTTTTTGTGCACAGTGCTGGGCTGATATAATTGATTATTAATTTCCTTGTAATAATGTTGTCACTGTTTTGTTTTTTTTTTTTATTTTTAATTGCCCTGTGCATCTTCTCTTGGGCTAGTAATGCTATTTGTTCACTAGATGAGTGCAACTGATGTTTTAAATGATGAAAACAATTCAATATAGAACTTAGAGGGGGGAAAAAAAAGGCAAAACATGGATTTACTTATTGTTAATTATCTGCTCTGTTAAGCAGTTACAAAAAATGGTAGTTCATAGTGTGGTGATCTAACTGCCCTTCTACACAGATGTATTTCAATATATGCAGAGAATATTTAATACTTTAGCTGGCATTTTCTCCAAAAATAAAGGAAGGTAGCTTAGTAAAAGCAAGGGCCTGAAGCCATTTGTAAATGTCATGAAGGATCTTGCTTGATCTGTATTCCAGGGGAGGAATCCCATTTTTCTGGCTGTGTTTTCCCTTTGCATGATGCTAGCTGTTTTTCTACAGTCTTACAAACATATGCTGGAACTTGGATAACTTGGTCCATCTCCTGCAGAACTTTATGCCCAGGGATTATCAGTGCAGATTCAGAATAAAGCAGTGGAAGTCTGTGTGAACCTCCCTATCTACAATACTAAATGGGCATTAGAGTACTGGTCCATTCACTTACTATGTTGTATTTTGTAAGCTGTGAATTAGAGGCCTGCAGAGTTGGTTTTTTTGAATGTACAATTGTACTACTTAAACTGAAAATAAGGTACAGAGCACGGTGGTGTAGGTTTTATTTTATCCAGTGCTTCTCTACCATATAAAGACCTCACCTTGCATTCTCTAGTGCAACACCAGGATTTCAACTTGTGCAGTCCTTGAATAATCCAATTACCATGAGTGTGCTGCAGCCAGGACAGCAGGATGTGATGAGTTCATGAACATCTATGATAAAAAATCTCTTTCTTCTATAGCAGAAGTTATTTGTGGAAATAATTTTGGAAGAGAGATGGTTGTCTACTCTTTTTCAAACACTGTATATGGAGTTGGAGACTTTTTCCTGGTTGAGAAGAAGGTTTTTAGTGTTAGAAAGAGAAGTCAAGAAATTATTAATGTCACTAAAGCAGATCTAAGCCCTTACTCTATTCTCTATCAGTGGCAGGCCAGCTTTTGTCCTCATTTTGCACAAGCCAGATCAGAGAGGAGTCGGCTCAGAATGAGACCCGTGTGCTGGTGTGTAGCAGGTAGGAGGAAGCTTCCAGTGAACCCTCAGTTTGAGCCTGTTAGAAACAGGCTTTGGATAACAGCAGCTCAGCAATTTGTTTTGTTGTGAATGGAGGTTACCCAAGTAACTAAATTTAAAGTAGCATCCAGCACTGCTGTGACTCATGATCTGGAGGGTGTTACAGCTCCAGGATTGTGCTGTGTTGGGAGAGCCCAGATTCCTGACCAGAGAGACTGGCTTATCAATGAGTTGCATGTAGATGCTGGAGGTTTGCTGGGAAGTCTCTGTGACTCCCTCCTGTCATAGTCAGCATCAAACACGTTACACCAGTGATAAACTTGTTAAACGCCTTCACTGTTCCTGTGCTGGACAATACAACTCCAAATTTGAGGTTAAGGAATATTTTTAATGAGCATCACTGTAAGGTGAATTCTTAAGAGCAGTAACAAGAAAAAGCTAACTTTGTAATTGCTCAGTGAATACCATTCAAGACTATAAAAGGCTTTTAGTAGCTGGTGTTAATGTACTCTTTTCCAAACTGTTAATTGCCTGGGATCTGTGATATCTTTATGGCATAAAGAGCATTGAGTTGCAGTGGGACACACGGCACTCTGTTCAGCTTGGTACTTGGAAATACTGAAAAGATATTCAGCAACAACCACAGCAGTGGAAGCTGCAAAGAATAACTGGTATCATTCTGAGGAACGTTTCTCTTTTGACACTGGTAATTAGGGTTCAGCACAGGGCCCCAGTGCATGAAACAGAATGGTGTTCAATGCTAACCACCGTGGCACTGCAGCAATTGGACTGGGAAGGAAACAAATGTGTTTTCCTTCTCTCTTTTATTGTGTGTATTGAGAAAGATTGAGTGTTGACCCTTAGGAATTCCAGGGCATAAATTTTTCTTCTAAAACTATTCAGTGCACTGTGTTGCCAATAAAGTAGTAAATAATAATAATAATTTTCAAATGGGTAGAATCCTCTCTTTGTTCCCAGCTGGGCAATAAGGAGTTGATGAATGCTGTACTGTCTGGATAAGAATTGGCTTGTTCCATTTACTGCTCTAAATGGTGAAGCATTGTTCCTCGATGACAATGGTTCTTCACTGATGACAGCTCGTCAGCACTTCAGGAACAGAGACAAATGCCTTGTGATCTATGCCACCAGTGACACATCTGTAGTCATTCCCATAACAGTTCAGTGATGACTTTATGTTTGAGCATCAATTGCCCCCACTTAGGATGTAGATACTGAGCCATTGTGCTCTGTCCTCCTCCTAGGTCATAAAAGCAACCTCCTGAGCATTAATATATGATTTTCTTCCTTTCCTTCCTGCAAATTTGTCACTGGAGCAGGAGGGGAAATGGCACGTTCTAACTGGAGAATATGTGTAGTGTCTATAAAATTATACATAAGGAATGAAGCAGGAGTCTGGGGTGTGCAGGCAAAGAGAGGAGGTCACAGAGAATGTTCTTCCACTTTCCTATTACCAGTACCAGCTTCCTAATGCACTCAGCGAAGAGGTCTAAATTAATGGTCCAAGTGAGTCATCAGTGAACCCTTAGTGGGAACACGTTCATTTGTAGTAATCAGGATTGATTTATGAATAGGACAAAAGGGACCAAATAAGCTATGAAAATGCATGTTGTAGATGTTTTTCTCCCTGATGAATAATTCATCCTCTTCTAGTATCCATGAAAACAAAAACACTGTGCACATAAAAACCCATTAAAAAAAGTTAATCCCGCAAATGGCTGAACACGGAGAAAATCAGCTTTTGTTTTAAAAGGTAGATTTTCTCAAATCTTCTCTAATTTGATTTGCCAGTGGGGTATAATTTAAGTCAAACAAGTTAGCAGCATTACTTGCTATATAAAGGTCTAAATATTTAATAGATTTTGATAAACGCCTGCCCCCCAGGATAAAGAGCTAAGAAACGCTCATTTTCCACAGTGCAGAGGGTAAGCTAAACCAAATAGAAATGGCAAACACAGTGGAGAGGGAGCTTCTCTCCACAGGATATGGTCCTCCAAATCTGGCCCTGGGAGAACTTGCAGAGTACCTACATAATCCTATAAATAATCCTGAATCTAAATAATCCTGCACAAATGACCTCAAATGAAAATGATGGAAGCCTTTTAGTGACTGTAAAGACTCATGGTCTCCACACTCCTATGAAATTGCCTACAGTGAGCCTGTCATAGGCAGAGCACATGCTCTGGAACATACAGGATGTTGTGTTTTCACATAGTCCTGGGAGCATCGGCCCATTTCCCCCTGGATGGACGTGTCAGTGGGAAGGGGAGCATCAGTGCCCCTACAGGGACTGGTGCTCCAGAGGAGCTCAGGTGCTCTGTGTAAAGCTACTTAGGAAGTCTCTGAAAAGAGAGAATATGGACTTGTGTGTGTTGGATTCTAGGGGGGTTCTTTACCAGTAGGCTGCCCAACCTTGGTGCACCTCCTATGTCAACACTAAACAGAGCATCAGAAAGAAGGGAGAAACCTTACACAGTGACACTGGATTGCTTCCTAACTGCCCCCAAAAGTTTAGAGGGGTTGCTTTGTGTTGTTTTACTATTTTTTAATTTTGTAGAAAAATAGTTTGCATTTTAATTTTAGAGGAAGAACCTCCTTCAGCAACCCTGAGGATAATTAAACAGCTATGGCATTTTTCACAGAGACTGTTTGTTTGGAAAAGAAAATGAAAATTTGATGAATTTCAATCAGATGTAGCTTGCAGCATTCAAATATTTATGGATTATCAAATTCCCTTTTCCCAGCTCTGCTTCTTAAATACAGAGCTCATCTTATATGTAATATTAATTCTCATTATTCTTAGACAGTTATTCACTGAATTCTTGTTCAGACTCAGTTCATCTAGGACCTGGTCTAAATTTCAAGAAAATGAAAGAAATGACTTGTACTTGAATTTCAGATCATATTTTCCTCAGAAGCCTGTTCATCCAGCATGCAGATCCTTGTTATTGTTCTCCTGCGAAGTTTATTTTCTTTAAAATCTGTCTGGCGTTGTATGCAATGCAAGTTGTGTTTGTACTTGTCAGCAGTGGGAAGAACTATCGTTTTTTCTAATGGATGCTGCTCCTTTTGAGCCCCTCATTTGAGAGTGAGTTGATCTGTTTTATTGTCATATTCTGTGCACCCTTGTATCCAACTTACTGACAATTAGTTAAAGCTGCACACCCTTTTGTGCACTTCTTTGCATTTTTTATCAACAATTGCTCTGTTTTCTGAACTCTCCTGTTCTGTTGAGTTGAATGCACTCCCCTGTAATACATAGGATGTCATGCATACGCTGTGATAACAATATTTTACAGGCATTACAGAAAACATTTTAGGTGTTCAGAAAAGCTGATAGTCCAAGGGTATTTCTTCTGGGCAAGTATGAGGCCAGCCTGTATGAAGGAAGTTGCCTCCTTTCTTGAGACCTCAGCAGAAGTGAAAGAGAGAAGACCTGCTTGATAAACACAAGCCATTTTTCAACTTAAGCTTGTAAGGAGGTGGTGTCAACTGCCATGACTCATCCCATTTCACCACAAATATGTGTTATTTCACTTGCGTTTGAAGCCTTGATCCAAACATCACCAGTTCTGCCATTGAGTCCAGGTATTAATGGCTTCTGTGAATTAAATAAGGAAATCCTGATTTGAAAACCTTTCTCTGATAGCAAGCAGACAATGAGTCAGAGCTATAAGTGAACAGATTTTCCTCCTACTCTCTCCCTCCTGGACCCATCCTAACCTTTGTAGAATCTGATTTATAGAGCCTGGGATTTTTTTCAATTTCATCTAATTAGCACAGGCACTGAGGTCAGTATTCTAACACCTGACAGACTTTACCAGGGTACACCACAATTATGAGTGCAATTATCTGTTTTTCTGCTGTACTGAAAAATGTAGCATGTGAAAATTAACACAAACCCTCTAACTATTAGGATGAAAGTGTGGGTGTTAGAGAAGAGGCACCTTCTTCAAATTTGAAAGGCTTGGGCTTGATGCTTGACTTTTTGAAAGCTTTCACAGGCATCATTAGGTGATGTGCTTAATTGATTTGAGCTTGAATTTACCTGTTCTATTTCATTAGGGCTAAATGTTCATATCTATGCAGACTTTCACCTGCCAAGAGGGGTTGGAGAAAGAGGTTCTTATACTAGGCAGTAACTTAATATCAGCAATAATGCTCCTTTTGAAAGTACCAACTGCATCTGTGAATAATGGCCCTCTCTAGTGGGGTCAGTATGCAGCAACTTTTACAGGGTCTTGGTGTAAATCTGCAATTATGAAATCTTGAGTGTGAGAGCTATGGGCTTGTTGGCTGACAACCAGGAAAACAAAATATCTTTTTGAGCAGTGTGTCCTCCCGGTTATTTCCATGTGTCACACAGGTAGAGCTGACTTGCATCTCCCTACAAGAGCAAGGTGCAAATTTGCACCAAATTGCTTGCCTGGGTACTAAACTAAAATTGTGTGATGAAAATGATGCATTCTTATTAAATTGAAGAATATCATCAGTTAAATATAATTATGAAGTACTGTCCTAGGATAGTCAGAAGACCTGCACAAGAGAAGGGCTATCCCATTTATTTCTTACATTAAGGGAAACTATAATCTAAGCTTAGAGGAAATTCAGAGCAAATCCATAAAATCATATTCAAGCTAAGCTTTGCAAATTCAAAGACAGGCACTTATTTCAGTGTTCAGGCAGGGAGAAAAACAGTTCACAGCTGGAAGTGCCTGTTCTTCTCTTCCACGAGATGCACAGAGAAGGGTAATTGATTTGGACTCCTTCAGGACAGGAATGGGTTTTCTGTGTTAGTAAGTGTGAAGCACAAGGTCTTTATCCTGGTGGGGGGATCTCTTCATGCCAGTGCTAGCAGCAAAGTCTTTGCTCTGAAGGCTCTGTTTGAATGCAAATGTATTTTCTGCTTCTTTGGCAAATTTGTATGTCACTGACTGGTGGCTGTCTTTAATAGCTAGTTTGTAGTCTGGGACTAGTGAACTAAACCTTCAACTCTCAAGAAATGAGATGTTTTTTGGAATAGTCCTTAACTAAGAAACATGAAACTCACTAAGTTGATATTGAAGAGTTCAGTAGTTCTTAGATATCCACCATCCATATATTTGTATTGTCTTTGGCTGGGAAATAATGGTGTTGGAAAAGCCCTCCTCCCTTCCATGCCTCCTTTCCTGTAACCTGCTTTTGAGGTTCTTTCATAAGCATATGAAAGTCAGGAGTAATTCATGACACTCCAAAGAACTACATTAATCAGTAAGTTCATATATTTCATTGAGGCCATTCTTGTATGAGGCACAGTACCAAAAAGTGTCTAAGGCCAGCACCAGTATGCTTAAAGCCAAATGCAGCCATGTGATTATCCCACTCCATGATAGTTTTGTCAGAATGATTAAAAACTACTTTTTTTTAATATATTTGTACTAACAGATGAATCTTGTGCTTGTATTTAGTGTGTTATGAATACATAGCACATAATAGATTGCCTTACTTCATTCACTGAAGTGACCAAGAAGATCAGAACAAAGTGAAACAGTCCTCAGTTATGCAAATGAAATACAAATTAGAGTGACTCTGCCTATATTAAGTCAGAAATCTAATTTTTTTTTTAATATATATTAAGCTTCCCTGGGGGACGGAAAAGTTTAATTAAAAAGAGATTTAATGAGAATTCAGAATAATAAGCCGTGTCTATTTTTCCTCCACCAGAACCTTGGAAAAGTGGTGGTTTCTGAAGGAACATGTTGAGGTGCAAATAGGAAGGAAGTAGGACCACTTCCTTCATGAGTTTGGACTTTCCTGTCTGTACAAGTACTGTTTTCAGTATTCCCCCTTCCGATAGCAAGAGACTCAGCAATGGCTGCTTCTTTGTCCTTGATTTCTTTTTTCTGGGTAAAACAATTTCAATTTTACCGTCTTGTCAAAGACCCCAGATCTGGCAACATGCAGCCACTTGGGCATTGTGGTATAATTTCGGATAGATTAAAAGCTGAGTCCCTCAAATATTAAAATTCTGATAGAATCACTTGTGTCAAATCAGCAGTAGAAAAGACCTCTCTGTGTACAGACAAGCACTGGTATTTTTCAGGTCAGTAAAGGATTTGTCTCAGATGGATGTCTTCTAGAAACGGCTGAATAGTTTTCTAAGATTGTTGGTCAGTTTTGGTGGAAGAACAGGTGAAAAAGCACTTCAAGAGCTATTTCTAAGAATCTTTGGGGAAATTTTCTTCATTTATCAGGTCACGTTTTCTGTGGCTAATGTTTTGTTTTTTAGCATTTAAATACCTGCCTTTGTAGTTTGAAAAGTAAATGGCTACAGGATCTCATTAGGACTATGAGGTTGTGTTTTACAATATAAACATGTTTCAGTTCAGTCCAGAGGATTTAATTCTTAGCTTAACATTTAGAAAAGCAATAACACAGTTAAGCCATGGTAAACTGAACTGAGTACTCTGTGTGCTCACTGAAGTCAAATGTTCCAGTAAACAGGATCAGAAGCCAGAAGGTTCAAATAGAAGAAAAGTATTTATAATTCCTAATTGACTCTGAATATTGAAAAGTATGTAGAGCTGATGAATATAGGTTCTCTCTCTCCCCTTCTTTTAAAGGAATTTAACTTATTATTTATTTCATTGTATTATCCAAACATTAGCTCCTCCATCTTAAAATCAAATCATGACTGCTCCTTACAATGAGATATCAAATCCTCAAAAAATGCTCTTCCTGAATTCTGCTGATTGTTTAGTTCACTGGAAATTTGATCTTGAAAAATACCTCCAGATCCTTCCACTAAATTCTGTTTGTGCATTTACCTATATATGACATTTTAACAGAAAAGCTGTAGGTGTGCAAACTGTCAGCTCTTCATACAGAGCAGGATAATATCTTTGATGTTGCTGCTTTTATAGAAATCTGTTTTTTTACAATTACTAAAGTAAAACAAAAAATGAGGTGTATTGAAAGAGTTTCCTGATTAAATCCATCAATTTCAATTTTTGTATTATTGCCTTTTTTGTACTCTTTTTCTTTTGAGACAAGAATAATTTTCTAAGATTGAGTAGCTTCCATATCCTGGTTAATTAGACATTTACAGTTTTTTTGAAGATGAGTCATTAGGAATTTGACTTGTATGCAATCCTTTCCAAGAATGATTCTAATTTGTGACTTGTGATAATTTCTCATTTAATGATGGCTGGTGAGGAGATGCTCTGCATTACCAAGAAAAAGACATTGTGATGAGCTAAAGTAATCTCTGTGATTAAACTTCCCCTGTTTCACTGTACAGTTCATGCACTGAAATGTTTCTGTGGTGTCAGGGGTGGACTCTTTGTACTGATTATGTCTGATTTTAAGAATACCAAAGAAGTTACCTAGAAAGGGACATCATTAGTTACCCTTACACCTTTCAAGCTCTCTGCTCAAGAGCCTGCTGCTGTTTCTGATAAGAAGAAAGTACATCCAGAAGGACCTTTATGCAGGCAATGTGCTCTGATTTCTGTCTTTGCCGTTTAGTCATTCCTCTCACTTGCTTTCAACTTGTCTTCAGTCACGCTGCAAGTGCTTGACCTCTTTTTTTCCCTTCTTTCTTCTTTTCCTCTTGCTTATTCTGCTCAGCCCTCTGATTCAATGACTAATCTGTGTCTCAAAGTCAAAAAAACCAAAGAGTGAGTTGCTTTTTCTCCCATGATCACTCTAATTCTCACCACTTTTAAGTTCAGGATCAGTGTCCTCCCTGTCCTTCAGTTTTACCACTGTAGACTCCCCTGGCTTTCTGCAGTCTAGCCTGTGTCCAGATCTTGTTACCTCTTCCTCAAAATTGAATGCATTTTTCTACAACTCTGTGTCAAGCTGATGGATGCAATCCCACCTCTCTTCTGTTAGAAGTGGTAAATAATGTGGGAAGTGTTGTTTTATGGTGAAAGTGTACATAAAGTAGAAGGAAGAGGAAAACCAAGGAAAACTTTTTTAATAATGTAATAACAATAATAATAAACACTAGAAATACTCATGATTTCAGGAAAATTACCTTCCAAGCAAAGAGACACAACCCCTGCTAGAAGCAGGAAAACATAATTTTATCTGAAACTGCAGATGGGGTTTGTGAATGTTCAGGCTGAATGGGCGGCTCAGAGGCAGCAGAGCCTAACACCTCCTCTCTTTATTGCTTATTTGGATCTTATTTGGAAAGTCCTTTTTTCCAAGCCATGAGGTCCAAACTTTTGTGGAATCTGGCATTCAATATTCATTTCCATTTCCTTTTAATGCTGTTATATTTACATCCAAGTATGGGTGTCATGTAATTTCCTTTTAATGCTGTCATATTTGCACCCAAGTATGTGTTTGTTTTTGTTTATAAACATTCAGAGGTAATTAGCTGTACTTTATGTATGTATATGAGTATATACAAATATGTACCTAAAAGTAAACAAATAAGTATAGGTTTTATTGCACTCTTCAAATGTTTATGCTCAAAAATGATCAAAAGCCTGTGCAGAGCTGTATAGAATAATGTGATATGGTTCTGTGGAGACAGGAGAGTTTCTTTACATCTTCTCTGCTCCCTCTATATGAAGCAGAGCCTGAGCATTTCTGTAGGATGCATTTTGCATCTCGTCTGAAAAATAAATCAGATACTAAATTTTTAATTAATGGGATTAGAATGGTTTTAAAGGTTTTGTAGTTTAAGGCATAAATATCTAGATATATATCAAGTCTAGATAAGTCTACAGACTTGTCCTCTCTAAAAACTATATGGTTTTTAATGCAGAAATAAGAGTTGTAAATTACTGCAGCTAGTTAGCCAGCTGGACAACATCATTAAGAAGAAAGATTTCTTCTGTGGGCTTGAACAAACTACCAGCTTTATACCCTACATTTTGCTGGATCTTCTTGCATACTCTACAGAAGTAGGCAGAGTGGATTGGTAGTGCTTTAATTTTATTGCTCTCTCCTCAAAAATGCTGAGTCAGTTAAGCCACAGAGTACTTATCAGGGGATGTTTTGCCATATTAAAGATACTCCATTTATTTAATTGGTATTTTTATTGTTTGATTTATCTTCCAATGATCTGAACCAAATCCTATTTTATTTTGCATATGTTTTTTTTATTATTTCAATTTATGTTCTGTTTTAGAGTGAAGTGGGAGGAGAATGGAATGACCACAACTAACCATTGAAGTTTAAAATTTTCACAAGATAGGAGGTCATGCTTTTTGGTTCTCTGATGTTGCTACCTTGTTTTATAAAACAAGCTAGTTCTCTTGGTTTTAAGGTATAATTGTTTCAAGATTAAAATATTTGATGTATTTTATCATATTTAAATAGACAAATACAAGAATCATTTTTTCTGATAATGAAGCATAGTTACAAATAGGAACTTGCCTAGAATATAATTAAGGTTAACTATTAAGGGAGATAAACAGATAAAAAGTTGCAACTATCATGTTCAAAAATCCACGTAACTTTCCTATTGTATGATGGAAAGCAGTTACTAAAGCAGAATATTGAAAATGCAATATGAAATAAGCAGATTTCCATGAATATTCATAAGCACACAACAACACATTGATGCACTCTATATTAAGGAACAAGCAGGTGCCCCAAAACAGCTCCCTGGATGCCCTGTGCCATGGCCCTTCCTTGTGCTGTATCCACAGGTGTATTGGTTGTAAATATACTTTGGATTGCTTTGGTCATTTTTGTTGGAAAACACAAGGATTAAGTGCAATGATCCAGAGCTAACCTTAAGTGTCTCTCATGGTTGCTTTGCTGGCTTTGTGCAGTGTCTTATTTTTCATCACTAATCTTAGGAACTTGCATTCTCCACAGGGAGCTGCAGCAGACTCCTCTCTGCCAGTAAGGCAAAGCCACTTGTGCTATTTTGATTTTGGTTGTAGCATCTCTCTCCAATGGTTTGTGTGCATATGTGTCATCCAGAAAAATACTGGTGCAGGATGAACTGGGAAATACTCCTCAATTGCTGCTACCATAAATCTTTTTGTATCACTGTCATCTGTTAAACTTGCCTTTTTTAGCATTTCTAATGTGGCCTTGGTCTTACTTTCAGTGTCATATCATGGATCTTGGTAGATTGACCAATGTCAGGGATGACATATAAGTGTGACATTTGGTTAGTGATGGCAGATTTTTTGTTTCATTTTTAAATATCTGGGAAGGAGAGAATAGCATTGTGGCAGGATTTCCAAAACTTTTTCTCTGTTAAGTGAAGAGGTCGTCACAGAACAACTGAATTGTTTGCCTTCTGAATTCAAGAAAACAATCAACATTGAACATGGAATATCTTTTCCCTGTACAAAATTTAACTAATGTTTTCAGCACAAAACTCAGACTTAGACTTTAGCATCTCCTTGAGACCTGAGGGATGGCAGTTAGCAAATGTTAAAGTGTGTAGAGCTTTAGGAATAGCAGGTGTTACTCCATGGGTTCTAGTTTGAGTCCCTTAGCTGAAGATACCCAGAGAATGATGGGTCTCAAAGCACTAGTTATTGTAGTAGAAAACTGAGGAGAAGGATGAAGTTTACAGTGAAAGTTAAATTTTGTTTAAAAATGAAGTGTGGATTTTTGTAAATCTGTGTTGAGAATTCTCAGAGGTAATCTGAGACTCGAAGAAGAAAGAGTTTTAAATCCCCTTTTACCCTTTCACAGGGACATGGACTCCAAAAGCCATTAAGGGAGGGAAAGTATGCAGAGAAGAAACTGCAGAGAAATAATGATCTATGCAGCACACAGAATCCCACTGGAGAAATGGGTTAAGGATGTTCAAAGTGTTTCTATATGCAAAGGCTCGACGGTTGGAATGAAAAGTTTTGTTACACAGAAATGAGTTTGATTTATTAATACAGAGGGGGGGTTTCGTTTAGTTTTATTATTAGTTCAAAGAGACCAACAGTTAGATTTCCTTTTCTACCCCATTTTATTTCTATGCTTTTCCTCCCTTCCCCTGTTTCATTTCTTATCTTTGTAAGTTTTTTCAGAGCTGGAGTAGAGTTTAGAAAGAAAATGAGTCTCTCCATTTAGAGGAAGAGAAGTAAAGAAGCAGGAAGGAGAGACTTGATAATTGTTTTTCTCTTCAAAACCTGTTTCTATTTTTTAATATAAAAATGAAATTTCAATGCAAATGGAAATGTAGGAGTCAAAAAATTTGGGATGTATGTTATACTTTTTCTTGCTCTTTTCTCTAACAGTTCTTTTATTGCCTCTGTAATCCATCCCTCTAGGAATCTCTGCCATTTAGCCTGCAGTGGACTCAACCCCTTTTTTATCAGATAGTGGGTTCAATCCTGTATCACCAAATTGACTGGAGGCTTGTCAGCATCATTTTAGCAGGCTGGCTGAATCAGGTGGTGCTATGAAGATTCCTACTGCTGCTCTACATTATCTTTCATGTCTTGCAATTTGTGCTATTCATACAAATTGCTTCCAATGATGGTATTCAAAGCCAAATTTAAACATACTACTAAACCATGGGAACATAGCATATAACAAGCCACAAGGAAATCCAAGAAGTATTGGATCTTATTATCTTCTCTGGCTCAGAAATACCTAATGAACAGTAAATGCAGTTCAGTTCAGCTAATGTTGAATAATTAGCTCAGAAACAATGATGAAAGGGAGCTGGTCTGATGAAAGGGTGGTAGCACAGTAAGTGAGGAATAAATGTGGGAGTTATTAAATGCACATCTCCTAAAACTTTGAAGGAGCAATTTAGGCTTACAGCAAAGGAACAGGGTAGGCAAAAGAAATATGTAGCCAGAAAAAAACAAGCCACTGGTTAGAAGATGTTTATTTGGACTTCTGCACGGTGAACTGAGGCAATTTCCCTTTACAGATTAGAAAAAAAGACTCAAGTGTATGCCATAGGTTAATCTCCTATTTTACCTCACAAATTTTATTTAAATCAAAAGGGAGAAGGAGACCTGTCAGTCAGATTAATGAAGAGTGAGAACACCTGCCTTGGGAGGGAGAGTAGAATCATCATTAATTGTAGGCTAAGTGGGTCTCAAGGAAGCACATAACCTTCTATTTAGCACCACCTCTGTGCATCGTTTGGCATGGAAGAGAGTGAGTTCCTGCTCAGTCCTTCCACCTGTGCTCCCAGCCCAGTTCATGTACAGCTCCAGCTGTGCCCCTTTTCTAAGAGGTGTGGGCAGTACCCTCCATGTTTCCCATCTTCAGTGCCCAGTCCTCTCCCCCGGGGAAACTTCATTTTCTGGCACACACAGACTCTGAGTCTCCTCCCAACACCAGAATCCAGAGACATTCCCAGGTGGGGAATCCTCTCAAAATTCTGGATCCAAAATCTGCAGCAGAACTTGTTCCGTCATACAGAACACCTCCCTCAGGGCAGGGATTGGTCTCTCACTGCTTGTACAGCAGGTTGGAAAAGCTGGGGGGAAAGGGGAGTAAGCTTCCCCACCTGATGCAAGAAAAAAAAAAAAAGTATTTTGCACATATATTCACAATAAGATGGCTTCATTTATGCATCCAAATGAACTGGACCCAATACACCTGTGACACTTTACTCTCTGAGTGCAGAGAACAGGTTACAGTTTCTCCCCATTTCTTACTTTCAGAAGGAAAAAGTTTTTGAATCAGTGGAAAGTTTTGATAATGTACTCTGGGGTGAGATGTAGCACCCATTTTAAAAAAATAATTTGTTGTTTCTTAGGCATGCCTAAACAATAATTGATCAAAATTAATATTTTTGTGTAAGGCCTTGGAGCAGTAAAGAATGTTTACTGTTTATTTTACTCTGACCCTGAGCTATCTTTATTGGAGAATTATTTACTTAAAACCACATTTGCTATATGGTCTGATTGCTGCTGCTTCCACCTTGCTTTCCCTGAGAAATAAGCATTTCCATTTAGTCTGTTTAAGGCTTCAACCTATCATAAGTAACACGCTCTTGGCAAAGGTTAAATAGACATGAGCAGAGTAGCAGTTTGTCAGCCCCAGCGTGCTCCATAAGCAGGTTCTTTAGAAATTTTAAATTGAGAATAACACAGCCTTGTGTTAGTGATGTTTTCCTTCTTTCACTGCAGTCCTTTGCTTGTCTTGTAAGTGGATGAACTGCAAGCAAAAAGGCTGTCCACCTGAAATATAATTTGCTCGCATGGTGCTGAAGGAATAATTTATTGAGCTAACTGAGTACAACATGTCGTAGCACTTGATCAGATATCCTTGACTGCCTGGATGGGTGATGGAAAAAAGCTCATTCAGCTTTTGTTGTGGTATAAACCTAAAAGTAGTGAATCTGTTAGGTCTTCTGTCTCTGCACAGTCTCTCATGTAAGCCAAGGCACAGAGAAAATGACAATGTTTGGCAAAGAATTTATGCAATCAGTCGTCTGATAACTTTATTTTAAGTATTTTTATTTTTTTTTTTTTTTGTCTCTGATATACTTGACGCTGCTTTCTGCACATGAGATTGCAGGTAGTTATTGAATATTTTTTAAATGTTTTGTGGAAACTTCTGACATTCTTTGATGTGTTATATTTATCAGTGCAATGACAGCACTTGTGTCAGCGATGCGATGTATTCTAAAATGCATGGCACACAAAAATTATTGATCCTTTCAAGAAGCCCAAATGATTTTTAGCTTTGCCTCAGGCTCCATTAGCAATGTGGAAAATTGAAAAGGGCTCTCAAGAAAAAACTAGCATAAGATTGAAACTGCAACTGAAGAGCTGTCAAGTGGAGAAGTGCTTATGAATTATAATGAGCATGATCTAAAGATGACATTATCCTTTAGGAGTTTGGTTAAATCTTCCCTCCTGTCATGTGACTCGCAAAGGTCCCTTATAGCAAACAAAAAAACAAATTAAGAGCAGTATTAGGAAATGTATTTGGAGGTGGTGCACATGAAATACAAAGGAGTTTCACAATGATGGGTGGCAGGGAGGAGCTGCAAAGGAAAGCTCCCAACTGGCTGTCCCAGGGGCCTGGGTTACTTTCAGAAGGAATTCTCTTATATACTTACAAAAAAGACTCCTGTATTTTTTTCCCCTTACACTTCATGTATTTTGGAGCTTGTCTCCAAAACATCCCAAGACTTTTCACATTGCACATTTCCATATATTTATATCCCTGTTGACATTATTTCTAATTCACATTTTTGATGGAAGGAGAGACCATTTCTGTCACTGTCTGGCACTGGTTGTGCAGTGAGCTCCGGGTTGCACCATCTGGGCTGAAAGAAAACCTATTCCTTTTCTGCAGGTTTCTCAAACACGTTTCACAGGGCACATTAAGAGATATGTTAGCATTCACTGGCAATAATATGATGGAAAATAATCTTCCTGTGAACTGCATGACTGGAATAAAGGACTGCAGTTGATCCACAGGCCACTGCTTCCAGGAACTGGCCATAAATACCAGTCAGCAGTATTTCAGGTGAAGGGAATGATTTTTTTATTTTTTTTTTCTCCAGACTGCAGATATTTTTTCCATTTATTCAGTAGTTTGTCACATAGCTTTTATTTCCTAAAGAAAAAAATAAATTCATCACGACCCTAAACTCTGGCAAAGGATTTAGGATACAGATTTTAATTTACCTTGATACTTAGAAGGAATGCTCTCACCTTTGACAAAACAAGCAGATTTTTTAAAATTGCTCCTGTGTTAACAGAACAGATGAGAAATGCAATGAACAGCAGGTTCAAAAGCATTTCTAGGATCAGAAGAATGATTCCATCAGAGCTGTACTTTGGTGCTACTAATATCACTTTCCTGGATATCTTCCAGGTTATAGCTGTTAAGATTTGCTGCCAAGGAAAGTATTTGGTTTTACTGTTGTCAGCACTGTGCAGTGTGGATGTAGAAAGATACCTGGGTTTTTCTCAGCTTCCATGTATTTCAGAGTAAATATACATGGGAAAATTGCTAGCAATGGGCTGTGTGAAGCAAGAGGGGTCCAGCCTTTCCCAGATTCCAAATCACTATGTGAGCAGCCATTTAGAAAAATCTTAACTTGAAAGTTATCATGCAAGCCACTTTGAAAAATAAATGCAGAAAATGGGGCAGCCTTTACAGCCACTTCTGAAATACTGCAGATCAGTTTCATTGTACATCATGAAGTACCTCAGTCAAAACCTTGAGCGGTGACAAATTAGAGCTGGGGTTCCTGACAGCCTCTGACTTTGCTTTTTTGTGGAAGAGGGTTGGGATCTGACCACAAGTGTTTGCCTGGAAGGGAGACTTGGGAGGAGGGATTTGTTGCTTGGTTTTCCCTGTGCCATATAAAGTTATTTGACATTGTTTTCTATGTGGAGAGCAAGAGGTGCCCTAAGGAGGGGTCAGGAGCCTGGAGCAGCTGATATCAGGTGCCTTTCCCCTCTCTGAAGGACACTGAACCTTGTGTCTCTCTGCATGTATGGACAGAGCAGCCTTTGGGTGCTCTCTGAGCACACACAAATACGTGTCATTATGAACATAAATATTTGTGCCTGGATTTTACAATCAATAGCCTAGTGGATGTGCAGAATATGAATTGCTTCCTCTTCTGCTTTCTTTGAAGAGGATCTTCAAAGAGAAGACCTTGTGTTTCCATCTTTCTTATTAGATATCTGGCTAGCAGTATTCGACATGTTATAATACTGAAGAGATGTGGTTGAGAGCTGGCACTTTTCAAATCAAAACTTGGGTACTTTGTTTAAGAAACTTTTTTAGATGGCTGAGATCATGTGAATGCACCTTTAAAAAAAATAAAAATATTATTGTAACTGTTTAAGGTACCTGTTCCCACAGACTTGGTTACAAGGCATTTGAGATAAAACCTTAACTCTGTTGAGATAAGAAACTTTCCTAGTGCTGCCTGCCTGCACAAAACAGTGTTTTCCATCTCTGATGATTCTTCATCCCTTGATATAGCGTGCATGTCTTCATTCTAAAATGGACTATCTCCTTTTCAGAGGGCAACAGGGCACCAACTTTCTAATCAGAAATCTCACTAAAGCACCTTTTTTAACACGTTAAATTCTACTTAGAATGGAAAGCTTGGAAAGGACCTTAAAGATCATCTAGTTCTAATTCCCCAACCATTGGTAGGGTTACCTTGCACTAGACTTGGTTACTCAAAGCCCCATCCAATCTGGCCTTGAACACTTGCAGGGATGGGGCATCCACAGCTCCCCTGGCCAGCCTATTCCAGTGCCTCACCATCTTTATAGTGAAAAGCTGCTTTGTTGTATATAACCTAAACATGCTTTTTTCAGTCTGAAGCCATTAACCCTTGTTCTGTCACTGCATGCCCTTGTAAAAAGTCTCCTTCCAACTCTCTTGTAACTCCTTTCAGGTACTGGAATGTGCGCTAAGGTCTCCCTAGAGCCTTCATTTCTCCAAGTTGAACAAACTGAGCTTCCTCAGTTTATAGCAGAGAGGTTCCAGTCCTCGAATCTTTGTGGCCCTCTGGATTCTCTCCAACAGGCCTACGTTATGACATAATCTCAAGCTCAGGGAAAAATGAGGTTGTCTTGCCAGGTTGTATCTTATTGCTTGGGAAGCCTTTATCAGGGTAAATGGATAGTGTGGTGATTACATTTCTGAAACCTTTCCCCAAGAGAAAATTATTTTTCCCTGATTAAAAACTGGTTCTTCAGATACAGACTTGCTGCTTGGAAAGTAATTTTGAAACAGCTGTCAGCTGTTACATCATTTAATCTTTCATTTTCAAAGCCACTTTAAAACATGGCCATTGTTAGAACTTTTTCAAACCCTACTCTGCCTGAAAACAATGAACTTTCTAATCTTGTAGAAGGATTATGCATGATTTTCTGATGGTTTGTGAAGTGTGACTTGACAGCAGTGTTGAAGGCTGCTTGTTGTCCTGACTCTGCACTTTACAAGAGGAAAGAGAGAGGGAGTGGAACTTCCTGCAGCATGACTGGGCCAGCTGGAGGAAAAAAAAAGGAGAGAGATGGGCAGGTAGACACCTTGAGAGGGAAGCAGTCACATACCTGCAAACATCACAGACGAGCACTTATCAGATGCACAGCCATGCCCTAGCAGGAATATAGAGTAGTTTTTATTGGGACCTTAGGCTATCAGTGAAGAAATGTTTGTACCACAAAGACTGCTAATCTTTTAAATATGTGCTGGACTGACAACAGGCCTTGGGAAATACCCTGCCATTCAGGACACTGAAAACCTGGGGGGACTTGTTAGTCAGTATCTCTTAAGTTTTCTTTACTTTAAAATGTTCTTCATTCTAATTTATCTGCTAGAAAAAAGTTTTTTCAGGTTGGAAGCACATTTAGAATTGTGGAATTACTTCAGGGAGAAGAGGCAGGCACTCCACCAGGTCCACCTCTGGTTCTCATCATGGTGTGATCCTCTCAGAGTAGCTTTACCAATGCTGTGCAAGAAGACTTTGACCTTGTGTGGATTTAAAAGCCTCATGGGGCCTACCTGTGTATTTTTACAGTGAATTCTTGTGTGTTTCATCCTTGTGTTTCACCTTTTCAGTAGTCAGGATTGAACTTCTGGAGATGGGCCCTGCCCTTGTCTGTAGGGACTGGCACAGAGGGGATAGAAATGCAAAAGAAAGGCTGGAGGCAGGGGGTCTGGCAGCTGTGGCACTGATCCCTGGTAATTTCCTTGTGGAAAAGCCCATGCTTTATGAAAATTAGCTTCAGTGGTGCCCCAGGGAAGCCCTTGTCATCTTGTCTTCTCTGCCAAAGTGAAGCTTGTTCTTTTGTGCTGCAGAAACTACTTCAGGATGAAAACTTTCTTTTAAGCAGCTGTGCTGCTAATGGGTGTTGAACATGCATACCCCAGGAATGGTTGGAGAAGTATAAAGGGCTTTCTCCTGTCAGAATAAATGTCCTTGTATTTTAAAGTACATTCCCCATATCTTTACCTCTGTTCATACCTATTTTTCCCACATTTACTTTAGTATTAATGTAAACAATGCAGTATGAATGTTCATAATATGAACAGGTGTAGTCAGAGATACTACATATTGTTTCCTTCAGCATTAAACAAAAGCTGAAGCATTATTAAAATTTAAAGGAATTTTTAGGTCAGAGTTTGGGCTTTAGCTAGGAGATGGAGTCATTGCATATGTTGTGATTTAGTAAAATTCACCCAGGAAAGTGTATGGGCAAAAAGCACTGGGTTGTTCAGATTTCATGGGTCATTCTGTAAGACAGACTCCTACTTCAAGGTCAGTAGACCATGACTGGTCTTTCCAGTGTGCTTGATTTTCAGATCAAGAAAGCAGAGTTTTTTGTTTTGACGGATACTGAATCACACATATTTATGTAGATTTCCAATGCAAATTAAAGGTTCTGCCCCAGTGTTAACTACTAACAAGGGCACAAGATCCCACTACTATAGAGCCCATCACATTCAGAGCTCTGCTCTTTTCCTCTACTTCTGTGGCTATATGAGAAAAAACATCCTTAAGAATAAATAAAAAAAAATATGGAATGGCATGAAGATACTTAATGAATAATTTTATTTTCTGAGGTTTAAAATCTTTGTTTGAGTGACCTTAAAACATGAAGGGAAAAAAGGACACTTTTTAGTGGACAACAGATACCAGGCTTTGATGTAGTTGCTCATGGGATTGTTTTATTTTCAACATCATGCATTTCAAAATGTGGTGGGAAAATGAAGGGGAGAAATTTTCATGTTGAATTTTTGCTAATTTGTAAAGGCCAAAGCCTAACTAATGTACATTTCTCACTACAATGCCTTAGCAAGTTCACAGGGCTGTTCTCTGAAAGGCTCATTAGGGACCTAATCCATCTCATGCTGCTGTTGTAATGAAAGTGAGAATTACAAGGACAATGAGATTTTCTTCATTTAGGGGAAAGAGGTGCAGAGCTACTAAAACTCTCACCATCCCAATTAAGTTGTGGAAAAAGAATTGGGTAGAATCTTCATGGCATTTACATTAATTGCACTTAGGCTGTGGCTAGTAATAATGTTTTCATTAATGCAGAAGTAGTTGAGAACAAAATATAGGAAGCTTTCATTATATGGAAGACTACTGCATTGAATTTATTTATTAGCTGGCTTACCATAAAATGAATCTTATAATGATGGCACACAGCAAAGGTTGACTTTAGACAAGTTCAGCAAAATTTTGTACAATACATAATTAAAGTCCTCCATTTGTGTGTGTATGTGTGTAAAAAAGACAAACAAAAACCCCCTAAATACTTACCAAGTGAAATATTTGAGACATACAGAAGGAAAAAAACCCTTATCTCCAGTTTGAGAAACTGACTGAGTTTAGCCCAAAAATTGAAATGTTTTCTTTCTTTTCTCTCAGTGTTATGACACACCAGCAAATTCCATGGGGATCTAAAATTCCTACATGAATGTATCAAGCTTTCCATCAGTGCCTGTATTTGGGGGCTGTGCATGTCTGCCAGTAAGGACTTTTCAAGAATCCATCTGTGTTCCTCTGGACAAATGGGAGTGATTTATGAAAGAAGCTTTAAAATGTTAAATACATAATTCACACATTACAGGTGGGTGTGAGCTGCCTCTTGATGGAGGTGGGAAGCATACTTAATCTTTATTGCCCATTTGACATATTCACATTACCACACAGATATTAACTAATCTTTTCTGTAACTCTAAGGTAAATTAATAAATGTTACTAATCCAAATTTTATACAGGGGGAAATGGATGGATTGCCTTGACCCTTGTGAAAAAAGGAAGGGCAGAGCCAGGAACAGAATCTCAGTTATTACTCACACATAATCTCCTATCAGTTTTTTTCAGTTCATCATTGCCATTTTTAAGATAAACATCTGTGCCAGCTGGCAACATCAGCACCTTCCTTTTCTTATGAGTCCCTATGCTGGATGCTCCCTGTTCAGTTGCACTGCTGGAGGGATTTGAGGGAGTTTTTCCTTCACTACACTGGGACAACCAGTCCGGGGATGTGCATTAAAAATACACAAAGATCGTATACAAAGAAAAAAACCCAAACAACACCATAATTACAGCACAGGCTAAATGTGGTAGGATTGCTTATCTCTGAGAAGTGGATGTTCACAGTGAGCCCAGGGGACCTGCTATGAAGCAAAGCCCTGGTACCCTTGCACAGGGGAGTCCCATCTCATAAATAGGTCCTTTACATGTGCTCTGCTGTAAACAAGCAATAAATGTAAGCATTCTCCCATGAATGTTTAACTTCAGCTTATATTTGAGTACACATGAAGCAAATTCAAGTTGTTAGGTCATGAGTGTAATTCTTTTCTAGTGAGTTCTTAACAGCTTCACCTGTAAATAACAAACCTATTAAGAAATACTGTTTTTTCAACGCTCAGTCTATTAGGTGTGAAAAGTAGCAATGCTCTGAGCATCTGTTTTATTTCCTCTTCCTTGTTTCTTAACCTCCCCCATTTGCTTCAGCAGGAACTTGTTTGGTTTTAACTGTGTTACAGTGAGTTACTATTAAAGTTCCTAGGAGGAACAGATGGCATCATTTTAAGACTCACAACAGTTCAGTAGAGGTGAGTTTTGTGAAGATAGAGATTAACTTCTGCTCCATTTATGTCCATCTTTAGGTTCAGAGCAAGCTCACTTACTTGGAAAGTTGTGATGATTTACTAAGTTTAGTGTGAAAAATTTGCAAATGAGACATTCAGTCTGGAGACAGTACAAGGCAGGCACACCTGGCACCATTAGACTTCTGAGTGGCTTTCAGGATAGACTGTGTAAGGCAATTTGATAGAGAAAATCACTGTGTAAAATCCCAAGAAATTAACTCCATTCTCAGTAAACAGTGGGATAGGATCTATTCTGCCAGCCCCTAGAGAACCTCCTTAGGGTGGTTCTGTATTTACTGATATGGAAGCCTTTGAGGGGTCTTACTACCTGTTATTAATAATCTCATGTGTTTTGTTTTTGTAATGCCAGCAAAGACAAGGAGAGAGATTGAACAATGCCAAACATCTCTTTTCTGTTGTTCAAGTCTTTCATACCTGTCATTTACCTCTCCAGTCATTTTGATGTTTTGGAGTAGATGTCTGAAGCAGCTACAGTAATGTCTGGAATTGACTACAAAATGTTCACTGAAGTACATTTTTGTGAGGTATCTCAAATCCCTTCTCCTTCTGCTCTAACTGTAAATAGACAAGTGCATCCTAGGACTTCTGTATTTGCCTTTGGATTACTACTGGAGATGTGGAACTGCAGACCTGCTTTAACAGAGCACAGAACTGTTTGCTTTCTGCTGCCTTTGCTCCCTTTTTATTTTTCTTAGCTCCCTCTTGGTACTCCTCTGCAGCTCATAAAATTTTCTGACTTAAATATACTAAAAGGCAGCAAGTTTATTCTGCCAACTATAAGTAAGGACATAAACCAGTTGAAAAAATGGAAGTACTTAAGAAATATGTGTCTCCTCATCAGTTGGATAATTATCTATTAGGTGTTTGTTTTTAAGCCCCCAGAACTCCTGTTGCCTAGATCAGGGCTGGTTCAGATTAAGAGATCAGCTGTGCTGTTGGAGTGTCCAAAGATACTGTTGGCTTCAGCAAGGCGGGGGAGATTCTCTTTCAGAGTCAGTCTCAGTTTTTTCCCTGTGTTTCCTCCTACACTGGAATCTTACAATGACTATATCCTATGCATCATTTCAGGGTTTTTTGGGTCACACACATTTCAGGCAAGTGTGATTTTGAGATAGACAAAGGACTGGCAACAAGTCCATGTGGGTGTGTGCATGTGTGTGGGAGTTGCTTTTTATCCCTAATCTCATTTCCCCTTTCCTGAATGCAGTTATTCGAGCTGCATGGCAAGGATTAAATTTATCCTTTTGATATTTTCATGTCCTACAGCAACATAATTAAGATGGTATTGCTATATTCATGGTTTCTTCAGTGGAAAACTTACCATGATCTTGAACAGTATGTGTGGGTTGACTTCATTCAGGGAGTTTAAATTGGATCCATTTCACATAACTGCATATGGCAAATAATTCAATGTAAAAATAAACATCTTGTCCATGTAAATACTACTCATTTTCACTGATTTTTTTTTCCCCCCCATGTTTCTTTGGAGCAATTACTGCCTGTCAAGTTGTTGTATATGTATTTCCTGCTGTCTTGGAAAAAAACCCTATGTATTTCTTAGCTTTAGTTTCCATTGCACTTTTAGCGGGGAAGAGTCTCTATACATTGCAGTAGTAGATAAGGAGTAGCAATCAAGTGAAAATACATTCTATAATTCAGATTCATTAATAAAGTCAGATTGGCAGTATGCAGTGCTCATTTGAAAAACTAAAAGTTTTGAAATTTAGTAGGGAGTTATTAACCAGTATTGTTCCTTCTTTAAAACATCAGAGAAGCACACACTAAGGAAAATAATTGCAGAGTCCATGTGAATAACTGTACACTATGAAAATAACTACTATGAAACAGACACCCAGGGCTTGTCAGTAGGAAATAGTGCGGAAAATTCAGAAGTGGGTGCAAAACCAAACAAAACACCACAGACTTCTGAAATTGCTACATTGTTCTCTTTTACAGAAGTTTTGCCACTGCCTAACTGCTAATGATCTTCCTGGGTTATAAATATAGAAATTGTCTTTTGACTTTGCAAGTGTCCTGATCCATGGAACAAACGGAACCACAGGTGTTCCAGCAGAGCCAGGTTTGTGGTTTCAGCTGTGCCCTTGCCATGTGTCATTAGGGTAGGGCCTTTTTCCTCTCCTGGTTATTTTTTTCTCAGTGAGTATCACAACTCAGAATTAATTCAGCATGGCTACATTTTGTCTGTAGTTTCAATGGAAAAGACCCTTTGTGCATTAAGGAAAAGTGTCTTTTTGAGCGTCTCATAGTTCTTAAAAAGTGGATACTTCTTCCTTATGCTGTGTTACATCTCCCTACAGTGATTTCTGGAATGAGTGTAAAATAGATTTATTCCACTTGCAATCAGACTTGTCAGTTAAGACACAAAACCAGAGGGCTGTTGATAAATTTCAGTGTTGTTCATATTCTACCTATAGTCTTAATAAATATGAATCTGTATAATGCTATGTCAGATCAAAGATGGATCTTCTGAAAGAGGCTGATCATCACAAAGTAGGCACAACTTCATAGGTCTTGGAACATATGGGCAAATCTACATAGAGACAATTTTATTCTACCTAGCTATCACATATATAAATGTATAAATATTTGAGGCACTGTAATTAAAGCCCAGAGGAGAGGAAACAGATCTGGAATAGTGAGGTCCACAAAATTCAGAGTCCCATAGTGAGTGAGAAATGACCAGGAAGATTATTTTCTGGCTGTAAAGAAAGTAATTTACAAGAGTTAAAGGCCATATGATAATTTCCATTATGTCTAGATGATTAGGTACACATTCCAACACATCATGAAAGCATCTGTCAGTGTCACCAAGAGGTACATAACATATTCTTGCAGTGAAATGTACTAATTTATAGCCACTCAGGCCGTGACTTCAGTGGAGCTGAAGGAACAAACTCATGTTTGGAACGTGATAATTTTGCTCTGGAAATAAACAAATACCATATTTCAGGGCTGAAACAGATCACTGCAGGAGTGTGAAATTTCTTTCCCCCATGTATACTAATGCACGTGTGTTTCAGGAGCATTTCTCAGACAGTTTGGACACATTCTGGAACTACAACCTAACAAAGCACATCTGAACAATGTTTCACTGCAGAAGTCCCTGCTATCTGAGGATGATTTCATTCACTTGCAGAGCTAAAGCTGCATGATTGCTTGTATTAGGAAAGGAAGGTAGGGAAAGGAAGAGGTCAAGAATGGAAAAATCTGAATTTTATAATGAACAAATGCAACTGAAAGAAAAATAATGTTCTAAAAAAATAAAAAATTAAATTCTGAAAGTCTATAGCCAACAGCAGTCTCAAAAAGCTCTTAATTGAAAGGAAGAGAGCAAAAATTAGTGCCTTAGGAAGCAGAAGGGATAAGAAGGTGCAGAATAAGACATGGTGTGAATATTTACAGTTGAAATTTTTCTTACAGAAAAGCTATGTTTAAGCCATCTCAAGCTGCATATGTCTTTTCCCTTTGCCTCCATTCTGCCTCTTGCATAAATATCAGATAAAATTTGGGAGCCAAGCCAGCTATGAAGTACATGTATGTGTCGTGGGGTTAATTACCATAACTGATGTATAGAAACCAGGTAAAACCAAAATTCTTACAGCACACATATAGAACAAGCTGGGCACAGCCAAACATACTGCAAATAAAATACATTCAGGGAATACTTGCTGCAGCCTTTTGACAATATCACTAAGTTTCCTGGCCTTTGTGTTTCTTTGAAGTGAATTAAGGTTTCTTCACTTATTTAATTCTCTTAAAGTTGACTGGGATGTACCGGGGTGTGTGTGGGGGGGAGTGTTTAGTATGTATTTTGTATGTTTAAAATATTTTTAGACTGAAACATCCTTTGACTTTTTTCAATGTAAAATAAAATTGCCCAGAAACTCATCATTATAATTTTCTTTCTGCAGGAACACTTTGTGGACCATTTCATTCCAAATGTTTTAGATCTATTAAATACTTATACGGGAGATGCTTTGGTGCTTCAGAAACTTGGATTTTTCATAGTCTTAGTGTGCTGGTTTTCTTATCTAGATCAGGTTTTCTGGCTCAGTTATGTCACATGTGATGTATCATTATCTGCCTCCTTTTTCATCCCACCACCATCACAAAAGAGGAACTTTGAGCAGGGACTATGGCTCTGAGAAGAAGAGGAGCAAAGAAAGAGTCCTAAAACAACTCAAGTGATACAGCTTGATTTAGAGGAGAGAAAATAAGCCAGATTTTCTGCTTTCCTCTAAGTTAGATTTTGTGTCAGAAAGCTTTGTCTTATGTCATATTTATTTGGAAAGGAATAACAAAATTTTAGAATTTCAAGAAGGTCTGAAGTTTTCATTTTGCTTTGAAATTTAATAAATTAAATAGGAAAAAGATGAGACTTTGCTGGACAGCTGGCGTTATGAAAATTAGATGTATGCTCTATTTCACTGACTACAGTTGAACCACTTGTGTCCTTCACGTTTCAAGTATGCCAAAGTGTGTTTTTGGATTGAATCCAGGGATAAATGTCCTTTTTCAAATCTTGTAAGAGGTAATGCAGAAATAAGAAAAGTCTAGTAAATTGGATTATGGCTGCATGGGGAAAAAGGAAGCCACAAGAACTATTGTAAAATCTCACTGAGTATGCAGAGACATAGAGACCAAGCAGAAACATTCCTCTGGAATAAGTTTCGTGCTATTTCATGACCCAGATTTCTGTGCTCTCTTCCTCTGGCACAGGAGCCTCTTGAGGTGTTCGGTATTCTATATAAAAGGTTTAAATTTGCTGTTGAGATGTTGGCTTGCAGATAGGACACTGAAAAGTAAAGATTGCTTCTCTCTAGTGCTGCATTGTAGTCCAGAGCAAAGGATTTTATTTTCAGGTACGTATGCTGCAATAGATTAGTACTGCCCAGTGCTTGAGGAAGATAGATTGCTAACAAGTTTGCTTCAGCTATACTTTTTCACTTGATTCTTCAAGTGTCCAGCTGTCCAGGACTCCCCATACTGTCCCTAGGAGCTCCTATTTGCATTCCACCCATTTCGGCAATAGTGCTGCAGTTAGTAACGGAGTGCTTTGCTCACAGCCTGAAGTCTGGCTAACACTTGGCCTGGGAAAAGCCTCAGAGAGAAAGTTACTGTGATGCAGCAGTGAGACACAGACTGAGAAACCAGTAAGCACATGGAGTAATCTGTCCATGTACATGACAAGAAGAGGTTTGAACCTATATAAGGATCGATGATGTGCTGCTTCTCTTCTAGGTGGGGCACCTGGTGGGAAAAGTGGTGGTTTTCAGAAGGAATGAGCCACGGGTTCCAGCAGTCACTGTTTGGAAAGTGTTTTATGTCTCAGTGCAGTCTTGTGGCATCTTGGAAATGTTCTCTTATCCTGGGGTGATTTAAACCTGAGGTTTGATATGATGACACAAGTAACAGACATTTTGGTTAAACTGTTGTGGTGGTTTTTGGGCAGTTCTTCAGTAATTGGTTATTTAGTCAGAGTCTCTGAAGCTCTGAACTGCTTAGCTCTTGCTTCTGTGTGGAGTCACATTATGAAGTTTCTGGAGCTTGTGCAGCTTCTGGGAAGTGTTGGTCTCTGACTAATAACATACAGTAACTGTGGGTCTGGAGGGGATCTGTCAGGGAAATAAAGCTCATCTAACTACGGGTATCTTATTAAGCACATCTTGCATGAATGCTTAGTGCTGTAACTTTTAATGGGATCTGTGTGAAACCCAATCAAGATAGGCGTATAATAGCTACAGATAAAGACATTGTGGTGCTTAGAAAGCAATGAGGGAGGCTGTTAACTTCTGTGTTCTTGTCTTCAGCTTCAAATAGGTTACCAGCCTTAATTTGCCAAAGACTAGAAGGTCAAAAGAACTCTAGAATTTTAAAAGCCTTTTTCAGGAGGAGGGAAGGAGAACTGATACTTCTTCCATGGTGTGTAAAGGAAAGTATATTTGAAATGAAGTAATTTGGAAACGGTGGCCCTTATCAGACAGTAGGAAAGATTTTTGACTAAGGTTAATCTGTGAACAGGCCAGGTAACAGAGACAGTTTCACTTGCGTTAGGGAGGCCAAAGCAGGACTGTAGTCACTATGGGGATTAACCAAGATGTGCATGAGCATCCTCTTTATCTCTGCCCTTTTTTTACTCTTCCTGCTCTAAAGGAAGACAGCAGCATTTTGAGAGTGGTGTCAGCATAGCAGCTCTCAAGGAGTGAGGCACAGCTTCAGTAATGTATGTTTCAAGAAACAAGTGCATCTGTCCTGGTGCTGTAGCTTTGTCCCCTCATTAAAAGATGATGTTCTTTAATCATAAATTGGCAGTTGGTGTTTGTGTGCATGTGAATCTCTGGGGGAATCAAGAAGGCTGGATGCTCATCTGGGTCTGTCTTGCCCTCAATTCTTTCTTCTCATCTCAAAAAAAAAAAACCAGTACAAGCAAAAACCCCTAAACCAAACTCCTGCTTTTCATCCCGAGATACTGTATTAGTGACACAGTCACTCAAGGCAATACACATCAAGGCTTAGCTGAGATGGGGAAGATACACTTGCTTATTTTGTAAAATAATTCAAAATTCCTGGCTGATCTGAGTTTGAACAGAATGGTACCTCAGTAGACACTGGCAGTGAATTTATGATGGCTACAAAGCAGAGAGTTCACAAGCTGTGACCAAAGCTTTGTTACACAGCCCTGTGCTTAAGGTTAACATGAGGCAATTTTGTTCTTTGTGCTGCAGGGTTTGTAAATTTATATTGTACCAAAACCAGGAAAGTTCTATTTCTTTTTGACAGCATACTATGCACTTGGAATTCTGACTGTACCTTGATTTTGTCTGCTGCAGTGATTCCATGTTCTTCTTATGAAATGTTTAAATAATAAAATGCATTTTTAATATTTAAATTGTTCAAATTGTCTGCATAATTACTTGGGAGCTAGAGGCTTTTTGAATGTTTGCAACAAGTTGGACAAACAGCAGATGCTTCTTTGCCCATGTGTGTACTTTTTCTTTTAATTTTTTTTAAATGAATTTTTCAGAGATTGCAGTGCATGTACCAGAGCCCAAAGTGGCTTCAAATGTATAGTGCTGCAAACAAAAGCAGCAGGAGCATGGACTTGCCGAGTATGTGTCACTGGAAAAGATGGGTGTCAAAAATAATGAGGCAAGCTAAGAAAATATTCTGTTTGCTGCCCCAAGAAAAAGAGGAAATTATGCCTATTAGCTAAAGGAACCAGGAGTAGAAATAAAGTGAATTATGGAAGTCTCAGCTGAAATAAAAGTTAGTAAGGCAATGAGAGAGTGCAGTAGAGAGAGAAATTTTGCAGAAGAGAAGTCACAAAGATGAAAAGATAAATTACTAGTTTAGGAAAGGAGAATCTGAATATTTTTGTTGCAGTAGAATGTCATTAAGCAATGAAAAAAAAGTATTGTCTATGAAACAAGTTGTTTGTGAGTTTTTTTCCCTTTCTTTTTTTCCTTTACCCTCTTATTATTTCAGCTGAAATGTCACAATGTAATTAGGTTAGTTTTCTTCTGAAAAGTCAGGGTGAGGACTGATGTATGTACTTGTTGCTATACTTGAAACCTAAAGTGAGTGCTTGTAAGCCCAGTCCTTTCTAGTTAATTTGTGAGTTGAAGATAGTTCCATTGTGCTGGAAGTGTAGAAAAATATCTGTCTGGCTCCTGTAGCTGTTTAGCTGGGTAAGATGAAAACCAGGTAGCTACTAATAATACTTCCTTCCTTAAGTCTTCATTTAAGTCATTCTTATGCTGGCAGTGGCTTCTTTAGCTTCAGTAGGATTGCTCATTGCTCACTGTTTTTTATTTTTGCCCCAAGGGAAGATACTTCTGAAGGGCCACGTGTGCTGTTTAGGGGAGGAGTTATGTGGAGCTTCCACAGATCTGTGCCTGGTCATAGATGTGCCATCACCAGATCTTGTGCTGCTTTACATGTGTCTTTGACCTGCTGCAGCTGCAGTTTGGTCCCAAAGCATCCACACAGGCTAATTAATGGAGAGCTGGATCTGGTGGTGTTGGACCGTGGTTATTGAAGTAGTGACTGAAAGGAATCCAGGCCCCACAGAGTGAGGAAGTAGGAAGTGGGCAGGGAAATAGAGGAAATACATTGAAAGGGATAGAACAGAGGTGTTTTCTGCCTCCAACGCAGCAATAAATACAAAAGTATTGCTTCTCAAACCTGTTGCTTTAAACAACATGCAGCCCTTTTAAAGCTTGCTTGTTGAGAGAAGCCATTGATTATCATGTGTACTGAGTGCTTGTCCTAAGCAAAAGTCTGTTCCTTCACCCAAATTAATCCAGGATACACTGGGAAAGAAAGTCACCAGCTAATCTTCCAAAGTAAAAGATAAGATGTTATATGGAGCAGCATCTTCTTTCTGTTACAGTTGAACTGTGTGCTTCCCTCCCCCTCACACTTTAGATCTGGTTGAGGTGTAACTTACATTTATTACTTCCAGATTAGGTTACTACAGCAAGCCCTCAGCTCAGTGAATTGTTGTGTACATCCTATTACTGTTTCATGTATTTCAAATCCTTGAGTCTCAAGGTGTGTTGATGGGACAAGGGATATACAGCAAAGCCTTGCTTCGTTTGTGCCTGACTGACAATATCCTATTCCAAGCAAGCTTAAGGACGATCATCAAAAGATCTACAGAGAATACAATCTTTGTGTGACAAAAGGTAAGATGGGATCAAACCCCATCATACTGATACGGAATTATCAAGTTGCAAAATGAAAGGAAATGCAAAGGGGAAAATCACATGCGAAATCCTCAAAGCACAATAGCCTATAATTCTGAACAGCCGTAGGGAGGGTTTAGGTGCTGTAGTGTGAAATGCTCTGAAAGACTGAGGATGCAACACAGGAATTGCACAAAAATGTGAAGTGAATTTTATTATTTTCCATGTTTAAGAATTTAAAATTATAGTAACTGGCTCTTGACAATGAAAAGGTCTTTATTCTGAAGCATTTAAACATATATCACTTCTGTAATGCTTCTCTTCTTGATGAATCATCGTTATCACTCTTCCTTTGTATTATGCAGGCAATGCCTCAAGATCAAATGCAAAATTTTAATATACATAAAAAACTGCATTCTCCCTCTGCTACAGAGAAGAACCCACTCCTTTTTAGTGTGTTGAGGGCTGTCTCAGAACCTGTTACAAGTGTTACCTAAGTGTGTGTGCTTTAAACTTATTGTTAACATCCTTTTGCACCAGTTTCAAATTGGTGACAGTCTCCACAGTGAAGTTGTGAGGTATTGGTCTGTGGTTTTTTTCACCAAGTCGAGAGAAAGGCAAAGTTCTTTTTCTGTTTGGTTGATAAATGATTTGCATTATAATTACCAGGGAATTGGTGGTGAGGACAAAAAGTTTGGTTTTCTTTGCCAGTAACAGCTTCTGCGAGTGTACCAGTGGCTTGCATATCTTACAAAATGAAATGAAATATTTTGGAAAATAGTTTTCTTGATCATATAGCATCATTGAGAAAATAACTTCTGCCCAACATAAAATATTCCAGTATCATGTTTGTCATGTATGTTTCTGGTTATGCCTTTTATCTAGAAATAAGCTCCTCTTAAAAAAGGTGTTTTATTATGGAACTGCCTGTACATCTTCTCCACCTTCCAGTCCTGGATGATGTCTTTTTGCAGTTTCTTTCCCAAAGGCTGGGTGCTTGTGAAGAGGATGCAATATTCAGCCAGTCTGATGCCTGAGGTCTGGAAGGATAAAGCTCAGATGGTTCCTATTTTACTTGTTCCTTATTGCCCTCCCCTTGTCAAAGGAGGTTTAGATGCTCCAAAAGGTAGAAATCAAGCAGTGAAGGAAAGCTCAGATTGTTTTTGTTGCCAGTTCCTTGTGGTAGAGTTGAGTGCATGCAAGCCTCAAAGGTGAAAACTCTGTTTGAGGGGAAACCAAAAGGACTGGTTCCTTTGAATTCTATTTTCTGCTCATAGATTTTTAACAGAAAACACATGCTCTCTGAATTATGCAGAAGAAAATCTGCTGTGCTGGACACTCATGTTCTTACATTGACCATATCAGTACCGTTTGTGTTTCTGTAATACAGTTGCTCAATATTTGCAAAAGAAGTCAAGGATGTTTCCAAGGAGCCTAACTTCTCCCTTCTAAAGTAACCAGCTGCTGGAACAAATGATAGACATTCACACAGCCCCTCTTTTTAAAGCCTGACAGCTTTAGGAACCCACATTCTGCCATGTTCAGTCCCGGCATGTTTAATTACATTATGACCTGTTTGTACAATCCTAAATAATTAAAGCAGCCATTATGTTCATTCAGAGCTGGGCCTGAGCACATTACAGGGTCTCTCCAGAACACAGCTCCTGCTGTCTCTGAACACCAGGAAGAGCCTGAAGTGAAAGAAGGACTGGCAGTGGAAGAAAGCCGTCTTATGCTGTGTCCACCATCTACAACCCAGAGTATTTGGGGTATTTTTGAGAGTTTTTGGTGGGAGCGTGTCTAGCTGTGTTGAGCTGAGAGCTCAGCAGCTTTGTGGCTCTGAGGTGGGTAAGTTGGCAGCATTCTGTCTCCAGTGCTCTTCCCTGTAGAAATGTCTCTTCAGTCTGACTCGTTGCCTGCAGCGTGGAGAAGAAAGTTGCACGTCCCTGTATCAATTAATGACCTCTTAGAATAACAGAGAAACAAGCAGTTTTGGGGAGGGAAGGGAAAAGAGAAGTAGGTACCATAGGTTTTACTGTAACAGTTTGGAAGCAGTTTCAGGATATGGAAACAATCAGTTAAAGGGTGTTTTTCTGAGTTAGACCTTTATTAAAACCTTTGCGGGGTGTGGTTTGTGGCTTTTTTTTTTTTTTTTTTTTTTTTTTTTTTTTTTGGGGGGGTGTTAGTGTTTTTTTTTTTTTTTCATTAAACACCACCAAAAATTGGTAGAACAAAATCAAGTCTTTGAAAGATAATGATATTTTTTTTCTCCAGATTCATTGTTGCTTCTTCAAAATTATTCATGTAAGTGAATTTTGTTTTTTAAATTCTCTTTCTCCTGCAAATAAATTCACCTTTCTTTGCCTTAAATTTTAGGCTGACCTTTTACAGCTTCAGGTTTCCTTTCCAATTGAAACAATTTAGACTGGCATGGGGAAAAAAAATCATAATGAATCTGCTGGGTTTGGGTGGTATATCTGTGGGTGCCATCTTGGAAAGGTGTATATTTCTGGGCAGGAGGGGCAGAAATATTGAAAAGCCTCTCCTGAATTTCAGCCATAGTGGACTATAAATTTCTTTTCCCTCTTACTGTTTCTAGTTTTTAGACATGCTAGACCTTAGAATTGAAGTGATATAAGAAAGTATTTAGTCATGTAAAAATGTTTCATACTTTTTCAAAAGTATTTAAATCCAAAACAAAAAAAAGAAAATAAAGACCTCTGAGATTTTCATATTTTATCTGACAGTTAAGCTAGGAGAGAAATGTCAGTCATTCCTCTTACGTATTTTGAGTGTGTACTACTTAATGATATTTTTGGTATTTTTTTTCAAATGAAACAGGATATGTCATAAGCCTTACTAAAATATCCTCCTAGCATGAAAAGAGGTTTTGTTTTACATTAGTCTGCTGCTTGTCCTGTAATCATCTGAAAATGCAGAGGAGAGAGAAGGATTTTTGAAAACTCAGCTACTTAGCCTTCCTGTGATGAAAGAGATCTTAATTTACTTCTAAATGATGGAGAGGGGTGTATGGTTGTTGGTTTTTTTGTTTTGTTTTGTTTTGTTTTGTTTTTAATAAATAAAATATTTTTTAAAAAGCCCTGCTGATGCCATTATCCATCAAGAGGCTTGCTGAAAGGGAGGGGCTCAAACATCTGGGTTATAGAGAAGCAAAATATCAACAGTGGCAAGGTTTGCAGCCCCCTTTGTTTTTTCCCAAAGGCCAAGGCCTTGCAGAGCAAGGTTCAGTCCCAGCTGAAGGCACTTTGGTGTGACCATGCTGCAAGGGAAGGACTCTGTTCTGCATGGCTTTCCTGGGAGCTCCTGGCGAAGTTTTTTTGTTTGATTGATCTTGTATTGCTTGTTTTGTGTTGTTTTGGGTTTTTGTTTGTTTTTTTTCCCCTGAAACAAAAGATCAACTTTTGCATACAGCTCCTACTTTTCCTGAACCTCCAGATTCCAGGTTTTTTTAGAAAGCATGGCTGTTTTGGCCTGTAATTCAGGATAATCTTTCTTGGGTTTTTTTACTCATTCAAAAGTCCCTGGAATCTGCAGGAGTCGTCGAACTGATTGTGCCAGTTTGGTGACACAGTGCTTCAGTGAGAATAACACCTTCAACGCCTGCTCACTGAGGAGCAGCATTTCATTGTGTTTCATGCTTTAGGCTTTCCATTGTAGAGTCCTTTACTTTATGGGAACTGTTTGGTGTGGATGATATTAGCAGTGCAAACAAAACCTGTCCTTGGATCTTATGAAATGATTGCCTGCCTTTGTAACTGTGAACAATCACCTATTAAATGACTGAGGGTAACTGGTTTCAGACCTTGCCGTACTATGGAAGAATACCAAAATTGCTGAAACTTTACGTGTGGGATGAAAAGAAAACTTTTATTTAGACCAGTAAATATAGCCCATATTGGGTAGTTGATTTATGTGCTCCCAAGTTAAAGTAGATAAATGAAAGAACACTGGGACTATAAATGTTGTCATGGTAGAAGCATAAAAGATAAAGAAAATGGTAGAATTGGGCCCTCAGAATTTCATTTCAGCGTTCTGAAAAGTAGTTGACATCATAAATATTGTGGCAAGCAGCTCTGTAATTGGGTCATTATTTACCTATGCCAGGCACAAGTACGAATGAGTCCAACACGTTAGCAGCTGTTGAACTGTACACAGGGCATGGATTACATTGCACGCCCTATTGTTCAGTTTAAAATTAACATGCCATAATCCTCATTAAAACATCATATGTGATATTTCACTGTGGTTATTACACAGTTATCATTAAAGCAAATTGTATTACTGAGTTACATTTAATAATGCAGTGCACTGTAACAGTTGCATATATTTCAATTAGAAAGTAGATTATGCCTGTAGGACAATTTAGCATTTTCTTTCAGCCTGCAAGAAATTAAAGAAAGAAATACTTTTTGTTTGTTTCTTTCTTCTTAAAAGTTGTGGATTAGCTCAGATTTTTGTTCTCTTCCATGCATCATTCCCTTCTTATCCAGTCTTTTAGCTTTGAGACTCAATGAGAGCGTGAAGGTGGAAATAATGTCAGCAGGACAAGCTCTACAAGGGAAAAATTAGTCCTGCTCTGACTACCTTTTACCTTTTTCTCTAAATATAGAGAAAAATTAATTTCACTGCAGCCAATCACTTTCCTTCTACCAGCTTGAAATTTTCCATAGCTCTAAAAATTTAAATTTAATGTGTCATATTCTTATCTTAGTCAGAGGAACCTTGAGCTTCTTTTTGCTGAGGAATTGCTAGATAAAATAGTCACCCTCTCCTCCTGACTATCACCTGGGATTTGATTAAGAAAAATTTTCCTCAGTGCTGCTGTCCTCAAATGTTGCTGATCTAAAATGTCAGACAGGTTTAATTCTGGTCTGCTGCTGTTTTCAGCATTTATCTCAGCCTGGCACTGTTTTGCCCTTCCAATATGGATCTCCCACAAAACCCCATATGTGAATTGTCTGTAGAATTTGTACATAAGCATGTTATAAATGAACAACAACAGCTGCGTAAAATGGAATGCAGGTACATGCTTATGGGTTCAGGTGCTTTCATTTTTTTCCTGCTATTAGGGAAATGCTTTTGTTTTACAGAATAGCTGTAATAAAAGCTGAATTTAATTCCAGTTACGAAGATTGGAGCAAAGAGTTTGTGGGTGTGCATTACAGCTGAGATGCAAGTGGATGGCAGCTGCTTCTAAACACTCTGTGTCTTTGCTGCAGATATTTTGCCAGCATTCAGATGCAGACCTGTGAGACAGGTGTTCAGAAGTGTAAGTGAGCTGAAGTTGTAGTCATACATCTCATGGGTAGCAAATAGCATTTGGTGATAAATGCAAGAATGAAAAAGTGTAGCTATTGCTTCACCCCCATATACTTTGTGCAGTTGTGCCTACAGAATGAATATACTCACACCCAAGAACTATTTGAGGTGAGGTCAAGTTAATCTTATTTGCCTGGTGTTGGCTATTGTAGTTTAAGGAAAATTTAGTTACCTGGGCATCTTCTCTCCTTTTTACAACTAGACCCTTACTTGACCAAGGCACACCTAATACTTTTTTGCTGAATGTTTTCTACCTCTAATGTGTTGAGAATATGTTCTTTAGGATGGTCTGTATCTGTCAGAAAGCCACAAAAGTCTAATGGACAGTGTCAGCATCTCAATATAGAAAGGAATGTTTATGCTCAGTCACACAAAACCCCAGGGGCAATTTTGAAAAATGCCAGCTGAAGAATCTGACCAGATATTTCTGCTGTGTTTGACAAGAAGGGTATTTATGTGGAAAAACTAGCAAAATTACGTGAAAAGAGAAGGGCTCTTGATATAATCTCAAATTCTGTAATTGCCAACTAAAGGTCGCATCCTTTAGTTCTTTCTTAATTTATACCAAAGTAACCTAAGTGCAAACTGGGTAGAAAGCAAGGGCCAATTTGGGTCTCCAAGTTTTGAGTTTAGTCTGCTGAATAAGAAAATGTGCACAAAAGGATTGGTGAGTTTAAAGGATGCAGTCACTTTTCACTTTGGTTTTCAATCAGAGAAAACATACTCCATGGAAGACTAAGAGTCTGTAGAAACTGGCTTTGATAAGCAGGAAATCATGACAGAAAATTTCCAGACAGCTCTAGAGCTCTAGGAATGTAGAAAGGTGATCTTAACTTCCACTTACTAGTATTATACCTTAAGGGAATTAGATACAGAGAAGGAAAAAAAGTGATAACTTCAGTACTATTGGCTTGAAGTGTTGTGCAGAAATTAATAATGCTTTTGCAGTATCCTCTACTATCTCATTCATTGTTCAGGACTTGTCCTTGTTTGCTTGCTGAACATTAAATAAAAATAAATCCTTCCTAAATATGTCAAGTAAGTCTTTTGGCTGAAGTAATTGGCATGAGGATAAAAATATGCCAGGCTGGGTTCCCAGCAACACAGCTTGTCTTTGGAGGAGATGTGGAAATATATTGATATTTTGCATGGGATTCACACTGTTATTAGGAAGAACATAATTATCATTTAAAATGAGATAAAAAACACATTCACAAGAATTAAATATATACTTTACTGGATACTCTTGCTATTTCTATCTTCATTCAGCTTGGATGATTCAAGGTCCTGGCTGAAACTGGAAATGCAATACAAGTCTCGTACAATACCATGACAGACTATCATCTTTCTACAGTGTGAGCTGAGACTAGGAGCTGCAGACATCTAATTTGTTTACCTCTGCATAACTTATTGTTAAACAGGAGAAATTAAAAGCCTCAAGTCATATTTCTCACTACAGAGGTGAAATACAGTCTGGAAGAAAGTGCAGCCATGTTTCTGTTGATGAATGTCTTACATATTTATTAATCCTCACTTAAAAGATTACTGTAAATCATGTATCACGCATGTAAAGTTAGTAGAGAATTTTACTTATATGAAAATATAGAATCTCTTGACTTTCAGGTGTGCTTGTGCTTGTAATACTTGCAAAAATGATAAAGCATTTTGAAACTACCTTCTGCAGACCTTGGCAGTGAGTCACAATACAAGTTGAGATACCATTGTGAATCTGATCATCTAAGACCAACTAAGCATAGGAGAAGATTTTCTGTCCTAATTTGTCTGAAGGCAGGAGTGCTTCAATTTCCTTTCACTAAAACCCTCCTAAAACCTGCATGGCTTTTGGAGGATTAACAGAACTTTAGTGCATCTATGATAAATTTGATTTTTAGATTTCAGCAGCTGGTACTTTACCTCAGACTGACTGTGTTCATCTTTTCTCCCTGCAGACATACATATTATGGAATTTCCATTTTAAGATCTTCATCCAGGTCAGGTAGATCTTGGCAGAGAAATAAAAATATAATCTTTTTGTTATTGTTCTACTGTGATTTTTAAAGAACACATGCCTTCAGTTCTTTGGATGAAAATGTTTCCTGCAGGAATTAAGTAGAAAAGAAAGGTGATGTTAAAAACCAAATTAAATTTCTTGTGTCCAAAGCTATCTTTAAAACGAATGTAATCAATTATGGTAACTAATAATACTTTTACTTCTTTTATCCAAACTGTACATTTAAACCAATTCATAGCTTAATGAGTTGTACACAGGAGACTGAAAACAGGGATAATTCAGAGCTGACACTAGTCTGTATCCCATCTTCACACTGGGAAGCCCCTAAGGAGTTAATTAAGACATCTCTACAGTTCCTTTGCCCAAAAGCTGTATGAAAAGATCTCCAGGGGAGTGAAGACACTAAAGTGTTTTCAGAACTAAGTCCTTAAAGCTTGGATCTTGCTGTAGCTGGTGGTTGACATGCACAACCAAAAGCTAATGTTACTTCAGTTCTTTTTTTGGAGAAGGTGGTGATGGTTCCAGAGGCTGTCAGTGGTGAATATGGAGGTGAGAACAGAAGGTACCTTTACACACTCTAAGGTGAGGAAACCCCTTGCTGACTGGCAGGTACAGGGAGACCACCCTTCTCAAAAGCCCTGTGCTTGCTCATCTTGATGCTAAGCCTGTCTCTGCACATAGCTGGTGAATTTATGTAAGCTTTAACCCTTCCACAAAGCAACCCCTGTTAGAAACTGTCTTGCTACTTCTTTGGACAGCTGCAAGATCTCCTTGGTAAAGGAGAGGGTTGAAAGTGCCTTTCTCTTCTATTCTCTACTGTATTCACTTTATGTTCTCCAACATGAGTGAAGATAAGTGGTCCTGTAGAAGAATTCCTGAGGATAATTCCTTTGTATCATTCGCACTACAGACTTCATTGCTCAGGTTTTGATTTTTATCTGCTGAGAGGAGTGACTTGGAACCCCTCTGGATCCTGGGGCTGGGTCATGAAAGACTTCAGATCCAGGAGGGTTCAACCGGCATTTCACAAATATTTTTCCTGGCACTTCTGGAACATTGGCCCCTTTTGTTTATTTAAAAAATCACAGTAGCTGTTGATTATAGCACCTCTAATAGCTCTAAACGTTTTTCTGAATTTAGTTCTCTCTGGCAAGGAACAGCCTGGGAGTGCTCTGCAGTGAACTCGCTGCCTGCAGTGCCCGTGTGCTCTGATTGCTCTCCTTGTCTGTGGGAAGCTCCACTTCGCCACTCAGTGTTCACTGTGAAAATATTCACTGCTCTGTTGACAGTGACGTAGTGCACCTAATTCCTTATCAGACCTTAAGAGGGGCTTTGTTTTGTGCAGTGATACTCTTTTTAAAAGATAGGAAATAAGGTAATTACCCCAGTGTATAAACCATAATCAACTGCTTGCCTTTTTTTTTTTTTTTTTTTTTTTTTTTTTTTTTTTTTTTTTTGTGTGTGTGTGTGTGTCTAACTCTGTGTTCAGTTTTGTCTTAAGCTAAAATAAGCTTTGAAATAATTGAAATCTGTGTTACTTTTTAGCAGGAATATCTGTGGTGGAAAATACATTTTAAGCTAGAATGAGTTAGAGAGTGGGCACAATTTCCTGTGCCTGCAATAACTTCCAATACTATCGAGAGGCAGCTTCTTTTCTTTTTTTCTTTTATAGATATAGGTAATACCTGGTGTGCAGAGGTAAATCAGCAAAGGCAGCCATCATTATGACAAGCTGATGTGCCAGGGTATATAGGTGAGTTTGATGGAGATAAACCTTTCTATCTGTTGCTTCAGTGAAGTTTTTTCAGTGAGGAAATTGCGTTTTCTGTTCTCCTATTCAATGCCAGAATAAATTAAAGCAGTGACCAAACAAAAAGCATACTGCAGTTTTCCTCCCAGGCATTTTGGGACCACTAGGTCTTCTCTTTCCTGAAAGAAGAGCTATTACCAAAAAAGAGAGATGGTGCACAGCACTGTAGAAGAATTTTTGGACATAAATGTGGTCTCTTCAATATATGACCACAGTAAAAGTGCTGCTTCTGATGAGGTTATCACCCAGTCATGTGATTTGGAGAATAAAATCTGTCAGAAAAATATTAACTGGGGTAACTGTCCTTTGAAACACCTCTGTTTCTAAAAGTGGATAGAAAATAGTAATGAAAGGAGGTAGAAAAGCCCCCAAAATATATTGTTTCATATATTCTAAGAGTGTTTTTTCTCTTCTCACACCCCCTCACATTTAGGGCTGCACAGAATTTTTAAAAATTGTATTTCAATAAAAAAAAATATTCCCAAAGTGATAAACTGACCTTCAAATGAACAAAAACTTAGTAAGGATGCAGATTTTCACAAGCTTAGTTGTAGGGAAATGAAGGCCAAATTCCCACCTTTTGAGGCTTCTCATATGGGAGGAAGTCAGAACGGTAGGTACATGTTACATGGCCAGGTCGTGGGCAGTAAAGCTTGCACTGAAAGCTCAGCTCAGCCTGGGGAGCTCCCCAGTAAGATGGAAGGTAGCAGGAAGTGTTTGCTGAGTGACCAAGTGCATTGGCATGCACTGGTTGCTAATGCATGGCTTTTCCTTGGAGTTCACCTCGTGAGCTTGTCCTTGCACATGAGTCACGTCCTTCAGGGCACAGCAGTCTACCTCAAGGAACTGAAAAAGTTTCACAGGTGGAAAAAGAGGTGTATTTTCCCCTCAGGAGCGATATTCATTGGCACTTAACACCTCTGTGGTTTCCTAATAGTAGCAGCTGTAGGGCTTCTATTTCCAGCATTGCTTGAAACACTCTTGGGATGAACCTGAATGATCTGCATTTTGTTCACATTCCCTGAGGCGTTGCTTTCCCTGAGCCTACCCAATGTAAATATAAAAACTGGGGCCTGACATTTCCTCTACAATTATTACCAGTTTTTCCTATCATACTCTAAGTATGATGTACTCTGTGTAGGCAGGACTGGGTTGTGTTTTACTGTGTACTATGCATCATCTCTGCATGAATTGTTAATCACAATGAAGTAGCAATAATATGCCTGGTTTTGAGCCACTGATACAAAACACAAGAAAATGGATCTGATTTGCCTTCAGTTGAGGTTTATTCTAAGAAAAGAACTGGTGTCTGCATGGGGGAAAACTCTTGTTTACTCAGCTGGTATTTCTTCTTAATATAAAAGCTAACCATATGCCTATGCTCCAGGAAGATACAGGATCTTAAAACTCTCATGCCTCTTCCCCTAAGAGCTAATCACTCTCTCTAGCACTTTGAGGGCTTCCAGTAGGTATTTTTAAGTCTTAAACATGTAGGGAAAATAGTATAATAAAAATCAGAGTAAGATCCTATGAAAGGGGAAGGTGATACTTAGGAAACATTTCAGCAAGTCGATTTTTTAAGTGTTTATACTCTGCAATCATAGATTTCATTCTCTCACATCTGTGAATTTGCAAGCATCAAGTTGAGCACATCCAAGTGGACTCATTGCAGACATAAAGGACACAAGTTGACAATACCTCGTTGTGTCTGAGAGGGTACCTCTTGATAATGGTGATAAACTAGTTTCTGGAGAGGTACTTCATGATGTTCAACTCTTACAGTGTGGCCCTTTGTCTCCAAATCTTGTTGACTACAGCTTCCATAAATCTTCATCTGGCTTGTTGCCTATTTTCTGACTAGTTTTTGACTAATTTTGAATATGGAGGAGTTCTGCCCTCATTTTGTTTAACAGGAAAGGAGTGGGTATATGTGATATGCTACAACCTTCTTGCCATTTTGGCTTTGTGCTTGTGACAGAAGAAAGATGTTTGTATTCCTTCTAGAGCTGTTGTCCTGGGAATGGGGTCCTGCACTATCAATGTAGGCTTTTTTCTTTTGCTTTGTGCTGTTTTTTAGTGCTTCACACATGCACCAACCTCTAGATAATATTTCTGTTACAAAACTGTGTGATCCTTTGGCAAAAGACTCGGTACTGCTATGCCCTTTGCTTAGGTTGTATATAGGTAACCTCTTCCTGCAAAGTACCTTTTGAAAACTTTATCCTTCTTTTCATTCAAGCACCCAGAATGCTTATTCCTATCAAAAAAGGAAGAGAAACCCTTCAGATGAAAACAAACCCAGAGGCATTTTGGCTAAGCATGCAGTAAGTTGTTGCTTCTGAACGTTCTTTTGGGATTGTTATAGCTTCCTATTTGGTGGCATTAAAAAAATCCTTAAATTCAATGTGCAACATTAAAATATAAACTGATACAGCAAAAGCAGTTATTTTCTTCCATGTGCTAAGCTGTGTTGAACTATATTGGCTGAAAAAGTAGACTTTGCTATAACATTACCCCAAGAGTTTATTGCTAGTAGTAATGTACAGAATTTTGACTATGGCTTTATAGTTTTTGCGTGTAGAGCTACAGCCAAAATTCTGTATATTACATGTATATTCTATATATGTAAATGACATATCTTCTGTTTTAATTTAGCCCTTATAACATCTTGACCACTGCACTGGTTTCTGTTTGTTTTCACTTAGAACAATTTTTGCAATATTCCTTGTTTAAGGCTTTGCATGGCACTTGTCTTCAAAACCAGGCAGCTGAAAGAGCAGAGCAGTTAAAAATAACTGCAGGATTCTTGGTGGGGGAGGGTGGTGGTGGAAATAGGTGCCATGATATCGTTCAACCCCTTTAAACTGTTTTCATTTAAAATTGGAGGTAGAAACGTGTGGATTCTATAGGCGTTTTACAGGGCTTGTATAACTCTTGGGGCTATGTGCAATTTGCTGGGAGTGACAGATGATTGATTTTGTGTTAAGAGAAAGTGGATGGTTGCATTTGTGAGTGTTTGAGTTCAAAAGTCCAGAAGTTAGCTGTGTGGAAAAAAAAACAAAAAACACTTTATGATGAGAAGTTGCGTTTTGGTGGATACAAAGTTAAGCAGAGGATATGTCTAATTATTAATGAGTTCCTGGGCTATGCCTTTTTTTTTTTTTTTTTTTTTTTTTTTACTTCTTTTTTTAAAGTACTTTCTGTTCTCTGTGAAAGGTACTAAAATGAAAAAACTATGTACACCTTCTGCTACATCCTGCTATTTCTGTGTGAAGAAGCATCATATCTCTATTGGATATAGGCAAGAAGAAAGAAATAGGAAAGATTAATGGCCTAGAGTATTTGTTGGTTATGTTTGTAGCCTTTTGCTTTGTTGGGTGAATAGGTGTTTGCATCTTGATGATATTGGATTAGAGGGAAAACTAGACATTTCAATTGTTTTAAATATTCCAAAATGTGTGTGTTTCTTGTTTCTGTTGGTGGGCAATTTTTTCTCCTTTTCATTTTTAAAATGTTTTGTTCTCAAAATAGTCAGATGCTGTTTTTTCCTATTTTGCTTATTTAATTTACCTAATCAGTCATATTCTTCAGAAAAGTGAGATGCAGAGTTGAAGGAAAAAAATACTGCTTCAGAGAAGCAGATGATTTATGCATTTCTCACATGGAGAAAATACAGAGTTTTTGTTTGGTTTGTTGGGGCTTTTTAAGTAAAATATGTTGAGTGTTTCCTTTTTTTCTTTTTATGACTTCTTTGGAAGTGGGGCAATAATCTATATATTGTTCCACTTGTACAGTTATCTGACCTTTTTATTGATCATAAAATTCTCTAAAGTTCAGTCTGATCCATGGAGTGCTGAGAGAAACCTTCCCCTTGTCTCTGGTCTCCACATCTGCAGTTTTCTAATCATTTTTCTGGGCCTCATGGAAGAGTTTCTGAAGGAAGCAGGTTGCTTTGTTGATAGGTGTTCTTCTATCCAAATCACTCTTTTCTTGCTTGTTGTCTGGTCTGTGAGGCTTGCAGAGAACCATTGGGTCCTCTGGGTTAATCATGTGATAGTAGTCTGAAAAAAATTTATCCTGGTGTGCTGCAGTCAGAGCAGAGTATCTCAGGTCTCAGGTCATTCATCTTTTAAAATACATATCCTTCAACTGAAGCTCATTTCTCAGTTTCCCTCTTTACTTGCCTCTCCAATGATACTGGCAGATTGCAGCACTCTCCATGCTTGATTCCAGACCTCCTCCTTCCAGACTTGCAAGATATTTAAGAGTAAACTTTGCTGGCTTTGCTAGGAGAGAATTGACACGGCTCACTGATGGTTTCAACTTCGTGTGGCAGCAGCACCACAGTGGGTTTTGTCTGAATTTTTTTTTGCTCCCTCAAATAGCAACCAAATATAATAATTACTTTTATTATTTTATTATTTATTTACTTATATTATTACTTTTATTAATTTTGAGATTAAAAATACTTAACTTAATCCATCTCCTTATGTTCCCTTTTCCTGGTTGTTTATGAGCAGTCATCCAGAGTCAGCAGTGCAACACAGGCGTGTCAGTGTTTGGAGATCTTGACTGATATGGATGGAATGCAAGAGGTGGGATGAGGTTCATAGGGATCTGCATTTTCTCTATAATTTAAGGGGCTGAATCTTTTTTTTTTTTCCCTCATTTTATCAGCAAAGCTTTACTTAGGTGCATTTATGAATCACTGCTGTTTAGAGGCTTGGGGGGATCTTTAAATAACACCTTTGTTAGGGTTCTTATGCAGGAAAAATACAGGAAGGAACATTTTCAGAATTGCCTTTAGGGGAGCTGGATATAGTCAGTGCTGACCCTGCAAATGTGCAGAAATGAAAATAATGGTTAGATTACAGTAATTCACGGTGCAGGAAGGAAGCACAAGATTGCACATTAAAAAAAAAAAAAAAAAGAGTAGTTCCTCATGAATTTAAAAAATACTACAAATTCTTCCTTGTATATATATATATATAAATATATATAGTGTATATGTGTTTGGTGTAAGAATAGCTATGCAGAGCTGTTGAGCCAGAGTTATTCTGGAGGTTAAACAAGGTAACAGTCCCTTCAATCATCAGAAATCCATAGATCTAGATACAGAGCAAAACTGTGTAAAGATCCATTAGTAGGAGTTTTTTTTCATGCCACCCACAATTAATAGCCAGTTGTGAATAATCCCAAGTATAAATGAATCCTCTTGGATTTGTGTTTGCCTTATTGAGTTGGTAATGGGACAAAGCCTGTAGTGAAATGCCTGGATCAAAAAAGTTGGTGATAGTATTTGGTGCATACGGTTCAGCAAATAAGACCTTCCTTTGCTGGTGATGAAATCACCTGCAAAATCATGAAGAGATGGCTCAAAGACAAACTTACTTTGGGTGTTACGTTATGGTTCAGTTTTTAGCAAGTCTTGCAAAAAAGGAAAGCACGATACGGTCGAGGACTAAAAGATAAAGTAGATGAGCTCTTGCTTGGAGCATGTTGTCGTGGAGAGAGGTCTCTGCACTGAAGGGTCTCGTTGTAAAGGCACAACTGGAGGTCCTGGAAGGGTTATGTCAGGGGCTTCTCCATCCCAGGGGCAGCAGAGGTGGGCAATAAAGGTACTTTGCTGTAGTGCACTGTGCAAGGGCTTCCACTGCTGCTTTCCAAGGATAGGGGAAAGGATGAGCCAGAAGCAGTAGTGGTAGGACTTTCTTCTCTGAGGAGACTTTGTGTTGTATCAAAAGCTTCCACTGTGAAACCAGCTGTTCCCAGATCCTTTGGGAAGAAGGGAGGAAGGAGCTATTGGGTAAGACTCTGAGAGTGCCATCTCTCACCAGAGAGCATGCTGAGGTGTAGCTTTGGCTGCAGAGTGCTTCAGAATAACAGGATGTAAAAGACCTTTGGGTTCCTGTGATTGGAGGGACCTGTAGTTTAATGCAAAAAAAGGGGTGAAGACAGTCGATTATAAATCTTAATAGTCATCTAGAACAGAAACAACAACCTTCAAGTATAAAGAAGTAATAAGAATTTAGTAAAACATGGTCCAGTCCTGGAGAACCTTTAAGAACAATGCAAATGATATTGCTTGGTAAGTTTCACAAAAAAAAAAAACCACATCTTGTCATGTTTCAAAATCAAACTTTGCTTTTAGAATACCATTTTTTTCCAGGTCTGAACTGAAAATAGATTCCAGTCTGTAGTTTGTTTGAGCCAGATGATGAAAGGAGAAAATAACTTCCCTTTATATCAAACATGTAAATGGCAGGTCCATTATACAGCTGGATGAAAATAAAAATTCAGACTTCCAGTGTAAGGTCTTAAAATGAGAAATTAAGAAAAAAAAAGATTAGTGAAGATATTTGTTTAAAATAAGTTATTAAAGTGAAAATTCCTTCTAGAATATCCATGGGATTTAATTATGCATTATTCAGGTCTCTTCCCCCAAGAGGGGAATGCAGATACATATATTGATGATTGTTCAAACAAGAGTTGGATACTTCTAGTTTACAGCAGTACTTTTCTGTCTTAGTTGTTGATTGAAGCTTTATCAATACCCTGTCTGTTGAATTATAGAGAGATATAGGTACACCTTATTTCACATGCCAAGTTAATATGAAAGTATAGCAATATTTGAGTTTGTTTAAAATAAATGTGACTGATTTTGCTTGTACAAAACTTGTGGAATGTGTTGAGAAAGAATGGTTAGCAGGATTGGAAATGAACTAGTTTTCAAAATAAAACAAGTTGTAAAATCATGAAACTTTTCCTCTTGTACAAATGGCCTATATTTTTATGTGGTATTTGTTGAACTATGCATTGCTACTTGGTTAATAAAAGAAATTTAAACCAAAGCTGTTTGCTAGGAGTTTAATAATAATATAAAATATGAAAGCAGGACTCAGAGACCTAGTCCCTGTTTGTGTGATCAAAAGGCACTTTTTCTTAGTAGGGTCTCTGCTATTTAGCAAAGTATTATGATAGTAAAAGTTGCCAGAAATCTATTCCGACTACATAAGGTGTGAAAAGCTTGATTATGAATGAGTAAGCACACTCTGGTTGGCATGGAAATACGGAAGCTAATTTTGCACCAGTCATATTTTCATGCTGCAGTGGCTTGACTTATTGGCTGTTGCTTTCCCATTAGCTCCAAAATCCAACCTTCTCCCTCTGTGCTTCCAAAAATACTACGTTGTGCTTGCAGTAATAATGCAGTGAAAATGTGTCTTATTTGAACACAGGTAACTCACCTTCTGACTTTTATCCTTAGCCCACTGAAACCCAAGATTTTCAGATTACATAACTCAGAGGGCTGGAAAGTAAACGGAACTCCTAAAATACTCTAGTTCTTTTTTTTAGGCCAAGTTTTCTGAAAAGCTTCATTTCCTCCAACTCTGGCTGAATAGTCTGGGTCCATATGATTTTTGTGGAGAAGCTGTTTCTGAGAGCAGACCTGAGTTGCACTAATCTGGATGGTCCTGTGCAGAGTCAGTGGCTTGGGCATACAGAGGACACAGTGGAATCTGAGTCATAAATACATCTGGCCATAAACTGCGGCTGTACTTTTCCACTGAGGCAGGGTTGGGTACAAGCTTGCAGACCTGATGTCTCTCCTGATTGGAAAGAAAATTAAATATTTTGTCTTCATAGTGTACCAAAAGAGCTAATTCCTCCTTCGCAAGAAAGATAAATAGTTGGACATACACCCTCAAGTAGGTGTGTCTCAAGAATGCCCATCTGACCACTTGACAAGTGGAACTGATTCAGTTAATGTTTAAGATGCTGCTCAAGCCGACAAAAGATTTTATTTTCAGGGCATAATTACATGTCTGCCTTGTTTTACTACATTAACAGTGTAAATCAAGTTTCTAAAGGTTGCCACTGACATGAATTACTATATAACTGAGAGACTCTGCAGTGACACTGAGTATTTTTTAAAAAATGCAGTTTCCAAGAAGTTAAAGCCTTTGACTCATATAGAAATGTCATGAATTTATGGATCTCTTAGGAAACTTAAATGGTTTTGTTTTTTTTAAAAAAATTGAATTACTGAAAATATAGAAACCATCCTCTATAGTGCATGTATCATGCAGCAATGAAGCTTTCCAGATGAAGTCTTATTCCCTTGAACTTCTCAGACCAGCAGTGTGGGAACATGCTTTCCTCTAACATTTACTCGATTTGATACTTGGGGAGGAGGCAGGGAGCTGGCAGATTGGGCTGGAGGTAGGGGACAAGAAACCAAATAACATGATTTTGTTGAATGACTTGCATATGGCTTAGTGCATCTCTACAAGGTCTTACTGGAGTCAGTAGAGCTATATGATAGCACAAGTTGGCTGTTGTGATTATTCTTACAGGATTAATGTTGTAGCTCTGCATTCAAAGGGCTTCGCATCTACCCACATGTGCCTTGTGCGTACCACTTGGTAGGCAGGTCTAGTGACGGGGAAAGGGAATGCTATTTAATACATTTTTCCCCTGTGATTTTTCTTGATTCTACAATCTGTTAATAAAATTAAAAAGAGTATTTTCGTGCTAATTGTCATTAAATCTTTCAAATTTCAGAGAAGGGGCTTGGAGTCTTTAGCAGATGGTTGAAAATGAAATGCACTTTGGGGGAAACAGAAGCTCTGCCAAATTTGGACCTTGAACAGAACTAGTCAAATAAACAGAAGTGAGACACAGCAGGGATGGTTTGGAATAGGCTTTATTATGGCCAGAAAGCTTCAGGCTGTGAATGACCTAATCAACCTAAGCTCCAGACATATACCTAAATTAGCTTCCACTCTACCAATCCTCATAGTACTCAGTTTTTCTTTACTCAAGCACCATCGTAACAGAACTGAGCTCTTTTAAAAAATGGAAGGCTATAACTCTTTATGCTTGTCCTCTTTTTGTTGTATTTGTCCTATTCAACTCTCCTAATGCCTGTATTCCTAATTTTCTCCTTTAGTTTTCCAATCCTTTTCCCTGACTCAATTCTGGCAATTTCCATGCATTTGTTGAGTTTCAAAATGACTTGTTGTTCTATGAGAACAAGAAAAAAAAGTAATAGGAGCAAAGCTCCTCAGTGTTGAGGGACTCTGGAACACTGTTCAGTTCCCACTTAACCAAAAGAATTTCTGTGTGACCTTGTCTGCTGCCTCATTTCCATCTCTGCAGCATGGGGATAAAGTAACAGGCCTTGGCAGAGGAGGGGAAGCCATGCCTGATGTCATATAAAGCACTATTCCAAAGGGGTCCCTTGCTGTCTGCATTTGCTGCCCTGTGTGGCCTCTACTGCACTTAGGACTGCTGTTTACAACTGGAATAGCAAGCCAGCTTGGGCTCTGTTCATTTAGCCAGACTTGGCTTGATTTGCTGTGTGCAGCCTCGGACTGCGGCTGCAGAGCGTGTCCGTGAATGTCACATGGACATGGGCTTGTTCTGGTGCAGGCAGGAAACTGAAATGGAATACCATGACTCTGATCATGCTTAAGCATTAGCCAGGACAATGACAAAATGCTATAAACATCTTCAAGGTAATAGCTAAATAAAGGCTGCATTAATTCATGTTGGTCTCCAATGCTTAAAGAATGGTTCAGCGTGAAATTTGAGTGGCAATGGCTTGTGTGTCACTGATTAACAAATCATTTTGATTTGATTAACAAATTGGTCTAACTTTATTTTAAAAATACTATATTGTATACATATATATGTTATATACTAGTATATATTATATATAATAATATACTAAACACACATCTTTATAAAACTTATGCATTCAACAGTTTTTATTCGTAAATCATAGTCTCATGGCCTTTGGATCAGTCACTGCTTTCTACCAATAGACATGACTTTTCAAAAACTTTTTTGTGAAAAGTAGGTTACGTTTGAGAGTAGGAGAGGCTCTTTAGGGGGTTTGAGGTGGATACATAAAGTCACTTGAATTTTTTTAGGCATTATTGCTCTGGAATTCAAGAGAACAGTAATTAACCTGGTGTAGTAGGTGTTGGTTTGCATCGCCTGAAGTGGTGTTCCTAAATTCTGCCACATTATCATGGTTTTAACATGAGTTTAGTGGTTCACACAGAGAGATGCAGGGGATCATGTAATTTCCCTTTGTCATTCTGGTTTCAAGTCACCACAGTTGTAATGATTTACTGGAATTCTAATTCCCTTAACAATTAGTAGGCACACTGTAGCCCACTGGGTTTTATTCAGAGCTCATTGAAGCTAATGGAGGGGAAAAAAAATCCCTTTGACCTCATTTGGCATTGGCTCAAGCTCTTTGCAGTTGGAGCTGATGGCTTCATCAAAATCCACTTAACCTTCCAGGGATGAGCGTGTGACAGGGACTGGTTGTCAGGTCATTCTGGAGCGTCATGGGTCTGCTGGGAGGGGCTTCTATACTTTCCCCTCATTATTCCCCTTATTACCATGTAGGTGAAAGGAGCAATTTTAACAGTCGCAGAAGCCAGTGTCATGTCTTATGTGGTCCAACCTCAGCTTGTTTGGATAACCCAGGATTCATACAAGTTAGTAAGTGTAACAGAGTATATGCCTTAGAATTAACATTCTGATGTGTTTGTTTTCCTTGTTTTCACAATTTGAAACATACTGAGGTTAAAAAATAAATTGTATGCCTCCCTCCCACTCTGTTATTTAATCATATCCCTGAATCTTTCCATGTTTTAGGTGTGCCTTTCAAATGAACAAACCTAGACAAATCAATACCTAAATATAAACAACTATACTTTTTCCTCATGTTGGTTTGGAACTGGTTTCCATTTCAAGAAAAAAGAAAACAACTAGGAATAATACAGATGAAAAGAAGAAAATTATCAGCCTTCCTTATTTCTTCCTCAAAAATGCGACAAATTCCATACAATCATCTCTTTAATGCTCTGCATTATCATATAAACACAAATTTAGAGATGCTATAATCATAGTAAAGTTTTTTCTTGTATCCTGGAAAAATAGTTTATCTGAAGGTCACTTGATTCTGTTCAGCTTAGCAGGACACAGAAGGAAGACTTTCATGGAGTTTCTCCAAGTTAAAGCCTATCAGGACACCACAAGAACTTTGTTATTCCTGAGTACCATATTTTGTTGTATGAAAGGACACACTTGTTGAATCAACAAACTCAAGCTTGTTCTACTGCCCCTAAGGATTATGGAAGAGCCTTGCTAAGACAAACATGACTCTGAACCTGCTCTTGGGCAAGCTGCTGTAGGGAACCCTGTATGGTCTCCTGGGCTCCCTCCTAACCTCTTTGATTCTGAGTTTCGTGAGAGATCCTCTTCAATGGCAGGGAAAGCAGTAAGATCTGCTTGTTGTCTCCTCCAGGGAGACAAAACTGAAGGGAAAGACCTCTTTCACCTTTTCATTGGGCTGATGTGTTGTGTTACGATGCTGCAAGTGACTGCTTGTGAGATAACCAGGCTCTGCACTTCTTGTGTTGGTGGCATTGGATCTTCTGAAAGCATATTCCTGTCCCTTTGATTAGTGCTAGCAGCAGGGAAAGCTGTTTCCACCACTGAGGGATATGTTTTCAAAGCAATGTGTAGGGCTTTGGAATGTGACACCATTAAATGTTAACGTGCATTTTCAAATAAGGAGCCTCAAGGCTAGAGGTAACTCTTTGATCTTTAAAAAGCTTGCCACATAGAAGAGAGAGTTTGAATGTATACTTACATCTGCAAACACTTGCAGGTAATTAGATTTTAGTTTCAGGGCTGCAGGATTTTGCAGAAATTATTCAAATTTCAAAAGGCTCAAAATAAACATCAATTTCTATTTATCTCAAGGGATTGAGAGGGGCATAAAACAAACCTTTAATGGCTTGAGCCATTGCTTTGTTGAAGAGATAAAACCTGTGGGAGTTTGTGTATTAAAATGGGATGTGAACCAGCAGAAATCCCAGCAGGATCTGAATTTGATTTAAAGTGAATAAGAAAATACACAGCTGAGCTTTCCTCTGTTGTTTAAAAGATTATTACCCTAATATATACAGTTGCTTTGTTTTTAAAAAAGTATGTCTGGATTGAGCCATAATTACATGTGAAAGCATTTGAGCTAGTCATTCAGTATTGAAGGAATTGGATCTGTCTAAACAAAATGACATGCAATTAGGGAGCATGGAGGAGTTGTCTGTTTGCCGTATCTGAAAATAAAGTTATCAAATTATTACCCAAATTGTTCCACATCTGACAACTGTATTTAGAAAGGATTCTTATGGTAACTTTGCAAAGATGGCACAGGTTTGCATTCTGTTTGTGACAGGGGGTAATGAAACATAAAGTTTGGTTGGTTTGATTTTTTTTTTCCTTTAATTGAGACTTTTATATTTTTTGTTTGCAAAGTTCCTCACGAACTACTGATAGAAAGTGAACCTTTTTCCTTGTTGGATGAAAAATGGCCTCTTTAGACAAAACAAAAGGTAGCTGACTGCTAGAGTTCTACTGGCATTCAAACTGAGACATTAATCAATACTTTAAATCAAAACTGCCATCTTGTTGAATTTTGGCATTTTGGTTTTTTAGTTGCTTGAATTTTCATTGTGTTTTTTTTTTTTAATGAAGAATGCCTGGTTTTGTTTACTCCCGTGTGAAAGAAATACTGCACTGCAATCCTTAGTGTATTTTATAGCTATTATTTATTAATTCTGTTATTAATGTATGTGAACTTGCTGCAGAACAAGTTCTCTATAATCCTCATGTGGACAGTCCTACTTGTTCTGGGTATGTCCTTTCCCCTTTTTTTTCTCTTACTCTGTATGCACATAGATTATGAGAGTTTTCTTCTCTACCTCCAGTGTTCTGTGATAAAAATCCAGGAGTTACTGTCTGTCTCTGAAAATAATGCAGAAAACAGTATATGTGTTCAAATTATCATGATAATTTGCAGGTCTGTTTTGCAGAGGGTTAGGAAATACCTTCCACTTCAAAGAAAATACGACAGAGATGCTGAAGTGGGTCTGAGTTATGAGCCAGAATGACAGTGATGTAAATGCTGAGGGCTGTGGTCATACAGTGCCGTGAGTCTTGTTCAGAGCATAAGATTAAAGCATAAGGTTGCATAAATTTTTAATGAAGACTGTAGCATCAATATAGTCTCAAATACTGATTCTCAACGTAATCATGGGTAGTTAGAAAAGTTAGTGTATAAACTGCTTGTTTGCTATCATGTTGAATCTAAGAGATCTGTATGTTTCTTTATTCCTGTGTCACTAAAAATGCCACTGTGACTGATGAAGAGAGAACACAGTGCCCTAAGAAATGCCTGGAAGAAAATTTTCATCTTTAAACTGACATCAAAGCTGCATTCACCTTGCTTCAGAATGGGAATTTTGAACTTTTTTCAATCCTGTCCCTTATCTAAACCATTAACTTGCATAGAAGAGTCTTAAAAATTGGTGTTTCGGGGCTAAATAAGGCATTTTTGTTGGAGGTTATTGAGACATGAAATGATTACTTATCATCCCTTGAAATGACATTACATTTAAATGCAATGGTACATGGGCACTTACTGCTACCTTCATCTCTGTTAATCCTTGCTCACAGCCTGCAAATTGAACATTCTCTCAGCCTTATGGGATGCACTGAAATTCTCAGAGATATAATTGGTTTTCAGTGTGCCATCCTGCATGTTGTACAATTTGAAGAGACTCTTCCAAACTGAAAACATTTAGTGAACCCCTCCAAACAGAACACATTTAGTGAATCCTGTGCTGTGTATTCTTTCCCCTTTAATCAGTTTTATCCATGAGTTCACCAAAGATTTAAAGGGAAAATAAAAATTGAATTCATTTTATCATGATTGATTTGAAAATTCAAGGGACAACCTCTTGGTTATTGATGGCTTTTAAATTGCTGTGCATTGTTAGCTGGGCATGCCTGTGAAATTCATCAGCATTCCACAATCTGCCTCTGTTATTTGCTTACAGATAGCAGCTCTAAATTTAGATGTGCACAATATAACCTTACCAGACAAAATTATGGCATTGTCTGAAAGTCTTTGCCGGGTCTGCCTGTATAAATGAGCGCTTTTCCATAAAGGTCCATAGGAACCAGAGCAGAAAAATCTTCTTTAGGAAGACGAAAGCTGTGGCCTGGATTGAGTTTCCTATATGATGGATGTTGTCCAACCTCATTGCTCTTCTGAAGACATGGTTGTGTTAAAAAGAGAGAGAATGGGAATGAGGGAATCACACTCATGCAGATGCTCCTGGATCTTGCTCCAAGGTGGGGGTAAACTTCGTGACTTCAGAGAAAATGGGAGTATGTGAACGGTGGTACTGTGCTGGGGAATCAGGACGAGATAAGAACTTACAAAGGGCTGATTCTTCCATAATTTTCCTTCCTGCATTCATCCATGAATTTATGAAAACTGTGTGACTCCCCAAAAGGAAGCCTATCATGGTAACTGGATTCTTGCTTTTCTTCTCTAAGGTACCCCAACTAAAACTGTGCATCTCTACAAAGGCAAGCAGAGTCTTCACTTGCAGGTCTGATCTTAGGTGTCCATGGTCACAGGTGTGATGGTGATAAGCAGTTGGTGTTGAAATGCTCCACTGAAGTTTTCAGCAGTGCTGCCACAAGCACGCTAAATTTGGAGGTGACTCAAACTGTGGGGAATAACATAAATGTCCATCTGTATGGAAAATTCCTCAGCTTGGAGAGGTAGTAGAAAAGCTTGGAGAAAAGAAGATTTAGGGGAGTCCTTATCACTAACTACAGCTACCTGAAAGGGGGTTTGCAGCCATGTGGGGGTCAGCCTCTCTCCCAGGAAACCAGTAACAAGACAAGAGGAAATGGCCTCAAGCTGTGCCAGGGGAGGTTCAGGTTGGACATTTGGAAGGATTTCTTTACTGACAGGGTGGTTAAGCATTGGCATGGGCTGCCCAGGGAAGTGGTGGAGTCACCATCCCTGGAAATGTTCCAGAAATGACTGGACATGGCACTGCTCTGGCTTAGTTGATGTGGTGATATTCAGTAAAAGGTTTGACTCTATGCTCTTGGAGGACTTTTTCAACCTCAATCATTCTGTGATTCTAAGTAGTCAGAACTGTGTTTCTGTCTCATTTATCTGAACATTAAGTGGTAGAAGATGCAATGGCTCTACTTAAATAATTGAAACACTTATTTTTCCAAATTTTACTAGAAAATGGATTTTTTTTTTTTTATTAGTGATGTTAGTTATCTGAATTGGCAATTTTCTCCCACCTGCAAATAAAGCACTTGTGCTTCCCAAAGTGGTTTTCATGTTCTAGTCATCATGATACCCTATGTGCTGCTGCTTTTGTGCAGAATTTTTTATTCTTTCTCTCCTGCTTGTTTGTTTGGGTTTTTCCTCAATAAACCCTATTCTCGGTGAAACAGGTATTTACATTCCATTTAAAAAACTGTATTTGGAAAACTTAGAAAAACTGCTTCACCAATGAATTCCTGAACAATTTTAACACTGAGTAACATCAGCAGAAAATCTGCTATACCCCCTCTGCATTTTAATTTTCTGTAGGTGAATGTCTATAGAACTCAGTCCAACTGGCTCTGATCATCCTTGTGTTTGTCTTCTAATAATAATCCTGGCAGCCTTGCTGATGGGTGCACATATATTAACATTTTTCCTGCAAATTTATTGTTGTTTTGATTGTATTATGGTATTTTAAGGCAAATGCTGTTCTGTCCATGGTTTAATCATTGGTACTCTGAACTCCTTCAGGGATGGCCTCTGGTGAACAGAGCATGCTTTTAGCAAGCTTTTGAAAGGCATCAAGTTTCTCTTTTTGTGAGTTCTGCTAAAACTTCTGAGATGTTAAAAGACAGTGTTGATCTTTGGTATATATAAACTTTAAAACTTTGTTTGAAATGCATGAGTAACAAGTCTCATCAAGGCCGAGATAAAAAGAGTGCTTGTGATGATGTGATGCTGTGTGGCCAGAGAAAAGGGCCTCCATATTCTTAGATTTTTGTTTTCATAATGGAGCAAAAACTGCCCTGTGCTGACAAAGCCACTTGCCTGTGTTTTCCTGTACAGAAAGGTAATCTCAGGATACGTTTCCTTACCATGGTGCGAGGGGATTTATACTTTCTCTTTCCTAAAGTGTGTTAAATGTCAAAAGGGCAGACTTCAGGTATAAAATTTGCTTCGTCTGTTGTGCCAGCTTTGTGGGTTTCTGCTCTCAGGTCAAAGATGAAAGCACTCTTACATTAACAAGATATCAGAAATGTGGAAAGGAGAGGCAAATAGGCACAAAAAGCATTATATTCTGTGAGGAAAGTGGTAAAAATCTCTGGCAACTGCTGTCACACCTGCTGAGAGTAAATCACAGCTTTGGACAATAATACGCTTTTGCAGGTTGTTCATTGAAATATAAATGTTGGAAGGCTGAGTCAGCACATCTTTTGTTGTGGTCCTTTTTTTGTTTTCCATACAGAGCAATTTTAGTAATTTTTGAGTGCCAAAAATGGATTTCTGTGATGAATTTGCTGTTCATTGACTACAGCTCATTCCTGTCTGACAATGAGCCTCTGATCTAATGAAAAGCATGTAGTATGAGATAAAATGATGGTACCTTCATTTTGTAGCTGCAGACATGACTCACCTAAATGACATGGACTATGACAGAGCTGAAATCAGAGAACACTTCTTCCTTTAACTTCAGATCATTCTTCTTTAACTATATTTTGTTGGTAATTGGCTTAGTCTGATGTTCTTTCACCCTCTCAAAACAAAAATTGTTTCTGCATATTAGTTTACAGGATCTGCACTGATGGCTATTTGAAATTCATAGTTTGAGCCCTGCCTCTCTGTTCCTCAAATGCAATTCTACTGCATTATTGTGAGTAGGAGTTACATGGCAGACATGCTTGTTTCAGTAAAAAAATAAGACCCAGTATTGAATCAGTTTTATGAGAGCCCCTGGAGTAATTCAAAATCAGACTTGACCACTTTTTGTGAAACAAGGTTATATGTGCACACTGTATCATAAAAGAGACTCTATAAATGCACTGATTGAGTAATACTTTTATGTCTTTACAGGCATATGAAAGAACACTTATGTAATTTGCAGTTGCTTAGGAAGAGCTCATGATTAGCTTAACTATTGACGTTTATTTGCAGTATAGCGCAAAAAGAAAAAGGAACATTGTGTTGTTAAGTACTTTCTCTAGTGTCTTATATCTTGAAAAATATGCCACACATTTCAGCTAACAGATGGAGTTCACAGCTGTGCATGTACGTGTAGCCAGTCTCTAGGAAAAAAAAAAAAAAAGGAAAAAAGAAGGAATTTCTTTTTACAGAAAAACAGGTTGTTTGGGGTTTATTTTATTTTTTCTCGTCATGTTTTCAAGCATCATTTACTAAAGTTGTTAAATTGGTAGTAGAACCTAGTTCTAGGTGGTAGTTGCCGTGAGAGGCTTTTTGTAGGGACTGTTGATATAGAAATAATCTCCCAATCTCTTCCAAATCTGTAGCCACACTCCACGTTACTGCACTTCCTGTGTCATTTGTGTATGTATCATTTTTACCCCCCACACAATCTCCTCTTTTTCCTATGCACATGTATCTCATTGGACTATAACAGTGAAGGTTAATTTCCACAGTAAGTCTAAGTATTGTATTTTTTGCCTTTTCGAAGGAGAGTTGTACCTACAGAAGGCAGGAGAAAAACAGATGAAGTGAAAAGCATCAGTGGTCACTCCTGAGGACTGTTAAGAGGCATGGTACAAAAAGCATGGTTTACATCTTTAAAACAAAGTGTGCCATTAAGTGGGTAATGCTAAGAGGAATTTTATCTAGCCTATAAATACCAGTGAATCTTTTCAACTTCAAATCCCAGTACAGAGACAATTTACAATTGCAATCAAAATGATGCACACAATTTAACTTCAGTACCATCTGTAACTCTGCTGGTATTTTAATAATGAATAAAATTATATCTTGGCAACAAAAGTCTCACTGAAATAATATACCTTTAATTTCCAAGTGAGACCTCTTAAGACTAAGTTACAAGGCCTCTGGTTTACCCTGAAATCTCCTTCATGTTTATTATAAAATGGACCTATCTGTATTTAAGTAGCTATCAGTGGGCAAAAGGTCTGTGATTCTGTAAAGCTTTTCTAAAAGTCCCTTTGAAATTCAGGGATTGTGGTTCAGGCAGGGGTTTGCACAGCTGCTCACGAGCACTCCTGGCCTCATTGCACCTCTTGCACCTGCCTCAGCAGAGATGTATGAGCAAGGTGTGTTGCAGGAGCTCTTTGGTGATGTGTCAGGCCCTGTGTTCTTGAAGTTGAGCCCCTACAGGAGCCACCATCCCTTCAAAAGCTTTTAAAATTACCATGGGATAGAGCAGGAGGCATGACAGTTACTCTCTTCTGAATTTGTCTTTTTGACTCCATGATGGGACCTGACCACACCATTGTCTGGGTTATAATTCTCTTCTTTTTCATCTTCAAGTTTTGTATTTTGAAGAGAGGAGGCCGTTTTGGCTCTGTTGCTAATAGTTTGCATGTTATGCCCTGTGCCCTACCCTTCCCTCAGTTGCATAATTGGGTGACACCAGTCCCATGTTCCTACTCTGAGTGCTGCTTTCATGTATTTATTTATTTTGTGACGCTTATGGTTGCTAACAGAGTAGCTGCAGCATAGATCTGAGTCTTGTCAAATACTTTGCATTGATGATACTCTGCGGTGATATGAGATTGTTGGTGTAAGTACCAGTATGGGTAATTACTTACTATAAAGACAGGAGATTTTGACAAATAATGTACTACCACATAAAAAAATTGCAAACTTCGCAGTATTTTCCGCACATTTGTCCTGGTGAGGGTACGGTACTACCAAAAGCAGTTAGAGGCTGGTGTTTGGAAAATCTGTGGAGCCCAGTGACTGGAGATGTTTCACTGATGGTGTCCTCTTTATCAAAGCTTTTGTTCAGGAAATGTTAGTGACCTTTCTGGATGGCCTTCACAAGTGGAAATCAATGTGTTTTGTCCCAATGACTCTTCAGGTGAACCAGGCAAATAGGAGCAGGACAGGTTTGTTAACAAATCTCAGTTTGGGCCTGTAATGACCCTGCCTGTGTTCCAGGGATTGATCCTCTTCAAAGGGCCTGCTCTAAGAAGCATTAGTGTGACCATGATGGGTTTCTGGGGTTTGTGATTTTCTAAATATCTTCAGTGCCCACTAATCAGAAATTTTCTATGGTTGTACCAATTGCTGCTAATGAAGGCCATCGCAGCCTTGAAGGAGGTTAGAAACTGGATCATGCCAAGCATACCAACACCAGTGTGAAATGTGCACTGGAGGAACTAGTAGAGTTAGTCTGAATCTCCAATTTCTGTGCAAACTCTGTTTTGGTAATATGTAACCTTGTATTTGAGAAGCCTGCTGTTCTGCAAGAGCATTTGAAATACTGTGTGTCTAGGACTTGGATACATATTTTTAATTTATTTTTTCATACATGTCACAGATGTTGAAGGCCTTCACAACATACAGAGCTTAATCAGGTATTTGGGCAAAAGGCCTTCTCTGAAATTCCATTTTGTGTAGTATTAGCTAAAGCTTGTATTATCTGGAATGTTTCAAAGACGCCTAAGAGTTAGTGTCTAAATGTCACTTGAATGATTTTGAACTGATAACATTTATATTTGGGAGACTGTCCAAAGAATTCTATTTAAAAAATTAAAATACATGGGCAAAGAGGGAGAAGATATTTCCTTGTTTTTATTTGGAGGGTAATTAAAGCTACAAGAAAAGAATCAAAACCAATCAATAAAACAACTTCATAGTATAAAAATAAAAAAAAGACAATAGATTAACTTCTACTTTTTTGTTAATTTTGTCATTGTTTTCTAAAAGCCATTAAGGAATAAACTCCAGAAGATTCAGGTTGATATATGTGACTATTTTTCTTAATTCCAGAAGCATGATTGCTTATGAAAGTTCTGTTAACACTCATGACACTGTAAATGCTTTTGGTAACTGCTTGTTTTTCAGAAGTTGGCATATTCAAAGTCAGGTCAAAAGGGTCAACCCTTTTCTCAAATGCAAATTAACATCTGTATTGCTGTGTGGTTTGAATAAAAAGTTGGCTCATAAGTGTAATTAGACCCTCTTTTTCATTATTTCTTTGCTAATTATCCTGTCAAAGAAAACATAGGCGAAAACAACTGAACAACTTGCTAGTAAATCCGCTTTTGTGAGTGTCCAGATGTTTTAAATGGTTCTGTAGTGTAGGATTATTCATTGCTAAACCCCATGTTTTTAATAGGCATATAACGCAGTTAACTCCAAGAAGCAAAGTTCCTGTTCTGACAGGCAAACTTCCAAAGCAAATGGAGAAATAGGTCAGGATCTATAGGTAAATATAAATGTGGGAGCCCTTGAAATAATGTTTTTTTTCTCTCACATCAAGTTGGGGGATATGAAGACCCTTGAAATACATGTGCTTGGATTATATGGTGGGAGTCAGGATACACTGATTTTACTTTTGGTTTTACCACAAGTCTTCTCTGATCTTGCATAAGCACAAAATTTTTCATCTTTCTTGTCTGCATCCATCACAAAAGGAAACATGATAATAACATGGTTTATTGGAGAGTTTTTTAATCTTGAGAGATGTTGCTTTGGTGGATTGCTTGCTTTTCAGTATTGTCCTCTCATGGAAGCAGGGCCAATGGAATGACCCTACAATGAAATGATCTACATGGGTACATGCATATCCCACCTTTTTGAGCTCTGTATCCAATTTCAGCTAAGTTTTACAAAAAGGTATCAGTCTCGAATATTGGGTCTCTGACAAGGATGTACCAGAGCTGTTCTGCAGATGATTTGAATTATTGTGCATGTACAAGTTGTCTGGTGCATCCCAAGTACTTTGCTGTACTCTGGAATTTCATTTGCTGTGTAAAAACTGTGCCATATTCTGCACTGTAGGTCTGTGCATGCAGAGCTCTTGGTTCAACCTCCAGTGCAAAGTTAGTTTTGACTGAGTGAAGGGCGGAAAGAGTGACCTTGAATCTTGTCAGAGAATCCATTCAAAAATAATCTTCAGTTGGAGGAAATTCCTGCATGTACCCTGAGTCAATCAATCGTTACTCTCTTATCTGTTCAAAGTTAGGCTGTATTAGTCCTGGTGCTCTCAGAACTATCATCAATTTTTTAATGCTGTCCTAAATACTGAAGCCTTAAACTTACATGTTTTTATAGTTAGATATTAATTCAGGGAAGATTTCCTAGCTTTAGTTCAGCTGTTTTTTCTTTCTTTCTTTTTTAGAACAAAGCAAAATAAGGATCCCAGAATTCAGTGTGGAAATGATGTTGCAGTGCTGTAGCAGCAGAGATACAGATGCATGTGCATTGGGACAGAAGCAAAAGATACGGAAATTTAGACAAAGCATGTCATAGTTACAGGAGCTTATTGTCACTTCTCAGCCTGGAGCCTTGCGAGATCTCAGGGAAAACCTTAAATGGTTTGCTCCTGCTGTGATGCTGAGATACTTGGTGTCCCATGGGTATCCAGTCCTACCTTTGGGGAACAGTGATGGACAGCTGGAGCACAGGCTGATTGATGTGCTGAGTTCTCTTGTGGCCCAGGAGCAACCACAGGGAACTGAAGAGAGCCAACACTCTAGTCACTGTTTAAAGTGAAATCTCTGCTATTTCCAGCCAGTTATTTCCAGACTCATTTTTAAGTGTTGCTGAATACTCCTGAATGTCTGCTAGGATTTTGGACCTTTTGAAAGGTTCCCAACCCCTGCTGGCTTTACAGAATGCAGAAGGTTGGGTGAATTCAGTGCCCTTACGAACTCAACATTTCCAATGTTTGTTTAAATCTCTGTTCAGGCTATGAGTGACAGTAACAATTTACAGTTGTTTTTTTTTGGATTTTTTAAAGTCCAAAGAGAATGTAATCTCATGGCCTGATCTCGTGGAGTACCAGGAGACTGGCACTCCACAGACTCTTCAGAAGTTCTCTTTGAGAATCAAAGGGTGTAAGTCATAGGGAATCTGCTCAGGACCATGATACTCGTTTTCTTGGCTTATTATCCCCGTGGCTACAACATTAGTGCAAACTTATCCCTAATTTATCTATCTTGCAGTTCTTCCTAGACCTTTTTACTCTTGGGAATGAAAGAGAGATTTTGTATTAGAAGGGTTTTGTATAGAAGTTTGGTTTTTGAGATCCATCATTCAATGCACTGATATAAATTATATTGATTACATTGATTTTCTTTCATATAGAGCTGGATTTTGATTGCAAAATATCTTGTTTTAGAGAGTCATTGTAAAAGCAGATGTGAAATGTTTTAACGTAATCTGTCTCAATATGAAAAAGGTATCACTCTGTTTGGAATAATCTGAATTAGTTTTCATAACTATCAAGCAAGTTTTGCTTTTATTCTTTGTCTTTTGTAGCCCGTCCTTCCCCCATACCCAGTCCTTGCAAACTGCATATTTACTCTCTGAGTGCAAGAACACTGTGATGGCCTGAGATCCTAGTGACCTGTGGGCCTTTTCCAGTAATTAGGTCCATGTTTGCTCCATGGGAGATTCAATTAAAAACGAGAGGGGTTTATTATTATTATTGTTGTTATTATTCCCTACTGAAACCCAGCATTATGTTCTTGAGCGTTTATGTGATAGCGTTGTAATGAGAAAATTTACTTTATTTAATTCCATCCCTGTTCAAACATTGTGGGCTCAAAAATTCCAGTTGAGTGTTAGCACAGCCCATCTGTCCTCAGAAGCAGAGGTGAAAGAAGGAGTGAAATGTAGAGGCTGCTTATGTGAGCGAACAAGACTAATTTGCATGTTTGTGTGAGCTTTGGGAAGAAATGACAGAGATATTTAGGTTTTGAGATTTTAGTGCAGCCTGAGACTGTGAAGCACAGGACTCACTTTTACATGTCGCAAAAGCCCCCATGGCATGTTCCTGTGTGTCACCTCCACAGAGAAATATGAAGTTGTAACTCCTACATTACACACCTGTTGCTAGAGGACAGGAAATGAAAGATGCACACAGTCAGTTGTTAGAGCAAAAAGAGAGACATTTATTTCTTGATCTTGATTTTGGACAATGACCAGGGATTGGACAAACAAGTTTGACCCCTCTCCAACCACCCTGGTCAAACTAGAAGTCCATCAAAAGAGGAATGATAAACAATCCCTTTGTTTACCTGAAAGTCCTTAAGAAACTCTTCTACAAAAATGCAAACATCAGAAGGCTGAAAAAGATCAGGGTGACACACACCTGCTCTGTGGAAAATCCGTTCTGGACACAGAACATCTGGGGTGTTCTCTAAGGTCTGCCAGGGCATTACTGCACTCTTCCAGTGGCTTTTGCAATGAGAGTCAAATACCTTCTTTAACTGCGGGGTAGACAATCAAATCTCATTTCAAATGTCATTTCATTGAAAGGACAACATTTTGCAGTTTTTCAAGCATTCAGCGACTTAATGGCAGCTCCCATTTGGTTGCTGTCCCACCAGACTGGGGCATTCTGGAGGGTTAATTTCAGTTCTCATGTGTGAATTCAAGCACAATTCAAGCTGTGTGTCCACTCTGTCTACTAACTAGAAAAAGCACCACCTGGAGATAGCACAAGTTGGCATATGTGTTGTTCATATGATGACCTCTGTGTGTTTTGTTTTCTTTTTTAGATAATTGTGATGATGCGTTGGTATCTCCCTTACCTTCAGCTGCCCTTACCAGTTCCTCTGAGCTCTCCAGTACTCACAGTCCCAGCTTTGCAAAACTCAACAGGCGAGATGGTAAGATTGCAGTATGAAATGTCCAAACTATTAATTTTAATCACTTGTACAAAGAATAACTTTCTATGCTGTTTGCATGCAGTGCATTCAGAGCCAAGCTGAATAGAGCCATTAATTTATACTCCTGAGAGTGTGCTATGTAGGAGTAATTTCCTCCTTTATTATAGAAAGCTTCTATTAATTTTGAAGATCTCCACTTCTCTTGTAGAGATGTTGCTAAGGAAGTTCAGATAGTGTTTTTGCTTTGGATGAGTTCCCATATTTTAAGAGTTTAAAGGTCATTAGGTTTGAGAGCCTATTCTAAAATGTAGATGTTGAAGACTAGGTATAAAATTCCAGTGGAATTCAATGATTATACAACTCTGCAGAAATAGTGAACGTGAAAAACTTTTCAGACACTTGCTATCAAGAATGTCTGAGGTCCAGATAATGAGTTTGCACAGCAGGTGAAACCATGAATATGAAGCATAGTAGCACAAAGGACAAGTTGGCAGTATTTGGGGCATAATTTGACTCCTGTTGCAAATCTGAGTTGTTGACTCTCATCTTATTTCCAAGGTAGAGCCTCTAAAAGAGGAAAGGCCTGTATGGCATATGAATTTCATTTTAGGAAACACTAGATAGATCACTACTAGAAAAAAGTAGTGGAGTTCCAGCCTGCTCAGTGCACAAGAGCAGCAAAGATGCTCTGGCTACTTGCCAGCCCAGGAGCATGGGCATTGCTGTTATCAAAATGTTCCTAGGTCCAGCAGTTAGATAATAAGCAGTACAGCAAGCAGAAAAAGCAAAAAGTAGCTACTAATGAGCAGTAGATTCTAATAAACAGTAAGGGAAGCAAGTCCCATGGCAAACACAGAAGCTTCTGATTAATAGTTAACCAGCAGTAACAGCTGTAAATTCAATCTAGTACATTCCAATCAAATCTGTAATTATCTCAAGCCCTTTGAGGCCCATGTTGGGCACATGTCATGGACAAAGCCCAGCAGCTCAGCCCTACACAACCACTCACTCCCGTGGTGGATGGGGGAGAGAATCTCAAGAGTAAAAGTGAAGCCATCCCTCTGAACTCGGGAAGCCATCGCTCTGAACATCCCCCTTTTCCTCCTCTTTCATCCCCCAGCTTTCAGTGCTGAGCAGGATGTTATATAGAATATTCCTGTGGTCAGCTGTCCTGGCTGTGTCCACTTCAAATTTTGCTTCCCCCTACCATCCTCACTAGCAGTGTGGTGTGAGGAGCAGAAAAGGCCTTGGCCTCTGTGTAAACCATTCTCAGGAATAACAGAAACATCTCTGTATTATTAACACTATTTCCAGCACAATCAGCTCTATACCAGCTCCTGTGAAGAGAACTAAGTCTACTCTGGCCAAAGCAGTGCCTGACCTTGGGTTGGATGAGCAGGCAGTGGTAGGTGGTGGCTGTAGAAACTTTCTTTGACTGTCACTTGAATTTAGATAGTAGATATCTTTACAGGAGATAATATTTCCTAACAAGGACTGGGCTGTGGCTTTCTGATAATGTTGAATGTTTCAATGAGTTGATTTAGCTTTGCTTGTAATTGATAAGAGAGTGCTGCAGGAAACAACCTCTGGGTAGAAAGCCAGATTAATTATATATGTATATATATAATATAATGTAAATGTAATATATATATATAATATACACATATTTTATATATTTATAATGTAAATATGAATGCAACAAGATGAATTTATAAAGCACAACCCAGTCTTTATTGACAAAAAGTTCTAATTCATCAAGTTTATGCAGAAATAGATAACAATAAGCAAAAGGCTGTGGTTTGTTGTTTGTTTTTTTTTTTTTTTTTTTTAATGTCCTGCAGTAGTGGAATGTGCCATTTAAAAACACACACAAAGTACCCATGAGTAAAGCTTTGTGTGAACAGCTGAAAGCACTTAATTAAAATGCTGATAAATCTGTACTGGTAATGCTAAAGAGCTGGTGTAATTCTGATATATATGATTCTGAGGTATAAAGTATATTATTTTTGCTCATGAGATGGATTTATCAGCTTTTTTGTATACAGTAAATAAATAATGAAAAATAATAAGAAAATTGCTACAGTATGACTATATCACCTAAGATTTTTCAGTTTGTATTAGCTCTCAGCCTGAGTAGTCAGTATAGGCAATTATGTATGAGAATATAAAGCATATATAATGTCAAAAACAATTTGTTTTCTGGCCAGGAAGTGTTTGATCTGGGCATTAAAGTAAAATTCTGCAGCAGGGAAGCACTTAGTTGCAGTGGGAAGTCCAGGAGTTTTTAGTGCTATAAAGCCATTTGAGTTGTTTGTAAGGCATGTAGGGTGGAAATAATAATTCCCTTTGCTTTGTAATAATCAACTAAAAGTAAGTATGGGCATCCTGAGCAGCCCTGGGGAACATCAAAAAGAATTGACTCTGTAATGCTGGGCTTAAATGCAATTTTTGAAACAACTGTGGCAAAATGTACAAACAGTCTGAAAAAGAAACAAAAGTATTTGATCATATTTCTTGGAATCATATAGGTCTCCAGCTGAAAAACCATCAGATCCTTGCTCTCCACATATTTCTAGCATTATGATTTGTGGCCATGGAGAATATGAACAATATATCAGATTCCTGTGATATTGTTTCTCCATTAGGGTATTTTCCCCATACCATGCTGAATGCCTCCTTTGAAATGATCCCCAGAAGGTGTGAAATGTGTGATCTGTGAGGAATGATGGTGTAGCACAATGTGCAGAATCCTGTTGATGCCAGTGGGAACATAGTGGGCAGAAAGGGGGAATACTGAGCATCCTGTCTCTTCTTTTTGTGTGAGAGGCAATGTGACAACGCACCTAAAACAAGTGTGCAGATCTGATGGGAATAATCAAAGCCAAACTTTTTGTCTGGTTTGCATTTATGCCACACTGAATAAAAGTTATATGGTCTTCTTCAATATCTTTGTGCCCAATTGCAGGAGAAGGACATTGGGTTATTCTTGTATCTGTTCAGAAAAGTTGATGTCCTGTAAATTGTGTGTTCAGTAGCCTCTGTGGTTGCCTGTTAGAGCCTTCTTGTCCTTTGTCTTGGGCCTGTGCTGGCAAAGAGTCCACAGGGCAAGCAACAAGGTGGCTAGAGGAGCAAAGGGCTCTAAATAGTTGCTCTGCTTGGGTTGTGCTTTTCTGCTACTTACTAAAAATGTACAGGATGGATTGGTGACACTATCAGGAATGATGTGCATAAAAGAAGTATGCAGACACAGACTGTGCTGGAAAAAATGCCCTTGTGCCACCTGCTCTGTATAATGGAGTTAACGTGGAGGAAAAAGAACTTTTATTGATTTCTGGCACTCACAACAGCATTTGGTGAGGATTTGGGGTAACCACAGAAGCAAGCAGAAGCTACATGTTTGATTTATTAGTAGAAGTGATAACGGCCCAGTGGGAAAAGCTTCAGTTCTGCCCTCAGTCTTGGAGCCAATGCAGCTTTGCTGTTACAGGGATTTTAGCTGCCATTCTTTCTAGTAGTAGAGTTACTGTCCACCTGTGGAAATGGTAATGGTGAAAGGTTTGGGAGAGGGAAGCAAAGTGGGCTTTCTTCTCCACAGTAAAAAATATAGAAAGCAGCTGCTGTTCTGTGAAGACATAACCTGTAACTGGTATCTTTCTTGCAAGACCAGCTTTGGAGAGGTGATGCTACGAGCAGATGTCTGCAGTGCTTACATCTAAAGAGTGACATTCTCAGCAGACAAATGTGCTCGTATAAAGAGAGATGAGAGAGATGCAGTTCAGAGACACCATGTAATCTATGATTTTAGAGCTCAAGCTCAGCACAGATCTCCCAAATTTTTGTTCAGTGTGTATCATTTATTTGACTTTGAAATTATAAGCCTGTGGTGTTGTGCTCAAGCTGGAAAATAGCAGAGCACAGTAAAGCCAAACACTTTCATGGAAAGTGTATTACATTCCTGCCACTTCTAGCAGCAGAAGGGAGAAAACATAAAATAGATATTTAGTTACGATGTTTGACATACTACTGGGAAGCATCTGTGCTAACGGGCCTGGCTTAAGAACTTATGTATAAACTAGAACATAGGAAGCAAAGGTTTTGTGGTTTTTTAATGGAAAACTCACCAAATATTTTTTGTGATAAGTTATTTTCCTTCATCTAGTTGTCGTTCGCTATGTTGAATGAAGGAAAGTAAAAATGCCAACTTTCTTTTAATATGTGCTGAAAACACCTAGAATAGGCTCTTTTGAGTCATGAATGGAACAATTTTGCCAGAACTTCTGAAGCAGATTTTTATATCCTGTCAGTTCCTGGAATAAGACTATGGAAAAAAAAATAAAAAAAAGAAAAGAAAAAAAGCAGCAACTATTGTGTTCAGAGTCTATTTTAGATACTGGGTATTACAAACCGAAGAAAGTTTGCCCTTGGTTCTTATGTGCAATAGTCACAATTGTGTGTAGGAGTAATCTGTAGTTTGTTGCCTTTGAATACAACTCTGTAGTTTATACCTTAAAGGCAGACGACATACTTTCTATATGGCACTTAAAATATCAAAATAAAAAAATGGTGGTGTGAGAGGTAACCTTGTTAGAACTTTTAACAGGAGGTATTACAGTCTTCTATAAGCTATGTATAGATATGGAGTTAAAAGAGCTATGAAGTACTCAAAGAAGAAATCAGTGATGAAATTCCTAGTATTCTTGTTAGGTGTTTCATGGTATGCTTATAGGAGAGAGTATTCTGTTTAAGGTAGGTAAAATAGTTGGTGATGATGAAGACTTCTATTGTGATTGAAAAGGGTAAATCATGGCACTAAGAAGCAGTGTGCATTGGTTTGGTTGCAAACTCTTTTCCCTGGAGAGTTCTTTTCCTCTTGCAGAGGAATGAAGGCTGAGTCATCCAGGGGAGGAGGAACAATACTCCATTCCAGGAATGGAATAGATATGGTTCTGTTGCAGGAGTTCAGATAAATCCTATATTACTAAATTGTATATAATGACAATTCAAACACCTATTCTTAGACAAAAAGATTTCAGTTGTGGGTTGGAAAGTACAATGCCATCCAGGAAAAACAAAATGTTTGTAAAAATGCAGAGTTATTGAAATTGAGTTCATTGATAGAAGCCACATTTATTAATCTTTCAACTCTATTCACTTCAATGAACTTTTCATGGAGCAAGTTTGAGACAGATAAGTTGAGTTTTATTCCCAATGTCATTGTGTTCACTGAAGTCATACTGGAGTGCTTTTCCAAACTTCATTAATGGCAAACAAAAGGTGTTGGGTTGCAGAAGCAGTGGCAGTCTCAAAGTTTGCTGTCTTGGTTCATGGCTTGTCTGCTACTTGGTTCATGGCTTGTGTTCTTCATAGCTGCATTGGTTATTTATTGGTGAGGCCGAATTGAACACTGGGTGTATGCAGAGAATAAATGTGTCCAAGGAGGAACAAGTTAAAGGAAAATAAACATAGCCTGTAATTTTAGGGTGTAAAAGAAAGCAGGAGGGGATAAAATAATCTATCCCAGTCTGGAATGATTTGCTTTTTAACCATAATCTCCCATTTATTGTAGTGAGCAAAGTGGTAAAATGCAAGCAGTGGTTGCAGTTCTGTTTCACTGGCGTGGTGTTACCACAGGTTTGTTTAACCTCTAAAGGAATTCAAGGGATAGTGCAAATCTTTACTTTTAAAAGACAAACATGAATTACAAGTTCATGTCAGAGACAGCCTACTTTCCAGTGTGAAGGGAGTCCTTTTAGTTGTTCAATCAAATGGTTTCTAACTTTACAACTAATTATCTGAAATGCATTTATAAACTGTAATTAAACCATACTTTTAGGGCTCAAATAAAAATAACTAACATTTTGCATTGTTTCAGAGCTTATTAAAAAGGAAAATATCAAAGCAAACTGCAAGTTACAAGTCCACATTCGTAGAATTGCATGGAGGGAATAGATATGTTTTTTCTTTATTTTTTGTGATTGAGCATGTGCCAACCTCACTGATGTTTGTACAGCTGAAAAATAATAAATTTCCTTAAAACAGTAAATTCAAAATTCCTCATGAGCTTTAGGTTAATGGAGATAACCTGATGGAAGCACACATCACGTAGTGCATTTCCTAGTACTAAAACATGAGAAAAACAGATGCATGCCCAAGTTAGAGTCCTCTGTGATGACCTGAAATAATTTAATGGTTCTTTATCAAGCATATTTTTTTTCGTGCTGTCATTGTCATCTGAATTCTCTCCATCCAATCTTTCAGGAGCTGGAGGCTGGTCCCCCCTGGAGTCCAATGAGCAGCAGTGGCTGCAGGTTGATCTGGGAGACAGAGTGGAGGTGGTGGCGGTGGCCACACAGGGCCGGTACGGGAGCTCGGACTGGGTGACCAGCTACGCGCTGATGTTCAGCGACACCGGCCGCAACTGGAGGCAGTACAGGCAGGACGACGCCGTCTGGGTAGGTCTGAACTGGCAGTGCCTTTGGCCCCAGATCCCTCTGGTTCAGGCTCATGTGGGCATTTGGAGAAGCAGCTCTGGTTTCACATCTGAGGAGTGCTGCAGTGGTGAGAGAGCAGACCTGAGCCGACTCCACGGGGTGTTTTGATCTAAATGGGTTGTGTCACCCACGGTCTGTGTAATACAAGTTTAGGCCCTCAGGACTACATTGTTTTTCAGACTATGAGGATGATCAGGGCACTTAAAATGACCTGTGTGCTTTTGTGCCTGCTTGGCTCTGATTCAGGCACACCAGGGTAAAAGGGGCTAATCACCTCCGTGCTTTCTCCAGGAAAGATGAAAATTAATTCTATGCCTTATACGTGTTTGGCCATAACAAGAGAAATCATGCTGAGGAAGATGGGTGGTAAATTGCTCCTCAGCTGGAGAAGGCTGGAGCTGCAGCATGGGTTGTGGGATGATTTAGGAGACACACTAAAAGTGATCAAGGCTTTTTCTAATACTCTAATGCAGCCTTGACCACTGCTGTGTCACAAGTTCAGTGAGTGACTGTGCCAGGTGCTGTTGATAGGAGTGCATGGGGCAGCAGTGGTGCCACAGGTGTGGATAGAAAAGTTGATGAGCCTTCCTTTTGTACAGAAAATGTCAGTTGTTGGTGAATGGATAAAAAATGGTGGGATTCTCCCCATACTATGTGGTGTAGATCAATAGCCCTGGTACCATGAAAATATGTGGTATTAAAAGAAAATAATTCTTCACGAAAATAGAGGGGAGCATGTTAAGGGTAACAAAGTAGACTTAAGTTTTCCCTTTGGTTAATACTTTGTTTAAATGCTGTGTCACAAAGCAGATTTTGCTTCCAGAACATCATGATTGTGAGTCGTGGGAGCCGGGCTGCAGCAGGAAGAGGGGAGGAGGACTGCTTAATTTTTCCCTGAGTGTGTGGTGGCAGTGGAGATGCTTGTACAGGGAGGTGAATTTTTGTGTGGCTAAAATCCATCGTATCATCACTTTGCTGTATCATGGTTTGATTCAGGGAAAGCTAATGAAATCCTTCTTCTCTTAGGAAAGCAACTTTGGTCCTAAGATGGTCATAAAGTTGTCAAGTGCTTCACCTGTCAATTAAAATGTTATGTTAAGCTGTCTTTGCTCCCATACTTATATATATATATATACACACATATATATGTATTTAAAAGCAGTGGAATTCCAGTTTTGGACTGAATATACTGATCATTTAATCTGTCTCTTTACTTCCACCCATGGGAATCTGAAATCCATACTGAGATATTTCTACAGATTTGGTGTCAGTTAAGTCCTTCTTTGCTTGAAAGTACTATGTGGCTTGTTAAAATTTTATATTAGGAAAAATTAATTTTTTATTACATGTCAAACTTTTCAGACCATTTCTTTCTGGAAACACTTGAACTTTTATTTTCTTTTGTAAATTTTTCTTAAAGGGAAACTTGAAAAGACAACACATAGAATTTGCCACAGCAAATCTTAATGCCCTAAGGATCCAATTTATGAGTTTCTTATCTGGCACATAATATTGCACATAAGAATAAGAACAATTAATTTAACAGTGAATTAAGACTCTCAATTTGGACTCTCACGTTTTACTAGAGTGATCAGGCAGGAAGTTGATTCAGGGCAGATCCTGACCCAAGTTCCAAGGCCTCAGCAGACCTGGATGCTTGCTGTCTGGAAACACAATTTTTGTACGTTTCTAATGGAAACCACCATAGACTACAGAGGATAATTTTCTATATAATTGAGGAAAAATGAAATAGACTTTGGGTGTGGAAAAGGAAACAAGGGATTTAGATAATTTTCCCCTCATATGAGTTTCTAGGAGTCACACTGACCAAGTGAGCCAGTAATGTAATTCCAGTCCAGAAGAACCATTTGCTCCATGTTTCCAGAGGGCTTGAAGGGTTTGTTGGGATGCCTCACCAAACTTTCCTGGTGGAAATATGTAAATGTAAATCCAAAATGGGCTCATTTAACATTTCATTAGACACTTTAGTCCATCTAAACTGGCAAACTCATTAACACTTAGGAGCTTGTATGTCTATCCATGGAATTAATGAACATCAAGAATTCCTTCTGTACAATTTTTATTCTAACTGAAGAAAAAGTTGATTTTTTTTTTTCCTCTGGCACTTTTGGATTTGCTTCACTGAATTAAATTAGATCTAGAGAGCCATTCAGAGCACAAAGAGGAAAGCCAAAGAGGCTTTCAGAAGCATGTGCAGAATTATAATTTCAAATTATGCAGTATTCCTGTTTTATTGGCAGTTATCCTTTCCTTACTGTTTTTTCTAACTGAGAGGAAACATAGAAGTGTGCTGTCCAGCTGAATGTTAAAGGTTTTTTCAGACCCTTGGATGAAATGAGGACAAGCACAACACAGTGCTTGTCCTAAACATCTGGCTCTTGAATAGCTGTAAAGGAAATTCTGTATTGCACACCCCTGGGAAAGAGCCCTTGTCCTTGACTTAAGGTAGTGGACTATTTCACAGGGCTGGGAAAGCAGCCCCCTAGGGTAGCCTCCACTGTCACAATCTGTCACAAGTGTGGTAGTTCCAGACTTGGGGTTCTGTATCTGTGCTGTCTTTGGTTCAGTGATGTTTTTTGCTCAGCAGGAATGAAAACATCCCTCAATTATCAAGACTTTTTCCAACACAAGCCCAAACCAGACCTCCATACCAATTACACTGATATGAAGAAAATCAGCGGTTAAACCCAGCATTATCCTTTTTCTTTTTCTGGGGAGGATGGGTGGGATGATCTGTCAAAGAAGGATTTAAGGCAGTAGTTTCCTCTATCAGGGCGAGGTGGCGAGTTACCAGTCCTTAGTTTCTATTCAACCCAAGTCATATGTGATCTGCATTTTCTCCCGGTCCATGTGCATGACTCAGAAAGTCATGGTGTATTTATTGGTATTGCAGGGGTCTCTTGGAGGAGCACGCACTGCCCCAGCCTTTCCCCAGTGCGTGTCATGGGGACATTGACCACATTTGGTGGGAACAGCAGGAAGGCAGCAGGGCCTTCTATAATCTCCCAGTAAATCCGTCCAGATGAAACTTTTACTGGTGATCCCATGAATGATGGTCCCTATTGCAAGTGCTCTGTTGCTCTGATGAGTTATTTCTGTGGTTAAATTTACACTCTGTGGGTATAAGTTTTGTCCACCCATATGGCAGAGATGTTCTGCAGTACATCGGAGACCTGGGCACATAAATTCTTTATTGGGCTGCCAATGAGACAGACGTTTGCACAGCAGCATGTATGACATATCACCAGTAAAAATCTCTTTCTCTTTATAGAGATTACAAGGCTTATTATCCTCCTCTCCCGGCTTGCATACAGCTCCCATCAACTTCCCTGTTAATGAGGACTGCATAGACAGATCGCGGGGAGAATCAGAAAACCTTTTAAGTTTTCACTCAGCCTGTGTTTATGATGTTAGTAAATTCTGCAGCTGGAGTTGAAGACAAGACAGATTAGCCATTTAAAACCAATTTTCCAACCCCATTTGTATTTAAATAATCTTGTTACAAAAGGACTCTGTGGTTCAGAGCAAACTAGACATAATTATATTTTCAATATGGATAAATCAGCTATGTGTGGACACGCTAGCTATTGATTGGGAGACATAAAACATAAATCTTATTGCTTGTAACAAGTAAATGATTTTTCAGTGTTTTTAAGTGTTGAATAATTCAAAATTTGCTTTACCTGCATACACATCACAACTTGAGTCAGTCCAAATTGTGTATTTTACTGGGGAAAAAAAAGTGTGAGTTGTGATACAATGCTATTTCATTTTAGATAGCAATTTTTTATGCTATCTGTATTGAAAAATACTTTACAAAGCTGAAAAACACAATTATGCAGGAAGGCACAAAGGAAGGGACGAAATAGGCATAGATGTATGCAACAAATGGAGAAAGATGTTCTTTATACAAAGTTTTGAAAGGAGAAGGGCAAGTTGTGGAATTGGAGATAAAGGGAGACTGTTCTGGCAGTGGCAGAGGAGGCTTTTATATTAGAACAATGAATCTGTGCAGAAAGGCAATGAAGAGGGAAAATGGCATAGATAGCAAGGAGATAGTTCACGCTCTGCACAGCCCCATGCAGTTATAGTGCACATTGAGCAGGAGTGTGCTGGTTAGTAATGGTCAGCTGTTATCAGCTGATTGGTTGGTGAACATTCTGATAAATCTGCTGCCCTCTCCACATGGAATGCAGAAGATGGCTCTGAGTGGGAGAGGGACTGTGAGTCCTAACCCCAAAGCTGCACCACAAGATCTGAGGTGCTTCTCTAGTGTTGGGCCATGACACCTTGGTCATGCAGGGAATAAAGCAGACCTCCCCTCCTGGGGCAGTGCCCCAGTGGTGTTCGTACTTCTCCCAGGTGCAAGGAAGCTGCATGAAGGCTGGAGAGTTGGCAGGAGGCTGAGGATGCATTAGGAATATGTAATTTCCAGGGGAGCAGGAAAAGTGTTTAATAGAGGTGATAAAGATCCCTTGCATTCCCTTTCATCGGGAAACTTCTTGCTTGCACGTGTGAGCTTTTGCTGAACCAGAGGCTTTTCTAATGAAATCTGGAGGAGGGTCACTCTTAATTGGCTTATAAATCTACAGGGGTGCTGTAAACTTTCCCATTCCACCCTAGCTGGATAATGACTCTGGAACTGTTTTGGTGAGTTAATTATTGTGAACATAGTTAGAATATTAATCTTCTTGTCAGATTTATAATTGTGCTAATTTATTCTAAAGCATCTTTTAGCTCCTAGTCCTAACACCCTCTAAGCAAGACCAGAGCAAAATTTCCACATGTAGTAATGAGAAGTCCCACATTGTTTGCTTGGGTTAGAGAATTGAGTTTCTGCTTGTCTTGTTATAATGCTTCCTGCTATACTAGCATTAAGATATATTTAAACTCCTTTATGCACAGTGATTATTGCCAGTCAAATAGATGTTAAGTGGTGAGTATCTGTGTATTTTTTCCTTTACCATCACTTTTGTTCTAAGAAAAGAAAAAGAAGGAACAAAAAGCCAATTGCTACTTTCAAGCAGGAATGAAGAAAGCAATTCAGTCTTGCTGCAGGGAAGCAAGGTTTTCCAGAAGTTTTCATTGCTATGTTATTACAGATTTTGAAGAGGCAACCATTATCCCTTTATTGTAATTAGGACTGTTCAGATTTAGGACTGCCTGGTTCTGTGATGCTGTTTGGATGTTACTAATTTGCTTCTAATTCTGATTTTGCTTACTGAGCTGGCTGCAAACGTGGCCTCCTGAGTACATTCTCAGGAAATCTGTCTTTCTTAATATTGCCATGGCAGTTCTTCTGTTGGGAGGATAATTCAAAGTGTCAGTATATCTGTTTTTGTTAAGTGCACACTGTATAGATTTATGTCTGAATAAAATGGATATACTTAGATTTCAAATAACCCTTTACTGTTGAGATACTGGAGTTAGCCTTAAGCCAACTGGATTTTGTATGAATTCCATGACCTTACAATGTGCTTTTATCGTTGGTTAACTGTAAAGTGATATTAAAGTGGAGTCTAGAGAATTTCATGCTGATATTAACATGTTATCCATCAGCAGTGTCTTCAGTAATTCTCTGTGCTTGGTCTTTGGCAGCAGTTCCCTCTGACCCAGAAAAAATTGCAGTAAACATGGTTATTGACAGTTTGTGCTGTTGTTACTGACTTCCCAGTCTTATGCCTTTGCAAACTGCCTGAAATGTATCTTTTTTGTAACCATTTCACACAGGAGAGCTGAGAAATTTTCTCTGATTTCTCATTCTTACATCCTGGATCTTCTCTGTAATCTCATCTCTCCGCTTTTTGTGCTAACATCTGTAGGGTGTGACTCCAAAGGGCCGGCCCTAATGGATTGGAGTGGGAAGAGTGGTTGGCATGGATGTGGTTGGTGATGTCTGGTCACAAAACATGAGTGTCTTCCAACCATCTCCAGCAGTTTTGTCTGCCACAGCCAGAAATTGTTTTTTTTTTCCACCAGGCATCTACTAAGACAGAAAATTTTGTTTGTGGCATGCTAGGATGGTTAATGTGGAAAACGGGACATTTCTCTTAGATGGTGGAGTTTAGCCAGAAACTCTTTTATATCAGTAGATCAAGTTTCATTGATTTTGTTTGCAAATTATGTCCCATTGCATGTGAAGGCTGAAATAGGTGCCTTTACAAATTCTGAACAATATGTAACAAGTAGTTACCTAATCCATATGCCTACAGAGCCCAGTGAGTTTCTTTGCAGTTGTTTGGCACATTTTTGGAACAACTTAGTGGCTCTAGCTGTCTGAAAAACGAATTCTTCTGTAGGGAACCACCTAACAAGAGTACTCTTATTGTACTGCTATGTACAGTAAAAGAAGACAAATTTCCTGCTGCTAAAAAGTGTGTCACTTCACTTCTACTAATTCACTGTTAGATTAGATTAATCCAAATAAATAAACTGGTTTGAGTTGTAGTGTTCAGGTTTTCTGTAGCTGTTACAAGATTGCCCTGATTTTGCTCTGAGCCCTTTCTAAATGTTGGATTAATCCTGTAGTGAGAAGCTCATGAGCAGAGAAATAGAAACCTATTGCTTATGGCCAGTGAAAATTTCTGTGAGAAACAGAGGCAAGCAATTGCAACAAACCATTGCAAACCTCTCCAGGGCTGGCAGAGGGGTGTGATCTTATGTAGACACCAGGTTTGGTGATGAGACTTACCTGGAAATCGATTGGAAAGAGGAGAAAGGAGAGAAATGGAGATGAGGGGAAAGAAGGCATACAGAGAGGTAGAAAGTCAGCGACCAGAGCTTAGGTATCTAAGATGGAAATAAAGAACAGTTTCATTACATCTTCAGTCAGCATCAGCAGAAACCGAGGGTCTTTAATTTCTGCTCATCCTCTTCTTTTCTCCTTGGGTAGCAGATTTGTATTCCACTTTGGGTTAATGTACCCAGTGTTTCTTGGCTGTGAGACACCTACCAGCTGCAGAGAGGCCCCTACAAACTGTTTCTGAGGCACTTTCTTGAAAAAGGGTTGTCTTCACAGAAACATTTTTCAGCTCTAAGATTGGATCTTTGCATAGTGGCAATGCAGAAATGGGGAGATGGAAAAAGAGATACGTCCAGATGATTTATGGGGAGGACCCTGATTTATTAAAACTTTAATTTTATTAGGCTATTTGTCAAAGGTCCTATGTTCTGCAAGTGTCTTTGGTTGTGTGGATATTCTCCTGCATTGCTCCTTTATGGTCTGATTGGGAGCCTCTTGCTGTCCCTGGGGCCCTTTCCCCTCAGGGATCCCAGAACTGTAAGGATAATGAAATGTTCTTCCTTGAATGAACACAGGTGCCAATGCCTTTTTTTGCTTTTTCTTCTTAACTGATGTGTAAGCTAAGGTGACTTTGTTTTATATATAATTTAAAAATAAAAAAAAAAAAGATAAAAAAGGTGTAGTCACACAATTAGAATTGTCTGATAAGTAATATTTTATTGCTTTTATTTAAACCCAGAAATTCTGTATTGACATCATCTTTATATTGCTAGAAATATGATCTTTGCAGAATTCCTTCCTCCCGAACCCCTAGTCATTTCAGCTAATATGGATTTATTTGTTTAGGCTGAAGAGGGGACTTTTTACCTTGCATAAAGAACTTTAAAAGTATTTGTTTTCATTGTTGTTTAGAAATTAGTTTTATGAGATTTATTATTTTTTAACTGTCTATGCATGTACCGGGATATACCAAGTCTGGAAACAGTGTTTCTCTAATGATTAATATAGAAAGAAATGTTTAATATATTTTATTTATAGATTATTTTATTTATAGATTATTTTATTTATAGATCTTTTCTCTAGTTATAAAAGAAAGAACAATTAGTGAAAATGGTGATTTTTAAAAAATAAACAATTATTATTATGAAGGACCTCTTTTAATACATTGCCTTTCCAGATGTGTAGTGCATCTTTTACATTCTTTCAGTGACTTCCAAATTTTAGTGCGTGAGAACTTTCAAAACACTTACATAATCGTTATTCTTGAAGGTCATTATACCAATTGTACTTTTGATTCTTGAAGCTGTTTCCCAGGGAATGGGGAAAGATAGAAGTCTTAGAAGATGCCTTGAGGTACAAATAAATAAGAACAGAATTTATCTGTGGAATAAATAAGCCTGTCCATGTTCCTTTGAAATTTAACTCTACTGAAACTTTGATGTGTGTCTGACACTTTTGGGGAGCTGCCTACACCTGCTCTACAAGAGTTAGCTAACCTTTGTGAGGTTAGTAATCAAACATGAAAATAAACTGTTAGCAAACCAAAGTAGAGAGTAAATCCTGACACAGCATGACTTGAAGAACTTTTACCCTTCAGGGAATAAATATTCTTATACTGAGTTGAGGGTACAAATGCAGTTCTCAAAACATGATGAAAGATTCCATATATAGACACCTTTACAGCTTGAAGGAGAGATGAGATTTGACTCAAATAAAAACTACTCAACTGTAGTGCTCAGAGAAACTAAATGTGAGTCACATTTTTATTTTAAATATGCAGACTCCCATATGAGTGATAAGAATGGACAAATCTTCTCTGGAGAAGATTCTAGCTGTCTTGAGGTGAGGTTTCCTAGACTTTATGGAGAATTTGAATGGAAGGACTTTGCCTTGGAGTATTTCAAGTTTAGGTTCAGCTTCCAAAAATAATGATTTCATTTACAATAACTTCCATTTGGAAATTAGACTTACCATTTTAAAATCCACATGATGGTTGCCTCAGGAGAGTCTTTGTTTTGACAGAAAGTCAAGAAAGCATCCAAACTTTTCCTAGGTAATTTAGGAAAGCTGATCCAAAAGAACTTTCCACCTTTTGCTTGGGAACTGTTTTAAAGAATAAAACAATTCTGTCAATGACTAGAAATCCTATTCACTCTCCTTCCATAAATCCCTGTTGATCTGAGAGGTGCAGGTCCTTTTGGCACTGGCATGGTAGCCAGTTTTGGCTGATGCTTTCAAATCTTTTCTCTGGGTGCTTTGGGGGAAAACCGAGATTCTTAAGATTGCAGAGCAGGAGTTTACTTCTAGTATGAAAAGAAAACTGCAGTCTGTGCTCTGGATCCAGATTTTTTATTTCTATTAAACAGTTTGCTGACACAGGGGGACTTTCTGAACATCTAAAATGTGTTTTACTTCCTCTATGTCGGACCAGAACCTCTGTTTTCCTCTGGGCACAGATGCTCATGCTGCACTACAGAGCTGGCCCACAGTTACTCATCTCTCCTTGCTGAGTCCTTCAGACTAGGAGTGTTTGTGTGCCAGTTAGAATATGTGTGTGCCTGGTGGAAAAATCTTAATGTTGGCAATATACATTAATGGTAATACTTGCAAATTCCATATGCTCAGCAGATGCTTTCTCATTTAGGCTTCAGTTAAAAAAAAAGTTAAATAGGATAAGGAAAGGAAAAATACTGAAAACATGTTACCTGAGAAGCCTTCTGTGATCTGTTACGCAGTAAATTAATAGAGGTAGATTTTAGTCAGGAAAGCAGATATTAAGAATCATCCTCTTGAAGGACATGTTACGAATACTGCCTTCCTGCATCACACAGTACTTCAGGGAGAAGACTTAGTCTCCAAGGAAGAGGGCACACGTCAGTATTGTTCCCATAAAGCAGTCTCTGGAAAAAAAACCTATTCTTTAGAGATTTAGGAAAGATTTCCACGTCATGGCATCTACACTGTTTTACAATGGAATCACTGTTCAAGCATCTGTCACTTTGTTCATTATGTATCTTTACAATGGGTAGTTTTCCTTGCTATTAATTTGTGTTCCAGATGTATGTATTCAGGCTTTTATGTGCATCCAATATGTGATCCTTCATAAGCACTCCAGTATCTTTACAGTTTCTAACTTACGCTTATTTCTTGTTACAAATTCACAGGCACACTACCAAACCCATGAATGATTTATGCTGAAGAGGGTTTGAGATTAGTGCACTGGTTTTACTTGGGTTTTTTTCCTCTGAAAGGGAGATCAAAATTTTGGTTTTAATGTTGAGAACAGTTTTGTTATGTCTAAAGCAGAGTTAGAGCCCAGAGTTAGAACCCAAGTTTCTTTTTACGTCAGTGCAGACAGCTGAAGTGTGCAGCTGACTTTTGTAGAGAGCACTTAGTATTAACAAATTACACCCAACAAACCATAACAAAGTTCAGTCAGCCAAAGCCAGGGCTGTCCCTATGGAAGGATTTCAAAAATTTCAAGTAGTTGTGATTTGTATTGCTGTCACGTAGTTCATGATTGACACGTTTACAGGTAGCAACTCCTTGTTGGCAGAAAATCTCAACTTCAGGTACTATAGCAAGGAGAAAACATTCTGATGTGGTCTGCTGTCCTACCATCTGCAGAACCTGTGGGACTCATGAAAATACACACAAAGAAAGGGAAAGAGAGTCACCCTGTAAGAAACTGACTCTTTGAAATCTAATGGCCATTGCAGGTCATGTGTAGTAGCTTCTGGATGTGTTGGCTGAATTCCCCCATAGGAGGAGGGGAGTTTTGAGTACTGCAGAAATGAAAAAGGCATCTTCATGCTTTCTCCATTAATGCTGTTTCCCGTATTTTTTCTTTCTTCTATCGTTTTAGTTTTTCCCTTAACTACTCTTCTGTCCCACTTGACTGGGCCACAATAGACTGCTTTTGTTTTGGTTGCTTCTCCAGCTAGAGTATATATTGTAGTGAAGAGGATAATAGAGATTAACCTAGATAGCCTTTATTTATTAAATTCAGAGGTATGTTTATTTCTCACTGGAAATTATCAGGAGGAAAAAGACCTAAAGACAGTTAGAGAGATTCTTGAAGTTCTTAATAACTCCTTTTTAGTGGGACACTTCCTGTTACCTCTACTTAAAGCAAATAGTAACTGACTTTGAAGAGTGCTTTCTAAAATCTGTGAGGTTATTTAGGTACAAGTAACCACTCATCTGAATGAAGGTTTTAGCCCGTGATCTGGCAAACATATGGGCACTTAACTCATGCATTTACATTTACAGAATGAGCCATGAAGTATAGCAATTTAGAAATGAGGAAATCTGAAATGTTGATTCCACATAGCTCTGTAATAAAACTTCCAGTGGTGCCAGGATTTCATCCCACACCTGTAATTAGGTGCTCAACATAAGATATTGTAGAGTAGGGGCTTTGCAAGTACATATTTGCTGAACCTGAAGGTTACCTACTTAGTTGTCTTATTTGCTCTGAAGCGGCTTTTTTTTTTTTTTTTTTTTTTTTTTTTTTTTTTTTTTTTTTTTTTTGCTTCTCTGGAAAACTGTTTCTCCGCCAATTTGTTCATCTTGAGGGGCTTTCTTCTTGCCTACATTTTGTGGATGGCCACAGTCATTAGGAGCAAATGCATATCTGCAGTCTGATTTTTAAAACAAACTGCAGCAGCAGCACATTGCCATGAAATAAGGCCTTGATTTCACACTATCCTTCACCTAACTTTGCTTCTTCTTTTCCCTCTGCCAAGCTGGAGGTCAGCTTTTAGTGCTTAGCCTTAGTATTTGAAGGCTTATAATGGTATCGATGTTTATGGACACTGGTTTATGTCCATGGACATTATTTGGTTATAGCCCTGTAAAATATGTGTGCTATTCCAGCCAGAGAAATATGTGCATGTGGTTATGCATACATCACTACAAAGGTTAACAGAAATGGTGATCTTCAAGGAATATTCTTATGAGATTAAAGACTCACAGATATTTAAGGCAGGTTTAAAGAGTTATTGGCAAACATGCAGAGCAGTTGCGTGTATATGTGTAAAAATAAATTAAATTCATAGGAGAGTGGAGAAGCAAATCTGAGACACAGGGAAGGCAGAGTTTCAGGTGGCATTCATCCAACCATATTTGCAAGAATGCAATGATTATGATTTATAATTACTGTGACAAAAATAACGATGATTCTGCTGCCACGTTTTTACCATAGCCTTGGGAGTATAATTAATTATGCAATGATCAGTTGATTCTACATATTCACAAATTTAGCTATTTATCATAATTGGTTTAGTCCCTTGGAATTAGTCCAGACTTTCACTTCATACGGTTGGTTGTAAAAGAGAAGTGGAAAGAAGCAGATTTCTTTTAGCCACATACACCAAATCAAAGTCTGATCTACACTAACAGAATCCTCATTATTGATTGCAGTACTTGTTTATTCTTCCAGGTTTTAAAAAAAGCAACGAAGAACCACCCCCCCCGCAACAATAATACCCTCACACAGAAGCCATCTGTGTCTCTCCTCTTTGGAGATGCTTTCAGTGGGTATCAAAACTTAACTGATTCACATGTCAAAACACACTTTTTCTTCATTTCATCTGCATTTTATCCTCTGAATGTTCAGTGGTCAAATTAGATTGAATTAGGAGGATTCAGGCTTTGTGTTTGCTTTCATGCCCACCAAAGCCTTTCCCTGGTTGTCTCCGTCCTAATATTGTCATTCAAGGAAATAATCTGATTTCATGGCCTCCAAAGCCCTTGTTACTTATGAAGCCATTTTATTCTTGACTGTGTTTTTGACAGCTCTGTAGCCAGAAGATATTATGACCGAAACCCTCTACCCTCCACAAGAAAAAGAACCTACCAAAACTAAAAATGCCATTGACTTTGAGATGAAAAGAAAGAGGCATGCTAAAGAGTAACTGAAGGATGTCCAGGTACACGGCCAAATTCCTGGATATTACCACAGAATTTCCCGTTAAGCTGAACATCAATTTTGATGCTGTTTGTCTGTAAGATTACAAAGTAACTAGAATCCTCTTGCTGCCTTCTAGGGACCCTTATGCATTCAGGCACGAAACCTAATACAGCATCAAATGGTCCCAGAGGGTTTGTTTGTCTGGGCAGCAGCAGGCAGAGTGATAAACAAAATGTCACAGATGAAGGAGCAGTGCAGGCAGTCCTGCATGTCTAGCAGCCATAGACAGGGAGCTGTGGCACGTCTGTTATCAATTTGTCTTAAATCACGCAATTAGACATCATTCTTTATCACATGCTAATCACTACCTTCCTGGCCTAATTATACCTGCTAGCTTTCAAGCACATGGGTATATAAATGGGTTCACTGGAATTCAGATTTGGCAAATAGACTGATTTTTTTCCGCGTTCTTAATACAAGCTGCAATTGCAGCATTTATATTGCTCAAATCACTGTTTTTTCGTCTCTGTGCAGCCATATACTTCTTGCTACCTTGGGTCATTCTTCTAGGTCTTAGACCTCCCTCAGAGGTGAAAACACAGCTGATCAACACCAAATGCTTCATTTCCTGAGGTATTCCCATGATAAGGTGAGTGGTTGTGGCCCAGAGACACATTAAGGTTCCCTGTGGTTTTCTGATCTTCTGGCCCAGTGAGCCAGAATGAAATGACTCTTCTCGTAGCAAACAATGAGAGAAATGATGGCTCCATGGTGAGCCTTCCTTCAGATGGGATGCAAAACTGAACTCAAGTCCTTCACTTCCAAATGAGCACAGGTGTTTCATTCCCAAGGTGTCTGTTTCTTGTTAATTTTGCATTCTTTTCCAGCTATTTCCATTGTAATGACATCAAGGGCATCAGAGACCACTGCCTGTTTAGTAGGTCCACCTTCAGGTGGTACAACATTAGCACAAGCAGCAGCACAATATCTGACTGGTATCCAGAGAAACAGGGCTGTAGGAAATTGGGGAAACTTTGTGTCGAATGGTCAGAGCCCAGTCTCCTGGCTCAACCAGATGTTTGTTTTCCTGAGAGGTTTAGGATCCCAGCTTTAAACTTCAAAGTCTTAAATCTGCTCAAATCCTTTTGTGGGTCTTTAGATTAATCTAGTTTTATGGTTACATAAATTTTTGGGCAGTGGTAGAAGGGACTCTGTTCCACTGCAAAAGAACTGAAATAAAATGGCAGTAGACTTCAGCAGATCAATATCACTCTTCTGTGCAATTTTTAAAAACCAAAGTTGCAGCAGAAAAACCAGTTATTGCAATGCTACTTAATTCATTTAGCAATAGAGTGCATTGATTGATATTGTCATAAATAACAAGCCACTTCATCTGTGCCCCCTCACTGCCCTATCATATTACACGTACAGGCTAAGATGAAAAAACAGCTGCAGCCCTTCTGAGCCTCAGGCTAACAAGCCTTATTGATTGCACTTGTCGTGAGTAATCTAAAGCTAAAAGATAGCAGCCCATAGGATTTGTATCTAGGCATCATAGGCTAGATTTGAACCCACACCGTTTTCTAGGTGGGTAGTGGCTGTGGAAGCTATGCTGATTTCTAGGCAGCTGACATGTTTTACTGGAACCAAGTGCAAGCAGAAGAGTCATGTTCTGAGCAGTGATTGGCAAAATCAATCCTAATTAGGCTGCAGATATTCAAGGCCACTTCTAAACCTGAGCCTTTTCTTGATCCCCTTTAATTAGGTATTCAGATCAAAATGACACCCTGAGCTATTATCCTGCTTGTTAAACCCACTCAGTCACTTGTTGTCTGAGCAAATGCATCTACGTTTCACCAAGTGGCATAAACGGTTGTCTCTGTCAGTCTCTGCACTGAGGGAGCTGCAGCAGCTGTGTCCTTCAGCATCTTGGATCCCAGGGCTCACTGCACAACTTTGGAGTAACTTTGTGCAAGTTGACTTCGCACTCAATCAAACTTGAAATGTCACTTGTTCTATTCCTCTGTGGGGCTTCAGAGGTACCCCCTTTACAGGTGTTAAATCTGAGCATTTTAGAAGTAACTGTGAGGGAACGAAAGGCGTTTATTTTGTTTGCTTGTTGGTTCTTATCTCACATGTGAGCTGTCACTCCTTGCCTTGCACTTCCCAGAAAAAGGAAGAGAAGAACATGTTAGGTGTGGGAGCTTAGTGGCTTGAATTTACTAATTAGCAGGGCTGACAGTCAGGGGCAAGAGAGGAGCAAAGGGTGTCTAATCAGTGCGCATTTGGGGGCTCATTCAGTATTGTAGACATGACCTTTTCTTTAAAATCTGCTGCAGACACAGATTTCTTGGGCCACTGTGGCATGCCAAGGTGTGAGATGGTCAGTGACACAGGGCAAAACACCTGAGCTAGCGAAAAATTCCCTCAACTTGAATATGTGCTGAAATATCAGGTAGAGCAGGAGGGCAATAATAAATGTATTAAAACCATATTTATAAAATACTGATTTTTTTTGAGAGGGATGAGCAGAATATTTTGAGGCAAGGTACTGTACTCCTGTGGTTGCTCATTCAGTAAATAGCTAAACTGTGTATGACAAAGCTAAAAAATTTGCAAGTGTTAAAATAGGTGCTGTTGTGGGGCACAGTGAAGGTTATGCCAGTGAAGGTGTTTGCTTTACATGGAGATCAGCAGATTTCAGTGTTTATTTAGATCAATGAGTCATCTTCTCTGCTTAAAGAGATGGTAGAGTTCCTTCTATAGAATCCCTTCCTCTTTCTTTTTACCTTTATTTTCTAATTTTTTTTCTTCAGTGTAGTTTTGCTGCTTATATTAGTTAGTCATTCTACCGGCTTTGCTGGATGTAATTTCCTTACATACTATTTGTTTTAGTGTTTTTATTAACTTTTATAGTGCAGGTTTTGTTGCCACTTAGCTACTAAACATTAATGTAGTGCATACAAAAAATATAGTTCACTACTTACTCTGAGAAGTAGCAAAGGGAATACCTTGGTACCATTCCTGTAAGAAACACCATGAACTCAAGATTTCAGGAATAAAAGCCAAGGGAAAAAAAAAAAATCATGGTTTCGTCAGACTTAATTCTCTAAAAGTCATTGTATGCTGATTTTGCTAGAGTACATAATCATATAGCTAGAGAGGAGTTTTTTCGTTTTCCTTTGACTTTAGGATACACCTGAAAATTCTGGTTCACTACTGTACTCAAAACTAAAGCTCTAAGTAGGGCTTTTATTTGTGTCTGTTATATGTGAACTTGGACTTCATTCTGTGATCCCAAGGGTCATTTCCAGGGTTCATTAGTCATTGTGTGCTGCAATTTCTTGGTAATGTTGGAGGCAGTTCTGGACCTGCTACCCAGTGAGTAAAAATTTAAAGCCTGTTTGAAAATACATACTAAATAATGTTATTCATTTTCTAATATGCCATAGGTTAGTTGGAATTTGCTTTCTTCATCTTGGTGTTTAGTTGCTCTGATATGAGTTGGGACTGATATGACATGGTGACTTTATCACCAGTGCTGTCCGATTTTTTAAGCTGTTCTCATCATGGAAACCATTTGTACTGGAGTGAGGCATCCCCTGGGTTCCCTTTAGCAAGGTAGTGACAAGTGTTCTCGCTGAGCAGCACATCCAGTGCAAGAATCTCAGTAAGAGCTGCAGGTGGAGCTTTGGGGGCAGAAGCCAATGACCCACAGACTTCCCTGCCCTAAAGCATGAGGGCATAAAAGCCCAGAGGTTCCTTTGTTCAGAGTCTGTCCTCAGACACACCAGCTCAAGCTGTTATTTTTTTAATTTAGTAATTGCATCAAGATGGAATTATTTCAAGAGGTGTTAGGGAAGCCTGGTCTGGCTGTGAGTGTTGGGTGTGCAGCTGTGAATGCACCGCGGTCCCAGCTCAGGTGTGAGAGTGTGACTGCCAGGGTGGCTCCTGGGCAGCTGGACAGAGAAGGTAATTCCTTAACATCCTGGCCAGAGGATGCAGGAAGGAGGGAGTGGTACACTGGGCAGTGCAGTGTTGGCTGGTAAGAATACCTGGCCCCAAAGGATCCTATTGTGTGCATGGATACTGACAAAATCTTTAAGAGTTTGTTGTATCTTGGTATTAAGTTTTACTATATTTAATTCTTGGAACTGAGAAAAAAAGCTTTATTTAACTTTTTTTAATAGATAATATAGTTGTTTAATGAAATTTATGGTTTTGGGCTGCAAACACTGTAGATAAGGCTTTTTGTCTTTTTTTTTAAATTGAAAATTAAGGGGAAAAGATTTGTTGAGCTGACAAAATATTAGGGCCACCTGGTTGAAAGGATCTGAAGTTATGAGCTGCCACTTAAATTCATTACTGTATTGATGAATATGCTTTATCAAATTTCAACATGTAGTCCTGAAGTGCTATTAATAAATTATGGATCCAGAATTAAAAAAAAAAAATCCTTATTACTCACTTTAGAAAATGAACATGGCAAGATTTACCTGTAGTACAAAAATCTGTCTTATTTCTATTCTTTTTGGCCAAAATTATGACCTTCAACTTTCCTGCATCACTGCTGGCTAATCACCAAGTTTTAAATTAATATTCTTCTGTGTAAGTGATTGCTGCAGCATGACTTCACAAAGTTTGCTTGAGTTTTAGCTTGGATTCATATAATTCTAGATTTATAATGTGTTCTTTCCAGGTGTCCAAGAGGGACGTTTCCTCTTCCTGAGGCTATCAGATACTCTTAAAATTAACAATCACATTAGCTGTATATATATTTTTTTTTCTTAGTTTTCATGATCCAAGTGGCCTGGAAGCATTAAGAGATAGGTAATGATGCTCACGATCAGGGCTGGATCTGACCTTTTAATATCCACGACAAAACAGAGGGTAAATAAATCCCTTCAGAAAGAACTTGACATTAATTCCACCTTATCTGCCCAAACCTGTCAAAGGTTACTACTCATCTGGGTTATTAAAATGCTAGTGTTTGCAGACTCAGAGAAAATTGCTGTCTCTTGGCAGAACAAGAGCCAGCAAGCCAGAATAACAGTCAGAAAGTACAGTTTTTTCACTCTGCATTAGAAACTTGTTTTTAAGGTCTCTCCTACCAGCTTTCTCCAGATAACATTTATGAAAGTCATGTTTTGCAGTGATAACTTGATGGTGCACCAAATCTTTATTCAAGATAATTAGCTACTCTATCTTTGATGTGCACTTTACAGTGTATCATTATTTTTTTCCAAAGTATTGTGTTGCATTTTCAGGAATAGTGACTTTCCCTCCAATTATTTGCAGTAACACAATTTTTTTTTTAACTGATGTGTAAGAGTTGGTACTGTGGAGCTCAGTACCCTGTTACTGTCGTTACCTAGTAACAAAGGAACAGGAACCAAACTTGGAGAAAATGGAGCACAAACAGAAAAAATACTTACAAAGAGAAATACTTACAGAAAGCTGAATTCAAATACAGGAACACAATTTGATGTTCATTTGTGGAATAATTTACTCTTGGGTACTACTCCATATCTAATCACAATTTCACTGGATGGATGCACAAAGCCTAATTCTCTTTTCTCTTGGCTTTTTGTTGAGGGAATGGAGAGAAACTGTTCTCAAAAAGAAGTTAGGCCTTCACAATGAAATAAACTGATATATTTGATTCTTTTTTAAGAGAGATGTGGACTAAGAGATTTCCCAGGGTTTTTCAGCCACCCTAAATGCAGGACTTTGGGGAGATACTAAAGTACATTTACCCATTCACCCTGACCTGTCCCAGCCCAAATATCAGCATGAGCAACACCATTTTCCTCCCTAACACCTTTCATGGTGTGCTTGTTGCCACTGGAAATCTGGAGGCATTGGCCTGGAGAGGCACAGGCACTTCAAAAAGGAGTGGGCACAAATGGAGGGCCAGGACAGTGGGGCTGCCTCTGAGGCTCATTTGTTTTGCAGTCCAGGCAGAGCATTTGTATTTGCATTTTCAGACTTCAGTGGGGACTTCTATAAAAAGACTCTATATCCAGTCATGACTGGTAACTTCAAAGATGCCCTTTCCTTATTGCAGGCTGATGTGTGTATGGCAAACTATAAATTCATGCATAACATTTACGATGGTGAAATATACCTCTGGCATGCTACAAGATTTTGATTTGCTCCAGGAACCAGCTCTTGTCTCACATCAGCATTTTATGTAAATCGAATGATTTTGTTTTTTCCCGCAGACAGTAAAAATCAGAATGTAGTTAATGTCCTTGACAAAATATATTAGAGAAGAATTCCACAAATGTGTTTTCTTTTCCCTGAAGAGAGCAGTTAGAGATGGCAGAACAAGAAGGCGTTGCAAGAAAATTCTCCCATGAACACCGAGTTTTCTTCCTCTTGCTACCTTAAGTTAATGCTGCACAGGACAAACTGTAATGCTGACTGCATATTCCTGATCTGCATGTTTAATTCAAACACATAAAAAATGTACAGAGAAATGTACAGAGAAATGTACAACTTTGGTGTTTTCTCTCTCCCACAAAACTCTCCACTCAGCAGACACCTTTTTTTTTTTTTTAAATTTTTTTTTCTTTTTTTTTTTCTTTTTTTTTTTTATCATTATGAAGCAATTGAAGGTTTGCATTGCTTGGGATATAAGCATAAAATGTCTATCCATATTTAATCAGCTTGGAGGAATGTCCTTGACCAGGACTGGGGTGTCTTCTTCAGAGCAGGTGAAGACTGGCATTTCCTTGATGAAAGACATTTCCTTGATGAAAGTGGCAGTGAGAATGTCTCTGGTGTTGTCACCACCCTGCATTAAACAGTTCTGTGGTTTGATTATTGTGATAGGCCTTCTCTGTTTTCAGCTGCTCTTCTCTCTTTATCTGTAACTCAGGATAAAAAAAAAGTTTATGCCATTTGGAAAAAGGGGCAGGCAACTCAGGAGGACTGCAAGGATGTTGTGAAGTCTTGGATGGGAGGAAATTAGAAGGGCCAAGTCCCACGTCCCAAATCCCCAGACTGTACTGTAAATTTTTTTATTCACAGTAGGGAACACTCAGCTGTACATATCAAACTCACAAATCTATTAATGCATTCATCTACACAACTATATACAACTACAAATAGCAAGGCTACAAAGCCAAGCAGAAAGTTAGGAAGTTAGGAAATAGTAGAACTATTTACCTGGGTAACATTACTCTGGTTAAGTATTTGCATTTTTATCTAGGACTTCAGGGGCCGTTTTTATTTGCTTTTTTCCCCCTGGAATGGGGATGCCTAGAAGGGAAAAAAATGGCTACAATTTTACTAACTCTCATATTAAGTGTGAGATAATTATAATAAGGGGCTCTTGCAGAACTCCTGTAATAACCTTTATCTTTATCGCATAGATAGAAGGAAAGGTCAAGATCTGTTCAACTAGTATCTTTGTGTGGCAGACTTAGTGTTAGCTCCATGCTTTATATACATAATATGTCCTCAGAGACTGCAAGGAAAGCAAACAGACCTCATCAATTTCTCTAATGATTCCTCTGAAAGATACTTTTTTTTTTTTTTTTAAATCTTGGTTTGTATTTTTAGCTCACTTTAACAACACCTCTATTACCAGGCTGTCAGAGACCTCGTACATAGAATTTATGTTGGCTTTCATAAAGAAAAATTGGATGCTATCTCAAGGACAGTCTCTACTTTTAATGTCATTAAAGCTAAATGAGTTATTGTTGATATTCACTGAGGAACAGCAAATAGAATTAGATGGAGAAAAATCTTAGTGATAAGATGATGTGCTAGCTGTAACTGTCCACTGCAGAGAAGAGGTCATTTATAAGCACTGCTCTATTTAATGTATAAGTAACCTGTACTTTATACTGTGTGGTTGGTTCTATTAATCCTAGGGGAGGGGTGGAGGAAATGGGTGTGGATATTAGTTATAATACTCTGCATTTCTCAGGTAGCACTGAATGTGGGGCTGGACAGTTAGCCTCAGGCATCCTCAGCACCCCCAGATACTGCAGAGGAAAAGGCACCTGGTCTGGGGCTGTTGGCTGCTGGAGAAAAGCAGAGCTCATGAAAAGAGGGAAAGATTATAAGTGTGTCGCTGAAAGGTGGTGTTCATCAGCACAACACTGATACCTCTGTTTTGAAGTCTGTGTCAGGTTTCACAGGATGGGTCAGGCTGGAAGGGACCACAGTGCTCAATCTGGTCCAAGCTCCCGGCTTAGGCAGGACCATGGATTTTGTCCAGGAACCTCCTGAATATATCCAGTGAGGCGGATTCCACTGCCCAGTCTGGGCAGTCTGTTCCAGTGCTTGGTCACTGCACAATAGAGAAATTTTTCCTCATTTTCAGGTGGAACTTTGTCTGCATCAGTTTCTGCCCAGGAAGTTCCAGCTGATGGTTTCTTAGGGTACAGCTGGTTATGACTGAATGCTTTTCAGGTTTAGTATGGAAAGCTTCCTTCTCTGTAGGGATAAAGAGGCAAAGGTAGGCCAGTGGTATTTCACACACTGAAAGATTCCTGCATCTGCATACTTTGCACTTAACACTTGCTTTAAATTGAAAAGAGAAAGTTGCTTTGTAGAAGAATGAGGAAAGAAGCAAAACAGGGTTTAAGATTTCCCTATTCTTACCCAGCTTGCCCAGGCTCATAGGGAGAAGCAGAGAACTCTGTAGATGATAGAGAATTTTGTAAAAGGCTGTTTTTTATGGTAATCCCACCTATCTATAGATCTGTAGTACAGATGTCATCAACTTTGTTTCTTGTGCAACTGAGAGCTCTTTAGCTGTTAACTCCAAAGCTGGAAGGGAATGAATGTGGAGATCCCACAGCATATTCTATGGGCTCAAAGTGTCTGTGGGGAAAAAAATGAGGTATTGAATTTCCTGGTAGGAAAGAAAGTGCTACATATTTCATTTTATGTCTGTGGTATAAAGACTAAGAAATTCTTTTAAGAAAGATCAAAAGCAGATGCATTTATATGTTACATCTTAATGCATAACTGTTTTGTTGGGGTATTGCAGAGAGCTATTGCTAATGAAAAAGAAATGTTAAAAGAACACTATTAAGCTATGAAGTTAGAAACCTGAAGGATAGAAAATGTCATTGCAAACTTAATTAGACCCCCTAATGTGTGTGCAGTGGGAAGGGCTTTAATTACCTGATCACAAACTATTTTTTGCACAGCATCATCCATTCCTTTCAGCATAGAAACCGGATAGTCTTTAATTAATGAGCAGCTATTCAATATTTTGTTTTCTCCTCAATATGCCATCTTAAGTTTTACTCACTGTATGCTCTTCAAACCCATCTCCAGACCCATAATTATAATTTTCTTGATGGGAAATTCTTGTGAAGTGTACTTCATAAGAAAATTTATTTTATAAATATTTGTTATTTTCCTACCATCCAAAAGACATGATGGGTCATTGGGATTTTTTAGAAAGTTAATTGTTTCACAGGGAAAAACCACAAATTAATTTGGAATCTTAAAGCAAATAAAACTATTTCCTGAGTTTATGTGAAGAAAAATTTCAATTTACTTAGGCTGCATGTACTACTGGGTGAAAAAAATCAGATCCCAGCATTTTAAATAGTTTTTTATCTTCCCTCTCTCTCAGCACCTCCCCCCAGCATAGGCCAAAAACAAGAATTTGACCTGTTAAAAGACAAAAAAAAAAGCGAGAGCAAGACCATACCTGATGCCAGAGAGAGCTGTTGCCTCCCTTGCTGTGTCATTAAGGCACTGAGCAGCTCTCTGTGCATCGGTAGGAAGCTGCATTTAAAATTGTTGCTGTGAATCACAAAGACCAACCCTGGCGATAGTGAGAGGTAGCTTCTGGAATAAAATACCTCCTCTATTCCCAGGAATGGATACTTGCTCTGCATTTAAGAGTCCCTGGGTGGTGTACAGGTGTACTCCTGGCAGCTGGGGCCTGAGCTTTTTGCTGATGATCTGAGTCGTGCTTGCTCCTTCTTCTTGGCATGTCCATCTCTATGGTTTTCCTCATACCCTGTCCACCAGGTGGCCTCTCCAAATAATTTAAGGCGAAGTAGTGTGAGTAGTTGCCTGAGAGGCAGGAGTGACCTGTCACTGAGGCCACTCTATCACTTCCAGATCAATCTCTTGATAAGAGGATTAGTGTTTTTAAGCAAGTGGAGAAAGGTACCACCACTAAATGAAGTGACCCAGAGCTTTATCTCTTAAGGCAGAGTTGAAAACAAGTTTGCAGATTTCTATTTAAATGCCCACATTCCAGGTGTTTATAAGGGGCTGTTGTGGTTTGAAAGCAAAAAGAGTGAGAGGCTCCAAGTCAGAGATATAATTTAATAAAAAGAAAGGTAAAAACAAAATAAAATAAATGCAATAACACAAAGGATCACTGACAAGGTCAGAATACAACCTGAGCAGGATGGTGGAAGCAGTCCAGATGAGCTGCTCTTCCTGAAGCAGTGATCTTGTAGAAAGGTCTGGTAGCTCTGGTCCTCTGGGAATCCAGTGGATAAGTGCCCTTGCACTGTCCCACATACCAGCTTATATCCAGGTGCGAATGCTTGGCTCCTCCCCCTGGGCAGAGCATCTCACAATAGCATGAGAAGTGTGAAATGGGTCCTTGATGGCCCATTAACAGAGATAACCCCTGGAGGGAATTACCTGTGACTCATGGGCCATTAGCAGGAGACACCCCAAAAGTCATTAGCAGAAGACACCCCCAAAGGCGTTAATGGGCCATTAGCAGAAGACACTCCAAAGGCCATTAGCAGAAGACAACCCAAAGGCCATTAGCAGAAAAGGCAGGGGGCTTGGGAAAACACTAGCCCACCTGGTTTCAACAGTTCATGAAGATGGTGATAGAATAAATACTTTGTGTACATCCTACACTGCAACCCAGGACAGGGACAACAAGGATTTGAGCCTAAAATTTCCAAATTGTGTTTGGAAGCCTTGAAATCCGTCATTCTGCCTTGCTGTCATAGACTGGGAACTCTTCCTATGAATCAGCATTTTTTGATGAAATGTAAACAGTGTTTCAGAACAGCTCTCTTCATTGTCTTTCTAGTTTGTCTCCATAAAACTGGTAATTGGTAGTTCCGTCTCTGATGTGCAGATGGAGATAAAGTGTATTCTCACAGGCCTGATGAAGGAAACTCCTACTTTTTTCCTGGCTTCCTCTCCTCTTGCTTATTTACTGTGAACCCCCCTGCCCCCCAAGTTTTGCAAAGATAAGGATATTAGTGGGAGCACCTGTTTTTATTAAGCAACTGCTTCTAGCACTGAAGATTTCCAGAAACATTCTCCACTGCTGGCTGAAGCCAGGGGCCCTGCAGAAGTAATAAATGACCATATAACAGAGAGGAGGGGAGAAGTTCATGGTACAACCTACAGAAGTAAATGCTGATGCTTCCCACCTTTTTAATACCTGCTTGGCAAGCTTAATATTTTTGACAAAGAATTGTGGATGAATGGGTGTGTATGTGTTGGTGTGTGAGCATGCTGGTATCTTAAAGAAACCAAGTAAGAATGGAATCAGCAAACCTGATTTTGTGATTTTATTGAGTCTTGCATGGCTCAGAACTAGGGTGAGAGCTCCATATTTGCTGCTATTAAATGTCTGCAACAGGCAGGAGCACCTAGTTTTTTTCCTTGTTTGATCACTGGTGAAAGGTCCTGAAAAATTAGATCCCAGTTTTTTCAGAAAGACCACTGAAGCAAGGTGATAATTTTGAAATATGAACAGCCACAGTAAAACTGATATTGTTTCTCCTGGTCAGCTCTATGAACTTTGCAATATTTTGGGTTGGATAAACCATTTGAATAATGGGCAAGGTCTAAGAGGACAGATCTCAAGGGGAATGTAATCCTGGAAGTGCTCTTACCCTCCCTAGGATGTCTCCTCACAAACATAAATTCTGTTTGCTGGGGAAGGGAGAGCTGCAAACATGCAAATTGTCATTAATTCTGCCTTCAATCAAAAGTGCACAGAGCAGCTACAAGAAAGAACAATAACAGCTAGAATAATTGCACTTAAATCCCCTAAAATGTGGCACTTCAGCTTGTGTCAGTAATTTCAACTTCTAGCCAGGGAGGCAGCATATTTATCTTGTCAAAGAAGTAAAAGTCAATCCATGTTTAAACAAGCATATGTCCTTTGAAATCAGTGTATTTATTTTATCTAACCCTGTGGAAAAATTGTTGAAGTCATTCTTTTAAAATAAGTAAAGATTCTGTACCTTTTAGGTGATATGCTGGACTCTGTTTGTTTAGTTCTTCTAACTGTTAGTGTGACAGGACACTGGGAACTGTCACTGTGTATTCATTTAATTTATAGGTGAGAGGCTCCCCCTAAAATGGCCTTCATAAAAGTACTATGCAACATCCGAGATGGTTCTTAGAGGCCTTCCTTCCATCATTCCATCCTCTTTTCTTTATCAAAATCCATTAATTTCCTTTCACAAGCTGCTTATATACTAGGAGTTTAGTAACTTCACAACTCCTCTATCCACTTCTGTCATCCGCTGTTTAGCCACTGCAGTTTCTGTATACCTTGAAAACCATTTGTAAATTGAATTATAGAACTTCTTTTCAGTTTTTACCTCTTTTAAGTGATGTCAAGTTTCTTGACACCTGCAGTTAGTGGTAATAGCTTGGTGTACTCTGGATAATGGTTCTCTAGCAAGTGAGGAAGATATGTTTCTACATGGCTATTACTTTATAGGGTTTTTACAGAAGTGTAGAGCAAGTTCTCAGATAAGATCAGAGCTTTGTGCTGCCATGTGCCAGAAACATCCATCAAATGAGATGATTTGTCCTGAAGAGAAGCTGTAAGTAGGTGAAAAACACTGACAAGGTATTATTTACCCCTGTTCGACAGATGAGAAGTCAGGACCCAGGGACTGTCTGGATTAAGTGGCAAAAAAATAAATGGCTTTGTGAATCCTGGTGTCCTGTTATTTTTCAGTCCAGGGAGTTGAATCTGGGGAATATTAGAAATTTCTTATGGTTTATGTAGTTAATTTGTGTTGGCACAGAAGTAGGAGTGGGAAAGATGGGTAAGCAGTTAGTGCAGCATCTTGAGACAAAGCCAAGATATCCTCATAAACAGTGAGCTCAGTAAATGCACTTTGGATATCACCAGAGAGAATGTGCCCACCCTAAGAGCAGCCCAGATATGTTAAACTACAGACTGATGAACTTTCTTCCTTGTATTTAATCTGCTAAATAGTTGTAATGGCTAATTCTGAAATACTTCTGTCTGGTTGTATAATTCATCTGCACAAGCAAATGCCAAAGTTAACAATCTATTATAAAATGTTGTTTCTCAGTGTCACTGAAAATCATGATGGGTTTCTTTTTCTTAAAAGAAAAAAGAGAAAACAATGTTATTTGATAGGAGAACAACATGATGCTTTTGTGAGAAAGACAAGGTTTTTTTCATTTCAGTCAACACTGGGGGTTCATGTGCTTTTCCTCACTTTAGTGAGATCACAGTGACTTGAAATTGGCTGGGGATGCAACAACTAAAGGTGTCACTTTGTGGCATTCATTTGGAAGTGCACTACACAGGAATGCTGAATTAGCCCTCCTGCTGTGTGGCCCAGGGTGAGCTGGAGCTGAGTGATTGTAGTGTCGGAATGAGAAGTAGTTCAATGGCATAGAAAGAATATAATTTCTATGGGTACCTCAGGATGTGCACAGAACAGGCTGGGCTGTTAGTGGAGATCACTTCTGAAGGAAATAAGATTTCATGACTATCTCTAATAATTGTAAATCTAATTCATATTTTCATATTCATTGCTGAGTACTATGCAGACTTGGCAAGTTGTTAAGGCCAAAACAGAGTAACTGTAAGATACACGAGCACTGAAGCACAAGAAATTGTAAAATCATAGATACCAGGAAGCAGGAAGTTTGTGGGATAGGTGGAATAGGACCACATTGCTATCTTGGAAATTTTGGTGCCAGGCTGCAGCCTGAAAGAGTTTTAGGTGCTGTTCGGGGTAAGGTGTCATATTGCTGCAATAAATTAGATACATTTTCTTGTACACTATTTCAAAGGACAATGGAGGGTAAAAGAATTGTGGAAAAACTCACGCTATATGTCTGCATTTCTGCACATTGAAGAATTTAAGCTTTAAAAAATGTTTGCTGTCCATCCCCTCGACCTACCTGAGTGCCTTTTAATACAACTATTCACCACTAAAGGCAGTTTCAGCAGTATTGCTTCTTTTCTAAAAATAGACTGCAAGAGCATCTTTGTTATCTGCAGTGTGAATTGTTTTAGTAGGAAGCTACTTTTCTACAGTATCATTTCTTAAATTGCATATTACTTAAACAACCACATCCACCCCAAAAATAATGATCGTGACTGAAGAAATGCAATTCTGAATCACAAAATGAAATGCACAAGTGTTTAGATGCAAGTGACAGCAGTTTTCATTCTGCATATATACACAGGAGTTGTATATATTACATCAATATGCATTTTCTTCTGCTTGCAGCAATGCCAAGCCCGGACCAGGCTGGATGGGGCCCTGAATAACGTGGCTTAGTGGAAGGTGTTCCTGCCCATGGCCATGGGGCTGGAACTAGATAATCCTTATAATGCATAATCCATTCCAACTCAAACCATTCTATCACACTATGAAACTAAAATTCAAGTGTAGATTAATGTATGTCCCGGTGAAATGAGCAGAATTTCAATGATGAAAGAATGCATTGCTGAGAATCATTTTAGTGACATGCCTTAATCGTGTTCTGAGAAGGTGGTATGTATTTCAGCAGCTGTAGTGTGGGTTTGTGAGACCTGTTGTCTAGATCAGCAGAAACCTTGAGAGGTGAGCTGGCTTTGTGCATTCCCAGCAGTGTGTTAACCACTGTTTGCTGTTGAGCAGTGTCCTTCACTCTTTCTCAACACATCTTGCCTTGCAAATCCAAGATCTGGACTGAAAATGGTTGCAAGAGCCTCCTGTAGCAAAGAGGCAGAAAGCCAAGGACTGGCAGAGCCTCTGTGGAGGGCTGGTGGAGAATGTTGAGTTAGCATGATCAAGGACAAGTCAAGGATGCAGTAGATGCACCAAAAGCCTTGGCAGTGGTTGCTGCAGGCATACCTGAAATGGCTTTTCTAGCCCTGGGTAATGCTAGAGTCAGTCATCAGAGGGAGTCTGGTGGGCAGAATTTTCCGTGACCTAAACCAGCACTACACACAGTCCGTAGGGCAGACTCGTGCTCCTCAGCAAAGGTTTTTGATTCCTCAGTGTAGGTTAGGTAAGGTTTCCACAGCTAGAAACTGAGGAGCTTTCCTGACAGCTATACACCACTTCCCACACATGCCCACTCTCCTCCATAAAAGGGGAAAAAAGAGCTCATATTTCCAAGTTGACATTAGTTGTGTTCTGATGAGTTCATAGTGGGGCAGTTATTAAATACTAAGAAACAAGATATGCTCACATTATTGCTTGCCTATTTCATTTTTTTTCTTTAGTTTATTTCCTTCATTTAATATTTTAAACAAATAAGCATGAGAAAACACAAAAAACTTGGAAGGCTAAAAATAATAATAAAAAAAAACAATCACAGAACCTTTCCACTTACATAATTCAATTAAGCACATTCTTCCCATGATGCATTGAGGAAATATAACAGACACAAAGCACTTTGTAGTGTTGTATTATTAACTCCTTCTGGGGCCAGATGATTTTTCTGCCAGATTAGAGGAAGGAGCAATAGGATGTAATGTCAATTAACCTAATTGCTGTGGGTCTTTCAACACTAGGGCTTATGTGCATTCCCACAATGGGGATACAAAAATGTGTGCATTTAGGATTTCCAGATCTTTGGAGAGAGTTTAAAATGCCCTGGATATTACCCTGGTGAGAGCTGTGTGCTCATCTGCCTGAGCAGTAAAAATAAGCTATTTTTATTTAATTGGATGGTGGAAAGCTAGAGATTTTTCTCACATCAGTCCGATGGCAGATTCAAGATTTTACATATGTCAAAACAAAGCCATCTGGATTTGTTTATGTTGCAGTTAGTCTTTTGCAGGAGTCCAAGTGGCTATTTGAGAGCCACTTACAGCATCAGCATAACAAACAAACATAGGTCACGTTACAGCCCTTTCCAGTTTCTTGGGTCTACATGGAGAACCCTTTGCTTACACATCTGCAGGATGAGTGTATGTTAGCTAAAGTTGCAGAAATGAAGACAGGGTCATAAAAAGTCACATCTAGACATATGAAATCAAATGAGTTAAAAGACCAAGTCCTAGTTTTAAACATTTCTCATTGCCTTGTCTTTTTTCTTCAATTCTTTCCCCTCTCAATCTTGTTGCATTATATGGGCAAAAATGTTATTTTTGTTTACAAATGCAAGATTTATTCAACAGAAGATTGAGGGTTTTTAGGGTGTTTTATGTAAATAAAATATTTTATTTCTGAGTTTAAAAAAACAAACAAAACCAAACGTTCCTGCTTGAAAAAACAGAAACCTGTTTTAATTGATTGAAGGCAATTAACAACATTGATTGCTCACACCCTCTTCAATCCAGTTAGGAATGGTTCAGTGTGCAAGTGATAAATTAAGATGGTTTGTGGAGCTCCTGGTGGAGCCTTGATTTGAGGTTATGATTTTGTAGCAAATCATGACAGAGCAAAGCTATCAAATGATACTGTCTCTCCTCTAAAGAGACCTCCAAGTCAGCTGGCAAAGCCTTTTCTATTTGTCTAGGGGGACAGCAATCTCTCAGTTTTATGGTAGTTTGGGATGGGAATGGATTAATAAAGCTCACTGAAAGAGAAATTAATACATAAATAATCCATAATTAATGGGATCACCAGCACAGATTAGGTTAGTTTGTAACATTTGTTAGCCAATGGGTCCAAAATCTTTCAAGTCCACTTCAATTCAATCTTCTTTAATAGTCAGAACTCGCAGGTAAGTTTTCCTGGTTCTGTGCTGTTATTCCCTTTGTCTAGAGTGGGGCACGGATCAACTCACCCATTGTCGTAAGCACCAGGCCTGGAGCTTGCTCTATGTAGCACATGAAGGTGCTTGAAGCAGTTTGTATTTGGGGTGATCTGTTTGTGCCTTGGGTCATTTTAGTAAGGAGGGGCAGAATTTTGTGATTTTTGACCCAACCATGATGAAAACTATGCTTAGGGTAACTTAGAAATAGACTGTGTCTTTTCTGTCTAACTTTATGGTACAAAATGAAAGAAGGGTTCATCTGCTTCAGATGTTCAGTTCTGTTTTCCTTATACATAACAGGAACTCTCATGAATATTAGGAATGTGTCTTGGCCCTTCTGATTTCTGCCAGCTGCTCTCCACTGGGTAGGGGAGGCTGGTAGTGTAGCTGTAAGACCTGGAAGCTGGAGTGTTCCCCAGTTTTTCCCTGTCCATCTGTTTGGATTTGGAACTGGAAATAACGTTTGGATTGAGAACCTTGGAGAAAGTCAGCAAATCCCCAAGAGCTGTCAAGAGGGATACCTCCTGGTGGCTGAGATAGAGCTCTAAGTTTTGGAGACTTGGGGGACAAATAAGGGATGGTCCTTGCTGGGGTGCAGCAGAACTTGTCTAAGCCATGGCAGAACAATGGCATAAATTAGATGTATTGAAGAAGGTGCTGCTTTTGTAGTATCAATTTAGTCAAAATGTGATGGTGATAATGGATGTGTCTTCGTTCATCTTCCCCACCCCACACACCCCCTCTCCCTTTCTGCTCTCTCTGATGGGCAGTGTTTCCGTTTGCCCTAACCTAAGAACATGGCATGGGTATTGCAGGAAGAGCTCTCTGGGTACTTGCATCAAGTATACCAGAAATGGAGGAGCTGAGATGTTCCCAATTGACTTTGTGCACATTGGCCAGCATAGAGGTCTAAAATGCTGCTGGAAACTGGACCAACTGGGCAGACTGGTTTCATGAGGTCACCAGCAGCTTTCTGATGAATCCTTCTGCCCCTGCCCCCCACAGGGATATCTGCAGGATATGTCCAGCCCAAAGATGAAGATTTTTATTTTTTTTAAGAGCTGTCTGAAAATGTTCAAGTAATAATCTTCAGTTCTTTAATTCTGGATGAATTTGAGGCAATGAATATAACTTTTTTTTTTTTTTCAGTAGTGTGGATGTCCATTCAGATACCGAATCTTCCTAAGTGTGATAGAGTTTGTAAGGATGGGCAGCTAGGAGGGAGGGGAAGGAAACTGATGGATCATGATACCAGTTCTCTCTTTGATTTCCAGACAACTATGCAGTTATGATCCCTGGTTCTGACTAGTCAATTTATGGATAAATTTTCTCTTTGAAAAACTACCTGTGTCAGTACTGGGTTTTTTTTGTTCAAGGAAAGGGATCTTTTTTGGTAACATTTTTCAAACAGAAACTTTGAAATTAAATTACATTTTTATTATTTTTCAGATTTCTTCTGTTCAGTACAGTTATTGGAAAATAAGCCAATGAATAAATAGTTCACAAATAAAATTAGTTGGGTTTTTGTCCTTTTTTTTTTTTCCCATTTATTCACAGTTTCCTATGAAATGTCATCAGCTTCAAATAAGAAATTTTCTTAATATGTTTCACTGGGGGAAAAGGAATAGATGTTTTTCAACTCTTCTGTCAGCATATACTTTAAGACACTGAATAATTATGAATCTCAATATACCCCTTTATCTAACAGCTTATATGTTTTATTAGTTTTGTGGTTTCTGAGGTTTTTTTTTTTTCTTTAGAGGGTTGGTGAAGAGATCAGTACAATTTAGCAATAGATTTGACAATTCATATAGACAGACCTAGAAATCTGACAAGAAAACATGTCTAGAAATCCCTAGTAAAACAAAAGCTGCTGGGTCCACAAGTTTTCTGAAAATTATGTTGGATGTTTGTCTTTCATGTTCTAGTAAACATGAATAATAATTCCCCAATCTCCTGCTATATCTGTTATTCATTATTTTATAGCTCCATGTTGTATTCTACTTCAGACAATTTTTTTCAGGCTAAAAAATCCCAGTCTGTTTAATCTTTCAACATTCTGAAGATATTTTATATCATTGGCCTACTTAATGGCTGTTTTCTATATTTTTTTCCAATTCAACTATATATTTTTCAAATGGAGAGACAAAAATGTCAAAGTTTTCAAGTTGGAGGTCACGTAACTTAATATATAAAGTAATTTCAGTGCTTTCTGGATGCCTGGTTCTTTTCTTTTTCCTGCAATTCCTTATAACTTCGTTGGGGGTTTGGCCATTTTTGAGTCCTGAACTGATGTTTGCATCCAGCAGTTTAGAAGGCTTCAGGATTCCTGAATGACAGTAGCAGATTTCCAACCTATTTCAGATGGGGCTTGTGGTGAGGATGATTCTGTTTGTGTCGTGTGGTGCTTTACATTTTCTGATTCTCTTTCTTTTCCATTTTACTGCCTGATCTTTCCATATCAGTCAGATCCTTGTGCAGCTTTTCAGTCTTTATTTTCACAAGCCAACAACTTTTGTGTTATCACCAAGCTGTGCTAGTTCTCTGTAGTCTGTGTTTTCTTCGATATGACATTTAGGAAGCCAGAAATAGCATAGATCAGACTAGATCCCATAACTGCACATTCTATTTTGCCATATATGAGCTTGGTTTGATTGTTGTTTTTTTTTCTTTCAGTGGTTTTCAACAAAAGTTTATGGTAGTGCAAGTGCATGGTATCAATTATAGCATCATTATCAATCCATAAACTGATTCCTTTGAAGGCTAATAATAAATGTGTAAGATCTGTATTTCCTCTTAAAAAACAAGATGTATTTTAGTCATTATATAATGATCTGCTTGTTTGTTTATTCTGATTTTTAAAATAATTTCTCTTAATTTATGGATTTATTTGTAAGTGGGTACCATGGTCTGTCTTAAAGCCTCTTAAAACATGCCCCTACATTTCCCACCTTCTGTTTCTCTGCTAATGAAGTACATTTCCATGATAGGATAGTCATCACAACTAATAGCCGAGCAATTTTTTACTGAATTTCTAAATTGTGGTAGAATATTAACTGAGCTTAGTGGATTTTCTCTGGGTTTTTTATATGCTAATTCAATACTTCAATTTAAAATAATTTTCTCACCCATAACTGAAAAAGAGCCTAGAGCTGGAAATACCCTAAGCTGTATCCTGTACTCTGCTCTCATGAAAAGAATTAATTCACCATCTCAGCAATGGCCTTGTCTTTTCAAGGCTGTCTTGCAGCATTTTTGTCAGGTTTTTTTTCTTAACACATGTTCAGAAAGGTATTTATTACTGTTTTTTATGCCTTATATCAAATGATTTAAAAATTTTAAAGTTCTGTGTTACGCTGTTGTTCTGTACTTACAGAGCTGATCCCAATTTCCATTTTTATCCTTTAATTGTGACTACTACTTTAGAGGAAAGTCCTCCTACTTCAAATAGCTTCTTTTACCAGATGGTATTTACTTCTTTCCTTTTAAAGAAATTTGTTTTCAGCATAAGTTATTTTTATTTATTTTAAATTTCCAATATGATGACTTTAAAATACTTATAGGGTTCTCAAAATAATTTATCCTGTTGTTATTTTTCATTACTAACTAACAAATTCTAGGTTTTATGGGTTTTGTTTCTTGAAGTTAATCTCTGCTTTAAAATAATACTTTGTGTATAGTTCTGCAATTGTGTGTTGAATTACAATTTTGTGTGGAGAGAGTGTTGCAGAGAAGCTCCTCAGTACAGTGTCTTCATCCTGAGTGCTGGTTAAGTTTAAAGAACACATTGTGTCTCTGTTGGGTACCTTGACTGCCAACTCCAGCAATTACGCATTTCTGTTTTCTAAAATTTGGAGTTTAAGATGATAGGACAATTACACTCCCTAGTCAGGGATCACAAAGGCTCTCAGTTTTCTCTAGTCTTGGATCTTTTCTTAATGCCTTATCTACCACTGAGTGAAAAAACATCTCTTGGTCATGTTTTTGATAACCAGACATAACACACTAATGTGGAAGGATTTCAATCCATATAGATGCTTGAGTGGCCAATAGTAACTCATTGTGTCTTTTGGCTTCTAACCTTTCTTTTAAACATAGTACCTTTCGTTGTACGAGTGTTTCCCACTGTATCCTTACAAACTTTGTGCCCTTTACTGCCTCTTCAATGTGGCTGCTTTCCACTCATACATCTGCTGGGATGTGCTTTTGAACACACAAGGCATAACCTGGGTTAGTTACCTTTCCAGAGTTAGTACATGTGCCTTTGACATAACCATAGAGACCTATATTGACAGGCTCAGCCTAAATTTCCTGAGGCCATGCTTTGCTGGTTAAAAGGAGTGCATTTCGTCATTTCTCTCCTGTAATCAAGAGTATGGACTTTAGCACAATTTATTCCTCAGTGAGTCAAATGAACACCAGTATGGGGAGAAATTGGACTCTTTGAAAGTGCTAATCTGATGCTCTCCAAGGATACCATATAATAAACAGTCTGGGAGCCTATAGAATTTTCCTTTAGTAATAATGTGTTGATTTAGTGGTGTTTTAAAGAACTGCTGTCAAAGCTGTGTGTTCTCCACATGGGTACTGGTTCAGGTATTCATTAATGCTATTCTGCAGAAACTTGGTGAGTTCAAATGTGCATGAGACTGTGGCATTGATGCAGAAGCACTTGAGGGTATGTCAGCGTCCTTTACTAGAAGTTAAATTTGTGTATTTGCACAGTTCTCTTCTGTTTGCCAGGGAACAAGCTCATCTTTGAAAACTGAGCTCTGAATGTACACCCTGGCCCAGCTTATTATTCAGGCCTCGCTGTGTGCAAAGGGTTTGAAAGGAAATCCTGTAATAGATTAATTTTCCTCTCTGTGGGTTGCATTGTCTAAAAACACTTGCTTCTTTCTTCCCTTCTTTGTTACTTTTCAAGGTGTAGCTCATACTGCTTTCAGGATAAAAAGAAAAACACCTTAAGCACAATGCCTTCATCTTAATATTTGCAAAAAATGTTAGGTGTTCTTATTTCTTGTTCTAAAGACGAGCTCTTTCATGGATCCTATTCATGGATCCTTTCTTTCACCTATGATCAAGAGATAAAAAAGAATAAAAGAGCCCTGTGTGCTAGATTTCACACCTCAGGAGAAGGGCTTGTTAAGGACCTATTGATTTTCTCTCTCCTCAACTCCCTCCTCTTTCCCATACTTCCCCTGCTCCTCAACTCCCACCTCTTTTGTCGTACTTAAATGGGAAATATTGATACCATTGGAGAGGCTTCTAAAATTTCTAGTTTTTAAGTGTTTGCCTAGCTATGATTTAAGGAAACGCTGTATGGAAGTGAAAGGAAAAAAGGCAACTTACAAAAAGGAGTATCACATATCTCGCTGTTGGAGATTGCCAAGAAACAGGTATTCTGAGATGATCTTCCTTGGGGAATGGGCAAGAATGAAACTGTTATTGAAGGTCCTAGGGACAGTCCACTGTGATGCATCCGAGTTTGCACATTTACAGAAACATCTATTGCATAAAAACTCCTCTTGTTGAAAGAAACTATTTCCACCTTCCTTCCCATGTGTTTGTCCACATGAGGGTACTGCTCATTTCAAAATCTATTTTTTACAAGCACTGAAATTTCAAACTCGCTGAGAAGTTCCCATAATCTTGTAATTTCTAAAATAAAAGTAGTAGAACAGTTTTTATCGATGGTCTGATGTGATCTTGGGCCTGCCAAGTGTATCACGACTCCATATGTCCTACCATAACAACAGTAACAGGTGTTATTTGTATGCCAGCAAAAATTACACTTCAGAGTCAGAATTTCAGGCCTCCTCCTTGGATCATTAACTGAAAACTACTTTTTTGGTTGGTTTTTTTTTTTTTTTTTTTTTGGTGCTGTAGTTTAGAGAACATCCTGATCTTCAGAGCCTACTACTGCGGATTTGTTTGGTGTGGTTGGTGTAATGAAATGTGTGGTCGAATCTTAATGGGCAGATATGCATTTGGACAACATTGCACATTTGCCTGCCAAGATGCTGCAAAAGCTCATCTTACTCTATTGCTGGAGGAAGAGATGTGGTTTCTTTAAGTTGCTTTAGTGTCCTCAAGATTAATTTAATGTGGTTCAATGATGGACCTCAATGTGAAAGTGCAATGACAAGACTCAAATGTAGGATGCTACAAGCATTACTGTAATGGTTTTGTAGGAGGAAAATATGCCAATTAAATTTAGCCCTCCTGTGGTAGAGACAAATCTGTGTAACTCGCTAGGCCAAGACTAAGGCTGATGTACATGAACACGGTTTCACTGCTCTGAGGGGTGGGATTGTGGCTACATTGCCCCTCACATGGAAGAGCAGTAATGGGGAATAGTCTGGGGGCTGTACCAGGCTGGGAGTTTTCCTGGCGGTGTCCTTAACCCAGTCCCCAGAGGGGGGTGCAGACTTCCATAAGAGGAGGGTCAGTGTAGTGTATTGAACCCTCTGTTCCCCTGAGAAGGGAGTTGCCTACTACAATAACCCGTCTGTTCTTCCTCCTGGAAGTTGCTATGGGGCAGTGGGGAGGAGGATATAACAAAAATGTGTTTGTAGGCACCTGCATTTCAGTGCTTTATAGAACACTCGAGAAAATCAAGCCTACCTATTTTTCTTCTTTCACAGGATATTACTTTACTGATCTAAATGCAAAAGCTATCAAACCTTATAACAGCGAAATAATATAACATAATGAAGCACAGTATTCATCTGAGGTCACTGTTGCATGGAATAACTAACACCTCTCTGGTGTCATCTTGCTGGATCCGTCTGGCAAATTACAACCAGAGAGATACTGAGTGTACAGCACTAGCTATTTAAATGTACTTTGATGAAGCTAAACACAGGGAAGGTTCCCAGAGTTCCCCAACACTGCCAGACATAAACACATTCACTGCATTGTTAATCCCTCTAATTTAATGTAAAGCATGAAGGTCTCCATGAGATTTATGCAGAACAGCTGAAATCTATGATTAGTGTTGGCAGAGAAGAGCAGTTTCAGTCTGTTGGCTAAGGTTAATCTAGTCAAGGTACTAGGAAAATATTTATCCTTGTTGTGATTTAGTTTAAAATACTATCTTTATGTAGGATTGCCTTTAAGATAAAGTGCAGGAGGCTGAACGCAAGCAGGAATTAGCTGCCGACTTTTAGCTTAGACATTTAATTTACAAGTTTAATTTTGCTGCTTGCTTCTTGCTTGTATTAGTTATTTATGTAGCTGTGATGATATTAACAGCAATAAAAGCTTCACCTCCAGGTGCTCCAAAGACAAAGCTGATTCTGAAATCTAAAGGTAGGGATCCATTCCCCATCAATGAAATGCAGTTTTGTGAGATGCAATTTCACATATGTATGCCAAGGGTATCTCAGCATGGTAAGGAAATTGCACTTGGTTCCTTGATGGCAAGAAGGGCAACCTGCCCAACTACAGATTGGATCAAGCACTTGGGCTACATCTGTATGAGGAAATGGAAGAAGACAGAGACCATTTTCTCATCCTGAGGGCAAGTGATGTAGCTCATGCATTATCCATTTGGTAAATTTGCTTTTCTTCAAAAGAGATCACGGTACCTAAGTTGCCTATTGGGAAAGGTCTCTGGTAGATACAAAATCTCAGACTTTGCCAAGGTACATTTTGGAAGACTCTGGAAACAGATTGACACTAATTCAAACTGTTTAAAGATCAAACTGTCCATTTGAGTATTGAAAAGTGCTGCTGAATAAAGCAAGAAAATAAATTAGAATTTTCTAGGGATGAATCAGAACAGGGAAAAAAAATGCACAAAGGGTTAAAAAGTTCTCCAATATTTTGTTTCATTTTCTTTGGTCTAAATAGAAGCATTTCACTGTCCTTAAGGGATCCAAGAAACTTCATGTTTCTAATGTCACCATCATTACACACATTCTTAAATTTGATACAGACCTATTTCAAAAAGAATTTTATATAGATTGTCTCAATGTCTATTCTTTAAATTTTTTTAAATGCTTTTGCTTGCAAAATATTTTGATGATGTAAAAATGATGGGTTTTATTGGAAGTGCTGTGATTAGTTCTACCAACTGTCAGCAGAAGGATAATAAGCAGCATCTTTAATATAAATGTAGTTTACATTGGGCAGTCATCTATCTGTTGTTAATGATGTTAACAGCATTTGTTCCTGTATTTGGAAAGTAACTAACCAGACAGAAAGGTATGAACGGGGTGTAATGGGGTGGATTAGCAGCAAATAACCTTCTCACTTGAGGAGATCATTTAGGGAAGTGATGGATTAGTATGGACCCTGACACATTACTGCATCTCCTCTCCCCTACTTGTACAGAAACTGCCAGTAGCTCAGAGCCCAGGTGGACACTGCATTGCTGGAGCACAGCAGTCAGCCCCTCAATAAGTAACAAGTATAATGCAGTCCCAGTAGGACTCCTGCTTGATCAGGATTCATTTTAATCCTTGCTATATAGGGAAGTTTAACTACCTCTCTGTAGACATTTTTTTTTTTCCCTGTTCGGGGGGTAGAGGAATGAGATGGAAAGCTGTCACTTCTTCAGATAATATGTTATGGGAGGATAATTTTGACAGGTGCTTCTTCTATTCTTTACCCCTCTGCTCCTCCCTAATAGTAGCTCTGACAGTGTGTCAGGGGATATTGTTTCTGAGGTTATTGTCTGACAGTGTGCCAGGGGATATTATTTCTGAGGTTCTTGTCAAGGATGGGTGTTTCACGGAGAAAAATGTAGCTGCTGTTGGGGAAGAAGAAACATAAGCAGAAAGAAGCCTTCTCTTTATGAAGGTAGGGTAGGGTTTAGACTGGCTTGAGTCAAAGTGTTCAAGCTGGAAGCCAAATCATGATTCTGGAAGCAGGCAAATCAGCTCAGGCTGGTAACCAGAAATAACTGTTTACCTTTTGTCATGAAGACTATGGTGCATTTATAGGAAAGAGACATGAAGTGGAAAGAGTGGCTCAGGGGTGACTGATGTGTTAAGTGGACACAACCTGCCCTCCAGCTTTTGGTCCCTGGACCAGGCTGACAGCCTTTTCCTCTTGGGCTCAGGCTGAAACCTCCTTAAATCAGTGGAAAAAATCTCCTATTTACTCTCCTAAGCAGGCAAGTTCCTCCAAGTAAATTTACTTTGTTTTTACAGATGCTTTGAAAGAATACTGAAAGAAAGGTGGGAAAACAGAGTACTTAGGTTTGCCATCCATGTACCAAATGTAGCTGTGTGGTATTGAAAACAGAGCTCTAAACTTCAGCTCTTAAAGGAGCTGAGCAGTCCTCCTTGTCATCCTTTCCTTCTCCCCAGGGTCTGGCCCCCTCTAACAGCAAAAGAATTTTTTTAAGGCCAGCTGCTGAAAGAGACCAACTCCCAGGGGCCAGGTCCTACTGTGAACTCCTGAGCTGGGCAGCTGCACTGAACTCACCCTCCAAACCAGGAGGAGCTTTTAGCAGTTCCCAGTCTGGGCACAGGGCAATGGAGATGACAGCAAAACAGTTTCACTGTGCTTCTTTGTGACAAGATATTAACAGTTCTGACTTGATGTGTTAGGCAGGACTTTCTCCATTACATAAGCAAAGCAACATATTTCACTGCTGGCATTCACAGGATGCAGAAATGGTAAAATGTGAAAAAAAAAATCCCAAACATTCAGACTTTGAAATTATATTTTAGTTTTTATATCTTTCTCTGTTTTAGGGCTGAGCTGAGGTGAAAGGGACAGGTTTCTACATTTGCCTGAACTGATAGATAGTTACTTGTGTTTTGCGGAAGCAACTAAATGTATTTTTTAATTTTAATCGTTGCAGAAACCTGTAGCCACAAACCTTTCCAGGCCTAAGGTGCAGCTAGCAAGCGCTGATGCAGTATAATTTTTCTGTGAAAAGAAACCCTGTAGCATCCCATTAAAATCAGAGAGTGCTGACTTTCCATAGGGTGTATTTATGGCAATATTGTGTCCTTGTCCTGGTAGCTCTCAATCTCTTTCCACACATACAAGCAGAGGCCTAGGACCCCTGCCATGACTTGGTTGTAGCACTGGTTTTCTTCCAAACCTGGATTTAGTGCCCACACTCAATAGCCCCACTGTGTTGCATTCCAGGCAACACAAACTTCAGCAGAACTGAAATCCCATTATCTTTGGAGAAGATAAAAGTCAGAGTTTGTTTCAGCCTGAAAAATGTGAAAAGTTAGGCAATGCTTTCTCCTTCCTCTTTTAGATTTTCATGTTGTTTCTTTATTGAAAATTCATGCTTTCCTTAAAGTGCACGTACACTCAAGTACTTGGGAGTCATTCTCCAGGAAGTATGGTCTGGATCACAGCGCAAACTCCTAGATGGTGATCTTTCTCATCTGGCTAAGGAAGTTTAAAGGAGAGGATGACACTGTTTTACTCCTAAGTACTGCAGTTTTGGGATTTATGACAGTCTTAGCTGCTTTTTGTCTCCCTTTGGCTCCCTCACTAAGCTCTGGATAGGTTGGATCAAGTGCCCTCTTGTCCTTTTTCTTCAGGCACTGGAGACAGCACACTGTGATGTCACGGCTGAGATTTGAAGGTGGAGTGTTCGTTTCTCTGCTTGTATTTCTTTTACTGAAGATTGAAATGCTGTAAATTGCTAACATCTGTGTTGTATGCCCTCTGCACATTTATAATCTGATTATTTCTTTCCCCTCAATTCAGTTCTGCTTTGGCAGAAATGAGAGTTTTCAATATGTCTTAAAATACCTCCCCTAGAAGGTAGTTAACCTCAGGTCTGCCTGCCAGCCGTGCAGAGCTGAGGATTGTGCCGACGTTGCTGCTTCCACACTCATTTTGAACCCATCCCATTACCTGCCTAACAAAGTGGGAAAGTGGAATGTATTCAGCAGAGCCATTAGGGGAGCCTTCTGCAGTTCAGTTCCGTAAATAAGTTGCCATTGGGTGTGCAGAGAGTTCATGCTGGGGGAGGCTGAGATAAAGTCCTGCATCTGATCTTATCTTTTGCATTAATTAGGTTTTCATGAGCAGACACTTGCACCTGATTTCCACTTGTGTGTTGGGAGGTGGAGACCAGTCTAAGAGTTTGGCCAAAGGATGATCTAAAGCTCATCAGATCTCACTGGTATGATCTGGCACAGCTCTGAATTAATGCATGAGGTAAAGAAACAAATATGTGTCTTCAGGGTTATCACACAACTGTTGTATTTCAGTGCAGTTGTGTGACATTTTCCTGAACTGCCCTTGAAAAGCTTTTGGGATCCCTCTGAACGGGAGAGCTGTAAAAATAGCCCATTTAGTTGAACCATTGTGTTTCCTGAGGGACTCATCCATGCAAATTCCAGGCAACAACAGGAGTCTTAAGATTTATGCTTCTTTTCAAAATTTTCTTTTTCATTTAAACTGGAATTCCATTTTTTCCTACTTCACTATAATCCATGAGGCAGGTGAGCTGAGCATTGGGAAGAGCACTGTATATTGCTTGTCTCATTGCCATTCTTCCCTACATGCTGACAGCTGCTGCCCAAGAGGCAGCACTGAGCCGGTTGGACCCTGCTCCAAACCACTGCAGCTGCTCTCCCCTCACCTTTTCATGCCAGGGGGACCTGCCTTTGCTAGCTCATAAAAAAAGTCTCATAAAATATTACTGTGGTCTGTGTCACAGCAGAGCACCGTGCAGCCAGGCATTGTGAAACAAACTTGGTCTGAGGGGCAGCCCTGGCCAGCAGTGAACCTTGCAGCTGCTGGCACTGGGGGAAAAGCTTTTGCCTTCAAGAAACTGGTGGCAAAATTTGGCACTAATGGAGCTCTTTGATTTATAAGCCCCACAGAATGCCAGAGGCAGAATTTCCCATGTAAATCATCCGTCTGTTGTGTTTACAGGGCTTGTTAAAAGACACAGATTGAAGTGCTGTGCTCCCTCCCAGAGCAACTGCATTGCATGGGAAATGCAAGTGCTTTGTTTTCTGCACTTGTTTGTCATTTTATTCCTGGGAATTAATCCTTATCAACAACAGGTTGTAATAGAGGCCATTTCTCAAGAGTACTTCTGCCATTCTCACCGATAGGTTTACTGTTAATCAATATTTGAACCTCCAGGGCTGCAAAATCTGGTACTGCATCCTTGTTTCATCTTCTTTAATGGATGGATTTTTTTTCTGTGCCAGCTGTGGATCTTAAGTTTTCAAGTGACCGTCTGTGGCAATTGGTATTATTCAATCAATGGTCTACAGCCCACAGGTGGTCCATAAAGCACCAAAAGGTGATCTGTATAGCAGTGGGAGTTGGAAGGGAAAATCAAAGCAATCCTGAAGGCACACACACAGTGATGCCCCGCTGGTAGCAGCAAGCAGGGATGTGCCAGCAGCACAAAACCATCTCATAGGCACAGATCAATGGGTAAAGCATTGCCTGTAGGTTTCCTTTCCCCAGAAGGGTCATTAACTCTTTGCATATTAGAGGAGCTTGAGAAAAAAAGTGCTGTAAGGGCTGTATTGGACCTCTGAATAGTTTTGTGGTTTTTTTTTTTTTTTTTTTTTTTTTTTTTTTTTTTTTTTTTTTTTATACCACTGTGTTTTTTCAGTGTGGGAAGGATGATTTTACATAGCTGCCCATTGGGTTTGGAATGAACTGATCTGGAGGCTGGATGTGAATAATTCTGGCTCTTGTTTGAGGTGTCGAGGGAAGATAACTAGCAGGGATGCCAGTGGGTAGGCAGCGAGGTCAGCCTGCAGTGGGTGTGGAACAGCTGTGAACCTTTCCCCTGACAAAACTACAACCTCCTCAATAGCACAGACAGTCCCTAAAGTATGCTGGATGCCTCAGCTTGTTTCACAGTATTGAGGCATTTTTTCTTTTGTGTCTTGCCTTTCACCTTTACTTTCACTCTAGTCACTGCATTTTAAGCTTTTTTTTCTCAACTGGGAGGACTGGAAACTCTCTCTTCCTCCTTTGTTGTTCTTTCTTTTTTATCTTATTAAAGGTGAGACATTTACATAATCACAGGACTCCAAGAACAATGAGCCTTTGAAACAAACAAACAGAAAACAACATTCTCCTTTTACATGTCTTATATATCCATTAATGTCTTACTAAAAATGTGAAGACTGCCGTAGCTATGACTGTGAGGTTTACTCTCTACTGACAATTTCATTATTGAGAAGAGCAAGATTTTTCACTTGAAATATAAAGAAAAAAATCTCTGAAACACTCTCTGCTGGAGTTTGACATCGGGTCTTATGTGGAAAGCAGTATGTGTAAGATGAGAACATATAGAAGTACTGTTTATTCCACTCTTCAAAAAATATCTGCTGTATTTGGTTAACTTTGAATTAACATCAACAAGAATCTCCATTAAAAAAATAATATAGCTAAATTTGTGTGAGGTTGGTTAACTGTCACATAATACTTGTAGAAAACAAGATCGTGTGCATAAAAAGTTCAGAACTAGGAGGTAAACGAAAAGCAAAGCTTTGGGGACAACTGGGATAACCATTTTTTTCCCCTTTTCAGCCTGATGAGGTCCTAATAGAAATAATTTTACAGATCTGTAATGGATTAACCCAACCATTACCTGAGCCCCACACAGCTGCTCACTGTCCCCCCATGGTATGGGGGAAAGAACTGAAAGATTAAACATGAGAAAACTCATGGGAGGGTTAGGATAAAGACAATTTAATGGGTAAAGCAAAAGCCACACACACTTTTGCCAGCAGAAGAAGTTCATTATCCACTTCCCATGGGCAGGGAGGTGTTCAGCATCCCCAAGACAGCAAAGCTCCATCCCATGTAATGATGACTTGGAAATACAAATTCCATCACTCTGAAATCCCCCTGCTCTTCTTGCCCCAGATCTATGTGCAAGCACAATGCCAATGGGATGGGATATCCCTGCGGTCAGCTGTCCTGGCTGTGATCCTTCCCATCTTCCCTTGTCTCCTCACTGGTGGGATGAGGAGGAAGAGCACCTGACTCTGTGCAAGAACTGCTTGGCAATAACTGAGTCATCTGTGTTTTATCAATGCTGTTTCCAGCCCAAATCCAAAACACAGCCCCATACAAACTACTATGAAGAAAATTAACCACACTTCAGCCAAAACCAGCACATGATCAATGTTTTGAAGGGTGGTTTTTCAAGGAGGTAACTGGGATTGTGAGAGATCATTTCAGTAAAGTTGTTCATCTTCAGAGGCAGGAAATAACAGCAATGAAATGCAAAGAATGTTTTAGGAAGGGAGATATATGTGGTCTTTTTTCGTTCATGACTGGGTGGAAAATAAGGCTTATTGTATATAGAAGAGAATTTCCCCAAGTTACAGGTTTTAAGGTGAAATGAAATAAACAGGGTATGGTTTCAAAGGATTGTGCCTTAGAAATGTTCCAGAATATTATTTATTAAATATAGTTCTAATAAAACAATTGAATGCTGAGTTTAGTAAAACAAGAATACACTGAATTTGAGGTTTTATGCCATCTATAATAACATTTGGAAAAAAGTTGGAATGCTTGCATTTAAGGAAAAGAATAGAGTGGAGATGAACCCCCTAATCTCTTTAACACATCCTTCAACCATCAAGATGGATCGTAGGTCTGTCTTAATGGGTTTATTCCAGTTTTGCTCACAATCGCATTGTGTAGGTGAATGGTGCCAATTTTTGAACTGCAGAAGCATTTTAAACTGGTACAACTTTTTCTGATGAAATTTTATGCTTACAAAATACAGGACCTCTTTTACAAGTATGGCTCTCCTGTGAGAGTATGTTTTTGTGTGTTCTCTCTTTGGTTTTCATGTTTTACAAAACTGTTAGCTTCAAATTTCAATCCTAGCTGAATTGCTCAAATGTTCTGAGGATTGCAGGAAGTCTGTGATATTCTTGGGCCAGTATTACAGATAAGGGTGTAAAGATGAATTGTAAATGCTTCAGGCAGGAATACAGTCTTGATGTTTTTCTGCAGGTTTGTCTTTGAAATCCCTCGATCATTCTTCATCCATGAGAGAATTTCCTCTTGTTAAGTTATAATTCTGACTAGGGCCATTAACTTTGGCTTGATATTCCAGGCAATTAATTAAATAGGTAGGGAACAAAATTAAATTATTAGTACTGTTTGCATGCTTTAGTTCTCTTGGGTGAAAACACAGTCAAAATGCTTATTCTCATGTGTACTTACTCAGGCTTTTATCTCCTCCCATTCCTTGCTTGAGTTTTCTGTTGGATATCTAGAAATACACTGTACCTGCTCTTCTTCCCAGACTCTGAAGAATTTCTGTGGCTTGTTTCTATCATTTAGTTCTTCCACGAGTGCACCAAAGGCTAAATCGAGCCCCATCCTTCACTGTGCCTCTGGGACTCTGACTGTTTTAGGGGTTGATGGAGTATTATGGTGCGTGGCAATAGCCTGAGGTGGAAGAAATTGCGCAGCATCTTCAGTATCATCCCCATCCACAACTTGCTTTTGTAACTTTGTGTATACATCTCAACCCCTCTCTGCTGAGGCGCTCTGTGTGCTGCTGTCTCCCTTGTTTCCCTTCATAAGAGATGCAGCACTCAGAAGAAAACTTGACAATCAATTTAAATAATTTGAAGTATATTTTAGACTAAGAATCGTGGAGAGGAGTGACAAGTTCACAGCATTTGTTCAGAGTGCTGCGTTCACCTCTTGCTGCTTAATGTCTCACCAAGGCTCTTTGTCCTTCCAGGTTTTCACAGGGAACAGCAATGCTGACAGTGTGGTTCACCACAAACTGCTGCACTCCATGAAGGCTCGATTCTTGCGCTTCATCCCTCTCAAGTGGAATGTTGGTGGGCGGATAGGGCTGAGAGTTGAGGTCTTCGGCTGCTCTTACAGTAAGTGCCTGCATCTTAACCCACATTTTGTCATAGAGCTTTTACTTGGTGCTAGTGGTGCTGTGGAAAGAGTGAAGTAAAAGTTTTATGAGTTAAAATGTAACATGAAATACATTGCCATTGTTTATTTTTTTCAGTAGTTGTTCTTGCCTTTCTGCCCAGGGATGTGCTGCCCATCTCACTCATGCTGGTGAAGCCTCTTCAGGGCTGAGCCCTCCACAGAGCAATTTGCTGCTTCTGGGAGCATCTGCTGCCAGGCAGTCAGATGCTGCAAAAACTCCTGCCCACTGCAGGTTACAAAGCTAATTGGGATCTTTATAGGGCTGTATTTGCCTAAACAGTTAATTTCTGAGTTTAAGGCAAGTTACCTAGTTGTAAAGTGCTGTGGATTTTGCAGTTCTGGATGTGTTTGAGGCTGATGACTTTATAGCTTCAGAGTGTAGAGAACCTGTCTGCTGATTGAATTGCTTTTACATGACAGCTTTCTTTGGCCACTCTTAACATGTGATGGTCTTTGAAGATATGATCTGTAGTGTTCTGGGCTTTGGACCAGCCTGTAGATGTTGCTGGCTTGGGGTGTTCTGGCGAGAAGTCGTGTTATAGTGCTGCAGATATATGAACTATGGCCATGACTGTGAGCGTAAGGCAAAAGGATTGAGACTGCTCCGTTGCAGAAAATGGAAGTCTCCTCATGAGGAAATCCAAGTCCAATATTTGTTTCTCAGGTGGCTTTGTGTTCATTTTTGTGACTTGAGATGCTACTGAAAACAGAGGAGATTTTGTTGTGGAGAGTTCAAGGGATTAACAGCGTTTTACCGATAAATTCGACGTGGTGTGTCACCATCATGTGACGCCACTGTACTGGTACATCTCCCCATTCAGCTTAGGTTCTTATCTGTTCTTCTCGAGCACAGAGGATGGGCTGTAACAGAATAAGCTTAAAAACTATTTGTGAGACAACCTAAATTCATTTAAGATAAATAAAAGAGTTTATTAAACTTTTCGATTCACATGTTCCCACTGAACAAAGACACAACTCCAGGACTCTCTGGGGCCCTGTCACTGCACATGTGTCTTAAGACTGCTTCATATGGTTTCACAGGAAGATTCTTATGGCCTCTGTGTAGGTCTGTCATATCCATTCAGCTTCTTCTAGAGGCTGTTTCTCCACCTGTACTGACCTACAACAGCCTGGTGTGGATGCAGACATTAGGGCAAGAAACCTTTTCCAAGTATATTAGTGATCATGTAAACTGAAAAGTGAAATTCAGAATCAACTGCCCTTGGTGACATAATTCTGAAACAGCCAGCTAATCTGTTTTCAAGAGCTTTCTTCTATTAATGATGCCCAAACCTCTGCAGTGAAGAGTACACTCCAAACAATTGTGTAACAAATAGAACTTGAACTTAGGGAAGATTGCAACTTTTGTGGCTGATTTTTCTTTTTTTAGTGCTAGTCCATGTGATGTACTACATAAGCACTACTTTCATGTCAGACTGTGGTTGTATTTTCTATGATACAAAGAAGATTTCAGAGTCACTTGCAGGCAGAGTTGCCTTGTGTTATCATCTAAGTGTTCATCTTTGTCCTGTACCCTGCAGATGCAGGAAATAAAAGTGCTTGTGCAGAATAAAGGTATGAGATTAAAGTGAGATAGGAAAGAAATAAAGGGATTCATAAAACTTTTACAGGGTGTTGAAATATTCATTCCATTTGTATAAATGTGCCATTCGCATTTCTCTCTGGCAAATTGCATATGCCAAGCAATGCTTGTCTACAAGTTGTGCTTATATAGTTTCACTGACTTGGCTACTCCTAACCCAAACACACCAGCACTGTACAAAAGATGTTTGATCATTTATAAAATGTCATCTCTAGTGGTATACTGACAGAATATCTGCTGCAGATCCTGAGCTGGTGCACAACTACATAACTGCATTTTGTAATGTTGATAGAAGAAGGACTCATCCACCATATGCAGTTGCAGCACAAGAAATAATAGTAATCTGGGAAAAAATTAAAAAATTACAAAGCTTAAGTTTCTAGAGTCAGGCTTGTTGAACAAGGCAGGAAGGAAACTGAACTAGAAGAACGAGTATATTGAATGTGCACCATCTTCATGCATGTGTCTGTATGTGTATGAAAGAAGGGATGTGCTGCTGAGAGTAGAAACAGGATCAACTGATACAAATCCATCTGTAAGAGCCACCTTTGGCTTCCCTGCTGCCTTTTTAGGTGAATGTGTCAGTCTTGTGGCAGCAAGACATTTCTCATTTCTGGTGTATGACTCTGCTATGCAGTATTCTCTGCTTGAGATGTCGCAGGAACACAATCCTGCGGTAACTCTTGCAAGTGCAGCTTTCAATGTTTAGTAGGGGCCACATGGAAGGCATCAGGTCTTGCAGGTCACCTGCCAGGTGACACTCTGCCAGGACACAGCAACAAAACATACTGAGGAATCCTGCTGTGTGCATTGGATGCCAAAGTGGGTAACTTAGCCTGTGATGGTACTGTGCTGCTGAATGGCAATTCCTGTTTATTGCTTCTGCTACAAATAATTTACTACTAATCTATTCCTCAAGTCTCCCTGTTAAACAAAAGAGCTTTCTTTTTTTTTTTTTCTTTCACCCTCTATTTGGCTGCCATTTGACGTTGTTTCTTTGGAAAAAATATGTTTAGAACAGAAAAGGTATTTCAGATTATGAGCATAACAGATCCTACTCCATGCAGATCAAAGTTCCTATGAATAAAGGACTCCAAGGCTATCATATAAGCTGTAATTCACAGATAGCCTGATAATGTTTACTTTCTTTAGAAAGAATGTATTTAAATGAAAATTGAGTCAATTTATTTGAAATTCCTGTAAAGACCTCATCTGGTATCCTCAAAATAGGTACTGAAATAGGAAGGAGATGATGATCTGAAAACATACATTAATGTTTCCTGTTCAGAAAAGGATTGATGACAAGTTCTGAAGAAAGTTCTATGCAGAAATATGTGTAAGCTCTTGCTGTCCCTTTGCAGCAGTGGCTCCAGCAGTGTATTTGTAGCAGATAAGCAGAGCTGCAGCAGAGGACATGCTCAGACAAATGGCAAACCAATTGCTTTTGACGCTGGAGGTGCCAAGGGGCGACAAGTGTATCTTTATACTTGGGAAAAGTCTTGTTAGCTTAGCACAAGAAAAAAGAAAATTGCTGACACAATTGCTTTTATAGGATAAGATTTATAGCTGCATTGAAGATGCTGATCATATTCTATAACTGGTTAACAACCCAAGGTGCATCAGCAGAATTAGGTGTATGTGCAGTTGACTGGGATACCACAGGAGAAACAATGATATGGTGTGAGACAGGATGTCTTCTGAGAGCAGAATTCTTCATCTGCAGTTCAGGACTCTGATTTCTCATATTTTGCTGTCATTGCTTCAGGGAATATGATCTGATATTGTGCTTTTTTACTAAATGATATTTTTACTGGATTCCTTTTGGTTTTTTGTGTGGGTTTTTTTTTTTTTTTTTTTTTTTTTTTTTTTCCCACCCTCCTTCATCCTCTCCTTTGTCTTCCGATGAGATAGAAAAGAACTCATTGCAGAGAGCTGCTTAATGTCTGATGGTCATTGACCAGTAGTGTTTGTAATTGAATGCACAAGGTAAATACCCAAATGATTGCTTACCCAAATGAAGCAGAAGTCTGTGATAGGGATAAAGCTCCATGGCAGAACAGTCACCTCTGAAGTAATCATCCGCATTTGTCCTTGGGTCTTAGAGAGAGGTGGGCATGACTTTAGGGTCATTCAAGCCAGTAAGCTGTGACTGGGCAGGGGACACATCTGTTCTGACCAGGAGCTGTCCTTTTCCCTTCTGCCAGGAGTTAAACATTCTGTTCATTGGTGCAAGTGCAAGACTGAAAGTTCCTGTCTCACATGGCAACTGTTCCTAGAGTTATTCCTGTTTTGGAATATCTCTGCTAAGTGTTCACTCTTCCCAAAGTCATTAGGAGGAAGGACTGTCTTCTTCAGTATGGCTGTGTGTCTTCTCTGCTTCTGGGAGCAGATTGCTGCACAAGCAAACTCTGTGCTCTCATACTGCTGCCAGCCTGTCAACAGCCTTGTTGATGAGGACAATGTAGAAAAGAGCCCAGACTGAGTAAAGTCTGTCTTCAGGGAGCGTGAGAACACCAGCAGGCAGTGCAGGATGAAATCACATGTTGTGTTTTAGTCTGTTATTACTACAGATTTTTTGAGACTGGAAACATTTTGGATCCTCGTTCTCTTGCTGCAAGAGGGTTATGGACATACATGGACTGAATAAACACTAAGCAAACACTGAGCAGGTTTTCTAGAGTGGCTTTTTTTTAACAGGAACCAACGATTTTTTGTCATGCAAACTTCCACTAATGACTTTTGGCTGCCAATGTTAGCATTTATTTGACATATTCCCCTTTCATTCAGGGCAATTTATTGGCCAATGTGCTCACAACTGATAATTAGTGGAGCAGAGCTTTTCAGAAACAAGGTTTCCTTTGTGATATACTCCGTAAATGTCAGTAGTAGAGCTCTTCAAGAAATGATGTTATGCTGTGGCTTAGTGGAGAGTTAAGAACAAGAACTGAAGTGTGAATTTAGACTGGCTGGAGTCTTGGATCTTAGGAAAAAGATTTAAAAAGGGCTACTTTTGCAGCAGCATTGAATCAGTGCACCTTTGCCCTTGCAGTACATTTGGTTTTAAGGAGAAAAATCAACTTTAGTTGAAAAATGCTCTGGAAATCAAAGACTGTAAATTCTTTATAAGCTATTTCCTAATTTCTGCCTGTGTTGAAATGAAACCATTTTTATAAGACACTTGTAATTTACTTTAACCAAATTGTAGTATTTAATGTAGTTAGAGGAAATTCACAAGAACTAAACTACCAATTTAATTCCCTTTATAGAAACTGGCAGTCAAGGTGTCAATAGAGAGAAGTCAGCAATTCTGAAGGAGCTGTTTCTTAACACCTAATTCAGAAGTTAAAAACAGATGGCAGGAATATTTTCATATTTGTGATAATTTCTAAACTAGCAACTGTTCCACAAGTGATGGGAAACAGCATGTTATAATTCTGACATCACCGATAAGAAATTGGTCTTAGTTTTTTCAGGAGTGAATTTTCTCCAGGACTGAGTTTCTTTGTAGTTTTATTCTCATAAAAAAAGAATCAGTTGCCTTCTGATTTGGAATGAAGTTAGCTATGGAGTTACACAATTTTGCATCAAATTTGAATATTGTGGTCCCTGCAAGTTTGTACGTGTGCCATCAAACTTCTGTACAAACTGTCATACTGACAGGCAGAAATTTTCATGGTAGTTTCCATGGTAACAAATTGTTAACAGCTGTTTTATTTTCTGAGCTTTTAATAGTTTTTAATTTAAAACCTCTTTAATTTTTTACTAAAAAAGAAAAAAAAAAAAAAAAGGTTAAAAACCTCCCCCCCCTCCCGACCCGCCCCAGCACTTATTATTTTTGGTTTTTAAAAAGGAGTAGATGAAACTAGTGTTAATGCTTAAAAGAATAAAACAACTCTTAATGGAGTTTAAGTGACTTAAATTACTGACTTGACTCACAATACAGTTGCTGACTGGAAGTCTTGATCATATGAACCTCTCAGTTCTTTTTCAGAAAGAAACCCAAAATTTTTTCAGAAAAAAACCCAAAACTGGTAGCTTTGGTTTATCATTGAAATGTGTGGTTTGCAAACAAAGATAGTCCATGTCCTTTCTTCTTGGGCCCAAGAAAATGTTACTTGTCTTTGTGCATGTGCCTCAGAAGTTATGTAGTTTAGTAAACCTCTGTTTAGATTCTTCATTATCTGATATTCTTAATTTTTAATATTTCTCTTTACAACAGGAAATGCCACTTGACAAAATGGATATTTTATCCATAAATTGTGTCAAATTGCAGTTGGATAGAAATTGCAACTGAAGTAATGTATATCAGTCAGATGTTTGTGTACAACATATTAGTTAAAAGTACTTAAAGTTACCTGAAATATTCTGGTTATAGATATATTTAAAACTTTGTTTAAAAATATATTCAGCTTAAAAGACCACTTTATAAAGCAGAGAGAGTACTGCAGGCTGCTGCTGCCAAAGAAAATATTAATTGCAACTAAGGAACAGAAAGCTTGTTTCCTACCAGAATGATTGGGATTTTAGAGGCTGGCTGAAGGGGAAAATATGTTTCTAATAGGATTTTCAAAGGTGTATAATCAGTTTAGATGCCCAGTTCCCATGAAATCTCTTCAAAAGCTTTTTGAATTGATATTTGAATATTCCTGCCAGCCTAGTCAATTTGCATGCAGAAACATGGCTGATAAATGCCCATCACAAGCAAGCAGCCAACCCTCAGAGCCTGAGGGGATCCTTATTTGAATGCAGAGGTGGATGCAGGCATGGCTGACATGCAGGAACAGCTCAACAGGCACTCGTGAAGCTACAAAAGTGGAGTGAGTACTGAAGTGTTCAAAGTAATGAATAACATCCTGAATGCATTTGAGATGAACAGCAGATGTGGCAAGGGATGTTCTGGAGATCTGAATATGATGGAAGGCACCTGTTCTGCTCTCAAAAGTTAAATGAGAGAGAAGGGTTGTATAAGGAAGGCAAGTGCAGACGAGTTCTGGTTTTATCCTCATGTTCCCTTTCTCCAGCAGAGGGAGAGGATTGGAAATGGATGAAATGTGGTTGTCCAAATGACCTATAATCCTGTGGGTGTACACTCAGGACAATACCTGATTCCAAATTGTATTTGAAAAGATCCTGAAAAAAATACAGTCCCTCTTCTGATGCTGCCCCTCCTTGCCATTTTGCCATTTTCTTTCTTTCCAGAGTCAGATATTGCAGACTTTGATGGCAGAAGTTCACTTCTCTACAGGTTCAATCAGAAGCTTATGAGCACATTCAAAGATGTAGTTTCCTTGAAGTTCAAGAGCATGCAGGGGGATGGAGTCTTGTTCCATGGAGAAGGACAGCGTGGAGATTACATAACCTTGGAGCTGCAGAAAGGGAAGCTCTCCTTACACCTCAACCTGGGTAAGGGTAATTAGGATTACTGGTTTGCATGTCAATCTATTAATTATTTTAGACAGTATCTGCAAATTCCAGCTGGTATCAACAGAATATTCTATGTGCTGGTGTCATGCAGGCTATGGTAGCTGAGCCTAGAAGAGACCTTGGCTTCTCTAACTAGTGCTGAGCAAGTCAGAACTGCTCAATGGCTAGTTCTGAGTCTTCACATACCTCCTTTTTTCCTTTTTTATTTTTTTTTTCCCCATGTATGTGTGGGCTTTTTGTATTATTTTTAAGAACAGCATTCACAGGAAGTGGTCTTTGGACTACAGAAATGGTTTATTTTTGGTTTGTGTCTAATTTTTTTCCATTTACTCAGTGATTCAGAGCTGAGCTGAGAATAAAGAATTTCAATGATAACATTCTGGTCAAAATATTGTGCACGCTGCTGTATGTTTCCTTCTTGAAAACTGAATATTCCTTCTTCAATATCTGTAAAGCTATTGCTGTATGATCTGTTGGATCAGAGCATCAGAGTAAAGGCTGGTTTAATTTCTTTCTGTAGAAGGATGCTCATTTTTTTTCCCTGATGAATGAAGTACACTGAAGCACTTTGAAAATGTAGGGACTACTGCAGTAGGAGTGATCATACCACTTCTCCCAGCCTTCTTGCAAAATCTTCACTGGCTTCATGTGTGGGTGTCCCATGGTACTGACCTCAGCAGTCTCTGCTGACTCATGTTTCTCATACTGAGGGGTTTGAGTTGGGCATTTTTCCCCTTGTGCTTAATTATGTTTGTTTTAAAAATCAGTAACTATTTTCCACAGCTGTTGGACTTCACTTTTTGCAAAAGCTCATTAGTTGCTGAGTCCCCAAGTTGTGCTTTCTTTCTTTCCTTCTTTCTTTTTCATTTTCTAATCTTTCAAGATGAGAAATGAAAATATATCATTTTCTGATTTGGGATTTGGATGTTACTTGGACCAAAACACTACATCCCGAAGCTCTGAGTGGGGGAATCTACCCCACTGAATTGTCCTCTTACAAATGTTTTATGCTAGGATAAGAATCTAGTACAGTTATTATATTATATAACTTCTTCTAGAGGCAATACTGTTGTGAATGTGTATTCTGAGATGAGTTGGGTTTTTCCCTTCAGCTGTAGCCCCAACTTTTACAAAATTTTGGCCATTCCAGGTCCTCTTTTTGCATTCATATGTCCTGGGCAAGGGTTTTGATAACTTCTCTTGAATCTGCTTGCATCTTGCCTGGAAGTTTTGGAGCATGTGTTCTCTCCATTCTGTGGGAATGTGAAAAGGGATTCACACTCCCTTTCAGTGAGAGGCTCTGAAGTGTTCAGACATGGAGCCAGCTGGAAAACAGAAGAGTGCTTGAAATTAATGGATTAGGGCCTAAATATTTTTATGAGTTGTAATCTATACTTTTGGAGAGCTAGACAGATTTAAGAATTTTTATGAGCTGAACAAACACTGTTATTGCTTCAATGAATTGTGCTTTTTTTCTCCCCAGTGAAAATGGACAGGTACAATTTTCTTGTTAAAATGCAGAAAGCACAGAGTTGACAGTGAAGTGTCAGGAGTAGTCTGTTAATGTGATTAGACAGAAGATTTTGGTGCTACCCAAAGGAAGCTCTTAAGCCACCAGGAGCAAAAAGGCCTGGCAGAACCAAGGGTACAAAGCAGTAATGCCCTGCCTGCTACAATGTGTGGATACAGCATCAGTAGCACCTCCTGGTTCATCACAAGGATTTCACAGGGAAATAATGGGAGGGAGGGAGGGGTATACACACATGTATGTGGATAAGAGACCCAAGGAATCTAAGACAGTCTTTGAAAAGGATCTGTTTCCAAGAGCTCTGGCTTACATCCTGGAGCTCTGCTCTGTGCTTCCCTTGAAGTCCCCATGCTCCAGTTAAGAGTCTGGTGGTAACTCTGGTGTCTTCTGCCTCTCTGTGCCACTCCAGGGGACTCCAACCTGCACTTCAGTAACAGCCACACGTCTGTCACCTTGGGCAGCCTCCTGGATGACCAGCACTGGCACTCGGTTCTCATAGAACGCTTCAACAAGCAAGTGAACTTCACAGTGGACAAGCACACCCAGCACTTCCGGACAAAGGGGGATTCAGATCACCTGGATATTGATTATGAGGTGTGTGAAGCCCTTCAGGTTATAACCTGTGAGTTATGAATTGCTATAAAATGAATATGATGGAAAGCAAACACCCTATGAGCTGTTTCTTTCCAGCAAAGATCATTATTTAATATTTCCTTCCTAGAGAGCTCCTTTCATACTTTACCAGCATAAACCATGTCAGTGTAACTCCATGTATGTCAGCATCAGAGAGTGGCCAGTCTCTGTGCAAATATGCCTTGCATGTGTTCACTTCAGAGTATGACAGACTTTGAATAAATGAGAAGTCATAGCCTGGGTTCTAGTCCAATGTTCAGGGAGCAGCTGTGTTATCATCTCCAGTATGATTTTAATGGCATCACTGTGCACCATCCCTGCCTTGAATTGAGCATGAGTACTTTGATTCTAGCCCTGAGTTATCCCTCTATCCAGACACCACTTTCTCAAATTACAGCTCTCCACACAGAGATGAACAGGTAGAAATTATTGTATTCCCACTTGGAACAGAAGACCTCCAGAATGCAAAGAAGTTTTAGTGAGGTAGACATCTATCTCTTCTCCCAGGTGGCAAATGACAGGACAAGAGGAAAGGGCCTCAAGTTGTGGCAGTGAAGGTTTGGATTGGATAGCAGGAAAATCTACCTTACTGAAAAGGTGGTCACACCTTGAAATAGGCTGCCCAGGGAAGTGGTGGAATCATCATCCCTGGAAGTGGCTCTTGGGGTATGGTTTAGTCATGAACATGATGATGCTGGGTTGGACTCAGTCTTAGAGATTTTTTCAATATTAGTAATTCTGTGATTCTATGACTCTCACAACCACCAGCCCTTACCCAGGCCCCTTCCCATCTGAGTATGTTGCAGAGCATGGTGATCTAGGGAGCCAGAGCAGCTCAGCAGAGAAGAACTGAGCAGAGGAAACATCCTGCCAGACCACAAACCCGAGCCTGGTGTGCTCCCCTGTGATAAGTGTGGCAGAGTGTAGTTTGTATCACTCCAGCAGTTCAGTGCTTATGGATGATAGTTGTTAAAAAAACATCTTAAAACCTTAGATATCATCATATCTGTATGCAAGGCAGTGCCTCATCTGCTCCCCATCAACGCACACCTGCGTGCAAATTACCCATGGTCATTTCCATCCCCTTGTGCTTGTCTGCCAAGTGTTCCTCACCCACAAGGCTCAGGGTCGTGCTTGCACAGAGCCATCCCCCTGTCTGGATGTGTTGAGCTGGCACGGTTCACTGCTTCAGAGACCACAAGTTCCCCCTTTGCACTTTGAATTCATTTCTCCGGAAAGGATCATTTTCTGACACACCCAAGGGAAAAAAGCAGACGGCTCAGCAGTGGCAGGTGCCTGCTCTCTCCCCGTCCAGATGAAATTTCCTTTCTTTGCATTTCACAAAGCAGGGTGGAGAGAGTGGTACTTGTCCCCACTGCTCTACCAAATCATGAGCACAGTTAGTAGGGACAGCACTTGGAGCAGTGCGATTCTGCAACTGCTTTAGACTGAACTAATAGGGGCCAAAACTGTCACTGCTTTTAAGGTGGAGTTTAGAAAAGTCAAGCAATTGATTCATCAGCTTTTATAATTTCAAAATAATAAAGTTTCTTACCTCTTGCTTGGTGTCAATTAGGGGAAACTCAGGCTCCAATCTAAATTTCAGAACATTTTTTTCCAGATGTTCCAAAATAGGGAACATGATAGAAAAGATCTTCAGGTGTTGTAAATCAGCATCACCACCAACCACTGTGGCACTCACACCTTGTCCCCTGAGCTTAGTTTTTCACAATGTGTTTTTTCTCCATTTGCACTGAGACAGTCTTTCAGTCAAACATTGCAGCAATGCAATCTACTGAAAATTTATCTCAGCACACTTTAGGGATTAAAGGCCTTGCTGAGGGTAATAAAATCATTACTTTCGTAATTAAAATTATTACCAATCACAAAGGAAACTGTTTTCTTAATAATGCATTGGTGTAATTGATATTGATTTTTCTTCTGGTTTTGAAACCCCAGTACAGAGTCCCTAAGCAGGAGACTTGAAGAATAGGACATGAAAGAAGGAAAGTCTGGTGTTTTAGAAAGAACTAATGATTCTCACTGGAAAAAAAACCCATTGCTACCAGATAAGCCCTCATGCCAATAACAAACCTGCAAGTGACGTAAAGTAGCAGTCTGTTCACTCTTTATTTCCCTGAAGTGATCAATTAAAACAACTGAGCTGCAAGTTCATTAAGAGCTTGTTTTCAAGTAAGTGTTTTCAAAGTTTCCCAGGGAGGTTTCATTTGCTTACGTATCCCAGCTTGTTAGGTGGAGTGAGAGGAAAAAATAACCCTCAAATTGCCCTTTATTTTTGTAATGATGAACTGAGGTAAGGGTTTGGGAATTGTGACAGGAGAATAGACCTGACCAGGTTCCAGTAGTTGTTAGCGTGTAAGCAGTGCTACACAGTAGTGCATGCTCTTGCTGCAGTGGATGCAGGAGGATTGCAGCACGGGTCCTGATCAAGTGTGGTGTGACTGCAGGATCCTCATCTGCATCATATCACTCACTGTGCTGCTGGCTGTGATGGGGAAAATAAGTAAAACTTCGGTGGTACCACCGGTAATGCTTTGCCAGAAAGGTCAGTAAAGTTAATTAGAAATTAACTGTGACATTTGGAAAATGAAGGCAGGATTATCAGAACTTTTTGTGGTGGTGGGGTTTATTTTTCTTTCTTTTTACTCTCTCTATTTTTTTTCTTCAGAATATAAACAGTTATGCTGTGTTTGGGCAACTTTATTTTCTTAGGGTCTTTGTCCTCCCAGGGCTTTCAGCCCTTCAGTTGAGTGAGGAGCTGTAACCTGCACAGTGTTAACATCTACCAGTACTTAGACAACAGCACAGCAGAAGTTTTGTTCCAATGTGTAGCCTGCAGAACTTCTCCATGAAAAAGCACAGTTCCAAATGCCACATGTGGCTGTTGTAAAGACCAAAGCACAGGGGAATTGCAAGGTGCAAATGGCGTAATTGTGTATATCATACATACCGAGGTACCATCCTCTGGCTGAAACCAGAACTGCTCAGACACGGGCCTGGTGGAAAGGAGTGACCACAGCCCCCAGGCAAACCCAGAGCTCTGAGGGCAGGGAGAGTTTATTCCCCATCACTCAGAGGTTCCTGAGCACTGTGAGCTGCAGCCAGGTGTTTCCTTGTGTGTGAGTGTTCCACAGGGAACACTCTGCTGCACAGGGAGGGCAGCTGGTGGCACTAGGTTGGTGTGCCAAGGCACTTCAGAGCTGCTCCAAAGCAGGGAGCTCTCTGTGCCAGAAGTGTTTCTCCAGCAGCAAGAATGCAATGGGGGCTGTAAATCTCCCTGAGACGTGGCCAGGCTCTGCCTCCTGCTCCCAGGGATGTTGTTGGTGGGAATTGGTTCTTAAATAATACTCCTAGTGTATGTGTGGAGTGGGGCTCTGCTCTCTTACTTTTGGGATGATAACACAATGTAATATAAGATATACATATATACATACATACATACATATGTAATATTGTAATTAATGCTGTCCTTATTCTTTCCAAAAGCTCAGTTTCGGAGGGATTCCTGTCCCAGGGAAGCCAGGAACCTTTCAGAGGAAAAACTTCCATGGGTGCATTGAGAACCTTTATTACAACGGAGTCAATATAATTGACCTGGCCAAAAGACGCAAACCTCAGATCTATACTGTGGTAAGAGGCAGCACCATGTGCTTTCCTTCTTTGCTTCCATGCTTTTTGTGCTCTCTTAGTGCTGCTGGCTGCATTGAATGAGCAGAGTTCACATTTGGAAAGCTGTGGGGATAATTAGCTTGTTAAAATGATGTTGCTGAGGTTAACACCAGCCAGCACTGGCTCCTGTGGTGAGAGTTATTCAGAGACATATGTGGAAACCAATGAATTTCTCTGATTTTCCTGGTGTATTAGAATTTGCTTGGGGAAACATTTAATTATTTTTTTAAGATAAAAATGTATATATTTAATGGCATGATAGAAGTCACAGAGGTTTTTTTCCTGGTTAACTCAGATAAAATCTTATTTTCTGAACCATTATCTGTCACCGTTGGGAAGTACAGCACCAGCAGAATTCTACTTTGATACTTCAGTTCATATTGAAGAGGAGAAAAAAATACTGCTGTTATCACTGGAAATAGTCTCCTATGTGCTGCTCCTTATTGTATTGGCAGTTCTGAGAACCACTGATTTTGTACTTCTATCTCTACATGTGGAATGGTAGAGGTAAAGCAAGAGGAACTACAGTCTTATCCAGCATGATAACATAAACCATAAATACAACTTAACACATAATAGTGTATAAAATTACAGATATATTTAAATATATCACAAAAATAGCAAACATTTTGTTTTGCAAGAAGAGTGAACTACACTCCCATGAACCTTGACAAACTATAGAATGCAACTCTCTTCAGCTTTTGCCTCACTCCTACACTGTACTTCCTTTGATAAATGCCTTTTGGCTAACACTGTGTCTTTGGAGAACATGGAGATGAAACTGCTTCTGGGTCCCATGGCATCTTCTAGTTTGTAGTAAAGTGTATGGATACACTGAACCTAAAACAAAATAAGCCAGAAGACCAAGGAAGTTCTTTCTGTGCTTTCCCTGCCTAGGGCGAGGCTGAATACACAGGGAGATGGAAAATGAAAAGGTGATGGGTGAGAAGTTCCTCACTGTGCTGTTGGCAGTCAAGACTGCCTCCAGGATACTCCCCTGGGACCCAGAAACTTTGCTTTCATAATCTTGAGTTTGATTGTTCTGACTGAGGACTCAAAGGCACAAGTCTTATTGAGCTGTGTTAAATTGCTCTCTCCTCTTACTTTCTAAGGGAGGGAGCAAAGAGCCCTTACCTGCTTCTCAGGTCATTGAACAGCTGGTTGTTTTGCTGGCTGGATAATGGAAAGGCCTCTCTAAAGGAGAAGAGCAAAATTTTGCAATGCACTTTTTCTCAGAAGGGCATTGTCTGGGTGTAAGTGGCCGCAGGCAATGAAACTCTGTTATCACTGCACTTGGTTGAGACAATGCTGGATGAAAGGTCTAGGAATCCAGCTCCTTCTCTCAATTTAAGGTGGTGGGGATAAGCCTCCATCCTTCAATCTCTTTCACATAAGTGGTGATTTAAACACCATGGTTTCCAGAGGTGGGCTGCTGTACTGCATTTTTCAAGATTTATGAGCTGTTTTGTGCTGTGTCTGTAACACCTGGGTATGCAAAGTGCATGGAAAAGTTGTCATGCTCAGAGTGCCTCATAATCTTAGATGAACCCCCTTCTATAGGAAATGAGCCCTGTCAATCTGTTTTCCAACATCGTTTGCATCCCAGCTATTTCTAGCAACTCTCAGGTAGTTCTAGGTTCTTCAGGCTGATCCCCCTTTCTCTTTTCTGCTCTTCCTCACTCTTAGCAATTAACTTCCTCAAATTAAAATAACTTGTTATTGTTAAATGTAGTCTTCTGCCTGCCAGAGTAACTCTGCTCTAAATGCTTTTACTCAAAGTGCATTGAAGCTTTCAAGCAACAAAGGGAGCTGCAAGCTTCTCTGCTTCATATCACTAAGGTTGTCTAAAGTGGAAATGCAATGAAAGGATCAGCACAGCAGAAAAATTAAATGTAGCAGGGGCTTGGAACTACTCCTTCTGAAAATGTGTTGCGTATTTACATTCTCTCCCCACAAGTTGGAGATCACCTGAGACGGTTCTGCATTGTTAGTCCCCAAAATACCTTTGTCTCCTAGCAAAAGATAATTTGTGACAAACTTGAGGGTTTTCATATCCATCGGCTTTGGGTTTTGTTTTTTATTTTACTTTTGACATCTTTCACACAAGCAGGAGAATGATACACCAGCTTTGAAGGTATAGATTTTCTCTTATGAGGTAGTTCCTCACCCATATAAATAATGGTCCCAAATCAGCTGCATTTAAAGTCAGAGGAAGAAACTAGAGGTTGTCAATAACAGAGTGCTGTAGTATGTATTGTACTCTTGGGTGGTGGCTGTGATTATCATTCTGCCTGTTCTTCTCTGTAACTCATTTGCAGTTTTCAGACTGGCAATAAATCCCCTTGAGAAGGCATCTCCAGATAACGAGGCAGCCTGTCTTTTTGAACTGGAACTTGCCTTCAGAATTCCATTTTTGTATTGCTTGATACTTAACCTCCCTACATAGCACTATCTGTTTGGACAGGCTGTCTTTCTTCTCTGGGGGGTTTCTTCTGTCCCTGATGGCATGATGTAGGCTTTGTGGATTTTTGGATTTTGCTTCTTTGGTTTTTTTATTTTTTTTTTTGGTGATGCATTTTTAGTGGTTTTTTTTTTTTTTTTTTTTTTTTTTTTTTTTTTTTTTTGGTTTTTTTGGGGTTTTTTTTTGGTTGATTGGTTTGGATTTTTGGGGGGTTTGTTTGTTTATTTGATTGGGGGGGTTGGGGGGAAGGGTTGTTGTTTTGTTTGTTTGATGGTTTTTGTTCTTTTTGTTTTCTCTTCCCTTGGTCATGGAATGTAGAGTAATGGTAGGGAATCTTTTATGTGCTTTCCAAGCAATTACTACAAAAGGTTATGAGAAGTCAAATTTCTGTTATTAACCACTGTCACGGTCATCAGGTGGACCCTTGGGAAACCTCATAAAATGCTTTAAAATAGTAATCTAAAGGATTGCCCTATTTACTAAATGTCTTCTCAGCAGAAGAGAAGTGCAGACTGCTCATTATGAGAAATCACACAGCAGTTACACTTCTTGGGCAATTAAGTAGGGGCAAGAAAATATGCAAGTAAGAGCCACAAGAAGCAGAAGGGAAATTGTTCTTCACAGAAGGAAATTTGACCTGTTGATATCTGGGACATTGAAGTCTCCATTGAGAGATTTTGAGCTTGTTAAGAGTGTATTGTAGATGCAGGAAGAGGTGAGGGTAAGTTTGAGAATTGCTAAAGGCATCTGGTTGAGGGAGTAGATAAAAGAAAAAATAGCTATAGCATCCTGAAAAAATAGGATCCTTTCCACCAGTGGTTGCTTAATGCTAGATTCTGGTTGCACCTTTAGGAACTGCTCAAATGTGACCTGTGGCCGGGGTCTTTAGTTGTTTTTGTGCTTCACTGATTTGTGATGCTAAGATAGGAAGTTGTCTAGCTGATGAAAAGAAATTAGGAGGTCATGAAAAGATGCCTGGTTTGGTGCTCTCACTGTTCCACCCTACTTACTCACTGAAATTGAGAAAATACACGATCTCCCTTTCTCTTCCATTACCTCTGGCTAATAGAAATGGGAGTTGAATTTTTGTTTAGCAGAGCAAACCCTGTTCTGGCTGGAGAGGAGTGCAGGGTACTGTAAGGCAGAAGTTGTCAGCTCTCAGGCACACTTGGATTTCTATGCTGGGCTGCCATGTTGAGTGTGAGAGTGACAGCTCAGCACAGCGAGGGCTGTGGTGACATGTAAATGCATCACTGTAGCGCCTTGGGGAAATAACCAATTGCCAGCATCAAAGAGCAAGGAGAGATACCTAGTGACAGGAGAGTGTAAACTAATAATTCATTCTCTTTATAGAGAATCCAAACATGCTATTTTATTAAGCTGATTTGAGGTATCTTCACATCCTGAGAAGAATTTGTCTGTGAATGTCTCATTCTACCAAAGTGCTCTGGCAAGTGTTGATCTGTCTGTGAACATCAGGCTGGTGATTTGTGAAGGCTCCTCCCAGGGTTTGGAGAATCACAAGTTAGATTCTTTTTCTTATTTGTTGCGCTCCAATAAGACTACAGGAATCATATATAAAAAATGTTGGAAGTTTTTAGTGACATTTTTCACAACTTCCTGTGGACTAAGTTGAATTTCTAAAAAAAAATAAGTTTTATTCAACTATTCAATGGAAGCATTGGGTCACATGATTAAAGAGAGAACTGAATTTGCTATTTTTTTAGTTAAGGCAGGTGAACTAGATTCCAGAAACATTTGGTTCTTTTAAAAATAGGTTTTTATATTTTCTTGTATCTTTCTGTGTGCTCTCCAGGTCTTCAGAGGAGTCTCCTTTGCATTCTACCTGCAGTGTGGAATAGCAAGGAAGTCTATATAAATAGCATTCATTCTAAGGTCCCATTTTATTGTTGCTGAAGGGTATAACAGGATTATTTTGAAAGAAATTAAGGGTGTCACCTCAATTGAGGTCTTGAAATAAAGTCTATTTAAATAACATCTTTTCCATTGATTTCAGTTGGCTTTGTCCACAATTCTAAAGCACTTCAGTGTGCAAATATATAATCCAGCACATAGCCTTGATATAAAAGTTTCTTTGTGTTAGGATTTTGATAGTTGTGATGACAAGTGAAACAAGTCTTTCAGGGAGGGAGACCATATTTTTTAATAAGACTGGATGACATGCAGAAAAAAATGACATGTTTCTGAGCAAACAAGGCTTTTTTGAGAGTCATCAGACTTCAGAAAATTACAGGTTAGAAACAATTGTTCAGGGTTTCATTTATTACATTATCTGGATAGTCAAATTGAATGAATAGGGTAGTTAGTGCCTGCTAAGCAGAGGAGGATATTTCAAGGTGGGAGGTGATAAGGCTGTTAGTCCCTGTAGGAGAGGAAGAGAGATGGCTAATTATTGTCATAGGAGTTAGCAGGGGATAAGGAAAATGGGAGAAAATGTAATTTTCTAGAGAGCTGAGGCTTTAGTCTATTTTTTAAGGTCTTATTCCAATCAGTAAGGCCTTAGGAACTCTTTGGCACTTGGCATAACAGAAGAGGGCAAGCTGAGCCCATCACAGTCAGGAGCCTTGATTGTGTGCAGTTCACACCAACCATATTGGCTGGTGTGCTGTGATACACAGATAATTGGAATTTAAAAGAGGAAAATCTATTAAAGGAAACTAATACATAAGAAAAAGCAAAGAGCTGATAGGAATTGCTTTCTGTACACTTTTCTATTTTAAGGTAGATGTGGTTCTGTTTTCATAATAATAATGAAGAAAAAAAATCTCCTTGCTGCTGTGTTTTGTTCCAGGCAATAAAAACTAATAAGCTGTAGATCACTTTACCTTGAAGTGGAGCAAAAATTGGACTTGGATTGTAATAATATGCCAGTTTGATCTAAGACATCTATCTTATTCACTTCTAGCAAGGTGAATTTGAAAGGCTGGCTTCATTCCTACTTGTTGCTTAAAGTGAATATTCCCTCTCACTATGAGATTGGGTGGGGGAGATCTTGGGAGGAGGCATAGCCAGAACAGCTGGTCCAAATTGACCAAAGGGATATTCCACACCAAATGAGTCTGACCAGCAATAAAAGCCAGGAGAAAAAGGAAGGGAAGAGGCATTTATTATTATGGAGCAACTTCTACACATGCTGAAAACCTGCTTCCTGGGAAGTAGCTGGGCACCACCTGCTCACAGAAAGTGAAGATTAAGTCTTTTGTTTTCCTTTCCTTCTGTGCATAGCCTTTCCTTTTGCTTTATTAAACTGCCTGTCTTCTGACACAAGAGGGTTTTATTCCTTCATTTTTTCCCCCCACTTCATGAGGAAGGGAGTGATAGAGGGGCTTGGTGGGCATCTGACATCCAAAGTCAATACACCAGAGAGAGAAAATATTAAGTGGTCACTATTTTCTGTGTATGTCTGTGTTTCCTCCTGTGGTCTTTTTTCCTCCCTTTTTTCCCATCTCTCTGAAAAAACATTGTAGAATATTTCCAAAATATTTCTGTATTTGCTCTCATCTTTTGTCATTATCTCTTAACTCTGGCACTATGTAATGAAACAATTATGTAGCAATTAATTACTATGGTCATAAAAATGGTAAAATCCTTTGTTCTGCTTCTGGCCAGTGACACAGTCAGTTTAGGAGTCTGAGATAAAGAACACATGGAAAGGTCTAGCCAAGCATCTAATCCCTGATTTTCTCATGGCCACAACATTTCAGATTTTCTAAGCCTTCTCTGTTTTTGTTAAATGTTATTTTCTCTCCATTGGGAATACTCTTTTAATGTAAAAAAAACTTAAATCAATGTGATAAACAATTAAAATTTTATTGGAATTCATGATATCTGCAGTAAGTGGAGATAGGGCAGTTCTCTGTCACGAGATTGATTATCACAGGGTCATATTAGTTTCAATTTACTTGGATCAGGAAAGCTGTCAGATTTCCATACTGAAAATTTTCTCAGAGAAACAGAAACTCATCTCAGTGCAGGAACTTCTGGTCCCCTGCTCTTGGGGTGGAGTGGTTGTTCACACAGTGGACCCATCCTAACTGAAGGAACACTGTGTGCCTTGGTGCTCCTGTGTCCTGTTTGAAGACAGTTTGCAGCAGTATTTCAAATGGCTGGAGCTGGTATCTCGCTTTGATTTGTTTTTCATTTGGTGTTCAGCATGGTCTTGAGAAGTGTTTGAAATATGTGGGTCTCTTGACATTTGTTCTGCTTGAGAATTAATTTAAAAACAGAGCTTCAAGGAACCTCCTCATTCTCAAAGTCCAGTTTCTCAGAGTTTGATGCCAGTTTTTCATCTTTTAAAACTGCATCAGAGGTCACCTTTTTCTTCTGTTACTCTCCTTGTAAATTTGTCTGCAAAGTCAGTCCCTTCACGGTTAGAAGTAGTCCTCCAGTTTCCAAGCTGGAGTTATTCATGCCAGATTACCACATTTGTATCTCAGCCAGGCCTGGGATCTTAGTCCTTTTTTACCTGTCATATGAAATCATCCTTTCTAATCCTCTGCAGAAAGCAGGATACCTTTTTTATTGGACAGTATCCATAGAGTGATTAATGAGGAAAGTTTAAGTGCCCATTTGATGCTCTAACCTGCAGGTAGAATGAGAGCTCAGAAATACTCATTTATTGTTCTTTCTTTTCAAGCTGTGATCTTGGCCTGGATCCTCTGGTAGGCTAAGTGCTGAGAATTGCAGTGCAGCTGTCAGTTTGAGTAATTTCCCAAGTGCATATTATTTTTGATTAGTATTCTCTGAGAGCAAGGAGGATGTATAAGGAACTTGTTACCAATTGCCCTGACTGTGGTGTTGTCTTTTCTCTTCATTGAACAGCACATAATACTACATGAAGAAAGGCCAGAAAAACCTGAAATGGTTCATTAAAGTTATATAGGTTTTATTGAAGCCCCACAGAAGTCACTGGAAAGTCTCCAGTTGGTTTTGGATGAAGTTTATGGCTCAGAGGATCTTCTATGTAATCCACTTTTATCCTCATCACTTAGCAACTGTGTTCTTCCATTCTCTTTTAATAGGAGAGGCTCTGGTTCTTCTTTAAAATGCTGTAACATGCTGCTGCCTTTTCATTCAACATCTCACTTGAACAAGAACCACCTCTAAAGCTGTATCCTGCCTGCAGAAATCTGGGCTGCTTCCACTCTTTTCTTAAGACAACTGTCATGGCAGCCAGTGAAAAATTGCAAAAAATGGCAGGGCATTTTTAGGTTCAGAAGTTTTCTCTTGTAAGAACAATAAGAACTATTTTGTAAAGATTTCAGTGCTTGTTAGAGGAATCATTAATCAGTCTGGAGATGGACTCAATAGAATTCTCAAATGCCACATGATAGCTAGAGTTTCCAGCAGCTGGGAAGAGCTGAGCGTCTCCTTTATTTTCTCTAGGGATTAGACTGTTCTTATCCCATTTCCTAGCCAATGAGCTTTTACTTTTGAGTTAAATTGGGTTCAATTATAAAATCAAGTGTCTGCCAGAAATCTGGCATATACCCTGGAGAGTTCTAGAACTGCTGCCAATTAAAGCAAAATGCTCATGATCAGATGAAGGTTTAGAGGGAGCTGTTTACTTTTCTGACTTAGATCTGCTGGAATAATTTGTTTGAGAATAACACTCATGGCAAATCGAACAATTTTGGTAAAGGGAACCTATCCCACTTCATTGGACAAATGTTTTTCGAAATAACAGTTGTGTAGGTTTTTTTTCAGGTCTTCATGTTACTGTCTCTAGGAAGGTAGACAGGTTGGTCAGTGTAAGGATGTCAGCAACTGTTTTTGGTATGTATTGACTACATCATCTGGCTTTGCTCTGGAAATCTACTTTAAGGTGTTTCCCTCCTAAATTAGTCAGTTGAATTGGTGTAAGTTCTTGTGGCACCAGTTGTTTTACTCAATTTTTTTTGTTTTGTTTTATTTTTTACAAGTACTGGCTAGTTTTTATCTCTGACTGCAATTATTTATGGCTCTTATGTCATGGATGTCTCAAATTTTGAATAAGAGTAACAAAAATTCCTCATGAAATACCTCATGAAAAGATGAAGCTCCAAAGCATCAAATAAGCTTTGGATTATATCTCAGAACATATTCTAATACAATATACCCATGGATTCTTTTTGCCAAATCTGGTAGGTAGCCTTCTGAACCTAACAGGTACTATGCAGATAGCTCCATATAGAGAAGTATTTATCAAGGATTGTTTCATCAGGTGATAACTTTGTCTATTTCTGGCACCTTAATTTCCGTATAAAAAATAAAGACTGGAAAGACATTTGAAAGTGATAGGGAGCAGTTCCATCATCTGTCTGAGATTGCAGAGAGGAATTCCCCAAGCACTATGCAACTTCCTGCACATCCATCAAGTGCTGTTGGTTATAATTATCCTGTTAGAGTGAGGCACAGATTCTGATGAGAAGTGTTATCATGGAGAAAGCCTTACACTCTGATGCTTTATCAGATTACGGTTGGTATTTTACAAAGCAGCCGAGTTCAAAGCATCTGGCTGCAACAATCTCCTGGAGTGAGACGTGTTTCCTTAAGTGCATCCTGGCTTTATATATTGTTAAGGTTTTATACCATGGCCTGATTGACCTCGTGGGGTAATCTGCAGTGGCTGAGCCAACTGATGGAGTCATTTGTTCCACCAGCTACAGTGATACGAGCTGGTGCAGATTCTGCAGACTGCTTTGAGTAAATGTGCTTCCCTTCTGGGCAGATTGCACCATTGATCTCAGGGCTGTGTGACAGATAATCAGCTCAGGTATGGCATTGATAAAGACATTTGGTTACATTTAGATCCTTCTAAGAAGTAAAGTTTTGATTTTCAATCCTCAGCATTTGGGATAAAAAGTAAAATTTTGAAGTTAGAAATGTTTTCCCAGCATGGACAGATACATTTCCTATTGATTTCCAAAGATATGTGTCTGAATATTAATACTTAATTCAGCCTCGAGGGCTATTAGAAATCCAATGAGCTTATTTAACTACAGATGTTTTGGGACAACTGAAAAAAATGTCATGCTGATTATGTTTGATTTTTTTTTTTTTTTTTTTTTTTTTTTCAGGGGAATGTGACCTTTTCTTGCTCAGAGCCACAAGTTGTTCCAATCACCTTTGTGAGTGCCAGTCGAAGCTACTTGCTGCTCCCCGGCACTGCTCAGATTGATGGTTTGTCAGTCAGCTTCCAGTTCCGAACATGGAATAAAGATGGCTTGCTTCTGTTCACCGAGCTCTCTGAAAACTCAGGACATCTCTTGGTTTACCTCCATGCTGGGAGATTGATGCTACTTATTCAAAAGGACACTGAGAACCCAGTGGAAATCACTGAAGGTGTTTATTTTTTTGTTTACTTTCACTTGTCTCCTTCTAAAACACAGAGGTTCAGCTCCATGGGATCAAAGGATCAAGCAATAAGGAAACACCCAATCTTCCTTTCTCTTCTAAATTTTCTTTTGCTCTCCGGTGGTAAAGCCAATCTGTACAGCTTGATCTAAGCTTGGAAAATTGGCATCCTGAAATCTCCAGCCTCTTCTCTCACTGACAGTTAGCTGAGCCTCTATGTTCTTAAGCAGCCACATTCAATTTTCTACAGTCAGGTCACATCAAGACCTTCCTGTTCCCATCTTCAGACTGTGCAGAAATCAGCTGGGAACCAGCTCAGCCACAGCATCTTTCCCCAGCAGAAGTTAAGGGAGGCTCAGAGCTGATTTTCTTTCTCTGACTGTAGCTTTGGACTCCCCTTTTATGCTACACTCAGAAGTCAGGCTGACCATGGGCTTCCTCTCCTTACACTCTCTATTAGGCTTTCTTAGCCACTTTACAAGTTGCTTTGTATAGTGAAGCTGGTGGGAAGCAAGAGGGTAAAATAGGGCTGCCTCTCTGATTTAAAATTTGGGGGAATAACAATGATGATGATAACAACAATAATAATATATTTTCTGAAAGAGCAGATGTTTATAAACATGTAATATTAAAATATTCCCTGTACAGACTAAAAGAGGGCAGATGTATCTATTAAAAGAAGCAGAGATAAAAAACTGACAGAGTTGTCAAAGCAGAGCTGTTCTGTATGCGTGCTTCATCCCCCTTTATGATAGAAAATGAGGCAGCCCTGCATCTATCCTTACTCATGCAGATTGCTACAGCCATAGCTTGCTGCAATTGAACACTGAAAACTGAGATTCCAGCCTTTATTGCAGTCCTAATTAAATTGTTGACAAAGCTGAGACAATGTCAATATTTGGTTGGGTGTTTTTATGTAGTTCTGAAATCATGAACCTGGGTCCAGCCTATCCAAAACATGCTAAGCTGCCTACTTGTACATGGGAAACATGAAGAAAATGCATATGCCATGTTCTGCAGATGTCAGGTATTCACAATAAACTCGTGTTTGCTCAAGAATGGAATCTATTTTTCCCCCAAATGGGACCTATTTCCTTTTGCAATCGTTTCAAACCTCAACGACATATTCCACTTCAAAATGCACTTTTTCTAGTTGAAAAATCATCCATTTTTTGCTGGAAAACCAGCCTTTAATTCTGTGGTAATTGTGCATGTGTTAACAGCCATTACTGAGTAAGTAGTCTCATTTTGAAATTCATGATGAAATGGCTTTACACACACCTAACACCCACTGTTTTTTAAAAATTTTGTTTTGAACTGTTCTCACACCTCTTTGTTTTCCTAAGTGCTTGTCTGTTTTCTCTGAAAGCAACATTAACAAAAAATATTCTGTTAGAGTGGGGAGTAAATACTAGCTGTCTGTCCCTGACCTCAGTGACTTCAGCCTGATGATAGCGTATTTTGAACTGTAATTAGGTTACTTCTGATCTGCACCTCTGTGTGTGGGTTCAGAAGCTTGCCCACTGCTTCTCACTGCTGTCAGAATGCAGGATGTGGAGTTTCTTTGTAGATCTGTGGTGGTATTTCAAGAGCCAGCACTGATTTTTCAGAGTAAGGAAACAAGACAGGTAATTTCCCACTTTGCAGGAGTGTCTTGAAGAGAAAGAGACTGCCCAGTATATCCCTCAACCTTTGGAGGTTACTTTGGAGTCCCAGTTCACAGTACACCCATGTAGAGATCCAACTTCTGTACATCCATTAATAGTACTATGTGCTGCATTGGTGATGGAGGGTTTTAAGAAACACAAATCCTAATGGTACCTACTGGAGTCAGTCAGGTTTCAGACTAGAGCCTGAGAACAGGCTATGAGTGTCTCACTGAATCTAATTCTCTGCAACCTCACCCCTGTGTTTAGTACCAGAAGCTCAGTGGAGATCTCTGCACACTTCTGGACTTGTATTTACCAACAGACTGAAGATAGACATAAACACCCCCAAAATGGTAACAGTGTGCTATCAGAAAGGTGAATGATGAGTGCCTGCAGTAGTACCAGGTTAGATTAAAATGTGAGATGACCTACTTAAATACTCTCAAAACTTCACTTTTCCTGGGCCTTTCTTCTATGCCAGCTTGTTTCCAGAGGTAATGAGTTCTTTTCAGCTACAGTTCTCACTTTTTATAGCTCAGCTGCGTATTTGCGGTCACAAGTTGGAAGCAAGGGGAGATTTGAAGAGCACAGTTGTCTCCTGCCTGTCTCTTTTTCACTTGGTACATGTTTTTTTGCCAGGCACCAACCTCCATGATGGGCTTTGGCATTCTGTTAACATCAATGCCAGAAGGCATCGCATCACCCTGACGCTGGATAATGACGCTGCCACTGCCAGCCATGCAACCACTGTCTCCAGGATCTACTCTGGGAACAGCTACTATTTTGGAGGTGGGTTGTTTCAGGGGGGTTTTTGTGCTGCTGATCCTCAGATGCTCACCACTGAGCTCTCCCTAGGTGCATTGTTGGCAGCTAAGAGCAAAGGTGAGGACTGATTGAATGGCAGAGCTGTAAAAGTGGGCTACTGGTACTGGTAGTCAGTGGGTACCTTCATCTGTCTGACAATGCATGTAAAATCTACAAAGCTGTATTCACCATGGGTGGTTTTGTTTTTGCTTTTTTTTCCTGGTTAAAAGGCCTTAGAATGTTATCAGCATTCCTGTAGATTCCACTGTTCTGATCAGGCTCAGTGACTTTTTGGGGCTTAGGTGACATATGGCTCAAATCTACAAAGGTATTTATGTACAATGCTCTTGTGGAAAATGAAAGTAGGTTTATCTCAATTTCAAAAATGGAAAAAAAGTCTTGAAAAAGACTATCTTCTGCTTTTTGGAGTGGAGTACAAACATTAGATTAGATAGAGGGGCTGTCATTAATTGTCTCTTAATCTATTTCTGTGTAGTGCTTACTGTAGTATGGTTCTGATCTTGATGAACCCTGTGGACACAGCACTAAATAAGGAGGTACAGGAGGCTTAGGATCTCAGAGGTATCTAAATACTGGGGAAGCTCAGATAGAAAAGGCTTTCTTGCTGCCCACAGGATTTCATCTGCGCATTGCTTCAGCAGTAGAATTTAACCCATAGTGATTTTACATTTTGTACAACTCTTTTAACAACTCATGTTTTAGTTGCTATCAGCTGTGGAGTTTGAAGAAGATGAAAAAAGCCACGTTTTGATTTTGCTCAACACAAGTATTTCACAAGGTGAAAACCTCATACTGTGATAGTTTCAGTGGCTAGCTTCTCTCTTTTATTTATTTTCTTTTTTTTTTTTCCTTTTTTTACCCTAACTGGAAGATTTATAGCACAGGAGGTTGTATAGCAGAAGGAATAAAAACATTTGGAATAATAAGCCTCTGAGTTCTTGCATCAGGGAATCCTAGCAGAAATAGTTGAACATTACAATATTCTTCTCTGCCTCTTCTGTTTTTCCCACAGGGTGCCCTGACAATTTCACCGATTCCCAGTGTTTAAATCCCATTACTGCTTTTCAAGGCTGTATGAGGCTCATCTTTATTGATAATCAGCCCAAGGACCTTATTTTAGTTCAGCAAGGCTCCCTGGGGAATTTTAGTGATTTACACATTGATCTGTGTGGCATCAAAGACAGGTAATTATTATTTCCTCTTTCTTGTATTTGTTCTTTTTTCATCCTGGCGGTTTATAAATACAGGTTGCATTAAGTGAAAATTCTAATCTGCCAGCATTACAGATATTAGGCATAATAGAGCTACTAATAGAAAATACTGCAACAAAGATAGGAGGACTGGAGGGGAAATGGTTTCAATTACATGACGCTCTCTTCACATTGACTTGTAGGAAATAGAGTATGCAAATTCAATCAAACTATAGATTGGTGAAAGGATTAAATTTTATGCATAAACAACATTTGATTGCTTTGAAGTTCTAGAGGAAATGAAAGAGAAGGAAAAATTAGTTGATTCATCAGAACATGTCATACACTTAATATATAAGCTGGTTCTGCTTAAATAAATCATCTACAATTTTTCTTGTTAGCCATTACAGCACGTTCATGATGAAGATATGGTACATCTCATGTGCAATACTGCCCATTCAGTGGGACAATATAATGATGGAATGTCTGCATCTGCCAGAGAAACATTTCAGTTTAAATAGTGATTCGTATGCCTCCTAAGATGAAACCTGACAGGAACCTCAGATTTTCCCATAAACAGCAGAGAGGAAATAAGAAACCAAATATTTTTAAGTATTTCATAATTCTCTTTTGCTTCTTATGGATTTTTAGTGTCTAAATATTTCTGAATCATTTATGCAAATGTGTACTTTGAAGTTAGTGTGTGGAATAGGTGGTTCTGCAATTTTTTAAAATTTTTTTTTAACTGTACTGAAGTTCTGAATAGTAGAAAGGGAACTTCTGGAAATTTCATGTGCTTCAAATAGTTAGAGGAGTAATAAGGATATTTTGGAAATACATTAGGACTGTAGGCATTTGATGTATTTTTTCCAGACAACTTACTTGGATGAAGTTGACAGCTGATTTCCATTATTCCTTCCTGTAGGAGGGATCAGCCTGTTGGAGCTGCAGTCTTTTGATGAGTGGGCAGAATATCTCTGGTGCAAGACCTTTGTGCTCATCTTTGCTTGTTCATTTTTTGTTAATTTATATGGAGAAGTTACTGACTTGGCTGATCAAATCTCTTTCCACATTTATTGATGACTGAATTCAGGGGAATGTGAATTTCATACTTGATGTGCCTGAAATGGCAGATGGAATTCTACTATTCCAAGGTAGAATGGAAAAAGATGCAGCTAATTTTACAAAAGGAAGCAAAATATCATCTTTCCTAAGAACTGAGAGGGAGAATTTTGCTGTTTTCTTGGAAAAAAACAGATTATTTAAGATCGAGTTGACCATTTAAAAGCACTTTGTGTGACTGTATTTTGAAACAAAAGGGAACTCTTCTGGTATGATGCAAAGGTGCTCTCAGACACATGGTGGACACTTGGGGATGTCCTGTGCAGGAACAAGAGTTGGACAGTGCATCCCTTCCAACTCAGCATATTCTGTGATTCTGTAATTTGAAGATTTATTGCTGTGTGCACTGTAAAGCACACGTTTTTGCAATTTTAACGCATGTGGGAATTGTGTAGTTTAATTAACATGTAAATGGGACATTTGTCTTAGTTATCTAAGCTAAAAACTCTTTTGAGGAATATGCCTCTATTTAGAAGCAGTTTATTTGTTACAGGCTTGTAGGCCAAGCTCATTCAGACTTGGACACTGAAAGCAGTGGCTAGGCAGCTCACTGCAACTTGTGCCTGCTCTTAAAAGGAGAATTAATGACTATATTTTGGAAGATGATAAATTGGGATGACTATTGATGCCAACAGTACATTTTGGAGAGAGAATCCAGTTGTGCAAGTATATAATGCACACACCCACCCACTACCCTGGGATTCTCTGTCTCAAATGATGAGCTTCCGTTGATTTAGATGGAGCCATCTGAAGGACTGAGCCTTAATGTCTCACTACCACTCATCTCTAGTATTTGAACAATGTGTGTGCTTAAATGAACTTGCCATGAATGCCTCCTGTCTCCTGTATTTATTATTTCCATTCTTCATTAACTATTTCTTAGTATTCTTTTTTCCATTTGATGGCTGGGGAGGCAGCGCTTTTGGAGAAAAAGTGAATGTGACCCTGTTGCTGAACCTTCTGTGAGCAGGCAACTTTTGTTGGAGACATTCAGAGGCTTCTTGCAGCCTTAGGGATCCTGTGAACAAGAGCACCCTGTAGCCACTCTGGCCTTGTTTGGAGAGGCAGTTCAAGATGTATCTGTGAGAGCTGAGTTCAGCAGGTAGGACATTAAGACATGGTAGGGTCTTGAGCAATATGGGCTGTCCAGGTGATGGAAGAAGGCTCATTACCACCATCTCCTATTAAGACACTGCTTGTTTGCAGCCCTCAGTGCCCTGCCAGCATCGCTGATGTCCCTGCTGCTGCAGATCAAGTTAGGTCTGAATTGAAATCCTCTTGCGTGGTACCTGCATGTTTTCCTTAGGTGACACATCCTATATAAGGAGACATCCCCAATCTATTCATGTCCGAGCAGTGTCTGCTCCCCAAGCCCTGCAAAGTATTCCCTTCTTTGTCTGCTTCAAGACAAAGCTGCTCCTGTAGACTGTTCTCAATGCCTTATGGAACAGGAAAAAAGAATCTGTAGAAGGAAGCAATTTTTCTGATAGCAATGTTTCTGTAGAACTCTTGGCATTATCCCCACTGCCTGCCTTCTGCTATTCCAGCTAATTCTTTTCCTTTTGTTCTAATATGTATGTTTACTATGATTAACCAAATATAGAGTACTCATTCTTTTCTGGGGATATTTCAGTCTATGGTGCTTGAACTGCTCCTGTTACAAAGTGTTGCAGGTCCTGCTTGCAGAGCATTTATCCCCCTTCCAGTGAGATGTGGAGAAAAATTAAGACAATATTGTTCTAAGCCATGGAGGTGTGTTCCATCTTTAAAAAGAAATAGATTTCACTTTATCCCTCTTATTTTGTTGCCTTTTCAGGATATATGTTCTGTTAAGAGTGCACATTAGGACTTATTTGCTTTCCATTGAGTTAATAAGTCAGAAAACACAGTTTGGTACACCATGCTGGCATTTCCCCTGCATGGCATGGTACAAAGCAGGAAGTAACAAAGAAGAGGAAGTTAAAGAGCCATGAAGTCCTTGAATTCAGAGACATTTTGTTGGGGATGAAAGGATCTTTAAACAGTCTTTTGCAGCAGGATGTGCACCATGTTCCCCATCTCTGACCAAAAGCCATCTGATATGAGCCTAGACAAAAGAGAAAAAAAGACTCTTTGAATTTATTTTCAGTTCAATGTGATAAAGATTAAGTCCATACCTACAGGAACCACGCAGTCCTCACTCCTGGTGTTTTGCACTCTAAGTGTTTTTGGGAAAGGAAGCATCTTCACATATTAAACCTAAAAGCTTCCAGAAGGAGGTCTGAGCACTAAGGAAGGCCAATGAGAATAAAATAGTGCTTTTTGTCTTTGGCCCTTAATCTGCAGGGAGTAGGATGTCAGTGTCAATGGATGGGGAAGTGGCAAACAGCATAAAAAAATTTGTCTGCTTATAGACACAGTAAGTCAGAAGGGATTCACTCCATTCTCTTGATGTCCACTAAGCCTCTAGCTGTAGGTGTGTGGCCAGGCTCCCTGTCCTCCACCTGAAAACTAGGGGCTTTACAAACACAAGATGGACTTTCCTAAATACTTTGGCTTTAGAGAAGAAAAATTCCAACACAACAACATATAACAGAATGTCTTTTTCTAGTGGCATCTTCACTTACTCATTTCCCTCTTCAGTATTTTAGTGTTTGCAAGGACTTCTTGACCCTGCCAAACAGCCTCCTGGACATGGGTTAGGGATGAAGTTTCAGAGACTTGCTGTTTTCTTCATGTGGTGCTTTATGCTGTTAGCTCAGAAGGAAAACATGCTTGAAGCCATTGGCCTGTTCTGAGCCATAGCACTGATACCAAAATACTAGTCTCTTGGCATCATCTACAGCCCTCATTTTGAAATTTAGGGTTACAGCAGCTGGACAAATTATGAAACACAAATCAGCAAGTGAATAAAACAGGTGGGTGGATGTGTCCAAGTGAGGAGTAGCAGGGGGATGAGCAAACATGTTTAGTGAACGCTAACTAAACACCTTGTGTTTAGGTTTGCTAGCTGTTATGCTTCTAAATTTCTGTTCTCCATAAAGATAGACAGAGCCCAAACTGTTTCTTCAAAGACCTCCTCTAAACAAAGAAAAAAACAAAAACACCACGAAACAGGACTGGAAAATATCCCTTTGCAAAGAAAATTCTTTAACCAAAAGTCATTGCTGAGGGGAGGCAGCATAATGGTCTTAGGTGCTGAAAGGCTGCTGCAGCACTGCAGGGAATAGTCATCCTTTCTGTTCAGGATGTATAGGAGAGCTGCCGTGGCACAGACTGCCTGAGGACACTGTCAAGCCTCTGTCACTGGAAGGCTTTAGGAAAAGTTAGATGAGTCTGTGAGAAATAATGAACATGGGTGTGTGTGATCCTGCCTTGGAGTGTGAGCATGGACTGCATGATCTTCCAAGTTCCCTCCAGCTCTGTTACATTCTCTCAGGGTTTTCTGGAAGCTGGAACAGCTGTGCCTTGTTCTTGCTTTAGAAGCTCTGAAATGTCAACAATAACAGTGCGTAAATTAAAAAAAAAAAAAAAAAATTAAAAGTCACCAAAAGAACCCCACCAAAAATGGGAAAAATCACTCAGGAATTCAGCTTATAAAATCTCAGACCTTTGAGAAAGCTGATTTTAATAGATGTGGCAACCTCCTAGACAATCTAAGGCAGTGCTGCAGCTTTGAGTAGGGACTGTGTACCCAAAGTTATGTTTGAGGTTTTTTTAATAACCTGATATATATAGATACATGTAGGTATATATGAAATGGGATAGAAGGAGCAGCAGTTCCTAGTCATATGTCCTGACTTGCTCTTTTTTGCTTCTAAAAAATACATAAATCATTTTTACAACTCAGAAGAAAGCAATGTGATTGCAGAATTTATTGCTCTGCGGTTTTTTGGGATATCTTCTTTGCAAATTTCATGATGTCTAGAATGGTGGTTAAACTCCATTATGGTTAATGCTATTTTTTTCTTTGAGGAAAAGTAACCTGATTCCCTCCTACTTGTCTCTCTGTTTTCTTGGGGTCCTGTGACTTCTTGGAAATGCCTGTCTCTCTTTCAGATGTGGTGTAAATGAGGGTGACAAGTTTGGAGAAGGCAGGGACTGAGGCACAGAAGCATCTTCCCCCTAGTAAATCAAGATAACAGCTCTGTATGGATCCCTTCACAACCCTCTATTTTAGTTGCTGAAGGATGAAATGCGGATCCAGTTGGATGTATTCACTGACCTCCTCCTTGGCCTGACCAGCCTTTTGCAGGACGTGTGTCCTCTCTGGGCCACTCAGAGGAGCTGCTGTGTGCAGCTCTGACTGCACAGTCTGTAAGTCTGTCATTCAGCCCTCATGGCTGTTTCTAAAACTGACACTTAGTTCTTTGGTGTGCTACAAACTGTTCTCTGCAAGGAGAGATGAAATAGGCTTGGGCTCTTCAGCCTGGAGAAGAGAGAGCTGGGCAGAGTTGTGTGATGAGGAGCAGCATGAGGGAGGCAAATAATAAACAAGAATGTGCAGTTTCTCACAAGTTCAAATCTTACACAACATCAAATTGGATGTTGTTAAATGGTGTAGAGGTCAAATGTAAAGGAAAAAACCACTAAGGCGCATGAATTCTTAAGCCACAGATGGCTGGAAGCTGGCAAAGTGTTCAGTGGGATACTGCTCTTGAACTTATTTCATTAGCATTTTTGCTGTAGCACTGTCAGAGTTAAGGAAATTGAAGGAAAGGCATTGTTGATCTGAAGCATATCTGTAGGGAGTTGATAAACTTAGGACTAGGAAGTCCAAGTCCCGTACTGTTTCTAAAACATTGTTTTCATTGTATGCAGCTCTCTGTACCTCTCTTGTTCAAAAACTAAATATATTTTGTCATAGTTGTGCTAATCTCAAAATACATTTGAATCTCAGTGTGAATTTTGCTAAGTACTAATACGTTCTGCACTGTTTTTTCCTTTGTGTCAGTGGAAATAGTGGGCGTGTGGGTCTGTCTGTGTGTGGGCCAACAATGAAAGGCATAGGCTGGGGAAAATTCAGTCAGCCTCTCATTTAAAAATAAATGAAATGGGTAGGAAAACAAATATGCAAATGCTGAGAATTTGGCCACAGAGTTGAGAAGCTCAGGGATTTCCCATTCAGCAATTGGCTCAAATGCCAGATTTTGTGACTAGAAATACTAGCTCCAGTCCTGAAGCTGACTTGGTTGTTTGCTGTGGTTGGCAACCTGTTCAGAGGATAGATACAGGAATGTGGGCTCAAGAGATATTGCAGCTCAGGAGTTACCATGGTTATTAGGATAATGTGCCAGAAAATCATTAAACCTCAGTCCAGAAACAGTGGATTTCTAGTCCTTCATCATACGGCACAGATGCTCCCTTTGGGCTGAGCAGGGCTGGCTGCTCTTACCACAGATGGACCCCTTGGAATACAGCAGCAAGGGCTGCAGTGTTGCCTGGAGCCTGAAGGCATGGCTTGATTAATCTCATGCACTTCTTGCATGCAGCGGGACAGACTGCTTTGCAGTGTTGGTCTCAGAGAGGAAAATTCCATTTGCAGGAGATCTTGCACACTATGTGTGCACAAACTGGTGTGGCTCCCCCTACCAGCTCCTCCAAAGTCTGTAACGAAAAGTGCTTAGGTGGCATTGCCGTTAAGGTAACTTGTGCTGAAGAGCTGTTTTGAGTAGGAAGGTGGTCATTTTTTTCCTTTGAATTGGCACTTCCTATGGAAATAGTCTCTTTTGCCCTCAAGGTGGTACTGGACAAATGTTCGCATTCACCAGGATTTTGAGGCAAATCCTCTTGGAACACACCTATAATGATGACATTGATTCCATTCATATTTTTAACTCCTCAGCTCCCATCACAAAGGATGAGGGTTGTTGTTTTTATTTTATGTCCAGTGACAGAGGAAATTCTGTTAAGGAGTCTGAAATTTCATGATTCCATTGATCTTGCCAGAACTGAAATACCTTGAAGTGATGGACTTTTTGGTGGCAGTTTCCCTGAACAGAGGTGGGGCTGAGGCAGACGGAGAAGCACAGTGTTGTACATCCATTGTTTTATTGTCATGAATTCTATGCACAATTTGCACTTGAGTACATTAGATTGAGTTGTCTTCAGATTAGGAAAGCCTTTTTTTGTGTTAAGCCTGTCATTATCCATAAAGGAACTATGAGGGCAGCCAGATCCTGCTTTTCTTTAGGTTCACAAGTTTGCATAGATAATGCATGTGTTGCTCTTCCTGTCTACAGCTGCTGAGGTTCTTTA